>NC_091695.1:22155000-23405000 GCF_041296265.1 Equus caballus
CAGCTCTAGGGCAAAGTAGCACACCCAGAGCAGAAGTCCTACTTCAGCCAGATCAGGCCTGCAAAGAAACTGCGTTTCACAGGCCTTTGGAAGAGATGTTCCCGGTAGGCTGTAAGAGCACTGTGCAGAGCGAGTTGTTTCTTAGCTTCCCAAAGAGCTGGAAGCAAGATGCTGTTGGGCCCAACTCGCCCTTTGGAAAGAAGCCTGCACGTTGTGCCTTTCAGCTCTAGGGCAAAGTAGCACACCCAGAGCAGAAGTCCTACTTCAGCCAGATCAGGCCTGCAAAGAAACTGTGTTTCACAGGCCTTTGGAAGAGATGTTCCCGGTAGGCTGTAAGAGCACTGTGCAGAGCGAGTTGTTTCTTAGCTTCCCAAAGAGCTGGAAGCAAGATGCTGTGGGGCCCAACTCGCCCTTTGGAAAGAAGCCTGCACGTTGTGCCTTTCAGCTCTAGGGCAAGGTAGCACACCCAGAGCAGAAGTCCTACTTCAGCCAGATCAGGCCTGCAAAGAAACTGCGTTTCACAGGCCTTTGGAAGAGATGTTCCCGGTAGGCTGTAAGAGCACTGTCCAGAGCGAGTGGTTTCTTAGCTTCCCAAAGAGCTGGAAGCAAGATGCTGTGGGGCCCAACTCGCCCTTTGGAAAGAAGCCTGCACGTTGTGCCTTTCAGCTCTAGGGCAAAGTAGCACACCCAGAGCAGAAGTCCTACTTCAGCAAGATCAGGCCTGCAAGGAAACTGCGTTTCACAGGCCTTTGGAAGAGATGTTCCCGGTAGGCTGTAAGAGCACTGTGCAGAGCTAGTGGTTACTTAGCTTCCCAAAGAGCTGGAAGCAAGATGCTGTGGGGCCCAACTCGCCCTTTGGAAAGAAGCCTGCACGTTGTGCCTTTCAGCTCTAGGGCAATGTAGCACACCCAGAGCAGAAGTCCTACTTCAGCCAGATCAGGCCTGCAAAGAAACTGCGTTTCACAGGCCTTTGGAAGAGATGTTCCCGGTAGGCTGTAAGAGCACTGTCCAGAGCGAGCGGTTTCTTAGCTTCCCAAAGAGCTGGAAGCAAGATGCTGTGGGGCCCAACTCGCCCTTTGGAAAGAAGCCTGCACGTTGTGCCTTTCAGCTCTAGAGCAAAGTAGAACACCCAGAGCAGAAGTCCTACTTCAGCCGGATCAGGCCTGCAAAGTAACTGCGTTTGACAGGCCTTTGGAAGAGATGTTCCCGGTAGGCTGTAAGAGCACTGTGTAGAGCGAGTTGTTTCTTAGCTTCCCAAAGAGCTGGAAGCAAGATGCTGTGGGGCCCAACTGGCCCTTTGGAAAGAAGCCTGCACGTTGTGCCTTTCAGCTCTAGGGCAAAGTAGAACACCCAGAGCAGAAGTCCTACTTCATCCAGATCAGGCCTGCAAAGAAACTGCGTTTCACAGGCCTTTGGAAGAGATGTTCCCGGTAGGCTGTAAGAGCACTGTGCAGAGCGAGTTGTTTCTCAGCTTCCCAAAGAGCTGGAAGCAAGATGCTGTGGGGCCCAACTCGCCCTTTGGAAAGAAGCCTGCACGTTGTGCCTTTCAGCTCTAGGGCAAAGTAGCACACCCAGAGCAGAAGTCCTACTTCAGCCAGATCAGGCCTGCCAAGAAACTGCGTTTCACAGGCCTTTGGAAGAGATGTTCCCGGTAGGCTGTAAGAGCACTGTGCAGAGCGAGTGGTTTCTTAGCTTCCCAAAGAGCTGGAAGCAAGATGCTGTGGGGCCCAACTCGCTCTTTGGAAAGAAGCCTGCACGTTGTGCCTTTCAGCTCTAGGGCAAAGTAGCACACCCAGAGCAGAAGTCCTACTTCAGCCAGATCAGGCCTGCAAAGAAACTGCGTTTCACAGGCCTTTGGAAGAGATGTTCCCGGTAGGCTGTAAGAGCACTGTGCAGAGCGAGTTGTTTCTTAGCTTCCCAAAGAGCTGGAAGCAAGATGCTGTGGGGCCCAACTCGCCCTTTGGAAAGCAGCCTGCACGTTGTGCCTTTCAGCTCTAGGGCAAAGTAGCACACCCAGAGCAGAAGTCCTACTTCAGCCAGATCAGGCCTGCAAAGAAACTGCGTTTGACAGGCCTTTGGAAGAGATGTTCCCGGTAGGCTGTAAGAGCACTGTGCAGAGCGAGTTGTTTCTTAGCTTCCCAAAGAGCTGGAAGCAAGATGCTGTGGGGCCCAACTCGCCCTTTGGAAAGAAGCCTGCACGTTGTGCCTTTCAGCTCTAGGGCAAAGTAGCACACCCAGAGCAGAAGTCCTACTTCAGCCAGATCAGGCCTGCAAAGAAACTGCGTTTCACAGGCCTTTGGAAGAGATGTTCCCGGTAGGCTGTAACAGCACTGTGCAGAGCGAGTTGTTTCTTAGCTTCCCAAAGAGCTGGAAGCAAGATGCTGTGGGGCCCAACTCGCCCTTTGGAAAGAAGCCTGCACGTTGTGCCTTTCAGCTCTAGGGCAAAGTAGCACACCCAGAGCAGAAGTCCTACTTCAGCCAGATCAGGCCTGCAAAGAAACTGCGTTTCACAGCCCTTTGGAAGAGATGTTCCCTGTAGGCTGTAAGAGCACTGTGCAGAGCGAGTGGTTTCTTAGCTTCCCAAAGAGCTGGAAGCAAGATGCTGTGGGGCCCAACTCGCCCTTTGGAAAGAAGCCTGCACGTTGTGCCTTTCAGCTCTAGGGCAAAGTAGCACACCCAGAGCAGAAGTCCTACTTCAGCCAGATCAGGCCTGCAAAGAAACTGCGTTTCACAGGCCTTTGGAAGAGATGTTCCCACTAGGCTGTAAGAGCACTGTGCAGAGCGAGTTGTTTCTTAGCTTCCCAAAGAGCTGGAAGCAAGATGGTGTTGGGCCCAACTCGCCCTTTGGAAAGAAGCCTGCACGTTGTGCCTTTCAGCTCTGGGCAAAGTAGCACACCCAGAGCAGAAGTCCTACTTCAGCCAGATCAGGCCTGCAAAGAAACTGCGTTTCACAGGCCTTTGGAAGAGATGTTCCCGGTAGGCTGTAAGAGCACTGTACAGAGCGAGTGGTTTCCTAGCTTCCCAAAGAGCTGGAAGTGAGATGCTGTGGGGCCCAACTGGCCCTTTGGAAAGAAGCCTGCACGTTGTGCCTTTCAGCTCTAGGGCAATGTAGCACACCAGGAGCAGAAGTCCTACTTCAGCCAGATCAGGCCTGCAAAGAAACTGCGTTTCACAGGCCTTTGGAAGAGATGTTCACGGTAGGCTGTAAGAGCACTGTGCAGAGCGAGTTGTTTCTTAGCTTCCCAAAGAGCTGGAAGCAAGATGCTGTGGGGCCCAACTCGCCCTTTGGAAAGAAGCCTGCATGTGGTGCCTTTCAGCTCTAGGGCAAAGTAGCACACCCAGAGCAGAAGTCCTACTTCAGCCAGATCAGGCCTGCAAAGAAACTGCGTTTCACAGGCCTTTGGAAGAGATGTTCCCAGTAGGCTGTAAGAGCACTGTGCAGAGCGAGTTGTTTCTTAGCTTCCCAAAGAGCTGGAAGCAAGATGCTGTGGGGCCAAACTCGCCCTTTGGAAAGAAGCCTGCACGTTGTGCCTTTCAGCTCTAGGGCAAAGCAGCACACCCAGAGCAGAAGTCCTACTTGAGCCAGATCAGGCCTGCAAAGAAACTGCGTTTCACAGGCCTTTGGAAGAGATGTTCCCGGTAGGCTGTAAGAGCACTGTGCAGAGCGAGTGGTTTCTTAGCTTCCCAAAGAGCTGGAAGCAAGATGCTGTGGGGCCCAACTCGCCCTTTGGAAAGAAGCCTGCACGTTGTGCCTTTCAGCTCTAGGGCAAAGTAGCACACCCAGAGCAGAAGTCCTACTTCAGCCAGATCAGGCCTGCAAAGAAACTGCGTTTCACAGGCCTTTGGAAGAGATGTTCCCGGTAGGCTGTAACAGCACTGTGCAGAGCGAGTGGTTTCTTAGCTTCCCAAAGAGCTGGAAGCAAGATGCTGTGGGGCCCAACTCGCCCTTTGGAAAGAAGCCTGCACGTTGTGCCTTTCAGCTCTAGGGCAAAGTAGCACACCCAGAGCAGAAGTCCTACTTCAGCCAGATCAGGCCTGCGAAGAAACTGCGTTTCACAGGCCTTTGGAAGAGATGTTCCCGGTAGGCTGTAAGAGCACTGTGCAGAGCGAGTTGTTTCTCAGCTTCCCAAAGAGCTGGAAGCAAGATGCTGTGGGGCCCAACTCGCCCTTTGGAAAGCAGCCTGCACGTTGTGCCTTTCAGCTCTAGGGCAAAGTAGCACACCCAGAGCAGAAGTCCTACTTCAGCCAGATCAGGCCTGCAAAGAAACTGCGTTTCACAGGCCTTTGGAAGAGATGTTCCCGGTAGGCTGTAAGAGCACTGTGCAGAGCGACTTGTTTCTTAGCTTCCCAAAGAGCTGGAAGCAAGATGCTGTGGGGCCCAAATCGCCCTTTGGAAAGAAGCCTGCACGTTGTGCCTTTCAGCTCTAGGGCAATGTAGCACACCCAGAGCAGAAGTCCTACTTCAGCCAGATCAGGCCTGCAAAGAAACTGCGTTTCACAGCCCTTTGGAAGAGATGTTCCCGGTAGGCTGTAAGAGCACTGTGCAGAGCGAGTGGTTTCTTAGCTTCCCAAAGAGCTGGAAGCAAGATGCTGTGGGGCCCAACTCGCCCTTTGGAAAGAAGCCTGCACGTTGTGCCTTTCAGCTCTAGGGCAAAGTAGCACACCCAGAGCAGAAGTCCTACTTCAGCCAGATCAGGCCTGCAAAGAAACTGCGTTTCACAGGCCTTTGGAAGAGATGTTCCCGGTAGGCTGTAACAGCACTGTGCAGAGCGAGTTGTTTCTTAGCTTCCCAAAGAGCTGGAAGCAAGATGCTGTGGGGCCCAACTCGCCCTTTGGAAAGAAGCCTGCACGTTGTGCCTTTCAGCTCTAGGGCAATGTAGCACACCCAGAGCAGAAGTCCTACTTCAGCCAGATCAGGCCTGCAAAAGAAACTGCGTTTCACAGCCCTTTGGAAGAGATGTTCCCTGTAGGCTGTAAGAGCACTGTGCAGAGCGAGTGGTTTCTTAGCTTCCCAAAGAGCTGGAAGCAAGATGCTGTGGGGCCCAACTCGCCCTTTGGAAAGAAGCCTGCACGTTGTGCCTTTCAGCTCTAGGGCAAAGTAGCACACCCAGAGCAGAAGTCCTACTTCAGCCAGATCAGGCCTGCAAAGAAACTGCGTTTCACAGGCCTTTGGAAGAGATGTTCCCACTAGGCTGTAAGAGCACTGTGCAGAGCGAGTTGTTTCTTAGCTTCCCAAAGAGCTGGAAGCAAGATGCTGTGGGGCCCAACTCGCCCTTTGGAAAGAAGCCTGCACGTTGTGCCTTTCAGCTCTGGGCAAAGTAGCACACCCAGAGCAGAAGTCCTACTTCAGCCAGATCAGGCCTGCAAAGAAACTGCGTTTCACAGGCCTTTGGAAGAGATGTTCCCGGTAGGCTGTAAGAGCACTGTGCAGAGCGAGTGGTTTCTTAGCTTCCCAAAGAGCTGGAAGCAAGATGCTGTGGGGCCCAACTCGCCCTTTGGAAAGAAGCCTGCACGTTGTGCCTTTCAGCTCTAGGGCAAAGTAGCACACCCAGAGCAGAAGTCCTACTTCAGCCAGATCAGGCCTGCAAAGAAACTGCGTTTCACAGGCCTTTGGAAGAGATGTTCCCGGTAGGCTGTAAGAGCACTGTGCAGAGCGAGTCGTTTCTTAGCTTCCCAAAGAGCTGGAAGCAAGATGCTGTGGGGCCCAACTCGCCCTTTGGAAAGAAGCCTGCACGTTGTGCCTTTCAGCTCTAGGGCAAAGTAGCACACCCAGAGCAGAAGTGCTACTTCAGCCAGATCAGGCCTGAAAAGAAACTGCGTTTCACAGGCCTTTGGAAGAGATGTTCCCGGTAGGCTGTAAGAGCACTGTGCAGAGCGAGTTGTTTCTTAGCTTCCCAAAGAGCTGGAAGCAAGATGCTGTGGGGCCCAACTCGCCCTTTGGAAAGAAGCCTGCACGTTGTGCCTTTCAGCTCTAGGGCAAAGTAGCACACCCAGAGCAGAAGTCCTACTTCAGCCAGATCAGGCCTGCAAAGAAACTGCGTTTCACAGGCCTTTGGAAGAGATGTTCCCGGTAGGCTGTAAGAGCACTGTGCAGAGCGAGTTGTTTCTCAGCTTCCCAAAGAGCTGGAAGCAAGATGCTGTGGGGCCCAACTCGCCCTTTGGAAAGAAGCCTGCACGTTGTGCCTTTCAGCTCTAGGGCAATGTAGCACACCCAGAGCAGAAGTCCTACTTCAGCCAGATCAGGCCTGCAAAGAAACTGCGTTTCACAGGCCTTTGGAAGAGATGTTCCCGGTAGGCTGTAAGAGCACTGTGCAGAGCGAGTTGTTTCTTAGCTTCCAAAAGAGCTGGAAGCAAGATGCTGTGGGGCCCAACTCGCCCTTTGGAAAGAAGCCTGCACGTTGTGCCTTTCAGCTCTAGGGCAAAGTAGCACACCCAGAGCAGAAGTCCTACTTCAGCCAGATCAGGCCTGCAAAGAAACTGCGTTTCACAGGCCTTTGGAAGAGATGTTCCCGGTAGGCTGTAACAGCACTGTGCAGAGCGAGTTGTTTCTTAGCTTCCCAAAGAGCTGGAAGCAAGATGCTGTGGGGCCCAACTCGCCCTTTGGAAAGAAGCCTGCACGTTGTGCCTTTCAGCTCTAGGGCAAAGTAGCACACCCAGAGCAGAAGTCCTACTTCAGCCAGATCAGGCCTGCAAAGAAACTGCGTTTCACAGCCGTTTGGAAGAGATGTTCCCTGTAGGCTGTAAGAGCACTGTGCAGAGCGAGTGGTTTCTTAGCTTCCCAAAGAGCTGGAAGCAAGATGCTGTGGGGCCCAACTCGCCCTTTGGAAAGAAGCCTGCACGTTGTGCCTTTCAGCTCTAGGGCAAAGTAGCACACCCAGAGCAGAAGTCCTACTTCAGCCAGATCAGGCCTGCAAAGAAACTGCGTTTCACAGGCCTTTGGAAGAGATGTTCCCACTAGGCTGTAAGAGCACTGTGCAGAGCGAGTTGTTTCTTAGCTTCCCAAAGAGCTGGAAGCAAGATGGTGTTGACCCAACTCGCCCTTTGGAAAGAAGCCTGCACGTTGTGCCTTTCAGCTCTGGGCAAAGTAGCACACCCAGAGCAGAAGTCCTACTTCAGCCAGATCAGGCCTGCAAAGAAACTGCGTTTCACAGGCCTTTGGAAGAGATGTTCCCGGTAGGCTGTAAGAGCACTGTACAGAGCGAGTGGTTTCCTAGCTTCCCAAAGAGCTGGAAGTGAGATGCTGTGGGGCCCAACTCGCCCTTTGGAAAGAAGCCTGCACGTTGTGCCTTTCAGCTCTAGGGCAATGTAGCACACCCAGAGCAGAAGTCCTACTTCAGCCAGATCAGGCCTGCAAAGAAACTGCGTTTCACAGGCCTTTGGAAGAGATGTTCCCGGTAGGCTGTAAGAGCACTGTGCAGAGCGAGTTGTTTCTTAGCTTCCCAAAGAGCTGGAAGCAAGATGCTGTGGGGCCCAACTCGCCCTTTGGAAAGAAGCCTGCACGTGGTGCCTTTCAGCTCTAGGGCAAAGTAGCACACCCAGAGCAGAAGTCCTACTTCAGCCAGATCAGGCCTTCAAAGAAACTGCGTTTCACAGGCCTTTGGAAGAGATGTTCCCAGTAGGCTGTAAGAGCACTGTGCAGAGCGAGTTGTTTCTTAGCTTCCCAAAGAGCTGGAAGCAAGATGCTGTGGGGCCAAACTCGCCCTTTGGAAAGAAGCCTGCACGTTGTGCCTTTCAGCTCTAGGGCAAAGCAGCACACCCAGAGCAGAAGTCCTACTTGAGCCAGATCAGGCCTGCAAAGAAACTGCGTTTCACAGGCCTTTGGAAGAGATGTTCCCGGTAGGCTGTAAGAGCACTGTACAGAGCGAGTGGTTTCCTATCTTCCCAAAGAGCTGGAAGCAAGATGCTGTGGGGCCCAACTCGCCCTTTGGAAAGAAGCCTGCACGTTGTTCCTTTCAGCTCTAGGGCAAAGAAGCACACCCAGAGCAGAAGTCCTACTTCAGCCAGATCAGGCCTGCAAAGAAACTGCGTTTCACAGGCCTTTGGAAGAGATGTTCCCAGTAGGCTGTAAGAGCATTGTGCAGAGCGAGTGGTTTCTTAGCTTCCCAAAGAGCTGGAAGCAAGATGCTGTGGGGCCCAACTCGCCCTTTGGAAAGAAGCCTGCACGTTGTGCCTTTCAGCTCTAGGGCAAAGCAGCACACCCAGAGCAGAAGTCCTACTTGAGCCAGATCAGGCCTGCAAAGAAACTGCGTTTCACAGGCCTTTGGAAGAGATGTTCCCGGTAGGCTGTAAGAGCACTGTGCAGAGCGAGTGGTTTCTTAGCTTCCCAAAGAGCTGGAAGCAAGATGCTGTGGGGCCCAACTCGCCCTTTGGAAAGAAGCCTGCACGTTGTGCCTTTCAGCTCTAGGGCAAAGTAGCACACCCAGAGCAGAAGTCCTACTTCAGCCAGATCAGGCCTGCAAAGAAACTGCGTTTCACAGGCCTTTGGAAGAGATGTTCCCGGTAGGCTGTAAGAGCACTGTGCAGAGCGAGTGGTTTCTTAGCTTCCCAAAGAGCTGGAAGCAAGATGCTGTGGGGCCCAACTCGCCCTTTGGAAAGAAGCCTGCACGTTGTGCCTTTCAGCTCTAGGGCAAAGTAGCACACCCAGAGCAGAAGTCCTACTTCAGCCAGATCAGGCCTGCGAAGAAACTGCGTTTCACAGGCCTTTGGAAGAGATGTTCCCGGTAGGCTGTAAGAGCACTGTGCAGAGCGAGTGGTTTCTTAGCTTCCCAAAGAGCTGGAAGCAAGATGCTGTGGGGCCCAACTCGCCCTTTGGAAAGAAGCCTGCACGTTGTGCCTTTCAGCTCTAGGGCAAAGTAGCACACCCAGAGCAGAAGTCCTACTTCAGCCAGATCAGGCCTGCAAAGAAACTGCGTTTCACAGGCCTTTGGAAGAGATGTTCCCGGTAGGCTGTAAGAGCACTGTGCAGAGCGAGTATTTTCTTAGCTTCCCAAAGAGCTGGAAGCAAGATGCTGTGGGGCCCAACTCGCCCTTTGGAAAGAAGCCTGCACGTTGTGCCTTTCAGCTCTAGGGCAATGTAGCACACCCAGAGCAGAAGTCCTACTTCAGCCAGATCAGGCCTGCAAAAAAACTGCGTTTCACAGGCCTTTGGAAGAGATGTTCCCGGTAGGCTGTAAGAGCACTGTGCAGAGCGAGTTGTTTCTTAGGTTCCCAAAGAGCTGGAAGCAAGATGTCCTGGGGCCCAACTCGCCCTTTGGAAAGAAGCCTGCACGTTGTGCCTTTCAGCTCTAGGGCAAAGTAGCACACCCAGAGCAGAAGTCCTACTTCAGCCAGATCAGGCCTGCAAAGAAACTGCGTTTCACAGGCCTTTGGAAGAGATGTTCCCGGTAGGCTGTAAGAGCACTGTGCAGAGTGAGTGGTTTCTTAGCTTCCCAAAGAGCTGGAAGCAAGATGCTGTGGGGCCCAACTCGCCCTTTGGAAAGAAGCCTGCACGTTGTTCCTTTCAGCTCTAGGGCAATGTAGCACACCCAGAGCAGAAGTCCTACTTCAGCCAGATCAGGCCTGCAAAGAAACTGCGTTTCACAGGCCTTTGGAAGAGATGTTCCCGGTAGGCTGTAAGAGCACTGTCCAGAGTGAGTGGTTTCTTAGCTTCCCAAAGAGCTGGAAGCAAGATGCTGTGGGGCCCAACTCGCCCTTTGGAAAGAAGCCTGCACGTTGTGCCTTTCAGCTCTAGAGCAAAGTAGCACACCCAGAGCAGAAGTCCTACTTCAGCCAGATCAGGCCTGCAAAGAAACTGCGTTTCACAGGCCTTTGGAAGAGATGTTCCCGGTAGGCTGTAAGAGCACTGTGCAGAGCGAGTGGTTTCTTAGCTTCCCAAAGAGCTGGAAGCAAGATGCTGTGGGGCCCAACTCGCCCTTTGGAAAGAAGCCTGCACGTTGTGCCTTTCAGCTCTAGGGCAAAGTAGCACACCCAGAGCAGAAGTCCTACTTGAGCCAGATCAGGCCTGCAAAGAAACTGCGTTTCACAGGCCTTTGGAATAGATGTTCCCACTAGGCTGTAAGAGCACTGTGCAGAGCGAGTTGTTTCTTAGCTTCCCAAAGAGCTGGAAGCAAGATGCTGTGGGGCCCAACTCGCCCTTTGGAAAGAAGCCTGCACGTTGTGCCTTTCAGCTCTAGGGCAAAGTAGCACACCCAGAGCAGAAGTCCTACTTCAGCCAGATCAGGCCTGCAAAGAAACTGCGTTTCACAGGCCTTTGGAAGAGATGTTCCCGGTAGGCTGTAAGAGCACTGTGCAGAGCGAGTGGTTTCTTAGCTTCCCAAAGAGCTGGAAGCAAGATGCTGTGGGGCCCAACTCGCCCTTTGGAAAGAAGCCTGCACGTTGTGCCTTTCAGCTCTAGGGCAAAGTAGCACACCCAGAGCAGAAGTCCTACTTCAGCCAGATCAGGCCTGCCAAGAAACTGCGTTTCACAGGCCTTTGGAAGAGATGTTCCCGGTAGGCTGTAAGAGCACTGTGCAGAGCGAGTGGTTTCTTAGCTTCCCAAAGAGCTGGAAGCAAGATGCTGTGGGGCCCAACTCGCCCTTTGGAAAGAAGCCTGCACGTTGTGCCTTTCAGCTCTAAGGCAAAGTAGCACACCCAGAGCAGAAGTCCTACTTCAGCCAGATCAGGCCTGCAAAGAAACTGCGTTTCACAGGCCTTTGGAAGAGATGTTCCCGGTAGGCTGTAAGAGCACTGTGCAGAGCGAGTGGTTTCTTAGCTTCCCAAAGAGCTGGAAGCAAGATGCTGTGGGGCCCAACTCGCCCTTTGGAAAGAAGCCTGCACGTTGTGCCTTTCAGCTCTAGGGCAAAGTAGCACACCCAGAGCAGAAGTCCTACTTCAGCCAGATCAGGCCTGCAAAGAAACTGCGTTTCACAGGCCTTTGGAAGAGATGTTCCCGGTAGGCTGTAAGAGCACTGTGCAGAGCGAGTATTTTCTTAGCTTCCCAAAGAGCTGGAAGCAAGATGCTGTGGGGCCCAACTCGCCCTTTGGAAAGAAGCCTGCACATTGTGCCTTTCAGCTCTAGGGCAATGTAGCACACCCAGAGCAGAAGTCCTACTTCAGCCAGATCAGGCCTGCAAAAAAACTGCGTTTCACAGGCCTTTGGAAGAGATGTTCCCGGTAGGCTGTAAGAGCACTGTGCAGAGCGAGTTGTTTCTTAGCTTCCCGAAGAGCTGGAAGCAAGATGCTCTGGGGCCCAACTCGCCCTTTGGAAAGAAGCCTGCACGTTGTGCCTTTCAGCTCTAGGGCAAAGTAGCACACCCAGAGCAGAAGTCCTACTTCAGCCAGATCAGGCCTGCAAAGAAACTGCGTTTCACAGGCCTTTGGAAGAGATGTTCCCGGTAGGCTCTAAGAGCACTGTGCAGAGTGAGTGGTTTCTTAGCTTCCCAAAGAGCTGGAAGCAAGATGCTGTGGGGCCCAACTCGCCCTTTGGAAAGAAGCCTGCACGTTGTGCCTTTCAGCTCTAGGGCAATGTAGCACACCCAGAGCAGAAGTCCTACTTCAGCCAGATCAGGCCTGCAAAGAAACTGCGTTTCACAGGCCTTTGGAAGAGATGTTCCCAGTAGGCTGTAAGAGCACTGTGCAGAGCGAGTGGTTTCTTAGCTTCCCAAAGAGCTGGAAGCAAGATGCTGTGGGGCCCAACTCGCCCTTTGGAAAGAAGCCTGCACGTTGTGCCTTTCAGCTCTAGGGCAAAGTAGCACACCCAGAGCAGAAGTCCTACTTCAGCCAGATCAGGCCTGCAAAGAAACTGCGTTTCACAGGCCTTTGGAAGAGATGTTCCCGGTAGGCTGTAAGAGCACTGTGCAGAGCGAGTGGTTTCTTAGCTTCCCAAAGAGCTGGAAGCAAGATGCTGTGGGGCCCAACTCGCCCTTTGGAAAGAAGCCTGCACGTTGTGCCTTTCAGCTCTAGGGCAAAGTAGCACACCCAGAGCAGAAGTCCTACTTCAGCCAGATCAGGCCTGCAAAGAAACTGCGTTTCACAGGCCTTTGGAAGAGATGTTCCCACTAGGCTGTAAGAGCACTGTGCAGAGCGAGTTGTTTCTTAGCTTCACAAAGAGCTGGAAGCAAGATGATGTGGGGCCCAACTCGCCCTTTGGAAAGAAGCCTGCACGCTGTGCCTTTCAGCTCTAGGGCAAAGTAGCACACCCAGAGCAGAAGTCCTACTTCAGCCAGATCAGGCCTGCAAAGAAACTGCGTTTCACAGGCCTTTGGAAGAGATGTTCCCGGTAGGCTGTAAGAGCACTGTGCAGAGCGAGTGGTTTCTTAGCTTCCCAAAGAGCTGGAAGCAAGATGCTGTGGGGCCCAACTCGCCCTTTGGAAAGAAGCCTGCACGTTGTGCCTTTCAGCTCTAGGGCAAAGTAGCACACCCAGAGCAGAAGTCATACTTGAGCCAGATCAGGCCTGCCAAGAAACTGCGTTTCACAGGCCTTTGGAAGAGATGTTCCCGGTAGGCTGTAAGAGCACTGTGCAGAGCGAGTGGTTTCTTAGCTTCCCAAAGAGCTGGAAGCAAGATGGTGTGGGGCCCAACTCGCCCTTTGGAAAGAAGCCTGCACGTTGTGCCTTTCAGCTCTAAGGCAAAGTAGCACACCCAGAGCAGAAGTCCTACTTCACCCAGATCAGGCCTGCAAAGAAACTGCGTTTCACAGGCCTTTGGAAGAGATGTTCCCGGTAGGCTGTAAGAGCACTGTGCAGAGCGAGTGGTTTCTTAGCTTCCCAAAGAGCTGGAAGCAAGATGCTGTGGGGCCCAACTCGCCCTTTGGAAAGAAGCCTGCACGTTGTGCCTTTCAGCTCTAGGGCAAAGTAGCACACCCAGAGCAGAAGTCCTACTTCAGCCAGATCAGGCCTGCAAAGAAACTGCGTTTCACAGGCCTTTGGAAGAGATGTTCCCGGTAGGCTGTAAGAGCACTGTGCAGAGCGAGTATTTTCTTAGCTTCCCAAAGAGCTGGAAGCAAGATGCTGTGGGGCCCAACTCGCCCTTTGGAAAGAAGCCTGCACGTTGTGCCTTTCAGCTCTAGGGCAATGTAGCACACCCAGAGCAGAAGTCCTACTTCAGCCAGATCAGGCCTGCAAAGAAACTGCGTTTCACAGGCCTTTGGAAGAGATGTTCCCGGTAGGCTGTAAGAGCACTGTGCAGAGCGAGTTGTTTCTTAGCTTCCCAAAGAGCTGGAAGCAAGATGCTCTGGGGCCCAACTCGCCCTTTGGGAAGAAGCCTGCACGTTGTGCCTTTCAGCTCTAGGGCAAAGTAGCACACCCAGAGCAGAAGTCCTACTTCAGCCAGATCAGGCCTGCAAAGAAACTGCGTTTCACAGGCCTTTGGAAGAGATGTTCCCGGTAGGCTGTAAGAGCACTGTGCAGAGCGAGTGGTTTCTTAGCTTCCCAAAGAGCTGGAAGCAAGATGCTGTGGGGCCCAACTCGCCCTTTGGAAAGAAGCCTGCACGTTGTGCCTTTCAGCTCTAGGGCAATGTAGCACACCCAGAGCAGAAGTCCTACTTTAGCCAGATCAGGCCTGCAAAGAAACTGCGTTTCACAGGCCTTTGGAAGAGATGTTCCCACTAGGCTGTAAGAGCACTGTGCAGAGCGAGTTGTTTCTTAGGTTCCCAAAGAGCTGGAAGCAAGATGCTGTGGGGCCCAACTCGCCCTTTGGAAAGAAGCCTGCACGTTGTGCCTTTCAGCTCTAGGGCAAAGTAGCACACCCAGAGCAGAAGTCCTACTTCAGCCAGATCAGGCCTGCAAAGAAACTGCGTTTGACAGGCCTTTGGAAGAGATGTTCCCGGTAGGCTGTAAGAGCACTGTGCAGAGCGAGTTGTTTCTTAGCTTCCCAAAGAGCTGGAAGCAAGATGCTGTGGGGCCCAACTCGCCCTTTGGAAAGAAGCCTGCACGTTGTCCCTTTCAGCTCTAGGGTAATGTAGCACAGCCAGAGCAGAAGTCCTACTTCAGCCAGGTCAGGCCAGCAAAGAAACTGCGTTTCACAGGCCTTTGGAAGAGATGTTCCCACTAGGGTGTAAGAGCACTGTGCAGAGCGAGTTGTTTCTTAGCTTCCCAAAGAGCTGGAAGCAAGATGCTGTGGGGCCCAACTCGCCCTTTGGAAAGAAGCCTGCACGTTGTGCCTTTCAGCTCTAAGGCAAAGTAGCACACCCAGAGCAGAAGTCCTACTTCACCCAGATCAGGCCTGCAAAGAGACTGCGTTTCTCAGGCCTTTGGAAGTGATGTTCCCGGTAGGCTGCTAGAGCACTGTGCAGAGCGAGTTGTTTCTCAGCTTCCCAAAGAGCTGGAAGCAAGATGCTGTGAGGCCGAACTCGCCCTTTGGAAAGCAGCCTGCACGTTGTGCCTTTGAGCTCTAGGGCAATGTAGCACACCCAGAGCAGAAGTCCTACTTCAGCCAGATCAGGCCTGCCAAGAAACTGCGTTTCACAGGCCTTTGGAAGAGATGTTCCCGGTAGGCTGTAAGAGCACTGTGCAGAGCGAGTTGTTTCTTAGCTTCCCAAAGAGCTGGAAGCAAGATGCTGTGGGGCCCAACTCACCCTTTGGAAAGAAGCCTGCACGTTGTGCCTTTCAGCTCTAGGGCAAAGTAGCACACCCAGAGCAGAAGTCCTACTTCAGCCAGATCAGGCCTGCAAAGAAACTGCGTTTCACAGGCCTTTGGAAGAGATGTTCCCGGTAGGCTGTAAGAGCACTGTGCAGAGCGAGTGGTTTCTTAGGTTCCCAAAGAGCTGGAAGCAAGATGCTGTGGGGCCCAACTCGCCCTTTGGAAAGAAGCCTGCACGTTGTGCCTTTCAGCTCTAGGGCAAAGTAGCACACCCAGAGCAGAAGTCCTACTTCAGCCAGATCAGGCCTTCAAAGAAACTGCGTTTCACAGGCCTTTGGAAGAGATGTTCCCGGTAGGCTGTAAGAGCACTGTGCAGAGCGAGTGGTTTCTTAGCTTCCCAAAGAGCTGGAAGCAAGATGCTGTGGGGCCCAACTCGCCCTTTGGAAAGAAGCCTGCACGTTGTGCCTTTCAGCTCTAAGGCAAAGTAGCACACCCAGAGCAGAAGTCCTACTTCAGCCAGATCAGGCCTGCAAAGAAACTGCGTTTCACAGGCCTTTGGAAGAGATGTTCCCGGTAGGCTGTAAGAGCACTGTGCAGAGCGAGTGGTTTCTTAGCTTCCCAAAGAGCTGGAAGCAAGATGCTGTGGGGCCCAACTCGCCCTTTGGAAAGAAGCCTGCACGTTGTGCCTTTCAGCTCTAGGGCAAAGTAGCACACCCAGAGCAGAAGTCCTACTTCAGCCAGATCAGGCCTGCAAAGAAACTGCGTTTCACAGGCCTTTGGAAGAGATGTTCCCGGTAGGCTGTAAGAGCACTGAGCAGAGCGAGTATTTTCTTAGCTTCCCAAAGAGCTGGAAGCAAGATGCTGTGGGGCCCAACTCGCCCTTTGGAAAGAAGCCTGCACGTTGTGCCTTTCAGCTCTAGGGCAATGTAGCACACCCAGAGCAGAAGTCCTACTTCAGCCAGATCAGGCCTGCAAAAAAACTGCGTTTCACAGGCCTTTGGAAGAGATGTTCCCTGTAGGCTGTAAGAGCACTGTGCAGAGCGAGTTGTTTCTTAGCTTCCCAAAGAGCTGGAAGCAAGATGCTGTGGGGCCCAACTCGCCCTTTGGAAAGAAGCCTGCAGGTTCTGCCTTTCAGCTCTAGGGCAAAGTAGCACACCCAGAGCAGAAGTCCTACTTCAGCCAGATCAGGCCTGCAAAGAAACTGCGTTTCACAGGCCTTTGGAAGAGATGTTCCCGGTAGGCTGTAAGAGCACTGTGCAGAGTGAGTGGTTTCTTAGCTTCCCAAAGAGCTGGAAGCAAGATGCTGTGGGGCCCAACTCGCCCTTTGGAAAGAAGCCTGCACGTTGTGCCTTTCAGCTCTAGGGCAATGTAGCACACCCAGAGCAGAAGTCCTACTTCAGCCAGATCAGGCCTGCAAAGAAACTGCGTTTCACAGGCCTTTGGAAGAGATGTTCCCGGTAGGCTGTAAGAGCACTGTCCAGAGCGAGTGGTTTCTTAGCATCCCAAAGAGCTGGAAGCAAGATGCTGTGGGGCCCAACTCGCCCTTTGGAAAGAAGCCTGCACGTTGTGCCTTTCAGCTCTAGGGCAAAGTAGCACACCCAGAGCAGAAGTCCTACTTCAGCCAGATCAGGCCTGCAAAGAAACTGCGTTTCACAGGCCTTTGGAAGAGATGTTCCCGGTAGGCTGTAAGAGCACTGTCCAGAGCGAGTGGTTTCTTAGCTTCCCAAAGAGCTGGAAGCAAGATGGTGTGGGGCCCAACTCGCCCTTTGGAAAGAAGCCTGCACGTTGTGCCTTTCAGCTCTAGGGCAAAGTAGCACACCCAGAGCAGAAGTCCTACTTCAGCCAGATCAGGCCTGCCAAGAAACTGCGTTTCACAGGCCTTTGGAAGAGATGTTCCCACTAGGCTGTAAGAGCACTGTGCAGAGCGAGTTGTTTCTTAGCTTCCCAAAGAGCTGGAAGCAAGATGCTGTGGGGCCCAACTCGCCCTTTGGAAAGAAGCCTGCACGTTGTGCCTTTCAGCTCTAGGGCAATGTAGCACACCCAGAGCAGAAGTCCTACTTCAGCCAGATCAGGCCTGCAAAAAAACTGCGTTTCACAGGCCTTTGGAAGAGATGTTCCCTGTAGGCTGTAAGAGCACTGTCCAGAGCGAGTTGTTTCTTAGCTTCCCAAAGAGCTGGAAGCAAGATGCTCTGGGGCCCAACTCGCCCTTTGGAAAGAAGACTGCACGTTGTGCCTTTCAGCTCTAGGGCAAAGTAGCACACCCAGAGCAGAAGTCCTACTTCAGCCAGATCAGGCCTGCAAAGAAACTGCGTTTCACAGGCCTTTGGAAGAGATGTTCCCGGTAGGCTGTAAGAGCACTGTGCAGAGCGAGTGGTTTCTTAGCTTCCCAAAGAGCTGGAAGCAAGATGCTGTGGGGCCCAACTCGCCCTTTGGAAAGAAGCCTGCACGTTGTGCCTTTCAGCTCTAGGGCAATGTAGCACACCCAGAGCAGAAGTCCTACTTCAGCCAGATCAGGCCTGCAAAGAAACTGCGTTTGACAGGCCTTTGGAAGAGATGTTCCCGGTAGGCTGTAAGAGCACTGTCCAGAGCGAGTGGTTTCTTAGCTTCCCAAAGAGCTGGAAGCAAGATGCTGTGGGGCCCAACTCGCCCTTTGGAAAGAAGCCTGCACGTTGTGCCTTTCAGCTCTAGGGCAAAGTAGCACACCCAGAGCAGAAGTCCTACTTCAGCCAGATCAGGCCTGCAAAGAAACTGCGTTTCACAGGCCTTTGGAAGAGATGTTCCCGGTAGGCTGTAAGAGCACTGTCCAGAGCGAGTGGTTTCTTAGCTTCCCAAAGAGCTGGAAGCAAGATGCTGTGGGGCCCAACTCGCCCTTTGGAAAGAAGCCTGCACGTTGTGCCTTTCAGCTCTAGGGCAAAGTAGCACACCCAGAGCAGAAGTCCTACTTCAGCCAGATCAGGCCTGCAAAGAAACTGCGTTTCACAGGCCTTTGGAAGAGATGTTCCCACTAGGCTGTAAGAGCACTGTGCAGAGCGAGTTGTTTCTTAGCTTCCCAAAGAGCTGGAAGCAAGATGCTGTGGGGCCCAACTCGCCCTTTGGAAAGAAGCCTGCACGCTGTGCCTTTCAGCTCTAGGGCAAAGTAGCACACCCAGAGCAGAAGTCCTACTTCAGCCAGATCAGGCCTGCAAAGAAACTGCGTTTCACAGGCCTTTGGAAGAGATGTTCCCGGTAGGCTGTAAGAGCACTGTGCAGAGCGAGTGGTTTCTTAGCTTCCCAAAGAGCTGGAAGCAAGATGCTCTGGGGCCCAACTCGCCCTTTGGAAAGAAGCCTGCACGTTGTGCCTTTCAGCTCTAGGGCAAAGTAGCACACCCAGAGCAGAAGTCATACTTGAGCCAGATCAGGCCTGCCAAGAAACTGCGTTTCACAGGACTTTGGTAGAGATGTTCCCGGTAGGCTGTAAGAGCACTGTGCAGAGCGAGTGGTTTCTTAGCTTCCCAAATAGCTGGAAGCAAGATGGTGTGGGGCCCAACTCGCCCTTTGGAAAGAAGCCTGCACGTTGTGCCTTTCAGCTCTAAGGCAAAGTAGCACACCCAGAGCAGAAGTCCTACTTCAGCCAGATCAGGCCTGCAAAGAAACTGCGTTTCACAGGCCTTTGGAAGAGATGTTCCCGGTAGGCTGTAAGAGCACTGTGCAGAGCGAGTGGTTTCTTAGCTTCCCAAAGAGCTGGAAGCAAGATGCTGTGGGGCCCAACTCGCCCTTTGGAAAGAAGCCTGCACGTTGTGCCTTTCAGCTCTAGGGCAAAGTAGCACACCCAGAGCAGAAGTCCTACTTCAGCCAGATCAGGCCTGCAAAGAAACTGCGTTTCACAGGCCTTTGGAAGAGATGTTCCCGGTAGGCTGTAAGAGCACTGTCCAGAGCGAGTGGTTTCTTAGTTTCCCAAAGAGCTGGAAGCAAGATGCTGTGGGGCCCAACTCGCCCTTTGGAAAGAAGCCTGCACGTTGTGCCTTTCAGCTCTAGGGCAAAGTAGCACACCCAGAGCAGAAGTCCTACTTCAGCCAGATCAGGCCTGCCAAGAAACTGCGTTTCACAGGCCTTTGGAAGAGATGTTCCCACTAGGCTGTAAGAGCACTGTGCAGAGCGAGTTGTTTCTTAGCTTCCCAAAGAGCTGGAAGCAAGATGCTGTGGGGCCCAACTCGCCCTTTGGAAAGAAGCCTGCACGTTGTGCCTTTCAGCTCTAGGGCAATGTAGCACACCCAGAGCAGAAGTCCTACTTCAGCCAGATCAGGCCTGCAAAAAAACTGCGTTTCACAGGCCTTTGGAAGAGATGTTCCCGGTAGGCTGTAAGAGCACTGTCCAGAGCGAGTTGTTTCTTAGCTTCCCAAAGAGCTGGAAGCAAGATGCTCTGGGGACCAACTCGCCCTTTGGAAAGAAGCCTGCACGTTGTGCCTTTCAGCTCTAGGGCAAAGTAGCACACCCAGAGCAGAAGTCCTACTTCAGCCAGATCAGGCCTGCAAAGAAACTGCGTTTCACAGGCCTTTGGAAGAGATGTTCCCGGTAGGCTGTAAGAGCACTGTGCAGAGCGAGTGGTTTCTTAGCTTCCCAAATAGCTGGAAGCAAGATGCTGTGGGGCCCAACTCGCCCTTTGGAAAGAAGCCTGCACGTTGTGCCTTTCAGCTCTAGGGCAATGTAGCACACCCAGAGCAGAAGTCCTACTTCAGCCAGATCAGGCCTGCAAAGAAACTGCGTTTCACAGGCCTTTGGAAGAGATGTTCCCGGTAGGCTGTAAGAGCACTGTCCAGAGCGAGTGGTTTCTTAGCTTCCCAAAGAGCTGGAAGCAAGATGCTGTGGGGCCCAACTCGCCCTTTGGAAAGAAGCCTGCACGTTGTGCCTTTCAGCTCTAGGGCAAAGTAGCACACCCAGAGCAGAAGTCCTACTTCAGCCAGATCAGGCCTGCAAAGAAACTGCGTTTCACAGGCCTTTGGAAGAGATGTTCCCGGTAGGCTGTAAGAGCACTGTCCAGAGCGAGTGGTTTCTTAGCTTCCCAAAGAGCTGGAAGCAAGATGCTGTGGGGCCCAACTCGCCCTTTGGAAAGAAGCCTGCACGTTGTGCCTTTCAGCTCTAGGGCAAAGTAGCACACCCAGAGCAGAAGTCCTACTTCAGCCAGATCAGGCCTGCAAAGAAACTGCGTTTCACAGGCCTTTGGAAGAGATGTTCCCACTAGGCTGTAAGAGCACTGTGCAGAGCGAGTTGTTTCTTAGCTTCCCAAAGAGCTGGAAGCAAGATGCTGTGGGGCCCAACTCGCCCTTTGGAAAGAAGCCTGCACGCTGTGCCTTTCAGCTCTAGGGCAAAGTAGCACACCCAGAGCAGAAGTCCTACTTCAGCCAGATCAGGCCTGCAAAGAAACTGCGTTTCACAGGCCTTTGGAAGAGATGTTCCCGGTAGGCTGTAAGAGCACTGTGCAGAGCGAGTGGTTTCTTAGCTTCCCAAAGAGCTGGAAGCAAGATGCTCTGGGGCCCAACTCGCCCTTTGGAAAGAAGCCTGCACGTTGTGCCTTTCAGCTCTAGGGCAAAGTAGCACACCCAGAGCAGAAGTCATACTTGAGCCAGATCAGGCCTGCCAAGAAACTGCGTTTCACAGGACTTTGGTAGAGATGTTCCCGGTAGGCTGTAAGAGCACTGTGCAGAGCGAGTGGTTTCTTAGCTTCCCAAATAGCTGGAAGCAAGATGGTGTGGGGCCCAACTCGCCCTTTGGAAAGAAGCCTGCACGTTGTGCCTTTCAGCTCTAAGGCAAAGTAGCACACCCAGAGCAGAAGTCCTACTTCAGCCAGATCAGGCCTGCAAAGAAACTGCGTTTCACAGGCCTTTGGAAGAGATGTTCCCGGTAGGCTGTAAGAGCACTGTGCAGAGCGAGTGGTTTCTTAGCTTCCCAAAGAGCTGGAAGCAAGATGCTGTGGGGCCCAACTCGCCCTTTGGAAAGAAGCCTGCACGTTGTGCCTTTCAGCTCTAGGGCAAAGTAGCACACCCAGAGCAGAAGTCCTACTTCAGCCAGATCAGGCCTGCAAAGAAACTGCGTTTCACAGGCCTTTGGAAAGGATGCTCCCGGTAGGCTGTAAGAGCACTGTGCAGAGCGAGTTGTTTCTTAGCTTCCCAAAGAGCTGGAAGCAAGATGCTGTGGGGCCCAACTCGCCCTTTGGAAAGAAGCCTGCACGTTGTCCCTTTCAGCTCTAGGGCAATGTAGCACACCCAGAGCAGAAGTCCTACTTCAGCCAGATCAGGCCTGCAAAGAAACTGCGTTTCACAGGCCTTTGGAAGAGATGTTCCCACTAGGCTGTAAGAGCACTGTGCAGAGCGAGTTGTTTCTTAGCTTCCCAAAGAGCTGGAAGCAAGATGCTGTGGGGCCCAACTCGCCCTTTGGAAAGAAGCCTGCACGTTGTGCCTTTCAGCTCTAAGGCAAAGTAGCACACCCAGAGCAGAAGTCCTACTTCACCCAGATCAGGCCTGCAAAGAGACTGCGTTTCTCAGGCCTTTGGAAGAGATGTTCCCGGTAGGCTGTAAGAGCACTGTGCAGAGCGAGTTGTTTCTCAGCTTCCCAAAGAGCTGGAAGCAAGATGCTGTGAGGCCCAACTCGCCCTTTGGAAAGCAGCCTGCACGTTGTGCCTTTGAGCTCTAGGGCAATGTAGCACACCCAGAGCAGAAGTCCTACTTCAGCCAGATCAGGCCTGCAAAGAAACTGCGTTTCACAGGCCTTTGGAAGAGATGTTCCCGGTAGGCTGTAAGAGCACTGTGCAGAGCGAGGGGTTTCTTAGCTTCCCAAAGAGCTGGAAGCAAGATGGTGTGGGGCCCAACTCGCCATTTGGAAAGAAGCCTGCACGTTGTGCCTTTCAGCTCTAGGGCAAAGTAGCACACCCAGAGCAGAAGTCCTACTTCAGCCAGGTCAGGCCTGCAAAGAAACTGCGTTTCCCAGGCCTTTGGATGAGATGTTCCCGGTAGGCTGTAAGAGCACTGTGCAGAGCGAGTGGTTTCTCAGCTTCCCAAAGAGCTGGAAGCAAGATGCTGTGGGGCCCAACTCGCCCTTTGGAAAGAAGCCTGCACGTTGTGCCTTTCAGCTCTAGGGCAATGTAGCACACCCAGAGCAGAAGACCTACTTCAGCCAGATCAGGCCTGCAAAGAAACTGCGTTTCACAGGCCTTTGGAAGAGATGTTCCCGGTAGGCTGTAAGAGCACTATGCAGAGCGAGTTGTTTCTTAGCTTCCCAAAGAGCTGGAAGCAAGATGCTGTGGGGCCCAACTCACCCTTTGGAAAGAAGCCTGCACGTTGTGCCTTTCAGCTCTAGGGCAAAGTAGCACACCCAGAGCAGAAGTCCTACTTCAGCCAGATCAGGCCTGCAAAGAAACTGCGTTTCACAGGCCTTTGGAAGAGATTTTACCGGTAGGCTGTAAGAGCACAGTGCAGAGCGAGTTGTTTCTTAGCTTCCCAAAGAGCTGGAAGCAAGATGCTGTGGGGCCCAACTGGCCCTTTGGAAAGAAGCCTGCACGTTGTGCCTTTCAGCTCTAAGGCAATGTAGCACACCCAGAGCAGAAGTCCTACTTCAGCCAGATAAGGCCTGCAAAGAAACTGCGTTTCAGAGGCCTTTGGAAGAGATGTTCCCACTAGGCTGTAAGAGCACTGTGCAGAGCGAGTTGTTTCTTAGCTTCCCAAAGAGCTGGAAGCAAGATGCTGTGGGGCCCCACTCGCCCTTTGGAAAGAAGCCTGCACGTTGTGCCTTTCAGCTCTAGGGCAAAGTAGCACACCCAGAGCAGAAGTCCTACTTCAGCCAGATCAGGCCTGCAAAGAAACTGCGTTTCACAGGCCTTTGGAAGAGATGTTCCCGGTAGGCTGTAAGAGCACTGTGCAGAGCGAGTGGTTTCTTAGCTTCCCAAAGAGCTGGAAGCAAGATGCTGTGGGGCCCAACTCGCCCTTTGGAAAGAAGCCTGCATGTTGTGCCTTTCAGCTCTAGGGCAAAGTAGCACACCCAGAGCAGAAGTACTACTTGAGCCAGATCAGGCCTGCAAAGAAACTGCGTTTCACAGGCCTTTGGAAGAGATGTTCCCACTAGGCTGTAAGAGCACTGTGCAGAGCGAGTTGTTTCTTAGCTTCCCAAAGAGCTGGAAGCAAGATGGTGTGGGGCCCAACTCGCCCTTTGGAAAGAAGCCTGCACGTTGTGCCTTTCAGCTCTAGGGCAAAGTAGCACACCCAGAGCAGAAGTCCTACTTCATCCAGGTCAGGACTGCAAAGAAACTGCGTTTCCCAGTCCTTTGGAAGAGATGTTCCCGGTAGGCTGTAAGAGCACTGTGCAGAGCGAGTTGTTTCTTAGCTTCCCAAAGAGCTGGATGCAAGATGCTGTGGGGCCCAACTCGCCCTTTGGAAAGAAGCCTGCACGTTGTGCCTTTCAGCTCTAGGGCAATGTAGCACACCCAGAGCAGAAGTCCTACTTCAGCCAGATCAGGCCTGCAAAGAAACTGCGTTTCACAGGCCTTTGGAAGAGATGTTCCCGGTAGGCTGTAAGAGCACTGTGCAGAGCGAGTGGTTTCTTAGCTTCCCAAAGAGCTGGAAGCAAGATGGTGTGGGGCCCAACTCGCCCTTTGGAAAGAAGCCTGCACGTTGTGCCTTTCAGCTCTAGGGCAAAGTAGCACACCCAGAGCAGAAGTCCTACTTCAGCCAGATCAGGCCTGCAAAGAAACTGCGTTTCACAGGCCTTTGGAAGAGATGTTCCCGGTAGGCTGTAAGAGCACTGTGCAGAGCGAGTGGTTTCTTAGCTTCCCAAAGAGCTGGAAGCAAGATGCTGTGGGGCCCAACTCGCCCTTTGGAAAGAAGCCTGCACGTTGTGCCTTTCAGCTCTAGGGCAAAGTAGCACACCCAGAGCAGAAGTACTACTTGAGCCAGATCAGGCCTGCAAAGAAACTGCGTTTCACAGGCCTTTGGAAGAGATGTTCCCACTAGGCTGTAAGAGCACTGTGCAGAGCGAGTTGTTTCTTAGCTTCCCAAAGAGCTGGAAGCAAGATGGTGTGGGGCCCAACTCGCCCTTTGGAAAGAAGCCTGCACGTTGTGCCTTTCAGCTCTAGGGCAAAGTAGCACACCCAGAGCAGAAGTCCTACTTCATCCAGGTCAGGACTGCAAAGAAACTGCGTTTCACAGGCCTTTGGAAGAGATGTTCCCGGTAGGCTGTAAGAGCACTGTGCAGAGCGAGTGGTTTCTTAGCTTCCCAAAGAGCTGGAAGCAAGATGCTGTGGGGCCCAACTCGCCCTTTGGAAAGAAGCCTGCACGTTGTGCCTTTCAGCTCTAGGGCAATGTAGCACACCCAGAGCAGAAGTCCTACTTCAGCCAGATCAGGCCTGCAAAGAAACTGCGTTTCACAGGCCTTTGGAAGAGATGTTCCCGGTAGGCTGTAAGAGCACTGTGCAGAGCGAGTGGTTTCTTAGCTTCCCAAAGAGCTGGAAGCAAGATGGTGTGGGGCCCAACTCGCCCTTTGGAAAGAAGCCTGCACGTTGTCCCTTTCAGCTCTAGGGCAATGTAGCACACCCAGAGCAGAAGTCCTACTTCAGCCAGATCTGGCCTGCAAAGAAACTGCGTTTCACAGCCCTTTGGAAGGGATGTTCCCACTAGGCTGCAAGAGCACTGTGCAGAGCGAGTTGTTTCTTAGCTTCCCAAAGAGCTGGAAGCAAGATGCTGTGGGGCCCAACTCGCCCTTTGGAAAGAAGCCTGCACGTTGTGCCTTTCAGCTCTAGGGCAAAGTAGCACACCCAGAGCAGAAGTCCTACTTCACCCAGATCAGGCCTGCAAAGAGACTGCGTTTCACAGGCCTTTGGAAGAGATGTTCCCACTAGGCTGTAAGAGCACTGTGCAGAGCGAGTTGTTTCTTAGCTTCCCAAAGAGCTGGAAGCAAGATGGTGTGGGGCCCAACTCGCCCTTTGGAAAGAAGCCTGCACGTTGTGCCTTTCAGCTCTAGGGCAAAGTAGCACACCCAGAGCAGAAGTCCTACTTCATCCAGGTCAGGACTGCACAGAAACTGCGTTTCCCAGTCCTTTGGAAGAGATGTTCCCGGTAGGCTGTAAGAGCACTGTGCAGAGCGAGTGGTTTCTTAGCTTCCCAAAGAGCTGGAAGCAAGATGCTGTGGGGCCCAACTCGCCCTTTGGAAAGAAGCCTGCACGTTGTGCCTTTCAGCTCTAGGGCAATGTAGCACACCCAGAGCAGAAGTCCTACTTCAGCCAGATCAGGCCTGCAAAGAAACTGCGTTTCACAGGCCTTTGGAAGTGATGTTCCCGGTAGGCTGTAAGAGCACTGTGCAGAGCGAGTGGTTTCTTAGCTTCCCAAAGAGCTGGAAGCAAGATGGTGTGGGGCCCAACTCGCCCTTTGGAAAGAAGCCTGCACGTTGTCCCTTTCAGCTATAGGGCAATGTAGCACACCCAGAGCAGAAGTCCTACTTCAGCCAGATCTGGCCTGCAAAGAAACTGCGTTTCACAGCCCTTTGGAAGGGATGTTCCCACTAGGCTGCAAGAGCACTGTGCAGAGCGAGTTGTTTCTTAGCTTCCCAAAGAGCTGGAAGCAAGATGCTGTGGGGCCCAACTCGCCCTTGGGAAAGAAGCCTGCACGTTGTGCCTTTCAGCTCTAGGGCAAAGTAGCACACCCAGAGCAGAAGTCCTACTTCACCCAGATCAGGCCTGCAAAGAGACTGCGTTTCACAGGCCTTTGGAAGAGATGTTCCCGGTAGGCTGTAAGAGCACTGTGCAGAGCGAGTTGTTTCTCAGCTTCCCAAAGAGCTGGAAGCAAGATGCTGTGGGGCCCAACTCGCCCTTTAGAAAGCAGCCTGCACATTGTGCCTTTCAGCTCTAGGGCAAAGTAGCACACCCAGAGCAGAAGTCCTACTTCAGCCAGATCAGGCCTGCAAAGAAACTGCGTTTCACA
The DNA here is from genome assembly GCF_041296265.1 of Equus caballus. Classification (NCBI taxonomy): domain Eukaryota; kingdom Metazoa; phylum Chordata; class Mammalia; order Perissodactyla; family Equidae; genus Equus; species Equus caballus. The sequence continues at coordinate 22,180,494 of NC_091695.1, forward strand.
GGCCTTTGGAAGAGATGTTCCCGGTAGGCTGTAAGAGCACTGTGCAGAGCGAGTGGTTTCTTAGCTTCCCAAAGAGCTGGAAGCAAGATGCTGTGGGGATCAACTCGCCCTTTGGAAAGAAGCCTGCACGTTGTGCCTTTCAGCTCTAGGGCAAAGTAGCACACCCAGAGCAGAAGTCCTACTTCAGCCAGATCAGGCCTGCGAAGAAACTGCGTTTCACAGGCCTTTGGAAGAGATGTTCCCGGTAGGCTGTAAGAGCACTGTGCAGAGCGAGTTGTTTCTTAGCTTCCCAAAATGCTGGAAGCAAGATGCTCTGGGGCCCAACTCGCCCTTTGGAAAGAAGCCTGCACGTTGTGCCTTTCAGCTCTAGGGCAAAGTAGCACACCCAGAGCAGAAGTCCTACTTCAGCCAGATCAGGCCTGCAAAGAAACTGCATTTCACAGGCCTTTGGAAGAGATGTTCCCACTAGGCTGTAAGAGCACTGTGCAGAGCGAGTGGTTTCTTAGCTTCCCAAAGAGCTGGAAGCAAGATGGTGTTGGGCCCAACTCGCCCTTTGGAAAGAAGCCTGCACGTTGTGCCTTTCAGCTCAGGGCAAAGTAGCACACCCAGTGCAGAAGTCCTACTTCAGCCAGATCAGGCCTGCAAAGAAACTGCGTTTCACAGGCCTTTGGAAGAGATGTTCCCGGTAGGCTGTAAGAGCACTGTACAGAGCGAGTGGTTTCCTAGCTTCCCAAAGAGCTGGAAGTGAGATGCTGTGGGGCCCAACTCGCCCTTTGGAAAGAAGCCTGCACGTTGTGCCTTTCAGCTCTAGGGCAATGTAGCACACCCAGAGCAGAAGTCCTACTTCAGCCAGATCAGGCCTGCAAAGAAACTGCGTTTCACAGGCCTTTGGAAGAGATGTTCCCGGTAGGCTGTAAGAGCACTGTGCAGAGCGAGTGGTTTCTTAGCTTCCCAAAGAGCTGGAAGCAAGATGCTGTGGGGCCCAACTCGCCCTTTGGAAAGAAGCCTGCACGTGGTGCCTTTCAGCTCTAGGGCAAAGTAGCACACCCAGAGCAGAAGTCCTACTTCAGCCAGATCAGGCCTGCAAAGAAACTGCGTTTCACAGGCCTTTGGAAGAGATGTTCCCAGTAGGCTGTAAGAGCACTGTGCAGAGCGAGTTGTTTCTTAGCTTCCCAAAGAGCTGGAAGCAAGATGCTGTGGGGCCAAACTCGCCCTTTGGAAAGAAGCCTGCACGTTGTGCCTTTCAGCTCTAGGGCAAAGCAGCACACCCAGAGCAGAAGTCCTACTTGAGCCAGATCAGGCCTGCAAAGAAACTGCGTTTCACAGGCCTTTGGAAGAGATGTTCCCGGTAGGCTGTAAGAGCACTGTGCAGAGCGAGTGGTTTCTTAGCTTCCCAAAGAGCTGGAAGCAAGATGCTGTGGGGCCCAACTCGCCCTTTGGAAAGAAGCCTGCACGTTGTGCCTTTCAGCTCTAGGGCAAAGTAGCACACCCAGAGCAGAAGTCCTACTTCAGCCAGATCAGGCCTGCAAAGAAACTGCGTTTCACAGGCCTTTGGAAGAGATGTTCCCGGTAGGCTGTAACAGCACTGTGCAGAGCGAGTGGTTTCTTAGCTTCCCAAAGAGCTGGAAGCAAGATGCTGTGGGGCCCAACTCGCCCTTTGGAAATAAGCCTGCACGTTGTGCCTTTCAGCTCTAGGGCAAAGTAGCACACCCAGAGCAGAAGTCCTACTTCAGCCAGATCAGGCCTGCGAAGAAATTGCGTTTCACAGGCCTTTGGAAGAGATGTTCCCGGTAGGCTGTAAGAGCACTGTGCAGAGCGAGTTGTTTCTCAGCTTCCCAAAGAGCTTGAAGCAAGATGCTGTGGGGCCCAACTCGCCCTTTGGAAAGCAGCCTGCACGTTGTGCCTTTCAGCTCTAGGGCAAAGTAGCACACCCAGAGCAGAAGTCCTACTTCAGCCAGATCAGGCCTGCAAAGAAACTGCGTTTCACAGGCCTTTGGAAGAGATGTTCCCGGTAGGCTGTAAGAGCACTGTGCAGAGCGAGTGGTTTCTTAGCTTCCCAAAGAGCTGGAAGCAAGATGCTGTGGGGCCCAACTCGCCCTTTGGAAAGAAGCCTGCACGTTGTGCCTTTCAGCTCTAGGGCAAAGTAGCACACCCAGAGCAGAAGTCCTACTTCAGCCAGATCTGGCCTGCAAAGAAACTGCGTTTCACAGGCCTTTGGAAGAGATGTTCCCGGTAGGCTGTAACAGCACTGTGCAGAGCGAGTTGTTTCTTAGCTTCCCAAAGAGCTGGAAGCAAGATGCTGTGGGGCCCAACTCGCCCTTTGGAAAGAAGCCTGCACGTTGTGCCTTTCAGCTCTAGGGCAAAGTAGCACACCCAGAGCAGAAGTCCTACTTCAGCCAGATCAGGCCTGCAAAGAAACTGCGTTTCAAAGCCCTTTGGAAGAGATGTTCCCTGTAGGCTGTAAGAGCACTGTGCAGAGCGAGTGGTTTCTTAGCTTCCCAAAGAGCTGGAAGCAAGATGCTGTGGGGCCCAAATCGCCCTTTGGAAAGAAGCCTGCACGTTGTGCCTTTCAGCTCTACGGCAAAGTAGCACACCCAGAGCAGAAGTCCTACTTCAGCCAGATCAGGCCTGCGAAGAAACTGCGTTTCACAGGCCTTTGGAAGAGATGTTCCCACTAGGCTGTAAGAGCACTGTGCAGAGCGAGTTGTTTCTTAGCTTCCCAAAGAGCTGGAAGCAAGATGGTGTTGGGCCCAACTCGCCCTTTGGAAAGAAGCCTGCACGTTGTGCCTTTCAGCTCTGGGCAAAGTAGCACACCCAGAGCAGAAGTCCTACTTCAGCCAGATCAGGCCTGCAAAGAAACTGCGTTTCACAGGCCTTTGGAAGAGATGTTCCCGGTAAGCTGTAAGAGCACTGTACAGAGCGAGTGGTTTCCTAGCTTCCCAAAGAGCTGGAAGTGAGATGCTGTGGGGCCCAACTCGCCCTTTGGAAAGAAGCCTGCACGTTGTGCCTTTCAGCTCTAGGGCAATGTAGCACACCCAGAGCAGAAGTCCTACTTCAGCCAGATCAGGCCTGCAAAGAAACTGCGTTTCACAGGCCTTTGGAAGAGATGTTCCCGGTAGGCTGTAAGAGCACTGTGCAGAGCGAGTGGTTTCTTAGCTTCCCAAAGAGCTGGAAGCAAGATGCTGTGGGGCCCAACTGGCCCTTTGGAAAGAAGCCTGCACGTGGTGCCTTTCAGCTCTAGGGCAAAGTAGCACACCCAGAGCAGAAGTCCTACTTCAGCCAGATCAGGCCTGCAAAGAAACTGCGTTTCACAGGCCTTTGGAAGAGATGTTCCCAGTAGGCTGTAAGAGCACTGTGCAGAGCGAGTGGTTTCTTAGCTTCCCAAAGAGCTGGAAGCAAGATGCTGTGGGGCCCAACTCGCCCTTTGGAAAGAAGCCTGCACGTTGTGCCTTTCAGCTCTAGGGCAAAGCAGCACACCCAGAGCAGAAGTCCTACTTGAGCCAGATCAGGCCTGCAAAGAAACTGCGTTTCACAGGCCTTTGGAAGAGATGTTCCCGGTAGGCTGTAAGAGCACTGTGCAGAGCGAGTGGTTTCTTAGCTTCCCAAAGAGCTGGAAGCAAGATGCTGTGGGGCCCAACTCGCCCTTTGGAAAGAAGCCTGCATGTTGTGCCTTTCAGCTCTAAGGCAATGTAGCACACCCAGAGCAGAAGTCCTACTTCAGCCAGATCAGGCCTGCAAAGAAACTGCGTTTCACAGGCCTTTGGAAGAGATGCTCCCAGTAGGCTGTAAGAGCACTGTGCAGAGCGAGTTGTTTCTTAGCTTCCCAAAGAGCTGGAAGCAAGATGGTGTGGGGCCCAACTCGCCCTTTGGAAAGAAGCCTGCACGTTGTGCCTTTCAGCTCTAGGGCAAAGTAGCACACCCAGAGCAGAAGTCCTACTTCAGCCAGATCAGGCCTGCAAAGAAACTGCGTTTCACAGGCCTTTGGAAGAGATGTTCCCGGTAGGCTGTAAGAGCACTGTGCAGAGCGAGTGGTTTCTTAGCTTCCCAAAGAGCTGGAAGCAAGATGCTGTGGGGCCCAACTCGCCCTTTGGAAAGAAGCCTGCACGTTGTGCCTTTCAGCTCTGGGGCAATGTAGCACACCCAGAGCAGAAGTCTTACTTCAGCCAGATCAGGCCTGCAAAGAAACTGCGTTTCACAGGCCTTTGGAAGAGATGTTCCCGGTAGGCTGTAAGAGCACTGTGCAGAGCGAGTTGTTTCTTAGCTTCCCAAAGAGCTGGAAGCAAGATGGTCTGGGGCCCAACTGGCCCTTTGGAAAGAAGCCTGCACGTTGTGCCTTTCAGCTCTAGGGCAATGTAGCACACCCAGAGCAGAAGTCCTACTTCAGCCAGATCAGGCCTGCAAAGAAACTGCGTTTCACAGGCCTTTGGAAGAGATGTACCCGGTAGGCTGTAAGAGCACTGTGCAGAGCGAGTTGTTTCTTAGCTTCCCAAAGAGCTGGAAGCAAGATGCTGTGGGGCCCAACTCGCCCTTTGGAAAGAAGCCTGCACGTTGTGCCTTTCAGCTCTAGGGCAAAGTAGCACACCCATAGCAGAAGTCCTACTTCAGCCAGATCAGGCCTGCAAAGAAACTGCGATTCACAGGCCTTTGGAAGAGATGTTCCCGGTAGGCTGTAAGAGCACTGTGCAGAGCGACTTGTTTCTCAGCTTCCCAAAGAGCTGGAAGCAAGATGCTGTGGGGCCCAACTCGCCCTTTGGAAAGAAGCCTGCACGTTGTGCCTTTCAGCTCTAGGGCAAAGTAGCACACCCAGAGCAGAAGTCCTACTTCAGCCAGATCAGGCCTGCAAAGAAACTGCGTTTCACAGGCCTTTGGAAGAGATGTTCCCGGTAGGCTGTAAGAGCACTGTGCAGAGCGAGTTGTTTCTTAGCTTCCCAAAGAGCTGGAAGCAAGATGCTGTGGGGCCCAACTCGCCCTTTGGAAAGAAGCCTGCACGTTGTGCCTTTCAGCTCTAGGGCAAAGTAGCACACCCAGAGCAGAAGTCCTACTTCAGCCAGATCAGGCCTGCAAAGAAACTGCGTTTCACAGCCCTTTGGAAGAGATGTTCCCTGTAGGCTGTAAGAGCACTGTGCAGAGCGAGTGGTTTCTTAGCTTCCCAAAGAGCTGGAAGCAAGATGCTGTGGGGCCCAACTCGCCCTTTGGAAAGAAGCCTGCACGTTGTGCCTTTCAGCTCTAGGGCAAAGTAGCACACCCAGAGCAGAAGTCCTACTTCAGCCAGATCAGGCCTGCAAAGAAACTGCGTTTCACAGGCCTTTGGAAGAGATGTTCCCACTAGGCTGTAAGAGCACTGTGCAGAGCGAGTTGTTTCTTAGCTTCCCAAAGAGCTGGAAGCAAGATGGTGTTGGGCCCAACTCGCCCTTTGGAAAGAAGCCTGCACGTTGTGCCTTTCAGCTCTGGGCAAAGAAGCACACCCAGAGCAGAAGTCCTACTTCAGCCAGATCAGGCCTGCAAAGAAACTGCGTTTCACAGGCCTTTGGAAGAGATGTTCCCGGTAGGCTGTAAGAGCACTGTACAGAGCGAGTGGTTTCCTAGCTTCCCAAAGAGCTGGAAGTGAGATGCTGTGGGGCCCAACTCGCCCTTTGGAAAGAAGCCTGCACGTTGTGCCTTTCAGCTCTAGGGCAATGTAGCACACCCAGAGCAGAAGTCCTACTTCAGCCAGATCAGGCCTGCAAAGAAACTGCGTTTCACAGGCCTTTGGAAGAGATGTTCCCGGTAGGCTGTAAGAGCACTGTGCAGAGCGAGTTGTTTCTTAGCTTCCCAAAGAGCTGGAAGCAAGATGCTGTGGGGCCCAACTCGCCCTTTGGAAAGAAGCCTGCACGTGGTGCCTTTCAGCTCTAGGGCAAAGTAGCACACCCAGAGCAGAAGTCCTACTTCAGCCAGATCAGGCCTGCAAAGAAACTGCGTTTCACAGGCCTTTGGAAGAGATGTTCCCAGTAGGCTGTAAGAGCACTGTGCAGAGCGAGTTGTTTCTTAGCTTCCCAAAGAGCTGGAAGCAAGATGCTGTGGGGCCAAACTCGCCCTTTGGAAAGAAGCCTGCACGTTGTGCCTTTCAGCTCTAGGGCAAAGCAGCACACCCAGAGCAGAAGTCCTACTTGAGCCAGATCAGGCCTGCAAAGAAACTGCGTTTCACAGGCCTTTGGAAGAGATGTTCCCGGTAGGCTGTAAGAGCACTGTGCAGAGCGAGTGGTTTCTTAGCTTCCCAAAGAGCTGGAAGCAAGATGCTGTGGGGCCCAACTCGCCCTTTGGAAAGAAGCCTGCACGTTGTGCCTTTCAGCTCTAGGGCAAAGTAGCACACCCAGAGCAGAAGTCCTACTTCAGCCAGATCAGGCCTGCAAAGAAACTTCGTTTCACAGGCCTTTGGAAGAGATGTTCCCGGTAGGCTGTAACAGCACTGTGCAGAGCGAGTGGTTTCTTAGCTTCCCAAAGAGCTGGAAGCAAGATGCTGTGGGGCCCAACTCGCCCTTTGGAAAGAAGCCTGCACGTTGTGCCTTTCAGCTCTAGGGCAAAGTAGCACACCCAGAGCAGAAGTCCTACTTCAGCCAGATCAGGCCTGCGAAGAAACTGCGTTTCACAGGCCTTTGGAAGAGATGTTCCCGGTAGGCTGTAAGAGCACTGTGCAGAGCGAGTTGTTTCTCAGCTTCCCAAAGAGCTTGAAGCAAGATGCTGTGGGGCCCAACTCGCCCTTTGGAAAGCAGCCTGCACGTTGTGCCTTTCAGCTCTAGGGCAAAGTAGCACACCCAGAGCAGAAGTCCTACTTCAGCCAGATCAGGCCTGCAAAGAAACTGCGTTTCACAGGCCTTTGGAAGAGATGTTCCCGGTAGGCTGTAAGAGCACTGTGCAGAGCGAGTTGTTTCTTAGCTTCCCAAAGAGCTGGAAGCAAGATGCTCTGGGGCCCAAATCGCCCTTTGGAAAGAAGCCTGCACGTTGTGCCTTTCAGCTCTAGGGCAATGTAGCACACCCAGAGCAGAAGTCCTACTTCAGCCAGATCAGGCCTGCAAAGAAACTGCGTTTCACAGCCCTTTGGAAGAGATGTTCCCGGTAGGCTGTAAGAGCACTGTGCAGAGCGAGTGGTTTCTTAGCTTCCCAAAGAGCTGGAAGCAAGATGCTGTGGGGCCCAACTCGCCCTTTGGAAAGAAGCCTGCACGTTGTGCCTTTCAGCTCTAGGGCAAAGTAGCACACCCAGAGCAGAAGTCCTACTTCAGCCAGATCAGGCCTGCAAAGAAACTGCGTTTCACAGGCCTTTGGAAGAGATGTTCCCGGTAGGCTGTAACAGCACTGTGCAGAGCGAGTTGTTTCTTAGCTTCCCAAAGAGCTGGAAGCAAGATGCTGTGGGGCCCAACTCGCCCTTTGGAAAGAAGCCTGCACGTTGTGCCTTTCAGCTCTAGGGCAAAGTAGCACACCCAGAGCAGAAGTCCTACTTCAGCCAGATCAGGCCTGCAAAGAAACTGCGTTTCACAGCCCTTTGGAAGAGATGTTCCCTGTAGGCTGTAAGAGCACTGTGCAGAGCGAGTGGTTTCTTAGCTTCCCAAAGAGCTGGAAGCAAGATGCTGTGGGGCCCAACTCGCCCTTTGGAAAGAAGCCTGCACGTTGTGCCTTTCAGCTCTACGGCAAAGTAGCACACCCAGAGCAGAAGTCCTACTTCAGCCAGATCAGGCCTGCGAAGAAACTGCGTTTCACAGGCCTTTGGAAGAGATGTTCCCACTAGGCTGTAAGAGCACTGTGCAGAGCGAGTTGTTTCTTAGCTTCCCAAAGAGCTGGAAGCAAGATGGTGTTGGGCCCAACTCGCCCTTTGGAAAGAAGCCTGCACGTTGTGCCTTTCAGCTCTGGGCAAAGTAGCACACCCAGAGCAGAAGTCCTACTTCAGCCAGATCAGGCCTGCAAAGAAACTGCGTTTCACAGGCCTTTGGAAGAGATGTTCCCGGTAGGCTGTAAGAGCACTGTAGAGAGCGAGTGGTTTCCTAGCTTCCCAAAGAGCTGGAAGTGAGATTCTGTGGGGCCCAACTCGCCCTTTGGAAAGAAGCCTGCACGTTGTGCCTTTCAGCTCTAGGGCAATGTAGCACACCCAGAGCAGAAGTCCTACTTCAGCCAGATCAGGCCTGAAAAGAAACAGCGTTTCACAGGCCTTTGGAAGAGATGTTCCCGGTAGGCTGTAAGAGCACTGTGCAGAGCGAGTTGTTTCTTAGCTTCCCAAAGAGCTGGAAGCAAGATGCTGTGGGGCCCAACTCGCCCTTTGGAAAGAAGCCTGCACGTTGTACCTTTCAGCTCTAGGGCAAAGTAGCACACCCAGAGCAGAAGTCCTACTTCAGCCAGATCAGGCCTGCAAAGAAACTGCGTTTCACAGGCCTTTTGAAGAGATGTTCCCGGTAGGCTGTAAGAGCACTGTGCAGAGCGAGTGGTTTCTTAGGTTCCCAAAGAGCTGGAAGCAAGATGCTGTGGGGCCCAACTCGCCCTTTGGAAAGAAGCCTGCACGTTGTGACTTTCAGCTCTAGGGCAAAGCAGCACACCCAGAGCAGAAGTCCTACTTGAGCCAGATCAGGCCTGCAAAGAAACTGCGTTTGACAGGCCTTTGGAAGAGATGTTCCCGGTAGGCTGTAAGAGCACTGTGCAGAGCGAGTGGTTTCTTAGCTTCCCAAAGAGCTGGAAGCAAGATGCTGTGGGGCCCAACTCGCCCTTTGGAAAGAAGCCTGCACGTTGTGCCTTTCAGCTCTAAGGCAAAGTAGCACACCCAGAGCAGAAGTCCTACTTCAGCCAGATCAGGCCTGCAAAGAAACTGCGTTTCACAGGCCTTTGGAACAGATGTTCCCGGTAGGCTGTAAGAGCACTGTGGAGAGCGAGTGGTTTCTTAGCTTCCCAAAGAGCTGGAAGCAAGATGGTGTGGGGCCCAACACGCCCTTTGGAAAGAAGCCTGCACGTTGTGCCTTTCAGCTCTAGGGCAAAGTAGCACACCCAGAGCAGAAGTCCTACTTCAGCCAGATCAGGCCTGCAAAGGAACTGCGTTTCACAGCCCTTTGGAAGAGATGTTCCCGGTAGGCTGTAAGAGCACTGTGCAGAGCGAGTGGTTTCTTAGCTTCCCAAAGAGCTGGAAGCAAGATGCTGTGGGGCCCAACTCGCCCTTTGGAAAGAAGCCTGCACGTTGTGCCTTTCAGCTCTAGGGCAATGTAGCACACCCAGAGCAGAAGTCCTACTTCAGCCAGATCAGGCCTGCAAAGAAACTGCGTTTCACAGGCCTTTGGAAGAGATGTTCCCGGTAGGCTGTAAGAGCACTGTGCAGAGCGAGTTGTTTCTTAGCTTCCCAAAGAGCTGGAAGCAAGATGCTGTGGGGCCCAACTCGCCCTTTGGAAAGAAGCCTGCACGTTGTGCCTTTCAGCTCTAGGGCAAAGTAGCACACCCAGAGCAGAAGTCCTACTTCAGCCAGATCAGGCCTGCAAAGAAACTGCGTTTCACAGGCCTTTGGAAGAGATGTTCCCGGTAGGCTGTGAGAGCACTGTGCAGAGCGAGTTGTTTCTTAGCTTCCCAAAGAGCTGGATGCAAGATGCTGTGGGGCCCAACTCGCCCTTTGGAAAGAAGCCTGCACGTTGTGCCTTTCAGCTCTAGGGCAATGTAGCACACCCAGAGCAGAAGTCCTACTTCAGCCAGATCAGGCCTGCAAAGAAACTGCGTTTCACAGGCCTTTGGAAGAGATGTTCCCGGTAGGCTGTAAGAGCACTGTCCAGAGCGAGTGGTTTCTTAGCTTCCCAAAGAGCTGGAAGCAAGATGCTGTGGGGCCCAACTCGCCCTTTGGAAAGAAGCCTGCACGTTGTGCCTTTCAGCTCTAGAGCAAAGTAGCACACCCAGAGCAGAAGTCCTACTTCAGCCGGATCAGGCCTGCAAAGAAACTGCGTTTGACAGGCCTTTGGAAGAGATGTTCCCGGTAGGCTGTAAGAGCACTGTGCAGAGCGAGTGGTTTCTTAGCTTCCCAAAGAGCTGGAAGCAAGATGCTGTGGGGCCCAACTCGCCCTTTGGAAAGAAGCCTGCACGTTGTGCCTTTCAGCTCTAGGGCAAAGTAGCACACCCAGAGCAGAAGTCCTACTTCAGCCAGATCAGGTCTGCAAAGAAACTGCGTTTCACAGGCCTTTGGAAGAGATGTTCCCGGTAGGCTGTAAGAGCACTGTGCAGAGCGAGTGGTTTCTTAGCTTCCCAAAGAGCTGGAAGCAAGATGCTGTGGGGCCCAACTCGCCCTTTGGAAAGAAGCCTGCACGTTGCGCCTTTCAGCTCTAGAGCAAAGTAGCACACCCACAGCAGAAGTCCTACTTCAGCCGGATCAGGCCTGCAAGGAAACTGCGTTTGACAGGCCTTTGGAAGAGATGTTCCCGGTAGGCTGTAAGAGCACTGTGCAGAGCGAGTTGTTTCTTAGCTTCCCAAAGAGCTGGAAGCAAGATGGTGTGGGGCCCAACTCGCCCTTTGGAAAGAAGCCTGCACGTTGTGCCTTTCAGCTCTAGGGTAAAGTAGCACACCCAGACCAGAAGTCCTACTTCAGCCAGATCAGGCCTGCAAAGAAACTGCGTTTCACAGGCCTTTGGAAGAGATGTTCCCGGTAGGCTGTAAGAGCACTGTGCAGAGCGAGTTGTTTCTCAGCTTCCCAAAGAGCTGGAAGCAAGATGCTGTGGGGCCCAACTCGCCCTTTGGAAAGCAGCCTGCACGTTGTGCCTTTCAGCTCTAGGGCAAAGTAGCACACCCAGAGCAGAAGTCCTACTTCAGCCAGATCAGGCCTGCGAAGAAACTGCGTTTCACAGGCCTTTGGAAGAGATGTTCCCGGTAGGCTGTAAGAGCACTGTGCAGAGCGAGTGGTTTCTTAGCTTCCCAAAGAGCTGGAAGCAAGATGCTGTGGGGCCCAACTCGCCCTTTGGAAAGAAGCCTGCACGTTGTGCCTTTCAGCTCTAGGCCAAAGTAGCACACCCAGAGCAGAAGTCCTACTTCAGCCAGATCAGGCCTGCCAAGAAACTGCGTTTCACAGGCCTTTGGAAGAGATGTTCCCGGTAGGCTGTAAGAGCACTGTGCAGAGCGAGTTGTTTCTTAGCTTCCCAAAGAGCTGGAAGCAAGAGGCTGTGGGGCCCAACTCGCCCTTTGGAAAGAAGCCTGCACGTTGTGCCTTTCAGCTCTAGGGCAAAGTAGCACACCCAGAGCAGAAGTCCTACTTCAGCCGGATCAGGCCTGCAAATAAACTGCGTTTGCCAGGCCTTTGGAAGAGATGTTCCCGGTAGGCTGTGAGAGCACTGTGCAGAGCGAGTTGTTTCTTAGCTTCCCAAAGAGCTGGAAGCAAGATGCTGTGGGGCCCAACTCGCCCTTTGGAAAGAAGCATGCACGTTGTGCATTTCAGCTCTAGGGCAAAGTAGCACACCCAGAGCAGAAGTCCTACTTCAGCCAGATCAGGCCTGCAAAGAAACTGCGTTTCAGAGGCCTTTGGAAGAGATGTTCCCGGTAGGCTTTAAGAGCACTGTGCAGAGCGAGTTGTTTCTTAGCTTCCCAAAGAGCTGGAAGCAAGATGGTGTGGGGCCCAACTCGCCCTTTGGAAAGAAGCCTGCACGTTGTGCCTTTCAGCTCTAGGGCAAAGTAGCACACCCAGAGCAGAAGTGCTACTTCAGCCAGATCAGGCCTGCAAAGAAACTGTGTTTCACAGGCTTTTGGAAGAGATGTTCCCGGTAGGCTGTAAGAGCACTGTGCAGAGCGAGTTGTTTCTTAGCTTCCCAAAGAGCTGGAAGCAAGATGCTGTGGGGCCCAACTCGTCATTTGGAAAGAAGCCTGCACGTTGTGCCTTTCAGCTCTAGGGCAAAGTAGCACACCCAGAGCAGAAGTCCTACTTCAGCCAGATCAGGCCTGCGAAGAAACTGCGTTTCACAGGCCTTTGGAAGAGATGTTCCCGGTAGGCTGTAAGAGCACTGTGCAGAGCGAGTGGTTTCTTAGCTTCCCAAAGAGCTGGAAGCAAGATGCTGTGGGGCCCAACTCGCCCTTTGGAAAGCAGCCTGCACGTTGTGCCTTTCAGCTCTAGGGCAAAGTAGCACACCCAGAGCAGAAGTCCTACTTCAGCCAGATCAGGCCTGCGAAGAAACTGCGTTTCACAGGCCTTTGGAAGAGCTGTTCCCACTAGGCTGTAAGAGCACTGTGCAGAGCGAGTTGTTTCTTAACTTCCCAAAGAGCTGGAAGCAAGATGGTGTGGGGCCCAACTCGCCCTTTGGAAAGAAGCCTGCACGTTGTGCCTTTCAGCTCTGGGAAAAGTAGCACACCCAGAGCAGAAGTCCTACTTCAGCCAGATCAGGCCTGCAAAGAAACTGTGTTTCACAGGCTTTTGGAAGAGATGTTCCCGGTAGGCTGTAAGAGCACTGTGCAGAGCGAGTTGTTTCTTAGCTTCCCAAAGAGCTGGAAGCAAGATGCTGTGGGGCACAACTCGTCATTTGGAAAGAAGCCTGCACGTTGTGCCTTTCAGCTCTAGGGCAAAGTAGCACACCCAGAGCAGAAGTCCTACTTCAGCCAGATCAGGCCTGCGAAGAAACTGCGTTTCACAGGCCTTTGGAAGAGATGTTCCCGTTAGGCTGTAAGAGCACTGTGCAGAGCGAGTGGTTTCTTAGCTTCCCAAAGAGCTGGAAGCAAGATGCTGTGGGGCCCAACTCGCCCTTTGGAAAGCAGCCTGCACGTTGTGCCTTTCAGCTCTAGGGCAAAGTAGCACACCCAGAGCAGAAGTCCTACTTCAGCCAGATCAGGCCTGCAAAGAAACTGCGTTTCACAGGCCTTTTGAAGAGATGTTCCCGGTAGGCTGTAAGAGCACTGTGCAGAGCGAGTGGTTTCTTAGGTTCCCAAAGAGCTGGAAGCAAGATGCTGTGGGGCCCAACTCGCCCTTTGGAAAGAAGCCTGCACGTTGTGACTTTCAGCTCTAGGGCAAAGCAGCACACCCAGAGCAGAAGTCCTACTTGAGCCAGATCAGGCCTGCAAAGAAACTGCGTTTCACAGGCCTTTGGAAGAGATGTTCCCGGTAGGCTGTAAGAGCACTGTGCAGAGCGAGTGGTTTCTTAGCTTCCCAAAGAGCTGGAAGCAAGATGCTGTGGGGCCCAACTCGCCCTTTGGAAAGAAGCCTGCACGTTGTGCCTTTCAGCTCTAAGGCAAAGTAGCACACCCAGAGCAGAAGTCCTACTTCAGCCAGATCAGGCCTGCAAAGAAACTGCGTTTCACAGGCCTTTGGAAGAGATGTTCCCGGTAGGCTGTAAGAGCACTGTGCAGAGCGAGTGGTTTCTTAGCTTCCCAAAGAGCTGGAAGCAAGATGCTGTGGGGCCCAACTCGCCCTTTGGAAAGAAGCCTGCACGTTGTGCCTTTCAGCTCTAGGGCAAAGTAGCACACCCAGAGCAGAAGTCCTACTTCAGCCAGATCAGGCCTGCAAAGAAACTGCGTTTCACAGGCCTTTGGAAGAGATGTTCCCGGTAGGCTGTGAGAGCACTGTGCAGAGCGAGTTGTTTCTTAGCTTCCCAAAGAGCTGGATGCAAGATGCTGTGGGGCCCAACTCGCCCTTTGGAAAGAAGCCTGCACGTTGTGCCTTTCAGCTCTAGGGCAATGTAGCACACCCAGAGCAGAAGTCCTACTTCAGCCAGATCAGGCCTGCAAAGAAACTGCGTTTCACAGGCCTTTGGAAGAGATGTTCCCGGTAGGCTGTAAGAGCACTGTCCAGAGCGAGTGGTTTCTTAGCTTCCCAAAGAGCTGGAAGCAAGATGCTGTGGGGCCCAACTCGCCCTTTGGAAAGAAGCCTGCACGTTGTGCCTTTCAGCTCTAGAGCAAAGTAGCACACCCAGAGCAGAAGTCCTACTTCAGCCGGATCAGGCCTGCAAAGAAACTGCGTTTGACAGGCCTTTGGAAGAGATGTTCCCGGTAGGCTGTAAGAGCACTGTGCAGAGCGAGTGGTTTCTTAGCTTCCCAAAGAGCTGGAAGCAAGATGGTGTGGGGCCCAACTCGCCCTTTGGAAAGAAGCCTGCACGTTGTGCCTTTCAGCTCTAGGGCAAAGTAGCACACCCAGAGCAGAAGTCCTACTTCAGCCAGATCAGGCATGCAAAGAAACTGCGTTTCACAGGCCTTTGGAAGAGATGTTCCCAGTAGGCTGTAAGAGCACTGTGCAGAGCGAGTTGTTTCTTAGCTTCCCAAAGAGCTGGAAGCAAGATGCTGTGGGGCCCAACTCGCCCTTTGGAAAGAAGCCTGCACGTTGTGCCTTTCAGCTCTAGAGCAAAGTAGCACACCCAGAGCAGAAGTCCTACTTCAGCCGGATCAGGCCTGCAAAGAAACTGCGTTTGACAGGCCTTTGGAAGAGATGTTCCCGGTAGGCTGTAAGAGCACTGTGCAGAGCGAGTTGTTTCTTAGCTTCCCAAAGAGCTGGAAGCAAGATGCTGTGGGGCCCAACTCGCCCTTTGGAAAGAAGCCTGCACGTTGTGCCTTTCAGCTCTAGGGTAAAGTAGCACACCCAGAGCAGAAGTCCTACTTCAGCCAGATCAGGCCTGCAAAGAAACTGCGTTTCACAGGCCTTTGGAAGAGATGTTCCCGGTAGGCTGTAAGAGCACTGTGCAGAGCGAGTTGTTTCTCAGCTTCCCAAAGAGCTGGAAGCAAGATGCTGTGGGGCCCAACTCGCCCTTTGGAAAGAAGCCTGCACGTTGTGCCTTTCAGCTCTAGGGCAAAGTAGCACACCCAGAGCAGAAGTCCTACTTCAGCCAGATCAGGCCTGCGAAGAAACTGCGTTTCACAGGCCTTTGGAAGAGATGTTCCCGGAAGGCTGTAAGAGCACTGTGCAGAGCGAGTTGTTTCTCAGCTTCCCAAATAGCTGGAAGCAAGATGCTTTGGGGCCCAACTCGCCCTTTGGAAAGCAGCCTGCACGTTGTGCCTTTCAGCTCTAGGGCAAAGTAGCACACCCAGAGCAGAAGTCTTACTTCAGCCAGATCAGGCCTGCAAAGAAACTGCGTTTCACAGGCCTTTGGAAGAGATGTTCCCGGTAGGCTGTAAGAGCACTGTGCAGAGCGAGTTGTTTCTTAGCTTTCCAAAGAGCTGGAAGCAAGATGCTGTGGGGCCCAACTGGCCCTTTGGAAAGAAGCCTGCACGTTGTGCCTTTCAGCTCTAGGGCAAAGTAGCACACCCAGAGCAGAAGTGCTACTTCAGCCAGATCAGGCCTGCAAAGAAACTGTGTTTCACAGGCTTTTGGAAGAGATGTTCCCGGTAGGCTGTAAGAGCACTGTGCAGAGCGAGTTGTTTCTTAGCTTCCCAAAGAGCTGGAAGCAAGATGCTGTGGGGCCCAACTCGCCCTTTGGAAAGAAGCCTGCACGTTGTGCCTTTCAGCTCTAGGGCAAAGTAACACACCCAGAGCAGAAGTCCTACTTCAGCCAGATCAGGCCTGCGAAGAAACTGCGTTTCACAGGCCTTTGGAAGAGATGTTCCCGGTAGGCTGTAAGAGCACTGTGCAGAGCGAGTGGTTTCTTAGCTTCCCAAAGAGCTGGAAGCAAGATGCTGTGGGGCCCAACTCGCCCTTTGGAAAGAAGCCTGCACGTTGTGCCTTTCAGCTCTAGGCCAAAGTAGCACACCCATTGCAGAAGTCCTACTTCAGCCAGATCAGGCCTGCCAAGAAACTGCGTTTCACAGGCCTTTGGAAGAGATGTTACCGGTAGGCTGTAAGAGCACTGTGCAGAGCGAGTTGTTTCTTAGCTTCCCAAAGAGCTGGAAGCAAGATGCTGTGGGGCCCAACTCGCCCTTTGGAAAGAAGCCTGCACGTTGTGCCTTTCAGCTCTAGGGCAAAGTAGCACACCCAGAGCAGAAGTCCTACTTCAGCCGGATCAGGCCTGCAAATAAACTGCGTTTGCCAGGCCTTTGGAAGAGATGTTCCCGGTAGGCTGTAAGAGCACTGTGCAGAGCGAGTTGTTTCTTAGCTTCCCAAAGAGCTGGAAGCAAGATGCTGTGTGGCCCAACTCGCCCTTTGGAAAGAAGCATGCACGTTGTGCATTTCAGCTCTAGGGCAAAGTAGCACACCCAGAGCAGAAGTCCTACTTCAGCCAGATCAGGCCTGCAAAGAAACTGCGTTTCACAGGCCTTTGGAAGAGATGTTCCCGGTAGGCTGTAAGAGCACTGTGCAGAGCGAGTTGTTTCTTAGCTTCCCAAAGAGCTGGAAGCAAGATGCTGTGGGGCCCAACTCGCCCTTTGGAAAGAAGCCTGCACGTTGTGCCTTTCAGCTCTAGGGCAAAGTAGCACACCCAGAGCAGAAGTGCTACTTCAGCCAGATCAGGCCTGCAAAGAAACTGTGTTTCACAGGCTTTTGGAAGAGATGTTCCCGGTAGGCTGTAAGAGCACTGTGCAGAGCGAGTTGTTTCTTAGCTTCCCAAAGAGCTGGAAGCAAGATGCTGTGGGGCCCAACTCGCCATTTGGAAAGAAGCCTGCACGTTGTGCCTTTCAGCTCTAGGGCAAAGTAGCACACCCAGAGCAGAAGTCCTACTTCAGCCAGATCAGGCCTGCGAAGAAACTGCGTTTCACAGGCCTTTGGAAGAGATGTTCCCGGTAGGCTGTAAGAGCACTGTGCAGAGCGAGTGGTTTCTTAGCTTCCCAAAGAGCTGGAAGCAAGATGCTGTGGGGCCCAACTCGCCCTTTGGAAAGCAGCCTGCACGTTGTGCCTTTCAGCTCTAGGGCAAAGTAGCACACCCAGAGCAGAAGTCCTACTTCAGCCAGATCAGGCCTGCGAAGAAACTGCGTTTCACAGGCCTTTGGAAGAGATGTTCCCACTAGGCTGTAAGAGCACTGTGCAGAGCGAGTTGTTTCTTAACTTCCCAAAGAGCTGGAAGCAAGATGGTGTGGGGCCCAACTCGCCCTTTGGAAAGAAGCCTGCACGTTGTGCCTTTCAGCTCTGGGAAAAGTAGCACACCGAGAGCAGAAGTCCTACTTCAGCCAGATCAGGCCTGCAAAGAAACTGCGTTTGACAGGCCTTTGGAAGAGATGTTCCCGGTAGGCTGTAAGAGCACTGTCCAGAGCGAGTGGTTTCTTAGCTTCCCAAAGAGCTGGAAGCAAGATGCTGTGGGGCCCAACTCGCCCTTTGGAAAGAAGCCTGCACGTTGTGCCTTTCAGCTCTAGAGCAAAGTAGCACACCCAGAGCAGAAGTCCTACTTCAGCCGGATCAGGCCTGCAAAGAAACTGCGTTTGACAGGCCTTTGGAAGAGATGTTCCCGGTAGGCTGTAAGAGCACTGTGCAGAGCGAGTGGTTTCTTAGCTTCCCAAAGAGCTGGAAGCAAGATGCTGTGGGGCCCAACTCGCCCTTTGGAAAGAAGCCTGCACGTTGTGCCTTTCAGCTCTAGGGCAATGTAGCACACCCAGAGCAGAAGTCCTACTTCAGCCAGATCAGGCCTGCAAAGAAACTGCGTTTCACAGGCTTTTGGAAGAGATGTTCCCGGTAGGCTGTAAGAGCACTGTGCAGAGCGAGTTGTTTCTTAGCTTCCCAAAGAGCTGGAAGCAAGATGCTGTGGGGCCCAACTCGCCATTTGGAAAGAAGCCTGCACGTTGTGCCTTTCAGCTCTAGGGCAAAGTAGCACACCCAGAGCAGAAGTCCTACTTCAGCCAGATCAGGCCTGCGAAGAAACTGCGTTTCACAGCCCTTTGGAAGAGATGTTCCCGGTAGGCTGTAAGAGCACTGTGCAGAGCGAGTGGTTTCTTAGCTTCCCAAAGAGCTGGAAGCAAGATGCTGTGGGGCCCAACTCGCCCTTTGGAAAGCAGCCTGCACGTTGTGCCTTTCAGCTCTAGGGCAAAGTAGCACACCCAGAGCAGAAGTCCTACTTCAGCCAGATCAGGCCTGCGAAGAAACTGCGTTTCACAGGCCTTTGGAAGAGATGTTCCCACTAGGCTGTAAGAGCACTGTGCAGAGCGAGTTGTTTCTTAACTTCCCAAAGAGCTGGAAGCAAGATGGTGTGGGGCCCAACTCGCCCTTTGGAAAGAAGCCTGCACGTTGTGCCTTTCAGCTCTGGGAAAAGTAGCACACCGAGAGCAGAAGTCCTACTTCAGCCAGATCAGGCCTGCAAAGAAACTGCGTTTCACAGGCCTTTGGAAGAGATGTTCCCGGTAGGCTGTAAGAGCACTGTCCAGAGCGAGTGGTTTCTTAGCTTCCCAAAGAGCTGGAAGCAAGATGCTGTGGGGCCCAACTCGCCCTTTGGAAAGAAGCCTGCACGTTGTGCCTTTCAGCTCTAGAGCAAAGTAGCACACCCAGAGCAGAAGTCCTACTTCAGCCGGATCAGGCCTGCAAAGAAACTGCGTTTCACAGGCCTTTGGAAGAGATGTTCCCGGTAGGCTGTAAGAGCACTGTGCAGAGCGAGTGGTTTCTTAGCTTCCCAAAGAGCTGGAAGCAAGATGGTGTGGGGCCCAACACGCCCTTTGGAAAGAAGCCTGCACGTTGTGCCTTTCAGCTCTAGTGCAAAGTAGCACACCCAGAGCAGAAGTCCTACTTCAGCCAGATAAGGCCTGCAAAGAAACTGCGTTTCACAGGCCTTTGGAAGAGATGTTCCCGGTAGGCTGTAAGAGCACTGTGCAGAGCGAGTGGTTTCTTAGCTTCCCAAAGAGCTGGAAGCAAGATGGTGTGGGGCCCAACTCGCCCTTTGGAAAGAAGCCTGCACGTTGTGCCTTTCAGCTCTAGAGCAAAGTAGCACACCCAGAGCAGAAGTCCTACTTCAGCCGGATCAGGCCTGCAAAGAAACTGCGTTTGACAGGCCTTTGGAAGAGATGTTCCCGGTAGGCTGTAAGAGCACTGTGCAGAGCGAGTGGTTTCTTAGCTTCCCAAAGAGCTGGAAGCAAGATGCTGTGGGGCCCAACTCGCCCTTTGGAAAGAAGCCTGCACGTTGTGCCTTTCAGCTCTAGGGTAATGTAGCACACCCAGAGCAGAAGTCCTACTTCAGCCAGATCAGGCCTGCAAAGAAACTGCGTTTCACAGGCCTTTGGAAGAGATGTTCCCGGTAGGCTGTAAGAGCACTGTGCAGAGCGAGTTGTTTCTCAGCTTACCAAAGAGCTGGAAGCAAGATGCTGTGGGGCCCAACTCGCCCTTTGGAAAGAAGCCTGCACGTTGTGCCTTTCAGCTCTAGGGCAAAGTAGCACACCCAGAGCAGAAGTCCTACTTCAGCCAGATCAGGCCTGCGAAGAAACTGCGTTTCACAGGCCTTTGGAAGAGATGTTCCCGGTAGGCTGTAAGAGCACTGTGCAGAGCGAGTTGTTTCTCAGCTTCCCAAAGAGCTGGAAGCAAGATGCTGTGGGGCCCAACTCGCCCTTTGGAAAGCAGCCTGCACGTTGTGCCTTTCAGCTCTAGGGCAAAGTAGCACACCCAGAGCAGAAATCCTACTTCATCCAGATCAGGCCTGCAAAGAAACTGCGTTTCACAGGCCTTTGGAAGAGATGTTCCCGGTAGGCTGTAAGAGCACTGTGCAGAGCGAGTTGTTTCTTAGCTTCCCAAAGAGCTGGAAGCAAGATGCTGTGGGGCCCAACTCGCCCTTTGGAAAGAAGCCTGCACGTTGTGCCTTTCAGCTCTAGGGCAAAGTAGCACACCCAGAGCAGAAGTCCTACTTCAGCCAGATCAGGCCTGCAAAGAAACTGCGTTTGACAGGCCTTTGGAAGAGATGTTCCCGGTAGGCTGTAAGAGCACTGTGCAGAGCGAGTGGTTTCTTAGCTTCCCAAAGAGCTGGAAGCAAGATGCTGTGGGGCCCAACTGGCCCTTTGGAAAGAAGCCTGCACGTTGTGCCTTTCAGCTCTAAGGCAATGTAGCACACCCAGAGCAGAAGTCCTACTTCAGCCAGATCAGGTCTGGAAAGAAACTGCGTTTCAGAGGCCTTTGGATGAGATGTTCCCACTAGGCTGTAAGAGCACTGTGCAGAGCGAGTTGTTTCTTAGCTTCCCAAAGAGCTGGAAGCAAGATGCTGTGGGGCCCAACTCGCCCTTTGGAAAGAAGCCTGCACGTTGTGCCTTTCAGCTCTAGGGCAAAGTAGCACACCCAGAGCAGAAGTCCTACTTCAGCCAGATCAGGCCTGCAAAGAAACTGCCTTTCACAGGCCTTTGGAAGAGATGTTCCCAGTAGGCTGTAAGAGCACTGTGCAGAGCGAGTTGTTTCTTAGCTTCCCAAAGAGCTGGAAGCAAGATGCTGTGGGGCCCAACTCGCCCTTTGGAAAGAAGCCTGCACGTTGTACCTTTCAGCTCTAGGGCAAAGTAGCACACCCAGAGCAGAAGTCCTACTTCAGCCAGATCAGGCCTGCAAAGAAACTGCGTTTCACAGGCCTTTTGAAGAGATGTTCCCGGTAGGCTGTAAGAGCACTGTGCAGAGCGAGTGGTTTCTTAGGTTCCCAAAGAGCTGGAAGCAAGATGCTGTGGGGCCCAACTCGCCCTTTGGAAAGAAGCCTGCACGTTGTGACTTTCAGCTCTAGGGCAAAGCAGCACACCCAGAGCAGAAGTCCTACTTGAGCCAGATCAGGCCTGCAAAGAAACTGCGTTTCACAGGCCTTTGGAAGAGATGTTCCCGGTAGGCTGTAAGAGCACTGTGCAGAGCGAGTGGTTTCTTAGCTTCCCAAAGAGCTGGAAGCAAGATGCTGTGGGGCCCAACTCGCCCTTTGGAAAGAAGCCTGCACGTTGTGCCTTTCAGCTCTAAGGCAAAGTAGCACACCCAGAGCAGAAGTCCTACTTCAGCCAGATCAGGCCTGCAAAGAAACTGCGTTTCACAGGCCTTTGGAAGAGATGTTCCCGGTAGGCTGTAAGAGCACTGTGGAGAGCGAGTGGTTTCTTAGCTTCCCAAAGAGCTGGAAGCAAGATGGTGTGGGGCCCAACTCGCCCTTTGGAAAGAAGCCTGCACGTTGTGCCTTTCAGCTCTAGGGCAAAGTAGCACACCCAGAGCAGAAGTCCTACTTCAGCCAGATCAGGCCTGCAAAGAAACTGCGTTTCACAGCCCTTTGGAAGAGATGTTCCCGGTAGGCTGTAAGAGCACTGTGCAGAGCGAGTGGTTTCTTAGCTTCCCAAAGAGCTGGAAGCAAGATGCTGTGGGGCCCAACTCGCCCTTTGGAAAGAAGCCTGCACGTTGTGCCTTTCAGCTCTAGGGCAATGTAGCACACCCAGAGCAGAAGTCCTACTTCAGCCAGATCAGGCCTGCAAAGAAACTGCGTTTCACAGGCCTTTGGAAGAGATGTTCCCGGTAGGCTGTAAGAGCACTGTGCAGAGCGAGTTGTTTCTTAGCTTCCCAAAGAGCTGGAAGCAAGATGCTGTGGGGCCCAACTCGCCCTTTGGAAAGAAGCCTGCACGTTGTGCCTTTCAGCTCTAGGGCAAAGTAGCACACCCAGAGCAGAAGTCCTACTTCAGCCAGATCAGGCCTGCAAAGAAACTGCGTTTCACAGGCCTTTGGAAGAGATGTTCCCGGTAGGCTGTGAGAGCACTGTGCAGAGCGAGTTGTTTCTTAGCTTCCCAAAGAGCTGGATGCAAGATGCTGTGGGGCCCAACTCGCCCTTTGGAAAGAAGCCTGCACGTTGTGCCTTTCAGCTCTAGGGCAATGTAGCACACCCAGAGCAGAAGTCCTACTTCAGCCAGATCAGGCCTGCAAAGAAACTGCGTTTCACAGGCCTTTGGAAGAGATGTTCCCGGTAGGCTGTAAGAGCACTGTCCAGAGCGAGTGGTTTCTTAGCTTCCCAAAGAGCTGGAAGCAAGATGCTGTGGGGCCCAACTCGCCCTTTGGAAAGAAGCCTGCACGTTGTGCCTTTCAGCTCTAGAGCAAAGTAGCACACCCAGAGCAGAAGTCCTACTTCAGCCGGATCAGGCCTGCAAAGAAACTGCGTTTGACAGGCCTTTGGAAGAGATGTTCCCGGTAGGCTGTAAGAGCACTGTGCAGAGCGAGTGGTTTCTTAGCTTCCCAAAGAGCTGGAAGCAAGATGCTGTGGGGCCCAACTCGCCCTTTGGAAAGAAGCCTGCACGTTGTGCCTTTCAGCTCTAGGGCAAAGTAGCACACCCAGAGCAGAAGTCCTACTTCAGCCAGATCAGGTCTGCAAAGAAACTGCGTTTCACAGGCCTTTGGAAGAGATGTTCCCGGTAGGCTGTAAGAGCACTGTTTAGAGCGAGTGGTTTCTTAGCTTCCCAAAGAGCTGGAAGCAAGATGCTGTGGGGCCCAACTCGCCCTTTGGAAAGAAGCCTGCACGTTGCGCCTTTCAGCTCTAGAGCAAAGTAGCACACCCACAGCAGAAGTCCTACTTCAGCCGGATCAGGCCTGCAAGGAAACTGCGTTTGACAGGCCTTTGGAAGAGATGTTCCCGGTAGGCTGTAAGAGCACTGTGCAGAGCGAGTTGTTTCTTAGCTTCCCAAAGAGCTGGAAGCAAGATGGTGTGGGGCCCAACTCGCCCTTTGGAAAGAAGCCTGCACGTTGTGCCTTTCAGCTCTAGGGTAAAGTAGCACACCCAGAGCAGAAGTCCTACTTCAGCCAGATCAGGCCTGCAAAGAAACTGCGTTTCACAGGCCTTTGGAAGAGATGTTCCCGGTAGGCTGTAAGAGCACTGTGCAGAGCGAGTTGTTTCTCAGCTTCCCAAAGAGCTGGAAGCAAGATGCTGTGGGGCCCAACTCGCCCTTTGGAAAGAAGCCTGCACGTTGTGCCTTTCAGCTCTAGGGCAAAGTAGCACACCCAGAGCAGAAGTGCTACTTCAGCCAGATCAGGCCTGCAAAGAAACTGTGTTTCACAGGCTTTTGGAAGAGATGTTCCCGGTAGGCTGTAAGAGCACTGTGCAGAGCGAGTTGTTTCTTAGCTTCCCAAAGAGCTGGAAGCAAGATGCTGTGGGGCCCAACTCGTCATTTGGAAAGAAGCCTGCACGTTGTGCCTTTCAGCTCTAGGGCAAAGTAGCACACCCAGAGCAGAAGTCCTACTTCAGCCAGATCAGGCCTGCGAAGAAACTGCGTTTCACAGGCCTTTGGAAGAGATGTTCCCGGTAGGCTGTAAGAGCACTGTGCAGAGCGAGTGGTTTCTTAGCTTCCCAAAGAGCTGGAAGCAAGATGCTGTGGGGCCCAACTCGTCATTTGGAAAGAAGCCTGCACGTTGTGCCTTTCAGCTCTAGGGCAAAGTAGCACACCCAGAGCAGAAGTCCTACTTCAGCCAGATCAGGCCTGCGAAGAAACTGCGTTTCACAGGCCTTTGGAAGAGATGTTCCCGGTAGGCTGTAAGAGCACTGTGCAGAGCGAGTGGTTTCTTAGCTTCCCAAAGAGCTGGAAGCAAGATGCTGTGGGGCCCAACTCGCCCTTTGGAAAGCAGCCTGCACGTTGTGCCTTTCAGCTCTAGGGCAAAGTAGCACACCCAGAGCAGAAGTCCTACTTCAGCCAGATCAGGCCTGCGAAGAAACTGCGTTTCACAGGCCTTTGGAAGAGATGTTCCCGGTAGGCTGTAAGAGCACTGTGCAGAGCGAGTGGTTTCTTAGCTTCCCAAAGAGCTGGAAGCAAGATGCTGTGGGGCCCAACTCGCCCTTTGGAAAGCAGCCTGCACGTTGTGCCTTTCAGCTCTAGGGCAAAGTAGCACACCCAGAGCAGAAGTCCTACTTCAGCCAGATCAGGCCTGCGAAGAAACTGCGTTTCACAGGCCTTTGGAAGAGCTGTTCCCACTAGGCTGTAAGAGCACTGTGCAGAGCGAGTTGTTTCTTAACTTCCCAAAGAGCTGGAAGCAAGATGGTGTGGGGCCCAACTCGCCCTTTGGAAAGAAGCCTGCACGTTGTGCCTTTCAGCTCTGGGAAAAGTAGCACACCCAGAGCAGAAGTCCTACTTCAGCCAGATCAGGCCTGCAAAGAAACTGCGTTTCACAGGCCTTTGGAAGAGATGTTCCCGGTAGGCTGTAAGAGCACTGTGCAGAGCGAGTGGTTTCTTAGCTTCCCAAAGAGCTGGAAGCAAGATGCTGTGGGGCCCAACTCGCCCTTTGGAAAGAAGCATGCACGTTGTGCATTTCAGCTCTAGGGCAAAGTAGCACACCCAGAGCAGAAGTCCTACTTCAGCCAGATCAGGCCTGCAAAGAAACTGCGTTTCACAGGCCTTTGGAAGAGATGTTCCCGGTAGGCTGTAAGAGCACTGTGCAGAGCGAGTTGTTTCTTAGCTTCCCAAAGAGCTGGAAGCAAGATGGTGTGGGGCCCAACTCGCCCTTTGGAAAGAAGCCTGCACGTTGTGCCTTTCAGCTCTAGGGCAAAGTAGCACACCCAGAGCAGAAGTGGTACTTCAGCCAGATCAGGCCTGCAAAGAAACTGTGTTTCACAGGCTTTTGGAAGAGATGTTCCCGGTAGGCTGTAAGAGCACTGTGCAGAGCGAGTTGTTTCTTAGCTTCCCAAAGAGCTGGAAGCAAGATGCTGTGGGGCCCAACTCGCCATTTGGAAAGAAGCCTGCACGTTGTGCCTTTCAGCTCTAGGGCAAAGTAGCACACCCAGAGCAGAAGTCCTACTTCAGCCAGATCAGGCCTGCGAAGAAACTGCGTTTCACAGGCCTTTGGAAGAGATGTTCCCGGTAGGCTGTAAGAGCACTGTGCAGAGCGAGTGGTTTCTTAGCTTCCCAAAGAGCTGGAAGCAGGATGCTGTGGGGCCCAACTCGCCCTTTGGAAAGCAGCCTGCACGTTGTGCCTTTCAGCTCTAGGGCAAAGTAGCACACCCAGAGCAGAAGTCCTACTTCAGCCAGATCAGGCCTGCGAAGAAACTGCGTTTCACAGGCCTTTGGAAGAGATGTTCCCACTAGGCTGTAAGAGCACTGTGCAGAGCGAGTTGTTTCTTAACTTCCCAAAGAGCTGGAAGCAAGATGGTGTGGGGCCCAACTCGCCCTTTGGAAAGAAGCCTGCACGTTGTGCCTTTCAGCTCTGGGAAAAGTAGCACACCCAGAGCAGAAGTCCTACTTCAGCCAGATCAGGCCTGCAAAGAAACTGCGTTTCACAGGCCTTTGGAAGAGATGTTCCCGGTAGGCTGTAAGAGCACTGTGCAGAGCGAGTGGTTTCTTAGCTTCCCAAGAGCTGGAAGCAAGATGCTGTGGGGCCCAACTCGCCCTTTGGAAAGAAGCCTGCACGTTGTGCCTTTCAGCTCTAGGGCAAAGTAGCACACCCAGAGCAGAAGTCCTACTTCAGCCAGATCAGGCCTGCAAAGAAACTGCGTTTCACAGGCCTTTGGAAGAGATGTTCCCGGTAGGCTGTGAGAGCACTGTGCAGAGCGAGTTGTTTCTTAGCTTCCCAAAGAGCTGGATGCAAGATGCTGTGGGGCCCAACTCGCCCTTTGGAAAGAAGCCTGCACGTTGTGCCTTTCAGCTCTAGGGCAATGTAGCACACCCAGAGCAGAAGTCCTACTTCAGCCAGATCAGGCCTGCAAAGAAACTGCGTTTCACAGGCCTTTGGAAGAGATGTTCCCGGTAGGCTGTAAGAGCACTGTCCAGAGCGAGTGGTTTCTTAGCTTCCCAAAGAGCTGGAAGCAAGATGCTGTGGGGCCCAACTCGCCCTTTGGAAAGAAGCCTGCACGTTGTGCCTTTCAGCTCTAGAGCAAAGTAGCACACCCAGAGCAGAAGTCCTACTTCAGCCGGATCAGGCCTGCAAAGAAACTGCGTTTGACAGGCCTTTGGAAGAGATGTTCCCGGTAGGCTGTAAGAGCACTGTGCAGAGCGAGTGGTTTCTTAGCTTCCCAAAGAGCTGGAAGCAAGATGCTGTGGGGCCCAACTCGCCCTTTGGAAAGCAGCCTGCACGTTGTGCCTTTCAGCTCTAGGGCAAAGTAGCACACCCAGAGCAGAAGTCCTACTTCAGCCAGATCAGGCCTGCGAAGAAACTGCGTTTCACAGGCCTTTGGAAGAGCTGTTCCCACTAGGCTGTAAGAGCACTGTGCAGAGCGAGTTGTTTCTTAACTTCCCAAAGAGCTGGAAGCAAGATGGTGTGGGGCCCAACTCGCCCTTTGGAAAGAAGCCTGCACGTTGTGCCTTTCAGCTCTGGGAAAAGTAGCACACCCAGAGCAGAAGTCCTACTTCAGCCAGATCAGGCCTGCAAAGAAACTGCGTTTCACAGGCCTTTGGAAGAGATGTTCCCGGTAGGCTGTAAGAGCACTGTGCAGAGCGAGTGGTTTCTTAGCTTCCCAAAGAGCTGGAAGCAAGATGCTGTGGGGCCCAACTCGCCCTTTGGAAAGAAGCATGCACGTTGTGCATTTCAGCTCTAGGGCAAAGTAGCACACCCAGAGCAGAAGTCCTACTTCAGCCAGATCAGGCCTGCAAAGAAACTGCGTTTCACAGGCCTTTGGAAGAGATGTTCCCGGTAGGCTGTAAGAGCACTGTGCAGAGCGAGTTGTTTCTTAGCTTCCCAAAGAGCTGGAAGCAAGATGGTGTGGGGCCCAACTCGCCCTTTGGAAAGAAGCCTGCACGTTGTGCCTTTCAGCTCTAGGGCAAAGTAGCACACCCAGAGCAGAAGTGGTACTTCAGCCAGATCAGGCCTGCAAAGAAACTGTGTTTCACAGGCTTTTGGAAGAGATGTTCCCGGTAGGCTGTAAGAGCACTGTGCAGAGCGAGTTGTTTCTTAGCTTCCCAAAGAGCTGGAAGCAAGATGCTGTGGGGCCCAACTCGCCATTTGGAAAGAAGCCTGCACGTTGTGCCTTTCAGCTCTAGGGCAAAGTAGCACACCCAGAGCAGAAGTCCTACTTCAGCCAGATCAGGCCTGCGAAGAAACTGCGTTTCACAGGCCTTTGGAAGAGATGTTCCCGGTAGGCTGTAAGAGCACTGTGCAGAGCGAGTGGTTTCTTAGCTTCCCAAAGAGCTGGAAGCAGGATGCTGTGGGGCCCAACTCGCCCTTTGGAAAGCAGCCTGCACGTTGTGCCTTTCAGCTCTAGGGCAAAGTAGCACACCCAGAGCAGAAGTCCTACTTCAGCCAGATCAGGCCTGCGAAGAAACTGCGTTTCACAGGCCTTTGGAAGAGATGTTCCCACTAGGCTGTAAGAGCACTGTGCAGAGCGAGTTGTTTCTTAACTTCCCAAAGAGCTGGAAGCAAGATGGTGTGGGGCCCAACTCGCCCTTTGGAAAGAAGCCTGCACGTTGTGCCTTTCAGCTCTGGGAAAAGTAGCACACCCAGAGCAGAAGTCCTACTTCAGCCAGATCAGGCCTGCAAAGAAACTGCGTTTCACAGGCCTTTGGAAGAGATGTTCCCGGTAGGCTGTAAGAGCACTGTGCAGAGCGAGTGGTTTCTTAGCTTCCCAAGAGCTGGAAGCAAGATGCTGTGGGGCCCAACTCGCCCTTTGGAAAGAAGCCTGCACGTTGTGCCTTTCAGCTCTAGGGCAAAGTAGCACACCCAGAGCAGAAGTCCTACTTCAGCCAGATCAGGCCTGCAAAGAAA
The DNA here is from genome assembly GCF_041296265.1 of Equus caballus. Lineage (NCBI taxonomy): Eukaryota > Metazoa > Chordata > Mammalia > Perissodactyla > Equidae > Equus > Equus caballus. The sequence goes on from NC_091695.1 coordinate 22,207,873, forward strand.
CTGCGTTTCACAGGCCTTTGGAAGAGATGTTCCCGGTAGGCTGTGAGAGCACTGTGCAGAGCGAGTTGTTTCTTAGCTTCCCAAAGAGCTGGATGCAAGATGCTGTGGGGCCCAACTCGCCCTTTGGAAAGAAGCCTGCACGTTGTGCCTTTCAGCTCTAGGGCAATGTAGCACACCCAGAGCAGAAGTCCTACTTCAGCCAGATCAGGCCTGCAAAGAAACTGCGTTTCACAGGCCTTTGGAAGAGATGTTCCCGGTAGGCTGTAAGAGCACTGTCCAGAGCGAGTGGTTTCTTAGCTTCCCAAAGAGCTGGAAGCAAGATGCTGTGGGGCCCAACTCGCCCTTTGGAAAGAAGCCTGCACGTTGTGCCTTTCAGCTCTAGAGCAAAGTAGCACACCCAGAGCAGAAGTCCTACTTCAGCCGGATCAGGCCTGCAAAGAAACTGCGTTTGACAGGCCTTTGGAAGAGATGTTCCCGGTAGGCTGTAAGAGCACTGTGCAGAGCGAGTGGTTTCTTAGCTTCCCAAAGAGCTGGAAGCAAGATGCTGTGGGGCCCAACTCGCCCTTTGGAAAGAAGCCTGCACGTTGTGCCTTTCAGTTCTAGGGCAAAGTAGCACACCCAGAGCAGAAGTCCTACTTCAGCCAGATCAGGTCTGCAAAGAAACTGCGTTTCACAGGCCTTTGGAAGAGATGTTCCCGGTAGGCTGTAAGAGCACTGTGCAGAGCGAGTGGTTTCTTAGCTTCCCAAAGAGCTGGAAGCAAGATGCTGTGGGGCCCAACTCGCCCTTTGGAAAGAAGCCTGCACGTTGCGCCTTTCAGCTCTAGAGCAAAGTAGCACACCCACAGCAGAAGTCCTACTTCAGCCGGATCAGGCCTGCAAGGAAACTGCGTTTGACAGGCCTTTGGAAGAGATGTTCCCGGTAGGCTGTAAGAGCACTGTGCAGAGCGAGTTGTTTCTTAGCTTCCCAAAGAGCTGGAAGCAAGATGGTGTGGGGCCCAACTCGCCCTTTGGAAAGAAGCCTGCACGTTGTGCCTTTCAGCTCTAGGGTAAAGTAGCACACCCAGAGCAGAAGTCCTACTTCAGCCAGATCAGGCCTGCAAAGAAACTGCGTTTCACAGGCCTTTGGAAGAGATGTTCCCGCTAGGCTGTAAGAGCACTGTGCAGAGCGAGTTGTTTCTCAGCTTCCCAAAGAGCTGGAAGCAAGATGCTGTGGGGCCCAACTCGCCCTTTGGAAAGAAGCCTGCACGTTGTGCCTTTCAGCTCTAGGGCAAAGTAGCACACCCAGAGCAGAAGTGCGACTTCAGCCAGATCAGGCCTGCAAAGAAACTGTGTTTCACAGGCTTTTGGAAGAGATGTTCCCGGTAGGCTGTAAGAGCACTGTGCAGAGCGAGTTGTTTCTTAGCTTCCCAAAGAGCTGGAAGCAAGATGCTGTGGGGCCCAACTCGTCATTTGGAAAGAAGCCTGCACGTTGTGCCTTTCAGCTCTAGGGCAAAGTAGCACACCCAGAGCAGAAGTCCTACTTCAGCCAGATCAGGCCTGCGAAGAAACTGCGTTTCACAGGCCTTTGGAAGAGATGTTCCCGGTAGGCTGTAAGAGCACTGTGCAGAGCGAGTGGTTTCTTAGCTTCCCAAAGAGCTGGAAGCAAGATGCTGTGGGGCCCAACTCGTCATTTGGAAAGAAGCCTGCACGTTGTGCCTTTCAGCTCTAGGGCAAAGTAGCACACCCAGAGCAGAAGTCCTACTTCAGCCAGATCAGGCCTGCGAAGAAACTGCGTTTCACAGGCCTTTGGAAGAGATGTTCCCGGTAGGCTGTAAGAGCACTGTGCAGAGCGAGTGGTTTTTTAGCTTCCCAAAGAGCTGGAAGCAAGATGCTGTGGGGCCCAACTCGCCCTTTGGAAAGCAGCCTGCACGTTGTGCCTTTCAGCTCTAGGGCAAAGTAGCACACCCAGAGCAGAAGTCCTACTTCAGCCAGATCAGGCCTGCGAAGAAACTGCGTTTCACAGGCCTTTGGAAGAGATGTTCCCGGTAGGCTGTAAGAGCACTGTGCAGAGCGAGTGGTTTCTTAGCTTCCCAAAGAGCTGGAAGCAAGATGCTGTGGGGCCCAACTCGCCCTTTGGAAAGCAGCCTGCACGTTGTGCCTTTCAGCTCTAGGGCAAAGTAGCACACCCAGAGCAGAAGTCCTACTTCAGCCAGATCAGGCCTGCGAAGAAACTGCGTTTCACAGGCCTTTGGAAGAGCTGTTCCCACTAGGCTGTAAGAGCACTGTGCAGAGCGAGTTGTTTCTTAACTTCCCAAAGAGCTGGAAGCAAGATGGTGTGGGGCCCAACTCGCCCTTTGGAAAGAAGCCTGCACGTTGTGCCTTTCAGCTCTGGGAAAAGTAGCACACCCAGAGCAGAAGTCCTACTTCAGCCAGATCAGGCCTGCAAAGAAACTGCGTTTCACAGGCCTTTGGAAGAGATGTTCCCGGTAGGCTGTAAGAGCACTGTGCAGAGCGAGTGGTTTCTTAGCTTCCCAAAGAGCTGGAAGCAAGATGCTGTGGGGCCCAACTCGCCCTTTGGAAAGAAGCATGCACGTTGTGCATTTCAGCTCTAGGGCAAAGTAGCACACCCAGAGCAGAAGTCCTACTTCAGCCAGATCAGGCCTGCAAAGAAACTGCGTTTCACAGGCCTTTGGAAGAGATGTTCCCGGTAGGCTGTAAGAGCACTGTGCAGAGCGAGTTGTTTCTTAGCTTCCCAAAGAGCTGGAAGCAAGATGGTGTGGGGCCCAACTCGCCCTTTGGAAAGAAGCCTGCACGTTGTGCCTTTCAGCTCTAGGGCAAAGTAGCACACCCAGAGCAGAAGTGGTACTTCAGCCAGATCAGGCCTGCAAAGAAACTGTGTTTCACAGGCTTTTGGAAGAGATGTTCCCTGGTAGGCTGTAAGAGCACTGTGCAGAGCGAGTTGTTTCTTAGCTTCCCAAAGAGCTGGAAGCAAGATGCTGTGGGGCCCAACTCGCCATTTGGAAAGAAGCCTGCACGTTGTGCCTTTCAGCTCTAGGGCAAAGTAGCACACCCAGAGCAGAAGTCCTACTTCAGCCAGATCAGGCCTGCGAAGAAACTGCGTTTCACAGGCCTTTGGAAGAGATATTCCCGGTAGGCTGTAAGAGCACTGTGCAGAGCGAGTGGTTTCTTAGCTTCCCAAAGAGCTGGAAGCAGGATGCTGTGGGGCCCAACTCGCCCTTTGGAAAGCAGCCTGCACGTTGTGCCTTTCAGCTCTAGGGCAAAGTAGCACACCCAGAGCAGAAGTCCTACTTCAGCCAGATCAGGCCTGCGAAGAAACTGCGTTTCACAGGCCTTTGGAAGAGATGTTCCCACTAGGCTGTAAGAGCACTGTGCAGAGCGAGTTGTTTCTTAACTTCCCAAAGAGCTGGAAGCAAGATGGTGTGGGGCCCAACTCGCCCTTTGGAAAGAAGCCTGCACGTTGTGCCTTTCAGCTCTGGGAAAAGTAGCACACCCAGAGCAGAAGTCCTACTTCAGCCAGATCAGGCCTGCAAAGAAACTGCGTTTCACAGGCCTTTGGAAGAGATGTTCCCGGTAGGCTGTAAGAGCACTGTGCAGAGCGAGTGGTTTCTTAGCTTCCCAAGAGCTGGAAGCAAGATGCTGTGGGGCCCAACTCGCCCTTTGGAAAGAAGCCTGCACGTTGTGCCTTTCAGCTCTAGGGCAAAGTAGCACACCCAGAGCAGAAGTCCTACTTCAGCCAGATCAGGCCTGCAAAGAAACTGCGTTTCACAGGCCTTTGGAAGAGATGTTCCCGGTAGGCTGTAAGAGCACTGTGCAGAGCGAGTTGTTTCTTAGCTTCCCAAAGAGCTGGAAGCAAGATGCTGTGGGGCCCAACTGGCCCTTTGGAAAGAAGCCTGCACGTTGCGCCTTTCAGCTCTAAGGCAATGTAGCACACCCAGAGCAGAAGTCCTACTTCAGCCAGATCAGGCCTGCAAAGAAACTGCGTTTCACAGGCCTTTGGAAGAGATGTTCCCGGTAGGCTGTGAGAGCACTGTGCAGAGCGAGTTGTTTCTTAGCTTCCCAAAGAGCTGGATGCAAGATGCTGTGGGGCCCAACTCGCCCTTTGGAAAGAAGCCTGCACGTTGTGCCTTTCAGCTCTAGGGCAATGTAGCACACCCAGAGCAGAAGTCCTACTTCAGCCAGATCAGGCCTGCAAAGAAACTGCGTTTCACAGGCCTTTGGAAGAGATGTTCCCGGTAGGCTGTAAGAGCACTGTCCAGAGCGAGTGGTTTCTTAGCTTCCCAAAGAGCTGGAAGCAAGATGCTGTGGGGCCCAACTCGCCCTTTGGAAAGAAGCCTGCACGTTGTGACTTTCAGCTCTAGAGCAAAGTAGCACACCCAGAGCAGAAGTCCTACTTCAGCCGGATCAGGCCTGCAAAGAAACTGCGTTTGACAGGCCTTTGGAAGAGATGTTCCCGGTAGGCTGTAAGAGCACTGTGCAGAGCGAGTGGTTTCTTAGCTTCCCAAAGAGCTGGAAGCAAGATGGTGTGGGGCCCAACTCGCCCTTTGGAAAGAAGCCTGCACGTTGTGCCTTTCAGCTCTAGGGCAAAGTAGCACACCCAGAGCAGAAGTCCTACTTCAGCCAGATCAGGCCTGCAAAGAAACTGCGTTTCACAGGCCTTTGGAAGAGATGTTCCCGGTAGGCTGTAAGAGCACTGTGCAGAGCGAGTGGTTTCTTAGCTTCCCAAAGAGCTGGAAGCAAGATGCTGTGGGGCCCAACTCGCCCTTTGGAAAGAAGCCTGCACGTTGCGCCTTTCATCTCTAGAGCAAAGTAGCACACCCAGAGCAGAAGTCCTACTTCAGCCGGATCAGGCCTGCAAGGAAACTGCGTTTGACAGGCCTTTGGAAGAGATGTTCCCGGTAGGCTGTAAGAGCACTGTGCAGAGCGAGTGGTTTCTTAGCTTCCCAAAGAGCTGGAAGCAAGATGCTGTGGGGCCCAACTCGCCCTTTGGAAAGAAGCCTGCACGTTGTGCCTTTCAGCTCTAGGGTAAAGTAGCACACCCAGAGCAGAAGTCCTACTTCAGCCAGATCAGGCCTGCAAAGAAACTGCGTTTCACAGGCCTTTGGAAGAGATGTTCCCGGTAGGCTGTAAGAGCACTGTGCAGAGCGAGTTGTTTCTCAGCTTCCCAAAGAGCTGGAAGCAAGATGCTGTGGGGCCCAACTCGCCCTTTGGAAAGAAGCCTGCACGTTGTGCCTTTCAGCTCTAGGGCAAAGTAGCACACCCAGAGCAGAAGTCCTACTTCAGCCATATCAGGCCTGCGAAGAAACTGCGTTTCACAGGCCTTTGGAAGAGATGTTCCCGGTAGGCTGTAAGAGCACTGTGCAGAGCGAGTTGTTTCTCAGCTTCCCAAATAGCTGGAAGCAAGATGCTTTGGGGCCCAACTCGCCCTTTGGAAAGCAGCCTGCACGTTGTGCCTTTCAGCTCTAGGGCAAAGTAGCACACCCAGAGCAGAAGTCTTACTTCAGCCAGATCAGGCCTGCAAAGAAACTGCGTTTCACAGGCCTTTGGAAGAGATGTTCCCGGTAGGCTGTAAGAGCACTGTGCAGAGCGAGTTGTTTCTTAGCTTCCCAAAGAGCTGGAAGCAAGATGCTGTGGGGCCCAACTCGCCCTTTGGAAAGAAGCCTGCACGTTGTGCCTTTCAGCTCTAGGGCAAAGTAGCACACCCAGAGCAGAAGTCCTACTTCAGCCAGATCAGGCCTGCAAAGAAACTGCGTTTCACAGGCCTTTGGAAGAGATGTTCCCGGTAGGCTGTAAGAGCACTGTGCAGAGCGAGTGGTTTCTTAGCTTCCCAAAGAGCTGGAAGCAAGATGCTGTGGGGCCCAACTGGCCCTTTGGAAAGAAGCCTGCACGTTGTGCCTTTCAGCTCTAAGGCAATGTAGCACACCCAGAGCAGAAGTCCTACTTCAGCCAGATCAGGCCTGGAAAGAAACTGCGTTTCAGAGGCCTTTGGATGAGATGTTCCCACTAGGCTGTAAGAGCACTGTGCAGAGCGAGTTGTTTCTTAGCTTCCCAAAGAGCTGGAAGCAAGATGCTGTGGGGCCCAACTCGCCCTTTGGAAAGAAGCCTGCACGTTGTGCCTTTCAGCTCTAGGGCAAAGTAGCACACCCAGAGCAGAAGTCCTACTTCAGCCAGATCAGGCCTGCAAAGAAACTGCCTTTCACAGGCCTTTGGAAGAGATGTTCCCAGTAGGCTGTAAGAGCACTGTGCAGAGCGAGTTGTTTCTTAGCTTCCCAAAGAGCTGGAAGCAAGATGCTGTGGGGCCCAACTCGCCCTTTGGAAAGAAGCCTGCACGTTGTACCTTTCAGCTCTAGGGCAAAGTAGCACACCCAGAGCAGAAGTCCTACTTCAGCCAGATCAGGCCTGCAAAGAAACTGCGTTTCACAGGCCTTTTGAAGAGATGTTCCCGGTAGGCTGTAAGAGCACTGTGCAGAGCGAGTGGTTTCTTAGGTTCCCAAAGAGCTGGAAGCAAGATGCTGTGGGGCCCAACTCGCCCTTTGGAAAGAAGCCTGCACGTTGTGACTTTCAGCTCTAGGGCAAAGCAGCACACCCAGAGCAGAAGTCCTACTTGAGCCAGATCAGGCCTGCAAAGAAACTGCGTTTCACAGGCCTTTGGAAGAGATGTTCCCGGTAGGCTGTAAGAGCACTGTGCAGAGCGAGTGGTTTCTTAGCTTCCCAAAGAGCTGGAAGCAAGATGCTGTGGGGCCCAACTCGCCCTTTGGAAAGAAGCCTGCACGTTGTGCCTTTCAGCTCTAAGGCAAAGTAGCACACCCAGAGCAGAAGTCCTACTTCAGCCAGATCAGGCCTGCAAAGAAACTGCGTTTCACAGGCCTTTGGAAGAGATGTTCCCGGTAGGCTGTAAGAGCACTGTGGGGAGCGAGTGGTTTCTTAGCTTCCCAAAGAGCTGGAAGCAAGATGGTGTGGGGCCCAACTCGCCCTTTGGAAAGAAGCCTGCACGTTGTGCCTTTCAGCTCTAGGGCAAAGTAGCACACCCAGAGCAGAAGTCCTACTTCAGCCAGATCAGGCCTGCAAAGAAACTGCGTTTCACAGCCCTTTGGAAGAGATGTTCCCGGTAGGCTGTAAGAGCACTGTGCAGAGCGAGTGGTTTCTTAGCTTCCCAAAGAGCTGGAAGCAAGATGCTGTGGGGCCCAACTCGCCCTTTGGAAAGAAGCCTGCACGTTGTGCCTTTCAGCTCTAGGGCAATGTAGCACACCCAGAGCAGAAGTCCTACTTCAGCCAGATCAGGCCTGCAAAGAAACTGCGTTTCACAGGCCTTTGGAAGAGATGTTCCCGGTAGGCTGTAAGAGCACTGTGCAGAGCGAGTTGTTTCTTAGCTTCCCAAAGAGCTGGAAGCAAGATGCTGTGGGGCCCAACTCGCCCTTTGGAAAGAAGCCTGCACGTTGTGCCTTTCAGCTCTAGGGCAAAGTAGCACACCCAGAGCAGAAGTCCTACTTCAGCCAGATCAGGCCTGCAAAGAAACTGCGTTTCACAGGCCTTTGGAAGAGATGTTCCCGGTAGGCTGTAAGAGCACTGTGCAGAGCGAGTGGTTTCTTAGGTTCCCAAAGAGCTGGAAGCAAGATGCTGTTGGGCCCAACTCGCCCTTTGGAAAGAAGCCTGCACGTTGTGACTTTCAGCTCTAGGGCAAAGCAGCACACCCAGAGCAGAAGTCCTACTTGAGCCAGATCAGGCCTGCAAAGAAACTGCGTTTCACAGGCCTTTGGAAGAGATGTTCCCGGTAGGCTGTAAGAGCACTGTGCAGAGCGAGTGGTTTCTTAGCTTCCCAAAGAGCTGGAAGCAAGATGCTGTGGGGCCCAACTCGCCCTTTGGAAAGAAGCCTGCACGTTGTGCCTTTCAGCTCTAAGGCAAAGTAGCACACCCAGAGCAGAAGTCCTACTTCAGCCAGATCAGGCCTGCAAAGAAACTGCGTTTCACAGGCCTTTGGAAGAGATGTTCCCGGTAGGCTGTAAGAGCACTGTGCAGAGCGAGTTGTTTCTTAGCTTCCCAAAGAGCTGGAAGCAAGATGCTGTGGGGCCCAACTCGCCCTTTGGAAAGAAGCCTGCACGTTGTGCCTTTCAGCTCTAGGGCAAAGTAGCACACCCAGAGCAGAAGTCCTACTTCAGCCAGATCAGGCCTGCAAAGAAACTGCGTTTCACAGGCCTTTGGAAGAGATGTTCCCGGTAGGCTGTGAGAGCACTGTGCAGAGCGAGTTGTTTCTTAGCTTCCCAAAGAGCTGGATGCAAGATGCTGTGGGGCCCAACTCGCCCTTTGGAAAGAAGCCTGCACGTTGTGCCTTTCAGCTCTAGGGCAATGTAGCACACCCAGAGCAGAAGTCCTACTTCAGCCAGATCAGGCCTGCAAAGAAACTGCGTTTCACAGGCCTTTGGAAGAGATGTTCCCGGTAGGCTGTAAGAGCACTGTCCAGAGCGAGTGGTTTCTTAGCTTCCCAAAGAGCTGGAAGCAAGATGCTGTGGGGCCCAACTCGCCCTTTGGAAAGAAGCCTGCACGTTGTGCCTTTCAGCTCTAGAGCAAAGTAGCACACCCAGAGCAGAAGTCCTACTTCAGCCGGATCAGGCCTGCAAAGAAACTGCGTTTGACAGGCCTTTGGAAGAGATGTTCCCGGTAGGCTGTAAGAGCACTGTGCAGAGCGAGTGGTTTCTTAGCTTCCCAAAGAGCTGGAAGCAAGATGGTGTGGGGCCCAACTCGCCCTTTGGAAAGAAGCCTGCACGTTGTGCCTTTCAGCTCTAGGGCAAAGTAGCACACCCAGAGCAGAAGTCCTACTTCAGCCAGATCAGGTCTGCAAAGAAACTGCGTTTCACAGGCCTTTGGAAGAGATGTTCCCGGTAGGCTGTAAGAGCACTGTTTAGAGCGAGTGGTTTCTTAGCTTCCCAAAGAGCTGGAAGCAAGATGCTGTGGGGCCCAACTCGCCCTTTGGAAAGAAGCCTGCACGTTGCGCCTTTCAGCTCTAGAGCAAAGTAGCACACCCACAGCAGAAGTCCTACTTCAGCCGGATCAGGCCTGCAAGGAAACTGCGTTTGACAGGCCTTTGGAAGAGATGTTCCCGGTAGGCTGTAAGAGCACTGTGCAGAGCGAGTTGTTTCTTAGCTTCCCAAAGAGCTGGAAGCAAGATGGTGTGGGGCCCAACTCGCCCTTTGGAAAGAAGCCTGCACGTTGTGCCTTTCAGCTCTAGGGTAAAGTAGCACACCCAGAGCAGAAGTCCTACTTCAGCCAGATCAGGCCTGCAAAGAAACTGCGTTTCACAGGCCTTTGGAAGAGATGTTCCCGGTAGGCTGTAAGAGCACTGTGCAGAGCGAGTTGTTTCTCAGCTTCCCAAAGAGCTGGAAGCAAGATGCTGTGGGGCCCAACTCGCCCTTTGGAAAGAAGCCTGCACGTTGTGCCTTTCAGCTCTAGGGCAAAGTAGCACACCCAGAGCAGAAGTGCTACTTCAGCCAGATCAGGCCTGCAAAGAAACTGTGTTTCACAGGCTTTTGGAAGAGATGTTCCCGGTAGGCTGTAAGAGCACTGTGCAGAGCGAGTTGTTTCTTAGCTTCCCAAAGAGCTGGAAGCAAGATGCTGTGGGGCCCAACTCGTCATTTGGAAAGAAGCCTGCACGTTGTGCCTTTCAGCTCTAGGGCAAAGTAGCACACCCAGAGCAGAAGTCCTACTTCAGCCAGATCAGGCCTGCGAAGAAACTGCGTTTCACAGGCCTTTGGAAGAGATGTTCCCGGTAGGCTGTAAGAGCACTGTGCAGAGCGAGTGGTTTCTTAGCTTCCCAAAGAGCTGGAAGCAAGATGCTGTGGGGCCCAACTCGTCATTTGGAAAGAAGCCTGCACGTTGTGCCTTTCAGCTCTAGGGCAAAGTAGCACACCCAGAGCAGAAGTCCTACTTCAGCCAGATCAGGCCTGCGAAGAAACTGCGTTTCACAGGCCTTTGGAAGAGATGTTCCCGGTAGGCTGTAAGAGCACTGTGCAGAGCGAGTGGTTTCTTAGCTTCCCAAAGAGCTGGAAGCAAGATGCTGTGGGGCCCAACTCGCCCTTTGGAAAGCAGCCTGCACGTTGTGCCTTTCAGCTCTAGGGCAAAGTAGCACACCCAGAGCAGAAGTCCTACTTCAGCCAGATCAGGCCTGCGAAGAAACTGCGTTTCACAGGCCTTTGGAAGAGATGTTCCCGGTAGGCTGTAAGAGCACTGTGCAGAGCGAGTGGTTTCTTAGCTTCCCAAAGAGCTGGAAGCAAGATGCTGTGGGGCCCAACTCGCCCTTTGGAAAGCAGCCTGCACGTTGTGCCTTTCAGCTCTAGGGCAAAGTAGCACACCCAGAGCAGAAGTCCTACTTCAGCCAGATCAGGCCTGCGAAGAAACTGCGTTTCACAGGCCTTTGGAAGAGCTGTTCCCACTAGGCTGTAAGAGCACTGTGCAGAGCGAGTTGTTTCTTAACTTCCCAAAGAGCTGGAAGCAAGATGGTGTGGGGCCCAACTCGCCCTTTGGAAAGAAGCCTGCACGTTGTGCCTTTCAGCTCTGGGAAAAGTAGCACACCCAGAGCAGAAGTCCTACTTCAGCCAGATCAGGCCTGCAAAGAAACTGCGTTTCACAGGCCTTTGGAAGAGATGTTCCCGGTAGGCTGTAAGAGCACTGTGCAGAGCGAGTGGTTTCTTAGCTTCCCAAAGAGCTGGAAGCAAGATGCTGTGGGGCCCAACTCGCCCTTTGGAAAGAAGCATGCACGTTGTGCATTTCAGCTCTAGGGCAAAGTAGCACACCCAGAGCAGAAGTCCTACTTCAGCCAGATCAGGCCTGCAAAGAAACTGCGTTTCACAGGCCTTTGGAAGAGATGTTCCCGGTAGGCTGTAAGAGCACTGTGGAGAGCGAGTTGTTTCTTAGCTTCCCAAAGAGCTGGAAGCAAGATGGTGTGGGGCCCAACTCGCCCTTTGGAAAGAAGCCTGCACGTTGTGCCTTTCAGCTCTAGGGCAAAGTAGCACACCCAGAGCAGAAGTGGTACTTCAGCCAGATCAGGCCTGCAAAGAAACTGTGTTTCACAGGCTTTTGGAAGAGATGTTCCCGGTAGGCTGTAAGAGCACTGTGCAGAGCGAGTTGTTTCTTAGCTTCCCAAAGAGCTGGAAGCAAGATGCTGTGGGGCCCAACTCGCCATTTGGAAAGAAGCCTGCACGTTGTGCCTTTCAGCTCTAGGGCAAAGTAGCACACCCAGAGCAGAAGTCCTACTTCAGCCAGATCAGGCCTGCGAAGAAACTGCGTTTCACAGGCCTTTGGAAGAGATGTTCCCGGTAGGCTGTAAGAGCACTGTGCAGAGCGAGTGGTTTCTTAGCTTCCCAAAGAGCTGGAAGCAGGATGCTGTGGGGCCCAACTCGCCCTTTGGAAAGCAGCCTGCACGTTGTGCCTTTCAGCTCTAGGGCAAAGTAGCACACCCAGAGCAGAAGTCCTACTTCAGCCAGATCAGGCCTGCGAAGAAACTGCGTTTCACAGGCCTTTGGAAGAGATGTTCCCACTAGGCTGTAAGAGCACTGTGCAGAGCGAGTTGTTTCTTAACTTCCCAAAGAGCTGGAAGCAAGATGGTGTGGGGCCCAACTCGCCCTTTGGAAAGAAGCCTGCACGTTGTGCCTTTCAGCTCTGGGAAAAGTAGCACACCCAGAGCAGAAGTCCTACTTCAGCCAGATCAGGCCTGCAAAGAAACTGCGTTTCACAGGCCTTTGGAAGAGATGTTCCCGGTAGGCTGTAAGAGCACTGTGCAGAGCGAGTGGTTTCTTAGCTTCCCAAGAGCTGGAAGCAAGATGCTGTGGGGCCCAACTCGCCCTTTGGAAAGAAGCCTGCACGTTGTGCCTTTCAGCTCTAGGGCAAAGTAGCACACCCAGAGCAGAAGTCCTACTTCAGCCAGATCAGGCCTGCAAAGAAACTGCGTTTCACAGGCCTTTGGAAGAGATGTTCCCGGTAGGCTGTGAGAGCACTGTGCAGAGCGAGTTGTTTCTTAGCTTCCCAAAGCGCTGGATGCAAGATGCTGTGGGGCCCAACTCGCCCTTTGGAAAGAAGCCTGCACGTTGTGCCTTTCAGCTCTAGGGCAATGTAGCACACCCAGAGCAGAAGTCCTACTTCAGCCAGATCAGGCCTGCAAAGAAACTGCGTTTCACAGGCCTTTGGAAGAGATGTTCCCGGTAGGCTGTAAGAGCACTGTCCAGAGCGAGTGGTTTCTTAGCTTCCCAAAGAGCTGGAAGCAAGATGCTGTGGGGCCCAACTCGCCCTTTGGAAAGAAGCCTGCACGTTGTGCCTTTCAGCTCTAGAGCAAAGTAGCACACCCAGAGCAGAAGTCCTACTTCAGCCGGATCAGGCCTGCAAAGAAACTGCGTTTGACAGGCCTTTGGAAGAGATGTTCCCGGTAGGCTGTAAGAGCACTGTGCAGAGCGAGTGGTTTCTTAGCTTCCCAAAGAGCTGGAAGCAAGATGCTGTGGGGCCCAACTCGCCCTTTGGAAAGAAGCCTGCACGTTGTGCCTTTCAGCTCTAGGGCAAAGTAGCACACCCAGAGCAGAAGTCCTACTTCAGCCAGATCAGGTCTGCAAAGAAACTGCGTTTCACAGGCCTTTGGAAGAGATGTTCCCGGTAGGCTGTAAGAGCACTGTGGAGAGCGAGTGGTTTCTTAGCTTCCCAAAGAGCTGGAAGCAAGATGCTGTGGGGCCCAACTCGCCCTTTGGAAAGAAGCCTGCACGTTGCGCCTTTCAGCTCTAGAGCAAAGTAGCACACCCACAGCAGAAGTCCTACTTCAGCCGGATCAGGCCTGCAAGGAAACTGCGTTTGACAGGCCTTTGGAAGAGATGTTCCCGGTAGGCTGTAAGAGCACTGTGCAGAGCGAGTTGTTTCTTAGCTTCCCAAAGAGCTGGAAGCAAGATGGTGTGGGGCCCAACTCGCCCTTTGGAAAGAAGCCTGCACGTTGTGCCTTTCAGCTCTAGGGTAAAGTAGCACACCCAGAGCAGAAGTCCTACTTCAGCCAGATCAGGCCTGCAAAGAAACTGCGTTTCACAGGCCTTTGGAAGAGATGTTCCCGGTAGGCTGTAAGAGCACTGTGCAGAGCGAGTTGTTTCTCAGCTTCCCAAAGAGCTGGAAGCAAGATGCTGTGGGGCCCAACTCGCCCTTTGGAAAGAAGCCTGCACGTTGTGCCTTTCAGCTCTAGGGCAAAGTAGCACACCCAGAGCAGAAGTGCGACTTCAGCCAGATCAGGCCTGCAAAGAAACTGTGTTTCACAGGCTTTTGGAAGAGATGTTCCCGGTAGGCTGTAAGAGCACTGTGCAGAGCGAGTTGTTTCTTAGCTTCCCAAAGAGCTGGAAGCAAGATGCTGTGGGGCCCAACTCGTCATTTGGAAAGAAGCCTGCACGTTGTGCCTTTCAGCTCTAGGGCAAAGTAGCACACCCAGAGCAGAAGTCCTACTTCAGCCAGATCAGGCCTGCGAAGAAACTGCGTTTCACAGGCCTTTGGAAGAGATGTTCCCGGTAGGCTGTAAGAGCACTGTGCAGAGCGAGTGGTTTTTTAGCTTCCCAAAGAGCTGGAAGCAAGATGCTGTGGGGCCCAACTCGCCCTTTGGAAAGCAGCCTGCACGTTGTGCCTTTCAGCTCTAGGGCAAAGTAGCACACCCAGAGCAGAAGTCCTACTTCAGCCAGATCAGGCCTGCGAAGAAACTGCGTTTCACAGGCCTTTGGAAGAGATGTTCCCGGTAGGCTGTAAGAGCACTGTGCAGAGCGAGTGGTTTCTTAGCTTCCCAAAGAGCTGGAAGCAAGATGCTGTGGGGCCCAACTCGCCCTTTGGAAAGCAGCCTGCACGTTGTGCCTTTCAGCTCTAGGGCAAAGTAGCACACCCAGAGCAGAAGTCCTACTTCAGCCAGATCAGGCCTGCGAAGAAACTGCGTTTCACAGGCCTTTGGAAGAGCTGTTCCCACTAGGCTGTAAGAGCACTGTGCAGAGCGAGTTGTTTCTTAACTTCCCAAAGAGCTGGAAGCAAGATGGTGTGGGGCCCAACTCGCCCTTTGGAAAGAAGCCTGCACGTTGTGCCTTTCAGCTCTGGGAAAAGTAGCACACCCAGAGCAGAAGTCCTACTTCAGCCAGATCAGGCCTGCAAAGAAACTGCGTTTCACAGGCCTTTGGAAGAGATGTTCCCGGTAGGCTGAAAGAGCACTGTGCAGAGCGAGTGGTTTCTTAGCTTCCCAAAGAGCTGGAAGCAAGATGCTGTGGGGCCCAACTCGCCCTTTGGAAAGAAGCATGCACGTTGTGCCTTTCAGCTCTAGGGCAAAGTAGCACACCCAGAGCAGAAGTCCTACTTCAGCCAGATCAGGCCTGCAAAGAAACTGCGTTTCACAGGCCTTTGGAAGAGATGTTCCCGGTAGGCTGTAAGAGCACTGTGCAGAGCGAGTTGTTTCTTAGCTTCCCAAAGAGCTGGAAGCAAGATGGTGTGGGGCCCAACTCGCCCTTTGGAAAGAAGCCTGCACGTTGTGCCTTTCAGCTCTAGGGCAAAGTAGCACACCCAGAGCAGAAGTGGTACTTCAGCCAGATCAGGCCTGCAAAGAAACTGTGTTTCACAGGCTTTTGGAAGAGATGTTCCCGGTAGGCTGTAAGAGCACTGTGCAGAGCGAGTTGTTTCTTAGCTTCCCAAAGAGCTGGAAGCAAGATGCTGTGGGGCCCAACTCGCCATTTGGAAAGAAGCCTGCACGTTGTGCCTTTCAGCTCTAGGGCAAAGTAGCACACCCAGAGCAGAAGTCCTACTTCAGCCAGATCAGGCCTGCGAAGAAACTGCGTTTCACAGGCCTTTGGAAGAGATATTCCCGGTAGGCTGTAAGAGCACTGTGCAGAGCGAGTGGTTTCTTAGCTTCCCAAAGAGCTGGAAGCAGGATGCTGTGGGGCCCAACTCGCCCTTTGGAAAGCAGCCTGCACGTTGTGCCTTTCAGCTCTAGGGCAAAGTAGCACACCCAGAGCAGAAGTCCTACTTCAGCCAGATCAGGCCTGCGAAGAAACTGCGTTTCACAGGCCTTTGGAAGAGATGTTCCCACTAGGCTGTAAGAGCACTGTGCAGAGCGAGTTGTTTCTTAACTTCCCAAAGAGCTGGAAGCAAGATGGTGTGGGGCCCAACTCGCCCTTTGGAAAGAAGCCTGCACGTTGTGCCTTTCAGCTCTGGGAAAAGTAGCATTCCCAGAGCAGAAGTCCTACTTCAGCCAGATCAGGCCTGCAAAGAAACTGCGTTTCACAGGCCTTTGGAAGAGATGTTCCCGGTAGGCTGTAAGAGCACTGTGCAGAGCGAGTGGTTTCTTAGCTTCCCAAGAGCTGGAAGCAAGATGCTGTGGGGCCCAACTCGCCCTTTGGAAAGAAGCCTGCACGTTGTGCCTTTCAGCTCTAGGGCAAAGTAGCACACCCAGAGCAGAAGTCCTACTTCAGCCAGATCAGGCCTGCAAAGAAACTGCGTTTCACAGGCCTTTGGAAGAGATGTTCCCGGTAGGCTGTAAGAGCACTGTGCAGAGCTAGTTGTTTCTTAGCTTCCCAAAGAGCTGGAAGCAAGATGCTGTGGGGCCCAACTGGCCCTTTGGAAAGAAGCCTGCACGTTGCGCCTTTCAGCTCTAAGGCAATGTAGCACACCCAGAGCAGAAGTCCTACTTCAGCCAGATCAGGCCTGCAAAGAAACTGCGTTTCACAGGCCTTTGGAAGAGATGTTCCCGGTAGGCTGTGAGAGCACTGTGCAGAGCGAGTTGTTTCTTAGCTTCCCAAAGAGCTGGATGCAAGATGCTGTGGGGCCCAACTCGCCCTTTGGAAAGAAGCCTGCACGTTGTGCCTTTCAGCTCTAGGGCAATGTAGCACACCCAGAGCAGAAGTCCTACTTCAGCCAGATCAGGCCTGCAAAGAAACTGCGTTTCACAGGCCTTTGGAAGAGATGTTCCCGGTAGGCTGTAAGAGCACTGTCCAGAGCGAGTGGTTTCTTAGCTTCCCAAAGAGCTGGAAGCAAGATGCTGTGGGGCCCAACTCGCCCTTTGGAAAGAAGCCTGCACGTTGTGACTTTCAGCTCTAGAGCAAAGTAGCACACCCAGAGCAGAAGTCCTACTTCAGCCGGATCAGGCCTGCAAAGAAACTGCGTTTGACAGGCCTTTGGAAGAGATGTTCCCGGTAGGCTGTAAGAGCACTGTGCAGAGCGAGTGGTTTCTTAGCTTCCCAAAGAGCTGGAAGCAAGATGGTGTGGGGCCCAACTCGCCCTTTGGAAAGAAGCCTGCACGTTGTGCCTTTCAGCTCTAGGGCAAAGTAGCACACCCAGAGCAGAAGTCCTACTTCAGCCAGATCAGGCCTGCAAAGAAACTGCGTTTCACAGGCCTTTGGAAGAGATGTTCCCGGTAGGCTGTAAGAGCACTGTGCAGAGCGAGTGGTTTCTTAGCTTCCCAAAGAGCTGGAAGCAAGATGCTGTGGGGCCCAACTCGCCCTTTGGAAAGAAGCCTGCACGTTGCGCCTTTCAGCTCTAGAGCAAAGTAGCACACCCAGAGCAGAAGTCCTACTTCAGCCGGATCAGGCCTGCAAGGAAACTGCGTTTGACAGGCCTTTGGAAGAGATGTTCCCGGTAGGCTGTAAGAGCACTGTGCAGAGCGAGTGGTTTCTTAGCTTCCCAAAGAGCTGGAAGCAAGATGCTGTGGGGCCCAACTCGCCCTTTGGAAAGAAGCCTGCACGTTGTGCCTTTCAGCTCTAGGGTAAAGTAGCACACCCAGAGCAGAAGTCCTACTTCAGCCAGATCAGGCCTGCAAAGAAACTGCGTTTCACAGGCCTTTGGAAGAGATGTTCCCGGTAGGCTGTAAGAGCACTGTGCAGAGCGAGTTGTTTCTCAGCTTCCCAAAGAGCTGGAAGCAAGATGCTGTGGGGCCCAACTCGCCCTTTGGAAAGAAGCCTGCACGTTGTGCCTTTCAGCTCTAGGGCAAAGTAGCACACCCAGAGCAGAAGTCCTACTTCAGCCATATCAGGCCTGCGAAGAAACTGCGTTTCACAGGCCTTTGGAAGAGATGTTCCCGGTAGGCTGTAAGAGCACTGTGCAGAGCGAGTTGTTTCTCAGCTTCCCAAATAGCTGGAAGCAAGATGCTTTGGGGCCCAACTCGCCCTTTGGAAAGCAGCCTGCACGTTGTGCCTTTCAGCTCTAGGGCAAAGTAGCACACCCAGAGCAGAAGTCCTACTTCAGCCAGATCAGGCCTGCGAAGAAACTGCGTTTCACAGGCCTTTGGAAGAGATGTTCCCACTAGGCTGTAAGAGCACTGTCCAGAGCGAGTTGTTTCTTAACTTCCCAAAGAGCTGGAAGCAAGATGGTGTGGGGCCCAACTCGCCCTTTGGAAAGAAGCCTGCACGTTGTGCCTTTCAGCTCTGGGAAAAGTAGCACACCCAGAGCAGAAGTCCTACTTCAGCCAGATCAGGCCTGCAAAGAAACTGCGTTTCACAGGCCTTTGGAAGAGATGTTCCCGGTAGGCTGTAAGAGCACTGTGCAGAGCGAGTGGTTTCTTAGCTTCCCAAGAGCTGGAAGCAAGATGCTGTGGGGCCCAACTCGCCCTTTGGAAAGAAGCCTGCACGTTGTGCCTTTCAGCTCTAGGGCAAAGTAGCACACCCAGAGCAGAAGTCCTACTTCAGCCAGATCAGGCCTGCAAAGAAACTGCGT
Source organism: Equus caballus (assembly GCF_041296265.1). Taxonomy (NCBI): domain Eukaryota; kingdom Metazoa; phylum Chordata; class Mammalia; order Perissodactyla; family Equidae; genus Equus; species Equus caballus. Next base: position 22,225,549 of record NC_091695.1, read on the forward strand.
TTCACAGGCCTTTGGAAGAGATGTTCCCGGTAGGCTGTAAGAGCACTGTGCAGAGCTAGTTGTTTCTTAGCTTCCCAAAGAGCTGGAAGCAAGATGCTGTGGGGCCCAACTGGCCCTTTGGAAAGAAGCCTGCACGTTGCGCCTTTCAGCTCTAAGGCAATGTAGCACACCCAGAGCAGAAGTCCTACTTCAGCCAGATCAGGCCTGCAAAGAAACTGCGTTTCACAGGCCTTTGGAAGAGATGTTCCCGGTAGGCTGTGAGAGCACTGTGCAGAGCGAGTTGTTTCTTAGCTTCCCAAAGAGCTGGATGCAAGATGCTGTGGGGCCCAACTCGCCCTTTGGAAAGAAGCCTGCACGTTGTGCCTTTCAGCTCTAGGGCAATGTAGCACACCCAGAGCAGAAGTCCTACTTCAGCCAGATCAGGCCTGCAAAGAAACTGCGTTTCACAGGCCTTTGGAAGAGATGTTCCCGGTAGGCTGTAAGAGCACTGTGCAGAGCGAGTGGTTTCTTAGCTTCCCAAAGAGCTGGAAGCAAGATGCTGTGGGGCCCAACTCGCCCTTTGGAAAGAAGCCTGCACGTTGTGACTTTCAGCTCTAGAGCAAAGTAGCACACCCAGAGCAGAAGTCCTACTTCAGCCGGATCAGGCCTGCAAAGAAACTGCGTTTGACAGGCCTTTGGAAGAGATGTTCCCGGTAGGCTGTAAGAGCACTGTGCAGAGCGAGTGGTTTCTTAGCTTCCCAAAGAGCTGGAAGCAAGATGGTGTGGGGCCCAACTCGCCCTTTGGAAAGAAGCCTGCACGTTGTGCCTTTCAGCTCTAGGGCAAAGTAGCACACCCAGAGCAGAAGTCCTACTTCAGCCAGATCAGGCCTGCAAAGAAACTGCGTTTCACAGGCCTTTGGAAGAGATGTTCCCGGTAGGCTGTAAGAGCACTGTGCAGAGCGAGTGGTTTCTTAGCTTCCCAAAGAGCTGGAAGCAAGATGCTGTGGGGCCCAACTCGCCCTTTGGAAAGAAGCCTGCACGTTGCGCCTTTCAGCTCTAGAGCAAAGTAGCACACCCAGAGCAGAAGTCCTACTTCAGCCGGATCAGGCCTGCAAGGAAACTGCGTTTGACAGGCCTTTGGAACAGATGTTCCCGGTAGGCTGTAAGAGCACTGTGCAGAGCGAGTGGTTTCTTAGCTTCCCAAAGAGCTGGAAGCAAGATGCTGTGGGGCCCAACTCGCCCTTTGGAAAGAAGCCTGCACGTTGTGCCTTTCAGCTCTAGGGTAAAGTAGCACACCCAGAGCAGAAGTCCTACTTCAGCCAGATCAGGCCTGCAAAGAAACTGCGTTTCACAGGCCTTTGGAAGAGATGTTCCCGGTAGGCTGTAAGAGCACTGTGCAGAGCGAGTTGTTTCTCAGCTTCCCAAAGAGCTGGAAGCAAGATGCTGTGGGGCCCAACTCGCCCTTTGGAAAGAAGCCTGCACGTTGTGCCTTTCAGCTCTAGGGCAAAGTAGCACACCCAGAGCAGAAGTCCTACTTCAGCCATATCAGGCCTGCGAAGAAACTGCGTTTCACAGGCCTTTGGAAGAGATGTTCCCGGTAGGCTGTAAGAGCACTGTGCAGAGCGAGTTGTTTCTCAGCTTCCCAAATAGCTGGAAGCAAGATGGTGTGGGGCCCAACTCGCCCTTTGGAAAGAAGCCTGCACGTTGTGCCTTTCAGCTCTAGGGCAAAGTAGCACACCCAGAGCAGAAGTCTTACTTCAGCCAGATCAGGCCTGCAAAGAAACTGCGTTTCACAGGCCTTTGGAAGAGATGTTCCCGGTAGGCTGTAAGAGCACTGTGCAGAGCGAGTTGTTTCTTAGCTTTCCAAAGAGCTGGAAGCAAGATGCTGTGGGGCCCAACTGGCCCTTTGGAAAGAAGCCTGCACGTTGTGCCTTTCAGCTCTAGGGCAAAGTAGCACACCAAGAGCAGAAGTGCTACTTCAGCCAGATCAGGCCTGCAAAGAAACTGTGTTTCACAGGCTTTTGGAAGAGATGTTCCCGGTAGGCTGTAAGAGCACTGTGCAGAGCGAGTTGTTTCTTAGCTTCCCAAAGAGCTGGAAGCAAGATGCTGTGGGGCCCAACTCGCCCTTTGGAAAGAAGCCTGCACGTTGTGCCTTTCAGCTCTAGGGCAAAGTAGCACACCCAGAGCAGAAGTCCTACTTCAGCCAGATCAGGCCTGCAAAGAAACTGCGTTTCACAGGCCTTTGGAAGAGATGTTCCCGGTAGGCTGTAAGAGCACTGTGCAGAGCGAGTGGTTTCTTAGCTTCCCAAAGAGCTGGAAGCAAGATGCTGTGGGGCCCAACTCGCCCTTTGGAAAGAAGCCTGCACGTTGTGCCTTTCAGCTCTAGGGCAAAGTAGCACACCCAGAGCAGAAGTCCTACTTCAGCCAGATCAGGCCTGCAAAGAAACTGCGTTTCACAGGCCTTTGGAAGAGATGTTCCCGGTAGGCTGTAAGAGCACTGTGCAGAGCGAGTTGTTTCTTAGCTTCCCAAAGAGCTGGAAGCAAGATGCTGTGGGGCCCAACTCGCCCTTTGGAAAGAAGCCTGCACGTTGTGCCTTTCAGCTCTAGGGCAAAGTAGCACACCCAGAGCAGAAGTCCTACTTCAGCCGGATCAGGCCTGCAAATAAACTGCGTTTGCCAGGCCTTTGGAAGAGATGTTCCCGGTAGGCTGTAAGAGCACTGTGCAGAGCGAGTTGTTTCTTAGCTTCCCAAAGAGCTGGAAGCAAGATGCTGTGGGGCCCAACTCGCCCTTTGGAAAGAAGCATGCACGTTGTGCATTTCAGCTCTAGGGCAAAGTAGCACACCCAGAGCAGAAGTCCTACTTCAGCCAGATCAGGCCTGCAAAGAAACTGCGTTTCACAGGCCTTTGGAAGAGATGTTCCCGGTAGGCTGTGAGAGCACTGTGCAGAGCGAGTTGTTTCTTAGCTTCCCAAAGAGCTGGAAGCAAGATGCTGTGGGGCCCAACTCGCCCTTTGGAAAGAAGCCTGCACGTTGTGCCTTTCAGCTCTAAGGCAAAGTAGCACACCCAGAGCAGAAGTCCTACTTCAGCCAGATCAGGCCTGCAAAGAAACTGCGTTTCACAGGCCTTTGGAAGAGATGTTCCCGGTAGGCTGTAAGAGCACTGTGCAGAGCGAGTGGTTTCTTAGCTTCCCAAAGAGCTGGAAGCAAGATGATGTGGGGCCCAACTCGCCCTTTGGAAAGAAGCCTGCACGTTGTGCCTTTCAGCTCTAGGGCAAAGTAGCACACCCAGAGCAGAAGTCCTACTTCAGCCAGATCAGGCCTGCAAAGAAACTGCGTTTCACAGCCCTTTGGAAGAGATGTTCCCGGTAGGCTGTAAGAGCACTGTGCAGAGCGAGTGGTTTCTTAGCTTCCCAAAGAGCTGGAAGCAAGATGCTGTGGGGCCCAACTCGCCCTTTGGAAAGAAGCCTGCACGTTGTGCCTTTCAGCTCTAGGGCAATGTAGCACACCCAGAGCAGAAGTCCTACTTCAGCCAGATCAGGCCTGCAAAGAAACTGCGTTTCACAGGCCTTTGGAAGAGATGTTCCCGGTAGGCTGTAAGAGCACTGTGCAGAGCGAGTTGTTTCTTAGCTTCCCAAAGAGCTGGAAGCAAGATGCTGTGGGGCCCAACTCGCACTTTGGAAAGAAGCCTGCACGTTGTGCCTTTCAGCTCTAGGGCAAAGTAGCACACCCAGAGCAGAAGTCCTACTTCAGCCAGATCAGGCCTGCAAAGAAACTGCGTTTCACAGGCCTTTGGAAGAGATGTTCCCGGTAGGCTGTGAGAGCACTGTGCAGAGCGAGTTGTTTCTTAGCTTCCCAAAGAGCTGGATGCAAGATGCTGTGGGGCCCAACTCGCCCTTTGGAAAGAAGCCTGCACGTTGTGCCTTTCAGCTCTAGGGCAATGTAGCACACCCAGAGCAGAAGTCCTACTTCAGCCAGATCAGGCCTGCAAAGAAACTGCGTTTCACAGGCCTTTGGAAGAGATGTTCCCGGTAGGCTGTAAGAGCACTGTCCAGAGCGAGTGGTTTCTTAGCTTCCCAAAGAGCTGGAAGCAAGATGCTGTGGGGCCCAACTCGCCCTTTGGAAAGAAGCCTGCACGTTGTGCCTTTCAGCTCTAGAGCAAAGTAGCACACCCAGAGCAGAAGTCCTACTTCAGCCGGATCAGGCCTGCAAAGAAACTGCGTTTGACAGGCCTTTGGAAGAGATGTTCCCGGTAGGCTGTAAGAGCACTGTGCAGAGCGAGTGGTTTCTTAGCTTCCCAAAGAGCTGGAAGCAAGATGGTGTGGGGCCCAACTCGCCCTTTGGAAAGAAGCCTGCACGTTGTGCCTTTCAGCTCTAGGGCAAAGTAGCACACCCAGAGCAGAAGTCCTACTTCAGCCAGATCAGGCCTGCAAAGAAACTGCGTTTCACAGGCCTTTGGAAGAGATGTTCCCGGTAGGCTGTAAGAGCACTGTGCAGAGCGAGTGGTTTCTTAGCTTCCCAAAGAGCTGGAAGCAAGATGCTGTGGGGCCCAACTCGCCCTTTGGAAAGAAGCCTGCACGTTGTGCCTTTCAGCTCTAGAGCAAAGTAGCACACCCAGAGCAGAAGTCCTACTTCAGCCGGATCAGGCCTGCAAGGAAACTGCGTTTGACAGGCCTTTGGAAGAGATGTTCCCGGTAGGCTGTAAGAGCACTGTGCAGAGCGAGTTGTTTCTTAGCTTCCCAAAGAGCTGGAAGCAAGATGCTGTGGGGCCCAACTCGCCCTTTGGAAAGAAGCCTGCACGTTGTGCCTTTCAGCTCTAGGGTAAAGTAGCACACCCAGAGCAGAAGTCCTACTTCAGCCAGATCAGGCCTGCAAAGAAACTGCGTTTCACAGGCCTTTGGAAGAGATGTTCCCGGTAGGCTGTAAGAGCACTGTGCAGAGCGAGTTGTTTCTCAGCTTCCCAAATAGCTGGAAGCAAGATGCTTTGGGGCCCAACTCGCCCTTTGGAAAGCAGCCTGCACGTTGTGCCTTTCAGCTCTAGGGCAAAGTAGCACACCCAGAGCAGAAGTCTTACTTCAGCCAGATCAGGCCTGCAAAGAAACTGCGTTTCACAGGCCTTTGGAAGAGATGTTCCCGGTAGGCTGTAAGAGCACTGTGCAGAGCGAGTTGTTTCTTAGCTTCCCAAAGAGCTGGAAGCAAGATGCTGTGGGGCCCAACTCGCCCTTTGGAAAGAAGCCTGCACGTTGTGCCTTTCAGCTCTAGGGCAAAGTAGCACACCCAGAGCAGAAGTCCTACTTCAGCCAGATCAGGCCTGCGAAGAAACTGCGTTTCACAGGCCTTTGGAAGAGATGTTCCCGGTAGGCTGTAAGAGCACTGTGCAGAGCGAGTGGTTTCTTAGCTTCCCAAAGAGCTGGAAGCAAGATGCTGTGGGGCCCAACTCGCCCTTTGGAAAGCAGCCTGCACGTTGTGCCTTTCAGCTCTAGGGCAAAGTAGCACACCCAGAGCAGAAGTCCTACTTCAGCCAGATCAGGCCTGCGAAGAAACTGCGTTTCACAGGCCTTTGGAAGAGATGTTCCCACTAGGCTGTAAGAGCACTGTGCAGAGCGAGTTGTTTCTTAACTTCCCAAAGAGCTGGAAGCAAGATGGTGTGGGGCCCAACTCGCCCTTTGGAAAGAAGCCTGCACGTTGTGCCTTTCAGCTCTGGGAAAAGTAGCACACCCAGAGCAGAAGTCCTACTTCAGCCAGATCAGGCCTGCAAAGAAACTGCGTTTCACAGGCCTTTGGAAGAGATGTTCCCGGTAGGCTGTAAGAGCACTGTGCAGAGCGAGTGGTTTCTTAGCTTCCCAAGAGCTGGAAGCAAGATGCTGTGGGGCCCAACTCGCCCTTTGGAAAGAAGCCTGCACGTTGTGCCTTTCAGCTCTAGGGCAAAGTAGCACACCCAGAGCAGAAGTCCTACTTCAGCCAGATCAGGCCTGCAAAGAAACTGCGTTTGACAGGTCTTTGGAAGAGATGTTCCCGGTAGGCTGTAAGAGCACTGTGCAGAGCTAGTTGTTTCTTAGCTTCCCAAAGAGCTGGAAGCAAGATGCTGTGGGGCCCAACTCGCCCTTTGGAAAGAAGCCTGCACGTTGTGCCTTTCAGCTCTAAGGCAATGTAGCACACCCAGAGCAGAAGTCCTACTTCAGCCAGATCAGGCCTTCAAAGAAACTGCGTTTCACAGGCCTTTGGAAGAGATGTTCCCGGTAGGCTGTGAGAGCACTGTGCAGAGCGAGTTGTTTCTTAGCTTCCCAAAGAGCTGGATGCAAGATGCTGTGGGGCCCAACTCGCCCTTTGGAAAGAAGCCTGCACGTTGTGCCTTTCAGCTCTAGGGCAATGTAGCACACCCAGAGCAGAAGTCCTACTTCAGCCAGATCAGGCCTGAAAAGAAACTGCGTTTCACAGGCCTTTGGAAGAGATGTTCCCGGTAGGCTGTAAGAGCACTGTCCAGAGCGAGTGGTTTCTTAGCTTCCCAAAGAGCTGGAAGCAAGATGCTGTGGGTCCCAACTCGCCCTTTGGAAAGAAGCCTGCACGTTGTGCCTTTCAGCTCTAGAGCAAAGTAGCACACCCAGAGCAGAAGTCCTACTTCAGCCGGATCAGGCCTGCAAAGAAACTGCGTTTCACAGGCCTTTGGAAGAGATGTTCCCGGTAGACTGTAAGAGCACTGTGCAGAGCGAGTGGTTTCTTAGCTTCCCAAAGAGCTGGAAGCAAGATGGTGTGGGGCCCAACTCGCCCTTTGGAAAGAAGCCTGCACGTTGTGCCTTTCAGCTCTAGGGCAAAGTAGCACACCCAGAGCAGAAGTCCTACTTCAGCCAGATAAGGCCTGCAAAGAAACTGCGTTTCACAGGCCTTTGGAAGAGATGTTCCCGGTAGGCTGTAAGAGCACTGTGCAGAGCGAGTGGTTTCTTAGCTTCCCAAAGAGCTGGAAGCAAGATGCTGTGGGGCCCAACTCGCCCTTTGGAAAGAAGCCTGCACGTTGTGCCTTTCAGCTCTAGAGCAAAGTAGCACACCCAGAGCAGAAGTCCTACTTCAGCCGGATCAGGCCTGCAAAGAAACTGCGTTTGACAGGCCTTTGGAAGAGATGTTCCCGGTAGGCTGTAAGAGCACTGTGCAGAGCGAGTGGTTTCTTAGCTTCCCAAAGAGCTGGAAGCAAGATGCTGTGGGGCCCAACTCGCCCTTTGGAAAGCAGCCTGCACGTTGTGCCTTTCAGCTCTAGGGCAAAGTAGCACACCCAGAGCAGAAGTCCTACTTCAGCCAGATCAGGCCTGCGAAGAAACTGCGTTTCACAGGCCTTTGGAAGAGATGTTCCCACTAGGCTGTAAGAGCACTGTGCAGAGCGAGTTGTTTCTTAACTTCCCAAAGAGCTGGATGCAAGATGGTGTGGGGCCCAACTCGCCCTTTGGAAAGAAGCCTGCACGTTGTGCCTTTCAGCTCTGGGAAAAGTAGCACACCCAGAGCAGAAGTCCTACTTCAGCCAGATCAGGCCTGCAAAGAAACTGCGTTTCACAGGCCTTTGGAAGAGATGTTCCCGGTAGGCTGTAAGAGCACTGTGCAGAGCGAGTGGTTTCTTAGCTTCCCAAGAGCTGGAAGCAAGATGCTGTGGGGCCCAACTCGCCCTTTGGAAAGAAGCCTGCACGTTGTGCCTTTCAGCTCTAGGGCAAAGTAGCACACCCAGAGCAGAAGTCCTACTTCAGCCAGATCAGGCCTGCAAAGAAACTGCGTTTGACAGGTCTTTGGAAGAGATGTTCCCGGTAGGCTGTAAGAGCACTGTGCAGAGCGAGTGGTTTCTTAGCTTCCCAAAGAGCTGGATGCAAGATGCTGTGGGGCCCAACTCGCCCTTTGGAAAGAAGCCTGCACGTTGTGCCTTTCAGGTCTAGGGCAATGTAGCACACCCAGAGCAGAAGTCCTACTTCAGCCAGATCAGGCCTGAAAAGAAACTGCGTTTCACAGGCCTTTGGAAGAGATGTTCCCGGTAGGCTGTAAGAGCACTGTCCAGAGCGAGTGGTTTCTTAGCTTCCCAAAGAGCTGGAAGCAAGTTGCTGTGGGGCCCAACTCGCCCTTTGGAAAGAAGCCTGCACGTTGTGCCTTTCAGCTCTAGAGCAAAGTAGCACACCCAGAGCAGAAGTCCTACTTCAGCCGGATCAGGCCTGCAAAGAAACTGCGTTTCACAGGCCTTTGGAAGAGATGTTCCCGGTAGGCTGTAAGAGCACTGTGCAGAGCGAGTGGTTTCTTAGCTTCCCAAAGAGCTGGAAGCAAGATGGTGTGGGGCCCAACTCGCCCTTTGGAAAGAAGCCTGCACGTTGTGCCTTTCAGCTCTAGGGCAAAGTAGCACACCCAGAGCAGAAGTCCTACTTCAGCCAGATCAGGCCTGCAAAGAAACTGCGTTTCACAGGCCTTTGGAAGAGATGTTCCCGGTAGGCTGTAAGAGCACTGTGCAGAGCGAGTGGTTTCTTAGCTTCCCAAGAGCTGGAAGCAAGATGCTGTGGGGCCCAACTCGCCCTTTGGAAAGAAGCCTGCACGTTGTGCCTTTCAGCTCTAGGGCAAAGTAGCACACCCAGAGCAGAAGTCCTACTTCAGCCAGATCAGGCCTGCAAAGAAACTGCGTTTGACAGGTCTTTGGAAGAGATGTTCCCGGTAGGCTGTAAGAGCACTGTGCAGAGCGAGTGGTTTCTTAGCTTCCCAAAGAGCTGGAAGCAAGATGGTGTGGGGCCCAACTCGCCCTTTGGAAAGAAGCCTGCACGTTGTGCCTTTCAGCTCTAAGGCAATGTAGCACACCCAGAGCAGAAGTCCTACTTCAGCCAGATCAGGCCTTCAAAGAAACTGCGTTTCACAGGCCTTTGGAAGAGATGTTCCCGGTAGGCTGTGAGAGCACTGTGCAGAGCGAGTTGTTTCTTAGCTTCCCAAAGAGCTGGATGCAAGATGCTGTGGGGCCCAACTCGCCCTTTGGAAAGAAGCCTGCACGTTGTGCCTTTCAGCTCTAGGGCAATGTAGCACACCCAGAGCAGAAGTCCTACTTCAGCCAGATCAGGCCTGAAAAGAAACTGCGTTTCACAGGCCTTTGGAAGAGATGTTCCCGGTAGGCTGTAAGAGCACTGTCCAGAGCGAGTGGTTTCTTAGCTTCCCAAAGAGCTGGAAGCAAGATGCTGTGGGGCCCAACTCGCCCTTTGGAAAGAAGCCTGCACGTTGTGCCTTTTAGCTCTAGAGCAAAGTAGCACACCCAGAGCAGAAGTCCTACTTCAGCCGGATCAGGCCTGCAAAGAAACTGCGTTTCACAGGCCTTTGGAAGAGATGTTCCCGGTAGGCTGTAAGAGCACTGTGCAGAGCGAGTGGTTTCTTAGCTTCCCAAAGAGCTGGAAGCAAGATGCTGTGGGGCCCAACTCGCCCTTTGGAAAGAAGCCTGCACGTTGTGCCTTTCAGCTCTAGGGCAAAGTAGCACACCCAGAGCAGAAGTCCTACTTCAGCCAGATAAGGCCTGCAAAGAAACTGCGTTTCACAGGCCTTTGGAAGAGATGTTCCCGGTAGGCTGTAAGAGCACTGTGCAGAGCGAGTGGTTTCTTAGCTTCCCAAAGAGCTGGAAGCAAGATGCTGTGGGGCCCAACTCGCCCTTTGGAAAGAAGCCTGCACGTTGTGCCTTTCAGCTCTAGGGTAACGTAGCAGACCCAGAGCAGAAGTCCTACTTCAGCCAGATCAGGCCTGCAAAGAAACTGCGTTTCACAGGCCTTTGGAAGAGATGTTCCCGGTAGGCTGTAAGAGCACTGTGCAGAGCGAGTTGTTTCTCAGCTTCCCAAAGAGCTGGAAGCAAGATGCTGTGGGGCCCAACTCGCCCTTTGGAAAGAAGCCTGCACGTTGTGCCTTTCAGCTCTAGGGCAAAGTAGCACACCCAGAGCAGAAGTCCTACTTCAGCCAGATCAGGCCTGCGAAGAAACTGCGTTTCACAGGCCTTTTGAAGAGATGTTCCCGGTAGGCTGTAAGAGCACTGTGCAGAGCGAGTGGTTTCTTAGGTTCCCAAAGAGCTGGAAGCAAGATGCTGTGGGGCCCAACTCGCCCTTTGGAAAGAAGCCTGCACGTTGTGACTTTCAGCTCTAGGGCAAAGCAGCACACCCAGAGCAGAAGTCCTACTTGAGCCAGATCAGGCCTGCAAAGAAACTGCGTTTCACAGGCCTTTGGAAGAGATGTTCCCGGTAGGCTGTGAGAGCACTGTGCAGAGCGAGTTGTTTCTTAGCTTCCCAAAGAGCTGGATGCAAGATGCTGTGGGGCCCAACTCGCCCTTTGGAAAGAAGCCTGCACGTTGTGCCTTTCAGCTCTAGGGCAATGTAGCACACCCAGAGCAGAAGTCCTACTTCAGCCAGATCAGGCCTGAAAAGAAACTGCGTTTCACAGGCCTTTGGAAGAGATGTTCCCGGTAGGCTGTAAGAGCACTGTCCAGAGCGAGTGGTTTCTTAGCTTCCCAAAGAGCTGGAAGCAAGATGCTGTGGGGCCCAACTCGCCCTTTGGAAAGAAGCCTGCACGTTGTGCCTTTCAGCTCTAGAGCAAAGTAGCACACCCAGAGCAGAAGTCCTACTTCAGCCAGATCAGGCCTGCAAAGAAACTGCGTTTCACAGGCCTTTGGAAGAGATGTTCCCGGTAGGCTGTAAGAGCACTGTGCAGAGCGAGTGGTTTCTTAGCTTCCCAAAGAGCTGGAAGCAAGATGGTGTGGGGCCCAACTCGCCCTTTGGAAAGAAGCCTGCACGTTGTGCCTTTCAGCTCTAGGGCAAAGTAGCACACCCAGAGCAGAAGTCCTACTTCAGCCAGATAAGGCCTGCAAAGAAACTGCGTTTCACAGGCCTTTGGAAGAGATGTTCCCGGTAGGCTGTAAGAGCACTGTGCAGAGCGAGTGGTTTCTTAGCTTCCCAAAGAGCTGGAAGCAAGATGCTGTGGGGCCCAACTCGCCCTTTGGAAAGAAGCCTGCACGTTGTGCCTTTCAGCTCTAGAGCAAAGTAGCACACCCAGAGCAGAAGTCCTACTTCAGCCGGATCAGGCCTGCAAAGAAACTGCGTTTGACAGGCCTTTGGAAGAGATGTTCCCGGTAGGCTGTAAGAGCACTGTGCAGAGCGAGTGGTTTCTTAGCTTCCCAAAGAGCTGGAAGCAAGATGCTGTGGGGCCCAACTCGCCCTTTGGAAAGAAGCCTGCACGTTGTGCCTTTCAGCTCTAGGGCAAAGTAGCACACCCAGAGCAGAAGTCCTACTTCAGCCAGATAAGGCCTGCAAAGAAACTGCGTTTCACAGGCCTTTGGAAGAGATGTTCCCAGTAGGCTGTAAGAGCACTGTGCAGAGCGAGTGGTTTCTTAGCTTCCCAAAGAGCTGGAAGCAAGATGCTGTGGGGCCCAACTCGCCCTTTGGAAAGAAGCCTGCACGTTGTGCCTTTCAGCTCTAGAGCAAAGTAGCACACCCAGAGCAGAAGTCCTACTTCAGCCGGATCAGGCCTGCAAAGAAACTGCGTTTGACAGGCCTTTGGAAGAGATGTTCCCGGTAGGCTGTAAGAGCACTGTGCAGAGCGAGTGGTTTCTTAGCTTCCCAAAGAGCTGGAAGCAAGATGCTGTGGGGCCCAACTCGCCCTTTGGAAAGAAGCCTGCACGTTGTGCCTTTCAGCTCTAGGGTAATGTAGCACACCCAGAGCAGAAGTCCTACTTCAGCCAGATCAGGCCTGCAAAGAAACTGCGTTTCACAGGCCTTTGGAAGAGATGTTCCCGGTAGGCTGTAAGAGCACTGTGCAGAGCGAGTTGTTTCTCAGCTTACCAAAGAGCTGGAAGCAAGATGCTGTGGGGCCCAACTCGCCCTTTGGAAAGAAGCCTGCACGTTGTGCCTTTCAGCTCTAGGGCAAAGTAGCACACCCAGAGCAGAAGTCCTACTTCAGCCAGATCAGGCCTGCGAAGAAACTGCGTTTCACAGGCCTTTTGAAGAGATGTTCCCGGTAGGCTGTAAGAGCACTGTGCAGAGCGAGTGGTTTCTTAGGTTCCCAAAGAGCTGGAAGCAAGATGCTGTGGGGCCCAACTCGCCCTTTGGAAAGAAGCCTGCACGTTGTGACTTTCAGCTCTAGGGCAAAGCAGCACACCCAGAGCAGAAGTCCTACTTGAGCCAGATCAGGCCTGCAAAGAAACTGCGTTTCACAGGCCTTTGGAAGAGATGTTCCCGGTAGGCTGTAAGAGCACTGTGCAGAGCGAGTGGTTTCTTAGCTTCCCAAAGAGCTGGAAGCAAGATGCTGTGGGGCCCAACTCGCCCTTTGGAAAGAAGCCTGCACGTTGTGCCTTTCAGCTCTAAGGCAAAGTAGCACACCCAGAGCAGAAGTCCTACTTCAGCCAGATCAGGCCTGCAAAGAAACTGCGTTTCACAGGCCTTTGGAAGAGATGTTCCCGGTAGGCTGTAAGAGCACTGTGGAGAGCGAGTGGTTTCTTAGCTTCCCAAAGAGCTGGAAGCAAGATGGTGTGGGGCCCAACTCGCCCTTTGGAAAGAAGCCTGCACGTTGTGCCTTTCAGCTCTAGGGCAAAGTAGCACACCCAGAGCAGAAGTCCTACTTCAGCCAGATCAGGCCTGCAAAGAAACTGCGTTTCACAGGCCTTTGGAAGAGATGTTCCCGGTAGGCTGTAAGAGCACTGTGCAGAGCGAGTGGTTTCTTAGCTTCCCAAGAGCTGGAAGCAAGATGCTGTGGGGCCCAACTCGCCCTTTGGAAAGAAGCCTGCACGTTGTGCCTTTCAGCTCTAGGGCAAAGTAGCACACCCAGAGCAGAAGTCCTACTTCAGCCAGATCAGGCCTGCAAAGAAACTGCGTTTGACAGGTCTTTGGAAGAGATGTTCCCGGTAGGCTGTAAGAGCACTGTGCAGAGCTAGTTGTTTCTTAGCTTCCCAAAGAGCTGGAAGCAAGATGCTGTGGGGCCCAACTCGCCCTTTGGAAAGAAGCCTGCACGTTGTGCCTTTCAGCTCTAAGGCAATGTAGCACACCCAGAGCAGAAGTCCTACTTCAGCCAGATCAGGCCTTCAAAGAAACTGCGTTTCACAGGCCTTTGGAAGAGATGTTCCCGGTAGGCTGTGAGAGCACTGTGCAGAGCGAGTTGTTTCTTAGCTTCCCAAAGAGCTGGATGCAAGATGCTGTGGGGCCCAACTCGCCCTTTGGAAAGAAGCCTGCACGTTGTGCCTTTCAGCTCTAGGGCAATGTAGCACACCCAGAGCAGAAGTCCTACTTCAGCCAGATCAGGCCTGAAAAGAAACTGCGTTTCACAGGCCTTTGGAAGAGATGTTCCCGGTAGGCTGTAAGAGCACTGTCCAGAGCGAGTGGTTTCTTAGCTTCCCAAAGAGCTGGAAGCAAGATGCTGTGGGGCCCAACTCGCCCTTTGGAAAGAAGCCTGCACGTTGTGCCTTTCAGCTCTAGAGCAAAGTAGCACACCCAGAGCAGAAGTCCTACTTCAGCCGGATCAGGCCTGCAAAGAAACTGCGTTTCACAGGCCTTTGGAAGAGATGTTCCCGGTAGGCTGTAAGAGCACTGTTTAGAGCGAGTGGTTTCTTAGCTTCCCAAAGAGCTGGAAGCAAGATGGTGTGGGGCCCAACTCGCCCTTTGGAAAGAAGCCTGCACGTTGTGCCTTTCAGCTCTAGGGCAAAGTAGCACACCCAGAGCAGAAGTCCTACTTCAGCCAGATCAGGCCTGCAAAGAAACTGCGTTTCACAGGCCTTTGGAAGAGATGTTCCCGGTAGGCTGTAAGAGCACTGTGCAGAGCGAGTGGTTTCTTAGCTTCCCAAGAGCTGGAAGCAAGATGCTGTGGGGCCCAACTCGCCCTTTGGAAAGCAGCCTGCACGTTGTGCCTTTCAGCTCTAGGGCAAAGTAGCACACCCAGAGCAGAAGTCCTACTTCAGCCAGATCAGGCCTGCAAAGAAACTGCGTTTGACAGGTCTTTGGAAGAGATGTTCCCGGTAGGCTGTAAGAGCACTGTGCAGAGCGAGTGGTTTCTTAGCTTCCCAAAGAGCTGGAAGCAAGATGCTGTGGGGCCCAACTCGCCCTTTGGAAAGAAGCCTGCACGTTGTGCCTTTCAGCTCTAAGGCAATGTAGCACACCCAGAGCAGAAGTCCTACTTCAGCCAGATCAGGCCTTCAAAGAAACTGCGTTTCACAGGCCTTTGGAAGAGATGTTCCCGGTAGGCTGTGAGAGCACTGTGCAGAGCGAGTTGTTTCTTAGCTTCCCAAAGAGCTGGATGCAAGATGCTGTGGGGCCCAACTCGCCCTTTGGAAAGAAGCCTGCACGTTGTGCCTTTCAGCTCTAGGGCAATGTAGCACACCCAGAGCAGAAGTCCTACTTCAGCCAGATCAGGCCTGAAAAGAAACTGCGTTTCACAGGCCTTTGGAAGAGATGTTCCCGGTAGGCTGTAAGAGCACTGTCCAGAGCGAGTGGTTTCTTAGCTTCCCAAAGAGCTGGAAGCAAGATGCTGTGGGGCCCAACTCGCCCTTTGGAAAGAAGCCTGCACGTTGTGCCTTTTAGCTCTAGAGCAAAGTAGCACACCCAGAGCAGAAGTCCTACTTCAGCCGGATCAGGCCTGCAAAGAAACTGCGTTTCACAGGCCTTTGGAAGAGATGTTCCCGGTAGGCTGTAAGAGCACTGTGCAGAGCGAGTGGTTTCTTAGCTTCCCAAAGAGCTGGAAGCAAGATGGTGTGGGGCCCAACTCGCCCTTTGGAAAGAAGCCTGCACGTTGTGCCTTTCAGCTCTAGGGCAAAGTAGCACACCCAGAGCAGAAGTCCTACTTCAGCCAGATAAGGCCTGCAAAGAAACTGCGTTTCACAGGCCTTTGGAAGAGATGTTCCCGGTAGGCTGTAAGAGCACTGTGCAGAGCGAGTGGTTTCTTAGCTTCCCAAAGAGCTGGAAGCAAGATGCTGTGGGGCCCAACTCGCCCTTTGGAAAGAAGCCTGCACGTTGTGCCTTTCAGCTCTAGAGCAAAGTAGCACACCCAGAGCAGAAGTCCTACTTCAGCCGGATCAGGCCTGCAAAGAAACTGCGTTTGACAGGCCTTTGGAAGAGATGTTCCCGGTAGGCTGTAAGAGCACTGTGCAGAGCGAGTGGTTTCTTAGCTTCCCAAAGAGCTGGAAGCAAGATGCTGTGGGGCCCAACTCGCCCTTTGGAAAGAAGCCTGCACGTTGTGCCTTTCAGCTCTAGGGTAACGTAGCACACCCAGAGCAGAAGTCCTACTTCAGCCAGATCAGGCCTGCAAAGAAACTGCGTTTCACAGGCCTTTGGAAGAGATGTTCCCGGTAGGCTGTAAGAGCACTGTGCAGAGCGAGTTGTTTCTCAGCTTCCCAAAGAGCTGGAAGCAAGATGGTGTGGGGCCCAACTCGCCCTTTGGAAAGAAGCCTGCACGTTGTGCCTTTCAGCTCTAGGGCAAAGTAGCACACCCAGAGCAGAAGTCCTACTTCAGCCAGATAAGGCCTGCAAAGAAACTGCGTTTCACAGGCCTTTGGAAGAGATGTTCCCGGTAGGCTGTAAGAGCACTGTGCAGAGCGAGTGGTTTCTTAGCTTCCCAAAGAGCTGGAAGCAAGATGCTGTGGGGCCCAACTCGCCCTTTGGAAAGAAGCCTGCACGTTGTGCCTTTCAGCTCTAGAGCAAAGTAGCACACCCAGAGCAGAAGTCCTACTTCAGCCGGATCAGGCCTGCAAAGAAACTGCGTTTGACAGGCCTTTGGAAGAGATGTTCCCGGTAGGCTGTAAGAGCACTGTGCAGAGCGAGTGGTTTCTTAGCTTCCCAAAGAGCTGGAAGCAAGATGCTGTGGGGCCCAACTCGCCCTTTGGAAAGAAGCCTGCACGTTGTGCCTTTCAGCTCTAGGGTAATGTAGCACACCCAGAGCAGAAGTCCTACTTCAGCCAGATCAGGCCTGCAAAGAAACTGCGTTTCACAGGCCTTTGGAAGAGATGTTCCCGGTAGGCTGTAAGAGCACTGTGCAGAGCGAGTTGTTTCTCAGCTTACCAAAGAGCTGGAAGCAAGATGCTGTGGGGCCCAACTCGCCCTTTGGAAAGAAGCCTGCACGTTGTGCCTTTCAGCTCTAGGGCAAAGTAGCACACCCAGAGCAGAAGTCCTACTTCAGCCAGATCAGGCCTGCGAAGAAACTGCGTTTCACAGGCCTTTTGAAGAGATGTTCCCGGTAGGCTGTAAGAGCACTGTGCAGAGCGAGTGGTTTCTTAGGTTCCCAAAGAGCTGGAAGCAAGATGGTGTGGGGCCCAACTCGCCCTTTGGAAAGAAGCCTGCACGTTGTGACTTTCAGCTCTAGGGCAAAGCAGCACACCCAGAGCAGAAGTCCTACTTGAGCCAGATCAGGCCTGCAAAGAAACTGCGTTTCACAGGCCTTTGGAAGAGATGTTCCCGGTAGGCTGTAAGAGCACTGTGCAGAGCGAGTGGTTTCTTAGCTTCCCAAAGAGCTGGAAGCAAGATGCTGTGGGGCCCAACTCGCCCTTTGGAAAGAAGCCTGCACGTTGTGCCTTTCAGCTCTAAGGCAAAGTAGCACACCCAGAGCAGAAGTCCTACTTCAGCCAGATCAGGCCTGCAAAGAAACTGCGTTTCACAGGCCTTTGGAAGAGATGTTCCCGGTAGGCTGTAAGAGCACTGTGGAGAGCGAGTGGTTTCTTAGCTTCCCAAAGAGCTGGAAGCAAGATGGTGTGGGGCCCAACTCGCCCTTTGGAAAGAAGCCTGCACGTTGTGCCTTTCAGCTCTAGGGCAAAGTAGCACACCCAGAGCAGAAGTCCTACTTCAGCCAGATCAGGCCTGCAAAGAAACTGCGTTTCACAGGCCTTTGGAAGAGATGTTCCCGGTAGGCTGTAAGAGCACTGTGCAGAGCGAGTGGTTTCTTAGCTTCCCAAGAGCTGGAAGCAAGATGCTGTGGGGCCCAACTCGCCCTTTGGAAAGAAGCCTGCACGTTGTGCCTTTCAGCTCTAGGGCAAAGTAGCACACCCAGAGCAGAAGTCCTACTTCAGCCAGATCAGGCCTGCAAAGAAACTGCGTTTGACAGGTCTTTGGAAGAGATGTTCCCGGTAGGCTGTAAGAGCACTGTGCAGAGCTAGTTGTTTCTTAGCTTCCCAAAGAGCTGGAAGCAAGATGCTGTGGGGCCCAACTCGCCCTTTGGAAAGAAGCCTGCACGTTGTGCCTTTCAGCTCTAAGGCAATGTAGCACACCCAGAGCAGAAGTCCTACTTCAGCCAGATCAGGCCTTCAAAGAAACTGCGTTTCACAGGCCTTTGGAAGAGATGTTCCCGGTAGGCTGTGAGAGCACTGTGCAGAGCGAGTTGTATCTTAGCTTCCCAAAGAGCTGGATGCAAGATGCTGTGGGGCCCAACTCGCCCTTTGGAAAGAAGCCTGCACGTTGTGCCTTTCAGCTCTAGGGCAATGTAGCACACCCAGAGCAGAAGTCCTACTTCAGCCAGATCAGGCCTGAAAAGAAACTGCGTTTCACAGGCCTTTGGAAGAGATGTTCCCGGTAGGCTGTAAGAGCACTGTCCAGAGCGAGTGGTTTCTTAGCTTCCCAAAGAGCTGGAAGCAAGATGCTGTGGGGCCCAACTCGCCCTTTGGAAAGAAGCCTGCACGTTGTGCCTTTCAGCTCTAGAGCAAAGTAGCACACCCAGAGCAGAAGTCCTACTTCAGCCGGATCAGGCCTGCAAAGAAACTGCGTTTCACAGGCCTTTGGAAGAGATGTTCCCGGTAGGCTGTAAGAGCACTGTGCAGAGCGAGTGGTTTCTTAGCTTCCCAAAGAGCTGGAAGCAAGATGGTGTGGGGCCCAACTCGCCCTTTGGAAAGAAGCCTGCACGTTGTGCCTTTCAGCTCTAGGGCAAAGTAGCACACCCAGAGCAGAAGTCCTACTTCAGCCAGATAAGGCCTGCAAAGAAACTGCGTTTCACAGGCCTTTGGAAGAGATGTTCCCGGTAGGCTGTAAGAGCACTGTGCAGAGCGAGTGGTTTCTTAGCTTCCCAAGAGCTGGAAGCAAGATGCTGTGGGGCCCAACTCGCCCTTTGGAAAGCAGCCTGCACGTTGTGCCTTTCAGCTCTAGGGCAAAGTAGCACACCCAGAGCAGAAGTCCTACTTCAGCCAGATCAGGCCTGCAAAGAAACTGCGTTTGACAGGTCTTTGGAAGAGATGTTCCCGGTAGGCTGTAAGAGCACTGTGCAGAGCGAGTGGTTTCTTAGCTTCCCAAAGAGCTGGAAGAAAGATGCTGTGGGGCCCAACTCGCCCTTTGGAAAGAAGCCTGCACGTTGTGCCTTTCAGCTCTAAGGCAATGTAGCACACCCAGAGCAGAAGTCCTACTTCAGCCAGATCAGGCCTTCAAAGAAACTGCGTTTCACAGGCCTTTGGAAGAGATGTTCCCGGTAGGCTGTGAGAGCACTGTGCAGAGCGAGTTGTTTCTTAGCTTCCCAAAGAGCTGGATGCAAGATGCTGTGGGGCCCAACTCGCCCTTTGGAAAGAAGCCTGCACGTTGTGCCTTTCAGCTCTAGGGCAATGTAGCACACCCAGAGCAGAAGTCCTACTTCAGCCAGATCAGGCCTGAAAAGAAACTGCGTTTCACAGGCCTTTGGAAGAGATGTTCCCGGTAGGCTGTAAGAGCACTGTCCAGAGCGAGTGGTTTCTTAGCTTCCCAAAGAGCTGGAAGCAAGATGCTGTGGGGCCCAACTCGCCCTTTGGAAAGAAGCCTGCACGTTGTGCCTTTTAGCTCTAGAGCAAAGTAGCACACCCAGAGCAGAAGTCCTACTTCAGCCGGATCAGGCCTGCAAAGAAACTGCGTTTCACAGGCCTTTGGAAGAGATGTTCCCGGTAGGCTGTAAGAGCACTGTGCAGAGCGAGTGGTTTCTTAGCTTCCCAAAGAGCTGGAAGCAAGATGGTGTGGGGCCCAACTCGCCCTTTGGAAAGAAGCCTGCACGTTGTGCCTTTCAGCTCTAGGGCAAAGTAGCACACCCAGAGCAGAAGTCCTACTTCAGCCAGATAAGGCCTGCAAAGAAACTGCGTTTCACAGGCCTTTGGAAGAGATGTTCCCGGTAGGCTGTAAGAGCACTGTGCAGAGCGAGTGGTTTCTTAGCTTCCCAAAGAGCTGGAAGCAAGATGCTGTGGGGCCCAACTCGCCCTTTGGAAAGAAGCCTGCACGTTGTGCCTTTCAGCTCTAGAGCAAAGTAGCACACCCAGAGCAGAAGTCCTACTTCAGCCGGATCAGGCCTGCAAAGAAACTGCGTTTGACAGGCCTTTGGAAGAGATGTTCCCGGTAGGCTGTAAGAGCACTGTGCAGAGCGAGTGGTTTCTTAGCTTCCCAAAGAGCTGGAAGCAAGATGCTGTGGGGCCCAACTCGCCCTTTGGAAAGAAGCCTGCACGTTGTGCCTTTCAGCTCTAGGGTAACGTAGCACACCCAGAGCAGAAGTCCTACTTCAGCCAGATCAGGCCTGCAAAGAAACTGCGTTTCACAGGCCTTTGGAAGAGATGTTCCCGGTAGGCTGTAAGAGCACTGTGCAGAGCGAGTTGTTTCTCAGCTTCCCAAAGAGCTGGAAGCAAGATGCTGTGGGGCCCAACTCGCCCTTTGGAAAGAAGCCTGCACGTTGTGCCTTTCAGCTCTAGGGCAAAGTAGCACACCCAGAGCAGAAGTCCTACTTCAGCCAGATCAGGCCTGCGAAGAAACTGCGTTTCACAGGCCTTTTGAAGAGATGTTCCCGGTAGGCTGTAAGAGCACTGTGCAGAGCGAGTGGTTTCTTAGGTTCCCAAAGAGCTGGAAGCAAGATGCTGTGGGGCCCAACTCGCCCTTTGGAAAGAAGCCTGCACGTTGTGACTTTCAGCTCTAGGGCAAAGCAGCACACCCAGAGCAGAAGTCCTACTTGAGCCAGATCAGGCCTGCAAAGAAACTGCGTTTCACAGGCCTTTGGAAGAGATGTTCCCGGTAGGCTGTGAGAGCACTGTGCAGAGCGAGTTGTTTCTTAGCTTCCCAAAGAGCTGGATGCAAGATGCTGTGGGGCCCAACTCGCCCTTTGGAAAGAAGCCTGCACGTTGTGCCTTTCAGCTCTAGGGCAATGTAGCACACCCAGAGCAGAAGTCCTACTTCAGCCAGATCAGGCCTGAAAAGAAACTGCGTTTCACAGGCCTTTGGAAGAGATGTTCCCGGTAGGCTGTAAGAGCACTGTCCAGAGCGAGTGGTTTCTTAGCTTCCCAAAGAGCTGGAAGCAAGATGCTGTGGGGCCCAACTCGCCCTTTGGAAAGAAGCCTGCACGTTGTGCCTTTCAGCTCTAGAGCAAAGTAGCACACCCAGAGCAGAAGTCCTACTTCAGCCGGATCAGGCCTGCAAAGAAACTGCGTTTCACAGGCCTTTGGAAGAGATGTTCCCGGTAGGCTGTAAGAGCACTGTGCAGAGCGAGTGGTTTCTTAGGTTCCCAAAGAGCTGGAAGCAAGATGCTGTGGGGTCCAACTCGCCCTTTGGAAAGAAGCCTGCACGTTGTGACTTTCAGCTCTAGGGCAAAGCAGCACACCCAGAGCAGAAGTCCTACTTGAGCCAGATCAGGCCTGCAAAGAAACTGCGTTTCACAGGCCTTTGGAAGAGATGTTCCCGGTAGGCTGTAAGAGCACTGTGCAGAGCGAGTGGTTTCTTAGCTTCCCAAAGAGCTGGAAGCAAGATGCTGTGGGGCCCAACTCGCCCTTTGGAAAGAAGCCTGCACGTTGTGCCTTTCAGCTCTAAGGCAAAGTAGCACACCCAGAGCAGAAGTCCTACTTCAGCCAGATCAGGCCTGCAAAGAAACTGCGTTTCACAGGCCTTTGGAAGAGATGTTCCCGGTAGGCTGTAAGAGCACTGTGGAGAGCGAGTGGTTTCTTAGCTTCCCAAAGAGCTGGAAGCAAGATGGTGTGGGGCCCAACTCGCCCTTTGGAAAGAAGCCTGCACGTTGTGCCTTTCAGCTCTAGGGCAAAGTAGCACACCCAGAGCAGAAGTCCTACTTCAGCCAGATCAGGCCTGCAAAGAAACTGCGTTTCACAGGCCTTTGGAAGAGATGTTCCCGGTAGGCTGTAAGAGCACTGTGCAGAGCGAGTGGTTTCTTAGCTTCCCAAGAGCTGGAAGCAAGATGCTGTGGGGCCCAACTCGCCCTTTGGAAAGAAGCCTGCACGTTGTGCCTTTCAGCTCTAGGGCAAAGTAGCACACCCAGAGCAGAAGTCCTACTTCAGCCAGATCAGGCCTGCAAAGAAACTGCGTTTGACAGGTCTTTGGAAGAGATGTTCCCGGTAGGCTGTAAGAGCACTGTGCAGAGCTAGTTGTTTCTTAGCTTCCCAAAGAGCTGGAAGCAAGATGCTGTGGGGCCCAACTCGCCCTTTGGAAAGAAGCCTGCACGTTGTGCCTTTCAGCTCTAAGGCAATGTAGCACACCCAGAGCAGAAGTCCTACTTCAGCCAGATCAGGCCTTCAAAGAAACTGCGTTTCACAGGCCTTTGGAAGAGATGTTCCCGGTAGGCTGTGAGAGCACTGTGCAGAGCGAGTTGTTTCTTAGCTTCCCAAAGAGCTGGATGCAAGATGCTGTGGGGCCCAACTCGCCCTTTGGAAACAAGCCTGCACGTTGTGCCTTTCAGCTCTAGGGCAATGTAGCACACCCAGAGCAGAAGTCCTACTTCAGCCAGATCAGGCCTGAAAAGAAACTGCGTTTCACAGGCCTTTGGAAGAGATGTTCCCGGTAGGCTGTAAGAGCACTGTCCAGAGCGAGTGGTTTCTTAGCTTCCCAAAGAGCTGGAAGCAAGATGCTGTGGGGCCCAACTCGCCCTTTGGAAAGAAGCCTGCACGTTGTGCCTTTCAGCTCTAGAGCAAAGTAGCACACCCAGAGCAGAAGTCCTACTTCAGCCGGATCAGGCCTGCAAAGAAACTGCGTTTCACAGGCCTTTGGAAGAGATGTTCCCGGTAGGCTGTAAGAGCACTGTGCAGAGCGAGTGGTTTCTTAGCTTCCCAAAGAGCTGGAAGCAAGATGGTGTGGGGCCCAACTCGCCCTTTGGAAAGAAGCCTGCACGTTGTGCCTTTCAGCTCTAGGGCAAAGTAGCACACCCAGAGCAGAAGTCCTACTTCAGCCAGATCAGGCCTGCAAAGAAACTGCGTTTCACAGGCCTTTGGAAGAGATGTTCCCGGTAGGCTGTAAGAGCACTGTGCAGAGCGAGTGGTTTCTTAGCTTCCCAAGAGCTGGAAGCAAGATGCTGTGGGGCCCAACTCGCCCTTTGGAAAGCAGCCTGCACGTTGTGCCTTTCAGCTCTAGGGCAAAGTAGCACACCCAGAGCAGAAGTCCTACTTCAGCCAGATCAGGCCTGCAAAGAAACTGCGTTTGACAGGCCTTTGGAAGAGATGTTCCCGGTAGGCTGTAAGAGCACTGTGCAGAGCGAGTGGTTTCTTAGCTTCCCAAAGAGCTGGAAGCAAGATGCTGTGGGGCCCAACTCGCCCTTTGGAAAGAAGCCTGCACGTTGTGCCTTTCAGCTCTAAGGCAATGTAGCACACCCAGAGCAGAAGTCCTACTTCAGCCAGATCAGGCCTTCAAAGAAATTGCGTTTCACAGGCCTTTGGAAGAGATGTTCCCGGTAGGCTGTGAGAGCACTGTGCAGAGCGAGTTGTTTCTTAGCTTCCCAAAGAGCTGGATGCAAGATGCTGTGGGGCCCAACTCGCCCTTTGGAAAGAAGCCTGCACGTTGTGCCTTTCAGCTCTAGGGCAATGTAGCACACCCAGAGCAGAAGTCCTACTTCAGCCAGATCAGGCCTGAAAAGAAACTGCGTTTCACAGGCCTTTGGAAGAGATGTTCCCGGTAGGCTGTAAGAGCACTGTCCAGAGCGAGTGGTTTCTTAGCTTCCCAAAGAGCTGGAAGCAAGATGCTGTGGGGCCCAACTCGCCCTTTGGAAAGAAGCCTGCACGTTGTGCCTTTTAGCTCTAGAGCAAAGTAGCACACCCAGAGCAGAAGTCCTACTTCAGCCGGATCAGGCCTGCAAAGAAACTGCGTTTCACAGGCCTTTGGAAGAGATGTTCCCGGTAGGCTGTAAGAGCACTGTGCAGAGCGAGTGGTTTCTTAGCTTCCCAAAGAGCTGGAAGCAAGATGGTGTGGGGCCCAACTCGCCCTTTGGAAAGAAGCCTGCACGTTGTGCCTTTCAGCTCTAGGGCAAAGTAGCACACCCAGAGCAGAAGTCCTACTTCAGCCAGATAAGGCCTGCAAAGAAACTGCGTTTCACAGGCCTTTGGAAGAGATGTTCCCGGTAGGCTGTAAGAGCACTGTGCAGAGCGAGTGGTTTCTTAGCTTCCCAAAGAGCTGGAAGCAAGATGCTGTGGGGCCCAACTCGCCCTTTGGAAAGAAGCCTGCACGTTGTGCCTTTCAGCTCTAGAGCAAAGTAGCACACCCAGAGCAGAAGTCCTACTTCAGCCGGATCAGGCCTGCAAAGAAACTGCGTTTGACAGGCCTTTGGAAGAGATGTTCCCGGTAGGCTGTAAGAGCACTGTGCAGAGCGAGTGGTTTCTTAGCTTCCCAAAGAGCTGGAAGCAAGATGCTGTGGGGCCCAACTCGCCCTTTGGAAAGAAGCCTGCACGTTGTGCCTTTCAGCTCTAGGGTAACGTAGCACACCCAGAGCAGAAGTCCTACTTCAGCCAGATCAGGCCTGCAAAGAAACTGCGTTTCACAGGCCTTTGGAAGAGATGTTCCCGGTAGGCTGTAAGAGCACTGTGCAGAGCGAGTTGTTTCTCAGCTTCCCAAAGAGCTGGAAGCAAGATGCTGTGGGGCCCAACTCGCCCTTTGGAAAGAAGCCTGCACGTTGTGCCTTTCAGCTCTAGGGCAAAGTAGCACACCCAGAGCAGAAGTCCTACTTCAGCCAGATCAGGCCTGCGAAGAAACTGCGTTTCACAGGCCTTTTGAAGAGATGTTCCCGGTAGGCTGTAAGAGCACTGTGCAGAGCGAGTGGTTTCTTAGGTTCCCAAAGAGCTGGAAGCAAGATGCTGTGGGGCCCAACTCGCCCTTTGGAAAGAAGCCTGCACGTTGTGACTTTCAGCTCTAGGGCAAAGCAGCACACCCAGAGCAGAAGTCCTACTTGAGCCAGATCAGGCCTGCAAAGAAACTGCGTTTCACAGGCCTTTGGAAGAGATGTTCCCGGTAGGCTGTGAGAGCACTGTGCCGAGCGAGTTGTTTCTTAGCTTCCCAAAGAGCTGGATGCAAGATGCTGTGGGGCCCAACTCGCCCTTTGGAAAGAAGCCTGCACGTTGTGCCTTTCAGCTCTAGGGCAATGTAGCACACCCAGAGCAGAAGTCCTACTTCAGCCAGATCAGGCCTGAAAAGAAACTGCGTTTCACAGGCCTTTGGAAGAGATGTTCCCGGTAGGCTGTAAGAGCACTGTCCAGAGCGAGTGGTTTCTTAGCTTCCCAAAGAGCTGGAAGCAAGATGCTGTGGGGCCCAACTCGCCCTTTGGAAAGAAGCCTGCACGTTGTGCCTTTCAGCTCTAGAGCAAAGTAGCACACCCAGAGCAGAAGTCCTACTTCAGCCGGATCAGGCCTGCAAAGAAACTGCGTTTCACAGGCCTTTGGAAGAGATGTTCCCGGTAGGCTGTAAGAGCACTGTGCAGAGCGAGTGGTTTCTTAGCTTCCCAAAGAGCTGGAAGCAAGATGGTGTGGGGCCCAACTCGCCCTTTGGAAAGAAGCCTGCACGTTGTGCCTTTCAGCTCTAGGGCAAAGTAGCACACCCAGAGCAGAAGTCCTACTTCAGCCAGATAAGGCCTGCAAAGAAACTGCGTTTCACAGGCCTTTGGAAGAGATGTTCCCGGTAGGCTGTAAGAGCACTGTGCAGAGCGAGTGGTTTCTTAGCTTCCCAAAGAGCTGGAAGCAAGATGCTGTGGGGCCCAACTCGCCCTTTGGAAAGAAGCCTGCACGTTGTGCCTTTCAGCTCTAGAGCAAAGTAGCACACCCAGAGCAGAAGTCCTACTTCAGCCGGATCAGGCCTGCAAAGAAACTGCGTTTCACAGGCCTTTGGAAGAGATGTTCCCGGCAGGCTGTAAGAGCACTGTGCAGAGCGAGTGGTTTCTTAGCTTCCCAAAGAGCTGGAAGCAAGATGCTGTGGGGCCCAACTCGCCCTTTGGAAAGCAGCCTGCACGTTGTGCCTTTCAGCTCTAGGGCAAAGCAGCACACCCAGAGCAGAAGTCCTACTTCAGCCAGATCAGGCCTGCGAAGAAACTGCGTTTCACAGGCCTTTGGAAGAGATGTTCCCACTAGGCTGTAAGAGCACTGTGCAGAGCGAGTTGTTTCTTAACTTCCCAAAGAGCTGGAAGCAAGATGGTGTGGGGCCCAACTCGCCCTTTGGAAAGAAGCCTGCACGTTGTGCCTTTCAGCTCTGGGAAAAGTAGCACACCCAGAGCAGAAGTCCTACTTCAGCCAGATCAGGCCTGCAAAGAAACTGCGTTTCACAGGCCTTTGGAAGAGATGTTCCCGGTAGGCTGTAAGAGCACTGTGCAGAGCGAGTGGTTTCTTAGCTTCCCAAGAGCTGGAAGCAAGATGCTGTGGGGCCCAACTCGCCCTTTGGAAAGAAGCCTGCACGTTGTGCCTTTCAGCTCTAGGGCAAAGTAGCACACCCAGAGCAGAAGTCCTACTTCAGCCAGATCAGGCCTGCAAAGAAACTGCGTTTGACAGGTCTTTGGAAGAGATGTTCCCGGTAGGCTGTAAGAGCACTGTGCAGAGCTAGTTGTTTCTTAGCTTCCCAAAGAGCTGGAAGCAAGATGCTGTGGGGCCCAACTCGCCCTTTGGAAAGAAGCCTGCACGTTGTGCCTTTCAGCTCTAAGGCAATGTAGCACACCCAGAGCAGAAGTCCTACTTCAGCCAGATCAGGCCTTCAAAGAAACTGCGTTTCACAGGCCTTTGGAAGAGATGTTCCCGGTAGGCTGTGAGAGCACTGTGCAGAGCGAGTTGTTTCTTAGCTTCCCAAAGAGCTGGATGCAAGATGCTGTGGGGCCCAACTCGCCCTTTGGAAAGAAGCCTGCACGTTGTGCCTTTCAGCTCTAGGGTAATGTAGCATACCCAGAGCAGAAGTCCTACTTCAGCCAGATCAGGCCTGCAAAGAAACTGCGTTTCACAGGCCTTTGGAAGAGATGTTCCCGGTAGGCTGTAAGAGCACTGTGCAGAGCGAGTTGTTTCTCAGCTTACCAAAGAGCTGGAAGCAAGATGCTGTGGGGCCCAACTCGCCCTTTGGAAAGAAGCCTGCACGTTGTGCCTTTCAGCTCTAGGGCAAAGTAGCACACCCAGAGCAGAAGTCCTACTTCAGCCAGATCAGGCCTGCGAAGAAACTGCGTTTCACAGGCCTTTTGAAGAGATGTTCCCGGTAGGCTGTAAGAGCACTGTGCAGAGCGAGTGGTTTCTTAGGTTCCCAAAGAGCTGGAAGCAAGATGCTGTGGGGCCCAACTCGCCCTTTGGAAAGAAGCCTGCACGTTGTGACTTTCAGCTCTAGGGCAAAGCAGCACACCCAGAGCAGAAGTCCTACTTGAGCCAGATCAGGCCTGCAAAGAAACTGCGTTTCACAGGCCTTTGGAAGAGATGTTCCCGGTAGGCTGTAAGAGCACTGTGCAGAGCGAGTGGTTTCTTAGCTTCCCAAAGAGCTGGAAGCAAGATGCTGTGGGGCCCAACTCGCCCTTTGGAAAGAAGCCTGCACGTTGTGCCTTTCAGCTCTAAGGCAAAGTAGCACACCCAGAGCAGAAGTCCTACTTCAGCCAGATCAGGCCTGCAAAGAAACTGCGTTTCACAGGCCTTTGGAAGAGATGTTCCCGGTAGGCTGTAAGAGCACTGTGCAGAGCGAGTTGTTTCTTAGCTTCCCAAAGAGCTGGAAGCAAGATGCTGTGGGGCCCAACTCGCCCTTTGGAAAGAAGCCTGCACGTTGTGCCTTTCAGCTCTAGGGCAAAGTAGCACACCCAGAGCAGAAGTCCTACTTCAGCCAGATCAGGCCTGCAAAGAAACTGCGTTTCACAGGCCTTTGGAAGAGATGTTCCCGGTAGGCTGTGAGAGCACTGTGCAGAGCGAGTTGTTTCTTAGCTTCCCAAAGAGCTGGATGCAAGATGCTGTGGGGCCCAACTCGCCCTTTGGAAAGAAGCCTGCACGTTGTGCCTTTCAGCTCTAGGGCAATGTAGCACACCCAGAGCAGAAGTCCTACTTCAGCCAGATCAGGCCTGCAAAGAAACTGCGTTTCACAGGCCTTTGGAAGAGATGTTCCCGGTAGGCTGTAAGAGCACTGTCCAGAGCGAGTGGTTTCTTAGCTTCCCAAAGAGCTGGAAGCAAGATGCTGTGGGGCCCAACTCGCCCTTTGGAAAGAAGCCTGCACGTTGTGCCTTTCAGCTCTAGAGCAAAGTAGCACACCCAGAGCAGAAGTCCTACTTCAGCCGGATCAGGCCTGCAAAGAAACTGCGTTTGACAGGCCTTTGGAAGAGATGTTCCCGGTAGGCTGTAAGAGCACTGTGCAGAGCGAGTGGTTTCTTAGCTTCCCAAAGAGCTGGAAGCAAGATGCTGTGGGGCCCAACTCGCCCTTTGGAAAGAAGCCTGCACGTTGTGCCTTTCAGCTCTAAGGCAAAGTAGCACACCCAGAGCAGAAGTCCTACTTCAGCCAGATCAGGCCTGCAAAGAAACTGCGTTTCACAGGCCTTTGGAAGAGATGTTCCCGGTAGGCTGTAAGAGCACTGTGGAGAGCGAGTGGTTTCTTAGCTTCCCAAAGAGCTGGAAGCAAGATGGTGTGGGGCCCAACTCGCCCTTTGGAAAGAAGCCTGCACGTTGTGCCTTTCAGCTCTAGGGCAAAGTAGCACACCCAGAGCAGAAGTCCTACTTCAGCCAGATCAGGCCTGCAAAGAAACTGGGTTTCACAGCCCTTTGGAAGAGATGTTCCCGGTAGGCTGTAAGAGCACTGTGCAGAGCGAGTGGTTTCTCAGCTTCCCAAAGAGCTGGAAGCAAGATGCTGTGGGGCCCAACTCGCCCTTTGGAAAGAAGCCTGCACGTTGTGCCTTTCAGCTCTAGGGCAATGTAGCACACCCAGAGCAGAAGTCCTACTTCAGCCAGATCAGGCCTGCAAAGAAACTGCGTTTCACAGGCCTTTGGAAGAGATGTTCCCGGTAGGCTGTAAGAGCACTGTGCAGAGCGAGTTGTTTCTTAGCTTCCCAAAGAGCTGGAAGCAAGATGCTGTGGGGCCCAACTCGCCCTTTGGAAAGAAGCCTGCACGTTGTGCCTTTCAGCTCTAGGGCAAAGTAGCACACCCAGAGCAGAAGTCCTACTTCAGCCAGATCAGGCCTGCAAAGAAACTGCGTTTCACAGGCCTTTGGAAGAGATGTTCCCGGTAGGCTGTGAGAGCACTGTGCAGAGCGAGTTGTTTCTTAGCTTCCCAAAGAGCTGGATGCAAGATGCTGTGGGGCCCAACTCGCCCTTTGGAAAGAAGCCTGCACGTTGTGCCTTTCAGCTCTAGGGCAATGTAGCACACCCAGAGCAGAAGTCCTACTTCAGCCAGATCAGGCCTGAAAAGAAACTGCGTTTCACAGGCCTTTGGAAGAGATGTTCCCGGTAGGCTGTAAGAGCACTGTCCAGAGAGAGTGGTTTCTTAGCTTCCCAAAGAGCTGGAAGCAAGATGCTGTGGGGCCCAACTCGCCCTTTGGAAAGAAACCTGCACGTTGTGCATTTCAGCTCTAGAGCAAAGTAGCACACCCAGAGCAGAAGTCCTACTTCAGCCGGATCAGGCCTGCAAAGAAACTGCGTTTGACAGGCCTTTGGAAGAGATGTTCCCGGTAGGCTGTAAGAGCACTGTGCAGAGCGAGTGGTTTCTTAGCTTCCCAAAGAGCTGGAAGCAAGATAGTGTGGGGCCCAACTCGCCCTTTGGAAAGAAGCCTGCACGTTGTGCCTTTCAGCTCTAGGGCAAAGTAGCACACCCAGAGCAGAAGTCCTACTTCAGCCAGATCAGGCCTGCAAAGAAACTGCGTTTCACAGGCCTTTGGAAGAGATGTTCCCGGTAGGCTGTAAGAGCACTGTGCAGAGCGAGTGGTTTCTTAGCTTCCCAAAGAGCTGGAAGCAAGATGCTGTGGGGCCCAACTCGCCCTTTGGAAAGAAGCCTGCACGTTGCGCCTTTCAGCTCTAGAGCAAAGTAGCACACCCAGAGCAGAAGTCCTACTTCAGCCGGATCAGGCCTGCAAGGAAACTGCGTTTGA
This sequence comes from Equus caballus, assembly GCF_041296265.1. NCBI lineage: Eukaryota > Metazoa > Chordata > Mammalia > Perissodactyla > Equidae > Equus > Equus caballus. The sequence goes on from NC_091695.1 coordinate 22,254,712, forward strand.
CAGGCCTTTGGAAGAGATGTTCCCGGTAGGCTGTAAGAGCACTGTGCAGAGCGAGTTGTTTCTTAGCTTCCCAAAGAGCTGGAAGCAAGATGCTGTGGGGCCCAACTCGCCCTTTGGAAAGAAGCCTGCACGTTGTGCCTTTCAGCTCTAGGGTAAAGTAGCACACCCAGAGCAGAAGTCCTACTTCAGCCAGATCAGGCCTGCAAAGAAACTGCGTTTCACAGGCCTTTGGAAGAGATGTTCCCGGTAGGCTGTAAGAGCACTGTGCAGAGCGAGTTGTTTCTCAGCTTCCCAAAGAGCTGGAAGCAAGATGCTGTGGGGCCCAACTCGCCCTTTGGAAAGAAGCCTGCACGTTGTGCCTTTCAGCTCTAGGGCAAAGTAGCACACCCAGAGCAGAAGTCCTACTTCAGCCAGATCAGGCCTGCGAAGAAACTGCGTTTCACAGGCCTTTGGAAGAGATGTTCCCGGTAGGCTGTAAGAGCACTGTGCAGAGCGAGTTGTTTCTCAGCTTCCCAAATAGCTGGAAGCAAGATGCTTTGGGGCCCAACTCGCCCTTTGGAAAGCAGCCTGCACGTTGTGCCTTTCAGCTCTAGGGCAAAGTAGCACACCCAGAGCAGAAGTCTTACTTCAGCCAGATCAGGCCTGCAAAGAAACTGCGTTTCACAGGCCTTTGGAAGAGATGTTCCCGGTAGGCTGTAAGAGCACTGTGCAGAGCGAGTTGTTTCTTAGCTTTCCAAAGAGCTGGAAGCAAGATGCTGTGGGGCCCAACTGGCCCTTTGGAAAGAAGCCTGCACGTTGTGCCTTTCAGCTCTAGAGCAAAGTAGCACACCCAGAGCAGAAGTGCTACTTCAGCCAGATCAGGCCTGCAAAGAAACTGTGTTTCACAGGCTTTTGGAAGAGATGTTCCCGGTAGGCTGTAAGAGCACTGTGCAGAGCGAGTTGTTTCTTAGCTTCCCAAAGAGCTGGAAGCAAGATGCTGTGGGGCCCAACTCGCCCTTTGGAAAGAAGCCTGCACGTTGTGCCTTTCAGCTCTAGGGCAAAGTAGCACACCCAGAGCAGAAGTCCTACTTGAGCCAGATCAGGCCTGCGAAGAAACTGCGTTTCACAGGCCTTTGGAAGAGATGTTCCCGGTAGGCTGTAAGAGCACTGTGCAGAGCGAGTGGTTTCTTAGCTTCCCAAAGAGCTGGAAGCAAGATGCTGTGGGGCCCAACTCGCCCTTTGGAAAGAAGCCTGCACGTTGTGCCTTTCAGCTCTAGGCCAAAGTAGCACACCCAGAGCAGAAGTCCTACTTCAGCCAGATCAGGCCTGCCAAGAAACTGCGTTTCACAGGCCTTTGGAAGAGATGTTCCCGGTAGGCTGTAAGAGCACTGTGCAGAGCGAGTTGTTTCTTAGCTTCCCAAAGAGCTGGAAGCAAGATGCTGTGGGGCCCAACTCGCCCTTTGGAAAGAAGCCTGCACGTTGTGCCTTTCAGCTCTAGGGCAAAGTAGCACACCCAGAGCAGAAGTCCTACTTCAGCCAGATCAGGCCTGCAAAGAAACTGCGTTTCACAGGCCTTTGGAAGAGATGTTCCCGGTAGGCTGTGACAGCACTGTGCAGAGCGAGTTGTTTCTTAGCTTCCCAAAGAGCTGGATGCAAGATGCTGTGGGGCCCAACTCGCCCTTTGGAAAGAAGCCTGCACGTTGTGCCTTTCAGCTCTAGGGCAATGTAGCACACCCAGAGCAGAAGTCCTACTTCAGCCAGATCAGGCCTGCAAAGAAACTGCGTTTCACAGGCCTTTGGAAGAGATGTTCCCGGTAGGCTGTAAGAGCACTGTCCAGAGCGAGTGGTTTCTTAGCTTCCCAAAGAGCTGGAAGCAAGATGCTGTGGGGCCCAACTCGCCCTTTGGAAAGAAGCCTGCACGTTGTGCCTTTCAGCTCTAGAGCAAAGTAGCACACCCAGAGCAGAAGTCCTACTTCAGCCGGATCAGGCCTGCAAAGAAACTGCGTTTGACAGGCCTTTGGAAGAGATGTTCCCGGTAGGCTGTAAGAGCACTGTGCAGAGCGAGTGGTTTCTTAGGTTCCCAAAGAGCTGGAAGCAAGATGGTGTGGGGCCCAACTCGCCCTTTGGAAAGAAGCCTGCACGTTGTGCCTTTCAGCTCTAGGGCAAAGCAGCACACCCAGAGCAGAAGTCCTACTTGAGCCAGATCAGGCCTGAAAAGAAACTGCGTTTCACAGGCCTTTGGAAGAGATGTTCCCGGTAGGCTGTAAGAGCACTGTGCAGAGCGAGTGGTTTCTTAGCTTCCCAAAGAGCTGGAAGCAAGATGCTGTGGGGCCCAACTCGCCCTTTGGAAAGAAGCCTGCACGTTGTGCCTTTCAGCTCTAAGGCAAAGTAGCACACCCAGAGCAGAAGTCCTACTTCAGCCAGATCAGGCCTGCAAAGAAACTGCGTTTCACAGGCCTTTGGAAGAGATGTTCCCGGTAGGCTGTAAGAGCACTGTGCAGAGCGAGTGGTTTCTTAGCTTCCCAAAGAGCTGGAAGCAAGATGGTGTGGGGCCCAACTCGCCCTTTGGAAAGAAGCCTGCACGTTGTGCCTTTCAGCTCTAGGGCAAAGTAGCACACCCAGAGCAGAAGTCCTACTTCAGCCGGATCAGGCCTGCAAAGAAACTGCGTTTGACAGGCCTTTGGAAGAGATGTTCCCGGTAGGCTGTAAGAGCACTGTGCAGAGCGAGTGGTTTCTTAGCTTCCCAAAGAGCTGGAAGCAAGATGGTGTGGGGCCCAACTCGCCCTTTGGAAAGAAGCCTGCACGTTGTGCCTTTCAGCTCTAGGGCAAAGTAGCACACCCAGAGCAGAAGTCCTACTTCAGCCAGATCAGGCCTGCAAAGAAACTGCGTTTCACAGGCCTTTGGAAGAGATGTTCCCGGTAGGCTGTAAGAGCACTGTGCAGAGCGAGTGGTTTCTTAGCTTCCCAAGAGCTGGAAGCAAGATGCTGTGGGGCCCAACTCGCCCTTTGGAAAGCAGCCTGCACGTTGTGCCTTTCAGCTCTAGGGCAAAGTAGCACACCCAGAGCAGAAGTCCTACTTCAGCCAGATCAGGCCTGCAAAGAAACTGCGTTTGACAGGTCTTTGGAAGAGATGTTCCCGGTAGGCTGTAAGAGCACTGTGCAGAGCGAGTGGTTTCTTAGCTTCCCAAAGAGCTGGAAGCAAGATGCTGTGGGGCCCAACTCGCCCTTTGGAAAGAAGCCTGCACGTTGTGCCTTTCAGCTCTAAGGCAATGTAGCACACCCAGAGCAGAAGTCCTACTTCAGCCAGATCAGGCCTTCAAAGAAACTGCGTTTCACAGGCCTTTGGAAGAGATGTTCCCGGTAGGCTGTGAGAGCACTGTGCAGAGCGAGTTGTTTCTTAGCTTCCCAAAGAGCTGGATGCAAGATGCTGTGGGGCCCAACTCGCCCTTTGGAAAGAAGCCTGCACGTTGTGCCTTTCAGCTCTAGGGCAATGTAGCACACCCAGAGCAGAAGTCCTACTTCAGCCAGATCAGGCCTGAAAAGAAACTGCGTTTCACAGGCCTTTGGAAGAGATGTTCCCGGTAGGCTGTAAGAGCACTGTCCAGAGCGAGTGGTTTCTTAGCTTCCCAAAGAGCTGGAAGCAAGATGCTGTGGGGCCCAACTCGCCCTTTGGAAAGAAGCCTGCACGTTGTGCCTTTTAGCTCTAGAGCAAAGTAGCACACCCAGAGCAGAAGTCCTACTTCAGCCGGATCAGGCCTGCAAAGAAACTGCGTTTCACAGGCCTTTGGAAGAGATGTTCCCGGTAGGCTGTAAGAGCACTGTGCAGAGCGAGTGGTTTCTTAGCTTCCCAAAGAGCTGGAAGCAAGATGGTGTGGGGCCCAACTCGCCCTTTGGAAAGCAGCCTGCACGTTGTGCCTTTCAGCTCTAGGGCAAAGTAGCACACCCAGAGCAGAAGTCCTACTTCAGCCAGATAAGGCCTGCAAAGAAACTGCGTTTCACAGGCCTTTGGAAGAGATGTTCCCGGTAGGCTGTAAGAGCACTGTGCAGAGCGAGTGGTTTCTTAGCTTCCCAAAGAGCTGGAAGCAAGATGCTGTGGGGCCCAACTCGCCCTTTGGAAAGAAGCCTGCACGTTGTGCCTTTCAGCTCTAGAGCAAAGTAGCACACCCAGAGCAGAAGTCCTACTTCAGCCGGATCAGGCCTGCAAAGAAACTGCGTTTGACAGGCCTTTGGAAGAGATGTTCCCGGTAGGCTGTAAGAGCACTGTGCAGAGCGAGTGGTTTCTTAGCTTCCCAAAGAGCTGGAAGCAAGATGCTGTGGGGCCCAACTCGCCCTTTGGAAAGAAGCCTGCACGTTGTGCCTTTCAGCTCTAGGGTAATGTAGCACACCCAGAGCAGAAGTCCTACTTCAGCCAGATCAGGCCTGCAAAGAAACTGCGTTTCACAGGCCTTTGGAAGAGATGTTCCCGGTAGGCTGTAAGAGCACTGTGCAGAGCGAGTTGTTTCTCAGCTTCCCAAAGAGCTGGAAGCAAGATGCTGTGGGGCCCAACTCGCCCTTTGGAAAGAAGCCTGCACGTTGTGCCTTTCAGCTCTAGGGCAAAGTAGCACACCCAGAGCAGAAGTCCTACTTCAGCCAGATCAGGCCTGCGAAGAAACTGCGTTTCACAGGCCTTTTGAAGAGATGTTCCCGGTAGGCTGTAAGAGCACTGTGCAGAGCGAGTGGTTTCTTAGGTTCCCAAAGAGCTGGAAGCAAGATGCTGTGGGGCCCAACTCGCCCTTTGGAAAGAAGCCTGCACGTTGTGACTTTCAGCTCTAGGGCAAAGCAGCACACCCAGAGCAGAAGTCCTACTTGAGCCAGATCAGGCCTGCAAAGAAACTGCGTTTCACAGGCCTTTGGAAGAGATGTTCCCGGTAGGCTGTGAGAGCACTGTGCAGAGCGAGTTGTTTCTTAGCTTCCCAAAGAGCTGGATGCAAGATGCTGTGGGGCCCAACTCGCCCTTTGGAAAGAAGCCTGCACGTTGTGCCTTTCAGCTCTAGGGCAATGTAGCACACCCAGAGCAGAAGTCCTACTTCAGCCAGATCAGGCCTGCAAAGAAACTGCGTTTCACAGGCCTTTGGAAGAGATGTTCCCGGTAGGCTGTAAGAGCACTGTGCAGAGCGAGTGGTTTCTTAGCTTCCCAAAGAGCTGGAAGCAAGATGCTGTGGGGCCCAACTCGCCCTTTGGAAAGAAGCCTGCACGTTGTGCCTTTCAGCTCTAGAGCAAAGTAGCACACCCAGAGCAGAAGTCCTACTTCAGCCGGATCAGGCCTGCAAAGAAACTGCGTTTCACAGGCCTTTGGAAGAGATGTTCCCGGTAGGCTGTAAGAGCACTGTGCAGAGCGAGTGGTTTCTTAGCTTCCCAAAGAGCTGGAAGCAAGATGGTGTGGGGCCCAACTCGCCCTTTGGAAAGAAGCCTGCACGTTGTGCCTTTCAGCTCTAGGGCAAAGTAGCACACCCAGAGCAGAAGTCCTACTTGAGCCAGATCAGGCCTGCGAAGAAACTGCGTTTCACAGGCCTTTGGAAGAGATGTTCCCGGTAGGCTGTAAGAGCACTGTGCAGAGCGAGTGGTTTCTTAGCTTCCCAAAGAGCTGGAAGCAAGATGCTGTGGGGCCCAACTCGCCCTTTGGAAAGAAGCCTGCACGTTGTGCCTTTCAGCTCTAGGCCAAAGTAGCACACCCAGAGCAGAAGTCCTACTTCAGCCAGATCAGGCCTGCCAAGAAACTGCGTTTCACAGGCCTTTGGAAGAGATGTTCCCGGTAGGCTGTAAGAGCACTGTGCAGAGCGAGTTGTTTCTTAGCTTCCCAAAGAGCTGGAAGCAAGATGCTGTGGGGCCCAACTCGCCCTTTGGAAAGAAGCCTGCACGTTGTGCCTTTCAGCTCTAGGGCAAAGTAGCACACCCAGAGCAGAAGTCCTACTTCAGCCAGATCAGGCCTGCAAAGAAACTGCGTTTCACAGGCCTTTGGAAGAGATGTTCCCGGTAGGCTGTGACAGCACTGTGCAGAGCGAGTTGTTTCTTAGCTTCCCAAAGAGCTGGATGCAAGATGCTGTGGGGCCCAACTCGCCCTTTGGAAAGAAGCCTGCACGTTGTGCCTTTCAGCTCTAGGGCAATGTAGCACACCCAGAGCAGAAGTCCTACTTCAGCCAGATCAGGCCTGCAAAGAAACTGCGTTTCACAGGCCTTTGGAAGAGATGTTCCCGGTAGGCTGTAAGAGCACTGTCCAGAGCGAGTGGTTTCTTAGCTTCCCAAAGAGCTGGAAGCAAGATGCTGTGGGGCCCAACTCGCCCTTTGGAAAGAAGCCTGCACGTTGTGCCTTTCAGCTCTAGAGCAAAGTAGCACACCCAGAGCAGAAGTCCTACTTCAGCCGGATCAGGCCTGCAAAGAAACTGCGTTTGACAGGCCTTTGGAAGAGATGTTCCCGGTAGGCTGTAAGAGCACTGTGCAGAGCGAGTGGTTTCTTAGGTTCCCAAAGAGCTGGAAGCAAGATGGTGTGGGGCCCAACTCGCCCTTTGGAAAGAAGCCTGCACGTTGTGCCTTTCAGCTCTAGGGCAAAGCAGCACACCCAGAGCAGAAGTCCTACTTGAGCCAGATCAGGCCTGAAAAGAAACTGCGTTTCACAGGCCTTTGGAAGAGATGTTCCCGGTAGGCTGTAAGAGCACTGTGCAGAGCGAGTGGTTTCTTAGCTTCCCAAAGAGCTGGAAGCAAGATGCTGTGGGGCCCAACTCGCCCTTTGGAAAGAAGCCTGCACGTTGTGCCTTTCAGCTCTAAGGCAAAGTAGCACACCCAGAGCAGAAGTCCTACTTCAGCCAGATCAGGCCTGCAAAGAAACTGCGTTTCACAGGCCTTTGGAAGAGATGTTCCCGGTAGGCTGTAAGAGCACTGTGCAGAGCGAGTGGTTTCTTAGCTTCCCAAAGAGCTGGAAGCAAGATGGTGTGGGGCCCAACTCGCCCTTTGGAAAGAAGCCTGCACGTTGTGCCTTTCAGCTCTAGGGCAAAGTAGCACACCCAGAGCAGAAGTCCTACTTCAGCCGGATCAGGCCTGCAAAGAAACTGCGTTTGACAGGCCTTTGGAAGAGATGTTCCCGGTAGGCTGTAAGAGCACTGTGCAGAGCGAGTGGTTTCTTAGCTTCCCAAAGAGCTGGAAGCAAGATGGTGTGGGGCCCAACTCGCCCTTTGGAAAGAAGCCTGCACGTTGTGCCTTTCAGCTCTAGGGCAAAGTAGCACACCCAGAGCAGAAGTCCTACTTCAGCCAGATCAGGCCTGCAAAGAAACTGCGTTTCACAGGCCTTTGGAAGAGATGTTCCCGGTAGGCTGTAAGAGCACTGTGCAGAGCGAGTGGTTTCTTAGCTTCCCAAGAGCTGGAAGCAAGATGCTGTGGGGCCCAACTCGCCCTTTGGAAAGCAGCCTGCACGTTGTGCCTTTCAGCTCTAGGGCAAAGTAGCACACCCAGAGCAGAAGTCCTACTTCAGCCAGATCAGGCCTGCAAAGAAACTGCGTTTGACAGGTCTTTGGAAGAGATGTTCCCGGTAGGCTGTAAGAGCACTGTGCAGAGCGAGTGGTTTCTTAGCTTCCCAAAGAGCTGGAAGCAAGATGCTGTGGGGCCCAACTCGCCCTTTGGAAAGAAGCCTGCACGTTGTGCCTTTCAGCTCTAAGGCAATGTAGCACACCCAGAGCAGAAGTCCTACTTCAGCCAGATCAGGCCTTCAAAGAAACTGCGTTTCACAGGCCTTTGGAAGAGATGTTCCCGGTAGGCTGTGAGAGCACTGTGCAGAGCGAGTTGTTTCTTAGCTTCCCAAAGAGCTGGATGCAAGATGCTGTGGGGCCCAACTCGCCCTTTGGAAAGAAGCCTGCACGTTGTGCCTTTCAGCTCTAGGGCAATGTAGCACACCCAGAGCAGAAGTCCTACTTCAGCCAGATCAGGCCTGAAAAGAAACTGCGTTTCACAGGCCTTTGGAAGAGATGTTCCCGGTAGGCTGTAAGAGCACTGTCCAGAGCGAGTGGTTTCTTAGCTTCCCAAAGAGCTGGAAGCAAGATGCTGTGGGGCCCAACTCGCCCTTTGGAAAGAAGCCTGCACGTTGTGCCTTTTAGCTCTAGAGCAAAGTAGCACACCCAGAGCAGAAGTCCTACTTCAGCCGGATCAGGCCTGCAAAGAAACTGCGTTTCACAGGCCTTTGGAAGAGATGTTCCCGGTAGGCTGTAAGAGCACTGTGCAGAGCGAGTGGTTTCTTAGCTTCCCAAAGAGCTGGAAGCAAGATGGTGTGGGGCCCAACTCGCCCTTTGGAAAGCAGCCTGCACGTTGTGCCTTTCAGCTCTAGGGCAAAGTAGCACACCCAGAGCAGAAGTCCTACTTCAGCCAGATAAGGCCTGCAAAGAAACTGCGTTTCACAGGCCTTTGGAAGAGATGTTCCCGGTAGGCTGTAAGAGCACTGTGCAGAGCGAGTGGTTTCTTAGCTTCCCAAAGAGCTGGAAGCAAGATGCTGTGGGGCCCAACTCGCCCTTTGGAAAGAAGCCTGCACGTTGTGCCTTTCAGCTCTAGAGCAAAGTAGCACACCCAGAGCAGAAGTCCTACTTCAGCCGGATCAGGCCTGCAAAGAAACTGCGTTTGACAGGCCTTTGGAAGAGATGTTCCCGGTAGGCTGTAAGAGCACTGTGCAGAGCGAGTGGTTTCTTAGCTTCCCAAAGAGCTGGAAGCAAGATGCTGTGGGGCCCAACTCGCCCTTTGGAAAGAAGCCTGCACGTTGTGCCTTTCAGCTCTAGGGTAATGTAGCACACCCAGAGCAGAAGTCCTACTTCAGCCAGATCAGGCCTGCAAAGAAACTGCGTTTCACAGGCCTTTGGAAGAGATGTTCCCGGTAGGCTGTAAGAGCACTGTGCAGAGCGAGTTGTTTCTCAGCTTCCCAAAGAGCTGGAAGCAAGATGCTGTGGGGCCCAACTCGCCCTTTGGAAAGAAGCCTGCACGTTGTGCCTTTCAGCTCTAGGGCAAAGTAGCACACCCAGAGCAGAAGTCCTACTTCAGCCAGATCAGGCCTGCGAAGAAACTGCGTTTCACAGGCCTTTTGAAGAGATGTTCCCGGTAGGCTGTAAGAGCACTGTGCAGAGCGAGTGGTTTCTTAGGTTCCCAAAGAGCTGGAAGCAAGATGCTGTGGGGCCCAACTCGCCCTTTGGAAAGAAGCCTGCACGTTGTGACTTTCAGCTCTAGGGCAAAGCAGCACACCCAGAGCAGAAGTCCTACTTGAGCCAGATCAGGCCTGCAAAGAAACTGCGTTTCACAGGCCTTTGGAAGAGATGTTCCCGGTAGGCTGTGAGAGCACTGTGCAGAGCGAGTTGTTTCTTAGCTTCCCAAAGAGCTGGATGCAAGATGCTGTGGGGCCCAACTCGCCCTTTGGAAAGAAGCCTGCACGTTGTGCCTTTCAGCTCTAGGGCAATGTAGCACACCCAGAGCAGAAGTCCTACTTCAGCCAGATCAGGCCTGCAAAGAAACTGCGTTTCACAGGCCTTTGGAAGAGATGTTCCCGGTAGGCTGTAAGAGCACTGTGCAGAGCGAGTGGTTTCTTAGCTTCCCAAAGAGCTGGAAGCAAGATGCTGTGGGGCCCAACTCGCCCTTTGGAAAGAAGCCTGCACGTTGTGCCTTTCAGCTCTAGAGCAAAGTAGCACACCCAGAGCAGAAGTCCTACTTCAGCCGGATCAGGCCTGCAAAGAAACTGCGTTTCACAGGCCTTTGGAAGAGATGTTCCCGGTAGGCTGTAAGAGCACTGTGCAGAGCGAGTGGTTTCTTAGCTTCCCAAAGAGCTGGAAGCAAGATGGTGTGGGGCCCAACTCGCCCTTTGGAAAGAAGCCTGCACGTTGTGCCTTTCAGCTCTAGGGCAAAGTAGCACACCCAGAGCAGAAGTCCTACTTCAGCCAGATAACGCCTGCAAAGAAACTGCGTTTCACAGGCTTTTGGAAGAGATGTTCCCGGTAGGCTGTAAGAGCACTGTGCAGAGCGAGTGGTTTCTTAGCTTCCCAAAGAGCTGGAAGCAAGATGCTGTGGGGCCCAACTCGCCCTTTGGAAAGAAGCCTGCACGTTGTGCCTTTCAGCTCTAGAGCAAAGTAGCACACCCAGAGCAGAAGTCCTACTTCAGCCGGATCAGGCCTGCAAAGAAACTGCGTTTGACAGGCCTTTGGAAGAGATGTTCCCGGTAGGCTGTAAGAGCACTGTGCAGAGCGAGTGGTTTCTTAGCTTCCCAAAGAGCTGGAAGCAAGATGCTGTGGGGCCCAACTCGCCCTTTGGAAAGCAGCCTGCACGTTGTGCCTTTCAGCTCTAGGGCAAAGTAGCACACCCAGAGCAGAAGTCCTACTTCAGCCAGATCAGGCCTGCGAAGAAACTGCGTTTCACAGGCCTTTGGAAGAGATGTTCCCACTAGGCTGTAAGAGCACTGTGCAGAGCGAGTTGTTTCTTAACTTCCCAAAGAGCTGGAAGCAAGATGGTGTGGGGCCCAACTCGCCCTTTGGAAAGAAGCCTGCACGTTGTGCCTTTCAGCTCTGGGAAAAGTAGCACACCCAGAGCAGAAGTCCTACTTCAGCCAGATCAGGCCTGCAAAGAAACTGCGTTTCACAGGCCTTTGGAAGAGATGTTCCCGGTAGGCTGTAAGAGCACTGTGCAGAGCGAGTGGTTTCTTAGCTTCCCAAGAGCTGGAAGCAAGATGCTGTGGGGCCCAACTCGCCCTTTGGAAAGAAGCCTGCACGTTGTGCCTTTCAGCTCTAGGGCAAAGTAGCACACCCAGAGCAGAAGTCCTACTTCAGCCAGATCAGGCCTGCAAAGAAACTGCGTTTGACAGGTCTTTGGAAGAGATGTTCCCGGTAGGCTGTAAGAGCACTGTGCAGAGCTAGTTGTTTCTTAGCTTCCCAAAGAGCTGGAAGCAAGATGCTGTGGGGCCCAACTCGCCCTTTGGAAAGAAGCCTGCACGTTGTGACTTTCAGCTCTAGGGCAAAGCAGCACACCCAGAGCAGAAGTCCTACTTGAGCCAGATCAGGCCTGCAAAGAAACTGCGTTTCACAGGCCTTTGGAAGAGATGTTCCCGGTAGGCTGTGAGAGCACTGTGCAGAGCGAGTTGTTTCTTAGCTTCCCAAAGAGCTGGATGCAAGATGCTGTGGGGCCCAACTCGCCCTTTGGAAAGAAGCCTGCACGTTGTGCCTTTCAGCTCTAGGGCAATGTAGCACACCCAGAGCAGAAGTCCTACTTCAGCCAGATCAGGCCTGCAAAGAAACTGCGTTTCACAGGCCTTTGGAAGAGATGTTCCCGGTAGGCTGTAAGAGCACTGTCCAGAGCGAGTGGTTTCTTAGCTTCCCAAAGAGCTGGAAGCAAGATGCTGTGGGGCCCAACTCGCCCTTTGGAAAGAAGCCTGCACGTTGTGCCTTTCAGCTCTAGAGCAAAGTAGCACACCCAGAGCAGAAGTCCTACTTCAGCCGGATCAGGCCTGCAAAGAAACTGCGTTTCACAGGCCTTTGGAAGAGATGTTCCCGGTAGGCTGTAAGAGCACTGTGCAGAGCGAGTGGTTTCTTAGCTTCCCAAAGAGCTGGAAGCAAGATGGTGTGGGGCCCAACTCGCCCTTTGGAAAGAAGCCTGCACGTTGTGCCTTTCAGCTCTAGGGCAAAGTAGCACACCCAGAGCAGAAGTCCTACTTCAGCCAGATAACGCCTGCAAAGAAACTGCGTTTCACAGGCTTTTGGAAGAGATGTTCCCGGTAGGCTGTAAGAGCACTGTGCAGAGCGAGTGGTTTCTTAGCTTCCCAAAGAGCTGGAAGCAAGATGCTGTGGGGCCCAACTCGCCCTTTGGAAAGAAGCCTGCACGTTGTGCCTTTCAGCTCTAGAGCAAAGTAGCACACCCAGAGCAGAAGTCCTACTTCAGCCGGATCAGGCCTGCAAAGAAACTGCGTTTGACAGGCCTTTGGAAGAGATGTTCCCGGTAGGCTGTAAGAGCACTGTGCAGAGCGAGTGGTTTCTTAGCTTCCCAAAGAGCTGGAAGCAAGATGCTGTGGGGCCCAACTCGCCCTTTGGAAAGCAGCCTGCACGTTGTGCCTTTCAGCTCTAGGGCAAAGTAGCACACCCAGAGCAGAAGTCCTACTTCAGCCAGATCAGGCCTGCGAAGAAACTGCGTTTCACAGGCCTTTGGAAGAGATGTTCCCACTAGGCTGTAAGAGCACTGTGCAGAGCGAGTTGTTTCTTAACTTCCCAAAGAGCTGGAAGCAAGATGGTGTGGGGCCCAACTCGCCCTTTGGAAAGAAGCCTGCACGTTGTGCCTTTCAGCTCTGGGAAAAGTAGCACACCCAGAGCAGAAGTCCTACTTCAGCCAGATCAGGCCTGCAAAGAAACTGCGTTTCACAGGCCTTTGGAAGAGATGTTCCCGGTAGGCTGTAAGAGCACTGTGCAGAGCGAGTGGTTTCTTAGCTTCCCAAGAGCTGGAAGCAAGATGCTGTGGGGCCCAACTCGCCCTTTGGAAAGAAGCCTGCACGTTGTGCCTTTCAGCTCTAGGGCAAAGTAGCACACCCAGAGCAGAAGTCCTACTTCAGCCAGATCAGGCCTGCAAAGAAACTGCGTTTGACAGGTCTTTGGAAGAGATGTTCCCGGTAGGCTGTAAGAGCACTGTGCAGAGCTAGTTGTTTCTTAGCTTCCCAAAGAGCTGGAAGCAAGATGCTGTGGGGCCCAACTCGCCCTTTGGAAAGAAGCCTGCACGTTGTGCCTTTCAGCTCTAAGGCAATGTAGCACACCCAGAGCAGAAGTCCTACTTCAGCCAGATCAGGCCTTCAAAGAAACTGCGTTTCACAGGCCTTTGGAAGAGATGTTCCCGGTAGGCTGTGAGAGCACTGTGCAGAGCGAGTTGTTTCTTAGCTTCCCAAAGAGCTGGATGCAAGATGCTGTGGGGCCCAACTCGCCCTTTGGAAAGAAGCCTGCACGTTGTGCCTTTCAGCTCTAGGGCAATGTAGCACACCCAGAGCAGAAGTCCTACTTCAGCCAGATCAGGCCTGAAAAGAAACTGCGTTTCACAGGCCTTTGGAAGAGATGTTCCCGGTAGGCTGTAAGAGCACTGTCCAGAGCGAGTGGTTTCTTAGCTTCCCAAAGAGCTGGAAGCAAGATGCTGTGGGGCCCAACTCGCCCTTTGGAAAGAAGCCTGCACGTTGTGCCTTTTAGCTCTAGAGCAAAGTAGCACACCCAGAGCAGAAGTCCTACTTCAGCCGGATCAGGCCTGCAAAGAAACTGCGTTTCACAGGCCTTTGGAAGAGATGTTCCCGGTAGGCTGTAAGAGCACTGTCCAGAGCGAGTGGTTTCTTAGCTTCCCAAAGAGCTGGAAGCAAGATGCTGTGGGGCCCAACTCGCCCTTTGGAAAGAAGCCTGCACGTTGTGCCTTTCAGCTCTAGAGCAAAGTAGCACACCCAGAGCAGAAGTCCTACTTCAGCCGGATCAGGCCTGCAAAGAAACTGCGTTTGACAGGCCTTTGGAAGAGATGTTCCCGGTAGGCTGTAAGAGCACTGTGCAGAGCGAGTGGTTTCTTAGCTTCCCAAAGAGCTGGAAGCAAGATGCTGTGGGGCCCAACTCGCCCTTTGGAAAGAAGCCTGCACGTTGTGCCTTTCAGCTCTAAGGCAAAGTAGCACACCCAGAGCAGAAGTCCTACTTCAGCCAGATCAGGCCTGCAAAGAAACTGCGTTTCACAGGCCTTTGGAAGAGATGTTCCCGGTAGGCTGTAAGAGCACTGTGGAGAGCGAGTGGTTTCTTAGCTTCCCAAAGAGCTGGAAGCAAGATGGTGTGGGGCCCAACTCGCCCTTTGGAAAGAAGCCTGCACGTTGTGCCTTTCAGCTCTAGGGCAAAGTAGCACACCCAGAGCAGAAGTCCTACTTCAGCCAGATCAGGCCTGCAAAGAAACTGCGTTTCACAGCCCTTTGGAAGAGATGTTCCCGGTAGGCTGTAAGAGCACTGTGCAGAGCGAGTGGTTTCTTAGCTTCCCAAAGAGCTGGAAGCAAGATGCTGTGGGGCCCAACTCGCCCTTTGGAAAGAAGCCTGCACGTTGTGCCTTTCAGCTCTAGGGCAATGTAGCACACCCAGAGCAGAAGTCCTACTTCAGCCAGATCAGGCCTGCAAAGAAACTGCGTTTCACAGGCCTTTGGAAGAGATGTTCCCGGTAGGCTGTAAGAGCACTGTGCAGAGCGAGTTGTTTCTTAGCTTCCCAAAGAGCTGGAAGCAAGATGCTGTGGGGCCCAACTCGCCCTTTGGAAAGAAGCCTGCACGTTGTGCCTTTCAGCTCTAGGGCAAAGTAGCACACCCAGAGCAGAAGTCCTACTTCAGCCAGATCAGGCCTGCAAAGAAACTGCGTTTCACAGGCCTTTGGAAGAGATGTTCCCGGTAGGCTGTGAGAGCACTGTGCAGAGCGAGTTGTTTCTTAGCTTCCCAAAGAGCTGGATGCAAGATGCTGTGGGGCCCAACTCGCCCTTTGGAAAGAAGCCTGCACGTTGTGCCTTTCAGCTCTAGGGCAATGTAGCACACCCAGAGCAGAAGTCCTACTTCAGCCAGATCAGGCCTGAAAAGAAACTGCGTTTCACAGGCCTTTGGAAGAGATGTTCCCGGTAGGCTGTAAGAGCACTGTCCAGAGAGAGTGGTTTCTTAGCTTCCCAAAGAGCTGGAAGCAAGATGCTGTGGGGCCCAACTCGCCCTTTGGAAAGAAGCCTGCACGTTGTGCCTTTCAGCTCTAGAGCAAAGTAGCACACCCAGAGCAGAAGTCCTACTTCAGCCGGATCAGGCCTGCAAAGAAACTGCGTTTGACAGGCCTTTGGAAGAGATGTTCCCGGTAGGCTGTAAGAGCACTGTGCAGAGCGAGTGGTTTCTTAGCTTCCCAAAGAGCTGGAAGCAAGATAGTGTGGGGCCCAACTCGCCCTTTGGAAAGAAGCCTGCACGTTGTGCCTTTCAGCTCTAGGGCAAAGTAGCACACCCAGAGCAGAAGTCCTACTTCAGCCAGATCAGGCCTGCAAAGAAACTGCGTTTCACAGGCCTTTGGAAGAGATGTTCCCGGTAGGCTGTAAGAGCACTGTGCAGAGCGAGTGGTTTCTTAGCTTCCCAAAGAGCTGGAAGCAAGATGCTGTGGGGCCCAACTCGCCCTTTGGAAAGAAGCCTGCACGTTGCGCCTTTCAGCTCTAGAGCAAAGTAGCACACCCAGAGCAGAAGTCCTACTTCAGCCGGATCAGGCCTGCAAGGAAACTGCGTTTGACAGGCCTTTGGAAGAGATGTTCCCGGTAGGCTGTAAGAGCACTGTGCAGAGCGAGTTGTTTCTTAGCTTCCCAAAGAGCTGGAAGCAAGATGCTGTGGGGCCCAACTCGCCCTTTGGAAAGAAGCCTGCACGTTGTGCCTTTCAGCTCTAGGGTAAAGTAGCACACCCAGAGCAGAAGTCCTACTTCAGCCAGATCAGGCCTGCAAAGAAACTGCGTTTGACAGGCCTTTGGAAGAGATGTTCCCGGTAGGCTGTAAGAGCACTGTGCAGAGCGAGTTGTTTCTCAGCTTCCCAAAGAGCTGGATGCAAGATGCTGTGGGGCCCAACTCGCCCTTTGGAAAGAAGCCTGCACGTTGTGCCTTTCAGCTCTAGGGCAAAGTAGCACACCCAGAGCAGAAGTCCTACTTCAGCCAGATCAGGCCTGCGAAGAAACTGCGTTTCAAAGGCCTTTGGAAGAGATGTTCCCGGTAGGCTGTAAGAGCACTGTGCAGAGCGAGTTGTTTCTCAGCTTCCCAAATAGCTGGAAGCAAGATGCTTTGGGGCCCAACTCGCCCTTTGGAAAGCAGCCTGCACGTTGTGCCTTTCAGCTCTAGGGCAAAGTAGCACACCCAGAGCAGAAGTCTTACTTCAGCCAGATCAGGCCTGCAAAGAAACTGCGTTTCACAGGCCTTTGGAAGAGATGTTCCCGGTAGGCTGTAAGAGCACTGTGCAGAGCGAGTTGTTTCTTAGCTTTCCAAAGAGCTGGAAGCAAGATGCTGTGGGGCCCAACTGGCCCTTTGGAAAGAAGCCTGCACGTTGTGCCTTTCAGCTCTAGGGCAAAGTAGCACACCCAGAGCAGAAGTGCTACTTCAGCCAGATCAGGCCTGCAAAGAAACTGTGTTTCACAGGCTTTTGGAAGAGATGTTCCCGGTAAGCTGTAAGAGCACTGTGCAGAGCGAGTTGTTTCTTAGCTTCCCAAAGAGCTGGAAGCAAGATGCTGTGGGGCCCAACTCGCCCTTTGGAAAGAAGCCTGCACGTTGTGCCTTTCAGCTCTAGGGCAAAGTAGCACACCCAGAGCAGAAGTCCTACTTCAGCCAGATCAGGCCTGCGAAGAAACTGCGTTTCACAGGCCTTTGGAAGAGATGTTCCCGGTAGGCTGTAAGAGCACTGTGCAGAGCGAGTGGTTTCTTAGCTTCCCAAAGAGCTGGAAGCAAGATGCTGTGGGGCCCAACTCGCCCTTTGGAAAGAAGCCTGCACGTTGTGCCTTTCAGCTCTAGGCCAAAGTAGCACACCCAGAGCAGAAGTCCTACTTCAGCCAGATCAGGCCTGCCAAGAAACTGCGTTTCACAGGCCTTTGGAAGAGATGTTCCCGGTAGGCTGTAAGAGCACTGTGCAGAGCGAGTTGTTTCTTAGCTTCCCAAAGAGCTGGAAGCAAGATGGTGTGGGGCCCAACTCGCCCTTTGGAAAGAAGCCTGCACGTTGTGCCTTTCAGCTCTAGGGCAAAGTAGCACACCCAGAGCAGAAGTGCTACTTCAGCCAGATCAGGCCTGCAAAGAAACTGTGTTTCACAGGCTTTTGGAAGAGATGTTCCCGGTAGGCTGTAAGAGCACTGTGCAGAGCGAGTTGTTTCTTAGCTTCCCAAAGAGCTGGAAGCAAGATGCTGTGGGGCCCAACTCGCCATTTGGAAAGAAGCCTGCACGTTGTGCCTTTCAGCTCTAGGGCAAAGTAGCACACCCAGAGCAGAAGTCCTACTTCAGCCAGATCAGGCCTGCGAAGAAACTGCGTTTCACAGGCCTTTGGAAGAGATGTTCCCGGTAGGCTGTAAGAGCACTGTGCAGAGCGAGTGGTTTCTTAGCTTCCCAAAGAGCTGGAAGCAAGATGCTGTGGGGCCCAACTCGCCCTTTGGAAAGCAGCCTGCACGTTGTGCCTTTCAGCTCTAGGGCAAAGTAGCACACCCAGAGCAGAAGTCCTACTTCAGCCCGATCAGGCCTGCGAAGAAACTGCGTTTCACAGGCTTTTGGAAGAGATGTTCCCACTAGGCTGTAAGAGCACTGTGCAGAGCGAGTTGTTTCTTAACTTCCCAAAGAGCTGGAAGCAAGATGGTGTGGGGCCCAACTCGCCCTTTGGAAAGAAGCCTGCACATTGTGCCTTTCAGCTCTGGGAAAAGTAGCACACCCAGAGCAGAAGTCCTACTTCAGCCAGATCAGGCCTGCAAAGAAACTGCGTTTCACAGGCCTTTGGAAGAGATGTTCCCGGTAGGCTGTAAGAGCACTGTGCAGAGCGAGTGGTTTCTTAGCTTCCCAAGAGCTGGAAGCAAGATGCTGTGGGGCCCAACTCGCCCTTTGGAAAGAAGCCTGCACGTTGTGCCTTTCAGCTCTAGGGCAATGTAGCACACCCAGAGCAGAAGACCTACTTCAGCCAGATCAGGCCTGCAAAGAAACTGAGTTTCACAGGCCTTTGGAAGAGATGTTCCCGGTAGGCTGTAAGAGCACTGTGCAGAGCGAGTTGTTTCTTAGCTTCCCAAAGAGCTGGAAGCAAGATGCTGTGGGGCCCAACTCGCCCTTTGGAAAGAAGCCTGCACGTTGTGCCTTTCAGCTCTAGGGCAAAGTAGCACACCCAGAGCAGAAGTCCTACTTCAGCCAGATCAGGCCTGCAAAGAAACTGCGTTTCACAGGCCTTTGGAAGAGATGTTCCCGGTAGGCTGTGACAGCACTGTGCAGAGCGAGTTGTTTCTTAGCTTCCCAAAGAGCTGGATGCAAGATGCTGTGGGGCCCAACTCGCCCTTTGGAAAGAAGCCTGCACGTTGTGCCTTTCAGCTCTAGGGCAATGTAGCACACCCAGAGCAGAAGTCCTACTTCAGCCAGATCAGGCCTGCAAAGAAACTGCGTTTCACAGGCCTTTGGAAGAGATGTTCCCGGTAGGCTGTAAGAGCACTGTCCAGAGCGAGTGGTTTCTTAGCTTCCCAAAGAGCTGGAAGCAAGATGCTGTGGGGCCCAACTCGCCCTTTGGAAAGAAGCCTGCACGTTGTGCCTTTCAGCTCTAGAGCAAAGTAGCACACCCAGAGCAGAAGTCCTACTTCAGCCGGATCAGGCCTGCAAAGAAACTGCGTTTGACAGGCCTTTGGAAGAGATGTTCCCGGTAGGCTGTAAGAGCACTGTGCAGAGCGAGTGGTTTCTTAGGTTCCCAAAGAGCTGGAAGCAAGATGGTGTGGGGCCCAACTCGCCCTTTGGAAAGAAGCCTGCACGTTGTGCCTTTCAGCTCTAGGGCAAAGCAGCACACCCAGAGCAGAAGTCCTACTTGAGCCAGATCAGGCCTGCAAAGAAACTGCGTTTCACAGGCCTTTGGAAGAGATGTTCCCGGTAGGCTGTAAGAGCACTGTGCAGAGCGAGTGGTTTCTTAGCTTCCCAAAGAGCTGGAAGCAAGATGCTGTGGGGCCCAACTCGCCCTTTGGAAAGAAGCCTGCATGTTGTGCCTTTCAGCTCTAAGGCAAAGTAGCACACCCAGAGCAGAAGTCTACTTCAGCCAGATCAGGCCTGCAAAGAAACTGCGTTTCACAGGCCTTTGGAAGAGATGTTCCCGGTAGGCTGTAAGAGCACTGTGCAGAGCGAGTGGTTTCTTAGCTTCCCAAAGAGCTGGAAGCAAGATGGTGTGGGGCCCAACTCGCCCTTTGGAAAGAAGCCTGCACGTTGTGCCTTTCAGCTCTAGGGCAAAGTAGCACACCCAGAGCAGAAGTCCTACTTCAGCCGGATCAGGCCTGCAAAGAAACTGCGTTTGACAGGCCTTTGGAAGAGATGTTCCCGGTAGGCTGTAAGAGCACTGTGCAGAGCGAGTGGTTTCTTAGCTTCCCAAAGAGCTGGAAGCAAGATGGTGTGGGGCCCAACTCGCCCTTTGGAAAGAAGCCTGCACGTTGTGCCTTTCAGCTCTAGGGCAAAGTAGCACACCCAGAGCAGAAGTCCTACTTCAGCCAGATCAGGCCTGCAAAGAAACTGCGTTTCACAGGCCTTTGGAAGAGATGTTCCCGGTAGGCTGTAAGAGCACTGTGCAGAGCGAGTGGTTTCTTAGCTTCCCAAAGAGCTGGAAGCAAGATGCTGTGGGGCCCAACTCGCCCTTTGGAAAGAAGCCTGCACGTTGTGCCTTTCAGCTCTAGAGCAAAGTAGCACACCCAGAGCAGAAGTCCTACTTCAGCCGGATCAGGCCTGCAAGGAAACTGCGTTTGACAGGCCTTTGGAAGAGATGTTCCCGGTAGGCTGTAAGAGCACTGTGCAGAGCGAGTTGTTTCTTAGCTTCCCAAAGAGCTGGAAGCAAGATGCTGTGGGGCCCAACTCGCCCTTTGGAAAGAAGCCTGCACGTTGTGCCTTTCAGCTCTAGGGCAAAGTAGCACACCCAGAGCAGAAGTCCTACTTCAGCCAGATCAGGCCTGCCAAGAAACTGCGTTTCACAGGCCTTTGGAAGAGATGTTCCCGGTAGGCTGTAAGAGCACTGTGCAGAGCGAGTTGTTTCTTAGCTTCCCAAAGAGCTGGAAGCAAGATGCTGTGGGGCCCAACTCGCCCTTTGGAAAGAAGCCTGCACGTTGTGCCTTTCAGCTCTAGGGCAAAGTAGCACACCCAGAGCAGAAGTCCTACTTCAGCCGGATCAGGCCTGCAAATAAACTGCGTTTGCCAGGCCTTTGGAAGAGATGTTCCCGGTAGGCTGTAAGAGCACTGTGCAGAGCGAGTTGTTTCTTAGCTTCCCAAAGAGCTGGAAGCAAGATGCTGTGGGGCCCAACTCGCCCTTTGGAAAGAAGCATGCACGTTGTGCATTTCAGCTCTAGGGCAAAGTAGCACACCCAGAGCAGAAGTCCTACTTCAGCCAGATCAGGCCTGCAAAGAAACTGCGTTTCACAGGCCTTTGGAAGAGATGTTCCCGGTAGGCTGTAAGAGCACTGTGCAGAGCGAGTTGTTTCTTAGCTTCCCAAAGAGCTGGAAGCAAGATGCTGTGGGGCCCAACTCGCCCTTTGGAAAGAAGCCTGCACGTTGTGCCTTTCAGCTCTAGGGCAAAGTAGCACACCCAGAGCAGAAGTGCTACTTCAGCCAGATCAGGCCTGCAAAGAAACTGTGTTTCACAGGCTTTTGGAAGAGATGTTCCCGGTAGGCTGTAAGAGCACTGTGCAGAGCGAGTTGTTTCTTAGCTTCCCAAAGAGCTGGAAGCAAGATGCTGTGGGGCCCAACTCGTCATTTGGAAAGAAGCCTGCACGTTGTGCCTTTCAGCTCTAGGGCAAAGTAGCACACCCAGAGCAGAAGTCCTACTTCAGCCAGATCAGGCCTGCGAAGAAACTGCGTTTCACAGGCCTTTGGAAGAGCTGTTCCCACTAGGCTGTAAGAGCACTGTGCAGAGCGAGTTGTTTCTTAACTTCCCAAAGAGCTGGAAGCAAGATGGTGTGGGGCCCAACTCGCCCTTTGGAAAGAAGCCTGCACGTTGTGCCTTTCAGCTCTGGGAAAAGTAGCACACCCAGAGCAGAAGTCCTACTTCAGCCAGATCAGGCCTGCAAAGAAACTGCGTTTCACAGGCCTTTGGAAGAGATGTTCCCGGTAGGCTGTAAGAGCACTGTGCAGAGCGAGTGGTTTCTTAGCTTCCCAAGAGCTGGAAGCAAGATGCTGTGGGGCCCAACTCGCCCTTTGGAAAGAAGCCTGCACGTTGTGCCTTTCAGCTCTAGGCCAAAGTAGCACACCCATTGCAGAAGTCCTACTTCAGCCAGATCAGGCCTGCCAAGAAACTGCGTTTCACAGGCCTTTGGAAGAGATGTTCCCGGTAGGCTGTAAGAGCACTGTGCAGAGCGAGTTGTTTCTTAGCTTCCCAAAGACCTGGAAGCAAGATGCTGTGGGGCCCAACTCGCCCTTTGGAAAGAAGCCTGCACGTTGTGCCTTTCAGCTCTAGGGCAAAGTAGCACACCCAGAGCAGAAGTCCTACTTCAGCCGGATCTGGCCTGCAAATAAACTGCGTTTGCCAGGCCTTTGGAAGAGATGTTCCCGGTAGGCTGTAAGAGCACTGTGCAGAGCGAGTTGTTTCTTAGCTTCCCAAAGAGCTGGAAGCAAGATGCTGTGTGGCCCAACTCGCCCTTTGGAAAGAAGCATGCACGTTGTGCATTTCAGCTCTAGGGCAAAGTAGCACACCCAGAGCAGAAGTCCTACTTCAGCCAGATCAGGCCTGCAAAGAAACTGCGTTTCACAGGCCTTTGGAAGAGATGTTCCCGGTAGGCTGTAAGAGCACTGTGCAGAGCGAGTTGTTTCTTAGCTTCCCAAAGAGCTGGAAGCAAGATGGTGTGGGGCCCAACTCGCCCTTTGGAAAGAAGCCTGCACGTTGTGCCTTTCAGCTCTAGGGCAAAGTAGCACACCCAGAGCAGAAGTGCTACTTCAGCCAGATCAGGCCTGCAAAGAAACTGTGTTTCACAGGCTTTTGGAAGAGATGTTCCCGGTAGGCTGTAAGAGCACTGTGCAGAGCGAGTTGTTTCTTAGCTTCCCAAAGAGCTGGAAGCAAGATGCTGTGGGGCCCAACTCGCCATTTGGAAAGAAGCCTGCACGTTGTGCCTTTCAGCTCTAGGGCAAAGTAGCACACCCAGAGCAGAAGTCCTACTTCAGCCAGATCAGGCCTGCGAAGAAACTGCGTTTCACAGGCCTTTGGAAGAGATGTTCCCGGTAGGCTGTAAGAGCACTGTGCAGAGCGAGTGGTTTCTTAGCTTCCCAAAGAGCTGGAAGCAAGATGCTGTGGGGCCCAACTCGCCCTTTGGAAAGCAGCCTGCACGTTGTGCCTTTCAGCTCTAGGGCAAAGTAGCACACCCAGAGCAGAAGTCCTACTTCAGCCAGATCAGGCCTGCGAAGAAACTGCGTTTCACAGGCCTTTGGAAGAGATGTTCCCACTAGGCTGTAAGAGCACTGTGCAGAGCGAGTTGTTTCTTAACTTCCCAAAGAGCTGGAAGCAAGATGGTGTGGGGCCCAACTCGCCCTTTGGAAAGAAGCCTGCACGTTGTGCCTTTCAGCTCTGGGAAAAGTAGCACACCCAGAGCAGAAGTCCTACTTCAGCCAGATCAGGCCTGCAAAGAAACTGCGTTTCACAGGCCTTTGGAAGAGATGTTCCCGGTAGGCTGTAAGAGCACTGTGCAGAGCGAGTGGTTTCTTAGCTTCCCAAAGAGCTGGAAGCAAGATGCTGTGGGGCCCAACTCGCCCTTTGGAAAGAAGCCTGCACGTTGTGCCTTTCAGCTCTAGGGCAAAGTAGCACACCCAGAGCAGAAGTCCTACTTCAGCCAGATCAGGCCTGCAAAGAAACTGCGTTTGACAGGCCTTTGGAAGAGATGTTCCCGGTAGGCTGTAAGAGCACTGTGCAGAGCTAGTTGTTTCTTAGCTTCCCAAAGAGCTGGAAGCAAGATGCTGTGGGGCCCAACTCGCCCTTTGGAAAGAAGCCTGCACGTTGTGCCTTTCAGCTCTAAGGCAATGTAGCACACCCAGAGCAGAAGTCCTACTTCAGCCAGATCAGGCCTGCAAAGAAACTGCGTTTCACAGGCCTTTGGAAGAGATCTTCCCGGTAGACTGTGAGAGCACTGTGCAGAGCGAGTTGTTTCTTAGCTTCCCAAAGAGCTGGATGCAAGATGCTGTGGGGCCCAACTCGCCCTTTGGAAAGAAGCCTGCACGTTGTGCCTTTCAGCTCTAGGGCAATGTAGCACACCCAGAGCAGAAGTCCTACTTCAGCCAGATCAGGCCTGCAAAGAAACTGCGTTTCACAGGCCTTTGGAAGAGATGTTCCCGGTAGGCTGTAAGAGCACTGTCCAGAGCGAGTGGTTTCTTAGCTTCCCAAAGAGCTGGAAGCAAGATGCTGTGGGGCCCAACTCGCCCTTTGGAAAGAAGCCTGCACGTTGTGCCTTTCAGCTCTAGAGCAAAGTAGCACACCCAGAGCAGAAGTCCTACTTCAGCCGGATCAGGCCTGCAAAGAAACTGCGTTTGACAGGCCTTTGGAAGAGATGTTCCCGGTAGGCTGTAAGAGCACTGTGCAGAGCGAGTGGTTTCTTAGCTTCCCAAAGAGCTGGAAGCAAGATGGTGTGGGGCCCAACTCGCCCTTTGGAAAGAAGCCTGCACGTTGTGCCTTTCAGCTCTAGGGCAAAGTAGCACACCCAGAGCAGAAGTCCTACTTCAGCCAGATCAGGCCTGCAAAGAAACTGCGTTTCACAGGCCTTTGGAAGAGATGTTCCCGGTAGGCTGTAAGAGCACTGTGCAGAGCGAGTGGTTTCTTAGCTTCCCAAAGAGCTGGAAGCAAGATGCTGTGGGGCCCAACTCGCCCTTTGGAAAGAAGCCTGCACGTTGCGCCTTTCAGCTCTAGAGCAAAGTAGCACACCCAGAGCAGAAGTCCTACTTCAGCCGGATCAGGCCTGCAAGGAAACTGCGTTTGACAGGCCTTTGGAAGAGATGTTCCCGGTAGGCTGTAAGAGCACTGTGCAGAGCGAGTGGTTTCTTAGCTTCCCAAAGAGCTGGAAGCAAGATGCTGTGGGGCCCAACTCGCCCTTTGGAAAGAAGCCTGCACGTTGTGCCTTTCAGCTCTAGGGTAAAGTAGCACACCCAGAGCAGAAGTCCTACTTCAGCCAGATCAGGCCTGCAAAGAAACTGCGTTTCACAGGCCTTTGGAAGAGATGTTCCCGGTAGGCTGTAAGAGCACTGTGCAGAGCGAGTTGTTTCTCAGCTTCCCAAAGAGCTGGAAGCAAGATGCTGTGGGGCCCAACTCGCCCTTTGGAAAGAAGCCTGCACGTTGTGCCTTTCAGCTCTAGGGCAAAGTAGCACACACAGAGCAGAAGTCCTACTTCAGCCATATCAGGCCTGCGAAGAAACTGCGTTTCACAGGCCTTTGGAAGAGATGTTCCCGGTAGGCTGTAAGAGCACTGTGCAGAGCGAGTTGTTTCTCAGCTTCCCAAATAGCTGGAAGCAAGATGCTTTGGGGCCCAACTCGCCCTTTGGAACGCAGCCTGCACGTTGTGCCTTTCAGCTCTAGGGCAAAGTACCACACCCAGAGCAGAAGTCTTACTTCAGCCAGATCAGGCCTGCAAAGAAACTGCGTTTCACAGGCCTTTGGAAGAGATGTTCCCGGTAGGCTGTAAGAGCACTGTGCAGAGCGAGTTGTTTCTTAGCTTTCCAAAGAGCTGGAAGCAAGATGCTGTGGGGCCCAACTGGCCCTTTGGAAAGAAGCCTGCACGTTGTGCCTTTCAGCTCTAGGGCAAAGTAGCACACCAAGAGCAGAAGTGCTACTTCAGCCAGATCAGGCCTGCAAAGAAACTGTGTTTCACAGGCTTTTGGAAGAGATGTTCCCGGTAGGCTGTAAGAGCACTGTGCAGAGCGAGTTGTTTCTTAGCTTCCCAAAGAGCTGGAAGCAAGATGCTGTGGGGCCCAACTCGCCCTTTGGAAAGAAGCCTGCACGTTGTGCCTTTCAGCTCTAGGGCAAAGTAGCACACCCAGAGCAGAAGTCCTACTTCAGCCAGATCAGGCCTGCGAAGAAACTGCGTTTCACAGGCCTTTGGAAGAGATGTTCCCGGTAGGCTGTAAGAGCACTGTGCAGAGCGAGTGGTTTCTTAGCTTCCCAAAGAGCTGGAAGCAAGATGCTGTGGGGCCCAACTCGCCCTTTGGAAAGAAGCCTGCACGTTGTGCCTTTCAGCTCTAGGCCAAAGTAGCACACCCAGAGCAGAAGTCCTACTTCAGCCAGATCAGGCCTGCCAAGAAACTGCGTTTCACAGGCCTTTGGAAGAGATGTTCCCGGTAGGCTGTAAGAGCACTGTGCAGAGCGAGTTGTTTCTTAGCTTCCCAAAGAGCTGGAAGCAAGATGCTGTGGGGCCCAACTCGCCCTTTGGAAAGAAGCCTGCACGTTGTGCCTTTCAGCTCTAGGGCAAAGTAGCACACCCAGAGCAGAAGTCCTACTTCAGCCGGATCAGGCCTGCAAATAAACTGCGTTTGCCAGGCCTTTGGAAGAGATGTTCCCGGTAGGCTGTAAGAGCACTGTGCAGAGCGAGTTGTTTCTTAGCTTCCCAAAGAGCTGGAAGCAAGATGCTGTGGGGCCCATCTCGCCCTTTGGAAAGAAGCATGCACGTTGTGCATTTCAGCTCTAGGGCAAAGTAGCACACCCAGAGCAGAAGTCCTACTTCAGCCAGATCAGGCCTGCAAAGAAACTGCGTTTCACAGGCCTTTGGAAGAGATGTTCCCGGTAGGCTGTGAGAGCACAGTGCAGAGCGTGTTGTTTCTTAGCTTCCCAAAGAGCTGGATGCAAGATGCTGTGGGGCCCAACTCGCCCTTTGGAAAGAAGCCTGCACGTTGTGCCTTTCAGCTCTAGGGCAATGTAGCACACCCAGAGCAGAAGTCCTACTTCAGCCAGATCAGGCCTGCAAAGAAACTGCGTTTCACAGGCCTTTGGAGGAGATGTTCCCGGTAGGCTGTAAGAGCACTGTCCAGAGCGAGTGGTTTCTTAGCTTCCCAAAGAGCTGGAAGCAAGATGCTGTGGGGCCCAACTCGCCCTTTGGAAAGAAGCCTGCACGTTGTGCCTTTCAGCTCTAGAGCAAAGTAGCACACCCAGAGCAGAAGTCCTACTTCAGCCGGATCAGGCCTGCAAAGAAACTGCGTTTGACAGGCCTTTGGAAGAGATGTTCCTGGTAGGCTGTAAGAGCACTGTGCAGAGCGAGTGGTTTCT
This sequence comes from Equus caballus, assembly GCF_041296265.1. Lineage (NCBI taxonomy): Eukaryota > Metazoa > Chordata > Mammalia > Perissodactyla > Equidae > Equus > Equus caballus. Next base: position 22,280,620 of record NC_091695.1, read on the forward strand.
TAGCTTCCCAAAGAGCTGGAAGCAAGATGGTGTGGGGCCCAACTCGCCCTTTGGAAAGAAGCCTGCACGTTGTGCCTTTCAGCTCTAGGGCAAAGTAGCACACCCAGAGCAGAAGTCCTACTTCAGCCAGATAAGGCCTGCAAAGAAAATGCGTTTCACAGGCCTTTGGAAGAGATGTTCCCGGTAGGCTGTAAGAGCACTGTGCAGAGCGAGTGGTTTCTTAGCTTCCCAAAGAGCTGGAAGCAAGATGCTGTGGGGCCCAACTCGCCCTTTGGAAAGAAGCCTGCACGTTGTGCCTTTCAGCTCTAGGGTAATGTAGCACACCCAGAGCAGAAGTCCTACTTCAGCCAGATCAGGCCTGCAAAGAAACTGCGTTTCACAGGCCTTTGGAAGAGATGTTCCCGGTAGGCTGTAAGAGCACTGTGCAGAGCGAGTTGTTTCTCAGCTTCCCAAAGAGCTGGAAGCAAGATGCTGTGGGGCCCAACTCGCCCTTTGGAAAGCAGCCTGCACGTTGTGCCTTTCAGCTCTAGGGCAAAGTAGCACACCCAGAGCAGAAGTCCTACTTCATCCAGATCAGGCCTGCAAAGAAACTGCGTTTCACAGGCCTTTGGAAGAGATGTTCCCAGTAGGCTGTAAGAGCACTGTGCAGAGCGAGTTGTTTCTTAGCTTCCCAAAGAGCTGGAAGCAAGATGCTGTGGGGCCCAACTCGCCCTTTGGAAAGAAGCCGGCACGTTGTGCCTTTCAGCTCTAGGGCAAAGTAGCACACCCAGAGCAGAAGTCCTACTTCAGCCAGATCAGGCCTGCAAAGAAACTGCGTTTCACAGGCCTTTGGAAGAGATGTTCCCGGTAGGCTGTAAGAGCACTGTGCAGAGCGAGTGGTTTCTTAGCTTCCCAAAGAGCTGGAAGCAAGATGCTGTGGGGCCCAACTCGCCATTTGGAAAGAAGCCTGCACGTTGTGCCTTTCAGCTCTAAGGCAATGTAGCACACCCAGAGCAGAAGTCCTACTTCAGCCAGATCAGGCCTGCAAAGAAACTGCCTTTCACAGGCCTTTGGATGAGATGTTCCCACTAGGCTGTAAGAGCACTGTGCAGAGCGAGTTGTTTTTAGCTTCCCAAAGAGCTGGAAGCAAGATGCTGTGGGGCCCAACTCGCCCTTTGGAAAGAAGCCTGCACGTTGTGCCTTTCAGCTCTAGGGCAAAGTAGCACACCCAGAGCAGAAGTCCTACTTCAGCCAGATCAGGCCTGCAAAGAAACTGCCTTTCACAGGCCTTTGGAAGAGATGTTCCCAGTAGGCTGTAAGAGCACTGTGCAGAGCGAGTTGTTTCTTAGCTTCCCAAAGAGCTGGAAGCAAGATGCTGTGGGGCCCAACTCGCCCTTTGGAAAGAAGCCTGCACGCTGTGCCTTTCAGCTCTAGGGCAAAGTAGCACACCCAGAGCAGAAGTCCTACTTCAGCCAGATCAGGCCTGCAAAGAAACTGCGTTTCACAGGCCTTTTGAAGAGATGTTCCCGGTAGGCTGTAAGAGCACTGTGCAGAACGAGTGGTTTCTTAGGTTCCCAAAGAGCTGGAAGCAAGATGCTGTGTGGCCCAACTCGCCCTTTGGAAAGAAGCCTGCACGTTGTGACTTTCAGCTCTAGGGCAAAGCAGCACACCCAGAGCAGAAGTCCTACTTGAGCCAGATCAGGCCTGCAAAGAAACTGCGTTTCACAGGCCTTTGGAAGAGATGTTCCCGGTAGGCTGTAAGAGCACTGTGCAGAGCGAGTGGTTTCTTAGCTTCCCAAAGAGCTGGAAGCAAGATGCTGTGGGGCCCAACTCGCCCTTTGGAAATAAGCCTGCACGTTGTGCCTTTCAGCTCTAAGGCAAAGTAGCACACCCAGAGCAGAAGTCCTACTTCAGCCAGATCAGGCCTGCAAAGAAACTGCGTTTCACAGGCCTTTGGAAGAGATGTTCCCGGTAGGCTGTAAGAGCACTGTGCAGAGCGAGTGGTTTCTTAGCTTCCCAAAGAGCTGGAAGCAAGATGGTGTGGGGCCCAACTCGCCCTTTGGAAAGAAGCCTGCACGTTGTGCCTTTCAGCTCTAGGGCAAAGTAGCACACCCAGAGCAGAAGTCCTACTTCAGCCAGATCAGGCCTGCAAAGAAACTGCGTTTCACAGCCCTTTGGAAGAGATGTTCCCGGTAGGCTGTAAGAGCACTGTGCAGAGCGAGTGGTTTCTTAGCTTCCCAAAGAGCTGGAAGCAAGATGCTGTGGGGCCCAACTCGCCCTTTGGAAAGAAGCCTGCACGTTGTGCCTTTCAGCTCTAGGGCAATGTAGCACACCCAGAGCAGAAGTCCTACTTCAGCCAGATCAGGCCTGCAAAGAAACTGCGTTTCACAGGCCTTTGGAAGAGATGTTCCCGGTAGGCTGTAAGAGCACTGTGCAGAGCGAGTTGTTTCTTAGCTTCCCAAAGAGCTGGAAGCAAGATGCTGTGGGGCCCAACTCGCCCTTTGGAAAGAAGCCTGCACGTTGTGCCTTTCAGCTCTAGGGCAAAGTAGCACACCCAGAGCAGAAGTCCTACTTCAGCCAGATCAGGCCTGCAAAGAAACTGCGTTTCACAGGCCTTTGGAAGAGATGTTCCCGGTAGGCTGTGAGAGCACTGTGCAGAGCGAGTTGTTTCTTAGCTTCCCAAAGAGCTGGATGCAAGATGCTGTGGGGCCCAACTCGCCCTTTGGAAAGAAGCCTGCACGTTGTGCCTTTCAGCTCTAGGGCAATGTAGCACACCCAGAGCAGAAGTCCTACTTCAGCCAGATCAGGCCTGCAAAGAAACTGCGTTTCACAGGCCTTTGGAAGAGATGTTCCCGGTAGGCTGTAAGAGCACTGTGCAGAGCGAGTTGTTTCTTAGCTTCCCAAAGAGCTGGAAGCAAGATGCTGTGGGGCCCAACTCGCCCTTTGGAAAGAAGCCTGCACGTTGTGCCTTTCAGCTCTAGAGCAAAGTAGCACACCCAGAGCAGAAGTCCTACTTCAGCCGGATCAGGCCTGCAAAGAAACTGCGTTTGACAGGCCTTTGGAAGAGATGTTCCCGGTAGGCTGTAAGAGCACTGTGCAGAGCGAGTGGTTTCTTAGCTTCCCAAAGAGCTGGAAGCAAGATGGTGTGGGGCCCAACTCGCCCTTTGGAAAGAAGCCTGCACGTTGTGCCTTTCAGCTCTAGGGCAAAGTAGCACACCCAGAGCAGAAGTCCTACTTCAGCCAGATCAGGCCTGCAAAGAAACTGCGTTTCACAGGCCTTTGGAAGAGATGTTCCCGGTAGGCTGTAAGAGCACTGTGCAGAGCGAGTGGTTTCTTAGCTTCCCAAAGAGCTGGAAGCAAGATGCTGTGGGGCCCAACTCGCCCTTTGGAAAGAAGCCTGCACGTTGTGCCTTTCAGCTCTAGAGCAAAGTAGCACACCCAGAGCAGAAGTCCTACTTCAGCCGGATCAGGCCTGCAAGGAAACTGCGTTTGACAGGCCTTTGGAAGAGATGTTCCCGGTAGGCTGTAAGAGCACTGTGCAGAGCGAGTTGTTTCTTAGCTTCCCAAAGAGCTGGAAGCAAGATGCTGTGGGGCCCAACTCGCCCTTTGGAAAGAAGCCTGCACGTTGTGCCTTTCAGCTCTAGGGTAAAGTAGCACACCCAGAGCAGAAGTCCTACTTCAGCCAGATCAGGCCTGCAAAGAAACTGCGTTTCACAGGCCTTTGGAAGAGATGTTCCCGGTAGGCTGTAAGAGCACTGTGCAGAGCGAGTTGTTTCTCAGCTTCCCAAAGAGCTGGAAGCAAGATGCTGTGGGGCCCAACTCGCCCTTTGGAAAGAAGCCTGCACGTTGTGCCTTTCAGCTCTAGGGCAAAGTAGCACACCCAGAGCAGAAGTCCTACTTCAGCCAGATCAGGCCTGCGAAGAAACTGCGTTTCACAGGCCTTTGGAAGAGATGTTCCCGGTAGGCTGTAAGAGCACTGTGCAGAGCGAGTTGTTTCTCAGCTTCCCAAATAGCTGGAAGCAAGATGCTTTGGGGCCCAACTCGCCCTTTGGAAAGCAGCCTGCACGTTGTGCCTTTCAGCTCTAGGGCAAAGTAGCACACCCAGAGCAGAAGTCTTACTTCAGCCAGATCAGGCCTGCAAAGAAACTGCGTTTCACAGGCCTTTGGAAGAGATGTTCCCGGTAGGCTGTAAGAGCACTGTGCAGAGCGAGTTGTTTCTTAGCTTTCCAAAGAGCTGGAAGCAAGATGCTGTGGGGCCCAACTGGCCCTTTGGAAAGAAGCCTGCACGTTGTGCCTTTCAGCTCTAGGGCAAAGTAGCACACCCAGAGCAGAAGTGCTACTTCAGCCAGATCAGGCCTGCAAAGAAACTGTGTTTCACAGGCTTTTGGAAGAGATGTTCCCGGTAGGCTGTAAGAGCACTGTGCAGAGCGAGTTGTTTCTTAGCTTCCCAAAGAGCTGGAAGCAAGATGCTGTGGGGCCCAACTCGCCCTTTGGAAAGAAGCCTGCACGTTGTGCCTTTCAGCTCTAGGGCAAAGTAGCACACCCAGAGCAGAAGTCCTACTTCAGCCAGATCAGGCCTGCGAAGAAACTGCGTTTCACAGGCCTTTGGAAGAGATGTTCCCGGTAGGCTGTAAGAGCACTGTGCAGAGCGAGTGGTTTCTTAGCTTCCCAAAGAGCTGGAAGCAAGATGCTGTGGGGCCCAACTCGCCCTTTGGAAAGAAGCCTGCACGTTGTGCCTTTCAGCTCTAGGCCAAAGTAGCACACCCAGAGCAGAAGTCCTACTTCAGCCAGATCAGGCCTGCCAAGAAACTGCGTTTCACAGGCCTTTGGAAGAGATGTTCCCGGTAGGCTGTAAGAGCACTGTGCAGAGCGAGTTGTTTCTTAGCTTCCCAAAGAGCTGGAAGCAAGATGCTGTGGGGCCCAACTCGCCCTTTGGAAAGAAGCCTGCACGTTGTGCCTTTCAGCTCTAGGGCAAAGTAGCACACCCAGAGCAGAAGTCCTACTTCAGCCGGATCAGGCCTGCAAATAAACTGCGTTTGCCAGGCCTTTGGAAGAGATGTTCCCGGTAGGCTGTAAGAGCACTGTGCAGAGCGAGTTGTTTCTTAGCTTCCCAAAGAGCTGGAAGCAAGATGCTGTGGGGCCCAACTCGCCCTTGGAAAGAAGCATGCACGTTGTGCATTTCAGCTCTAGGGCAAAGTAGCACACCCAGAGCAGAAGTCCTACTTCAGCCAGATCAGGCCTGCAAAGAAACTGCGTTTCACAGGCCTTTGGAAGAGATGTTCCCGGTAGGCTGTAAGAGCACTGTGCAGAGCGAGTTGTTTCTTAGCTTCCCAAAGAGCTGGAAGCAAGATGCTGTGGGGCCCAACTCGCCCTTTGGAAAGAAGCCTGCACGTTGTGCCTTTCAGCTCTAGGGCAAAGTAGCACACCCAGAGCAGAAGTGCTACTTCAGCCAGATCAGGCCTGCAAAGAAACTGTGTTTCACAGGCTTTTGGAAGAGATGTTCCCGGTAGGCTGTAAGAGCACTGTGCAGAGCGAGTTGTTTCTTAGCTTCCCAAAGAGCTGGAAGCAAGATGCTGTGGGGCCCAACTCGCCATTTGGAAAGAAGCCTGCACGTTGTGCCTTTCAGCTCTAGGGCAAAGTAGCACACCCAGAGCAGAAGTCCTACTTCAGCCAGATAAGGCCTGCGAAGAAACTGCGTTTCACAGGCCTTTGGAAGAGATGTTCCCGGTAGGCTGTAAGAGCACTGTGCAGAGCGAGTGGTTTCTTAGCTTCCCAAAGAGGTGGAAGCAAGATGCTGTGGGGCCCAACTCACCCTTTGGAAAGCAGCCTGCACGTTGTGCCTTTCAGCTCTAGGGCAAAGTAGCACACCCAGAGCAGAAGTCCTACTTCAGCCAGATCAGGCCTGCGAAGAAACTGCGTTTCACAGGCCTTTGGAAGTGATGTTCCCACTAGGCTGTAAGAGCACTGTGCAGAGCGAGTTGTTTCTTAACTTCCCAAAGAGCTGGAAGCAAGATGGTGTGGGGCCCAACTCGCCCTTTGGAAAGAAGCCTGCACGTTGTGCCTTTCAGCTCTGGGAAAAGTAGCACACCCAGAGCAGAAGTCCTACTTCAGCCAGATCAGGCCTGCAAAGAAACTGCGTTTGACAGGTCTTTGGAAGAGATGTTCCCGGTAGGCTGTAAGAGCACTGTGCAGAGCTAGTTGTTTCTTAGCTTCCCAAAGAGCTGGAAGCAAGATGCTGTGGGGCCCAACTCGCCCTTTGGAAAGAAGCCTGCACGTTGTGCCTTTCAGCTCTAAGGCAATGTAGCACACCCAGAGCAGAAGTCCTACTTCAGCCAGATCAGGCCTTCAAAGAAACTGCGTTTCACAGGCCTTTGGAAGAGATGTTCCCGGTAGGCTGTGAGAGCACTGTGCAGAGCGAGTTGTTTCTTAGCTTCCCAAAGAGCTGGATGCAAGATGCTGTGGGGCCCAACTCGCCCTTTGGAAAGAAGCCTGCACGTTGTGCCTTTCAGCTCTAGGGCAATGTAGCACACCCAGAGCAGAAGTCCTACTTCAGCCAGATCAGGCCTGAAAAGAAACTGTGTTTCACAGGCCTTTGGAAGAGATGTTCCCGGTAGGCTGTAAGAGCACTGTCCAGAGCGAGTGGTTTCTTAGCTTCCCAAAGAGCTGGAAGCAAGATGCTGTGGGGCCCAACTCGCCCTTTGGAAAGAAGCCTGCACGTTGTGCCTTTCAGCTCTAGAGCAAAGTAGCACACCCAGAGCAGAAGTCCTACTTCAGCCGGATCAGGCCTGCAAAGAAACTGCGTTTCACAGGCCTTTGGAAGAGATGTTCCCGGTAGGCTGTAAGAGCACTGTGCAGAGCGAGTGGTTTCTTAGCTTCCCAAAGAGCTGGAAGCAAGATGGTGTGGGGCCCAACTCGCCCTTTGGAAAGAAGCCTGCACGTTGTGCCTTTCAGCTCTAGGGCAAAGTAGCACACCCAGAGCAGAAGTCCTACTTCAGCCAGATAAGGCCTGCAAAGAAACTGCGTTTCACAGGCCTTTGGAAGAGATGTTCCCGGTAGGCTGTAAGAGCACTGTGCAGAGCGAGTGGTTTCTTAGCTTCCCAAAGAGCTGGAAGCAAGATGCTGTGGGGCCCAACTCGCCCTTTGGAAAGAAGCCTGCACGTTGTGCCTTTCAGCTCTAGAGCAAAGTAGCACACCCAGAGCAGAAGTCCTACTTCAGCCGGATCAGGCCTGCAAAGAAACTGCGTTTGACAGGCCTTTGGAAGAGATGTTCCCGGTAGGCTGTAAGAGCACTGTGCAATGCGAGTTCTTTCTTAGCTTCCCAAAGAGCTGGAAGCAAGATGCTGTGGGGCTCAACTCGCCCTTTGGAAAGCAGCCTGCACGTTGTGCCTTTCAGCTCTAGGGCAAAGTAGCACACCCAGAGCAGAAGTCCTACTTCAGCCAGATCAGGCCTGCGAAGAAACTGCGTTTCACAGGCCTTTGGAAGAGATGTTCCCACTAGGCTGTAAGAGCACTGTGCAGAGCGAGTTGTTTCTTAACTTCCCAAAGAGCTGGAAGCAAGATGGTGTGGGGCCCAACTCGCCATTTGGAAAGAAGCCTGCACGTTGTGCCTTTCAGCTCTGGGAAAAGTAGCACACCCAGAGCAGAAGTCCTACTTCAGCCAGATCAGGCCTGCAAAGAAACTGCGTTTCACAGGCCTTTGGAAGAGATGTTCCCGGTAGGCTGTAAGAGCACTGTGCAGAGCGAGTGGTTTCTTAGCTTCCCAAGAGCTGGAAGCAAGATGCTGTGGGGCCCAACTCGCCCTTTGGAAAGAAGCCTGCACGTTGTGCCTTTCAGCTCTAGGGCAAAGTAGCACACCCAGAGCAGAAGTGCTACTTCAGCCAGATCAGGCCTGCAAAGAAACTGTGTTTCACAGGCTTTTGGAAGAGATGTTCCCGGTAGGCTGTAAGAGCACTGTGCAGAGCGAGTTGTTTCTTAGCTTCCCAAAGAGCTGGAAGCAAGATGCTGTGGGGCCCAACTCGCCATTTGGAAAGAAGCCTGCACGTTGCGCCTTTCAGCTCTAGGGCAAAGTAGCACACCCAGAGCAGAAGTCCTACTTCAGCCAGATAAGGCCTGCGAAGAAACTGCGTTTCACAGGCCTTTGGAAGAGATGTTCCCGGTAGGCTGTAAGAGCACTGTGCAGAGCGAGTGGTTTCTTAGCTTCCCAAAGAGGTGGAAGCAAGATGCTGTGGGGCCCAACTCACCCTTTGGAAAGCAGCCTGCACGTTGTGCCTTTCAGCTCTAGGGCAAAGTAGCACACCCAGAGCAGAAGTCCTACTTCAGCCAGATCAGGCCTGCGAAGAAACTGCGTTTCACAGGCCTTTGGAAGTGATGTTCCCACTAGGCTGTAAGAGCACTATGCAGAGCGAGTTGTTTCTTAACTTCCCAAAGAGCTGGAAGCAAGATGGTGTGGGGCCCAACTCGCCCTTTGGAAAGAAGCCTGCACGTTGTGCCTTTCAGCTCTGGGAAAAGTAGCACACCCAGAGCAGAAGTCCTACTTCAGCCAGATCAGGCCTGCAAAGAAACTGCGTTTGACAGGTCTTTGGAAGAGATGTTCCCGGTAGGCTGTAAGAGCACTGTGCAGAGCTAGTTGTTTCTTAGCTTCCCAAAGAGCTGGAAGCAAGATGCTGTGGGGCCCAACTCGCCCTTTGGAAAGAAGCCTGCACGTTGTGCCTTTCAGCTCTAAGGCAATGTAGCACACCCAGAGCAGAAGTCCTACTTCAGCCAGATCAGGCCTTCAAAGAAACTGCGTTTCACAGGCCTTTGGAAGAGATGTTCCCGGTAGGCTGTGAGAGCACTGTGCAGAGCGAGTTGTTTCTTAGCTTCCCAAAGAGCTGGATGCAAGATGCTGTGGGGCCCAACTCGCCCTTTGGAAAGAAGCCTGCACGTTGTGCCTTTCAGCTCTAGGGCAATGTAGCACACCCAGAGCAGAAGTCCTACTTCAGCCAGATCAGGCCTGAAAAGAAACTGCGTTTCACAGGCCTTTGGAAGAGATGTTCCCGGTAGGCTGTAAGAGCACTGTCCAGAGCGAGTGGTTTCTTAGCTTCCCAAAGAGCTGGAAGCAAGATGCTGTGGGGCCCAACTCGCCCTTTGGAAAGAAGCCTGCACGTTGTGCCTTTCAGCTCTAGAGCAAAGTAGCACACCCAGAGCAGAAGTCCTACTTCAGCCGGATCAGGCCTGCAAAGAAACTGCGTTTCACAGGCCTTTGGAAGAGATGTTCCCGGTAGGCTGTAAGAGCACTGTGCAGAGCGAGTGGTTTCTTAGCTTCCCAAAGAGCTGGAAGCAAGATGGTGTGGGGCCCAACTCGCCCTTTGGAAAGAAGCCTGCACGTTGTGCCTTTCAGCTCTAGGGCAAAGTAGCACACCCAGAGCAGAAGTCCTACTTCAGCCAGATAAGGCCTGCAAAGAAACTGCGTTTCACAGGCCTTTGGAAGAGATGTTCCCGGTAGGCTGTAAGAGCACTGTGCAGAGCGAGTGGTTTCTTAGCTTCCCAAAGAGCTGGAAGCAAGATGCTGTGGGGCCCAACTCGCCCTTTGGAAAGAAGCCTGCACGTTGTGCCTTTCAGCTCTAGAGCAAAGTAGCACACCCAGAGCAGAAGTCCTACTTCAGCCGGATCAGGCCTGCAAAGAAACTGCGTTTGACAGGCCTTTGGAAGAGATGTTCCCGGTAGGCTGTAAGAGCACTGTGCAGAGCGAGTGGTTTCTTAGCTTCCCAAAGAGCTGGAAGCAAGATGCTGTGGGGCTCAACTCGCCCTTTGGAAAGCAGCCTGCACGTTGTGCCTTTCAGCTCTAGGGCAAAGTAGCACACCCAGAGCAGAAGTCCTACTTCAGCCAGATCAGGCCTGCGAAGAAACTGCGTTTCACAGGCCTTTGGAAGAGATGTTCCCACTAGGCTGTAAGAGCACTGTGCAGAGCGAGTTGTTTCTTAACTTCCCAAAGAGCTGGAAGCAAGATGGTGTGGGGCCCAACTCGCCATTTGGAAAGAAGCCTGCACGTTGTGCCTTTCAGCTCTGGGAAAAGTAGCACACCCAGAGCAGAAGTCCTACTTCAGCCAGATCAGGCCTGCAAAGAAACTGCGTTTCACAGGCCTTTGGAAGAGATGTTCCCGGTAGGCTGTAAGAGCACTGTGCAGAGCGAGTGGTTTCTTAGCTTCCCAAGAGCTGGAAGCAAGATGCTGTGGGGCCCAACTCGCCCTTTGGAAAGAAGCCTGCACGTTGTGCCTTTCAGCTCTAGGGCAAAGTAGCACACCCAGAGCAGAAGTCCTACTTCAGCCAGATCAGGCCTGCAAAGAAACTGCGTTTGACAGGTCTTTGGAAGAGATGTTCCCGGTAGGCTGTAAGAGCACTGTGCAGAGCGAGTTGTTTCTTAGCTTCCCAAAGAGCTGGAAGCAAGATGCTGTGGGGCCCAACTCGCCCTTTGGAAAGAAGCCTGCACGTTGTGCCTTTCAGCTCTAAGGCAATGTAGCACACCCAGAGCAGAAGTCCTACTTCAGCCAGATCAGGCCTTCAAAGAAACTGCGTTTCACAGGCCTTTGGAAGAGATGTTCCCGGTAGGCTGTGAGAGCACTGTGCAGAGCGAGTTGTTTCTTAGCTTCCCAAAGAGCTGGATGCAAGATGCTGTGGGGCCCAACTCGCCCTTTGGAAAGAAGCCTGCACGTTGTGCCTTTCAGCTCTAGGGCAATGTAGCACACCCAGAGCAGAAGTCCTACTTCAGCCAGATCAGGCCTGCAAAGAAACTGCGTTTCACAGGCCTTTGGAAGAGATGTTCCCGGTAGACTGTAAGAGCACTGTCCAGAGCGAGTGGTTTCTTAGCTTCCCAAAGAGCTGGAAGCAAGATGCTGTGGGGCCCAACTCGCCCTTTGGAAAGAAGCCTGCACGTTGTGCCTTTCAGCTCTAGAGCAAAGTAGCACACCCAGAGCAGAAGTCCTGCTTCAGCCGGATCAGGCCTGCAAAGAAACTGCATTTCACAGGCCTTTGGAAGAGATGTTCCCGGTAGGCTGTAAGAGCACTGTGCAGAGCGAGTGGTTTCTTAGCTTCCCAAAGAGCTGGAAGCAAGATGGTGTGGGGCCCAACTCGCCCTTTGGAAAGAAGCCTGCACGTTGTGCCTTTCAGCTCTAGGGCAAAGTAGCACACCCAGAGCAGAAGTCCTACTTCAGCCAGATAAGGCCTGCAAAGAAACTGCGTTTCACAGGCCTTTGGAAGAGATGTTCCCGGTAGGCTGTAAGAGCACTGTGCAGAGCGAGTGGTTTCTTAGCTTCCCAAAGAGCTGGAAGCAAGATGCTGTGGGGCCCAACTCGCCCTTTGGAAAGAAGCCTGCACGTTGTGCCTTTCAGCTCTAGAGCAAAGTAGCACACCCAGAGCAGAAGTCCTACTTCAGCCGGATCAGGCCTGCAAAGAAACTGCGTTTGACAGGCCTTTGGAAGAGATGTTCCCGGTAGGCTGTAAGAGCACTGTGCAGAGCGAGTGGTTTCTTAGCTTCCCAAAGAGCTGGAAGCAAGATGCTGTGGGGCTCAACTCGCCATTTGGAAAGCAGCCTGCACGTTGTGCCTTTCAGCTCTAGGGCAAAGTAGCACACCCAGAGCAGAAGTCCTACTTCAGCCAGATCAGGCCTGCGAAGAAACTGCGTTTCACAGGCCTTTGGAAGAGATGTTCCCACTAGGCTGTAAGAGCACTGTGCAGAGCGAGTTGTTTCTTAACTTCCCAAAGAGCTGGAAGCAATATGGTGTGGGGCCCAACTCGCCATTTGGAAAGAAGCCTGCACGTTGTGCCTTTCAGCTCTGGGAAAAGTAGCACACCCAGAGCAGAAGTCCTACTTCAGCCAGATCAGGCCTGCAAAGAAACTGCGTTTCACAGGCCTTTGGAAGAGATGTTCCCGGTAGGCTGTAAGAGCACTGTGCAGAGCGAGTGGTTTCTTAGCTTCCCAAGAGCTGGAAGCAAGATGCTGTGGGGCCCAACTCGCCCTTTGGAAAGAAGCCTGCACGTTGTGCCTTTCAGCTCTAGGGCAAAGTAGCACACCCAGAGCAGAAGTCCTACTTCAGCCAGATCAGGCCTGCAAAGAAACTGCGTTTGACAGGTCTTTGGAAGAGATGTTCCCGGTAGGCTGTAAGAGCACTGTGCAGAGCTAGTTGTTTCTTAGCTTCCCAAAGAGCTGGAAGCAAGATGCTGTGGGGCCCAACTCGCCCTTTGGAAAGAAGCCTGCACGTTGTGCCTTTCAGCTCTAAGGCAATGTAGCACACCCAGAGCAGAAGTCCTACTTCAGCCAGATCAGGCCTTCAAAGAAACTGCGTTTCACAGGCCTTTGGAAGAGATGTTCCCGGTAGGCTGTGAGAGCACTGTGCAGAGCGAGTTGTTTCTTAGCTTCCCAAAGAGCTGGATGCAAGATGCTGTGGGGCCCAACTCGCCCTTTGGAAAGAAGCCTGCACGTTGTGCCTTTCAGCTCTAGGGCAAAGTAGCACACCCAGAGCAGAAGTCCTACTTCAGCCAGATAAGGCCTGCAAAGAAACTGCGTTTCACAGGCCTTTGGAAGAGATGTTCCCGGTAGGCTGTAAGAGCACTGTGCAGAGCGAGTGGTTTCTTAGCTTCCCAAAGAGCTGGAAGCAAGATGCTGTGGGGCCCAACTCGCCCTTTGGAAAGAAGCCTGCACGTTGTGCCTTTCAGCTCTAGAGCAAAGTAGCACACCCAGAGCAGAAGTCCTACTTCAGCCGGATCAGGCCTGCAAAGAAACTGCGTTTGACAGGCCTTTGGAAGAGATGTTCCCGGTAGGCTGTAAGAGCACTGTGCAGAGCGAGTGGTTTCTTAGCTTCCCAAAGAGCTGGAAGCAAGATGCTGTGGGGCCCAACTCGCCCTTTGGAAAGAAGCCTGCACGTTGTGCCTTTCAGCTCTAGGGTAATGTAGCACACCCAGAGCAGAAGTCCTACTTCAGCCAGATCAGGCCTGCAAAGAAACTGCGTTTCACAGGCCTTTGGAAGAGATGTTCCCGGTAGGCTGTAAGAGCACTGTGCAGAGCGAGTGGTTTCTTAGGTTCCCAAAGAGCTGGAAGCAAGATGCTGTGGGGCCCAACTCGCCCTTTGGAAAGAAGCCTGCACGTTGTGACTTTCAGCTCTAGGGCAAAGCAGCACACCCAGAGCAGAAGTCCTACTTGAGCCAGATCAGGCCTGCAAAGAAACTGCGTTTCACAGGCCTTTGGAAGAGATGTTCCCGGTAGGCTGTAAGAGCACTGTGCAGAGCGAGTGGTTTCTTAGCTTCCCAAAGAGCTGGAAGCAAGATGCTGTGGGGCCCAACTCGCCCTTTGGAAAGAAGCCTGCACGTTGTGCCTTTCAGCTCTAAGGCAAAGTAGCACACCCAGAGCAGAAGTCCTACTTCAGCCAGATCAGGCCTGCAAAGAAACTGCGTTTCACAGGCCTTTGGAAGAGATGTTCCCGGTAGGCTGTAAGAGCACTGTGGAGAGCGAGTGGTTTCTTAGCTTCCCAAAGAGCTGGAAGCAAGATGGTGTGGGGCCCAACTCGCCCTTTGGAAAGAAGCCTGCACGTTGTGCCTTTCAGCTCTAGGGCAAAGTAGCACACCCAGAGCAGAAGTCCTACTTCAGCCAGATCAGGCCTGCAAAGAAACTGCGTTTCACAGCCCTTTGGAAGAGATGTTCCCGGTAGGCTGTAAGAGCACTGTGCAGAGCGAGTGGTTTCTTAGCTTCCCAAAGAGCTGGAAGCAAGATGCTGTGGGGCCCAACTCGCCCTTTGGAAAGAAGCCTGCACGTTGTGCCTTTCAGCTCTAGGGCAACGTAGCACACCCAGAGCAGAAGTCCTACTTCAGCCAGATCAGGCCTGCAAAGAAACTGCGTTTCACAGGCCTTTGGAAGAGATGTTCCCGGTAGGCTGTAAGAGCACTGTGCAGAGCGAGTTGTTTCTTAGCTTCCCAAAGAGCTGGAAGCAAGATGCTGTGGGGCCCAACTCGCCCTTTGTAAAGAAGCCTGCACGTTGTGCCTTTCAGCTCTAGGGCAAAGTAGCACACCCAGAGCAGAAGTCCTACTTCAGCCAGATCAGGCCTGCAAAGAAACTGCGTTTCACAGGCCTTTGGAAGAGATGTTCCCGGTAGGCTGTGAGAGCACTGTGCACAGCGAGTTGTTTCTTAGCTTCCCAAAGAGCTGGATGCAAGATGCTGTGGGGCCCAACTCGCCCTTTGGAAAGAAGCCTGCACGTTGTGCCTTTCAGCTCTAGGGCAATGTAGCACACCCAGAGCAGAAGTCCTACTTCAGCCAGATCAGGCCTGCAAAGAAACTGCGTTTCACAGGCCTTTGGAAGAGATGTTCCCGGTAGGCTGTAAGAGCACTGTCCAGAGCGAGTGGTTTCTTAGCTTCCCAAAGAGCTGGAAGCAAGATGCTGTGGGGCCCAACTCACCCTTTGGAAAGAAGCCTGCACGTTGTGCCTTTCAGCTCTAGAGCAAAGTAGCACACCCAGAGCAGAAGTCCTACTTCAGCCGGATCAGGCCTGCAAAGAAACTGCGTTTGACAGGCCTTTGGAAGAGATGTTCCCGGTAGGCTGTAAGAGCACTGTGCAGAGCGAGTGGTTTCTTAGCTTCCCAAAGAGCTGGAAGCAAGATGCTGTGGGGCCCAACTCGCCCTTTGGAAAGAAGCCTGCACGTTGTGCCTTTCAGCTCTAAGGCAAAGTAGCACACCCAGAGCAGAAGTCCTACTTCAGCCAGATCAGGCCTGCAAAGAAACTGCGTTTCACAGGCCTTTGGAAGAGATGTTCCCGGTAGGCTGTAAGAGCACTGTGGAGAGCGAGTGGTTTCTTAGCTTCCCAAAGAGCTGGAAGCAAGATGGTGTGGGGCCCAACTCGCCCTTTGGAAAGAAGCCTGCACGTTGTGCCTTTCAGCTCTAGGGCAAAGTAGCACACCCAGAGCAGAAGTCCTACTTCAGCCAGATCAGGCCTGCAGAGAAACTGCGTTTCACAGCCCTTTGGAAGAGATGTTCCCGGTAGGCTGTAAGAGCACTGTGCAGAGCGAGTGGTTTCTTAGCTTCCCAAAGAGCTGGAAGCAAGATGCTGTGGGGCCCAACTCGCCCTTTGGAAAGAAGCCTGCACGTTGTGCCTTTCAGCTCTAGGGCAAAGTAGCACACCCAGAGCAGAAGTCCTACTTCATCCAGGTCAGGACTGCAAAGAAACTGCGTTTCCCAGTCCTTTGGAAGAGATGTTCCCGGTAGGCTGTAAGAGCACTGTGCAGAGCGAGTGGTTTCTTAGCTTCCCAAAGAGCTGGAAGCAAGATGCTGTGGGGCCCAACTCGCCCTTTGGAAAGAAGCCTGCACGTTGTGCCTTTCAGCTCTAGGGCAAAATAGCACACCCAGAGCAGAAGTCCTACTTCAGCCAGATCAGGCCTGCAAAGAAACTGCGTTTCACAGGCCTTTGGAAGAGATGTTCCCGGTAGGCTGTGAGAGCACTGTGCAGAGCGAGTTGTTTCTTAGCTTCCCAAAGAGCTGGATGCAAGATGCTGTGGGGCCCAACTCGCCCTTTGGAAAGAAGCCTGCACGTTGTGCCTTTCAGCTCTAGGGCAAAGTAGCACACCCAGAGCAGAAGTCCTACTTCAGCCAGATCAGGCCTGCAAAGAAACTGCGTTTCACAGGCCTTTGGAAGAGATGTTCCCGGTAGGCTGTGAGAGCACTGTGCAGAGCGAGTTGTTTCTTAGCTTCCCAAAGAGCTGGATGCAAGATGCTGTGGGGCCCAACTCGCCCTTTGGAAAGAAGCCTGCACGTTGTGCCTTTCAGCTCTAGGGCAAAGTAGCACACCCAGAGCAGAAGTCCTACTTCAGCCAGATCAGGCCTGCAAAGAAAATGCGTTTCACAGGCCTTTGGAAGAGATGTTCCCGGTAGGCTGTAAGAGCACTGTGCAGAGCGAGTGGTTTCTTAGCTTCCCAAAGAGCTGGAAGCAAGATGCTGTGGGGCCCAACTCGCCCTTTGGAAAGAAGCCTGCACGTTGCGCCTTTCAGCTCTAGAGCAAAGTAGCACACCCAGAGCAGAAGTCCTACTTCAGCCGGATCAGGCCTGCAAGGAAACTGCGTTTGACAGGCCTTTGGAAGAGATGTTCCCGTTAGGCTGTAAGAGCACTGTGCAGAGCGAGTTGTTTCTTAGCTTCCCAAAGAGCTGGAAGCAAGATGCTGTGGGGCCCAACTCGCCCTTTGGAAAGAAGCCTGCACGTTGTGCCTTTCAGCTCTAGGGTAAAGTAGCACACCCAGAGCAGAAGTCCTACTTCAGCCAGATCAGGCCTGCAAAGAAACTGCGTTTCACAGGCCTTTGGAAGAGATGTTCCCGGTAGGCTGTAAGAGCACTGTGCAGAGCGAGTTGTTTCTCAGCTTCCCAAAGAGCTGGAAGCAAGATGCTGTGGGGCCCAACTCGCCCTTTGGAAAGAAGCCTGCACGTTGTGCCTTTCAGCTCTAGGGCAAAGTAGCACACCCAGAGCAGAAGTCCTACTTCAGCCAGATCAGGCCTGCGAAGAAACTGCGTTTCACAGGCCTTTGGAAGAGATGTTCCCGGTAGGCTGTAAGAGCACTGTGCAGAGCGAGTTGTTTCTCAGCTTCCCAAATAGCTGGAAGCAAGATGCTTTGGGGCCCAACTCGCCCTTTGGAAAGCAGCCTGCACGTTGTGCCTTTCAGCTCTAGGGCAAAGTAGCACACCCAGAGCAGAAGTCTTACTTCAGCCAGATCAGGCCTGCAAAGAAACTGCGTTTCACAGGCCTTTGGAAGAGATGTTCCCGGTAGGCTGTAAGAGCACTGTGCAGAGCGAGTTGTTTCTTAGCTTTCCAAAGAGCTGGAAGCAAGATGCTGTGGGGCCCAACTGGCCCTTTGGAAAGAAGCCTGCACGTTGTGCCTTTCAGCTCTAGGGCAAAGTAGCACACCCAGAGCAGAAGTGCTACTTCAGCCAGATCAGGCCTGCAAAGAAACTGTGTTTCACAGGCTTTTGGAAGAGATGTTCCCGGTAGGCTGTAAGAGCACTGTGCAGAGCGAGTTGTTTCTTAGCTTCCCAAAGAGCTGGAAGCAAGATGCTGTGGGGCCCAACTCGCCCTTTGGAAAGAAGCCTGCACGTTGTGCCTTTCAGCTCTAGGGCAAAGTAGCACACCCAGAGCAGAAGTCCTACTTCAGCCAGATCAGGCCTGCGAAGAAACTGCGTTTCACAGGCCTTTGGAAGAGATGTTCCCGGTAGGCTGTAAGAGCACTGTGCAGAGCGAGTGGTTTCTTAGCTTCCCAAAGAGCTGGAAGCAAGATGCTGTGGGGCCCAACTCGCCCTTTGGAAAGAAGCCTGCACGTTGTGCCTTTCAGCTCTAGGCCAAAGTAGCACACCCAGAGCAGAAGTCCTACTTCAGCCAGATCAGGCCTGCCAAGAAACTGCGTTTCACAGGCCTTTGGAAGAGATGTTCCCGGTAGGCTGTAAGAGCACTGTGCAGAGCGAGTTGTTTCTTAGCTTCCCAAAGAGCTGGAAGCAAGATGGTGTGGGGCCCAACTCGCCCTTTGGAAAGAAGCCTGCACGTTGTGCCTTTCAGCTCTAGGGCAAAGTAGCACACCCAGAGCAGAAGTGCTACTTCAGCCAGATCAGGCCTGCAAAGAAACTGTGTTTCACAGGCTTTTGGAAGAGATGTTCCCGGTAGGCTGTAAGAGCACTGTGCAGAGCGAGTTGTTTCTTAGCTTCCCAAAGAGCTGGAAGCAAGATGCTGTGGGGCCCAACTCGCCATTTGGAAAGAAGCCTGCACGTTGTGCCTTTCAGCTCTAGGGCAAAGTAGCACACCCAGAGCAGAAGTCCTACTTCAGCCAGATCAGGCCTGCGAAGAAACTGCGTTTCACAGGCCTTTGGAAGAGATGTTCCCGGTAGGCTGTAAGAGCACTGTGCAGAGCGAGTGGTTTCTTAGCTTCCCAAAGAGCTGGAAGCAAGATGCTGTGGGGCCCAACTCGCCCTTTGGAAAGCAGCCTGCACGTTGTGCCTTTCAGCTCTAGGGCAAAGTAGCACACCCAGAGCAGAAGTCCTACTTCAGCCCGATCAGGCCTGCGAAGAAACTGCGTTTCACAGGCTTTTGGAAGAGATGTTCCCACTAGGCTGTAAGAGCACTGTGCAGAGCGAGTTGTTTCTTAACTTCCCAAAGAGCTGGAAGCAAGATGGTGTGGGGCCCAACTCGCCCTTTGGAAAGAAGCCTGCACGTTGTGCCTTTCAGCTCTGGGAAAAGTAGCACACCCAGAGCAGAAGTCCTACTTCAGCCAGATCCGGCCTGCAAAGAAACTGCGTTTCACAGGCCTTTGGAAGAGATGTTCCCGGTAGGCTGTAAGAGCACTGTGCAGAGCGAGTGGTTTCTTAGCTTCCCAAGAGCTGGAAGCAAGATGCTGTGGGGCCCAACTCGCCCTTTGGAAAGAAGCCTGCACGTTGTGCCTTTCAGCTCTAGGGCAATGTAGCACACCCAGAGCAGAAGTCCTACTTCAGCCAGATCAGGCCTGCAAAGAAACTGCGTTTCACAGGCCTTTGGAAGAGATGTTCCCGGTAGGCTGTAAGAGCACTGTGCAGAGCGAGTTGTTTCTTAGCTTCCCAAAGAGCTGGAAGCAAGATGCTGTGGGGCCCAACTCGCCCTTTGGAAAGAAGCCTGCACGTTGTGCCTTTCAGCTCTAGGGCAAAGTAGCACACCCAGAGCAGAAGTCCTACTTCAGCCAGATCAGGCCTGCAAAGAAACTGCGTTTCACAGGCCTTTGGAAGAGATGTTCCCGGTAGGCTGTGAGAGCACTGTGCAGAGCGAGTTGTTTCTTAGCTTCCCAAAGAGCTGGATGCAAGATGCTGTGGGGCCCAACTCGCCCTTTGGAAAGAAGCCTGCACGTTGTGCCTTTCAGCTCTAGGGCAATGTAGCACACCCAGAGCAGAAGTCCTACTTCAGCCAGATCAGGCCTGCAAAGAAACTGCGTTTCACAGGCCTTTGGAAGAGATGTTCCCGGTAGGCTGTAAGAGCACTGTGCAGAGCGAGTGGTTTCTTAGCTTCCCAAAGAGCTGGAAGCAAGATGCTGTGGGGCCCAACTCGCCCTTTGGAAAGAAGCCTGCACGTTGTGCCTTTCAGCTCTAGACCAAAGTAGCACACCCAGAGCAGAAGTCCTACTTCAGCCGGATCAGGCCTGCAAAGAAACTGCGTTTGACAGGCCTTTGGAAGAGATGTTCCCGGTAGGCTGTAAGAGCACTGTGCAGAGCGAGTGGTTTCTTAGCTTTCCAAAGAGCTGGAAGCAAGATGCTGTGGGGCCCAACTGGCCCTTTGGAAAGAAGCCTGCACGTTGTGCCTTTCAGCTCTAGGGCAAAGTAGCACACCCAGAGCAGAAGTGCTACTTCAGCCAGATCAGGCCTGCAAAGAAACTGTGTTTCACAGGCTTTTGGAAGAGATGTTCCCGGTAGGCTGTAAGAGCACTGTGCAGAGCGAGTTGTTTCTTAGCTTCCCAAAGAGCTGGAAGCAAGATGCTGTGGGGCCCAACTCGCCCTTTGGAAAGAAGCCTGCACGTTGTGCCTTTCAGCTCTAGGGCAAAGTAGCACACCCAGAGCAGAAGTCCTACTTCAGCCAGATCAGGCCTGCGAAGAAACTGCGTTTCACAGGCCTTTGGAAGAGATGTTCCCGGTAGGCTGTAAGAGCACTGTGCAGAGCGAGTGGTTTCTTAGCTTCCCAAAGAGCTGGAAGCAAGATGCTGTGGGGCCCAACTCGCCCTTTGGAAAGAAGCCTGCACGTTGTGCCTTTCAGCTCTAGGCCAAAGTAGCACACCCAGAGCAGAAGTCCTACTTCAGCCAGATCAGGCCTGCCAAGAAACTGCGTTTCACAGGCCTTTGGAAGAGATGTTCCCGGTAGGCAGTAAGAGCACTGTGCAGAGCGAGTTGTTTCTTAGCTTCCCAAAGAGCTGGAAGCAAGATGGTGTGGGGCCCAACTCGCCCTTTGGAAAGAAGCCTGCACGTTGTGCCTTTCAGCTCTAGGGCAAAGTAGCACACCCAGAGCAGAAGTGCTACTTCAGCCAGATCAGGCCTGCAAAGAAACTGTGTTTCACAGGCTTTTGGAAGAGATGTTCCTGGTAGGCTGTAAGAGCACTGTGCAGAGCGAGTTGTTTCTTAGCTTCCCAAAGAGCTGGAAGCAAGATGCTGTGGGGCCCAACTCGCCATTTGGAAAGAAGCCTGCACGTTGTGCCTTTCAGCTCTAGGGCAAAGTAGCACACCCAGAGCAGAAGTCCTACTTCAGCCAGATCAGGCCTGCGAAGAAACTGCGTTTCACAGGCTTTTGGAAGAGATGTTCCCACTAGGCTGTAAGAGCACTGTGCAGAGCGAGTTGTTTCTTAACTTCCCAAAGAGCTGGAAGCAAGATGGTGTGGGGCCCAACTCGCCCTTTGGAAAGAAGCCTGCACGTTGTGCCTTTCAGCTCTGGGAAAAGTAGCACACCCAGAGCAGAAGTCCTACTTCAGCCAGATCAGGCCTGCAAAGAAACTGCGTTTCACAGGCCTTTGGAAGAGATGTTCCCGGTAGGCTGTAAGAGCACTGTGCAGAGCGAGTGGTTTCTTAGCTTCCCAAGAGCTGGAAGCAAGATGCTGTGGGGCCCAACTCGCCCTTTGGAAAGAAGCCTGCACGTTGTGCCTTTCAGCTCTAGGGCAAAGTAGCACACCCAGAGCAGAAGTCCTACTTCAGCCAGATCAGGCCTGCAAAGAAACTGCGTTTGACAGGCCTTTGGAAGAGATGTTCCCGGTAGGCTGTAAGAGCACTGTGCAGAGCTAGTTGTTTCTTAGCTTCCCAAAGAGCTGGAAGCAAGATGCTGTGGGGCCCAACTGGCCCTTTGGAAAGAAGCCTGCACGTTGTGCCTTTCAGCTCTAAGGCAATGTAGCACACCCAGAGCAGAAGTCCTACTTCAGCCAGATCAGGCCTGCAAAGAAACTGCGTTTCAGAGGCCTTTGGAAGAGATGTTCCCGGTAGGCTGTAAGAGCACTGTGCAGAGCGAGTTGCTTCTTAGCTTCCCAAAGAGCTGGAAGCAAGATGCTGTGGGGCCCAACTCGCCCTTTGGAAAGAAGCCTGCACGTTGTGCCTTTCAGCTCTAGGGCAAAGTAGCACACCCAGAGCAGAAGTCCTACTTCAGCCAGATCAGGCCTGCAAAGAAACTGCGTTTCACAGGCCTTTGGAAGAGATGTTCCCGGTAGGCTGTAAGAGCACTGTGCAGAGCGAGTGGTTTCTTAGCTTCCCAAAGAGCTGGAAGCAAGATGCTGTGGGGCCCAACTCGCCCTTTGGAAAGAAGCCTGCACGTTGTGCCTTTCAGCTCTAGGGCAATGTAGCACACCCAGAGCAGAAGTCCTACTTCAGCCAGATCAGGCCTGCAGAGAAACTGCGTTTGACAGGCCTTTGGAAGAGATGTTCCCGGTAGGCTGTAAGAGCACTGTTCAGAGCGAGTGGTTTCTTAGCTTCCCAAAGAGCTGGAAGCAAGATGCTGTGGGGCCCAACTCGCCCTTTGGAAAGAAGCCTGCACGTTGTGCCTTTCAGCTCTAGAGCAAAGTAGCACACCCAGAGCAGAAGTCCTACTTCAGCCGGATCAGGCCTGCAAAGAAACTGCGTTTGACAGGCCTTTGGAAGAGATGTTCCCGGTAGGCTGTAAGAGGACTGTGCAGAGCGAGTTGTTTCTTAGCTTCCCAAAGAGCTGGAAGCAAGATGGTGTGGGGCCCAACTCGCCCTTTGGAAAGAAGCCTGCACGTTGTGCCTTTCAGCTCTAGGGCAAAGTAGCACACCCAGAGCAGAAGTCCTACTTCAGCCAGATCAGGCCTGCAAAGAAACTGCGTTTCACAGGCCTTTGGAAGAGATGTTCCCGGTAGGCTGTAAGAGCACTGTGCAGAGCGAGTGGTTTCTTAGCTTCCCAAAGAGCTGGAAGCAAGATGCTGTGGGGCCCAACTCGCCCTTTGGGAAGAAGCCTGCACGTTGTGCCTTTCAGCTCTAGAGCAAAGTAGCACACCCAGAGCAGAAGTCCTACTTCAGCCGGATCAGGCCTGCAAAGAAACTGCGTTTGACAGGCCTTTGGAAGAGATGTTCCCGGTAGGCTGTAAGAGCACTGTGCAGAGCGAGTTGTTTCTTAGCTTCCCAAAGAGCTGGAAGCAAGATGCTGTGGGGCCCAACTCGCCCTTTGGAAAGAAGCCTGCACGTTGTGCCTTTCAGCTCTAGGGTAAAGTAGCACACCCAGAGCAGAAGTGCTACTTCAGCCAGATCAGGCCTGCAAAGAAACTGCGTTTGACAGGCCTTTGGAAGACATGTTCCCGGTAGGCTGTAAGAGCACTGTGCAGAGCGAGTTGTTTCTCAGCTTCCCAAAGAGCTGGAAGCAAGATGCTGTGGGGCCCAACTCGCCGTTTGGAAAGAAGCCTGCACGTTGTGCCTTTCAGCTCTAGGGCAAAGTAGCACACCCAGAGCAGAAGTCCTACTTCAGCCAGATCAGGCCTGCGAAGAAACTGCGTTTCACAGGCCTTTGGAAGAGATGTTCCCGGTAGGCTGTAAGAGCACTGTGCAGAGCGAGTTGTTTCTCAGCTTCCCAAAGAGCTGGAAGCAAGATGCTTTGGGGCCCAACTCGCCCTTTGGAAAGCAGCCTGCACGTTGTGCCTTTCAGCTCTAGGGCAAAGTAGCACACCCAGAGCAGAAGTCCTACTTCAGCCAGATCAGGCCTGCAAAGAAACTGCGTTTCACAGGCCTTTGGAAGAGATGTTCCCGGTAGGCTGTAAGAGCACTGTGCAGAGCGAGTTGTTTCTTAGCTTCCCAAAGAGCTGGAAGCAAGATGCTGTGGGGCCCAACTCGCCCTTTGGAAAGAAGCCTGCACGTTGTGCCTTTCAGCTCTAGGGCAAAGTAGCACACCCAGAGCAGAAGTCCTACTTCAGCCAGATCAGGCCTGCAAAGAAACTGCGTTTCACAGGCCTTTGGAAGAGATGTTCCCGGTAGGCTGTAACAGCACTGTGCAGAGCGAGTTGTTTCTTAGCTTCCCAAAGAGCTGGAAGCAAGATGCTGTGGGGCCCAACTCGCCCTTTGGAAAGAAGCCTGCACGTTGTGCCTTTCATCTCTAGGGCAAAGTAGCACACCCAGAGCAGAAGTCCTACTTCATCCAGATCAGGCCTGCAAAGAAACTGCGTTTCCCAGGCCTTTGGAAGAGATGTTCCCGGTAGGCTGTAAGAGCACTGTGCAGAGCGAGTTGTTTCTCAGCTTCCCAAAGAGCTGGAAGCAAGATGCTGTGGGGCCCAACTCGCCCTTTGGAAAGCAGCCTGCACGTTGTGCCTTTCAGCTCTAGGGCAAAGTAGCACACCCAGAGCAGAAGTCCTACTTCAGCCAGATCAGGCCTGCAAAGAAACTGCGTTTCACAGGCCTTTGGAAGAGATGTTCCCGGTAGGCTGTAACAGCACTGTGCAGAGCGAGTTGTTTCTTAGCTTACCAAAGAGCTGGAAGCAAGATGCTGTGGGGCCCAACTCGCCCTTTGGAAAGAAGCCTGCACGTTGTGCCTTTCAGCTCTAGGGCAAAGTAGCACACCCAGAGCAGAAGTCCTACTTCAGCCAGATCAGGCCTACAAAGAAACTGCGTTTCAAAGGCCTTTGGAAGAGATGTTCCCGGTAGGCTGTAACAGCACTGTGCACAGCGAGTTGTTTCTTAGCTTCCCAAAGAGCTGGAAGCAAGATGCTGTGGGGCCCAACTGGCCCTTTGGAAAGAAGCCTGCACGTTGTGCCTTTCAGCTCTAGGGCAATGTAGCACACCCAGAGCAGAAGTCCTACTTCAGCCAGATCAGGCCTGCAAAGAAACTGCGTTTCACAGCCCTTTGGAAGAGATGTTCCCGGTAGGCTGTAAGAGCACTGTGCAGAGCGAGTGGTTTCTTAGCTTCCCAAAGAGCTGGAAGCAAGATGCTGTGGGGCCCAACTCGCCCTTTGGAAAGAAGCCTGCACGTTGTGCCTTTCAGCTCTAGGGCAAAGTAGCACACCCAGAGCAGAAGTCCTACTTCAGCCAGATCAGGCCTGCCAAGAAACTGCGTTTCACAGGCCTTTGGAAGAGATGTTCCCGGTAGGCTGTAAGAGCAATGTGCAGAGCGAGTGGTTTCTCAGCTTCCCAAAGAGCTGGAAGCAAGATGCTGTGGGGCCCAACTCGCCCTTTGGAAAGAAGCCTGCACGTTGTGCCTTTCAGCTCTAGGGCAAAGTAGCACACCCAGAGCAGAAGTCCTACTTCAGCCAGATCAGGCCTGCAAAGAAACTGCGTTTCACAGGCCTTTGGAAGAGATGTTCCCGGTAGGCTGTAAGAGCACTGTGCAGAGCGAGTGGTTTCTTAGCTTCCCAAAGAGCTGGAAGCAAGATGCTGTGGGGCCCAACTCGCCCTTTGGAAAGAAGCCTGCACATTGTGCCTTTCAGCTCTAGGGCAAAGTAGCACACCCAGAGCAGAAGTCCTACTTCAGCCAGATCAGGCCTGCAAAGAAACTGTGTTTCACAGGCCTTTGGAAGAGATGTTCCCGGTAGGCTGTAAGAGCACTGTGCAGAGCGAGTTGTTTCTTAGCTTCCCAAAGAGCTGGAAGCAAGATGCTGTGGGGCCCAACTCGCCCTTTGGAAAGAAGCCTGCACGTTGTGCCTTTCAGCTCTAGGGCAAAGTAGCACACCCAGAGCAGAAGTCCTACTTCAGCCAGATCAGGCCTGCCAAGAAACTGCGTTTCACAGGCCTTTGGAAGAGATGTTCCCGGTAGGCTGTAAGAGCACTGTGCAGAGCGAGTGGTTTCTTAGCTTCCCAAAGAGCTGGAAGCAAGATGCTGTGGGGCCCAACTCGCCCTTTGGAAAGAAGCCTGCACGTTGTGCCTTTCAGCTCTAGGGCAAAGTAGCACACCCAGAGCAGAAGTCCTACTTCAGCCAGATCAGGCCTGCCAAGAAACTGCGTTTCACAGGCCTTTGGAAGAGATGTTCCTGGTAGGCTGTAAGAGCACTGTGCAGAGCGAGTGGTTTCTTAGCTTCCCAAAGAGCTGGAAGCAAGATGCTGTGGGGCCCAACTCGCCCTTTGGAAAGAAGCCTGCACGTTGTGCCTTTCAGCTCTAGGGCAAAGTAGCACACCCAGAGCAGAAGTCCTACTTCAGCCAGATCAGGCCTGCGAAGAAACAGCGTTTCACAGGCCTTTGGAAGAGATGTTCCCGGTAGGCTGTAAGAGCACTGTGCAGAGCGAGTTGTTTCTTAGCTTCCCAAAGAGCTGGAAGCAAGATGCTGTGGGGCCCAACTCGCCCTTTGGAAAGAAGCCTGCACGTTGTGCCTTTCAGCTCTAGGGTAAAGTAGCACACCCAGAGCAGAAGTCCTACTTCATCCAGATCAGGCCTGCAAAGAAACTGCGTTTCACAGGCCTTTGGAAGAGATGTTCCCGGTAGGCTGTAAGAGCACTGTGCAGAGCGAGTTGTTTCTCAGCTTCCCAAAGAGCTGGAAGCAAGATGCTGTGGGGCCCAACTCGCCCTTTGGAAAGAAGCCTGCACGTTGTGCCTTTCAGCTCTAGGGCAAAGTAGCACACCCAGAGCAGAAGTCCTACTTCAGCCAGATCAGGTCTGCAAAGAAAATGCGTTTCACAGGCCTTTGGAAGAGATGTTCCCGGTAGGCTGTAACAGCACTGTGCAGAGCGAGTTGTTTCTTAGCTTCCCAAAGAGCTGGAAGCAAGATGCTGTGGGGCCCAACTCGCCCTTTGGAAAGAAGCCTGCACGTTGTGCCTTTCAGCTCTAGGGCAATGTAGCACACCCAGAGCAGAAGTCCTACTTCAGCCAGATCAGGCCTGCCAAGAAACTGCGTTTCACAGGCCTTTGGAAGAGATGTTCCCGGTAGGCTGTAAGAGCACTGTGCAGAGCGAGTTGTTTCTCAGCTTCCCAAAGAGCTGGAAGCAAGATGCTGTGGGGCCCAACTCGCCGTTTGGAAAGAAGCCTGCACGTTGTGCCTTTCAGCTCTAGGGCAAAGTAGCACACCCAGAGCAGAAGTCCTACTTCAGCCAGATCAGGCCTGCGAAGAAACTGCGTTTCACAGGCCTTTGGAAGAGATGTTCCCGGTAGGCTGTAAGAGCACTGTGCAGAGCGAGTTGTTTCTCAGCTTCCCAAAGAGCTGGAAGCAAGATGCTTTGGGGCCCAACTCGCCCTTTGGAAAGCAGCCTGCACGTTGTGCCTTTCAGCTCTAGGGCAAAGTAGCACACCCAGAGCAGAAGTCCTACTTCAGCCAGATCAGGCCTGCAAAGAAACTGCGTTTCACAGGCCTTTGGAAGAGATGTTCCCGGTAGTCTGTAAGAGCACTGTGCAGAGCGAGTTGTTTCTTAGCTTCCCAAAGAGCTGGAAGCAAGATGCTGTGGGGCCCAACTCGCCCTTTGGAAAGAAGACTGCACGTTGTGCATTTCAGCTCTAGGGCAATGTAGCACACCCAGAGCAGAAGTCCTACTTCAGCCAGATCAGGCCTGCAAAGAAACTGCGTTTCACAGGCCTTTGGAAGAGATGTTCCCGGTAGGCTGTAAGAGCACTGTGCAGAGCGAGTTGTTTCTTAGCTTCCCAAAGAGCTGGAAGCAAGATGCTGTGGGGTCCAACTCGCCCTTTGGAAAGAAGCCTGCACGTTGTGCCTTTTAGCTCTAGGGCAAAGTAGCACACCCAGAGCAGAAGTCCTACTTCAGCCAGATCAGGCCTGCAAAGAAACTGCGTTTCACAGGCCTTTGGAAGAGATGTTCCCGGTAGGCTGTAAGAGCACTGTGCAGAGCTAGTGGTTTCTCAGCTTCCCAAAGAGCTGGAAGCAAGATGCTGTGGGGCCCAACTCGCCCTTTGGAAAGCAGCCTGCACGTTGTGCCTTTCAGCTCTAGGGCAAAGTAGCACACCCAGAGCAGAAGTCCTACTTCAGCCAGATCAGGCCTGCAAAGAAACTGCATTTCACAGCCCTTTGGAAGAGATGTTCCCGGTAGGCTGTAAGAGCACTGTGCAGAGAGAGTTGTTTCTTAGCTTCCCAAAGAGCTGGAAGCAAGATGCTGTGGGGCCCAACTCGCCCTTTGGAAAGAAGCCTGCACGTTGTGCCTTTCAGCTCTAGGGCAAAGTAGCACACCCAGAGCAGAAGTCCTACTTCACCCAGATCAGGCCTGCAAAGAAACTGCGTTTGACAGGCCTTTGGAAGAGATGTTCCCGGTAGGCTGTAAGAGCACTGTGCAGAGCGAGTTGTTTCTCAGCTTCCCAAAGAGCTGGAAGCAAGATGCTGTGGGGCCCAACTCGCCCTTTGGAAAGCAGCCTGCACGTTGTGCCTTTCAGCTGTAGGGCAAAGTAGCACACCCAGAGCAGAAGTCCTACTTCAGCCAGATCAGGCCTGCAAAGAAACTGCGTTTCACAGGCCTTTGGAAGAGATGTTCCCGGTAGGCTGTAACAGCACTGTGCAGAGCGAGTTGTTTCTTAGCTTACCAAAGAGCTGGAAGCAAGATGCTGTGGGGCCCAACTCGCCCTTTGGAAAGCAGCCTGCACGTTGTGCCTTTCAGCTCTAGGGCAAAGTAGCACACCCAGAGCAGAAGTCCTACTTCAGCCAGATCAGGCCTGCAAAGAAACTGCGTTTCACAGGCCTTTGGAAGAGATGTTCCCGGTAGGCTGTAACAGCACTGTGCAGAGCGAGTTGTTTCTTAGCTTCCCAAAGAGCTGGAAGCAAGATGATGTGGGGCCCAACTGGCCCTTTGGAAAGAAGCCTGCACGTTGTGCCTTTCAGCTCTAGGGCAATGTAGCACACCCAGAGCAGAAGTCCTACTTCAGCCAGATCAGGCCTGCAAAGAAACTGCGTTTCACAGCCCTTTGGAAGAGATGTTCCCGGTAGGCTGTAAGAGCACTGTGCAGAGCGAGTGGTTTCTTAGCTTCCCAAAGAGCTGGAAGCAAGATGCTGTGGGGCCCAACTCGCCCTTTGGAAAGAAGCCTGCACGTTGTGCCTTTCAGCTCTAGGGCAAAGTAGCACACCCAGAGCAGAAGTCCTACTTCAGCCAGATCAGGCCTGCCAAGAAACTGCGTTTCACAGGCCTTTGGAAGAGATGTTCCCGGTAGGCTGTAAGAGCAATGTGCAGAGCGAGTGGTTTCTTAGCTTCCCAAAGAGCTGGAAGCAAGATGCTGTGGGGCCCAACTCGCCCTTTGGAAAGAAGCCTGCACTTTGTGCCTTTCAGCTCTAGGGCAAAGTAGCACACCCAGAGCAGAAGTCCTACTTCATCCAGATCAGGCCTGCAAAGAAACTGCGTTTCACAGGCCTTTGGAAGAGATGTTCCCGGTAGGCTGTAAGAGCACTGTGCAGAGCGAGTTGTTTCTCAGCTTCCCAAAGAGCTGGAAGCAAGATTCTGTGGGGCCCAACTCGCCTTTTGGAAAGAAGCCTGCACGTTGTGCCTTTCAGCTCTAGGGCAAAGTAGCACACCCAGAGCAGAAGTCCTACTTCAGCCAGATCCGGCATGCAAAGAAACTGCGTTTCACAGGCCTTTGGAAGAGATGTTCCCGGTAGGCTGTAACAGCACTGTGCAGAGCGAGTTGTTTCTTAGCTTCCCAAAGAGCTGGAAGCAAGATGCTGTGGGGCCCAACTGGCCCTTTGGAAAGAAGCCTGCACGTTGTGCCTTTCAGCTCTAGGGCAATGTAGCACACCCAGAGCAGAAGTCCTACTTCAGCCAGATCAGGCCTGCAAAGAAACTGCGTTTCACAGCCCTTTGGAAGAGATGTTCCCGGTAGGCTGTAAGAGCACTGTGCAGAGCGAGTGGTTTCTTAGCTTCCCAAAGAGCTGGAAGCAAGATGCTGTGGGGCCCAACTCGCCCTTTGGAAAGAAGCCTGCACGTTGTGCCTTTCAGCTCTAGGGCAAAGTAGCACACCCAGAGCAGAAGTCCTACTTCAGCCAGATCAGGCCTGCCAAGAAACTGCGTTTCACAGCCCTTTGGAAGAGATGTTCCCGGTAGGCTGTAAGAGCACTGTGCAGAGCGAGTTGCTTCTTAGCTTCCCAAAGAGCTGGAAGCAAGATGCTGTGGGGCCCAACTCGCCCTTTGGAAAGAAGCCTGCACGTTGTGCCTTTCAGCTCTAGGGCAAAGTAGCACACCCAGAGCAGAAGTCCTACTTCAGCCAGATAAGGCCTGCAAAGAAACTGCGTTTGACAGGCCTTTGGAAGAGATGTTCCCGGTAGGCTGTAAGAGCACTGTGCAGAGCGAGTTGTTTCTTAGCTTCCCAAAGAGCTGGAAGCAAGATGCTGTGGGGCCCAACTCGCCCTTTGGAAAGAAGCCTGCACGTTGTGCCTTTCAGCTCTAGGGCAAAGTAGCACACCCAGAGCAGAAGTCCTACTTCATCCAGATCAGGCCTGCAAAGAAACTGCGTTTCACAGGCCTTTGGAAGAGATGTTCCCGGTAGGCTGTAAGAGCACTGTGCAGAGCGAGTTGTTTCTCAGCTTCCCAAAGAGCTGGAAGCAAGATGCTGTGGGGCCCAACTCGCCCTTTGGAAAGAAGCCTGCACGTTGTGCCTTTCAGCTCTAGGGCAAAGTAGCACACCCAGAGCAGAAGTCCTACTTCAGCCAGATCAGGCCTGCAAAGAAACTGCGTTTCACAGGCCTTTGGAAGAGATGTTCCCGGTAGGCTGTAACAGCACTGTGCAGAGCGAGTTGTTTCTTAGCTTACCAAAGAGCTGGAAGCAAGATGCTGTGGGGCCCAACTCGCCCTTTGGAAAGAAGCCTGCACGTTGTGCCTTTCAGCTCTAGGGCAAAGTAGCACACCCAGAGCAGAAGTCCTACTTAAGCCAGATCAGGCCTGCAAAGAAACTGCGTTTCACAGGCCTTTGGAAGAGATGTTCCCGGTAGGCTGTAAGAGCACTGTGCAGAGCGAGTTGTTTCTTAGCTTCCCAAAGAGCTGGAAGCAAGATGCTGTGGGGCCCAACTGGTCCTTTGGAAAGAAGCCTGCACGTTTTGCCTTTCAGCTCTAGGGCAATGTAGCACACCCAGAGCAGAAGTCCTACTTCAGCCAGATCAGGCCTGCAAAGAAACTGCGTTTCACAGCCCTTTGGAAGAGATGTTCCCAGTAGGCTGTAAGAGCACTGTGCAGAGCGAGTGGTTTCTTAGCTTCCCAAAGAGCTGGAAGCAAGATGCTGTGGGGCCCAACTCGCCCTTTGGAAAGAAGCCTGCACGTTGTGCCTTTCAGCTCTAGGGCAAAGTAGCACACCCAGAGCAGAAGTCCTACTTCAGCCAGATCAGGCCTGCAAAGAAACTGCGTTTCACAGGCCTTTGGAAGAGATGTTCCCGGTAGGCTGTAACAGCACTGTGCAGAGCGAGTTGTTTCTTAGCTTCCCAAAGAGCTGGAAGCAAGATGCTGTGGGGCCCAACTCGCCCTTTGGAAAGAAGCCTGCACGTTGTGCCTTTCAGCTCTAGGGCAATGTAGCACACCCAGAGCAGAAGTCCTACTTCAGCCAGATCAGGCCTGCAAAGAAACTGCGTTTCACAGGCCTTTGGAAGAGATGTTCCCGGTAGGCTGTAAGAGCACTGTGCAGAGCGAGTGGTTTCTTAGCTTCCCAAAGAGCTGGAAGCAAGATGCTGTGGGGCCCAACTCGCCCTTTGGAAAGAAGCCTGCACGTTGTGCCTTTCAGCTCTAGGGCAAAGTAGCACACCCAGAGCAGAAGTCCTACTTCAGCCAGATCAGGCCTGCAAAGAAACTGTGTTTCACAGGCCTTTGGAAGTGATGTTCCCGGTAGGCTGTAAGAGCACTGTGCAGAGCGAGTTGTTTCTTAGCTTCCCAAAGAGCTGGAAGCAAGATGCTGTGGGGCCCAACTCGCCCTTTGGAAAGAAGCCTGCACGTTGTGCCTTTCAGCTCTAGGGCAAAGTAGCACACCCAGAGCAGAAGTCCTACTTCAGCCAGATCAGGCCTTCCAAGAAACTGCGTTTCACAACTTTGGAAGAGATGTTCCCGGTAGGCTGTAAGAGCACTGTGCAGAGCGAGTGGTTTCTTAGCTTCCCAAAGAGCTGGAAGCAAGATGCTGTGGGGCCCAACTCGCCCTTTGGAAAGAAGCCTGCACGTTGTGCCTTTCAGCTCTAGGGCAAAGTAGCACACCCAGAGCAGAAGTCCTACTTCAGCCAGATCAGGCCTGCAAAGAAACTGCGTTTCACAGGCCTTTGGAAGATATGTTCCCGGTAGGCTGTAAGAGCACTGTGCAGAGCGAGTGGTTTCTTAGCTTCCCAAAGAGCTGGAAGCAAGATGCTGTGGGGCCCAACTCGCCCTTTGGAAAGAAGCCTGCACGTTGTGCCTTTCAGCTCTAGGGCAATGTAGCACACCCAGAGCAGAAGTCCTACTTCAGCCAGATCAGGCCTGCAAAGAAACTGCGTTTCACAGCCCTTTGGAAGAGATGTTCCCGGTAGGCTGTAAGAGCACTGTGCAGAGCGAGTTGTTTCTTAGCTTCCCAAAGAGCTGGAAGCAAGATGCTGTGGGGCCCAACTCGCCCTTTGGAAAGAAGCCTGCACGTTGTGCCTTTCAGCTCTAGGGCAAAGTAGCACACCCAGAGCAGAAGTCCTACTTCAGCCAGATCAGGCCTGCAAAGAAACTGCGTTTGACAGGCCTTTGGAAGAGATGTTCCCGGTAGGCTGTAAGAGCACTGTGCAGAGCGAGTTGTTTCTTAGCTTCCCAAAGAGCTGGAAGCAAGATGCTGTGGGGCCCAACTCGCCCTTTGGAAAGAAGCCTGCACGTTGTGCCTTTCAGCTCTAGGGCAAAGTAGCACACCCAGAGCAGAAGTCCTACTTCATCCAGATCAGGCCTGCAAAGAAACTGCGTTTCACAGGCCTTTGGAAGAGATGTTCCCGGTAGGCTGTAAGAGCACTGTGCAGAGCGAGTTGTTTCTCAGCTTCCCAAAGAGCTGGAAGCAAGATGCTGTGGGGCCCAACTCGCCCTTTGGAAAGCAGCCTGCACGTTGTGCCTTTCAGCTCTAGGGCAAAGTAGCACACCCAGAGCAGAAGTCCTACTTCAGCCAGATCAGGCCTGCAAAGAAACTGCGTTTCACAGGCCTTTGGAAGAGATGTTCCCGGTAGGCTGTAACAGCACTGTGCAGAGAGAGTTGTTTCTTAGCTTACCAAAGAGCTGGAAGCAAGATGCTGTGGGGCCCAACTCGCCCTTTGGAAAGAAGCCTGCACGTTGTGCCTTTCAGCTCTAGGGCAAAGTAGCACACCCAGAGCAGAAGTCCTACTTCAGCCAGATCAGGCCTGCAAAGAAACTGCGTTTCACAGGCCTTTGGAAGAGATGTTCCCGGTAGGCTGTAACAGCACTGTGCAGAGCGAGTTGTTTCTTAGCTTCCCAAAGAGCTGGAAGCAAGATGCTGTGGGGCCCAACTGGTCCTTTGGAAAGAAGCCTGCACGTTTTGCCTTTCAGCTCTAGGGCAATGTAGCACACCCAGAGCAGAAGTCCTACTTCAGCCAGATCAGGCCTGCAAAGAAACTGCGTTTCACAGCCCTTTGGAAGAGATGTTCCCAGTAGGCTGTAAGAGCACTGTGCAGAGCGAGTGGTTTCTTAGCTTCCCAAAGAGCTGGAAGCAAGATGCTGTGGGGCCCAACTCGCCCTTTGGAAAGAAGCCTGCACGTTGTGCCTTTCAGCTCTAGGGCAAAGTAGCACACCCAGAGCAGAAGTCCTACTTCAGCCAGATCAGGCCTGCAAAGAAACTGCGTTTCACAGGCCTTTGGAAGAGATGTTTCCGGTAGGCTGTAAGAGCACTGTGCAGAGCGAGTTGTTTCTTAGCTTCCCAAAGAGCTGGAAGCAAGATGCTGTGGGGCCCAACTCGCCCTTTGGAAAGAAGCCTGCACGTTGTGCCTTTCAGCTCTAGGGCAATGTAGCACACCCAGAGCAGAAGTCCTACTTCAGCCAGATCAGGCCTGCAAAGAAACTGCGTTTCACAGGCCTTTGGAAGAGATGTTCCCGGTAGGCTGTAAGAGCACTGTCCAGAGCGAGTGGTTTTTTAGCTTCCCAAAGAGCTGGAAGCAAGATGCTGTGGGGCCCAACTCGCCCTTTGGAAAGAAGCCTGCACGTTGTGCCTTTCAGCTCTAGAGCAAAGTAGCACACCCAGAGCAGAAGTCCTACTTCAGCCGGATCAGGCCTGCAAAGTAACTGCGTTTGACAGGCCTTTGGAAGAGATGTTCCCGGTAGGCTGTAAGAGCACTGTGCAGAGCGAGTTGTTTCTTAGCTTCCCAAAGAGCTGGAAGCAAGATGCTGTGGGGCCCAACTCGCCCTTTGGAAAGAAGCCCGCACGTTGTGCCTTTCAGCTCTAGGGCAAAGTAGCACACCCAGAGCAGAAGTCCTACTTCAGCCAGATCAGGCCTGCAAAGAAACTGCGTTTCACAGGCCTTTGGAAGAGATGTTCCCGGTAGGCTGTAAGAGCACTGTGCAGAGCGAGTTGTTTCTTAGCTTCCCAAAGAGCTGGAAGCAAGGTTCTGTGGGGCCCAACTCGCCCTTTGGAAAGAAGCCTGCACGTTGTGCCTTTCAGCTCTAGGGCAAAGTAGCACACCCAGAGCAGAAGTCCTACTTCAGCCAGATCAGGCCTGCAAAGAAACTGTGTTTCACAGGCCTTTGGAAGAGATGTTCCCGGTAGGCTGTAAGAGCACTGTGCAGAGCGAGTTGTTTCTTAGCTTCCCAAAGAGCTGGAAGCAAGATGCTGTGGGGCCCAACTCGCCCTTTGGAAAGAAGCCTGCACGTTGTGCCTTTCAGCTCTAGGGCAAAGTAGCACACCCAGAGCAGAAGTCCTACTTCAGCCAGATCAGGCCTGCAAAGAAACTGCGTTTCACAGGCCTTTGGAAGAGATGTTCCCGGTAGGCTGTAAGAGCACTGTGCAGAGCGAGTTGTTTCTCAGCTTCCCAAAGAGCTGGAAGCAAGATGCTGTGGGGCCCAACTCGCCGTTTGGAAAGAAGCCTGCACGTTGTGCCTTTCAGCTCTAGGGCAAAGTAGCACACCCAGAGCAGAAGTCCTACTTCAGCCAGATCAGGCCTGCGAAGAAACTGCGTTTCACAGGCCTTTGGAAGAGATGTTCCCGGTAGGCTGTAAGAGCACTGTGCAGAGCGAGTTGTTTCTCAGCTTCCCAAAGAGCTGGAAGCAAGATGCTTTGGGGCCCAACTCGCCCTTTGGAAAGCAGCCTGCACGTTGTGCCTTTCAGCTCTAGGGCAAAGTAGCACACCCAGAGCAGAAGTCCTACTTCAGCCAGATCAGGCCTGCAAAGAAACTGCGTTTCACAGGCCTTTGGAAGAGATGTTCCCGGTAGGCTGTAAGAGCACTGTGCAGAGCGAGTTGTTTCTTAGCTTCCCAAAGAGCTGGAAGCAAGATGCTGTGGGGCCCAACTCGCCCTTTGGAAAGAAGCCTGCACGTTGTGCCTTTCAGCTCTAGGGCAAAGTAGCACACCCAGAGCAGAAGTCCTACTTCAGCCAGATCAGGCCTGCAAAGAAACTGCGTTTCACAGGCCTTTGGAAGAGATGTTCCCGGTAGGCTGTAACAGCACTGTGCAGAGCGAGTTGTTTCTTAGCTTCCCAAAGAGCTGGAAGCAAGATGCTGTGGGGCCCAACTCGCCCTTTGGAAAGAAGCCTGCACGTTGTGCCTTTCATCTCTAGGGCAAAGTAGCACACCCAGAGCAGAAGTCCTACTTCATCCAGATCAGGCCTGCAAAGAAACTGCGTTTCCCAGGCCTTTGGAAGAGATGTTCCCGGTAGGCTGTAAGAGCACTGTGCAGAGCGAGTTGTTTCTCAGCTTCCCAAAGAGCTGGAAGCAAGATGCTGTGGGGCCCAACTCGCCCTTTGGAAAGCAGCCTGCACGTTGTGCCTTTCAGCTCTAGGGCAAAGTAGCACACCCAGAGCAGAAGTCCTACTTCAGCCAGATCAGGCCTGCAAAGAAACTGCGTTTCACAGGCCTTTGGAAGAGATGTTCCCGGTAGGCTGTAACAGCACTGTGCAGAGCGAGTTGTTTCTTAGCTTACCAAAGAGCTGGAAGCAAGATGCTGTGGGGCCCAACTCGCCCTTTGGAAAGAAGCCTGCACGTTGTGCCTTTCAGCTCTAGGGCAAAGTAGCACACCCAGAGCAGAAGTCCTACTTCAGCCAGATCAGGCCTACAAAGAAACTGCGTTTCAAAGGCCTTTGGAAGAGATGTTCCCGGTAGGCTGTAACAGCACTGTGCACAGCGAGTTGTTTCTTAGCTTCCCAAAGAGCTGGAAGCAAGATGCTGTGGGGCCCAACTGGCCCTTTGGAAAGAAGCCTGCACGTTGTGCCTTTCAGCTCTAGGGCAATGTAGCACACCCAGAGCAGAAGTCCTACTTCAGCCAGATCAGGCCTGCAAAGAAACTGCGTTTCACAGCCCTTTGGAAGAGATGTTCCCGGTAGGCTGTAAGAGCACTGTGCAGAGCGAGTGGTTTCTTAGCTTCCCAAAGAGCTGGAAGCAAGATGCTGTGGGGCCCAACTCGCCCTTTGGAAAGAAGCCTGCACGTTGTGCCTTTCAGCTCTAGGGCAAAGTAGCACACCCAGAGCAGAAGTCCTACTTCAGCCAGATCAGGCCTGCCAAGAAACTGCGTTTCACAGGCCTTTGGAAGAGATGTTCCCGGTAGGCTGTAAGAGCAATGTGCAGAGCGAGTGGTTTCTCAGCTTCCCAAAGAGCTGGAAGCAAGATGCTGTGGGGCCCAACTCGCCCTTTGGAAAGAAGCCTGCACGTTGTGCCTTTCAGCTCTAGGGCAAAGTAGCACACCCAGAGCAGAAGTCCTACTTCAGCCAGATCAGGCCTGCAAAGAAACTGCGTTTCACAGGCCTTTGGAAGAGATGTTCCCGGTAGGCTGTAAGAGCACTGTGCAGAGCGAGTGGTTTCTTAGCTTCCCAAAGAGCTGGAAGCAAGATGCTGTGGGGCCCAACTCGCCCTTTGGAAAGAAGCCTGCACATTGTGCCTTTCAGCTCTAGGGCAAAGTAGCACACCCAGAGCAGAAGTCCTACTTCAGCCAGATCAGGCCTGCAAAGAAACTGTGTTTCACAGGCCTTTGGAAGAGATGTTCCCGGTAGGCTGTAAGAGCACTGTGCAGAGCGAGTTGTTTCTTAGCTTCCCAAAGAGCTGGAAGCAAGATGCTGTGGGGCCCAACTCGCCCTTTGGAAAGAAGCCTGCACGTTGTGCCTTTCAGCTCTAGGGCAAAGTAGCACACCCAGAGCAGAAGTCCTACTTCAGCCAGATCAGGCCTGCCAAGAAACTGCGTTTCACAGGCCTTTGGAAGAGATGTTCCCGGTAGGCTGTAAGAGCACTGTGCAGAGCGAGTGGTTTCTTAGCTTCCCAAAGAGCTGGAAGCAAGATGCTGTGGGGCCCAACTCGCCCTTTGGAAAGAAGCCTGCACGTTGTGCCTTTCAGCTCTAGGGCAAAGTAGCACACCCAGAGCAGAAGTCCTACTTCAGCCAGATCAGGCCTGCCAAGAAACTGCGTTTCACAGGCCTTTGGAAGAGATGTTCCTGGTAGGCTGTAAGAGCACTGTGCAGAGCGAGTGGTTTCTTAGCTTCCCAAAGAGCTGGAAGCAAGATGCTGTGGGGCCCAACTCGCCCTTTGGAAAGAAGCCTGCACGTTGTGCCTTTCAGCTCTAGGGCAAAGTAGCACACCCAGAGCAGAAGTCCTACTTCAGCCAGATCAGGCCTGCGAAGAAACAGCGTTTCACAGGCCTTTGGAAGAGATGTTCCCGGTAGGCTGTAAGAGCACTGTGCAGAGCGAGTTGTTTCTTAGCTTCCCAAAGAGCTGGAAGCAAGATGCTGTGGGGCCCAACTCGCCCTTTGGAAAGAAGCCTGCACGTTGTGCCTTTCAGCTCTAGGGTAAAGTAGCACACCCAGAGCAGAAGTCCTACTTCATCCAGATCAGGCCTGCAAAGAAACTGCGTTTCACAGGCCTTTGGAAGAGATGTTCCCGGTAGGCTGTAAGAGCACTGTGCAGAGCGAGTTGTTTCTCAGCTTCCCAAAGAGCTGGAAGCAAGATGCTGTGGGGCCCAACTCGCCCTTTGGAAAGAAGCCTGCACGTTGTGCCTTTCAGCTCTAGGGCAAAGTAGCACACCCAGAGCAGAAGTCCTACTTCAGCCAGATCAGGTCTGCAAAGAAAATGCGTTTCACAGGCCTTTGGAAGAGATGTTCCCGGTAGGCTGTAACAGCACTGTGCAGAGCGAGTTGTTTCTTAGCTTCCCAAAGAGCTGGAAGCAAGATGCTGTGGGGCCCAACTCGCCCTTTGGAAAGAAGCCTGCACGTTGTGCCTTTCAGCTCTAGGGCAATGTAGCACACCCAGAGCAGAAGTCCTACTTCAGCCAGATCAGGCCTGCCAAGAAACTGCGTTTCACAGGCCTTTGGAAGAGATGTTCCCGGTAGGCTGTAAGAGCACTGTGCAGAGCGAGTTGTTTCTCAGCTTCCCAAAGAGCTGGAAGCAAGATGCTGTGGGGCCCAACTCGCCGTTTGGAAAGAAGCCTGCACGTTGTGCCTTTCAGCTCTAGGGCAAAGTAGCACACCCAGAGCAGAAGTCCTACTTCAGCCAGATCAGGCCTGCGAAGAAACTGCGTTTCACAGGCCTTTGGAAGAGATGTTCCCGGTAGGCTGTAAGAGCACTGTGCAGAGCGAGTTGTTTCTCAGCTTCCCAAAGAGCTGGAAGCAAGATGCTTTGGGGCCCAACTCGCCCTTTGGAAAGCAGCCTGCACGTTGTGCCTTTCAGCTCTAGGGCAAAGTAGCACACCCAGAGCAGAAGTCCTACTTCAGCCAGATCAGGCCTGCAAAGAAACTGCGTTTCACAGGCCTTTGGAAGAGATGTTCCCGGTAGTCTGTAAGAGCACTGTGCAGAGCGAGTTGTTTCTTAGCTTCCCAAAGAGCTGGAAGCAAGATGCTGTGGGGCCCAACTCGCCCTTTGGAAAGAAGACTGCACGTTGTGCATTTCAGCTCTAGGGCAATGTAGCACACCCAGAGCAGAAGTCCTACTTCAGCCAGATCAGGCCTGCAAAGAAACTGCGTTTCACAGGCCTTTGGAAGAGATGTTCCCGGTAGGCTGTAAGAGCACTGTGCAGAGCGAGTTGTTTCTTAGCTTCCCAAAGAGCTGGAAGCAAGATGCTGTGGGGTCCAACTCGCCCTTTGGAAAGAAGCCTGCACGTTGTGCCTTTTAGCTCTAGGGCAAAGTAGCACACCCAGAGCAGAAGTCCTACTTCAGCCAGATCAGGCCTGCAAAGAAACTGCGTTTCACAGGCCTTTGGAAGAGATGTTCCCGGTAGGCTGTAAGAGCACTGTGCAGAGCTAGTGGTTTCTCAGCTTCCCAAAGAGCTGGAAGCAAGATGCTGTGGGGCCCAACTCGCCCTTTGGAAAGCAGCCTGCACGTTGTGCCTTTCAGCTCTAGGGCAAAGTAGCACACCCAGAGCAGAAGTCCTACTTCAGCCAGATCAGGCCTGCAAAGAAACTGCATTTCACAGCCCTTTGGAAGAGATGTTCCCGGTAGGCTGTAAGAGCACTGTGCAGAGAGAGTTGTTTCTTAGCTTCCCAAAGAGCTGGAAGCAAGATGCTGTGGGGCCCAACTCGCCCTTTGGAAAGAAGCCTGCACGTTGTGCCTTTCAGCTCTAGGGCAAAGTAGCACACCCAGAGCAGAAGTCCTACTTCACCCAGATCAGGCCTGCAAAGAAACTGCGTTTGACAGGCCTTTGGAAGAGATGTTCCCGGTAGGCTGTAAGAGCACTGTGCAGAGCGAGTTGTTTCTCAGCTTCCCAAAGAGCTGGAAGCAAGATGCTGTGGGGCCCAACTCGCCCTTTGGAAAGCAGCCTGCACGTTGTGCCTTTCAGCTGTAGGGCAAAGTAGCACACCCAGAGCAGAAGTCCTACTTCAGCCAGATCAGGCCTGCAAAGAAACTGCGTTTCACAGGCCTTTGGAAGAGATGTTCCCGGTAGGCTGTAACAGCACTGTGCAGAGCGAGTTGTTTCTTAGCTTACCAAAGAGCTGGAAGCAAGATGCTGTGGGGCCCAACTCGCCCTTTGGAAAGCAGCCTGCACGTTGTGCCTTTCAGCTCTAGGGCAAAGTAGCACACCCAGAGCAGAAGTCCTACTTCAGCCAGATCAGGCCTGCAAAGAAACTGCGTTTCACAGGCCTTTGGAAGAGATGTTCCCGGTAGGCTGTAACAGCACTGTGCAGAGCGAGTTGTTTCTTAGCTTCCCAAAGAGCTGGAAGCAAGATGATGTGGGGCCCAACTGGCCCTTTGGAAAGAAGCCTGCACGTTGTGCCTTTCAGCTCTAGGGCAATGTAGCACACCCAGAGCAGAAGTCCTACTTCAGCCAGATCAGGCCTGCAAAGAAACTGCGTTTCACAGCCCTTTGGAAGAGATGTTCCCGGTAGGCTGTAAGAGCACTGTGCAGAGCGAGTGGTTTCTTAGCTTCCCAAAGAGCTGGAAGCAAGATGCTGTGGGGCCCAACTCGCCCTTTGGAAAGAAGCCTGCACGTTGTGCCTTTCAGCTCTAGGGCAAAGTAGCACACCCAGAGCAGAAGTCCTACTTCAGCCAGATCAGGCCTGCCAAGAAACTGCGTTTCACAGGCCTTTGGAAGAGATGTTCCCGGTAGGCTGTAAGAGCAATGTGCAGAGCGAGTGGTTTCTTAGCTTCCCAAAGAGCTGGAAGCAAGATGCTGTGGGGCCCAACTCGCCCTTTGGAAAGAAGCCTGCACTTTGTGCCTTTCAGCTCTAGGGCAAAGTAGCACACCCAGAGCAGAAGTCCTACTTCATCCAGATCAGGCCTGCAAAGAAACTGCGTTTCACAGGCCTTTGGAAGAGATGTTCCCGGTAGGCTGTAAGAGCACTGTGCAGAGCGAGTTGTTTCTCAGCTTCCCAAAGAGCTGGAAGCAAGATTCTGTGGGGCCCAACTCGCCTTTTGGAAAGAAGCCTGCACGTTGTGCCTTTCAGCTCTAGGGCAAAGTAGCACACCCAGAGCAGAAGTCCTACTTCAGCCAGATCCGGCCTGCAAAGAAACTGCGTTTCACAGGCCTTTGGAAGAGATGTTCCCGGTAGGCTGTAACAGCACTGTGCAGAGCGAGTTGTTTCTTAGCTTCCCAAAGAGCTGGAAGCAAGATGCTGTGGGGCCCAACTGGCCCTTTGGAAAGAAGCCTGCACGTTGTGCCTTTCAGCTCTAGGGCAATGTAGCACACCCAGAGCAGAAGTCCTACTTCAGCCAGATCAGGCCTGCAAAGAAACTGCGTTTCACAGCCCTTTGGAAGAGATGTTCCCGGTAGGCTGTAAGAGCACTGTGCAGAGCGAGTGGTTTCTTAGCTTCCCAAAGAGCTGGAAGCAAGATGCTGTGGGGCCCAACTCGCCCTTTGGAAAGAAGCCTGCACGTTGTGCCTTTCAGCTCTAGGGCAAAGTAGCACACCCAGAGCAGAAGTCCTACTTCAGCCAGATCAGGCCTGCCAAGAAACTGCGTTTCACAGCCCTTTGGAAGAGATGTTCCCGGTAGGCTGTAAGAGCACTGTGCAGAGCGAGTTGCTTCTTAGCTTCCCAAAGAGCTGGAAGCAAGATGCTGTGGGGCCCAACTCGCCCTTTGGAAAGAAGCCTGCACGTTGTGCCTTTCAGCTCTAGGGCAAAGTAGCACACCCAGAGCAGAAGTCCTACTTCAGCCAGATAAGGCCTGCAAAGAAACTGCGTTTGACAGGCCTTTGGAAGAGATGTTCCCGGTAGGCTGTAAGAGCACTGTGCAGAGCGAGTTGTTTCTTAGCTTCCCAAAG
Organism: Equus caballus; assembly: GCF_041296265.1. Taxonomy (NCBI): domain Eukaryota; kingdom Metazoa; phylum Chordata; class Mammalia; order Perissodactyla; family Equidae; genus Equus; species Equus caballus. Next base: position 22,321,281 of record NC_091695.1, read on the forward strand.
AGCTGGAAGCAAGATGCTGTGGGGCCCAACTCGCCCTTTGGAAAGAAGCCTGCACGTTGTGCCTTTCAGCTCTAGGGCAAAGTAGCACACCCAGAGCAGAAGTCCTACTTCATCCAGATCAGGCCTGCAAAGAAACTGCGTTTCACAGGCCTTTGGAAGAGATGTTCCCGGTAGGCTGTAAGAGCACTGTGCAGAGCGAGTTGTTTCTCAGCTTCCCAAAGAGCTGGAAGCAAGATGCTGTGGGGCCCAACTCGCCCTTTGGAAAGAAGCCTGCACGTTGTGCCTTTCAGCTCTAGGGCAAAGTAGCACACCCAGAGCAGAAGTCCTACTTCAGCCAGATCAGGCCTGCAAAGAAACTGCGTTTCACAGGCCTTTGGAAGAGATGTTCCCGGTAGGCTGTAACAGCACTGTGCAGAGCGAGTTGTTTCTTAGCTTACCAAAGAGCTGGAAGCAAGATGCTGTGGGGCCCAACTCGCCCTTTGGAAAGAAGCCTGCACGTTGTGCCTTTCAGCTCTAGGGCAAAGTAGCACACCCAGAGCAGAAGTCCTACTTAAGCCAGATCAGGCCTGCAAAGAAACTGCGTTTCACAGGCCTTTGGAAGAGATGTTCCCGGTAGGCTGTAAGAGCACTGTGCAGAGCGAGTTGTTTCTTAGCTTCCCAAAGAGCTGGAAGCAAGATGCTGTGGGGCCCAACTGGTCCTTTGGAAAGAAGCCTGCACGTTTTGCCTTTCAGCTCTAGGGCAATGTAGCACACCCAGAGCAGAAGTCCTACTTCAGCCAGATCAGGCCTGCAAAGAAACTGCGTTTCACAGCCCTTTGGAAGAGATGTTCCCAGTAGGCTGTAAGAGCACTGTGCAGAGCGAGTGGTTTCTTAGCTTCCCAAAGAGCTGGAAGCAAGATGCTGTGGGGCCCAACTCGCCCTTTGGAAAGAAGCCTGCACGTTGTGCCTTTCAGCTCTAGGGCAAAGTAGCACACCCAGAGCAGAAGTCCTACTTCAGCCAGATCAGGCCTGCAAAGAAACTGCGTTTCACAGGCCTTTGGAAGAGATGTTCCCGGTAGGCTGTAACAGCACTGTGCAGAGCGAGTTGTTTCTTAGCTTCCCAAAGAGCTGGAAGCAAGATGCTGTGGGGCCCAACTCGCCCTTTGGAAAGAAGCCTGCACGTTGTGCCTTTCAGCTCTAGGGCAATGTAGCACACCCAGAGCAGAAGTCCTACTTCAGCCAGATCAGGCCTGCAAAGAAACTGCGTTTCACAGGCCTTTGGAAGAGATGTTCCCGGTAGGCTGTAAGAGCACTGTGCAGAGCGAGTGGTTTCTTAGCTTCCCAAAGAGCTGGAAGCAAGATGCTGTGGGGCCCAACTCGCCCTTTGGAAAGAAGCCTGCACGTTGTGCCTTTCAGCTCTAGGGCAAAGTAGCACACCCAGAGCAGAAGTCCTACTTCAGCCAGATCAGGCCTGCAAAGAAACTGTGTTTCACAGGCCTTTGGAAGTGATGTTCCCGGTAGGCTGTAAGAGCACTGTGCAGAGCGAGTTGTTTCTTAGCTTCCCAAAGAGCTGGAAGCAAGATGCTGTGGGGCCCAACTCGCCCTTTGGAAAGAAGCCTGCACGTTGTGCCTTTCAGCTCTAGGGCAAAGTAGCACACCCAGAGCAGAAGTCCTACTTCAGCCAGATCAGGCCTTCCAAGAAACTGCGTTTCACAACTTTGGAAGAGATGTTCCCGGTAGGCTGTAAGAGCACTGTGCAGAGCGAGTGGTTTCTTAGCTTCCCAAAGAGCTGGAAGCAAGATGCTGTGGGGCCCAACTCGCCCTTTGGAAAGAAGCCTGCACGTTGTGCCTTTCAGCTCTAGGGCAAAGTAGCACACCCAGAGCAGAAGTCCTACTTCAGCCAGATCAGGCCTGCAAAGAAACTGCGTTTCACAGGCCTTTGGAAGATATGTTCCCGGTAGGCTGTAAGAGCACTGTGCAGAGCGAGTGGTTTCTTAGCTTCCCAAAGAGCTGGAAGCAAGATGCTGTGGGGCCCAACTCGCCCTTTGGAAAGAAGCCTGCACGTTGTGCCTTTCAGCTCTAGGGCAATGTAGCACACCCAGAGCAGAAGTCCTACTTCAGCCAGATCAGGCCTGCAAAGAAACTGCGTTTCACAGCCCTTTGGAAGAGATGTTCCCGGTAGGCTGTAAGAGCACTGTGCAGAGCGAGTTGTTTCTTAGCTTCCCAAAGAGCTGGAAGCAAGATGCTGTGGGGCCCAACTCGCCCTTTGGAAAGAAGCCTGCACGTTGTGCCTTTCAGCTCTAGGGCAAAGTAGCACACCCAGAGCAGAAGTCCTACTTCAGCCAGATCAGGCCTGCAAAGAAACTGCGTTTGACAGGCCTTTGGAAGAGATGTTCCCGGTAGGCTGTAAGAGCACTGTGCAGAGCGAGTTGTTTCTTAGCTTCCCAAAGAGCTGGAAGCAAGATGCTGTGGGGCCCAACTCGCCCTTTGGAAAGAAGCCTGCACGTTGTGCCTTTCAGCTCTAGGGCAAAGTAGCACACCCAGAGCAGAAGTCCTACTTCATCCAGATCAGGCCTGCAAAGAAACTGCGTTTCACAGGCCTTTGGAAGAGATGTTCCCGGTAGGCTGTAAGAGCACTGTGCAGAGCGAGTTGTTTCTCAGCTTCCCAAAGAGCTGGAAGCAAGATGCTGTGGGGCCCAACTCGCCCTTTGGAAAGCAGCCTGCACGTTGTGCCTTTCAGCTCTAGGGCAAAGTAGCACACCCAGAGCAGAAGTCCTACTTCAGCCAGATCAGGCCTGCAAAGAAACTGCGTTTCACAGGCCTTTGGAAGAGATGTTCCCGGTAGGCTGTAACAGCACTGTGCAGAGAGAGTTGTTTCTTAGCTTACCAAAGAGCTGGAAGCAAGATGCTGTGGGGCCCAACTCGCCCTTTGGAAAGAAGCCTGCACGTTGTGCCTTTCAGCTCTAGGGCAAAGTAGCACACCCAGAGCAGAAGTCCTACTTCAGCCAGATCAGGCCTGCAAAGAAACTGCGTTTCACAGGCCTTTGGAAGAGATGTTCCCGGTAGGCTGTAACAGCACTGTGCAGAGCGAGTTGTTTCTTAGCTTCCCAAAGAGCTGGAAGCAAGATGCTGTGGGGCCCAACTGGTCCTTTGGAAAGAAGCCTGCACGTTTTGCCTTTCAGCTCTAGGGCAATGTAGCACACCCAGAGCAGAAGTCCTACTTCAGCCAGATCAGGCCTGCAAAGAAACTGCGTTTCACAGCCCTTTGGAAGAGATGTTCCCAGTAGGCTGTAAGAGCACTGTGCAGAGCGAGTGGTTTCTTAGCTTCCCAAAGAGCTGGAAGCAAGATGCTGTGGGGCCCAACTCGCCCTTTGGAAAGAAGCCTGCACGTTGTGCCTTTCAGCTCTAGGGCAAAGTAGCACACCCAGAGCAGAAGTCCTACTTCAGCCAGATCAGGCCTGCAAAGAAACTGCGTTTCACAGGCCTTTGGAAGAGATGTTTCCGGTAGGCTGTAAGAGCACTGTGCAGAGCGAGTTGTTTCTTAGCTTCCCAAAGAGCTGGAAGCAAGATGCTGTGGGGCCCAACTCGCCCTTTGGAAAGAAGCCTGCACGTTGTGCCTTTCAGCTCTAGGGCAATGTAGCACACCCAGAGCAGAAGTCCTACTTCAGCCAGATCAGGCCTGCAAAGAAACTGCGTTTCACAGGCCTTTGGAAGAGATGTTCCCGGTAGGCTGTAAGAGCACTGTCCAGAGCGAGTGGTTTTTTAGCTTCCCAAAGAGCTGGAAGCAAGATGCTGTGGGGCCCAACTCGCCCTTTGGAAAGAAGCCTGCACGTTGTGCCTTTCAGCTCTAGAGCAAAGTAGCACACCCAGAGCAGAAGTCCTACTTCAGCCGGATCAGGCCTGCAAAGTAACTGCGTTTGACAGGCCTTTGGAAGAGATGTTCCCGGTAGGCTGTAAGAGCACTGTGCAGAGCGAGTTGTTTCTTAGCTTCCCAAAGAGCTGGAAGCAAGATGCTGTGGGGCCCAACTCGCCCTTTGGAAAGAAGCCCGCACGTTGTGCCTTTCAGCTCTAGGGCAAAGTAGCACACCCAGAGCAGAAGTCCTACTTCAGCCAGATCAGGCCTGCAAAGAAACTGCGTTTCACAGGCCTTTGGAAGAGATGTTCCCGGTAGGCTGTAAGAGCACTGTGCAGAGCGAGTTGTTTCTTAGCTTCCCAAAGAGCTGGAAGCAAGGTTCTGTGGGGCCCAACTCGCCCTTTGGAAAGAAGCCTGCACGTTGTGCCTTTCAGCTCTAGGGCAAAGTAGCACACCCAGAGCAGAAGTCCTACTTCAGCCAGATCAGGCCTGCAAAGAAACTGTGTTTCACAGGCCTTTGGAAGAGATGTTCCCGGTAGGCTGTAAGAGCACTGTGCAGAGCGAGTTGTTTCTTAGCTTCCCAAAGAGCTGGAAGCAAGATGCTGTGGGGCCCAACTCGCCCTTTGGAAAGAAGCCTGCACGTTGTGCCTTTCAGCTCTAGGGCAAAGTAGCACACCCAGAGCAGAAGTCCTACTTCAGCCAGATCAGGCCTGCAAAGAAACTGCGTTTCACAGGCCTTTGGAAGAGATGTTCCCGGTAGGCTGTAAGAGCACTGTGCAGAGCGAGTGGTTTCTTAGCTTCCCAAAGAGCTGGAAGCAAGATGCTGTGGGGCCCAACTCGCCCTTTGGAAAGAAGCCTGCACCTTGTGCCTTTCAGCTCTAGGGCAAAGTAGCACACCCAGAGCAGAAGTCCTACTTCATCCAGATCAGGCCTGCCAAGAAACTGCGTTTCACAGGCCTTTGGAAGAGATGTTCCCGGTAGGCTGTAAGAGCACTGTGCAGAGCGAGTTGTTTCTTAGCTTCCCAAAGAGCTGGAAGCAAGATGCTGTGGGGCCCAACTCGCCCTTTGGAAAGAAGCCTGCACGTTGTGCCTTTCAGATCTAGGGCAATGTAGCACACCCAGAGCAGAAGTCCTACTTCAGCCAGATCAGGCCTGCAAAGAAACTGCGTTTCACAGGCCTTTGGAAGAGATGTTCCCGGTAGGCTGTAAGAGCACTGTGCAGAGCGAGTTGTTTCTTAGCTTCCCAAAGAGCTGGAAGCAAGATGCTGTGGGGCCCAACTCGCCCTTTGGAAAGAAGCCTGCACGTTGTGCCTTTCAGCTCTAGGGCAAAGTAGCACACCCAGAGCAGAAGTCCTACTTCAGCCAGATCAGGCCTGCAAAGAAACTGCGTTTCACAGGCCTTTGGAAGAGATGTTCCCGGTAGGCTGTAACAGCACTGTGCAGAGCGAGTTGTTTCTTAGCTTCCCAAAGAGCTGGAAGCAAGATGCTGTGGGGCCCAACTCGCCCTTTGGAAAGAAGCCTGCACGTTGTGCCTTTCAGCTCTAGGGCAAAGTAGCACACCCAGAGCAGAAGTCCTACTTCAGCCAGATCAGGCCTGCCAAGAAACTGCGTTTCAAAGGCCTTTGGAAGAGATGTTCCCGGTAGGCTGTAAGAGCACTGTGCAGAGCGAGTGGTTTCTTAGCTTCCCAAAGAGCTGGAAGCAAGATGCTGTGGGGCCCAACTCGCCCTTTGGAAAGAAGCCTGCACGTTGTGCCTTTCAGCTCTAGGGCAAAGTAGCACACCCAGAGCAGAAGTCCTACTTCAGCCAGATCAGGCCTGCAAAGAAACTGCGTTTCACAGGCCTTTGGAAGAGATGTTCCCGGTAGGCTGTAAGAGCACTGTGCAGAGCGAGTTGTTTCTTAGCTTCCCAAAGAGCTGGAAGCAAGATGCTGTGGGGCCCAACTCGCCCTTTGGAAAGAAGCCTGCACGTTGTGCCTTTCAGCTCTAGGGCAATGTAGCACACCCAGAGCAGAAGTCCTACTTCAGCCAGATCAGGCCTGCAAAGAAACTGCGTTTCACAGCCCTTTGGAAGAGATGTTCCCGGTAGGCTGTAAGAGCACTGTGCAGAGCGAGTGGTTTCTTAGCTTCCCAAAGAGCTGGAAGCAAGATGCTGTGGGGCCCAACTCGCCCTTTGGAAAGAAGCCCGCACGTTGTGCCTTTCAGCTCTAGGGCAAAGTAGCACACCCAGAGCAGAAGTCCTACTTCAGCCAGATCAGGCCTGCCAAGAAACTGCGTTTCACAGGCCTTTGGAAGAGATGTTCCCGGTAGGCTGTAAGAGCACTGTGCAGAGCGAGTTGTTTCTTAGCTTCCCAAAGAGCTGGAAGCAAGATGCTGTGGGGCCCAACTCGCCCTTTGGAAAGAAGCCTGCACGTTGTGCCTTTCAGCTGTAGGGCAAAGTAGCACACCCAGAGCAGAAGTCCTACTTCAGCCAGATCAGGCCTGCAAAGAAACTGCGTTTCACAGGCCTTTGGAAGAGATGTTCCCGGTAGGCTGTAAGAGCACTGTCCAGAGCGAGTGGTTTCTTAGCTTCCCAAAGAGCTGGAAGCAAGATGCTGTGGGGCCCAACTCGCCCTTTGGAAAGAAGCCTGCACGTTGTGCCTTTCAGCTCTAGAGCAAAGTAGCACACCCAGAGCAGAAGTCCTACTTCAGCAGGATCAGGCCTGCAAAGTAACTGCGTTTGACAGGCCTTTGGAAGAGATGTTCCCGGTAGGCTGTAAGAGCACTGTGCAGAGCGAGTTGTTTCTTAGCTTCCCAAAGAGCTGGAAGCAAGATGCTGTGGGGCCCAACTCGCCCTTTGGAAAGAAGCCCGCACGTTGTGCCTTTCAGCTCTAGGGCAAAGTAGCACACCCAGAGCAGAAGTCCTACTTCAGCCAGATCAGGCCTGCAAAGAAACTGCGTTTGACAGGCCTTTGGAAGAGATGTTCCCGGTAGGCTGTAAGAGCACTGTGCAGAGCGAGTTGTTTCTTAGCTTCCCAAAGAGCTGGAAGCAAGATGCTGTGGGGCCCAACTCGTCCTTTGGAAAGAAGCCTGCACGTTGTGCCTTTCAGCTCTAGGGCAAAGTAGCACACCCAGAGCAGAAGTCCTACTTCATCCAGATCAGGCCTGCAAAGAAACTGCGTTTGACAGGCCTTTGGAAGAGATGTTCCCGGTAGGCTGTAAGAGCACTGTGCAGAGCGAGTTGTTTCTCAGCTTCCCAAAGAGCTGGAAGCAAGATGCTGTGGGGCCCAACTCGCCCTTTGGAAAGCAGCCTGCACGTTGTGCCTTTCAGCTCTAGGGCAAAGTAGCACACCCAGAGCAGAAGTCCTACTTCAGCCAGATCAGGCCTGCAAAGAAACTGCGTTTCACAGGCCTTTGGAAGAGATGTTCCCGGTAGGCTGTAACAGCACTGTGCAGAGCGAGTTGTTTCTTAGCTTCCCAAAGAGCTGGAAGCAAGATGCTGTGGGGCCCAACTCGCCCTTTGGAAAGAAGCCTGCACGTTGTGCCTTTCAGCTCTAGGGCAATGTAGCACACCCAGATTAGAAGTCCTACTTCAGCCAGATCAGGCCTGCAAAGAAACTGCGTATCACAGCCCTTTGGAAGAGATGTTCCCGGTAGGCTGTAAGAGCACTGTGCAGAGCGAGTTGTTTCTTAGCTTCCCAAAGAGCTGGAAGCAAGATGCTGTGGGGCCCAACTCGCCCTTTGGAAAGAAGCCTGCACGTTGTGCCTTTCAGCTCTAGGGCAAAGTAGCACACCCAGAGCAGAAGTCCTACTTCAGCCAGATCAGGCCTGCAAAGAAACTGCGTTTCACAGGCCTTTGGAAGAGATGTTCCCGGTAGGCTGTAAGAGCACTGTGCAGAGCGAGTTGTTTCTTAGCTTCCCAAAGAGCTGGAAGCAAGATGCTGTGGGGCCCAACTCGCCCTTTGGAAAGAAGCCTGCACGTTGTGCCTTTCAGCTCTAGGGCAAAGTAGCACACCCAGAGCAGAAGTCCTACTTCAGCCAGATCAGGCCTGCCAAGAAACTGCGTTTCACAGGCCTTTGGAAGAGATGTTCCCGGTAGGCTGTAAGAGCACTGTGCAGAGCGAGTGGTTTCTTAGCTTCCCAAAGAGCTGGAAGCAAGATGCTGTGGGGCCCAACTCGCCCTTTGGAAAGAAGCCTGCACGTTGTGCCTTTCAGCTCTAGGGCAAAGTAGCACACCCAGAGCAGAAGTCCTACTTCAGCCAGATCAGGCCTGCAAAGAAACTGCGTTTCACAGGCCTTTGGAAGAGATGTTCCCGGTAGGCTGTAAGAGCACTGTGCAGAGCGAGTTGTTTCTTAGCTTCCCAAAGAGCTGGAAGCAAGATGCTGTGGGGCCCAACTCGCCCTTTGGAAAGAAGCCTGCACGTTGTGCCTTTCAGCTCTAGGGCAATGTAGCACACCCAGAGCAGAAGTCCTACTTCAGCCAGATCAGGCCTGCAAAGAAACTGCGTTTCACAGCCCTTTGGAAGAGATGTTCCCGGTAGGCTGTAAGAGCACTGTGCAGAGCGAGTGGTTTCTTAGCTTCCCAAAGAGCTGGAAGCAAGATGCTGTGGGGCCCAACTCGCCCTTTGGAAAGAAGCCCGCACGTTGTGCCTTTCAGCTCTAGGGCAAAGTAGCACACCCAGAGCAGAAGTCCTACTTCAGCCAGATCAGGCCTGCCAAGAAACTGCGTTTCACAGGCCTTTGGAAGAGATGTTCCCGGTAGGCTGTAAGAGCACTGTGCAGAGCGAGTTGTTTCTTAGCTTCCCAAAGAGCTGGAAGCAAGATGCTGTGGGGCCCAACTCGCCCTTTGGAAAGAAGCCTGCACGTTGTGCCTTTCAGCTGTAGGGCAAAGTAGCACACCCAGAGCAGAAGTCCTACTTCAGCCAGATCAGGCCTGCAAAGAAACTGCGTTTCACAGGCCTTTGGAAGAGATGTTCCCGGTAGGCTGTAAGAGCACTGTGCAGAGCGAGTTGTTTCTCAGCTTCCCAAAGAGCTGGAAGCAAGATGCTGTGGGGCCCGACTCGCCCTTTGGAAAGCAGCCTGCACGTTGTGCCTTTCACCTCTAGGGCAAAGTAGCACACCCAGAGCAGAAGTCCTACTTCAGCCAGATCAGGCCTGCAAAGAAATTGCGTTTCACAGGCCTTTGGAAGAGATGTTCCCGGTAGGCTGTAACAGCACTGTGCAGAGCGAGTTGTTTCTTAGCTTACCAAAGAGGTGGAAGCAAGATGCTGTGGGGCCCAACTCGCCCTTTGGAAAGAAGCCTGCACGTTGTGCCTTTCAGCTCTAGGGCAAAGTAGCACACCCAGAGCAGAAGTCCTACTTCAGCCAGATCAGGCCTGCAAAGAAACTGCGTTTCACAGGCCTTTGGAAGAGATGTTCCCGGTAGGCTGTAAGAGCACTGTCCAGAGCGAGTGGTTTCTTAGCTTCCCAAAGAGCTGGAAGCAAGATGCTGTGGGGCCCAACTCGCCCTTTGGAAAGAAGCCTGCACGTTGTGCCTTTCAGCTCTAGAGCAAAGTAGCACACCCAGAGCAGAAGTCCTACTTCAGCAGGATCAGGCCTGCAAAGTAACTGCGTTTCACAGGCCTTTGGAAGAGATGTTCCCGGTAGGCTGTAAGAGCACTGTGCAGAGCGAGTTGTTTCTTAGCTTCCCAAAGAGCTGGAAGCAAGATGTTGTGGGGCCCAACTCGCCCTTTGGAAAGAAGCCCGCACGTTGTGCCTTTCAGCTCTAGGGCAAAGTAGCACACCCAGAGCAGAAGTCCTACTTCAGCCAGATCAGGCCTGCAAAGAAACTGCGTTTCACAGGCCTTTGGAAGAGATGTTCCCGGTAGGCTGTAAGAGCACTGTGCAGAGCGAGTTGTTTCTTAGCTTCCCAAAGAGCTGGAAGCAAGATGCTGTGGGGCCCAACTCGCCCTTTGGAAAGAAGCCCGCACGTTGTGCCTTTCAGCTCTAGGGCAAAGTAGCACACCCAGAGCAGAAGTCCTACTTCAGCCAGATCAGGCCTGCAAAGAAACTGTGTTTCACAGGCCTTTGGAAGAGATGTTCCCGGTAGGCTGTAAGAGCACTGTGCAGAGCGAGTTGTTTCTTAGCTTCCCAAAGAGCTGGAAGCAAGATGCTGTGGGGCCCAACTCGCCCTTTGGAAAGAAGCCTGCACGTTGTGCCTTTCAGCTCTAGGGCAATGTAGCACACCCAGAGCAGAAGTCCTACTTCAGCCAGATCAGGCCTGCCAAGAAACTGCGTTTCACAGGCCTTTGGAAGAGATGTTCCTGGTAGGCTGTAAGAGCACTGTGCAGAGCGAGTGGTTTCTTAGCTTCCCAAAGAGCTGGAAGCAAGATGCTGTGGGGCCCAACTCGCCCTTTGGAAAGAAGCCTGCACGTTGTGCCTTTCAGCTCTAGGGCAAAGTAGCACACCCAGAGCAGAAGTCCTACTTCAGCCAGATCAGGCCTGCAAAGAAACTGCGTTTCACAGGCCTTTGGAAGAGATGTTCCCGGTAGGTTGTAAGAGCACTGTGCAGAGCGAGTTGTTTCTTATCTTCCCAAAGAGCTGGAAGCAAGATGCTGTGGGGCCCAACTCGCCCTTTGGAAAGAAGCCTGCACGTTGTGCCTTTCAGCTCTAGGGCAATGTAGCACACCCAGAGCAGAAGTCCTACTTCAGCCAGATCAGGCCTGCAAAGAAACTGCGTTTCACAGGCCTTTGGAAGAGATGTTCCCGGTAGGCTGTAAGAGCACTGTGCAGAGCGAGTGGTTTCTGAGCTTCCCAAAGAGCTGGAAGCAAGATGCTGTGGGGCCCAACTCGCCCTTTGGAAAGAAGCCTGCACGTTGTGCCTTTCAGCTCTAGGGCAAAGTAGCACACCCAGAGCAGAAGTCCTACTTCAGCCAGATCAGGCCTGCAAAGAAACTGCGTTTCACAGGCCTTTGGAAGAGATGTTCCCGGTAGGCTGTAGCAGCACTGTGCAGAGCGAGTGGTTTCTTAGCTTCCCAAAGAGCTGGAAGCAAGATGCTGTGGGGCCCAACTCGCCCTTTGGAAAGAAGCCTGCACGTTGTGCCTTTCAGCTCTAGGGCAATGTAGCACACCCAGAGCAGAAGTCCTACTTCAGCCAGATCAGGCCTGCAAAGAAACTGCGTTTGACAGGCCTTTGGAAGAGATGTTCCCGGTAGGCTGTAAGAGCACTGTGCAGAGCGAGTTGTTTCTTAGCTTCCCAAAGAGCTGGAAGCAAGATGCTGTGGGGCCCAACTCGTCCTTTGGAAAGAAGCCTGCACGTTGTGCCTTTCAGCTCTAGGGCAAAGTAGCACACCCAGAGCAGAAGTCCTACTTCATCCAGATCAGGCCTGCAAAGAAACTGCGTTTGACAGGCCTTTGGAAGAGATGTTCCCGGTAGGCTGTAAGAGCACTGTGCAGAGCGAGTTGTTTCTCAGCTTCCCAAAGAGCTGGAAGCAAGATGCTGTGGGGCCCAACTCGCCCTTTGGAAAGCAGCCTGCACGTTGTGCCTTTCAGCTCTAGGGCAAAGTAGCACACCCAGAGCAGAAGTCCTACTTCAGCCAGATCAGGCCTGCAAAGAAACTGCGTTTCACAGGCCTTTGGAAGAGATGTTCCCGGTAGGCTGTAACAGCACTGTGCAGAGCGAGTTGTTTCTTAGCTTCCCAAAGAGCTGGAAGCAAGATGCTGTGGGGCCCAACTCGCCCTTTGGAAAGAAGCCTGCACGTTGTGCCTTTCAGCTCTAGGGCAATGTAGCACACCCAGATTAGAAGTCCTACTTCAGCCAGATCAGGCCTGCAAAGAAACTGCGTATCACAGCCCTTTGGAAGAGATGTTCCCGGTAGGCTGTAAGAGCACTGTGCAGAGCGAGTTGTTTCTTAGCTTCCCAAAGAGCTGGAAGCAAGATGCTGTGGGGCCCAACTCGCCCTTTGGAAAGAAGCCTGCACGTTGTGCCTTTCAGCTCTAGGGCAAAGTAGCACACCCAGAGCAGAAGTCCTACTTCAGCCAGATCAGGCCTGCAAAGAAACTGCGTTTCACAGGCCTTTGGAAGAGATGTTCCCGGTAGGCTGTAACAGCACTGTGCAGAGCGAGTTGTTTCTTAGCTTCCCAAAGAGCTGGAAGCAAGATGCTGTGGGGCCCAACTCGCCCTTTGGAAAGAAGCCTGCACGTTGTGCCTTTCAGCTCTAGGGCAAAGTAGCACACCCAGAGCAGAAGTCCTACTTCAGCCAGATCAGGCCTGCCAAGAAACTGCGTTTCACAGGCCTTTGGAAGAGATGTTCCCGGTAGGCTGTAAGAGCACTGTGCAGAGCGAGTGGTTTCTTAGCTTCCCAAAGAGCTGGAAGCAAGATGCTGTGGGGCCCAACTCGCCCTTTGGAAAGAAGCCTGCACGTTGTGCCTTTCAGCTCTAGGGCAAAGTAGCACACCCAGAGCAGAAGTCCTACTTCAGCCAGATCAGGCCTGCAAAGAAACTGCGTTTCACAGGCCTTTGGAAGAGATGTTCCCGGTAGGCTGTAAGAGCACTGTGCAGAGCGAGTTGTTTCTTAGCTTCCCAAAGAGCTGGAAGCAAGATGCTGTGGGGCCCAACTCGCCCTTTGGAAAGAAGCCTGCACGTTGTGCCTTTCAGCTCTAGGGCAATGTAGCACACCCAGAGCAGAAGTCCTACTTCAGCCAGATCAGGCCTGCAAAGAAACTGCGTTTCACAGCCCTTTGGAAGAGATGTTCCCGGTAGGCTGTAAGAGCACTGTGCAGAGCGAGTGGTTTCTTAGCTTCCCAAAGAGCTGGAAGCAAGATGCTGTGGGGCCCAACTCGCCCTTTGGAAAGAAGCCCGCACGTTGTGCCTTTCAGCTCTAGGGCAAAGTAGCACACCCAGAGCAGAAGTCCTACTTCAGCCAGATCAGGCCTGCCAAGAAACTGCGTTTCACAGGCCTTTGGAAGAGATGTTCCCGGTAGGCTGTAAGAGCACTGTGCAGAGCGAGTTGTTTCTTAGCTTCCCAAAGAGCTGGAAGCAAGATGCTGTGGGGCCCAACTCGCCCTTTGGAAAGAAGCCTGCACGTTGTGCCTTTCAGCTGTAGGGCAAAGTAGCACACCCAGAGCAGAAGTCCTACTTCAGCCAGATCAGGCCTGCAAAGAAACTGCGTTTCACAGGCCTTTGGAAGAGATGTTCCCGGTAGGCTGTAAGAGCACTGTGCAGAGCGAGTTGTTTCTCAGCTTCCCAAAGAGCTGGAAGCAAGATGCTGTGGGGCCCGACTCGCCCTTTGGAAAGCAGCCTGCACGTTGTGCCTTTCACCTCTAGGGCAAAGTAGCACACCCAGAGCAGAAGTCCTACTTCAGCCAGATCAGGCCTGCAAAGAAATTGCGTTTCACAGGCCTTTGGAAGAGATGTTCCCGGTAGGCTGTAACAGCACTGTGCAGAGCGAGTTGTTTCTTAGCTTACCAAAGAGGTGGAAGCAAGATGGTGTGGGGCCCAACTCGCCCTTTGGAAAGAAGCCTGCACGTTGTGCCTTTCAGCTCTAGGGCAAAGTAGCACACCCAGAGCAGAAGTCCTACTTCAGCCAGATCAGGCCTGCAAAGAAACTGCGTTTCACAGGCCTTTGGAAGAGATGTTCCCGGTAGGCTGTAAGAGCACTGTCCAGAGCGAGTGGTTTCTTAGCTTCCCAAAGAGCTGGAAGCAAGATGCTGTGGGGCCCAACTCGCCCTTTGGAAAGAAGCCTGCACATTGTGCCTTTCAGCTCTAGAGCAAAGTAGCACACCCAGAGCAGAAGTCCTACTTCAGCAGGATCAGGCCTGCAAAGTAACTGCGTTTGACAGGCCTTTGGAAGAGATGTTCCCGGTAGGCTGTAAGAGCACTGTGCAGAGCGAGTTGTTTCTTAGCTTCCCAAAGAGCTGGAAGCAAGATGTTGTGGGGCCCAACTCGCCCTTTGGAAAGAAGCCCGCACGTTGTGCCTTTCAGCTCTAGGGCAAAGTAGCACACCCAGAGCAGAAGTCCTACTTCAGCCAGATCAGGCCTGCAAAGAAACTGCGTTTCACAGGCCTTTGGAAGAGATGTTCCCGGTAGGCTGTAAGAGCACTGTGCAGAGCGAGTTGTTTCTTAGCTTCCCAAAGAGCTGGAAGCAAGATGCTGTGGGGCCCAACTCGCCCTTTGGAAAGAAGCCTGCACGTTGTGCCTTTCAGCTGTAGGGCAAAGTAGCACACCCAGAGCAGAAGTCCTACTTCAGCCAGATCAGGCCTGCAAAGAAACTGTGTTTCACAGGCCTTTGGAAGAGATGTTCCCGGTAGGCTGTAAGAGCACTGTGCAGAGCGAGTTGTTTCTTAGCTTCCCAAAGAGCTGGAAGCAAGATGCTGTGGGGCCCAACTCGCCCTTTGGAAAGAAGCCTGCACGTTGTGCCTTTCAGCTCTAGGGCAATGTAGCACACCCAGAGCAGAAGTCCTACTTCAGCCAGATCAGGCCTGCCAAGAAACTGCGTTTCACAGGCCTTTGGAAGAGATGTTCCTGGTAGGCTGTAAGAGCACTGTGCAGAGCGAGTGGTTTCTTAGCTTCCCAAAGAGCTGGAAGCAAGATGCTGTGGGGCCCAACTCGCCCTTTGGAAAGAAGCCTGCACGTTGTGCCTTTCAGCTCTAGGGCAAAGTAGCACACCCAGAGCAGAAGTCCTACTTCAGCCAGATCAGGCCTGCAAAGAAACTGCGTTTCACAGGCCTTTGGAAGAGATGTTCCCGGTAGGTTGTAAGAGCACTGTGCAGAGCGAGTTGTTTCTTATCTTCCCAAAGAGCTGGAAGCAAGATGCTGTGGGGCCCAACTCGCCCTTTGGAAAGAAGCCTGCACGTTGTGCCTTTCAGCTCTAGGGCAATGTAGCACACCCAGAGCAGAAGTCCTACTTCAGCCAGATCAGGCCTGCAAAGAAACTGCGTTTCACAGGCCTTTGGAAGAGATGTTCCCGGTAGGCTGTAAGAGCACTGTGCAGAGCGAGTGGTTTCTGAGCTTCCCAAAGAGCTGGAAGCAAGATGCTGTGGGGCCCAACTCGCCCTTTGGAAAGAAGCCTGCACGTTGTGCCTTTCAGCTCTAGGGCAAAGTAGCACACCCAGAGCAGAAGTCCTACTTCAGCCAGATCAGGCCTGCAAAGAAACTGCGTTTCACAGGCCTTTGGAAGAGATGTTCCCGGTAGGCTGTAGCAGCACTGTGCAGAGCGAGTGGTTTCTTAGCTTCCCAAAGAGCTGGAAGCAAGATGCTGTGGGGCCCAACTCGCCCTTTGGAAAGAAGCCTGCACGTTGTGCCTTTCAGCTCTAGGGCAATGTAGCACACCCAGAGCAGAAGTCCTACTTCAGCCAGATCAGGCCTGCAAAGAAACTGCGTTTCACAGGCCTTTGGAAGAGATGTTCCCGGTAGGCTGTAAGAGCACTGTGCAGAGCGAGTGGTTTCTTAGCTTCCCAAAGAGCTGGAAGCAAGATGCTGTGGGGCCCAACTCGCCCTTTGGAAAGCAGCCTGCACGTTGTGCCTTTCAGCTCTAGGGCAAAGTAGCACACCCAGAGCAGAAGTCCTACTTCAGCCAGATCAGGCCTGCAAAGAAACTGCGTTTCACAGGCCTTTGGAAGAGATGTTCCCGGTAGGCTGTAAGAGCACTGTGCAGAGCGAGTTGTTTCTTAGCTTCCCAAAGAGCTGGAAGCAAGATGCTGTGGGGCCCAACTCGCCCTTTGGAAAGAAGCCTGCACGTTGTGCCTTTCAGCTCTAGGGCAATGTAGCACACCCAGAGCAGAAGTCCTACTTCAGCCAGATCAGGCCTGCAAAGAAACTGCGTTTCACAGGCCTTTGGAAGAGATGTTCCCGGTAGGCTGTAAGAGCACTGTGCAGAGCGAGTTGTTTCTTAGCTTCCCAAAGAGCTGGAAGCAAGATGCTGTGGGGCCCAACTGGCCCTTTGGAAAGAAGCCTGCACGTTGTGCCTTTCAGCTCTAAGGCAATGTAGCACACCCAGAGCAGAAGTCCTACTTCCGCCAGATCAGGCCTGCAAAGAAACTGCGTTTGACAGGCCTTTGGAAGAGATGTTCCCTGTAGGCTGTAAGAGCACTGTGCCGAGCGAGTTGTTTCTTAGCTTCCCAAAGAGCTGGAAGCAAGATGCTGTGGGGCCCAACTGGCCCTTTGGAAAGCAGCCTGCACATTGTGCCTTTCAGCTCTAGGGCAAAGTAGCACACCCAGAGCAGAAGTCCTACTTCAGCCAGATCAGGCCTGCAAAGAAACTGCGTTTCACAGGCCTTTGGAAGAGATGTTCCCGGTAGGCTGTAAGAGCACTGTGCAGAGCGAGTGGTTTCTTAGCTTCCCAAAGAGCTGGAAGCAAGATGCTGTGGGGCCCAACTCGCCCTTTGGAAAGAAGCCTGCACGTTGTGCCTTTCAGCTCTAGGGCAATGTAGCACACCCAGAGCAGAAGTCCTACTTCAGCCAGATCAGGCCTGCAAAGAAACTGCGTTTCACAGGCCTTTGGAAGAGATGTTCCCGGTAGGCTGTAAGAGCACTGTGCAGAGCGAGTGGTTTCTTAGCTTCCCAAAGAGCTGGAAGCAAGATGCTGTGGGGCCCAACTCGCCCTTTGGAAAGAAGCCTGCACGTTGTGCCTTTCAGCTCTAGGGCAAAGTAGCACACCCAGAGCAGAAGTCCTACTTCAGCCAGATCAGGCCTGCAAAGAAACTGCGTTTCACAGGCCTTTGGAAGAGATGTTCCCGGTAGGCTGTAAGAGCACTGTGCAGAGCGAGTGGTTTCTTAGCTTCCCAAAGAGCTGGAAGCAAGATGCTGTGGGGCCCAACTCGCCCTTTGGAAAGAAGCCTGCACGTTGTGCCTTTCAGCTCTAGGGCAAAGTAGCACACCCAGAGCAGAAGTCCTACTTCAGCCAGATCAGGCCTGCCAAGAAACTGCGTTTCACAGGCCTTTGGAAGAGATGTTCCCGGTAGGCTGTAAGAGCACTGTGCAGAGCGAGTGGTTTCTTAGCTTCCCAAAGAGCTGGAAGCAAGATGCTGTGGGGCCCAACTCGCCCTTTGGAAAGAAGCCTGCACGTTGTGCCTTTCAGCTCTAGGGCAAAGTAGCACACCCAGAGCAGAAGTCCTACTTCAGCCAGATCAGGCCTGCAAAGAAACTGCGTTTCACAGGCCTTTGGAAGAGATGTTCCCGGTAGGCTGTAAGAGCACTGTGCAGAGCGAGTTGTTTCTTAGCTTCCCAAAGAGCTGGAAGCAAGATGCTGTGGGGCCCAACTCGCCCTTTGGAAAGAAGCCTGCACGTTGTGCCTTTCAGCTCTAGGGCAATGTAGCACACCCAGAGCAGAAGTCCTACTTCAGCCAGATCAGGCCTGCAAAGAAACTGCGTTTCACAGGCCTTTGGAAGAGATGTTCCCGGTAGGCTGTAAGAGCACTGTGCAGAGCGA
This sequence comes from Equus caballus, assembly GCF_041296265.1. Classification (NCBI taxonomy): domain Eukaryota; kingdom Metazoa; phylum Chordata; class Mammalia; order Perissodactyla; family Equidae; genus Equus; species Equus caballus. The sequence goes on from NC_091695.1 coordinate 22,338,495, forward strand.
GTGGTTTCTGAGCTTCCCAAAGAGCTGGAAGCAAGATGCTGTGGGGCCCAACTCGCCCTTTGGAAAGAAGCCTGCACGTTGTGCCTTTCAGCTCTAGGGCAAAGTAGCACACCCAGAGCAGAAGTCCTACTTCAGCCAGATCAGGCCTGCAAAGAAACTGCGTTTCACAGGCCTTTGGAAGAGATGTTCCCGGTAGTCTGTAAGAGCACTGTGCAGAGCGAGTGGTTTCTTAGCTTCCCAAAGAGCTGGAAGCAAGATGCTGTGGGGCCCAACTCGCCCTTTGGAAAGCAGCCTGCACATTGTGCCTTTCAGCCCTAGGGCAAAGTAGCACACCCAGAGCAGAAGTCCTACTTCAGCCAGATCAGGCCTGCAAAGAAACTGCGTTTCACAGGCCTTTGGAAGAGATGTTCCCGGTAGGCTGTAAGAGCACTGTGCAGAGCGAGTTGTTTCTTAGCTTCCCAAAGAGCTGGAAGCAAGATGCTGTGGGGCCCAACTCGCCCTTTGGAAAGAAGCCTTCACGTTGTGCCTTTCAGCTCTAGGGCAATGTAGCACACCCAGAGCAGAAGTCCTACTTCAGCCAGATCAGGCCTGCAAAGAAACTGCGTTTGACAGGCCTTTGGAAGAGATGTTCCCGGTAGGCTGTAAGAGCACTGTGCAGAGCGAGTTGTTTCTTAGCTTCCCAAAGAGCTGGAAGCAAGATGCTGTGGGGCCCAACTGGCCCTTTGGAAAGAAGCCTGCACGTTGTGCCTTTCAGCTCTAAGGCAATGTAGCACACCCAGAGCAGAAGTCCTACTTCCGCCAGATCAGGCCTGCAAAGAAACTGCGTTTGACAGGCCTTTGGAAGAGATGTTCCCGGTAGGCTGTAAGAGCACTGTGCAGAGCGAGTTGTTTCTTAGCTTCCCAAAGAGCTGGAAGCAAGATGCTGTGGGGCCCAACTGGCCCTTTGGAAAGCAGCCTGCACATTGTGCCTTTCAGCTCTAGGGCAAAGTAGCACACCCAGAGCAGAAGTCCTACTTCAGCCAGATCAGGCCTGCAAAGAAACTGCGTTTCACAGGCCTTTGGAAGAGATGTTCCCGGTAGGCTGTAAGAGCACTGTGCAGAGCGAGTGGTTTCTTAGCTTCCCAAAGAGCTGGAAGCAAGATGCTGTGGGGCCCAACTCGCCCTTTGGAAAGAAGCCTGCACGTTGTGCCTTTCAGCTCTAGGGCAATGTAGCACACCCAGAGCAGAAGTCCTACTTCAGCCAGATCAGGCCTGCAAAGAAACTGCGTTTCACAGGCCTTTGGAAGAGATGTTCCCGGTAGGCTGTAAGAGCACTGTGCAGAGCGAGTGGTTTCTGAGCTTCCCAAAGAGCTGGAAGCAAGATGCTGTGGGGCCCAACTCGCCCTTTGGAAAGAAGCCTGCACGTTGTGCCTTTCAGCTCTAGGGCAAAGTAGCACACCCAGAGCAGAAGTCCTACTTCAGCCAGATCAGGCCTGCAAAGAAACTGCGTTTCACAGGCCTTTGGAAGAGATGTTCCCGGTAGGCTGTAAGAGCACTGTGCAGAGCGAGTGGTTTCTTAGCTTCCCAAAGAGCTGGAAGCAAGATGCTGTGGGGCCCAACTCGCCCTTTGGAAAGCAGCCTGCACATTGTGCCTTTCAGCCCTAGGGCAAAGTAGCACACCCAGAGCAGAAGTCCTACTTCAGCCAGATCAGGCCTGCAAAGAAACTGCGTTTCACAGGCCTTTGGAAGAGATGTTCCCGGTAGGCTGTAAGAGCACTGTGCAGAGCGAGTTGTTTCTTAGCTTCCCAAAGAGCTGGAAGCAAGATGCTGTGGGGCCCAACTCGCCCTTTGGAAAGAAGCCTTCACGTTGTGCCTTTCAGCTCTAGGGCAATGTAGCACACCCAGAGCAGAAGTCCTACTTCAGCCAGATCAGGCCTGCAAAGAAACTGCGTTTGACAGGCCTTTGGAAGAGATGTTCCCGGTAGGCTGTAAGAGCACTGTGCAGAGCGAGTTGTTTCTTAGCTTCCCAAAGAGCTGGAAGCAAGATGCTGTGGGGCCCAACTGGCCCTTTGGAAAGAAGCCTGCACGTTGTGCCTTTCAGCTCTAAGGCAATGTAGCACACCCAGAGCAGAAGTCCTACTTCCGCCAGATCAGGCCTGCAAAGAAACTGCGTTTGACAGGCCTTTGGAAGAGATGTTCCCGGTAGGCTGTAAGAGCACTGTGCAGAGCGAGTTGTTTCTTAGCTTCCCAAAGAGCTGGAAGCAAGATGCTGTGGGGCCCAACTGGCCCTTTGGAAAGCAGCCTGCACATTGTGCCTTTCAGCTCTAGGGCAAAGTAGCACACCCAGAGCAGAAGTCCTACTTCAGCCAGATCAGGCCTGCAAAGAAACTGCGTTTCACAGGCCTTTGGAAGAGATGTTCCCGGTAGGCTGTAAGAGCACTGTGCAGAGCGAGTGGTTTCTTAGCTTCCCAAAGAGCTGGAAGCAAGATGCTGTGGGGCCCAACTCGCCCTTTGGAAAGAAGCCTGCACGTTGTGCCTTTCAGCTCTAGGGCAATGTAGCACACCCAGAGCAGAAGTCCTACTTCAGCCAGATCAGGCCTGCAAAGAAACTGCGTTTCACAGGCCTTTGGAAGAGATGTTCCCGGTAGGCTGTAAGAGCACTGTGCAGAGCGAGTTGTTTCTTAGCTTCCCAAAGAGCTGGAAGCAAGATGCTGTGGGGCCCAACTCGCCCTTTGGAAAGAAGCCTGCACGTTGTGCCTTTCAGCTCTAAGGCAATGTAGCACACCCAGAGCAGAAGTCCTACTTCAGCCAGATCAGGCCTGCAAAGAAACTGCGTTTGACAGGCCTTTGGAAGAGATGTTCCCGGTAGGCTGTAAGAGCACTGTGCAGAGCGAGTTGTTTCTTAGCTTCCCAAAGAGCTGGAAGCAAGATGCTGTGGGGCCCAACTGGCCCTTTGGAAAGAAGCCTGCACGTTGTGCCTTTCAGCTCTAAGGCAATGTAGCACACCCAGAGCAGAAGTCCTACTTCAGCCAGATCAGGCCTGCAAAGAAACTGCGTTTCAGAGGCCTTTGGAAGAGATGTTCCCACTAGGCTGTAAGAGCACTGTGCAGAGCGAGTTGTTTCTTAGCTTCCCAAAGAGCTGGAAGCAAGATGCTGTGGGGCCCAACTCACCCTTTGGAAAGAAGCCTGCACGTTGTGCCTTTCAGCTCTAGGGCAAAGTAGCACACCCAGAGCAGAAGTCCTACTTCAGCCAGATCAGGCCTGCCAAGAAACTGCGTTTCACAGGCCTTTGGAAGAGATGTTCCCGGTAGGCTGTAAGAGCACTGTGCAGAGCGAGTGGTTTCTTAGCTTCCCAAAGAGCTGGAAGCAAGATGCTGTGGGGCCCAACTCGCCCTTTGGAAAGAAGCCTGCACGTTGTGCCTTTCAGCTCTAGGGCAATGTAACACACCCAGAGCAGAAGTCCTACTTCAGCCAGATCAGGCCTGCAAAGAAACTGCGTTTCACAGGCCTTTGGAAGAGATGTTCCCGGTAGGCTGTAAGAGCACTGTCCAGAGCGAGTGGTTTCTTAGCTTCCCAAAGAGCTGGAAGCAAGATGCTGTGGGGCCCAACTCGCCCTTTGGAAAGAAGCCTGCACGTTGTGCCTTTCAGCTCTAGAGCAAAGTAGCACACCCAGAGCAGAAGTCCTACTTCAGCCGGATCAGGCCTGCAAAGTAACTGCGTTTGACAGGCCTTTGGAAGAGATGTTCCCGGTAGGCTGTAAGAGCACTGTGCAGAGCGAGTTGTTTCTTAGCTTCCCAAAGAGCTGGATGCAAGATGCTGTGGGGCCCAACTCGCCCTTTGGAAAGAAGCCTGCACGTTGTGCCTTTCAGCTCTAGGGCAAATTAGCACACCCAGAGCAGAAGTCCTACTTCAGCCAGATCAGGCCTGCAAAGAAACTGCGTTTCACAGGCCTTTGGAAGAGATGTTCCCGGTAGGCTGTAAGAGCACTGTGCAGAGCGAGTTGTTTCTCAGCTTCCCAAAGAGCTGGAAGCAAGATGCTGTGGGGCCCAACTCGCCCTTTGGAAAGAAGCCTGCACGTTGTGCCTTTCAGCTCTAGGGCAATGTAGCACACCCAGAGCAGAAGTCCTACTTCAGCCAGATCAGGCCTGCAAAGAAACTGCGTTTCACAGGCCTTTGGAAGAGATGTTCCCGGTAGGCTGTAAGAGCACTGTGCAGAGCGAGTGGTAACTTAGCTTCCCAAAGAGCTGGAAGCAAGATGCTGTGGGGCCCAACTCGCCCTTTGGAAAGAAGCCTGCACGTTGTGCCTTTCAGCTCTAGGGCAAAGTAGCACACCCAGAGCAGAAGTCCTACTTCAGCCAGATCAGGCCTGCCAAGAAACTGCGTTTCACAGGCCTTTGGAAGAGATGTTCCCGGTAGGCTGTAAGAGCACTGTGCAGAGCGAGTGGTTTCTTAGCTTCCCAAAGAGCTGGAAGCAAGATGCTGTGGGGCCCAACTCGCCCTTTGGAAAGAAGCCTGCACGTTGTGCCTTTCAGCTCTAGGGCAAAGTAGCACACCCAGAGCAGAAGTCCTACTTCAGCCAGATCAGGCCTGCAAAGAAACTGCGTTTCACAGGCCTTTGGAAGAGATGTTCCCGGTAGGCTGTAAGAGCACTGTGCAGAGCGAGTTGTTACTTAGCTTCCCAAAGAGCTGGAAGCAAGATGCTGTGGGGCCCAACTCGCCCTTTGGAAAGAAGCCTGCACGTTGTTCCTTTCAGCTCTAGGGCATTGTAGCACACCCAGAGCAGAAGTCCTACTTCAGCCAGATCAGGCCTGCAAAGAAACTGCGTTTCACAGGCCTTTGGAAGAGATGTTCCCGGTAGGCTGTAAGAGCACTGTGCAGAGCGAGTGGTTTCTTAGCTTCCCAAAGAGCTGGAAGCAAGATGCTGTGGGGCCCAACTCGCCCTTTGGAAAGAAGCCTGCACGTTGTGCCTTTCAGCTCTAGGGCAAAGTAGCACACCCAGAGCAGAAGTCCTACTTCAGCCAGATCAGGCCTGCAAAGAAACTGCGTTTGACAGGCCTTTGGAAGAGATGTTCCCGGTAGGCTGTAAGAGCACTGTGCAGAGCGAGTTGTTTCTTAGCTTCCCAAAGAGCTGGAAGCAAGATGCTGTGGGGCCCAACTCGCCCTTTGGAAAGAAGCCTGCACGTTGTGCCTTTCAGCTCTAGGGCAAAGTAGCACACCCAGAGCAGAAGTCCTACTTCATCCAGATCAGGCCTGCAAAGAAACTGCGTTTCACAGGCCTTTGGAAGAGATGTTCCCGGTAGGCTGTAAGAGCACTGTGCAGAGCGAGTTGTTTCTCAGCTTCCCAAAGAGCTGGAAGCAAGATGCTGTGGGGCCCAACTCGCCCTTTGGAAAGAAGCCTGCATGTTGTGCCTTTCAGCTCTAGGGCAAAGAAGCACACCCAGAGCAGAAGTCCTACTTCAGCCAGATCAGGCCTGCAAAGAAACTGCGTTTCACAGGCCTTTGGAAGAGATGTTCCCGGTAGGCTGTAAGAGCACTGTGCAGAGCGAGTTGTTTCTTAGCTTCCCAAAGAGCTGGAAGCAAGATGCTGTGGGGCCCAACTCGCCCTTTGGAAAGAAGCCTGCACGTTGTGCCTTTCAGCTCTAGGGCAATGTAGCACACCCAGAGCAGAAGTCCTACTTCAGCCATATCAGGCCTGCAAAGAAACTGCGTTTCACAGGTCTTTGGAAGTGATGTTCCCGGTAGGCTGTAAGAGCACTGTCCAGAGCGAGTGGTTTCTTAGCTTCCCAAAGAGCTGGAAGCAAGATGCTGTGGGGCCCAACTCGCCCTTTGGAAAGAAGCCTGCACGTTGTGCCTTTCAGCTCTAGAGCAAAGTAGCACACCCAGAGCAGAAGTCCTACTTCAGCCGGATCAGGCCTGCAAAGTAACTGCGTTTGACAGGCCTTTGGAAGAGATGTTCCCGGTAGGCTGTAAGAGCACTGTGCAGAGCGAGTTGTTTCTTAGCTTCCCAAAGAGCTGGAAGCAAGATGCTGTGGGGCCCAACTCGCCCTTTGGAAAGAAGCCTGCACGTTGTGCCTTTCAGCTCTAGGGCAAATTAGCACACCCAGAGCAGAAGTCCTACTTCAGCCAGATCAGGCCTGCAAAGAAACTGCGTTTCACAGGCCTTTGGAAGAGATGTTCCCGGTAGGCTGTAAGAGCACTGTGCAGAGCGAGTTGTTTCTTAGCTTCCCAAAGAGCTGGAAGCAAGATGCTGTGGGGCCCAACTCGCCCTTTGGAAAGAAGCCTGCACGTTGTGCCTTTCAGCTCTAGAGCAAAGTAGCACACCCAGAGCAGAAGTCCTACTTCAGCCGGATCAGGCCTGCAAAGTAACTGCGTTTGACAGGCCTTTGGAAGAGATGTTCCCGGTAGGCTGTAAGAGCACTGTGCAGAGCGAGTTGTTTCTTAGCTTCCCAAAGAGCTGGAAGCAAGATGCTGTGGGGCCCAACTCGCCCTTTGGAAAGAAGCCTGCACGTTGTGCCTTTCAGCTCTAGGGCAAATTAGCACACCCAGAGCAGAAGTCCTACTTCAGCCAGATCAGGCCTGCAAAGAAACTGCGTTTCACAGGCCTTTGGAAGAGATGTTCCCGGTAGGCTGTAAGAGCACTGTGCAGAGCGAGTTGTTTCTTAGCTTCCCAAAGAGCTGGAAGCAAGATGCTGTGGGGCCCAACTCGCCCTTTGGAAAGAAGCCTGCACGTTGTGCCTTTCAGCTCTAAGGCAATGTAGCACACCCAGAGCAGAAGTCCTACTTCAGCCAGATCAGGCCTGCAAAGAAACTGCGTTTGACAGGCCTTTGGAAGAGATGTTCCCGGTAGGCTGTAAGAGCACTGTGCAGAGCGAGTTGTTTCTTAGCTTCCCAAAGAGCTGGAAGCAAGATGCTGTGGGGCCCAACTGGCCCTTTGGAAAGAAGCCTGCACGTTGTGCCTTTCAGCTCTAAGGCAATGTAGCACACCCAGAGCAGAAGTCCTACTTCAGCCAGATCAGGCCTGCAAAGAAACTGCGTTTCAGAGGCCTTTGGAAGAGATGTTCCCACTAGGCTGTAAGAGCACTGTGCAGAGCGAGTTGTTTCTTAGCTTCCCAAAGAGCTGGAAGCAAGATGCTGTGGGGCCCAACTCACCCTTTGGAAAGAAGCCTGCACGTTGTGCCTTTCAGCTCTAGGGCAAAGTAGCACACCCAGAGCAGAAGTCCTACTTCAGCCAGATCAGGCCTGCCAAGAAACTGCGTTTCACAGGCCTTTGGAAGAGATGTTCCCGGTAGGCTGTAAGAGCACTGTGCAGAGCGAGTGGTTTCTTAGCTTCCCAAAGAGCTGGAAGCAAGATGCTGTGGGGCCCAACTCGCCCTTTGGAAAGAAGCCTGCACGTTGTGCCTTTCAGCTCTAGGGCAATGTAACACACCCAGAGCAGAAGTCCTACTTCAGCCAGATCAGGCCTGCAAAGAAACTGCGTTTCACAGGCCTTTGGAAGAGATGTTCCCGGTAGGCTGTAAGAGCACTGTCCAGAGCGAGTGGTTTCTTAGCTTCCCAAAGAGCTGGAAGCAAGATGCTGTGGGGCCCAACTCGCCCTTTGGAAAGAAGCCTGCACGTTGTGCCTTTCAGCTCTAGAGCAAAGTAGCACACCCAGAGCAGAAGTCCTACTTCAGCCGGATCAGGCCTGCAAAGTAACTGCGTTTGACAGGCCTTTGGAAGAGATGTTCCCGGTAGGCTGTAAGAGCACTGTGCAGAGCGAGTTGTTTCTTAGCTTCCCAAAGAGCTGGATGCAAGATGCTGTGGGGCCCAACTCGCCCTTTGGAAAGAAGCCTGCACGTTGTGCCTTTCAGCTCTAGGGCAAATTAGCACACCCAGAGCAGAAGTCCTACTTCAGCCAGATCAGGCCTGCAAAGAAACTGCGTTTCACAGGCCTTTGGAAGAGATGTTCCCGGTAGGCTGTAAGTGCACTGTGCAGAGCGAGTTGTTTCTCAGCTTCCCAAAGAGCTGGAAGCAAGATGCTGTGGGGCCCAACTCGCCCTTTGGAAAGAAGCCTGCACGTTGTGCCTTTCAGCTCTAGGGCAATGTAGCACACCCAGAGCAGAAGTCCTACTTCAGCCAGATCAGGCCTGCAAAGAAACTGCGTTTCACAGGCCTTTGGAAGAGATGTTCCCGGTAGGCTGTAAGAGCACTGTGCAGAGCGAGTGGTAACTTAGCTTCCCAAAGAGCTGGAAGCAAGATGCTGTGGGGCCCAACTCGCCCTTTGGAAAGAAGCCTGCACGTTGTGCCTTTCAGCTCTAGGGCAAAGTAGCACACCCAGAGCAGAAGTCCTACTTCAGCCAGATCAGGCCTGCCAAGAAACTGCGTTTCACAGGCCTTTGGAAGAGATGTTCCCGGTAGGCTGTAAGAGCACTGTGCAGAGCGAGTGGTTTCTTAGCTTCCCAAAGAGCTGGAAGCAAGATGCTGTGGGGCCCAACTCGCCCTTTGGAAAGAAGCCTGCACGTTGTGCCTTTCAGCTCTAGGGCAAAGTAGCACACCCAGAGCAGAAGTCCTACTTCAGCCAGATCAGGCCTGCAAAGAAACTGCGTTTCACAGGCCTTTGGAAGAGATGTTCCCGGTAGGCTGTAAGAGCACTGTGCAGAGCGAGTTGTTACTTAGCTTCCCAAAGAGCTGGAAGCAAGATGCTGTGGGGCCCAACTCGCCCTTTGGAAAGAAGCCTGCACGTTGTTCCTTTCAGCTCTAGGGCATTGTAGCACACCCAGAGCAGAAGTCCTACTTCAGCCAGATCAGGCCTGCAAAGAAACTGCGTTTCACAGCCCTTTGGAAGAGATGTTCCCGGTAGGCTGTAAGAGCACTGTGCAGAGCGAGTGGTTTCTTAGCTTCCCAAAGAGCTGGAAGCAAGATGCTGTGGGGCCCAACTCGCCCTTTGGAAAGAAGCCTGCACGTTGTGCCTTTCAGCTCTAGGGCAAAGTAGCACACCCAGAGCAGAAGTCCTACTTCAGCCAGATCAGGCCTGCAAAGAAACTGCGTTTGACAGGCCTTTGGAAGAGATGTTCCCGGTAGGCTGTAAGAGCACTGTGCAGAGCGAGTTGTTTCTTAGCTTCCCAAAGAGCTGGAAGCAAGATGCTGTGGGGCCCAACTCGCCCTTTGGAAAGAAGCCTGCACGTTGTGCCTTTCAGCTCTAGGGCAAAGTAGCACACCCAGAGCAGAAGTCCTACTTCATCCAGATCAGGCCTGCAAAGAAACTGCGTTTCACAGGCCTTTGGAAGAGATGTTCCCGGTAGGCTGTAAGAGCACTGTGCAGAGCGAGTTGTTTCTCAGCTTCCCAAAGAGCTGGAAGCAAGATGCTGTGGGGCCCAACTCGCCCTTTGGAAAGAAGCCTGCACGTTGTGCCTTTCAGCTCTAGGGCAAAGAAGCACACCCAGAGCAGAAGTCCTACTTCAGCCAGATCAGGCCTGCAAAGAAACTGCGTTTCACAGGCCTTTGGAAGAGATGTTCCCGGTAGGCTGTAAGAGCACTGTGCAGAGCGAGTTGTTTCTTAGCTTCCCAAAGAGCTGGAAGCAAGATGCTGTGGGGCCCAACTCGCCCTTTGGAAAGAAGCCTGCACGTTGTGCCTTTCAGCTCTAGGGCAATGTAGCACACCCAGAGCAGAAGTCCTACTTCAGCCATATCAGGCCTGCAAAGAAACTGCGTTTCACAGGTCTTTGGAAGTGATGTTCCCGGTAGGCTGTAAGAGCACTGTCCAGAGCGAGTGGTTTCTTAGCTTCCCAAAGAGCTGGAAGCAAGATGCTGTGGGGCCCAACTCGCCCTTTGGAAAGAAGCCTGCACGTTGTGCCTTTCAGCTCTAGAGCAAAGTAGCACACCCAGAGCAGAAGTCCTACTTCAGCCGGATCAGGCCTGCAAAGTAACTGCGTTTGACAGGCCTTTGGAAGAGATGTTCCCGGTAGGCTGTAAGAGCACTGTGCAGAGCGAGTTGTTTCTTAGCTTCCCAAAGAGCTGGAAGCAAGATGCTGTGGGGCCCAACTCGCCCTTTGGAAAGAAGCCTGCACGTTGTGCCTTTCAGCTCTAGGGCAAATTAGCACACCCAGAGCAGAAGTCCTACTTCAGCCAGATCAGGCCTGCAAAGAAACTGCGTTTCACAGGCCTTTGGAAGAGATGTTCCCGGTAGGCTGTAAGAGCACTGTGCAGAGCGAGTTGTTTCTTAGCTTCCCAAAGAGCTGGAAGCAAGATGCTGTGGGGCCCAACTCGCCCTTTGGAAAGAAGCCTGCACGTTGTGCCTTTCAGCTCTAGGGCAAAGTAGCACACCCAGAGCAGAAGTCCTACTTCAGCCAGATCAGGCCTGCAAAGAAACTGCGTTTCACAGGCCTTTGGAAGAGATGTTCCCGGTAGGCTGTAAGAGCACTGTGCAGAGCGAGTTGTTTCTTAGCTTCCCAAAGAGCTGGAAGCAAGATGCTGTGGGGCCCAACTCGCCCTTTGGAAAGAAGCCTGCACGTTGTGCCTTTCAGCTCTAGGGCAAAGTAGCACACCCAGAGCAGAAGTCCTACTTCAGCCAGATCAGGCCTGCCAAGAAACTGCGTTTCACAGGCCTTTGGAAGAGATGTTCCCGGTAGGCTGTAAGAGCACTGTGCAGAGCGAGTGGTTTCTTAGCTTCCCAAAGAGCTGGAAGCAAGATGCTGTGGGGCCCAACTCGCCCTTTGGAAAGAAGCCTGCACGTTGTGCCTTTCAGCTCTAGGGCAAAGTAGCACACCCAGAGCAGAAGTCCTACTTCAGCCAGATCAGGCCTGCAAAGAAACTGCGTTTGACAGGCCTTTGGAAGAGATGTTCCCGGTAGGCTGTAAGAGCACTGTGCAGAGCGAGTTGTTTCTTAGCTTCCCAAAGAGCTGGAAGCAAGATGCTGTGGGGCCCAACTCGCCCTTTGGAAAGAAGCCTGCACGTTGTGCCTTTCAGCTCTAGGGCAAAGTAGCACACCCAGAGCAGAAGTCCTACTTCATCCAGATCAGGCCTGCAAAGAAACTGCGTTTCATAGGCCTTTGGAAGAGATGTTCCCGGTAGGCTGTAAGAGCACTGTGCAGAGCGAGTTGTTTCTCAGCTTCCCAAAGAGCTGGAAGCAAGATGCTGTGGGGCCCAACTCGCCCTTTGGAAAGAAGCCTGCACGTTGTGCCTTTCAGCTCTAGGGCAAAGAAGCACACCCAGAGCAGAAGTCCTACTTCAGCCAGATCAGGCCTGCAAAGAAACTGCGTTTCACAGGCCTTTGGAAGAGATGTTCCCGGTAGGCTGTAAGAGCACTGTGCAGAGCGAGTTGTTTCTTAGCTTCCCAAAGAGCTGGAAGCAAGATGCTGTGGGGCCCAACTCGCCCTTTGGAAAGAAGCCTGCACGTTGTGCCTTTCAGCTCTAGGGCAATGTAGCACACCCAGAGCAGAAGTCCTACTTCAGCCAGATCAGGCCTGCAAAGAAACTGCGTTTGACAGGCCTTTGGAAGAGATGTTCCCGGTAGGCTGTAAGAGCACTGTGCAGAGCGAGTTGTTTCTTAGCTTCCCAAAGAGCTGGAAGCAAGATGCTGTGGGGCCCAACTGGCCCTTTGGAAAGCAGCCTGCACATTGTGCCTTTCAGCTCTAGGGCAAAGTAGCACACCCAGAGCAGAAGTCCTACTTCAGCCAGATCAGGCCTGCAAAGAAACTGCGTTTCACAGGCCTTTGGAAGAGATGTTCCCGGTAGGCTGTAAGAGCACTGTGCAGAGCGAGTGGTTTCTTAGCTTCCCAAAGAGCTGGAAGCAAGATGCTGTGGGGCCCAACTCGCCCTTTGGAAAGAAGCCTGCACGTTGTGCCTTTCAGCTCTAGGGCAATGTAGCACACCCAGAGCAGAAGTCCTACTTCAGCCAGATCAGGCCTGCAAAGAAACTGCGTTTCACAGGCCTTTGGAAGAGATGTTCCCGGTAGGCTGTAAGAGCACTGTGCAGAGCGAGTTGTTTCTTAGCTTCCCAAAGAGCTGGAAGCAAGATGCTGTGGGGCCCAACTCGCCCTTTGGAAAGAAGCCTGCACGTTGTGCCTTTCAGCTCTAAGGCAATGTAGCACACCCAGAGCAGAAGTCCTACTTCAGCCAGATCAGGCCTGCAAAGAAACTGCGTTTGACAGGCCTTTGGAAGAGATGTTCCCGGTAGGCTGTAAGAGCACTGTGCAGAGCGAGTTGTTTCTTAGCTTCCCAAAGAGCTGGAAGCAAGATGCTGTGGGGCCCAACTGGCCCTTTGGAAAGAAGCCTGCACGTTGTGCCTTTCAGCTCTAAGGCAATGTAGCACACCCAGAGCAGAAGTCCTACTTCAGCCAGATCAGGCCTGCAAAGAAACTGCGTTTCAGAGGCCTTTGGAAGAGATGTTCCCACTAGGCTGTAAGAGCACTGTGCAGAGCGAGTTGTTTCTTAGCTTCCCAAAGAGCTGGAAGCAAGATGCTGTGGGGCCCAACTCGCCCTTTGGAAAGCAGCCTGCACGTTGTGCCTTTCAGCTCTAGGGCAAAGTAGCACACCCAGAGCAGAAGTCCTACTTCAGCCAGATCAGGCCTGCAAAGAAACTGCGTTTCACAGGCCTTTGGAAGAGATGTTCCCGGTAGGCTGTAAGAGCACTGTGCAGAGCGAGTTGTTTCTTAGCTTCCCAAAGAGCTGGAAGCAAGATGCTGTGGGGCCCAACTCGCCCTTTGGAAAGAAGCCTGCACGTTGTGCCTTTCAGCTCTAGGGCAAAGTAGCACACCCAGAGCAGAAGTCCTACTTCAGCCAGATCAGGCCTGCGAAGAAACTGCGTTTCACAGGCCTTTGGAAGAGATGTTCCCGGTAGGCTGTAAGAGCACTGTCCAGAGCGAGTGGTTTCTTAGCTTCCCAAAGAGCTGGAAGCAAGATGCTGTGGGGCCCAACTCGCCCTTTGGAAAGAAGCCTGCACGTTGTGCCTTCAGCTCTAGAGCAAAGTAGCACACCCAGAGCAGAAGTCCTACTTCAGCCGGATCAGGCCTGCAAAGTAACGGCGTTTGACAGGCCTTTGGAAGAGATGTTCCCGGTAGGCTGTAAGAGCACTGTGCAGAGCGAGTTGTTTCTTAGCTTCCCAAAGAGCTGGATGCAAGATGCTGTGGGGCCCAACTCGCCCTTTGGAAAGAAGCCTGCACGTTGTGCCTTTCAGCTCTAGGGCAAATTAGCACACCCAGAGCAGAAGTCCTACTTCAGCCAGATCAGGCCTGCAAAGAAACTGCGTTTCACAGGCCTTTGGAAGAGATGTTCCCGGTAGGCTGTAAGAGCACTGTGCAGAGCGAGTTGTTTCTTAGCTTCCCAAAGAGCTGGAAGCAAGATGCTGTGGGGCCCAACTCGCCCTTTGGAAAGAAGCCTGCACGTTGTGCCTTTCAGCTCTAGGGCAATGTAGCACACCCAGAGCAGAAGTCCTACTTCAGCCAGATCAGGCCTGCAAAGAAACTGCGTTTCACAGGCCTTTGGAAGAGATGTTCCCGGTAGGCTGTAAGAGCACTGTGCAGAGCGAGTGGTTTCTTAGCTTCCCAAAGAGCTGGAAGCAAGATGCTGTGGGGCCCAACTCGCCCTTTGGAAAGAAGCCTGCACGTTGTGCCTTTCAGCTCTAGGGCAAAGTAGCACACCCAGAGCAGAAGTCCTACTTCAGCCAGATCAGGCCTGCCAAGAAACTGCGTTTCACAGGCCTTTGGAAGAGATGTTCCCGGTAGGCTGTAAGAGCACTGTGCAGAGCGAGTGGTTTCTTAGCTTCCCAAAGAGCTGGAAGCAAGATGCTGTGGGGCCCAACTCGCCCTTTGGAAAGAAGCCTGCACGTTGTGCCTTTCAGCTCTAGGGCAAAGTAGCACACCCAGAGCAGAAGTCCTACTTCAGCCAGATCAGGCCTGCAAAGAAACTGCGTTTCACAGGCCTTTGGAAGAGATGTTCCCGGTAGGCTGTAAGAGCACTGTGCAGAGCGAGTTGTTTCTTAGCTTCCCAAAGAGCTGGAAGCAAGATGCTGTGGGGCCCAACTCGCCCTTTGGAAAGAAGCCTGCACGTTGTTCCTTTCAGCTCTAGGGCATTGTAGCACACCCAGAGCAGAAGTCCTACTTCAGCCAGATCAGGCCTGCAAAGAAACTGCGTTTCACAGCCCTTTGGAAGAGATGTTCCCGGTAGGCTGTAAGAGCACTGTGCAGAGCGAGTGGTTTCTTAGCTTCCCAAAGAGCTGGAAGCAAGATGCTGTGGGGCCCAACTCGCCCTTTGGAAAGCAGCCTGCACGTTGTGCCTTTCAGCTCTAGGGCAAAGTAGCACACCCAGAGCAGAAGTCCTACTTCAGCCAGATCAGGCCTGCAAAGAAACTGCGTTTGACAGGCCTTTGGAAGAGATGTTCCCGGTAGGCTGTAAGAGCACTGTGCAGAGCGAGTTGTTTCTTAGCTTCCCAAAGAGCTGGAAGCAAGATGCTGTGGGGCCCAACTCGCCCTTTGGAAAGAAGCCTGCACGTTGTGCCTTTCAGCTCTAGGGCAAAGTAGCACACCCAGAGCAGAAGTCCTACTTCATCCAGATCAGGCCTGCAAAGAAACTGCGTTTCACAGGCCTTTGGAAGAGATGTTCCCGGTAGGCTGTAAGAGCACTGTGCAGAGCGAGTTGTTTCTCAGCTTCCCAAAGAGCTGGAAGCAAGATGCTGTGGGGCCCAACTCGCCCTTTGGAAAGAAGCCTGCACGTTGTGCCTTTCAGCTCTAGGGCAAAGAAGCACACCCAGAGCAGAAGTCCTACTTCAGCCAGATCAGGCCTGCAAAGAAACTGCGTTTCACAGGCCTTTGGAAGAGATGTTCCCGGTAGGCTGTAAGAGCACTGTGCAGAGCGAGTTGTTTCTTAGCTTCCCAAAGAGCTGGAAGCAAGATGCTGTGGGGCCCAACTCGCCCTTTGGAAAGAAGCCTGCACGTTGTGCCTTTCAGCTCTAGGGCAATGTAGCACACCCAGAGCAGAAGTCCTACTTCAGCCAGATCAGGCCTGCAAAGAAACTGCGTTTGACAGGCCTTTGGAAGAGATGTTCCCGGTAGGCTGTAAGAGCACTGTGCAGAGCGAGTTGTTTCTTAGCTTCCCAAAGAGCTGGAAGCAAGATGCTGTGGGGCCCAACTGGCCCTTTGGAAAGCAGCCTGCACATTGTGCCTTTCAGCTCTAGGGCAAAGTAGCACACCCAGAGCAGAAGTCCTACTTCAGCCAGATCAGGCCTGCAAAGAAACTGCGTTTCACAGGCCTTTGGAAGAGATGTTCCCGGTAGGCTGTAAGAGCACTGTGCAGAGCGAGTGGTTTCTTAGCTTCCCAAAGAGCTGGAAGCAAGATGCTGTGGGGCCCAACTCGCCCTTTGGAAAGAAGCCTGCACGTTGTGCCTTTCAGCTCTAGGGCAATGTAGCACACCCAGAGCAGAAGTCCTACTTCAGCCAGATCAGGCCTGCAAAGAAACTGCGTTTCACAGGCCTTTGGAAGAGATGTTCCCGGTAGGCTGTAAGAGCACTGTGCAGAGCGAGTTGTTTCTTAGCTTCCCAAAGAGCTGGAAGCAAGATGCTGTGGGGCCCAACTCGCCCTTTGGAAAGAAGCCTGCACGTTGTGCCTTTCAGCTCTAAGGCAATGTAGCACACCCAGAGCAGAAGTCCTACTTCAGCCAGATCAGGCCTGCAAAGAAACTGCGTTTGACAGGCCTTTGGAAGAGATGTTCCCGGTAGGCTGTAAGAGCACTGTGCAGAGCGAGTTGTTTCTCAGCTTCCCAAAGAGCTGGAAGCAAGATGCTGTGGGGCCCAACTGGCCCTTTGGAAAGAAGCCTGCACGTTGTGCCTTTCAGCTCTAAGGCAATGTAGCACACCCAGAGCAGAAGTCCTACTTCAGCCAGATCAGGCCTGCAAAGAAACTGCGTTTCAGAGGCCTTTGGAAGAGATGTTCCCACTAGGCTGTAAGAGCACTGTGCAGAGCGAGTTGTTTCTTAGCTTCCCAAAGAGCTGGAAGCAAGATGCTGTGGGGCCCAACTCGCCCTTTGGAAAGCAGCCTGCACGTTGTGCCTTTCAGCTCTAGGGCAAAGTAGCACACCCAGAGCAGAAGTCCTACTTCAGCCAGATCAGGCCTGCAAAGAAACTGCGTTTCATAGGCCTTTGGAAGAGATGTTCCCGGTAGGCTGTAAGAGCACTGTGCAGAGCGAGTTGTTTCTTAGCTTCCCAAAGAGCTGGAAGCAAGATGCTGTGGGGCCCAACTCGCCCTTTGGAAAGAAGCCTGCACGTTGTGCCTTTCAGCTCTAGGGCAAAGTAGCACACCCAGAGCAGAAGTCCTACTTCAGCCAGATCAGGCCTGCGAAGAAACTGCGTTTCACAGGCCTTTGGAAGAGATGTTCCCGGTAGGCTGTAAGAGCACTGTCCAGAGCGAGTGGTTTCTTAGCTTCCCAAAGAGCTGGAAGCAAGATGCTGTGGGGCCCAACTCGCCCTTTGGAAAGAAGCCTGCACGTTGTGCCTTCAGCTCTAGAGCAAAGTAGCACACCCAGAGCAGAAGTCCTACTTCAGCCGGATCAGGCCTGCAAAGTAACTGCGTTTGACAGGCCTTTGGAAGAGATGTTCCCGGTAGGCTGTAAGAGCACTGTGCAGAGCGAGTTGTTTCTTAGCTTCCCAAAGAGCTGGATGCAAGATGCTGTGGGGCCCAACTCGCCCTTTGGAAAGAAGCCTGCACGTTGTGCCTTTCAGCTCTAGGGCAAATTAGCACACCCAGAGCAGAAGTCCTACTTCAGCCAGATCAGGCCTGCAAAGAAACTGCGTTTCACAGGCCTTTGGAAGAGATGTTCCCGGTAGGCTGTAAGAGCACTGTGCAGAGCGAGTTGTTTCTTAGCTTCCCAAAGAGCTGGAAGCAAGATGCTGTGGGGCCCAACTCGCCCTTTGGAAAGAAGCCTGCACGTTGTGCCTTTCAGCTCTAGGGCAATGTAGCACACCCAGAGCAGAAGTCCTACTTCAGCCAGATCAGGCCTGCAAAGAAACTGCGTTTCACAGGCTTTTGGAAGAGATGTTCCCGGTAGGCTGTAAGAGCACTGTGCAGAGCGAGTGGTTTCTTAGCTTCCCAAAGAGCTGGAAGCAAGATGCTGTGGGGCCCAACTCGCCCTTTGGAAAGAAGCCTGCACGTTGTGCCTTTCAGCTCTAGGGCAAAGTAGCACACCCAGAGCAGAAGTCCTACTTCAGCCAGATCAGGCCTGCCAAGAAACTGCGTTTCACAGGCCTTTGGAAGAGATGTTCCCGGTAGGCTGTAAGAGCACTGTGCAGAGCGAGTGGTTTCTTAGCTTCCCAAAGAGCTGGAAGCAAGATGCTGTGGGGCCCAACTCGCCCTTTGGAAAGAAGCCTGCACGTTGTGCCTTTCAGCTCTAGGGCAAAGTAGCACACCCAGAGCAGAAGTCCTACTTCAGCCAGATCAGGCCTGCAAAGAAACTGCGTTTCACAGGCCTTTGGAAGAGATGTTCCCGGTAGGCTGTAAGAGCACTGTGCAGAGCGAGTTGTTTCTTAGCTTCCCAAAGAGCTGGAAGCAAGATGCTGTGGGGCCCAACTCGCCCTTTGGAAAGAAGCTTGCACGTTGTTCCTTTCAGCTCTAGGGCATTGTAGCACACCCAGAGCAGAAGTCCTACTTCAGCCAGATCAGGCCTGCAAAGAAACTGCGTTTCACAGCCCTTTGGAAGAGATGTTCCCGGTAGGCTGTAAGAGCACTGTGCAGAGCGAGTGGTTTCTTAGCTTCCCAAAGAGCTGGAAGCAAGATGCTGTGGGGCGCAACTCGCCCTTTGGAAAGAAGCCTGCACGTTGTGCCTTTCAGCTCTAGGGCAAAGTAGCACACCCAGAGCAGAAGTCCTACTTCAGCCAGATCAGGCCTGCCAAGAAACTGCGTTTCACAGGCCTTTGGAAGAGATGTTCCCGGTAGGCTGTAAGAGCACTGTGCAGAGCGAGTGGTTTCTTAGCTTCCCAAAGAGCTGGAAGCAAGATGCTGTGGGGCCCAACTCGCCCTTTGGAAAGAAGCCTGCACGTTGTGCCTTTCAGCTCTAGGGCAAAGTAGCACACCCAGAGCAGAAGTCCTACTTCAGCCAGATCAGGCCTGCAAAGAAACTGCGTTTCACAGGCCTTTGGAAGAGATGTTCCCGGTAGGCTGTAAGAGCACTGTGCAGAGCGAGTTGTTTCTTAGCTTCCCAAAGAGCTGGAAGCAAGATGCTGTGGGGCCCAACTCGCCCTTTGGAAAGAAGCCTGCACGTTGTTCCTTTCAGCTCTAGGGCATTGTAGCACACCCAGAGCAGAAGTCCTACTTCAGCCAGATCAGGCCTGCAAAGAAACTGCGTTTCACAGCCCTTTGGAAGAGATGTTCCCGGTAGGCTGTAAGAGCACTGTGCAGAGCGAGTGGTTTCTTAGCTTCCCAAAGAGCTGGAAGCAAGATGCTGTGGGGCCCAACTCGCCCTTTGGAAAGCAGCCTGCACGTTGTGCCTTTCAGCTCTAGGGCAAAGTAGCACACCCAGAGCAGAAGTCCTACTTCAGCCAGATCAGGCCTGCAAAGAAACTGCGTTTGACAGGCCTTTGGAAGAGATGTTCCCGGTAGGCTGTAAGAGCACTGTGCAGAGCGAGTTGTTTCTTAGCTTCCCAAAGAGCTGGAAGCAAGATGCTGTGGGGCCCAACTCGCCCTTTGGAAAGAAGCCTGCACGTTGTGCCTTTCAGCTCTAGGGCAAAGTAGCACACCCAGAGCAGAAGTCCTACTTCATCCAGATCAGGCCTGCAAAGAAACTGCGTTTCACAGGCCTTTGGAAGAGATGTTCCCGGTAGGCTGTAAGAGCACTGTGCAGAGCGAGTTGTTTCTCAGCTTCCCAAAGAGCTGGAAGCAAGATGCTGTGGGGCCCAACTCGCCCTTTGGAAAGAAGCCTGCACGTTGTGCCTTTCAGCTCTAGGGCAAAGAAGCACACCCAGAGCAGAAGTCCTACTTCAGCCAGATCAGGCCTGCAAAGAAACTGCGTTTCACAGGCCTTTGGAAGAGATGTTCCCGGTAGGCTGTAAGAGCACTGTGCAGAGCGAGTTGTTTCTTAGCTTCCCAAAGAGCTGGAAGCAAGATGCTGTGGGGCCCAACTCGCCCTTTGGAAAGAAGCCTGCACGTTGTGCCTTTCAGCTCTAGGGCAATGTAGCACACCCAGAGCAGAAGTCCTACTTCAGCCAGATCAGGCCTGCAAAGAAACTGCGTTTGACAGGCCTTTGGAAGAGATGTTCCCGGTAGGCTGTAAGAGCACTGTGCAGAGCGAGTTGTTTCTTAGCTTCCCAAAGAGCTGGAAGCAAGATGCTGTGGGGCCCAACTGGCCCTTTGGAAAGCAGCCTGCACATTGTGCCTTTCAGCTCTAGGGCAAAGTAGCACACCCAGAGCAGAAGTCCTACTTCAGCCAGATCAGGCCTGCAAAGAAACTGCGTTTCACAGGCCTTTGGAAGAGATGTTCCCGGTAGGCTGTAAGAGCACTGTGCAGAGCGAGTGGTTTCTTAGCTTCCCAAAGAGCTGGAAGCAAGATGCTGTGGGGCCCAACTCGCCCTTTGGAAAGAAGCCTGCACGTTGTGCCTTTCAGCTCTAGGGCAATGTAGCACACCCAGAGCAGAAGTCCTACTTCAGCCAGATCAGGCCTGCAAAGAAACTGCGTTTCACAGGCCTTTGGAAGAGATGTTCCCGGTAGGCTGTAAGAGCACTGTGCAGAGCGAGTTGTTTCTTAGCTTCCCAAAGAGCTGGAAGCAAGATGCTGTGGGGCCCAACTCGCCCTTTGGAAAGAAGCCTGCACGTTGTGCCTTTCAGCTCTAAGGCAATGTAGCACACCCAGAGCAGAAGTCCTACTTCAGCCAGATCAGGCCTGCAAAGAAACTGCGTTTGACAGGCCTTTGGAAGAGATGTTCCCGGTAGGCTGTAAGAGCACTGTGCAGAGCGAGTTGTTTCTCAGCTTCCCAAAGAGCTGGAAGCAAGATGCTGTGGGGCCCAACTGGCCCTTTGGAAAGAAGCCTGCACGTTGTGCCTTTCAGCTCTAAGGCAATGTAGCACACCCAGAGCAGAAGTCCTACTTCAGCCAGATCAGGCCTGCAAAGAAACTGCGTTTCAGAGGCCTTTGGAAGAGATGTTCCCACTAGGCTGTAAGAGCACTGTGCAGAGCGAGTTGTTTCTTAGCTTCCCAAAGAGCTGGAAGCAAGATGCTGTGGGGCCCAACTCGCCCTTTGGAAAGCAGCCTGCACGTTGTGCCTTTCAGCTCTAGGGCAAAGTAGCACACCCAGAGCAGAAGTCCTACTTCAGCCAGATCAGGCCTGCAAAGAAACTGCGTTTCACAGGCCTTTGGAAGAGATGTTCCCGGTAGGCTGTAAGAGCACTGTGCAGAGCGAGTTGTTTCTTAGCTTCCCAAAGAGCTGGAAGCAAGATGCTGTGGGGCCCAACTCGCCCTTTGGAAAGAAGCCTGCACGTTGTGCCTTTCAGCTCTAGGGCAAAGTAGCACACCCAGAGCAGAAGTCCTACTTCAGCCAGATCAGGCCTGCGAAGAAACTGCGTTTCACAGGCCTTTGGAAGAGATGTTCCCGGTAGGCTGTAAGAGCACTGTCCAGAGCGAGTGGTTTCTTAGCTTCCCAAAGAGCTGGAAGCAAGATGCTGTGGGGCCCAACTCGCCCTTTGGAAAGAAGCCTGCACGTTGTGCCTTCAGCTCTAGAGCAAAGTAGCACACCCAGAGCAGAAGTCCTACTTCAGCCGGATCAGGCCTGCAAAGTAACTGCGTTTGACAGGCCTTTGGAAGAGATGTTCCCGGTAGGCTGTAAGAGCACTGTGCAGAGCGAGTTGTTTCTTAGCTTCCCAAAGAGCTGGATGCAAGATGCTGTGGGGCCCAACTCGCCCTTTGGAAAGAAGCCTGCACGTTGTGCCTTTCAGCTCTAGGGCAAATTAGCACACCCAGAGCAGAAGTCCTACTTCAGCCAGATCAGGCCTGCAAAGAAACTGCGTTTCACAGGCCTTTGGAAGAGATGTTCCCGGTAGGCTGTAAGAGCACTGTGCAGAGCGAGTTGTTTCTTAGCTTCCCAAAGAGCTGGAAGCAAGATGCTGTGGGGCCCAACTCGCCCTTTGGAAAGAAGCCTGCACGTTGTGCCTTTCAGCTCTAGGGCAATGTAGCACACCCAGAGCAGAAGTCCTACTTCAGCCAGATCAGGCCTGCAAAGAAACTGCGTTTCACAGGCTTTTGGAAGAGATGTTCCCGGTAGGCTGTAAGAGCACTGTGCAGAGCGAGTGGTTTCTTAGCTTCCCAAAGAGCTGGAAGCAAGATGCTGTGGGGCCCAACTCGCCCTTTGGAAAGAAGCCTGCACGTTGTGCCTTTCAGCTCTAGGGCAAAGTAGCACACCCAGAGCAGAAGTCCTACTTCAGCCAGATCAGGCCTGCCAAGAAACTGCGTTTCACAGGCCTTTGGAAGAGATGTTCCCGGTAGGCTGTAAGAGCACTGTGCAGAGCGAGTGGTTTCTTAGCTTCCCAAAGAGCTGGAAGCAAGATGCTGTGGGGCCCAACTCGCCCTTTGGAAAGAAGCCTGCACGTTGTGCCTTTCAGCTCTAGGGCAAAGTAGCACACCCAGAGCAGAAGTCCTACTTCAGCCAGATCAGGCCTGCAAAGAAACTGCGTTTCACAGGCCTTTGGAAGAGATGTTCCCGGTAGGCTGTAAGAGCACTGTGCAGAGCGAGTTGTTTCTTAGCTTCCCAAAGAGCTGGAAGCAAGATGCTGTGGGGCCCAACTCGCCCTTTGGAAAGAAGCCTGCACGTTGTTCCTTTCAGCTCTAGGGCATTGTAGCACACCCAGAGCAGAAGTCCTACTTCAGCCAGATCAGGCCTGCAAAGAAACTGCGTTTCACAGCCCTTTGGAAGAGATGTTCCCGGTAGGCTGTAAGAGCACTGTGCAGAGCGAGTGGTTTCTTAGCTTCCCAAAGAGCTGGAAGCAAGATGCTGTGGGGCGCAACTCGCCCTTTGGAAAGAAGCCTGCACGTTGTGCCTTTCAGCTCTAGGGCAAAGTAGCACACCCAGAGCAGAAGTCCTACTTCAGCCAGATCAGGCCTGCAAAGAAACTGCGTTTGACAGGCCTTTGGAAGAGATGTTCCCGGTAGGCTGTAAGAGCACTGTGCAGAGCGAGTTGTTTCTTAGCTTCCCAAAGAGCTGGAAGCAAGATGCTGTGGGGCCCAACTCGCCCTTTGGAAAGAAGCCTGCACGTTGTGCCTTTCAGCTCTAGGGCAAAGTAGCACACCCAGAGCAGAAGTCCTACTTCATCCAGATCAGGCCTGCAAAGAAACTGCGTTTCACAGGCCTTTGGAAGAGATGTTCCCGGTAGGCTGTAAGAGCACTGTGCAGAGCGAGTTGTTTCTCAGCTTCCCAAAGAGCTGGAAGCAAGATGCTGTGGGGCCCAACTGGCCCTTTGGAAAGAAGCCTGCACGTTGTGCCTTTCAGCTCTAGGGCAAAGAAGCACACCCAGAGCAGAAGTCCTACTTCAGCCAGATCAGGCCTGCAAAGAAACTGCGTTTCACAGGCCTTTGGAAGAGATGTTCCCGGTAGGCTGTAAGAGCACTGTGCAGAGCGAGTTGTTTCTTAGCTTCCCAAAGAGCTGGAAGCAAGATGCTGTGGGGCCCAACTCGCCCTTTGGAAAGAAGCCTGCACGTTGTGCCTTTCAGCTCTAGGGCAATGTAGCACACCCAGAGCAGAAGTCCTACTTCAGCCATATCAGGCCTGCAAAGAAACTGCGTTTCACAGGTCTTTGGAAGTGATGTTCCCGGTAGGCTGTAAGAGCACTGTCCAGAGCGAGTGGTTTCTTAGCTTCCCAAAGAGCTGGAAGCAAGATGCTGTGGGGCCCAACTCGCCCTTTGGAAAGAAGCCTGCACGTTGTGCCTTTCAGCTCTAGAGCAAAGTAGCACACCCAGAGCAGAAGTCCTACTTCAGCCAGATCAGGCCTGCAAAGAAACTGCGTTTCACAGGCCTTTGGAAGAGATGTTCCCGGTAGGCTGTAAGAGCACTGTGCAGAGCGAGTTGTTTCTTAGCTTCCCAAAGAGCTGGAAGCAAGATGCTGTGGGGCCCAAATCGCCCTTTGGAAAGAAGCCTGCACGTTGTGCCTTTCAGCTCTAGGGCAAAGTAGCACACCCAGAGCAGAAGTCCTACTTCAGCCAGATCAGGCCTGCAAAGAAACTGCGTTTCACAGGCCTTTGGAAGAGATGTTCCCGGTAGGCTGTAAGAGCACTGTGCAGAGCGAGTTGTTTCTTAGCTTCCCAAAGAGCTGGAAGCAAGATGCTGTGGGGCCCAACTCGCCCTTTGGAAAGAAGCCTGCACGTTGTGCCTTTCAGCTCTAGGGCAAAGTAGCACACCCAGAGCAGAAGTCCTACTTCAGCCAGATCAGGCCTGCAAAGAAACTGCGTTTCACAGGCCTTTGGAAGAGATGTTCCCACTAGGCTGTAAGAGCACTGTGCAGAGCGAGTTGTTTCTTAGCTTCCCAAAGAGCTGGAAGCAAGATGCTGTGGGGCCCAACTCGCCCTTTGGAAAGAAGCCTGCACGTTGTGCCTTTCAGCTCTAGGGCATTGTAGCACACCCAGAGCAGAAGTCCTACTTCAGCCAGATCAGGCCTGCAAAGAAACTGCGTTTCACAGCGCTTTGGAAGAGATGTTCCCGGTAGGCTGTAAGAGCACTGTGCAGAGCGAGTTGTTTCTTAGCTTCCCAAAGAGCTGGAAGCAAGATGCTGTGGGGCCCAACTCGCCCTTTGGAAAGAAGCCTGCACGTTGTGCCTTTCAGCTCTAGGGCAAAGTAGCACACCCAGAGCAGAAGTCCTACTTCAGCCAGATCAGGCCTGCAAAGAAACTGCGTTTGACAGGCCTTTGGAAGAGATGTTCCCGGTAGGCTGTAAGAGCACTGTGCAGAGCGAGTTGTTTCTTAGCTTCCCAAAGAGCTGGAAGCAAGATGCTGTGGGGCCCAACTCGCCCTTTGGAAAGAAGCCTGCACGTTGTGCCTTTCAGCTCTAGGGCAAAGTAGCACACCCAGAGCAGAAGTCCTACTTCATCCAGATCAGGCCTGCAAAGAAACTGCGTTTCACAGGCCTTTGGAAGAGATGTTCCCGGTAGGCTGTAAGAGCACTGTGCAGAGCGAGTTGTTTCTCAGCTTCCCAAAGAGCTGGAAGCAAGATGCTGTGGGGCCCAACTCGCCCTTTGGAAAGAAGCCTGCACGTTGTGCCTTTCAGCTCTAGGGCAAAGAAGCACACCCAGAGCAGAAGTCCTACTTCAGCCAGATCAGGCCTGCAAAGAAACTGCGTTTCACAGGCCTTTGGAAGAGATGTTCCCGGTAGGCTGTAAGAGCACTGTGCAGAGCGAGTTGTTTCTTAGCTTCCCAAAGAGCTGGAAGCAAGATGCTGTGGGGCCCAACTCGCCCTTTGGAAAGAAGCCTGCACGTTGTGCCTTTCAGCTCTAGGGCAATGTAGCACACCCAGAGCAGAAGTCCTACTTCAGCCAGATCAGGCCTGCAAAGAAACTGCGTTTCACAGGTCTTTGGAAGTGATGTTCCCGGTAGGCTGTAAGAGCACTGTCCAGAGCGAGTGGTTTCTTAGCTTCCCAAAGAGCTGGAAGCAAGATGCTGTGGGGCCCAACTCGCCCTTTGGAAAGAAGCCTGCACGTTGTGCCTTTCAGCTCTAGGGCAAAGTAGCACACCCAGAGCAGAAGTCCTACTTCAGCCGGATCAGGCCTGCAAAGTAACTGCGTTTCACAGGCCTTTGGAAGAGATGTTCCCGGTAGGCTGTAAGAGCACTGTGCAGAGCGAGTTGTTTCTTAGCTTCCCAAAGAGCTGGAAGCAAGATGCTGTGGGGCCCAACTCGCCCTTTGGAAAGAAGCCTGCACGTTGTGCCTTTCAGCTCTAGGGCAAAGTAGCACACCCAGAGCAGAAGTCCTACTTCAGCCAGATCAGGCCTGCAAAGAAACTGCGTTTCACAGGCCTTTGGAAGAGATGTTCCCGGTAGGCTGTAAGAGCACTGTGCAGAGCGAGTTGTTTCTTAGCTTCCCAAAGAGCTGGAAGCAAGATGCTGTGGGGCCCAACTCGCCCTTTGGAAAGAAGCCTGCACGTTGTGCCTTTCAGCTCTAGGGCAATGTAGCACACCCAGAGCAGAAGTCCTACTTCAGCCATATCAGGCCTGCAAAGAAACTGCGTTTCACAGGTCTTTGGAAGTGATGTTCCCGGTAGGCTGTAAGAGCACTGTCCAGAGCGAGTGGTTTCTTAGCTTCCCAAAGAGCTGGAAGCAAGATGCTGTGGGGCCCAACTCGCCCTTTGGAAAGAAGCCTGCACGTTGTGCCTTTCAGCTCTAGAGCAAAGTAGCACACCCAGAGCAGAAGTCCTACTTCAGCCGGATCAGGCCTGCAAAGTAACTGCGTTTGACAGGCCTTTGGAAGAGATGTTCCCGGTAGGCTGTAAGAGCACTGTGCAGAGCGAGTTGTTTCTTAGCTTCCCAAAGAGCTGGAAGCAAGATGCTGTGGGGCCCAACTCGCCCTTTGGAAAGAAGCCTGCACGTTGTGCCTTTCAGCTCTAGGGCAAATTAGCACACCCAGAGCAGAAGTCCTACTTCAGCCAGATCAGGCCTGCAAAGAAACTGCGTTTCACAGGCCTTTGGAAGAGATGTTCCCGGTAGGCTGTAAGAGCACTGTGCAGAGCGAGTTGTTTCTTAGCTTCCCAAAGAGCTGGAAGCAAGATGCTGTGGGGCCCAACTCGCCCTTTGGAAAGAAGCCTGCACGTTGTGCCTTTCAGCTCTAGGGCAAAGTAGCACACCCAGAGCAGAAGTCCTACTTCAGCCAGATCAGGCCTGCAAAGAAACTGCGTTTCACAGGCCTTTGGAAGAGATGTTCCCGGTAGGCTGTAAGAGCACTGTGCAGAGCGAGTTGTTTCTTAGCTTCCCAAAGAGCTGGAAGCAAGATGCTGTGGGGCCCAACTCGCCCTTTGGAAAGAAGCCTGCACGTTGTGCCTTTCAGCTCTAGGGCAAAGTAGCACACCCAGAGCAGAAGTCCTACTTCAGCCAGATCAGGCCTGCCAAGAAACTGCGTTTCACAGGCCTTTGGAAGAGATGTTCCCGGTAGGCTGTAAGAGCACTGTGCAGAGCGAGTGGTTTCTTAGCTTCCCAAAGAGCTGGAAGCAAGATGCTGTGGGGCCCAACTCGCCCTTTGGAAAGAAGCCTGCACGTTGTGCCTTTCAGCTCTAGGGCAAAGTAGCACACCCAGAGCAGAAGTCCTACTTCAGCCAGATCAGGCCTGCAAAGAAACTGCGTTTCACAGGCCTTTGGAAGAGATGTTCCCGGTAGGCTGTAAGAGCACTGTGCAGAGCGAGTTGTTTCTTAGCTTCCCAAAGAGCTGGAAGCAAGATGCTGTGGGGCCCAACTCGCCCTTTGGAAAGAAGCCTGCACGTTGTGCCTTTCAGCTCTAGGGCAAAGTAGCACACCCAGAGCAGAAGTCCTACTTCATCCAGATCAGGCCTGCAAAGAAACTGCGTTTCACAGGCCTTTGGAAGAGATGTTCCCGGTAGGCTGTAAGAGCACTGTGCAGAGCGAGTTGTTTCTCAGCTTCCCAAAGAGCTGGAAGCAAGATGCTGTGGGGCCCAACTCGCCCTTTGGAAAGAAGCCTGCACGTTGTGCCTTTCAGCTCTAGGGCAAAGAAGCACACCCAGAGCAGAAGTCCTACTTCAGCCAGATCAGGCCTGCAAAGAAACTGCGTTTCACAGGCCTTTGGAAGAGATGTTCCCGGTAGGCTGTAAGAGCACTGTGCAGAGCGAGTTGTTTCTTAGCTTCCCAAAGAGCTGGAAGCAAGATGCTGTGGGGCCCAACTCGCCCTTTGGAAAGAAGCCTGCACGTTGTGCCTTTCAGCTCTAGGGCAATGTAGCACACCCAGAGCAGAAGTCCTACTTCAGCCAGATCAGGCCTGCAAAGAAACTGCGTTTGACAGGCCTTTGGAAGAGATGTTCCCGGTAGGCTGTAAGAGCACTGTGCAGAGCGAGTTGTTTCTTAGCTTCCCAAAGAGCTGGAAGCAAGATGCTGTGGGGCCCAACTGGCCCTTTGGAAAGCAGCCTGCACATTGTGCCTTTCAGCTCTAGGGCAAAGTAGCACACCCAGAGCAGAAGTCCTACTTCAGCCAGATCAGGCCTGCAAAGAAACTGCGTTTCACAGGCCTTTGGAAGAGATGTTCCCGGTAGGCTGTAAGAGCACTGTGCAGAGCGAGTGGTTTCTTAGCTTCCCAAAGAGCTGGAAGCAAGATGCTGTGGTGCCCAACTCGCCCTTTGGAAAGAAGCCTGCACGTTGTGCCTTTCAGCTCTAGGGCAATGTAGCACACCCAGAGCAGAAGTCCTACTTCAGCCAGATCAGGCCTGCAAAGAAACTGCGTTTCACAGGCCTTTGGAAGAGATGTTCCCGGTAGGCTGTAAGAGCACTGTGCAGAGCGAGTTGTTTCTTAGCTTCCCAAAGAGCTGGAAGCAAGATGCTGTGGGGCCCAACTCGCCCTTTGGAAAGAAGCCTGCACGTTGTGCCTTTCAGCTCTAAGGCAATGTAGCACACCCAGAGCAGAAGTCCTACTTCAGCCAGATCAGGCCTGCAAAGAAACTGCGTTTGACAGGCCTTTGGAAGAGATGTTCCCGGTAGGCTGTAAGAGCACTGTGCAGAGCGAGTTGTTTCTCAGCTTCCCAAAGAGCTGGAAGCAAGATGCTGTGGGGCCCAACTGGCCCTTTCGAAAGAAGCCTGCACGTTGTGCCTTTCAGCTCTAAGGCAATGTAGCACACCCAGAGCAGAAGTCCTACTTCAGCCAGATCAGGCCTGCAAAGAAACTGCGTTTCAGAGGCCTTTGGAAGAGATGTTCCCACTAGGCTGTAAGAGCACTGTGCAGAGCGAGTTGTTTCTTAGCTTCCCAAAGAGCTGGAAGCAAGATGCTGTGGGGCCCAACTCGCCCTTTGGAAAGAAGCCTGCACGTTGTGCCTTTCAGCTCTAGGGCAAAGTAGCACACCCAGAGCAGAAGTCCTACTTCAGCCAGATCAGGCCTGCAAAGAAACTGCGTTTCACAGGCCTTTGGAAGAGATGTTCCCGGTAGGCTGTAAGAGCACTGTGCAGAGCGAGTTGTTTCTTAGCTTCCCAAAGAGCTGGAAGCAAGATGCTGTGGGGCCCAACTCGCCCTTTGGAAAGAAGCCTGCACGTTGTGCCTTTCAGCTCTAGGGCAAAGTAGCACACCCAGAGCAGAAGTCCTACTTCAGCCAGATCAGGCCTGCGAAGAAACTGCGTTTCACAGGCCTTTGGAAGAGATGTTCCCGGTAGGCTGTAAGAGCACTGTCCAGAGCGAGTGGTTTCTTAGCTTCCCAAAGAGCTGGAAGCAAGATGCTGTGGGGCCCAACTCGCCCTTTGGAAAGAAGCCTGCACGTTGTGCCTTCAGCTCTAGAGCAAAGTAGCACACCCAGAGCAGAAGTCCTACTTCAGCCGGATCAGGCCTGCAAAGTAACTGCGTTTGACAGGCCTTTGGAAGAGATGTTCCCGGTAGGCTGTAAGAGCACTGTGCAGAGCGAGTTGTTTCTTAGCTTCCCAAAGAGCTGGATGCAAGATGCTGTGGGGCCCAACTCGCCCTTTGGAAAGAAGCCTGCACGTTGTGCCTTTCAGCTCTAGGGCAAATTAGCACACCCAGAGCAGAAGTCCTACTTCAGCCAGATCAGGCCTGCAAAGAAACTGCGTTTCACAGGCCTTTGGAAGAGATGTTCCCGGTAGGCTGTAAGAGCACTGTGCAGAGCGAGTTGTTTCTTAGCTTCCCAAAGAGCTGGAAGCAAGATGCTGTGGGGCCCAACTCGCCCTTTGGAAAGAAGCCTGCACGTTGTGCCTTTCAGCTCTAGGGCAATGTAGCACACCCAGAGCAGAAGTCCTACTTCAGCCAGATCAGGCCTGCAAAGAAACTGCGTTTCACAGGCCTTTGGAAGAGATGTTCCCGGTAGGCTGTAAGAGCACTGTGCAGAGCGAGTGGTTTCTTAGCTTCCCAAAGAGCTGGAAGCAAGATGCTGTGGGGCCCAACTCGCCCTTTGGAAAGAAGCCTGCACGTTGTGCCTTTCAGCTCTAGGGCAAAGTAGCACACCCAGAGCAGAAGTCCTACTTCAGCCAGATCAGGCCTGCCAAGAAACTGCGTTTCACAGGCCTTTGGAAGAGATGTTCCCGGTAGGCTATAAGAGCACTGTGCAGAGCGAGTGGTTTCTTAGCTTCCCAAAGAGCTGGAAGCAAGATGCTGTGGGGCCCAACTCGCCCTTTGGAAAGAAGCCTGCACGTTGTGCCTTTCAGCTCTAGGGCAAAGTAGCACACCCAGAGCAGAAGTCCTACTTCAGCCAGATCAGGCCTGCAAAGAAACTGCGTTTCACAGGCCTTTGGAAGAGATGTTCCCGGTAGGCTGTAAGAGCACTGTGCAGAGCGAGTTGTTTCTTAGCTTCCCAAAGAGCTGGAAGCAAGATGCTGTGGGGCCCAACTCGCCCTTTGGAAAGAAGCCTGCACGTTGTTCCTTTCAGCTCTAGGGCATTGTAGCACACCCAGAGCAGAAGTCCTACTTCAGCCAGATCAGGCCTGCAAAGAAACTGCGTTTCACAGCCCTTTGGAAGAGATGTTCCCGGTAGGCTGTAAGAGCACTGTGCAGAGCGAGTGGTTTCTTAGCTTCCCAAAGAGCTGGAAGCAAGATGCTGTGGGGCCCAACTCGCCCTTTGGAAAGCAGCCTGCACGTTGTGCCTTTCAGCTCTAGGGCAAAGTAGCACACCCAGAGCAGAAGTCCTACTTCAGCCAGATCAGGCCTGCAAAGAAACTGCGTTTGACAGGCCTTTGGAAGAGATGTTCCCGGTAGGCTGTAAGAGCACTGTGCAGAGCGAGTTGTTTCTTAGCTTCCCAAAGAGCTGGAAGCAAGATGCTGTGGGGCCCAACTCGCCCTTTGGAAAGAAGCCTGCACGTTGTGCCTTTCAGCTCTAGGGCAAAGTAGCACACCCAGAGCAGAAGTCCTACTTCATCCAGATCAGGCCTGCAAAGAAACTGCGTTTCACAGGCCTTTGGAAGAGATGTTCCCGGTAGGCTGTAAGAGCACTGTGCAGAGCGAGTTGTTTCTCAGCTTCCCAAAGAGCTGGAAGCAAGATGCTGTGGGGCCCAACTCGCCCTTTGGAAAGAAGCCTGCACGTTGTGCCTTTCAGCTCTAGGGCAAAGAAGCACACCCAGAGCAGAAGTCCTACTTCAGCCAGATCAGGCCTGCAAAGAAACTGCGTTTCACAGGCCTTTGGAAGAGATGTTCCCGGTAGGCTGTAAGAGCACTGTGCAGAGCGAGTTGTTTCTTAGCTTCCCAAAGAGCTGGAAGCAAGATGCTGTGGGGCCCAACTCGCCCTTTGGAAAGAAGCCTGCACGTTGTGCCTTTCAGCTCTAGGGCAATGTAGCACACCCAGAGCAGAAGTCCTACTTCAGCCAGATCAGGCCTGCAAAGAAACTGCGTTTGACAGGCCTTTGGAAGAGATGTTCCCGGTAGGCTGTAAGAGCACTGTGCAGAGCGAGTTGTTTCTTAGCTTCCCAAAGAGCTGGAAGCAAGATGCTGTGGGGCCCAACTGGCCCTTTGGAAAGCAGCCTGCACATTGTGCCTTTCAGCTCTAGGGCAAAGTAGCACACCCAGAGCAGAAGTCCTACTTCAGCCAGATCAGGCCTGCAAAGAAACTGCGTTTCACAGGCCTTTGGAAGAGATGTTCCCGGTAGGCTGTAAGAGCACTGTGCAGAGCGAGTGGTTTCTTAGCTTCCCAAAGAGCTGGAAGCAAGATGCTGTGGGGCCCAACTCGCCCTTTGGAAAGAAGCCTGCACGTTGTGCCTTTCAGCTCTAGGGCAATGTAGCACACCCAGAGCAGAAGTCCTACTTCAGCCAGATCAGGCCTGCAAAGAAACTGCGTTTCACAGGCCTTTGGAAGAGATGTTCCCGGTAGGCTGTAAGAGCACTGTGCAGAGCGAGTTGTTTCTTAGCTTCCCAAAGAGCTGGAAGCAAGATGCTGTGGGGCCCAACTCGCCCTTTGGAAAGAAGCCTGCACGTTGTGCCTTTCAGCTCTAAGGCAATGTAGCACACCCAGAGCAGAAGTCCTACTTCAGCCAGATCAGGCCTGCCAAGAAACTGCGTTTCACAGGCCTTTGGAAGAGATGTTCCCGGTAGGCTGTAAGAGCACTGTGCAGAGCGAGTTGTTTCTCAGCTTCCCAAAGAGCTGGAAGCAAGATGCTGTGGGGCCCAACTGGCCCTTTGGAAAGAAGCCTGCACGTTGTGCCTTTCAGCTCTAAGGCAATGTAGCACACCCAGAGCAGAAGTCCTACTTCAGCCAGATCAGGCCTGCAAAGAAACTGCGTTTCAGAGGCCTTTGGAAGAGATGTTCCCACTAGGCTGTAAGAGCACTGTGCAGAGCGAGTTGTTTCTAAGCTTCCCAAAGAGCTGGAAGCAAGATGCTGTGGGGCCCAACTCGCCCTTTGGAAAGAAGCCTGCACGTTGTGCCTTTCAGCTCTAGGGCAAAGTAGCACACCCAGAGCAGAAGTCCTACTTCAGCCAGATCAGGCCTGCAAAGAAACTGCGTTTCACAGGCCTTTGGAAGAGATGTTCCCGGTAGGCTGTAAGAGCACTGTGCAGAGCGAGTTGTTTCTTAGCTTCCCAAAGAGCTGGAAGCAAGATGCTGTGGGGCCCAACTCGCCCTTTGGAAAGAAGCCTGCACGTTGTGCCTTTCAGCTCTAGGGCAAAGTAGCACACCCAGAGCAGAAGTCCTACTTCAGCCAGATCAGGCCTGCGAAGAAACTGCGTTTCACAGGCCTTTGGAAGAGATGTTCCCGGTAGGCTGTAAGAGCACTGTCCAGAGCGAGTGGTTTCTTAGCTTCCCAAAGAGCTGGAAGCAAGATGCTGTGGGGCCCAACTCGCCCTTTGGAAAGAAGCCTGCACGTTGTGCCTTCAGCTCTAGAGCAAAGTAGCACACCCAGAGCAGAAGTCCTACTTCAGCCGGATCAGGCCTGCAAAGTAACTGCGTTTGACAGGCCTTTGGAAGAGATGTTCCCGGTAGGCTGTAAGAGCACTGTGCAGAGCGAGTTGTTTCTTAGCTTCCCAAAGAGCTGGATGCAAGATGCTGTGGGGCCCAACTCGCCCTTTGGAAAGAAGCCTGCACGTTGTGCCTTTCAGCTCTAGGGCAAATTAGCACACCCAGAGCAGAAGTCCTACTTCAGCCAGATCAGGCCTGCAAAGAAACTGCGTTTCACAGGCCTTTGGAAGAGATGTTCCCGGTAGGCTGTAAGAGCACTGTGCAGAGCGAGTTGTTTCTTAGCTTCCCAAAGAGCTGGAAGCAAGATGCTGTGGGGCCCAACTCGCCCTTTGGAAAGAAGCCTGCACGTTGTGCCTTTCAGCTCTAGGGCAATGTAGCACACCCAGAGCAGAAGTCCTACTTCAGCCAGATCAGGCCTGCAAAGAAACTGCGTTTCACAGGCCTTTGGAAGAGATGTTCCCGGTAGGCTGTAAGAGCACTGTGCAGAGCGAGTGGTTTCTTAGCTTCCCAAAGAGCTGGAAGCAAGATGCTGTGGGGCCCAACTCGCCCTTTGGAAAGAAGCCTGCACGTTGTGCCTTTCAGCTCTAGGGCAAAGTAGCACACCCAGAGCAGAAGTCCTACTTCAGCCAGATCAGGCCTGCCAAGAAACTGCGTTTCACAGGCCTTTGGAAGAGATGTTCCCGGTAGGCTGTAAGAGCACTGTGCAGAGCGAGTGGTTTCTTAGCTTCCCAAAGAGCTGGAAGCAAGATGCTGTGGGGCCCAACTCGCCCTTTGGAAAGAAGCCTGCACGTTGTGCCTTTCAGCTCTAGGGCAAAGTAGCACACCCAGAGCAGAAGTCCTACTTCAGCCAGATCAGGCCTGCAAAGAAACTGCGTTTCACAGGCCTTTGGAAGAGATGTTCCCGGTAGGCTGTATGAGCACTGTGCAGAGCGAGTTGTTTCTTAGCTTCCCAAAGAGCTGGAAGCAAGATGCTGTGGGGCCCAACTCGCCCTTTGGAAAGAAGCCTGCACGTTGTTCCTTTCAGCTCTAGGGCATTGTAGCACACCCAGAGCAGAAGTCCTACTTCAGCCAGATCAGGCCTGCAAAGAAACTGCGTTTCACAGCCCTTTGGAAGAGATGTTCCCGGTAGGCTGTAAGAGCACTGTGCAGAGCGAGTGGTTTCTTAGCTTCCCAAAGAGCTGGAAGCAAGATGCTGTGGGGCCCAACTCGCCCTTTGGAAAGAAGCCTGCACGTTGTGCCTTTCAGCTCTAGGGCAAAGTAGCACACCCAGAGCAGAAGTCCTACTTCAGCCAGATCAGGCCTGCAAAGAAACTGCGTTTGACAGGCCTTTGGAAGAGATGTTCCCGGTAGGCTGTAAGAGCACTGTGCAGAGCGAGTTGTTTCTTAGCTTCCCAAAGAGCTGGAAGCAAGATGCTGTGGGGCCCAACTCGCCCTTTGGAAAGAAGCCTGCACGTTGTGCCTTTCAGCTCTAGGGCAAAGTAGCACACCCAGAGCAGAAGTCCTACTTCATCCAGATCAGGCCTGCAAAGAAACTGCGTTTCACAGGCCTTTGGAAGAGATGTTCCCGGTAGGCTGTAAGAGCACTGTGCAGAGCGAGTTGTTTCTCAGCTTCCCAAAGAGCTGGAAGCAAGATGCTGTGGGGCCCAACTCGCCCTTTGGAAAGAAGCCTGCACGTTGTGCCTTTCAGCTCTAGGGCAAAGAAGCACACCCAGAGCAGAAGTCCTACTTCAGCCAGATCAGGCCTGCAAAGAAACTGCGTTTCACAGGCCTTTGGAAGAGATGTTCCCGGTAGGCTGTAAGAGCACTGTGCAGAGCGAGTTGTTTCTTAGCTTCCCAAAGAGCTGGAAGCAAGATGCTGTGGGGCCCAACTCGCCCTTTGGAAAGAAGCCTGCACGTTGTGCCTTTCAGCTCTAGGGCAATGTAGCACACCCAGAGCAGAAGTCCTACTTCAGCCATATCAGGCCTGCAAAGAAACTGCGTTTCACAGGTCTTTGGAAGTGATGTTCCCGGTAGGCTGTAAGAGCACTGTCCAGAGCGAGTGGTTTCTTACCTTCCCAAAGAGCTGGAAGCAAGATGCTGTGGGGCCCAACTCGCCCTTTGGAAAGAAGCCTGCACGTTGTGCCTTTCAGCTCTAGAGCAAAGTAGCACACCCAGAGCAGAAGTCCTACTTCAGCCGGATCAGGCCTGCAAAGTAACTGCGTTTGACAGGCCTTTGGAAGAGATGTTCCCGGTAGGCTGTAAGAGCACTGTGCAGAGCGAGTTGTTTCTTAGCTTCCCAAAGAGCTGGAAGCAAGATGCTGTGGGGCCCAACTCGCCCTTTGGAAAGAAGCCTGCACGTTGTGCCTTTCAGCTCTAGGGCAAATTAGCACACCCAGAGCAGAAGTCCTACTTCAGCCAGATCAGGCCTGCAAAGAAACTGCGTTTCACAGGCCTTTGGAAGAGATGTTCCCGGTAGGCTGTAAGAGCACTGTGCAGAGCGAGTTGTTTCTTAGCTTCCCAAAGAGCTGGAAGCAAGATGCTGTGGGGCCCAACTCGCCCTTTGGAAAGAAGCCTGCACGTTGTGCCTTTCAGCTCTAGGGCAAAGTAGCACACCCAGAGCAGAAGTCCTACTTCAGCCAGATCAGGCCTGCAAAGAAACTGCGTTTCACAGGCCTTTGGAAGAGATGTTCCCGGTAGGCTGTAAGAGCACTGTGCAGAGCGAGTTGTTTCTTAGCTTCCCAAAGAGCTGGAAGCAAGATGCTGTGGGGCCCAACTCGCCCTTTGGAAAGAAGCCTGCACGTTGTGCCTTTCAGCTCTAGGGCAAAGTAGCACACCCAGAGCAGAAGTCCTACTTCAGCCAGATCAGGCCTGCCAAGAAACTGCGTTTCACAGGCCTTTGGAAGAGATGTTCCCGGTAGGCTGTAAGAGCACTGTGCAGAGCGAGTGGTTTCTTAGCTTCCCAAAGAGCTGGAAGCAAGATGCTGTGGGGCCCAACTCGCTCTTTGGAAAGAAGCCTGCACGTTGTGCCTTTCAGCTCTAGGGCAAAGTAGCACACCCAGAGCAGAAGTCCTACTTCAGCCAGATCAGGCCTGCAAAGAAACTGCGTTTCACAGGCCTTTGGAAGAGATGTTCCCGGTAGGCTGTAAGAGCACTGTGCAGAGCGAGTTGTTTCTTAGCTTCCCAAAGAGCTGGAAGCAAGATGCTGTGGGGCCCAACTCGCCCTTTGGAAAGAAGCCTGCACGTTGTGCCTTTCAGCTCTAGGGCATTGTAGCACACCCAGAGCAGAAGTCCTACTTCAGCCAGATCAGGCCTGCAAAGAAACTGCGTTTCACAGCCCTTTGGAAGAGATGTTCCCGGTAGGCTGTAAGAGCACTGTGCAGAGCGAGTTGTTTCTTAGCTTCCCAAAGAGCTGGAAGCAAGATGCTGTGGGGCCCAACTCGCCCTTTGGAAAGAAGCCTGCACGTTGTGCCTTTCAGCTCTAGGGCAAAGTAGCACACCCAGAGCAGAAGTCCTACTTCAGCCAGATCAGGCCTGCAAAGAAACTGCGTTTGACAGGCCTTTGGAAGAGATGTTCCCGGTAGGCTGTAAGAGCACTGTGCAGAGCGAGTTGTTTCTTAGCTTCCCAAAGAGCTGGAAGCAAGATGCTGTGGGGCCCAACTCGCCCTTTGGAAAGAAGCCTGCACGTTGTGCCTTTCAGCTCTAGGGCAAAGTAGCACACCCAGAGCAGAAGTCCTACTTCATCCAGATCAGGCCTGCAAAGAAACTGCGTTTCACAGGCCTTTGGAAGAGATGTTCCCGGTAGGCTGTAAGAGCACTGTGCAGAGCGAGTTGTTTCTCAGCTTCCCAAAGAGCTGGAAGCAAGATGCTGTGGGGCCCAACTCGCCCTTTGGAAAGAAGCCTGCACGTTGTGCCTTTCAGCTCTAGGGCAAAGAAGCACACCCAGAGCAGAAGTCCTACTTCAGCCAGATCAGGCCTGCAAAGAAACTGCGTTTCACAGGCCTTTGGAAGAGATGTTCCCGGTAGGCTGTAAGAGCACTGTGCAGAGCGAGTTGTTTCTTAGCTTCCCAAAGAGCTGGAAGCAAGATGCTGTGGGGCCCAACTCGCCCTTTGGAAAGAAGCCTGCACGTTGTGCCTTTCAGCTCTAGGGCAATGTAGCACACCCAGAGCAGAAGTCCTACTTCAGCCAGATCAGGCCTGCAAAGAAACTGCGTTTCACAGGTCTTTGGAAGTGATGTTCCCGGTAGGCTGTAAGAGCACTGTCCAGAGCGAGTGGTTTCTTAGCTTCCCAAAGAGCTGGAAGCAAGATGCTGTGGGGCCCAACTCGCCCTTTGGAAAGAAGCCTGCACGTTGTGCCTTTCAGCTCTAGAGCAAAGTAGCACACCCAGAGCAGAAGTCCTACTTCAGCCGGATCAGGCCTGCAAAGTAACTGCGTTTGACAGGCCTTTGGAAGAGATGTTCCCGGTAGGCTGTAAGAGCACTGTGCAGAGCGAGTTGTTTCTTAGCTTCCCAAAGAGCTGGAAGCAAGATGCTGTGGGGCCCAACTCGCCCTTTGGAAAGAAGCCTGCACGTTGTGCCTTTCAGCTCTAGGGCAAAGTAGCACACCCAGAGCAGAAGTCCTACTTCAGCCAGATCAGGCCTGCAAAGAAACTGCGTTTCACAGGCCTTTGGAAGAGATGTTCCCGGTAGGCTGTAAGAGCACTGTGCAGAGCGAGTTGTTTCTTAGCTTCCCAAAGAGCTGGAAGCAAGATGCTGTTGGGCCCAACTCGCCCTTTGGAAAGAAGCCTGCACGTTGTGCCTTTCAGCTCTAGGGCAAAGTAGCACACCCAGAGCAGAAGTCCTACTTCAGCCAGATCAGGCCTGCAAAGAAACTGTCTTTCACAGGCCTTTGGAAGAGATGTTCCCGGTAGGCTGTAAGAGCACTGTGCAGAGCGAGTTGTTTCTTAGCTTCCCAAAGAGCTGGAAGCAAGATGCTGTGGGGCCCAACTCGCCCTTTGGAAAGAAGCCTGCACGTTGTGCCTTTCAGCTCTAGGGCAAGGTAGCACACCCAGAGCAGAAGTCCTACTTCAGCCAGATCAGGCCTGCAAAGAAACTGCGTTTCACAGGCCTTTGGAAGAGATGTTCCCGGTAGGCTGTAAGAGCACTGTCCAGAGCGAGTCGTTTCTTAGCTTCCCAAAGAGCTGAAAGCAAGATGCTGTGGGGCCCAACTCGCCCTTTGGAAAGAAGCCTGCACGTTGTGCCTTTCAGCTCTAGGGCAAAGTAGCACACCCAGAGCAGAAGTCCTACTTCAGCAAGATCAGGCCTGCAAGGAAACTGCGTTTCACAGGCCTTTGGAAGAGATGTTCCCGGTAGGCTGTAAGAGCACTGTGCAGAGCTAGTGGTTTCTTAGCTTCCCAAAGAGCTGGAAGCAAGATGCTGTGGGGCCCAACTCGCCCTTTGGAAAGAAGCCTGCACGTTGTGCCTTTCAGCTCTAGGGCAATGTAGCACACCCAGAGCAGAAGTCCTACTTCAGCCAGATCAGGCCTGCAAAGAAACTGCGTTTCACAGGCCTTTGGAAGAGATGTTCCCGGTAGGCTGTAAGAGCACTGTCCAGAGCGAGCGGTTTCTTAGCTTCCCAAAGAGCTGGAAGCAAGATGCTGTGGGGCCCAACTCGCCCTTTGGAAAGAAGCCTGCACGTTGTGCCTTTCAGCTCTAGAGCAAAGTAGAACACCCAGAGCAGAAGTCCTACTTCAGCCGGATCAGGCCTGCAAAGTAACTGCGTTTGACAGGCCTTTGGAAGAGATGTTCCCGGTAGGCTGTAAGAGCACTGTGCAGAGCGAGTTGTTTCTTAGCTTCCCAAAGAGCTGGAAGCAAGATGCTGTGGGGCCCAACTCGCCCTTTGGAAAGAAGCCTGCACGTTGTGCCTTTCAGCTCTAGGGCAAAGTAGCACACCCAGAGCAGAAGTCCTACTTCAGCCAGATCAGGCCTGCAAAGAAACTGCATTTCACAGGCCTTTGGAAGAGATGTTCCCGGTAGGCTGTAAGAGCACTGTGCAGAGCGAGTGGTTTCTTAGCTTCCCAAAGAGCTGGAAGCAAGATGCTGTGGGGCCCAACTCGCCATTTGGAAAGAAGCCTGCACGTTGTGCCTTTCAGCTCTAGGGCATTGTAGCACACCCAGAGAAGAAGTCCTACTTCAGCAAGATCAGGCCTGCAAGGAAACTGCGTTTCACAGGCCTTTGGAAGAGATGTTCCCGGTAGGCTGTAAGAGCACTGTGCAGAGCGAGTTGTTTCTTAGCTTCCCAAAGAGCTGGAAGCAAGATGCTGTGGGGCCCAACTCGCCCTTTGGAAAGAAGCCTGCACGTTGTGCCTTTCAGCTCTAGGGCAATGTAGCACACCCAGAGCAGAAGTCCTACTTCAGCCAGATCAGGCCTGCAAAGAAACTGCGTTTCACAGGCCTTTGGAAGAGATGTTCCCGGTAGGCTGTAAGAGCACTGTCCAGAGCGAGTGGTTTCTTAGCTTCCCAAAGAGCTGGAAGCAAGATGCTGTGGGGCCCAACTCGCCCTTTGGAAAGAAGCCTGCACGTTGTGCCTTTCAGCTCTAGAGCAAAGTAGCACACCCAGAGCAGAAGTCCTACTTCAGCCGGATCAGGCCTGCAAAGTAACTGCGTTTGACAGGCCTTTGGAAGAGATGTTCCCGGTAGGCTGTAAGAGCACTGTGCAGAGCGAGTTGTTTCTTAGCTTCCCAAAGAGCTGGAAGCAAGATGCTGTGGGGCCCAACTCGCCCTTTGGAAAGAAGCCTGCACGTTGTGCCTTTCAGCTCTAGGGCAAAGTAGCACACCCAGAGCAGAAGTCCTACTTCAGCCAGATCAGGCCTGCAAAGAAACTGCGTTTCACAGGCCTTTGGAAGAGATGTTCCCGGTAGGCTGTAAGAGCACTGTGCAGAGCGAGTTGTTTCTCAGCTTCCCAAAGAGCTGGAAGCAAGATGCTGTGGGGCCCAACTCGCCCTTTGGAAAGAAGCCTGCACGTTGTGCCTTTCAGCTCTAGGGCAAAGTAGCACACCCAGAGCAGAAGTCCTACTTCAGCCAGATCAGGCCTGCAAAGAAACTGCGTTTCACAGGCCTTTGGAAGAGATGTTCCCGGTAGGCTGTAAGAGCACTGTGCAGAGCGAGTTGTTTCTTAGCTTCCCAAAGAGCTGGAAGCAAGATGCTGTGGGGCCCAACTCGCCCTTTGGAAAGAAGCCTTCACGTTGTGCCTTTCAGCTCTAGGGCAATGTAGCACACCCAGAGCAGAAGTCCTACTTCAGCCAGATCAGGCCTGCAAAGAAACTGCATTTCACAGGCCTTTGGAAGAGATGTTCCCGGTAGGCTGTAAGAGCACTGTCCAGAGCGAGTGGTTTCTTAGCTTCCCAAAGAGCTGGAAGCAAGATGCTGTGGGGCCCAACTCGCCCTTTGGAAAGAAGCCTGCACGTTGTGCCTTTCAGCTCTAGAGCAAAGTAGCACACCCAGAGCAGAAGTCCTACTTCAGCCGGATCAGGCCTGCAAAGTAACTGCGTTTGACAGGCCTTTGGAAGAGATGTTCCCGGTAGGCTGTAAGAGCACTGTGCAGAGCGAGTTGTTTCTTAGCTTCCCAAAGAGCTGGAAGCAAGATGCTGTGGGGCCCAACTCGCCCTTTGGAAAGAAGCCTGCACTTTGTGCCTTTCAGCACTAGGGCAAAGTAGCACACCCAGAGCAGAAGTCCTACTTCAGCCAGATCTGGCCTGCAAAGAAACTGCGTTTCACAGGCCTTTGGAAGAGATGTTCCCGGTAGGCTGTAAGAGCACTGTGCAGAGCGAGTTGTTTCTTAGCTTCCCAAAGAGCTGGAAGCAAGATGCTGTGGGGCCCAACTCGCCCTTTGGAAAGAAGCCTGCACGTTGTGCCTTTCAGCTCTAGGGCAAAGTAGCACACCCAGAGCAGAAGTCCTACTTCAGCCAGATCAGGCCTTCAAAGAAACTGTGTTTCACAGGCCTTTGGAAGAGATGTACCCGGTAGGCTGTAAGAGCACTGTGCAGAGCGAGTTGTTTCTTAGCTTCCCAAAGAGCTGGAAGCAAGATGCTGTGGGGCCCAACTCGCCCTTTGGAAAGAAGCCTGCGCGTTGTGCCTTTCAGCTCTAGGGCAAAGTAGCACACCCAGAGCAGAAGTCCTACTTCAGCCAGATCAGGCCTGCAAAGAAACTGCGTTTGACAGGCCTTTGGAAGAGATGTTCCCGGTAGGCTGTAAGAGCACTGTGCAGAGCGAGTTGTTTCTTAGCTTCCCAAAGAGCTGGAAGCAAGATGCTGTGGGGCCCAACTGGCCCTTTGGAAAGAAGCCTGCACGTTGTGCCTTTCAGCTCTAGGGCAAAGTAGCACACCCAGAGCAGAAGTCCTACTTCAGCCAGATCAGGCCTGCAAAGAAACTGCGTTTCACAGGCCTTTGGAAGAGATGTTCCCGGTAGGCTGTAAGAGCACTGTGCAGAGCGAGTTGTTTCTTAGCTTCCCAAAGAGCTGGAAGCAAGATGCTGTGGGGCCCAACTTGCCCTTTGGAAAGAAGCCTGCACGTTGTGCCTTTCAGAACTAGGGCAATGTAGCACACCCAGAGCAGAAGTCCTACTTCAGCCAGATCAGGCCTGCAAAGAAACTGCGTTTCACAGGCCTTTGGAAGAGATGTTCCCGGTAGGCTGTAAGAGCACTGTGCAGAGCGAGTTGTTTCTTAGCTTCCCAAAGAGCTGGAAGCAAGATGCTGTGGGGCCCAACTGGCCCTTTGGAAAGAAGCCTGCACGTTGTGCCTTTCAGCTCTAAGGCAGTGTAGCACACCCAGAGCAGAAGTCCTACTTCAGCCAGATCAGGCCTGCAAAGAAACTGCGTTTGACAGGCCTTTGGAAGAGATGTTCCCGGTAGGCTGTAAGAGCACTGTGCAGAGCGAGTTGTTTCCTAGCTTCCCAAAGAGCTGGAAGAAAGATGGTGTGGGGCCCAACTGGCCCTTTGGAAAGAAGCCTGCACGTTGTGCCTTTCAGCTCTAAGGCAATGTAGCACACCAAGAGCAGAAGTCCTACTTCAGCCAGATCAGGCCTGCAAAGAAACGGCGTTTCAGAGCCCTTTGGAAGAGATGTTCCCACTAGGCTGTAAGAGCACTGTGCAGAGCGAGTAGTTTCTTAGCTTCCCAAAGAGCTGGAAGCAAGATGCTGTGGGGCCCAACTCGCCCTTTGGAAAGAAGCCTGCACGTTGTGCCTTTCAGCTCTAGGGCAAAGTAGCACACCCAGAGCAGAAGTCCTACTTCAGCCAGATCAGTCCTGCAAAGAAACTGCGTTTCACAGGCCTTTGGAAGAGATGTTCCCGGTAGGCTGTAAGAGCACTGTGCAGAGCGAGTGGTTTCTTAGCTTCCCAAAGAGCTGGAAGCAAGATGCTGTGGGGCCCAACTCGCCCTTTGGAAAGAAGCCTGCACGTTGTGCCTTTCAGCTCTAGGGCAAAGTAGCACACCCAGAGCAGAAGTCCTACTTCAGCCAGATCAGGCCTGCAAAGAAACTGCATTTCACAGGCCTTTGGAAGAGATGTTCCCGGTAGGCTGTAAGAGCACTGTGCAGAGCGAGTTGTTTCTTAGCTTCCCAAAGAGCTGGAAGCAAGATGCTGTGGGGCCCAACTCGCCCTTTGGAAAGAAGCCTGCACGTTGTGCCTTTCAGCTCTAGGGCAATGTAGCACACCCAGAGCAGAAGTCCTACTTCAGCCAGAACAGGCCTGCAAAGAAACTGCGTTTCACAGCCCTTTGGAAGAGATGTTCCCGGTAGGCTGTAAGAGCACTGTGCAGAGCGAGTGGTTTCTTAGCTTCCCAAAGAGCTGGAAGCAAGATGCTGTGGGGCCCAACTCGCCCTTTGGAAAGAAGCCTGCACGTTGTGCCTTTCAGCTCTAGGGCAAAGTAGCACACCCAGAGCAGAAGTCCTACTTCAGCCAGATCATGCCTGCAAAGTAACTGCGTTTGACAGGCCTTTGGAAGAGATGTTCCCGGTAGGCTGTAAGAGCACTGTGCAGAGCGAGTTGTTTCTTAGCTTCCCAAAGAGCTGGAAGCAAGATGCTGTGGGGCCCAACTCGCCCTTTGGAAAGAAGCCTGCACGTTGTGCCTTTCAGCTCTAGGGCAAAGTAGCACACCCAGAGCAGAAGTCCTACTTCAGCCAGATCAGGCCTGCAAAGAAACTGCGTTTCACAGGCCTTTGGAAGAGATGTTCCCGGTAGGCTGTAAGAGCACTGTGCAGAGCGAGTGGTTTCTTAGCTTCCCAAAGAGCTGGAAGCAAGATGCTGTGGGGCCCAACTCGCTCTTTGGAAAGAAGCCTGCACGTTGTGCCTTTCAGCTCTAGGGCAAAGTAGCACACCCAGAGCAGAAGTCCTACTTCAGCCAGATCAGGCCTGCAAAGAAACTGTGTTTCACAGGCCTTTGGAAGAGATGTTCCCGGTAGGCTGTAAGAGCACTGTGCAGAGCGAGTGGTTTCTTAGCTTCCCAAAGAGCTGGAAGCAAGATGCTGTGGGGCCCAACTCGCCCTTTGGAAAGAAGCCTGCACGTTGTGCCTTTCAGCTCTAGGGCAAAGTAGCACACCCAGAGCAGAAGTCCTACTTCAGCCAGATCAGGCCTGCCAAGAAATTGCGTTTCACAGGCCTTTGGAAGAGATGTTCCCGGTAGGCTGTAAGAGCACTGTGCAGAGCGAGTGGTTTCTTAGCTTCCCAAAGAGCTGGAAGCAAGATGCTGTGGGGCCCAACTCGCCCTTTGGAAAGAAGCCTGCACGTTGTGCCTTTCAGCTCTAGGGCAAATTAGCACACCCAGAGCAGAAGTCCTACTTCAGCCAGATCAGGCCTGCAAAGAAACTGCATTTCACAGGCCTTTGGAAGAGATGTTCCCGGTAGGCTGTAAGAGCACTGTGCAGAGCGAGTTGTTTCTTAGCTTCCCAAAGAGCTGGAAGCAAGATGCTGTGGGGCCCAACTGGCCCTTTGGAAAGAAGCCTGCACGTTGTGCCTTTCAGCTCTAAGGCAATGTAGCACACCCAGAGCAGAAGTCCTACTTCAGCCAGATCAGGCCTGCAAAGAAACTGCGTTTCAGAGCCCTTTGGAAGAGATGTTCCCACTAGGCTGTAAGAGCACTGTGCAGAGCGAGTTGTTTCTTAGCTTCCCAAAGAGCTGGAAGCAAGATGCTGTGGGTCCCAACTCGCCCTTTGGAAAGAAGCCTGCACGTTGTGCCTTTCAGCTCTAGGGCAAAGTAGCACACCCAGAGCAGAAGTCCTACTTCAGCCAGATCAGTCCTGCAAAGAAACTGCGTTTCACAGGCCTTTGGAAGAGATGTTCCCGGTAGGCTGTAAGAGCACTGTGCAGAGCGAGTTGTTTCTTAGCTTCCCAAAGAGCTGGAAGCAAGATGCTGTGGGG
Organism: Equus caballus; assembly: GCF_041296265.1. Taxonomy (NCBI): domain Eukaryota; kingdom Metazoa; phylum Chordata; class Mammalia; order Perissodactyla; family Equidae; genus Equus; species Equus caballus. The sequence goes on from NC_091695.1 coordinate 22,381,852, forward strand.
CCCAACTCGCCCTTTGGAAAGAAGCCTGCACGTTGTGCCTTTCAGCTCTAGGGCAATGTAGCACACCCAGAGCAGAAGTCCTACTTCAGCCAGATCAGGCCTGCAAAGAAACTGCGTTTCACAGCCCTTTGGAAGAGATGTTCCCGGTAGGCTGTAAGAGCACTGTCCAGAGCGAGTGGTTTCTTAGCTTCCCAAAGAGCTGGAAGCAAGATGCTGTGGGGCCCAACTCGCCCTTTGGAAAGAAGCCTGCACGTTGTGCCTTTCAGCTCTAGAGCAAAGTAGCACACCCAGAGCAGAAGTCCTACTTCAGCCGGATCAGGCCTGCAAAGTAACTGCGTTTGACAGGCCTTTGGAAGAGATGTTCCCGGTAGGCTGTAAGAGCACTGTGCAGAGCGAGTTGTTTCTTAGCTTCCCAAAGAGCTGGAAGCAAGATGCTGTGGGGCCCAACTCGCCCTTTGGAAAGAAGCCTGCACGTTGTGCCTTTCAGCTCTAGGGCAAAGTAGCACACCCAGAGCAGAAGTCCTACTTCAGCCAGATCAGGCCTGCAAAGAAACTGCGTTTCACAGGCCTTTGGAAGAGATGTTCCCGGTAGGCTGTAAGAGCACTGTGCAGAGCGAGTTGTTTCTTAGCTTCCCAAAGAGCTGGAAGCAAGATGCTGTGGGGCCCAACTCGCCCTTTGGAAAGAAGCCTGCACGTTGTGCCTTTCAGCTCTAGGGCAAAGTAGCACACCCAGAGCAGAAGTCCTACTTCAGCCAGATCAGGCCTGCAAAGAAACTGTGTTTCACAGGCCTTTGGAAGAGATGTTCCCGGTAGGCTGTAAGAGCACAGTCCAGAGCGAGTGGTTTCTTAGCTTCCCAAAGAGCTGGAAGCAAGATGCTGTGGGGCCCAACTCGCCCTTTGGAAAGAAGCCTGCACGTTGTGCCTTTCAGCTCTAGGGCAAAGTAGCACACCCAGAGCAGAAGTCCTACTTCAGCCAGATCAGGCCTGCCAAGAAATTGCGTTTCACAGGCCTTTGGAAGAGATGTTCCCGGTAGGCTGTAAGAGCACTGTGCAGAGCGAGTGGTTTCTTAGCTTCCCAAAGAGCTGGAAGCAAGATGCTGTGGGGCCCAACTCGCCCTTTGGAAAGAAGCCTGCACGTTGTGCCTTTCAGCTCTAGGGCAAAGTAGCACACCCAGAGCAGAAGTCCTACTTCAGCCAGATCAGGCCTGCAAAGAAACTGCATTTCACAGGCCTTTGGAAGAGATGTTCCCGGTAGGCTGTAAGAGCACTGTGCAGAGCGAGTTGTTTCTTAGCTTCCCAAAGAGCTGGAAGCAAGATGCTGTGGGGCCCAACTCGCCCTTTGGAAAGAAGCCTGCACGTTGTGCCTTTCAGCTCTAGGGCAATGTAGCACACCCAGAGCAGAAGTCCTACTTCAGCCAGATCAGGCCTGCAAAGAAACTGCGTTTCACAGCCCTTTGGAAGAGATGTTCCCGGTAGGCTGTAAGAGCACTGTGCAGAGCGAGTGGTTTCTTAGCTTCCCAAAGAGCTGGAAGCAAGATGCTGTGGGGCCCAACTCGCCCTTTGGAAAGAAGCCTGCACGTTGTGCCTTTCAGCTCTAGGGCAAAGTAGCACACCCAGAGCAGAAGTCCTACTTCAGCCAGATCATGCCTGCAAAGAAACTGCGTTTGACAGGCCTTTGGAAGAGATGTTCCCGGTAGGCTGTAAGAGCACTGTGCAGAGCGAGTTGTTTCTTAGCTTCCCAAAGAGCTGGAAGCAAGATGCTGTGGGGCCCAACTCGCCCTTTGGAAAGAAGCCTGCACGTTGTGCCTTTCAGCTCTAGGGCAAAGTAGCACACCCAGAGCAGAAGTCCTACTTCAGCCAGATCAGGCCTGCAAAGAAACTGCGTTTCACAGGCCTTTGGAAGAGATGTTCCCGGTAGGCTGTAAGAGCACTGTCCAGAGCGAGTGGTTTCTTAGCTTCCCAAAGAGCTGGAAGCAAGATGCTGTGGGGCCCAACTCGCTCTTTGGAAAGCAGCCTGCACGTTGTGCCTTTGAGCTCTAGAGCAAAGTAGCACACCCAGAGCAGAAGTCCTACTTCAGCCGGATCAGGCCTGCAAAGTAACTGCGTTTGACAGGCCTTTGGAAGAGATGTTCCCGGTAGGCTGTAAGAGCACTGTGCAGAGCGAGTTGTTTCTTAGCTTCCCAAAGAGCTGGAAGCAAGATGCTGTGGGGCCCAACTCGCCCTTTGGAAAGAAGCCTGCACGTTGTGCCTTTCAGCTCTAGGGCAAAGTAGCACACCCAGAGCAGAAGTCCTACTTCAGCCAGATCAGGCCTGCCAAGAAATTGCGTTTCACAGGCCTTTGGAAGAGATGTTCCCGGTAGGCTCTAAGAGCACTGTGCAGAGCGAGTGGTTTCTTAGCTTCCCAAAGAGCTGGAAGCAAGATGCTGTGGGGCCCAACTCGCCCTTTGGAAAGAAGCCTGCACGTTGTGCCTTTCAGCTCTAGGGCAAATTAGCACACCCAGAGCAGAAGTCCTACTCCAGCCAGATCAGGCCTGCAAAGAAACTGCGTTTCACAGGCCTTTGGAAGAGATGTTCCCGGTAGGCTGTAAGAGCACTGTGCAGAGCGAGTTGTTTCTTAGCTTCCCAAAGAGCTGGAAGCAAGATGCTGTGGGGCCCAACTCTCCCTTTGGAAAGAAGCCTGCACGTTGTGCCTTTCAGCTCTAGGGCAATGTAGCACACCCAGAGCAGAAGTCCTACTTCAGCCAGATCAGGCCTGCAAAGAAACTGCGTTTCACAGGCCTTTGGGAGAGATGTTCCCGGTAGGCTGTAAGAGCACTGTCCAGAGCGAGTGGTTTCTTAGCTTCCCAAATAGCTGGAAGCAAGATGCTGTGGGGCCCAACTCGCCCTTTGGAAAGAAGCCTGCACGTTGTGCCTTTCAGCTCTAGAGCAAAGTAGCACACCCAGAGCAGAAGTCCTACTTCAGCCGGATCAGGCCTGCAAAGTAACTGCGTTTGACAGGCCTTTGGAAGAGATGTTCCCGGTAGGCTGTAAGAGCACTGTGCAGAGCGAGTTGTTTCTTAGCTTCCCAAAGAGCTGGAAGCAAGATGCTGTGGGGCCCAACTCGCCCTTTGGAAAGAAGCCTGCACGTTGTGCCTTTCAGCTCTAGGGCAAAGTAGCACACCCAGAGCAGAAGTCCTACTTCAGCCAGATCAGGCCTGCAAAGAAACTGCGTTTCACAGGCCTTTGGAAGAGATGTTCCCGGTAGGCTGTAAGAGCACTGTGCAGAGCGAGTTGTTTCTTAGCTTCCCAAAGAGCTGGAAGCAAGATGCTGTGGGGCCCAACTCGCCCTTTGGAAAGAAGCCTGCACGTTGTGCCTTTCAGCTCTAGGGCAAAGTAGCACACCCAGAGCAGAAGTCCTACTTCAGCCAGATAAGGCCTGCAAAGAAACTGTGTTTCACAGGCCTTTGGAAGAGATGTTCCCGGTAGGCTGTAAGAGCACTGTGCAGAGCGAGTGGTTTCTTAGCTTCCCAAAGAGCTGGAAGCAAGATGCTGTGGGGCCCAACTCGCCCTTTGGAAAGAAGCCTGCACGTTGTGCCTTTCAGCTCTAGGGCAAAGTAGCACACCCAGAGCAGAAGTCCTACTTCAGCCAGATCAGGCCTGCCAAGAAATTGCGTTTCACAGGCCTTTGGAAGAGATGTTCCCGGTAGGCTGTAAGAGCACTGTGCAGAGCGAGTGGTTTCTTAGCTTCCCAAAGAGCTGGAAGCAAGATGCTGTGGGGCCCAACTCGCCCTTTGGAAAGAAGCCTGCACGTTGTGCCTTTCAGCTCTAGGGCAAAGTAGCACACCCAGAGCAGAAGTCCTACTTCAGCCAGATCAGGCCTGCAAAGAAACTGCATTTCACAGGCCTTTGGAAGAGATGTTCCCGGTAGGCTGTAAGAGCACTGTGCAGAGCGAGTTGTTTCTTAGCTTCCCAAAGAGCTGGAAGCAAGATGCTGTGGGGCCCAACTCGCCCTTTGGAAAGAAGCCTGCACGTTGTGCCTTTCAGCTCTAGGGCAATGTAGCACACCCAGAGCAGAAGTCCTACTTCAGCCAGATCAGGCCTGCAAAGAAACTGCGTTTCACAGCCCTTTGGAAGAGATGTTCCCGGTAGGCTGTAAGAGCACTGTGCAGAGCGAGTGGTTTCTTAGCTTCCCAAAGAGCTGGAAGCAAGATGCTGTGGGGCCCAACTCGCCCTTTGGAAAGAAGCCTGCACGTTGTGCCTTTCAGCTCTAGGGCAAAGTAGCACACCCAGAGCAGAAGTCCTACTTCAGCCAGATCATGCCTGCAAAGAAACTGCGTTTGACAGGCCTTTGGAAGAGATGTTCCCGGTAGGCTGTAAGAGCACTGTGCAGAGCGAGTTGTTTCTTAGCTTCCCAAAGAGCTGGAAGCAAGATGCTGTGGGGCCCAACTCGCCCTTTGGAAAGAAGCCTGCACGTTGTGCCTTTCAGCTCTAGGGCAAAGTAGCACACCCAGAGCAGAAGTCCTACTTCAGCCAGATCAGGCCTGCAAAGAAACTGCGTTTCACAGGCCTTTGGAAGAGATGTTCCCGGTAGGCTGTAAGAGCACTGTCCAGAGCGAGTGGTTTCTTAGCTTCCCAAAGAGCTGGAAGCAAGATGCTGTGGGGCCCAACTCGCTCTTTGGAAAGCAGCCTGCACGTTGTGCCTTTGAGCTCTAGAGCAAAGTAGCACACCCAGAGCAGAAGTCCTACTTCAGCCGGATCAGGCCTGCAAAGTAACTGCGTTTGACAGGCCTTTGGAAGAGATGTTCCCGGTAGGCTGTAAGAGCACTGTGCAGAGCGAGTTGTTTCTTAGCTTCCCAAAGAGCTGGAAGCAAGATGCTGTGGGGCCCAACTCGCCCTTTGGAAAGAAGCCTGCACGTTGTGCCTTTCAGCTCTAGGGCAAAGTAGCACACCCAGAGCAGAAGTCCTACTTCAGCCAGATCAGGCCTGCCAAGAAATTGCGTTTCACAGGCCTTTGGAAGAGATGTTCCCGGTAGGCTGTAAGAGCACTGTGCAGAGCGAGTGGTTTCTTAGCTTCCCAAAGAGCTGGAAGCAAGATGCTGTGGGGCCCAACTCGCCCTTTGGAAAGAAGCCTGCACGTTGTGCCTTTCAGCTCTAGAGCAAAGTAGCACACCCAGAGCAGAAGTCCTACTCCAGCCAGATCAGGCCTGCAAAGAAACTGCGTTTCACAGGCCTTTGGAAGAGATGTTCCCGGTAGGCTGTAAGAGCACTGTGCAGAGCGAGTTGTTTCTTAGCTTCCCAAAGAGCTGGAAGCAAGATGCTGTGGGGCCCAACTCTCCCTTTGGAAAGAAGACTGCACGTTGTGCCTTTCAGCTCTAGGGCAATGTAGCACACCCAGAGCAGAAGTCCTACTTCAGCCAGATCAGGCCTGCAAAGAAACTGCGTTTCACAGCCCTTTGGAAGAGATGTTCCCGGTAGGCTGTAAGAGCACTGTGCAGAGCGAGTGGTTTCTTAGCTTCCCAAAGAGCTGGAAGCAAGATGCTGTGTGGCCCAACTCGCCCTTTGGAAAGAAGCCTGCACGTTGTGCCTTTCAGCTCTAGGGCAAAGTAGCACACCCAGAGCAGAAGTCCTACTTCAGCCAGATCAGGCCTGCAAAGAAACTGCGTTTGACAGGCCTTTGGAAGAGATGTTCCCGGTAGGCTGTAATAGCACTGTGCAGAGCGAGTTGTTTCTTAGCTTCCCAAAGAGCTGGAAGCAAGATGCTGTGGGGCCCAACTCGCCCTTTGGAAAGAAGCCTGCACGTTGTGCCTTTCAGCTCTAGGGCAAAGTAGCACACCCAGAGCAGAAGTCCTACTTCAGCCAGATCAGGCCTGCCAAGAAACTGCGTTTCACAGGCCTTTGGAAGAGATGTTCCCGGTAGGCTGTAAGAGCACTGTGCAGAGCGAGTTGTTTCTCAGCTTCCCAAAGAGCTGGAAGCAAGATGCTGTGGGGCCCAACTCGCCCTTTGGAAAGCAGCCTGCACGTTGTGCCTTTCAGCTCTAGGGCAAAGTAGCACACCCAGAGCAGAAGTCCTACTTCAGCCAGATCAGGCCTGCAAAGAAACTGCGTTTCACAGGCCTTTGGAAGAGATGTTCCCGGTAGGCTGTAACAGCACTGTGCAGAGCGAGTTGTTTCTTAGCTTCCCAAAGAGCTGGAAGCAAGATGCTGTGGGGCCCAACTCGCCCTTTGGAAAGAAGCCTGCACGTTGTGCCTTTCAGCTCTAGGGCAAAGTAGCACACCCAGAGCAGAAGTCCTACTTCAGCCAGATCAGGCCTGCAAAGAAACTGCGTTTCACAGGCCTTTGGAAGAGATGTTCCCGGTAGGCTGTAAGAGCACTGTGCAGAGCGAGTTGTTTCTTAGCTTCCCAAAGAGCTGGAAGCACGATGCTGTGGGGCACAACTCGCCCTTTGGAAAGAAGACTGCACGTTGTGCCTTTCAGCTCTAGGGCAATGTAGCACACCCAGAGCAGAAGTCCTACTTCAGCCAGATCAGGCCTGCAAAGAAACTGCGTTTCACAGCCCTTTGGAAGAGATGTTCCCGGTAGGCTGTAAGAGCACTGTGCAGAGCGAGTGGTTTCTTAGCTTCCCAAAGAGCTGGAAGCAAGATGCTGTGGGGCCCAACTCGCCCTTTGGAAAGAAGCCTGCACGTTGTGCCTTTCAGCTCTAGGGCAAAGTAGCACACCCAGAGCAGAAGTCCTACTTCAGCCAGATCAGGCCTGCAAAGAAACTGCGTTTCACAGGCCTTTGGAAGAGATGTTCCCGGTAGGATGTAAGAGCACTGTGCAGAGCGAGTTGTTTCTTAGCTTCCCAAAGAGCTGGAAGCAAGATGCTGTGGGGCCCAACTGGCCCTTTGGAAAGAAGCCTGAACGTTGTGCCTTTCAGCTCTAAGGCAATGTAGCACACCCAGAGCAGAAGTCCTACTTCAGCCAGATCAGGCCTGCAAAGAAACTGCGTTTCAGAGGCCTTTGGAAGAGATGTTCCCACTAGGCTCTAAGAGCACTGTGCAGAGCGAGTGGTTTCTTAGCTTCCCAAAGAGCTGGAAGCAAGATGCTGTGGGGCCCAACTCGCCCTTTGGAAAGAAGCCTGCACGTTGTGCCTTTCAGCTCTAGGGCAAAGTAGCACACCCAGAGCAGAAGTCCTACTTGAGCCAGATCAGGCCTGCAAAGAAACTGCGTTTCACAGGCCTTTGGAAGAGATGTTCCCGGTAGGCTGTAAGAGCACTGTGCAGAGCGAGTTGTTTCTTAGCTTCCCAAAGAGCTGGAAGCAAGATGCTGTGGGGCCCAACTCGCCCTTTGGAAAGAAGCCTGCACGTTGTGCCTTTCAGCTCTAGAGCAAAGTAGCACACCCAGAGCAGAAGTCCTACTTCAGCCGGATCAGGCCTGCAAAGAAACTGTGTTTCACAGGCCTTTGGAAGAGATGTTCCCGGTAGGCTGTAAGAGCACTGTGCAGAGCGAGTGGTTTCTTAGCTTCCCAAAGAGCTGGAAGCAAGATGCTGTGGGGCCCAACTCGCCCTTTGGAAAGAAGCCTGCACGTTGTGCCTTTCAGCTCTAGGGCAAAGTAGCACACCCAGAGCAGAAGTCCTACTTCAGCCAGATCAGGCCTGCAAAGAAACTGCGTTTCACAGGCCTTTGGAAGAGATGTTCCCGGTAGGCTGTAAGAGCACTGTGCAGAGCGAGTGGTTTCTTAGCTTCCCAAAGAGCTGGAAGTAAGATGCTGTGGGGCCCAACTCGCACTTTGGAAAGAAGCCTGCACGTTGTGCCTTTCAGCTCTAGGGCAAAGTAGCACACCCAGAGCAGAAGTCCTACTTCAGCCAGATCAGGCCTGCAAAGAAACTGCGTTTCACAGGCCTTTGGAAGAGATGTTCCCGGTAGGCTGTAAGAGCACTGTGCAGAGCGAGTTGTTTCTCAGCTTATCAAAGAGCTGGAAGCAAGATGCTGTGGGGCCCAACTCGCCCTTTGGAAAGAAGCCTGCACGTTGTGCCTTTCAGCTCTAGGGCAAAGTAGCACACCCAGAGCAGAAGTCCTACTTCAGCCAGATCAGGCCTGCCAAGAAACTGCGTTTCACAGGCCTTTGGAAGAGATGTTCCCGGTAGGCTGTAAGAGCACTGTGCAGAGCGAGTTGTTTCTTAGCTTCCCAAAGAGCTGGAAGCAAGATGCTGTGGGGCCCAACTGGCCCTTTGGAAAGAAGCCTGCACGTTGTGCCTTTCAGCTCTAAGGCAATGTAGCACAACCAGAGCAGAAGTCCTACTTCAGCCCGATCAGGCCTGCAAAGAAACTGCGTTTCAGAGGCCTTTGGAAGAGATGTTCCCACTAGGCTGTAAGAGCACTGTGCAGAGCGAGTGGTTTCTTAGCTTCCCAAAGAGCTGGAAGCAAGATGCTGTGGGGCCCAACTCGCCCTTTGGAAAGAAGCCTGCACGTTGTGCCTTTCAGCTTTAGGGCAAAGTAGCACACCCAGAGCAGAAGTCCTACTTCAGCCAGATCAGGCCTGCAAAGAAACTGCGTTTCACAGGCCTTTGGAAGAGATGTTCCCGGTAGGCTGTAAGAGCACTGTGCAGAGCGAGTTGTTTCTTAGCTTCCCAAAGAGCTGGAAGCAAGATGCTGTGGGGCCCAACTCGCCCTTTGGAAAGAAGCCTGCACGTTGTGCCTTTCAGCTCTAGGGCAATGTAGCACACCCAGAGCAGAAGTCCTACTTCAGCCAGATCAGGCCTGCAAAGAAACTGCGTTTCACAGGCCTTTGGAAGAGATGTTCCCGGTAGGCTGTAAGAGCACTGTCCAGAGCGAGTGGTTTCTTAGCTTCCCAAAGAGCTGGAAGCAAGATGCTGTGGGGCCCAACTCGCCCTTTGGAAAGAAGCCTGCACGTTGTGCCTTTCAGCTCTAGAGCGAAGTAGCACACCAAGAGCAGAAGTCCTACTTCAGCCGGATCAGGCCTGCAAAGAAACTGTGTTTCACAGGCCTTTGGAAGAGATGTTCCCGGTAGGCTGTAAGAGCACTGTGCAGAGCGAGTGGTTTCTTAGCTTCCCAAAGAGCTGGAAGCAAGATGCTGTGGGGCCCAACTCGCCCTTTGGAAAGAAGCCTGCACGTTGTGCCTTTCAGCTCTAGGGCAAAGTAGCACACCCAGAGCAGAAGTCCTACTTCAGCCAGATCAGGCCTGCAAAGAAACTGCGTTTCACAGGCCTTTGGAAGAGATGTTCCTGGTAGGCTGTAAGAGCACTGTGCAGAGCGAGTGGTTTCTTAGCTTCCCAAAGAGCTGGAAGCAAGATGCTGTGGGGCCCAACTCGTCCTTTGGAAAGAAGCCTGCACGTTGTGCCTTTCAGCTCTAGGGCAAAGTAGCACACCCAGAGCAGAAGTCCTACTTCAGCCAGATCAGGCCTGCAAAGAAACTGCGTTTCACAGGCCTTTGGAAGAGATGTTCCCGGTAGGCTGTAAGAGCACTGTGCAGAGCGAGTGGTTTCTTAGCTTCCCAAAGAGCTGCAAGCAAGATGCTGTGGGGCCCAACTCGCCCTTTGGAAAGAAGCCTGCACGTTGTGCCTTTCAGCTCTAGGGCAAAGTAGCACACCCAGAGCAGAAGTCCTACTTCACCACATCAGGCCTGCGAAGAAACTGCGTTTGACAGGCCTTTGGAAGAGATGTTCCCGGTAGGCTGTAAGAGCACTGTGCAGAGCGAGTTGTTTCTCAGCTTCCCAAATAGCTGGAAGCAAGATGCTGTGGGGCCCAACTCGCCCTTTGGAAAGCAGACTACACGTTGTGCCTTTCAGCTCTAGGGCAAAGTAGCACACCCAAAGCAGAAGTCCTACTTCAGCCAGATCAGGCCTGCAAAGAAACTGCGTTTCACAGGCCTTTGGAAGAGGTGTTCCCGGTAGGCTGTAAGAGCACTGTGCAGACCGAGTTGTTTCTTAGCTTCCCAAAGAGCTGGAAGCAAGATGCTGTGGGGCCCAACTCGCCCTTTGGAAAGAAGCCTGCACGTTGTGCCTTTCAGCTCTAGGGCAATGTAGCACACCCAGAGCAGAAGTCCTACTTCAGCCAGATCAGGCCTGCAAAGAAACTGCGTTTCACAGGCCTTTGGAAGAGATGTTCCCGGTAGGCTGTAAGAGCACTGTGCAGAGCGAGTTGTTTCTTAGCTTCCCAAAGAGCTGGAAGCAAGATGCTGTGGGGCCCAACTCGCCCTTTGGAAAGAAGCCTGCACGTTGTGCCTTTCAGCTCTAGGGCAAAGTAGCACACCCAGAGCAGAAGTCCTACTTCAGCCAGATCAGGCCTGCAAAGAAACTGCGTTTCACAGGCCTTTGGAAGAGATGTTCCCGGTAGGCTGTAAGAGCACTGTGCAGAGCGAGTTGTTTCTTAGCTTCCCAAAGAGCTGGAAGCAAGATGCTGTGGGGCCCAACTCGCCCTTTGGAAATAAGCCTGCACGTTGTGCATTTCAGCTCTAGGGCAAAGTAGCACACCCAGAGCAGAAGTCCTACTTCAGCCAGATCAGGCCTGCAAAGAAACTGTGTTTCACAGGCCTTTGGAAGAGATGTTCCCGGTAGGCTGTAAGAGCACTGTGCAGAGCGAGTTGTTTCTTAGCTTCCCAAAGAGCTGGAAGCAAGATGCTGTGGGGCCCAACTCGCCCTTTGGAAAGAAGCCTGCACGTTGTGCCTTTCAGCTCTAGGGCAAAGTAGCACACCCAGAGCAGAAGTGCTACTTCAGCCAGATCAGGCCTGCAAAGAAACTGTGTTTCACAGGCCTTTGGAAGAGATGTTCCCGGTAGGCTGTAAGAGCACTGTGCAGAGCGAGTTGTTTCTTAGCTTCCCAAAGAGCTGGAAGCAAGATGCTGTGGGGCCCAACTCGCCCTTTGGAAAGAAGCCTGCACGTTGTGCCTTTCAGCTCTAGGGCAAAGTAGCACACCCAGAGCAGAAGTCCTACTTCAGCCAGATCAGGCCTGCCAAGAAACTGCGTTTCACAGGCCTTTGGAAGAGATGTTCCCGTTAGGCTGTAAGAGCACTGTGCAGAGCGAGTGGTTTCCTAGCTTCCCAAAGAGCTGGAAGCAAGATGCTGTGGGGCCCAACTCGCCCTTTGGAAAGAAGCCTGCACGTTGTGCCTTTCAGCTCTAGGGCAAAGTAGCACACCCAGAGCAGAAGTCCTACTTCAGCCAGATCAGGCCTGCGAAGAAACTGCGTTTCACAGGCCTTTGGAAGAGATGTTCCCACTAGGCTGTAAGAGCACTGTGCAGAGCGAGTTGTTTCTTAGCTTCCCAAAGAGCTAGAAGCAAGATGCTGTGGGGCCCAACTCGCCCTTTGGAAAGAAGCCTGCACGTTGTGCCTTTCAGCTCTGGGCAAAGTAGCACACCCAGAGCAGAAGTCCTACTTCAGCCAGATCAGGCCTGCAAAGAAACTGCGTTTCACAGGCCTTTGGAAGAGATGTTCCCGGTAGGCTGTAAGAGCACTGTGCAGAGCGAGTGGTTTCTTAGCTTCCCAAAGAGCTGGAAGCAAGATGCTGTGGGGCCCAACTCGCCCTTTGGAAAGAAGCCTGCACGTTGTGCCTTTCAGCTCTAGGGCAATGTAGCACACCCAGAGCAGAAGTCCTACTTCACCAGATCATGCCTGCAAAGAAACTGCGTTTCACAGGCCTTTGGAAGAGATGTTCCCGGTAGGCTGTAAGAGCACTGTCCAGAGCGAGTGGTTTCTTAGCTTCCCAAAGAGCTGGAAGCAAGATGCTGTGGGGCCCAACTCGCCCTTTGGAAAGAAGCCTGCACGTTGTGCCTTTCAGCTCTAGAGCGAAGTAGCACACCCAGAGCAGAAGTCCTACTTCAGCCGGATCAGGCCTGCAAAGAAACTGTGTTTCACAGGCCTTTGGAAGAGATGTTCCCGGTAGGCTGTAAGAGCACTGTGCAGAGCGAGTGGTTTCTTAGCTTCCCAAAGAGCTGGAAGCAAGATGCTGTGGGGCCCAACTCGCCCTTTGGAAAGAAGCCTGCACGTTGTGCCTTTCAGCTCTAGGGCAAAGTAGCACACCCAGAGCAGAAGTCCTACTTCAGCCAGATCAGGCCTGCAAAGAAACTGCGTTACACAGGCCTTTGGAAGAGATGTTCCCGGTAGGCTGTAAGAGCACTGTGCAGAGCGAGTGGTTTCTTAGCTTCCCAAAGAGCTGGAAGCAAGATGCTGTGGGGCCCAACTCGTCCTTTGGAAAGGAGCCTGCACGTTGTGCCTTTCAGCTCTATGGCAAAGTAGCACACCCAGAGCAGAAGTCCTACTTCAGCCAGATCAGGCCTGCAAAGAAACTGCGTTTCACAGGCCTTTGGAAGAGATGTTCCCGGTAGGCTGTAAGAGCACTGTGCAGAGCGAGTGGTTTCTTAGCTTCCCAAAGAGCTGCAAGCAAGATGCTGTGGGGCCCAACTCGCCCTTTGGAAAGAAGCCTGCACGTTGTGCCTTTCAGCTCTAGGGCAAAGTAGCACACCCAGAGCAGAAGTCCTACTTCACCACATCAGACCTGCGAAGAAACTGCGTTTCACAGGCCTTTGGAAGAGATGTTCCCGGTAGGCTGTAAGAGCACTGTGCAGAGCGAGTTGTTTCTCAGCTTCCCAAATAGCTGGAAGCAAGATGCTGTGGGGCCCAACTCGCCCTTTGGAAAGCAGACTACACGTTGTGCCTTTCACCTCTAGGGCAAAGTAGCACACCCAGAGCAGAAGTCCTACTTCAGCCAGATCAGGCCTGCAAAGAAACTGCGTTTCACAGGCCTTTGGAAGAGATGTTCCCGGTAGGCTGTAAGAGCACTGTGCAGACCGAGTTGTTTCTTAGCTTCCCAAAGAGCTGGAAGCAAGATGCTGTGGGGCCCAACTCGCCCTTTGGAAAGAAGCCTGCACGTTGTGCCTTTCAGCTCTAGGGCAATGTAGCACACCCAGAGCAGAAGTCCTACTTCAGCCAGATCAGGCCTGCGAAGAAACTGAGTTTCACAGGCCTTTGGAAGAGATGTTCCCGGTAGGCTGTAAGAGCACTGTGCAGAGCGAGTGGTTTCTTAGCTTCCCAAAGAGCTGGAAGCAAGATGCTGTGGGGCCCAACTCGCCCTTTGGAAAGAAGCCTGCACGTTGTGCCTTTCAGCTCTAGGGCAATGTAGCACACCCAGAGCAGAAGTCCTACTTCAGCCAGATCAGGCCTGCAAAGAAACTGCGTTTCACAGGCCTTTGGAAGAGATGTTCCCGGTAGGCTGTAAGAGCACTGTGCAGAGCGAGTGGTTTCTTAGCTTCCCAAAGAGCTGGAAGCAAGATGCTGTGGGGCCCAACTCGCCCTTTGGAAAGAAGCCTGCACGTTGTGCCTTTCAGCTCTAGAGCGAAGTAGCACACCCAGAGCAGAAGTCCTACTTCAGCCGGATCAGGCCTGCAAAGAAACTGTGTTTCACAGGCCTTTGGAAGAGATGTTCCCGGTAGGCTGTAAGAGCACTGTGCAGAGCGAGTGGTTTCTTAGCTTCCCAAAGAGCTGGAAGCAAGATGCTGTGGGGCCCAACTCGCCCTTTGGAAAGAAGCCTGCACGTTGTGCCTTTCAGCTCTAGGGCAAAGTAGCACACCCAGAGCAGAAGTCCTACTTCAGCCAGATCAGGCCTGCAAAGAAACTGCGTTTCACAGGCCTTTGGAAGAGATGTTCCCGGTAGGCTGTAAGAGCACTGTGCAGAGCGAGTGGTTTCTTAGCTTCCCAAAGAGCTGGAAGCAAGATGCTGTGGGGCCCAACTCGTCCTTTGGAAAGAAGCCTGCACGTTGTGCCTTTCAGCTCTATGGCAAAGTAGCACACCCAGAGCAGAAGTCCTACTTCAGCCAGATCAGGCCTGCAAAGAAACTGCGTTTCACAGGCCTTTGGAAGAGATGTTCCCGGTAGGCTGTAAGAGCACTGTGCAGAGCGAGTGGTTTCTTAGCTTCCCAAAGAGCTGCAAGCAAGATGCTGTGGGGCCCAACTCGCCCTTTGGAAAGAAGCCTGCACGTTGTGCCTTTCAGCTCTAGGGCAAAGTAGCACACCCAGAGCAGAAGTCCTACTTCACCACATCAGGCCTGCGAAGAAACTGCGTTTGACAGGCCTTTGGAAGAGATGTTCCCGGTAGGCTGTAAGAGCACTGTGCAGAGCGAGTTGTTTCTCAGCTTCCCAAATAGCTGGAAGCAAGATGCTGTGGGGCCCAACTCGCCCTTTGGAAAGCAGACTACACGTTGTGCCTTTCAGCTCTAGGGCAAAGTAGCACACCCAGAGCAGAAGTCCTACTTCAGCCAGATCAGGCCTGCAAAGAAACTGCGTTTCACAGGCCTTTGGAAGAGATGTTCCCGGTAGGCTGTAACAGCACTGTGCAGAGCGAGTTGTTTCTTAGCTTCCCAAAGAGCTGGAAGCAAGATGCTGTGGGGCCCAACTCGCCCTTTGGAAAGAAGCCCGCACGTTGTGCCTTTCAGCTCTAGGGCAATGTAGCACACCCAGAGCAGAAGTCCTACTTCAGCCAGATCAGGCCTGCAAAGAAACTGCGTTTCACAGGCCTTTGGAAGACATGTTCCCGGTAGGCTGTAAGAGCACTGTGCAGAGCGAGTGGTTTCTTAGCTTCCCAAAGAGCTGGAAGCAAGATGCTGTGGGGCCCAACTCGCCCTTTGGAAAGAAGCCTGCACGTTGTGCCTTTCAGCTCTAGGGCAAAGTAGCACACCCAGAGCAGAAGTCCTACTTCAGCCAGATCAGGCCTGCGAAGAAACTGCGTTTCACAGGCCTTTGGAAGAGATGTTCCCGGTAGGCTGTAAGAGCACTGTGCAGAGCGAGTGGTTTCTTAGCTTCCCAAAGAGCTGGAAGCAAGATGCTGTGGGGCCCAACTCGCCCTTTGGAAAGAAGCCTGCACGTTGTGCCTTTCAGCTCTAGGGCAAAGTAGCACACCCAGAGCAGAAGTCCTACTTCAGCCAGATCAGACCTGCAAAGAAACTGCGTTTCACAGGCCTTTGGAAGAGATGTACCCGGTAGGCTGTAAGAGCACTGTGCAGAGCGAGTTGTTTCTTAGCTTCCCAAAGAGCTGGAAGCAAGATGCTGTGGGGCCCAACTCGCCCTTTGGAAAGAAGCCTGCACGTTGTGCCTTTCAGCTCTAGAGCAAAGTAGCACACCCAGAGAAGAAGTCCTACTTCAGCCGGATCAGGCCTGCAAAGAAACTGTGTTTGACAGGCCTTTGGAAGAGATGTTCCCGGTAGGCTGTAAGAGCACTGTGCAGAGCGAGTTGTTTCTTAGCTTCCCAAAGAGCTGGAAGCAAGATGCTGTGGGGCCCAACTCGCCCTTTGGAAATAAGCCTGCACGTTGTGCATTTCAGCTCTAGGGCAAAGTAGCACACCCAGAGCAGAAGTCCTACTTCAGCCAGATCAGGCCTGCAAAGAAACTGTGTTTCACAGGCCTTTGGAAGAGATGTTCCCGGTAGGCTGTAAGAGCACTGTGCAGAGCGAGTTGTTTCTTAGCTTCCCAAAGAGCTGGAAGCAAGATGCTGTGGGGCCCAACTCGCCCTTTGGAAAGAAGCCTGCACGTTGTGCCTTTCAGCTCTAGGGCAAAGTAGCACACCCAGAGCAGAAGTGCTACTTCAGCCAGATCAGGCCTGCAAAGAAACTGTGTTTCACAGGCCTTTGGAAGAGATGTTCCCGGTAGGCTGTAAGAGCACTGTGCAGAGCGAGTGGTTTCTTAGCTTCCCAAAGAGCTGGAAGCAAGATGCTGTGGGGCCCAACTCGCCCTTTGGAAAGAAGCCTGCACGTTGTGCCTTTCAGCTCTAGGGCAAAGTAGCACACCCAGAGCAGAAGTCCTACTTCAGCCAGATCAGGCCTGCCAAGAAACTGCGTTTCACAGGCCTTTGGAAGAGATGTTCCCGTTAGGCTGTAAGAGCACTGTGCAGAGCGAGTGGTTTCTTAGCTTCCCAAAGAGCTGGAAGCAAGATGCTGTGGGGCCCAACTCGCCCTTTGGAAAGAAGCCTGCACGTTGTGCCTTTCAGCTCTAGGGCAAAGTAGCACACCCAGAGCAGAAGTCCTACTTCAGCCAGATCAGGCCTGCGAAGAAACTGCGTTTCACAGGCCTTTGGAAGAGATGTTCCCACTAGGCTGTAAGAGCACTGTGCAGAGCGAGTTGTTTCTTAGCTTCCCAAAGAGCTGGAAGCAAGATGCTGTGGGGCCCAACTCGCCCTTTGGAAAGAAGCCTGCACGTTGTGCCTTTCAGCTCTGGGCAAAGTAGCACACCCAGAGCAGAAGTCCTACTTCAGCCAGATCAGGCCTGCAAAGAAACTGCGTTTCACAGGCCTTTGGAAGAGATGTTCCCGGTAGGCTGTAAGAGCACTGTGCAGAGCGAGTGGTTTCTTAGCTTCCCAAAGAGCTGGAAGCAAGATGCTGTGGGGCCCAACTCGCCCTTTGGAAAGAAGCCTGCACGTTGTGCCTTTCAGCTCTAGGGCAATGTAGCACACGCAGAGCAGAAGTCCTACTTCAGCCAGATCAGGCCTGCAAAGAAACTGCGTTTCACAGGCCTTTGGAAGAGATGTTCCCGGTAGGCTGTAAGAGCACTGTCCAGAGCGAGTGGTTTCTTAGCTTCCCAAAGAGCTGGAAGCAAGATGCTGTGGGGCCCAACTCGCCCTTTGGAAAGAAGCCTGCACGTTGTGCCTTTCAGCTCTAGAGCGAAGTAGCACACCCAGAGCAGAAGTCCTACTTCAGCCGGATCAGGCCTGCAAAGAAACTGTGTTTCACAGGCCTTTGGAAGAGATGTTCCCGGTAGGCTGTAAGAGCACTGTGCAGAGCGAGTGGTTTCTTAGCTTCCCAAAGAGCTGGAAGCAAGATGCTGTGGGGCCCAACTCGCCCTTTGGAAAGAAGCCTGCACGTTGTGCCTTTCAGCTCTAGGGCAAAGTAGCACACCCAGAGCAGAAGTCCTACTTCAGCCAGATCAGGCCTGCAAAGAAACTGCGTTTCACAGGCCTTTGGAAGAGATGTTCCCGGTAGGCTGTAAGAGCACTGTGCAGAGCGAGTGGTTTCTTAGCTTCCCAAAGAGCTGGAAGCAAGATGCTGTGGGGCCCAACTCGTCCTTTGGAAAGAAGCCTGCACGTTGTGCCTTTCAGCTCTATGGCAAAGTAGCACACACAGAAGTCCTACTTGAGCCAGATCAGGCCTGCAAAGAAACTGCGTTTCACAGGCCTTTGGAAGAGATGTTCCCGGTAGGCTGTAAGAGCACTGTGCAGAGCGAGTGGTTTCTTAGCTTCCCAAAGAGCTGGAAGCAAGATGCTGTGGGGCCCAACTCGCCCTTTGGAAAGAAGCCTGCACGTTGTGCCTTTCAGCTCTAGGGCAAAGTAGCACACCCAGATCAGAAGTCCTACTTCACCACATCAGGCCTGCGAAGAAACTGCGTTTCACAGGCCTTTGGAAGAGATGTTCCCGGTAGGCTGTAAGAGCACTGTGCAGAGCGAGTGGTTTCTCAGCTTCCCAAATAGCTGGAAGCAAGATGCTGTGGGGCCCAACTCGCCCTTTGGAAAGAAGCCTGCACGTTGTGCCTTTCAGCTCTAGGGCAATGTAGCACACCCAGAGCAGAAGTCCTACTTCAGCCAGATCAGTCCTGCAAAGAAACTGCGTTTCACAGGCCTTTGGAAGAGATGTTCCCGGTAGGCTGTAAGAGCACTGTGCAGAGCAAGTTGTTTCTTAGCTTCCCAAAGAGCTGGAAGCAAGATGGTCTGGGGCCCAACTGGCCCTTTGGAAGGAAGCCTGCACGTTGCGCCTTTCAGCTCTAGGGCAATGTAGCACACCCAGAGCAGAAGTCCTACTTCAGCCAGATCAGGCCTGCAAAGAAACTGCGTTTCACAGGCCTTTGGAAGAGATGTTCCCGGTAGGCTGTAAGAGCACTGTGCAGAGCGAGTGGTTTCTTAGCTTCCCAAAGAGCTGGAAGCAAGATGCTGTGGGGCCCAACTCGCCCTTTGGAAAGAAGCCTGCACGTTGTGCCTTTCAGCTCTAGGGCAAAGTAGCACACCCAGAGCAGAAGTCCTACTTCAGCCAGATCAGGCCTGCAAAGAAACTGCGATTCACAGGCCTTTGGAAGAGATGTTCCCGGTAGGCTGTAAGAGCACTGTGCAGAGCGAGTGGTTTCTTAGCTTCCCAAAGAGCTGGAAGCAACATGCTGTGGGGCCCAACTCGCCCTTTGGAAAGAAGCCTGCACGTTGTGCCTTTCAGCTCTAGGGCAAAGTAGCACACCCAGAGCAGAAGTCCTACTTCAGCCAGATCAGGCCTGCAAAGAAACTGCGTTTCACAGGCCTTTGGAAGAGATGTTCCCGGTAGGCTGTAAGAGCACTGTGCAGAGCGAGTGGTTTCTTAGCTTCCCAAAGAGCTGGAAGCAAGATGCTGTGGGGCCCAACTCGCCCTTTGGAAAGAAGCCTGCACGTTGTGCCTTTCAGCTCTAGGGCAAAGTAGCACACCCAGAGCAGAAGTCCTACTTCAGCCAGATCAGGCCTGCAAAGAAACTGCGTTTGACAGGCCTTTGGAAGAGATGTTCCCGGTAGGCTGTAAGAGCACTGTGCAGAGCGAGTTGTTTCTTAGCTTCCAAAAGAGCTGGAAGCAAGATGCTGTGGGGCCCAACTCGCCCTTTGGAAAGAAGCCTGCACGTTGTGCCTTTCAGCTCTAAGGCAATGTAGCACACCCATAGCAGAAGGCCTACTTCAGCCAGATCAGGCCAGCAAAGAAACTGCGTTTCAGATGCCTTTGGAAGAGATATTCCCACTAGGCTGTAAGAGCACTGTGCAGAGCGAGTTGTTTCTTAGCTTCCCAAAGAGCTGGAAGCAAGATGCTGTGGGGCCCAACTCGCCCTTTGGAAAGAAGTTTGCACGTGGAGCCTTTCAGCTCTAGGGCAAAGTAGCACACCCAGAGCAGAAGTCCTACTTCAGCCAGATCAGGCCTGCAAAGAAACTGCGTTTCACAGGCCTTTGGAAGAGATGTTCCCAGTAGGCTGTAAGAGCACTGTGCAGAGCGAGTTGTTTCTTAGCTTCCCAAAGAGCTGGAAGCAAGATGCTGTGGGGCCCAACTCGCCCTTTGGAAAGAAGCCTGCACGTTGTGCCTTTCAGCGCTAGGGCAAAGTAGCACACCCAGAGCAGAAGTCCTACTTCAGCCAGATCAGGCCTGCAAAGAAACTGCGTTTCACAGGCCTTTGGAAGAGATGTTCCCGGTAGGCTGTAAGAGCACTGTGCAGAGGGAGTGGTTTCTTAGCTTCCCAAAGAGCTGGAAGCAAGATGCTGTGGGGCCCAACTCGCCCTTTGGAAAGAAGCCTGCACGTTGTGCCTTTCAGCTCTAGGGCAAAGTAGCACACCCAGAGCAGAAGTCCTACTTCAGCCAGATCAGGCCTGCGAAGAAACTGCGTTTCACAGGCCTTTGGAAGAGATGTTCCCGGTAGGCTGTAAGAGCACTGTGCAGAGCGAGTTGTTTCTCAGCTTCCCAAAGAGCTGGAAGCAAGATGCTGTGGGGCCCAACTCGCCCTTTGGAAAGAAGCCTGCACGTTGTGCCTTTCAGCTCTAGGGCAAAGTAGCACACCCAGAGCAGAAGTCCTACTTCAGCCAGATCAGGCCTGCAAAGAAACTGCGTTTCACAGGCCTTTGGAAGAGATGTTCCCGGTAGGCTGTAAGAGCACTGTGCAGAGCGAGTGGTTTCTTAGCTTCCCAAAGAGCTGGAAGCAAGATGCTGTGGGGCCCAACTCGCCCTTTGGAAAGAAGCCTGCACGTTGTGCCTTTCAGCTCTAGGGCAATGTAGCACACCCAGAGCAGAAGTCCTACTTCAGCCAGATCAGGCCTGCAAAGAAACTGCGTTTCACAGGCCTTTGGAAGAGATGTTCCCGGTAGGCTGTAACAGCACTGTGCAGAGCGAGTTGTTTATTAGCTTCCCAAAGAGCTGGAAGCAAGATGCTGTGGGGCCCAACTCGCCCTTTGGAAAGAAGCCTGCACGTTGTGCCTTTCAGCTCTAAGGCAATGTAGCACACCCAGAGCAGAAGTCCTACTTCAGCCAGATCAGGCCTGCAAAGAAACTGCGTTTCACAGGCCTTTGGAAGAGATGTTCCCGGTAGGCTGTAAGAGCACTGTGCAGAGCGAGTGGTTTCTTAGCTTCCCAAAGAGCTGGAAGCAAGATGCTGTGGGGCCCAACTCGCCCTTTGGAAAGAAGCCTGCACGTTGTGCCTTTCAGCTCTAGGGCAAAGTAGCACACCCAGAGCAGAAGTCCTACTTCAGCCAGATCAGGCCTGCAAAGAAACTGCGTTTCACAGGCCTTTGGAAGAGATGTTCCCGGTAGGCTGTAAGAGCACTGTGCAGAGCGAGTTGTTTCTTAGCTTCCCAAAGAGCTGGAAGCAAGATGCTGTGGGGCCCAACTCGCCCTTTGGAAAGAAGCCTGCACGTTGTGCCTTTCAGCTCTAGGGCAAAGTAGCACACCCAGAGCAGAAGTCCTACTTCAGCCAGATCAGGCCTGCAAAGAAACTGCGTTTCACAGGCCTTTGGAAGAGATGTTCCCGGTAGGCTGTAAGAGCACTGTGCAGAGCGAGTTGTTTCTCAGCTTCCCAAAGAGCTGGAAGCAAGATGCTGTGGGGCCCAACTCGCCCTTTGGAAAGCAGCCTGCACGTTGTGCCTTTCAGCTCTAGGGCAAAGTAGCACACCCAGAGCAGAAGTCCTACTTCAGCCAGATCAGGCCTGCAAAGAAACTGCGTTTCACAGGCCTTTGGAAGAGATGTTCCCGGTAGGCTGTAAGAGCACTGTGCAGAGCGAGTTGTTTCTTAGCTTCCCAAAGAGCTGGAAGCAAGATGCTGTGGGGCCCAACTGGCCCTTTGGAAAGAAGCCTGCACGTTGTGCCTTTCAGCTCTAGGGCAAAGTAGCACACCCAGAGCAGAAGTCCTACTTCAGCCAGATCAGGCCTGCAAAGAAACTGCGTTTCACAGGCCTTTGGAAGAGATGTTCCCGGTAGGCTGTAACAGCACTGTGCAGAGCGAGTTGTTTCTTAGCTTCCCAAAGAGCTGGAAGCAAGATGCTGTGGGGCCCAACTCGCCCTTTGGAAAGAAGCCTGCACGTTGTGCCTTTCAGCTCTAGGGCAAAGTAGCACACCCAGAGCAGAAGTCCTACTTCAGCCAGATCAGGCCTGCAAAGAAACTGCGTTTCACAGCCCTTTGGAAGAGATGTTCCCTGTAGGCTGTAAGAGCACTGTGCAGAGCGAGTGGTTTCTTAGCTTCCCAAAGAGCTGGAAGCAAGATGCTGTGGGGCCCAACTCGCCCTTTGGAAAGAAGCCTGCACGTTGTGCCTTTCAGCTCTAGGGCAAAGTAGCACACCCAGAGCAGAAGTCCTACTTCAGCCAGATCAGGCCTGCAAAGAAACTGCGTTTCACAGGCCTTTGGAAGAGATGTTCCCACTAGGCTGAAAGAGCACTGTGCAGAGCGAGTTGTTTCTTAGCTTCCCAAAGAGCTGGAAGCAAGATGGTGTTGGGCCCAACTCGCCCTTTGGAAAGAAGCCTGCACGTTGTGCCTTTCAGCTCTGGGCAAAGTAGCACACCCAGAGCAGAAGTCCTACTTCAGCCAGATCAGGCCTGCAAAGAAACTGCGTTTCACAGGCCTTTGGAAGAGATGTTCCCGGTAGGCTGTAAGAGCACTGTACAGAGCGAGTGGTTTCCTAGCTTCCCAAAGAGCTGGAAGTGAGATGCTGTGGGGCCCAACTCGCCCTTTGGAAAGAAGCCTGCACGTTGTGCCTTTCAGCTCTAGGGCAATGTAGCACACCCAGAGCAGAAGTCCTACTTCAGCCAGATCAGGCCTGCAAAGAAACTGCGTTTCACAGGCCTTTGGAAGAGATGTTCCCGGTAGGCTGTAAGAGCACTGTGCAGAGCGAGTTGTTTCTTAGCTTCCCAAAGAGCTGGAAGCAAGATGCTGTGGGGCCCAACTCGCCCTTTGGAAAGAAGCCTGCACGTGGTGCCTTTCAGCTCTAGGGCAAAGTAGCACACCCAGAGCAGAAGTCCTACTTCAGCCAGATCAGGCCTGCAAAGAAACTGCGTTTCACAGGCCTTTGGAAGAGATGTTCCCAGTAGGCTGTAAGAGCACTGTGCAGAGCGAGTTGTTTCTTAGCTTCCCAAAGAGCTGGAAGCAAGATGCTGTGGGGCCAAACTCGCCCTTTGGAAAGAAGCCTGCACGTTGTGCCTTTCAGCTCTAGGGCAAAGCAGCACACCCAGAGCAGAAGTCCTACTTGAGCCAGATCAGGCCTGCAAAGAAACTGCGTTTCACAGGCCTTTGGAAGAGATGTTCCCGGTAGGCTGTAAGAGCACTGTGCAGAGCGAGTGGTTTCTTAGCTTCCCAAAGAGCTGGAAGCAAGATGCTGTGGGGCCCAACTCGCCCTTTGGAAAGAAGCCTGCACGTTGTGCCTTTCAGCTCTAGGGCAAAGTAGCACACCCAGAGCAGAAGTCCTACTTCAGCCAGATCAGGCCTGCAAAGAAACTGCGTTTCACAGCCCTTTGGAAGAGATGTTCCCGGTAGGCTGTAACAGCACTGTGCAGAGCGAGTGGTTTCTTAGCTTCCCAAAGAGCTGGAAGCAAGATGCTGTGGGTCCCAACTCGCCCTTTGGAAATAAGCCTGCACGTTGTGCCTTTCAGCTCTAGGGCAAAGTAGCACACCCAGAGCAGAAGTCCTACTTCAGCCAGATCAGGCCTGCGAAGAAACTGCGTTTCACAGGCCTTTGGAAGAGATGTTCCCGGTAGGCTGTAAGAGCACTGTGCAGAGCGAGTTGTTTCTCAGCTTCCCAAAGAGCTTGAAGCAAGATGCTGTGGGGCCCAACTCGCCCTTTGGAAAGCAGCCTGCACGTTGTGCCTTTCAGCTCTAGGGCAAAGTAGCACACCCAGAGCAGAAGTCCTACTTCAGCCAGATCAGGCCTGCAAAGAAACTGCGTTTCACAGGCCTATGGAAGAGATGTTCCCGGTAGGCTGTAAGAGCACTGTGCAGAGCGAGTGGTTTCTTAGCTTCCCAAAGAGCTGGAAGCAAGATGCTGTGGGGCCCAACTCGCCCTTTGGAAAGAAGCCTGCACGTTGTGCCTTTCAGCTCTAGGGCAAAGTAGCACACCCAGAGCAGAAGTCCTACTTCAGCCAGATCAGGCCTGCGAAGAAACTGCGTTTCACAGGCCTTTGGAAGAGATGTTCCCGGTAGGCTGTAAGAGCACTGTGCAGAGCGAGTTGTTTCTCAGCTTCCCAAAGAGCTTGAAGCAAGATGCTGTGGGGCCCAACTCGCCCTTTGGAAAGCAGCCTGCACGTTGTGCCTTTCAGCTCTAGGGCAAAGTAGCACACCCAGAGCAGAAGTCCTACTTCAGCCAGATCAGGCCTGCAAAGAAACTGCGTTTCACAGGCCTATGGAAGAGATGTTCCCGGTAGGCTGTAAGAGCACTGTGCAGAGCGAGTTGTTTCTTAGCTTCCCAAAGAGCTGGAAGCAAGATGCTGTGGGGCCCAAATCGCCCTTTGGAAAGAAGCCTGCACGTTGTGCCTTTCAGCTCTAGGGCAATGTAGCACACCCAGAGCAGAAGTCCTACTTCAGCCAGATCAGGCCTGCAAAGAAACTGCGTTTCACAGGCCTTTGGAAGAGATGTTCCCGGTAGGCTGTAAGAGCACTGTGCAGAGCGAGTGGTTTCTTAGCTTCCCAAAGAGCTGGAAGCAAGATGCTGTGGGGCCCAACTCGCCCTTTGGAAAGAAGCCTGCACGTTGTGCCTTTCAGCTCTAGGGCAAAGTAGCACACCCAGAGCAGAAGTCCTACTTCAGCCAGATCAGGCCTGCAAAGAAACTGCGTTTCACAGGCCTTTGGAAGAGATGTTCCCGGTAGGCTGTAACAGCACTGTGCAGAGCGAGTTGTTTCTTAGCTTCCCAAAGAGCTGGAAGCAAGATGCTGTGGGGCCCAACTCGCCCTTTGGAAAGAAGCCTGCACGTTGCGCCTTTCAGCTCTAGGGCAAAGTAGCACACCCAGAGCAGAAGTCCTACTTCAGCCAGATCAGGCCTGCAAAGAAACTGCGTTTCACAGGCCTTTGGAAGAGATGTTCCCAGTAGGCTGTAAGAGCACTGTGCAGAGCGAGTGGTTTCTTAGCTTCCCAAAGAGCTGGAAGCAAGATGCTGTGGGGCCCAACTCGCCCTTTGGAAAGAAGCCTGCACGTTGTGCCTTTCAGCTCTAGGGCAAAGCAGCACACCCAGAGCAGAAGTCCTACTTCAGCCAGATCAGGCCTGCAAAGAAACTGCGTTTCACAGGCCTTTGGAAGAGATGTTCCCGGTAGGCTGTAAGAGCACTGTGCAGAGCGAGTGGTTTCTTAGCTTCCCAAAGAGCTGGAAGCAAGATGCTGTGGGGCCCAACTCGCCCTTTGGAAAGAAGCCTGCATGTTGTGCCTTTCAGCTCTAAGGCAATGTAGCACACCCAGAGCAGAAGTCCTACTTCAGCCAGATCAGGCCTGCAAAGAAACTGCGTTTCACAGGCCTTTGGAAGAGATGTTCCCACTAGGCTGTAAGAGCACTGTGCAGAGCGAGTTGTTTCTTAGCTTCCCAAAGAGCTGGAAGCAAGATGGTGTGGGGCCCAACTCGCCCTTTGGAAAGAAGCCTGCACGTTGTGCCTTTCAGCTCTAGGGCAAAGTAGCACACCCAGAGCAGAAGTCCTACTTCAGCCAGATCAGGCCTGCAAAGAAACTGCGTTTCACAGGCCTTTGGAAGAGATGTTCCCGGTAGGCTGTAAGAGCACTGTGCAGAGCGAGTGGTTTCTTAGCTTCCCAAAGAGCTGGAAGCAAGATGCTGTGGGGCCCAACTCGCCCTTTGGAAAGAAGCCTGCACGTTGTGCCTTTCAGCTCTAGGGCAATGTAGCACACCCAGAGCAGAAGTCTTACTTCAGCCAGATCAGGCCTGCAAAGAAACTGCGTTTCACAGGCCTTTGGAAGAGATGTTCCCGGTAGGCTGTAAGAGCACTGTGCAGAGCGAGTTGTTTCTTAGCTTCCCAAAGAGCTGGAAGCAAGATGGTCTGGGGCCCAACTCGCCCTTTGGAAAGAAGCCTGCACGTTGTGCCTTTCATCTCTAGGGCAATGTAGCACACCCAGAGCAGAAGTCCTACTTCAGCCAGATCAGGCCTGCAAAGAAACTGCGTTTCACAGGCCTTTGGAAGAGATGTACCCGGTAGGCTGTAAGAGCACTGTGCAGAGCGAGTTGTTTCTTAGCTTCCCAAAGAGCTGGAAGCAAGATGCTGTGGGGCCCAACTCGCCCTTTGGAAAGAAGCCTGCACGTTGTGCCTTTCAGCTCTAGGGCAAAGTAGCACACCCATAGCAGAAGTCCTACTTCAGCCAGATCAGGCCTGCAAAGAAACTGCGATTCACAGGCCTTTGGAAGAGATGTTCCCGGTAGGCTGTAAGAGCACTGTGCAGAGCGAGTGGTTTCTTAGCTTCCCAAAGAGCTGGAAGCAACATGCTGTGGGGCCCAACTCGCCCTTTGGAAAGAAGCCTGCACGTTGTGCCTTTCAGCTCTAGGGCAAAGTAGCACACCCAGAGCAGAAGTCCTACTTCAGCCTGATCAGGCCTGCAAAGAAACTGCGTTTCACAGGCCTTTCGAAGACATGTTCCCGGTAGGCTGTAAGAGCACTGTGCAGAGCGAGTGGTTTCTTAGCTTCCCAAAGAGCTGGAAGCAAGATGCTGTGGGGCCCAACTCGCCCTTTGGAAAGAAGCCTGCACGTTGTGCCTTTCAGCTCTAGGGCAAAGTAGCACACCCAGAGCAGAAGTCCTACTTCAGCCAGATCAGGCCTGCGAAGAAACTGCGTTTCACAGGCCTTTGGAAGAGATGTTCCCGGTAGGCTGTAAGAGCACTGTGCAGAGCGAGTTGTTTCTCAGCTTCCCAAAGAGCTGGAAGCAAGATGCTGTGGGGCCCAACTCGCCCTTTGGAAAGAAGCCTGCACGTTGTGCCTTTCAGCTCTAGGGCAAAGTAGCACACCCAGAGCAGAAGTCCTACTTCAGCCAGATCAAGCCTGCAAAGAAACTGCGTTTCACAGGCCTTTGGAAGAGATGTTCCCGGTAGGCTGTAAGAGCACTGTGCAGAGCGAGTGGTTTCTTAGCTTCCCAAAGAGCTGGAAGCAAGATGCTGTGGGGCCCAACTCGCCCTTTGGAAAGAAGCCTGCACGTTGTGCCTTTCAGCTCTAGGGCAATGTAGCACACCCAGAGCAGAAGTCCTACTTCAGCCAGATCAGGCCTGCAAAGAAACTGCGTTTCACAGGCCTTTGGAAGAGATGTTCCCGGTAGGCTGTAACAGCACTGTGCAGAGCGAGTTGTTTCTTAGCTTCCCAAAGAGCTGGAAGCAAGATGCTGTGGGGCCCAACTCGCCCTTTGGAAAGAAGCCTGCACGTTGTGCCTTTCAGCTCTAGGGCAATGTAGCACACCCAGAGCAGAAGTCCTACTTCAGCCAGATCAGGCCTGCAAAGAAACTGCGTTTCACAGGCCTTTGGAAGAGATGTTCCCGGTAGGCTGTAAGAGCACTGTGCAGAGCGAGTGGTTTCTTAGCTTCCCAAAGAGCTGGAAGCAAGATGCTGTGGGGCCCAACTCGCCCTTTGGAAAGAAGCCTGCACGTTGTGCCTTTCAGCTCTAGGGCAAAGTAGCACACCCAGAGCAGAAGTCCTACTTCAGCCAGATCAGGCTTGCAAAGAAACTGCGTTTCACAGGCCTTTGGAAGAGATGTTCCCGGTAGGCTGTAAGAGCACTGTGCAGAGCGAGTTGTTTCTTAGCTTCCCAAAGAGCTGGAAGCAAGATGCTGTGGGGCCCAACTCGCCCTTTGGAAAGAAGCCTGCACGTTGTGCCTTTCAGCTCTAGGGCAAAGTAGCACACCCAGAGCAGAAGTGCTACTTCAGCCAGATCAGGCCTGCAAAGAAACTGCGTTTCACACACCTTTGGAAGAGATGTTCCCGGTAGGCTGTAAGAGCACTGTGCAGAGCGAGTTGTTTCTTAGCTTCCCAAAGAGCTGGAAGCAAGATGCTGTGGGGCCCAACTCGCCCTTTGGAAAGAAGCCTGCACGTTGTGCCTTTCAGCTCTAGGGCAAAGTAGCACACCCAGAGCAGAAGTCCTACTTCAGCCAGATCAGGCCTGCAAAGAAACTGCGTTTCACAGGCCTTTGGAAGAGATGTTCCAGGTAGGCTGTAAGAGCACTGTGCAGAGCGAGTTGTTTCTCAGCTTCCCAAAGAGCTGGAAGCAAGATGCTGTGGGGCCCAACTCGCCCTTTGGAAAGCAGCCTGCACGTTGTGCCTTTCAGCTCTAGGGCAAAGTAGCACACCCAGAGCAGAAGTCCTACTTCAGCCAGATCAGGCCTGCAAAGAAACTGCGTTTCACAGGCCTTTGGAAGAGATGTTCCCGGTAGGCTGTAAGAGCACTGTGCAGAGCGAGTTGTTTCTTAGCTTCCCAAAGAGCTGGAAGCAAGATGCTGTGGGGCCCAACTCGCCCTTTGGAAAGAAGCCTGCACGTTGTGCCTTTCAGCTCTAGGGCAAAGTAGCACACCCAGAGCAGAAGTCCTACTTCAGCCAGATCAGGCCTGCAAAGAAACTGCGTTTCACAGGCCTTTGGAAGAGATGTTCCCGGTAGGCTGTAAGAGCACTGTGCAGAGCGAGTTGTTTCTTAGCTTCCCAAAGAGCTGGAAGCAAGATGCTGTGGGGCCCAACTCGCCCTTTGGAAAGAAGCCTGCACGTTGTGCCTTTCAGCTCTAGGGCAACGTAGCACACCCAGAGCAGAAGTCCTACTTCAGCCAGATCAGGCCTTCAAAGAAACTGCGTTTCACAGCCCTTTGGAAGAGATGTTCCCTGTAGGCTGTAAGAGCACTGTGCAGAGCGAGTGGTTTCTTAGCTTCCCAAAGAGCTGGAAGCAAGATGCTGTGGGGCCCAACTCGCCCTTTGGAAAGAAGCCTGCACGTTGTGCCTTTCAGCTCTAGGGCAAAGTAGCACACCCAGAGCAGAAGTCCTACTTCAGCCAGATCAGGCCTGCAAAGAAACTGCGTTTCACAGGCCTTTGGAAGAGATGTTCCCAGTAGGCTGTAAGAGCACTGTGCAGAGCGAGTTGTTTCTTAGCTTCCCAAAGAGCTGGAAGCAAGATGCTGTGGGGCCAAACTCGCCCTTTGGAAAGAAGCCTGCACGTTGTGCCTTTCAGCTCTAGGGCAAAGCAGCACACCCAGAGCAGAAGTCCTACTTGAGCCAGATCAGGCCTGCAAAGAAACTGCGTTTCACAGGCCTTTGGAAGAGATGTTCCCGGTAGGCTGTAAGAGCACTGTGCAGAGCGAGTGGTTTCTTAGCTTCCCAAAGAGCTGGAAGCAAGATGCTGTGGGGCCCAACTCGCCCTTTGGAAAGAAGCCTGCACGTTGTGCCTTTCAGCTCTAGGGCAAAGTAGCACACCCAGAGCAGAAGTCCTACTTCAGCCAGATCAGGCCTGCAAAGAAACTGCGTTTCACAGGCCTTTGGAAGAGATGTTCCCGGTAGGCTGTAACAGCACTGTGCAGAGCGAGTGGTTTCTTAGCTTCCCAAAGAGCTGGAAGCAAGATGCTGTGGGGCCCAACTCGCCCTTTGGAAAGAAGCCTGCACGTTGTGCCTTTCAGCTCTAGGGCAAAGTAGCACACCCAGAGCAGAAGTCCTACTTCAGCCAGATCAGGCCTGAGAAGAAACTGCGTTTCACAGGCCTTTGGAAGAGATGTTCCCGGTAGGCTGTAAGAGCACTGTGCAGAGCGAGTTGTTTCTCAGCTTCCCAAAGAGCTTGAAGCAAGATGCTGTGGGGCCCAACTCGCCCTTTGGAAAGCAGCCTGCACGTTGTGCCTTTCAGCTCTAGGGCAAAGTAGCACACCCAGAGCAGAAGTCCTACTTCAGCCAGATCAGGCCTGCAAAGAAACTGCGTTTCACAGGCCTTTGGAAGAGATGTTCCCGGTAGGCTGTAAGAGCACTGTGCAGAGCGAGTTGTTTCTTAGCTTCCCAAAGAGCTGGAAGCATGATGCTCTGGGGCCCAAATCGCCCTTTGGAAAGAAGCCTGCACGTTGTGCCTTTCAGCTCTAGGGCAATGTAGCACACCCAGAGCAGAAGTCCTACTTCAGCCAGATCAGGCCTGCAAAGAAACTGCGTTTCACAGCCCTTTGGAAGAGATGTTCCCGGTAGGCTGTAAGAGCACTGTGCAGAGCGAGTGGTTTCTTAGCTTCCCAAAGAGCTGGAAGCAAGATGCTGTGGGGCCCAACTCGCCCTTTGGAAAGAAGCCTGCACGTTGTGCCTTTCAGCTCTAGGGCAAAGTAGC
Organism: Equus caballus; assembly: GCF_041296265.1. Taxonomy (NCBI): domain Eukaryota; kingdom Metazoa; phylum Chordata; class Mammalia; order Perissodactyla; family Equidae; genus Equus; species Equus caballus. Next base: position 22,411,073 of record NC_091695.1, read on the forward strand.
ACACCCAGAGCAGAAGTCCTACTTCAGCCAGATCAGGCCTGCAAAGAAACTGCGTTTCACAGGCCTTTGGAAGAGATGTTCCCAGTAGGCTGTAACAGCACTGTGCAGAGCGAGTTGTTTCTTAGCTTCCCAAAGAGCTGGAAGCAAGATGCTGTGGGGCCCAACTCGCCCTTTGGAAAGAAGCCTGCACGTTGTGCCTTTCAGCTCTAGGGCAAAGTAGCACACCCAGAGCAGAAGTCCTACTTCAGCCAGATCAGGCCTGCAAAGAAACTGCGTTTCACAGCCCTTTGGAAGAGATGTTCCCTGTAGGCTGTAAGAGCACTGTGCAGAGCGAGTGGTTTCTTAGCTTCCCAAAGAGCTGGAAGCAAGATGCTGTGGGGCCCAAATCGCCCTTTGGAAAGAAGCCTGCACGTTGTGCCTTTCAGCTCTACGGCAAAGTAGCACACCCAGAGCAGAAGTCCTACTTCAGCCAGATCAGGCCTGCGAAGAAACTGCGTTTCACAGGCCTTTGGAAGAGATGTTCCCACTAGGCTGTAAGAGCACTGTGCAGAGCGAGTTGTTTCTTAGCTTCCCAAAGAGCTGGAAGCAAGATGGTGTTGGGCCCAACTCGCCCTTTGGAAAGAAGCCTGCACGTTGTGCCTTTCAGCTCTGGGCAAAGTAGCACACCCAGAGCAGAAGTCCTACTTCAGCCAGATCAGGCCTGCAAAGAAACTGCGTTTCACAGGCCTTTGGAAGAGATGTTCCCGGTAGGCTGTAAGAGCACTGTACAGAGCGAGTGGTTTCCTAGCTTCCCAAAGAGCTGGAAGTGAGATGCTGTGGGGCCCAACTCGCCCTTTGGAAAGAAGCCTGCACGTTGTGCCTTTCAGCTCTAGGGCAAAGTAGCACACCCAGAGCAGAAGTCCTACTTCAGCCAGATCAGGCCTGCAAAGAAACTGCGTTTCACAGGCCTTTGGAAGAGATGTTCCCGGTAGGCTGTAAGAGCACTGTGCAGAGCGAGTTGTTTCTCAGCTTCCCAAAGAGCTGGAAGCAAGATGCTGTGGGGCCCAACTCGCCCTTTGGAAAGAAGCCTGCACGTTGTGCCTTTCAGCTCTAGGGCAAAGTAGCACACCCAGAGCAGAAGTCCTACTTCAGCCAGATCAGGCCTGCCAAGAAACTGCGTTTCACAGGCCTTTGGAAGAGATGTTCCCGGTAGGCTGTAAGAGCACTGTGCAGAGCGAGTTGTTTCTTAGCTTCCCAAAGAGCTGGAAGCAAGATGCTGTGGGGCCCAACTGGCCCTTTGGAAAGAAGCCTGCACGTTGTGCCTTTCAGCTCTAAGGCAATGTAGCACACCCAGAGCAGAAGTCCTACTTCAGCCAGATCAGGCCTGCAAAGAAACTGCGTTTCAGAGGCCTTTGGAAGAGATGTTCCCACTAGGCTTGTAGAGCACTGTGCAGAGCGAGTTGTTTCTTAGCTTCCCAAAGAGCTGGAAGCAAGATGGTGTTGGGCCCAACTCGCCCTTTGGAAAGAAGCCTGCACGTTGTGCCTTTCAGCTCTGGGCAAAGTAGCACACCCAGAGCAGAAGTCCTACTTCAGCCAGATCAGGCCTGCAAAGAAACTGCGTTTCACAGGCCTTTGGAAGAGATGTTCCCGGTAGGCTGTAAGAGCACTGTACAGAGCGAGTGGTTTCCTAGCTTCCCAAAGAGCTGGAAGTGAGATGCTGTGGGGCCCAACTCGCCCTTTGGAAAGAAGCCTGCACGTTGTGCCTTTCAGCTCTAGGGCAATGTAGCACACCCAGAGCAGAAGTCCTACTTCAGCCAGATCAGGCCTGCAAAGAAACTGCGTTTCACAGGCCTTTGGAAGAGATGTTCCCGGTAGGCTGTAAGAGCACTGTGCAGAGCGAGTTGTTTCTTAGCTTCCCAAAGAGCTGGAAGCAAGATGCTGTGGGGCCCAACTCGCCCTTTGGACAGAAGCCTGCACGTGGTGCCTTTCAGCTCTAGGGCAAAGTAGCACACCCAGAGCAGAAGTCATACTTCAACCAGATCAGGCCTGCAAAGAAACTGCGTTTCACAGGCCTTTGGAAGAGATGTTCCCAGTAGGCTGTAAGAGCACTGTGCAGAGCGAGTTGTTTCTTAGCTTCCCAAAGAGCTGGAAGCAAGATGCTGTGGGGCCAAACTCGCCCTTTGGAAAGAAGCCTGCACGTTGTGCCTTTCAGCTCTAGGGCAAAGCAGCACACCCAGAGCAGAAGTCCTACTTGAGCCAGATCAGGCCTGCAAAGAAACTGCGTTTCACAGGCCTTTGGAAGAGATGTTCCCGGTAGGCTGTAAGAGCACTGTGCAGAGCGAGTGGTTTCTTAGCTTCCCAAAGAGCTGGAAGCAAGATGCTGTGGGGCCCAACTCGCCCTTTGGAAAGAAGCCTGCACGTTGTGCCTTTCAGCTCTAGGGCAAAGTAGCACACCCAGAGCAGAAGTCCTACTTCAGCCAGATCAGGCCTGCAAAGAAACTGCGTTTCACAGGCCTTTGGAAGAGATGTTCCCGGTAGGCTGTAACAGCACTGTGCAGAGCGAGTGGTTTCTTAGCTTCCCAAAGAGCTGGAAGCAAGATGCTGTGGGGCCCAACTCGCCCTTTGGAAAGAAGCCTGCACGTTGTGCCTTTCAGCTCTAGGGCAAAGTAGCACACCCAGAGCAGAAGTCCTACTTCAGCCAGATCAGGCCTGAGAAGAAACTGCGTTTCACAGGCCTTTGGAAGAGATGTTCCCGGTAGGCTGTAAGAGCACTGTGCAGAGCGAGTTGTTTCTCAGCTTCCCAAAGAGCTTGAAGCAAGATGCTGTGGGGCCCAACTCGCCCTTTGGAAAGCAGCCTGCACGTTGTGCCTTTCAGCTCTAGGGCAAAGTAGCACACCCAGAGCAGAAGTCCTACTTCAGCCAGATCAGGCCTGCAAAGAAACTGCGTTTCACAGGCCTTTGGAAGAGATGTTCCCGGTAGGCTGTAAGAGCACTGTGCAGAGCGAGTTGTTTCTTAGCTTCCCAAAGAGCTGGAAGCATGATGCTCTGGGGCCCAAATCGCCCTTTGGAAAGAAGCCTGCACGTTGTGCCTTTCAGCTCTAGGGCAATGTAGCACACCCAGAGCAGAAGTCCTACTTCAGCCAGATCAGGCCTGCAAAGAAACTGCGTTTCACAGCCCTTTGGAAGAGATGTTCCCGGTAGGCTGTAAGAGCACTGTGCAGAGCGAGTGGTTTCTTAGCTTCCCAAAGAGCTGGAAGCAAGATGCTGTGGGGCCCAACTCGCCCTTTGGAAAGAAGCCTGCACGTTGTGCCTTTCAGCTCTAGGGCAAAGTAGCACACCCAGAGCAGAAGTCCTACTTCAGCCAGATCAGGCCTGCAAAGAAACTGCGTTTCACAGGCCTTTGGAAGAGATGTTCCCAGTAGGCTGTAACAGCACTGTGCAGAGCGAGTTGTTTCTTAGCTTCCCAAAGAGCTGGAAGCAAGATGCTGTGGGGCCCAACTCGCCCTTTGGAAAGAAGCCTGCACGTTGTGCCTTTCAGCTCTAGGGCAAAGTAGCACACCCAGAGCAGAAGTCCTACTTCAGCCAGATCAGGCCTGCAAAGAAACTGCGTTTCACAGCCCTTTGGAAGAGATGTTCCCTGTAGGCTGTAAGAGCACTGTGCAGAGCGAGTGGTTTCTTAGCTTCCCAAAGAGCTGGAAGCAAGATGCTGTGGGGCCCAAATCGCCCTTTGGAAAGAAGCCTGCACGTTGTGCCTTTCAGCTCTACGGCAAAGTAGCACACCCAGAGCAGAAGTCCTACTTCAGCCAGATCAGGCCTGCAAAGAAACTGCGTTTCACAGGCCTTTGGAAGAGATGTTCCCGGTAGGCTGTAAGAGCACTTTGCAGAGCGAGTTGTTTCTTAGCTTCCCAAAGAGCTGGAAGCAAGATGGTGTTGGGCCCAACTCGCCCTTTGGAAAGAAGCCTGCACGTTGTGCCTTTCAGCTCTGGTCAAAGTAGCACACCCAGAGCAGAAGTCCTACTTCAGCCAGATCAGGCCTGCAAAGAAACTGCGTTTCACAGGCCTTTGGAAGAGATGTTCCCGGTAGGCTGTAAGAGCACTGTACAGAGCGAGTGGTTTCCTAGCTTCCCAAAGAGCTGGAAGTGAGATGCTGTGGGGCCCAACTCGCCCTTTGGAAAGAAGCCTGCACGTTGTGCCTTTCAGCTCTAGGGCAAAGTAGCACACCCAGAGCAGAAGTCCTACTTCAGCCAGATCAGGCCTGCAAAGAAACTGCGTTTCACAGGCCTTTGGAAGAGATGTTCCCGGTAGGCTGTAAGAGCACTGTGCAGAGCGAGTTGTTTCTCAGCTTCCCAAAGAGCTGGAAGCAAGATGCTGTGGGGCCCAACTCGCCCTTTGGAAAGAAGCCTGCACGTTGTGCCTTTCAGCTCTAGGGCAAAGTAGCACACCCAGAGCAGAAGTCCTACTTCAGCCAGATCAGGCCTGCCAAGAAACTGCGTTTCACAGGCCTTTGGAAGAGATGTTCCCGGTAGGCTGTAAGAGCACTGTGCAGAGCGAGTTGTTTCTTAGCTTCCCAAAGAGCTGGAAGCAAGATGCTGTGGGGCCCAACTGGCCCTTTGGAAAGAAGCCTGCACGTTGTGCCTTTCAGCTCTAAGGCAATGTAGCACACCCAGAGCAGAAGTCCTACTTCAGCCAGATCAGGCCTGCAAAGAAACTGCGTTTCAGAGGCCTTTGGAAGAGATGTTCCCACTAGGCTTGTAGAGCACTGTGCAGAGCGAGTGGTTTCTTAGCTTCCCAAAGAGCTGGAAGCAAGATGCTGTGGGGCCCAACTCGCCCTTTGGAAAGAAGCCTGCACGTTGTGCCTTTCAGCTTTAGGGCAAAGTAGCACACCCAGAGCAGAAGTCCTACTTCAGCCAGATCAGGCCTGCAAAGAAACTGCGTTTCACAGGCCTTTGGAAGAGATGTTCCCGGTAGGCTGTAAGAGCACTGTGCAGAGCGAGTTGTTTCTTAGCTTCCCAAAGAGCTGGAAGCAAGATGCTGTGGGGCCCAACTCGCCCTTTGGAAAGAAGCCTGCACGTTGTGCCTTTCAGCTCTAGGGCAATGTAGCACACCCAGAGCAGAATTCCTACTTCAGCCAGATCAGGCCTGCAAAGAAACTGCGTTTCACAAGCCTTTGGAAGAGATGTTCCCGGTAGGCTGTAAGAGCAATGTGCAGAGCGAGTGGTTTCTTAGCTTCCCAAAGAGCTGGAAGCAAGATGCTGTGGGGCCCAACTCGCCCTTTGGAAAGAAGCCTGCACGTTGTGCCTTTCAGCTCTAGAGCGAAGTAGCACACCCAGAGCAGAAGTCCTACTTCAGCCGGATCAGGCCTGCAAAGAAACTGTGTTTCACAGGCCTTTGGAAGAGATGTTCCCGGTAGGCTGTAAGAGCACTGTGCAGAGCGAGTGGTTTCTTAGCTTCCCAAAGAGCTGGAAGCAAGATGCTGTGGGGCCCAACTCGCCCTTTGGAAAGAAGCCTGCACGTTGTGCCTTTCAGCTCTAGGGCAATGTAGCACACCCAGAGCAGAAGTCCTACTTCAGCCAGATCAGGCCTGCAAAGAAACTGCGTTTCACAGGCCTTTGGAAGAGATGTTCCCGGTAGGCTGTAACAGCACTGTGCAGAGCGAGTTGTTTCTTAGCTTCCCAAAGAGCTGGAAGCAAGATGCTGTGGGGCCCAACTCGCCCTTTGGAAAGAAGCCTGCACGTTGTGCCTTTCAGCTCTAGGGCAAAGTAGCACACCCAGAGCAGAAGTCCTACTTCAGCCAGATCAGGCCTGCAAAGAAACTGCGTTTCACAGGCCTTTGGAAGAGATGTTCCCGGTAGGCTGTAAGAGCACTGTGCAGAGCGAGTGGTTTCTTAGCTTCCCAAAGAGCTGGAAGCAAGATGCTGTGGGGCCCAACTCGCCCTTTGGAAAGAAGCCTGCACGTTGTGCCTTTCAGCTCTAGGGCAAAGTAGCACACCCAGAGCAGAAGTCCTACTTCAGCCAGATCAGGCCTGCAAAGAAACTGCGTTTCACAGGCCTTTGGAAGAGATGTTCCCGGTAGGCTGTAAGAGCACTGTGCAGAGCGAGTTGTTTCTTAGCTTCCCAAAGAGCTGGAAGCAAGATGCTGTGGGGCCCAACTCGCCCTTTGGAAAGAAGCCTGCACGTTGTGCCTTTCAGCTCTAGGGCAAAGTAGCACACCCAGAGCAGAAGTCCTACTTCAGCCAGATCAGGCCTGCAAAGAAACTGCGTTTCACAGCCCTTTGGAAGAGATGTTCCCTGTAGGCTGTAAGAGCACTGTGCAGAGCGAGTGGTTTCTTAGCTTCCCAAAGAGCTGGAAGCAAGATGCTGTGGGGCCCAACTCGCCCTTTGGAAAGAAGCCTGCACGTTGTGCCTTTCAGCTCTAGGGCAATGTAGCACACCCAGAGCAGAAGTCCTACTTCAGCCAGATCAGGCCTGCAAAGAAACTGCGTTTCACAGGCCATTGGAAGAGATGTTCCCACTAGGCTGTAAGAGCACTGTGCAGAGCGAGTTGTTTCTTAGCTTCCCAAAGAGCTGGAAGCAAGATGCTGTGGGGCCCAACTCGCCCTTTGGAAAGAAGCCTGCACGTTGTGCCTTTCAGCTCTGGGCAAAGTAGCACACCCAGAGCAGAAGTCCTACTTCAGCCAGGTCAGGCCTGCAAAGAAACTGCGTTTCACAGGCCTTTGGAAGAGATGTTCCCGGTAGGCTGTAAGAGCACTGTACAGAGCGAGTGGTTTCCTAGCTTCCCAAAGAGCTGGAAGTGAGATGCTGTGGGGCCCAACTCGCCCTTTGGAAAGAAGCCTGCACGTTGTGCCTTTCAGCTCTAGGGCAATGTAGCACACCCAGAGCAGAAGTCCTACTTCAGCCAGATCAGGCCTGCAAAGAAACTGCGTTTCACAGGCCTTTGGAAGAGATGTTCCCGGTAGGCTGTAAGAGCACTGTGCAGAGCGAGTTGTTTCTTAGCTTCCCAAAGAGCTGGAAGCAAGATGCTGTGGGGCCCAACTCGCCCTTTGGAAAGAAGCCTGCACGTGGTGCCTTTCAGCTCTAGGGCAAAGTAGCACACCCAGAGCAGAAGTCCTACTTCAACCAGATCAGGCCTGCAAAGAAACTGCGTTTCACAGGCCTTTGGAAGAGATGTTCCCAGTAGGCTGTAAGAGCACTGTGCAGAGCGAGTTGTTTCTTAGCTTCCCAAAGAGCTGGAAGCAAGATGCTGTGGGGCCAAACTCGCCCTTTGGAAAGAAGCCTGCACGTTGTGCCTTTCAGCTCTAGGGCAAAGCAGCACACCCAGAGCAGAAGTCCTACTTGAGCCAGATCAGGCCTGCAAAGAAACTGCGTTTCACAGGCCTTTGGAAGAGATGTTCCCGGTAGGCTGTAAGAGCACTGTGCAGAGCGAGTGGTTTCTTAGCTTCCCAAAGAGCTTGAAGCAAGATGCTGTGGGGCCCAACTCGCCCTTTGGAAAGAAGCCTGCACGTTGTGCCTTTCAGCTCTAGGGCAAAGTAGCACACCCAGAGCAGAAGTCCTACTTCAGCCAGATCAGGCCTGCAAAGAAACTGCGTTTCACAGGCCTTTGGAAGAGATGTTCCCGGTAGGCTGTAACAGCACTGTGCAGAGCGAGTGGTTTCTTAGCTTCCCAAAGAGCTGGAAGCAAGATGCTGTGGGGCCCAACTCGCCCTTTGGAAAGAAGCCTGCACGTTGTGCCTTTCAGCTCTAGGGCAAAGTAGCACACCCAGAGCAGAAGTCCTACTTCAGCCAGATCAGGCCTGAGAAGAAACTGCGTTTCACAGGCCTTTGGAAGAGATGTTCCCGGTAGGCTGTAAGAGCACTGTGCAGAGCGAGTTGTTTCTCAGCTTCCCAAAGAGCTTGAAGCAAGATGCTGTGGGGCCCAACTCGCCCTTTGGAAAGCAGCCTGCACGTTGTGCCTTTCAGCTCTAGGGCAAAGTAGCACACCCAGAGCAGAAGTCCTACTTCAGCCAGATCAGGCCTGCAAAGAAACTGCGTTTCACAGGCCTTTGGAAGAGATGTTCCCGGTAGGCTGTAAGAGCACTGTGCAGAGCGAGTTGTTTCTTAGCTTCCCAAAGAGCTGGAAGCATGATGCTCTGGGGCCCAAATCGCCCTTTGGAAAGAAGCCTGCACGTTGTGCCTTTCAGCTCTAGGGCAATGTAGCACACCCAGAGCAGAAGTCCTACTTCAGCCAGATCAGGCCTGCAAAGAAACTGCGTTTCACAGCCCTTTGGAAGAGATGTTCCCGGTAGGCTGTAAGAGCACTGTGCAGAGCGAGTGGTTTCTTAGCTTCCCAAAGAGCTGGAAGCAAGATGCTGTGGGGCCCAACTCGCCCTTTGGAAAGAAGCCTGCACGTTGTGCCTTTCAGCTCTAGGGCAAAGTAGCACACCCAGAGCAGAAGTCCTACTTCAGCCAGATCAGGCCTGCAAAGAAACTGCGTTTCACAGGCCTTTGGAAGAGATGTTCCCGGTAGGCTGTAAGAGCACTGTGCAGAGCGAGTTGTTTCTTAGCTTCCCAAAGAGCTGGAAGCAAGATGCTGTGGGGCCCAACTGGCCCTTTGGAAAGAAGCCTGCACGTTGTGCCTTTCAGCTCTAAGGCAATGTAGCACACCCAGAGCAGAAGTCCTACTTCAGCCAGATCAGGCCTGCAAAGAAACTGCGTTTCAGAGGCCTTTGGAAGAGATGTTCCCACTAGGCTTGTAGAGCACTGTGCAGAGCGAGTGGTTTCTTAGCTTCCCAAAGAGCTGGAAGCAAGATGCTGTGGGGCCCAACTCGCCCTTTGGAAAGAAGCCTGCACGTTGTGCCTTTCAGCTTTAGGGCAAAGTAGCACACCCAGAGCAGAAGTCCTACTTCAGCCAGATCAGGCCTGCAAAGAAACTGCGTTTCACAGGCCTTTGGAAGAGATGTTCCCGGTAGGCTGTAAGAGCACTGTGCAGAGCGAGTTGTTTCTTTGCTTCCCAAAGAGCTGGAAGCAAGATGCTGTGGGGCCCAACTCGCCCTTTGGAAAGAAGCCTGCACGTTGTGCCTTTCAGCTCTAGGGCAATGTAGCACACCCAGAGCAGAAGTCCTACTTCAGCCAGATCAGGCCTGCAAAGAAACTGCGTTTCACAGGCCTTTGGAAGAGATGTTCCCGGTAGGCTGTAAGAGCACTGTGCAGAGCGAGTGGTTTCTTAGCTTCCCAAAGAGCTGGAAGCAAGATGCTGTGGGGCCCAACTCGCCCTTTGGAAAGAAGCCTGCACGTTGTGCCTTTCAGCTCTAGAGCGAAGTAGCACACCCAGAGCAGAAGTCCTACTTCAGCCGGATCAGGCCTGCAAAGAAACTGTGTTTCACAGGCCTTTGGAAGAGATGTTCCCGGTAGGCTGTAAGAGCACTGTGCAGAGCGAGTGGTTTCTTAGCTTCCCAAAGAGCTGGAAGCAAGATGCTGTGGGGCCCAACTCGCCCTTTGGAAAGAAGCCTGCACGTTGTGCCTTTCAGCTCTAGGGCAAAGTAGCACACCCAGAGCAGAAGTCCTACTTCAGCCAGATCAGGCCTGCAAAGAAACTGCGTTTCACAGGCCTTTGGAAGAGATGTTCCCGGTAGGCTGTAAGAGCACTGTGCAGAGCGAGTGGTTTCTTAGCTTCCCAAAGAGCTGGAAGCAAGATGCTGTGGGGCCCAACTCGTCCTTTGGAAAGAAGCCTGCACGTTGTGCCTTTCAGCTCTATGGCAAAGTAGCACACCCAGAGCAGAAGTCCTACTTCAGCCAGATCAGGCCTGCAAAGAAACTGCGTTTCACAGGCCTTTGGAAGAGATGTTCCCGGTAGGCTGTAAGAGCACTGTGCAGAGCGAGTGGTTTCTTAGCTTCCCAAAGAGCTGCAAGCAAGATGCTGTGGGGCCCAACTCGCCCTTTGGAAAGAAGCCTGCACGTTGTGCCTTTCAGCTCTAGGGCAAAGTAGCACACCCAGAGCAGAAGTCCTACTTCACCACATCAGGCCTGCGAAGAAACTGCGTTTGACAGGCCTTTGGAAGAGATGTTCCCGGTAGGCTGTAAGAGCACTGTGCAGAGCGAGTTGTTTCTCAGCTTCCCAAATAGCTGGAAGCAAGATGCTGTGGGGCCAAACTCGCCCTTTGGAAAGAAGCCTGCACGTTGTGCCTTTCAGCTCTAGGGCAAAGCAGCACACCCAGAGCAGAAGTCCTACTTGAGCCAGATCAGGCCTGCAAAGAAACTGCGTTTCACAGGCCTTTGGAAGAGATGTTCCCGGTAGGCTGTAAGAGCACTGTGCAGAGCGAGTGGTTTCTTAGCTTCCCAAAGAGCTGGAAGCAAGATGCTGTGGGGCCCAACTCGCCCTTTGGAAAGAAGCCTGCACGTTGTGCCTTTCAGCTCTAGGGCAAAGTAGCACACCCAGAGCAGAAGTCCTACTTCAGCCAGATCAGGCCTGCAAAGAAACTGCGTTTCACAGGCCTTTGGAAGAGATGTTCCCGGTAGGCTGTAACAGCACTGTGCAGAGCGAGTGGTTTCTTAGCTTCCCAAAGAGCTGGAAGCAAGATGCTGTGGGGCCCAACTCGCCCTTTGGAAAGAAGCCTGCACGTTGTGCCTTTCAGCTCTAGGGCAAAGTAGCACACCCAGAGCAGAAGTCCTACTTCAGCCAGATCAGGCCTGCGAAGAAACTGCGTTTCACAGGCCTTTGGAAGAGATGTTCCCGGTAGGCTGTAAGAGCACTGTGCAGAGCGAGTTGTTTCTCAGCTTCCCAAAGAGCTGGAAGCAAGATGCTGTGGGGCCCAACTCGCCCTTTGGAAAGCAGCCTGCACGTTGTGCCTTTCAGCTCTAGGGCAAAGTAGCACACCCAGAGCAGAAGTCCTACTTCAGCCAGATCAGGACTGCAAAGAAACTGCGTTTCACAGGCCTTTGGAAGAGATGTTCCCGGTAGGCTGTAAGAGCACTGTGCAGAGCGAGTTGTTTCTTAGCTTCCCAAAGAGCTGGAAGCAAGATGCTCTGGGGCCCAAATCGCCCTTTGGAAAGAAGCCTGCACGTTGTGCCTTTCAGCTCTAGGGCAATGTAGCACACCCAGAGCAGAAGTCCTACTTCAGCCAGATCAGGCCTGCAAAGAAACTGCGTTTCACAGCCCTTTGGAAGAGATGTTCCCGGTAGGCTGTAAGAGCACTGTGCAGAGCGAGTGGTTTCTTAGCTTCCCAAAGAGCTGGAAGCAAGATGCTGTGGGGCCCAACTCGCCCTTTGGAAAGAAGCCTGCACGTTGTGCCTTTCAGCTCTAGGGCAAAGTAGCACACCCAGAGCAGAAGTCCTACTTCAGCCAGATCAGGCCTGCGAAGAAACTGCGTTTCACAGGCCTTTGGAAGAGATGTTCCCGGTAGGCTGTAAGAGCACTGTGCAGAGCGAGTTGTTTCTCAGCTTCCCAAAGAGCTGGAAGCAAGATGCTGTGGGGCCCAACTCGCCCTTTGGAAAGCAGCCTGCACGTTGTGCCTTTCAGCTCTAGGGCAAAGTAGCACACCCAGAGCAGAAGTCCTACTTCAGCCAGATCAGGCCTGCAAAGAAACTGCGTTTCACAGGCCTTTGGAAGAGATGTTCCCGGTAGGCTGTAAGAGCACTGTGCAGAGCGAGTTGTTTCTTAGCTTCCCAAAGAGCTGGAAGCAAGATGCTGTGGGGCCCAAATCGCCCTTTGGAAAGAAGCCTGCACGTTGTGCCTTTCAGCTCTAGGGCAATGTAGCACACCCAGAGCAGAAGTCCTACTTCAGCCAGATCAGGCCTGCAAAGAAACTGCGTTTCACAGCCCTTTGGAAGAGATGTTCCCGGTAGGCTGTAAGAGCACTGTGCAGAGCGAGTGGTTTCTTAGCTTCCCAAAGAGCTGGAAGCAAGATGCTGTGGGGCCCAACTCGCCCTTTGGAAAGAAGCCTGCACGTTGTGCCTTTCAGCTCTAGGGCAAAGTAGCACACCCAGAGCAGAAGTCCTACTTCAGCCAGATCAGGCCTGCAAAGAAACTGCGTTTCACAGGCCTTTGGAAGAGATGTTCCCGGTAGGCTGTAACAGCACTGTGCAGAGCGAGTTGTTTCTTAGCTTCCCAAAGAGCTGGAAGCAAGATGCTGTGGGGCCCAACTCGCCCTTTGGAAAGAAGCCTGCACGTTGTGCCTTTCAGCTCTAGGGCAATGTAGCACACCCAGAGCAGAAGTCCTACTTCAGCCAGATCAGGCCTGCAAAGAAACTGCGTTTCACAGCCCTTTGGAAGAGATGTTCCCTGTAGGCTGTAAGAGCACTGTGCAGAGCGAGTGGTTTCTTAGCTTCCCAAAGAGCTGGAAGCAAGATGCTGTGGGGCCCAACTCGCCCTTTGGAAAGAAGCCTGCACGTTGTGCCTTTCAGCTCTAGGGCAAAGTAGCACACCCAGAGCAGAAGTCCTACTTCAGCCAGATCAGGCCTGCAAAGAAACTGCGTTTCACAGGCCTTTGGAAGAGATGTTCCCACTAGGCTGTAAGAGCACTGTGCAGAGCGAGTTGTTTCTTAGCTTCCCAAAGAGCTGGAAGCAAGATGCTGTGGGGCCCAACTCGCCCTTTGGAAAGAAGCCTGCACGTTGTGCCTTTCAGCTCTGGGCAAAGTAGCACACCCAGAGCAGAAGTCCTACTTCAGCCAGATCAGGCCTGCAAAGAAACTGCGTTTCACAGGCCTTTGGAAGAGATGTTCCCGGTAGGCTGTAAGAGCACTGTGCAGAGCGAGTGGTTTCTTAGCTTCCCAAAGAGCTGGAAGCAAGATGCTGTGGGGCCCAACTCGCCCTTTGGAAAGAAGCCTGCACGTTGTGCCTTTCAGCTCTAGGGCAAAGTAGCACACCCAGAGCAGAAGTCCTACTTCAGCCAGATCAGGCCTGCAAAGAAACTGCGTTTCACAGGCCTTTGGAAGAGATGTTCCCGGTAGGCTGTAAGAGCACTGTGCAGAGCGAGTCGTTTCTTAGCTTCCCAAAGAGCTGGAAGCAAGATGCTGTGGGGCCCAACTCGCCCTTTGGAAAGAAGCCTGCACGTTGTGCCTTTCAGCTCTAGGGCAAAGTAGCACACCCAGAGCAGAAGTGCTACTTCAGCCAGATCAGGCCTGCAAAGAAACTGCGTTTCACAGGCCTTTGGAAGAGATGTTCCCGGTAGGCTGTAAGAGCACTGTGCAGAGCGAGTTGTTTCTTAGCTTCCCAAAGAGCTGGAAGCAAGATGCTGTGGGGCCCAACTCGCCCTTTGGAAAGAAGCCTGCACGTTGTGCCTTTCAGCTCTAGGGCAAAGTAGCACACCCAGAGCAGAAGTCCTACTTCAGCCAGATCAGGCCTGCAAAGAAACTGCGTTTCACAGGCCTTTGGAAGAGATGTTCCCGGTAGGCTGTAAGAGCACTGTGCAGAGCGAGTTGTTTCTCAGCTTCCCAAAGAGCTGGAAGCAAGATGCTGTGGGGCCCAACTCGCCCTTTGGAAAGAAGCCTGCACGTTGTGCCTTTCAGCTCTAGGGCAATGTAGCACACCCAGAGCAGAAGTCCTACTTCAGCCAGATCAGGCCTGCAAAGAAACTGCGTTTCACAGGCCTTTGGAAGAGATGTTCCCGGTAGGCTGTAACAGCACTGTGCAGAGCGAGTTGTTTCTTAGCTTCCCAAAGAGCTGGAAGCAAGATGCTGTGGGGCCCAACTCGCCCTTTGGAAAGAAGCCTGCACGTTGTGCCTTTCAGCTCTAGGGCAAAGTAGCACACCCAGAGCAGAAGTCCTACTTCAGCCAGATCAGGCCTGCAAAGAAACTGCGTTTCACAGCCGTTTGGAAGAGATGTTCCCTGTAGGCTGTAAGAGCACTGTGCAGAGCGAGTGGTTTCTTAGCTTCCCAAAGAGCTGGAAGCAAGATGCTGTGGGGCCCAACTCGCCCTTTGGAAAGAAGCCTGCACGTTGTGCCTTTCAGCTCTAGGGCAAAGTAGCACACCCAGAGCAGAAGTCCTACTTCAGCCAGATCAGGCCTGCAAAGAAACTGCGTTTCACAGGCCTTTGGAAGAGATGTTCCCACTAGGCTGTAAGAGCACTGTGCAGAGCGAGTTGTTTCTTAGCTTCCCAAAGAGCTGGAAGCAAGATGGTGTTGACCCAACTCGCCCTTTGGAAAGAAGCCTGCACGTTGTGCCTTTCAGCTCTGGGCAAAGTAGCACACCCAGAGCAGAAGTCCTACTTCAGCCAGATCAGGCCTGCAAAGAAACTGCGTTTCACAGGCCTTTGGAAGAGATGTTCCCGGTAGGCTGTAAGAGCACTGTACAGAGCGAGTGGTTTCCTATCTTCCCAAAGAGCTGGAAGTGAGATGCTGTGGGGCCCAACTCGCCCTTTGGAAAGAAGCCTGCACGTTGTGCCTTTCAGCTCTAGGGCAATGTAGCACACCCAGAGCAGAAGTCCTACTTCAGCCAGATCAGGCCTGCAAAGAAACTGCGTTTCACAGGCCTTTGGAAGAGATGTTCCCGGTAGGCTGTAAGAGCACTGTGCAGAGCGAGTTGTTTCTTAGCTTCCCAAAGAGCTGGAAGCAAGATGCTGTGGGGCCCAACTCGCCCTTTGGAAAGAAGCCTGCACGTGGTGCCTTTCAGCTCTAGGGCAAAGTAGCACACCCAGAGCAGAAGTCCTACTTCAGCCAGATCAGGCCTTCAAAGAAACTGCGTTTCACAGGCCTTTGGAAGAGATGTTCCCAGTAGGCTGTAAGAGCACTGTGCAGAGCGAGTTGTTTCTTAGCTTCCCAAAGAGCTGGAAGCAAGATGCTGTGGGGCCAAACTCGCCCTTTGGAAAGAAGCCTGCACGTTGTGCCTTTCAGCTCTAGGGCAAAGCAGCACACCCAGAGCAGAAGTCCTACTTGAGCCAGATCAGGCCTGCAAAGAAACTGCGTTTCACAGGCCTTTGGAAGAGATGTTCCCGGTAGGCTGTAAGAGCACTGTACAGAGCGAGTGGTTTCCTATCTTCCCAAAGAGCTGGAAGCAAGATGCTGTGGGGCCCAACTCGCCCTTTGGAAAGAAGCCTGCACGTTGTGCCTTTCAGCTCTAGGGCAAAGTAGCACACCCAGAGCAGAAGTCCTACTTCAGCCAGATCAGGCCTGCAAAGAAACTGCGTTTCACAGGCCTTTGGAAGAGATGTTCCCAGTAGGCTGTAAGAGCATTGTGCAGAGCGAGTGGTTTCTTAGCTTCCCAAAGAGCTGGAAGCAAGATGCTGTGGGGCCCAACTCGCCCTTTGGAAAGAAGCCTGCACGTTGTGCCTTTCAGCTCTAGGGCAAAGCAGCACACCCAGAGCAGAAGTCCTACTTGAGCCAGATCAGGCCTGCAAAGAAACTGCGTTTCACAGGCCTTTGGAAGAGATGTTCCCGGTAGGCTGTAAGAGCACTGTGCAGAGCGAGTGGTTTCTTAGCTTCCCAAAGAGCTGGAAGCAAGATGCTGTGGGGCCCAACTCGCCCTTTGGAAAGAAGCCTGCACGTTGTGCCTTTCAGCTCTAGGGCAAAGTAGCACACCCAGAGCAGAAGTCCTACTTCAGCCAGATCAGGCCTGCAAAGAAACTGCGTTTCACAGGCCTTTGGAAGAGATGTTCCCGGTAGGCTGTAAGAGCACTGTGCAGAGCGAGTGGTTTCTTAGCTTCCCAAAGAGCTGGAAGCAAGATGCTGTGGGGCCCAACTCGCCCTTTGGAAAGAAGCCTGCACGTTGTGCCTTTCAGCTCTAGGGCAAAGTAGCACACCCAGAGCAGAAGTCCTACTTCAGCCAGATCAGGCCTGCGAAGAAACTGCGTTTCACAGGCCTTTGGAAGAGATGTTCCCGGTAGGCTGTAAGAGCACTGTGCAGAGCGAGTGGTTTCTTAGCTTCCCAAAGTGCTGGAAGCAAGATGCTCTGGGGCCCAACTCGCCCTTTGGAAAGAAGCCTGCACGTTGTGCCTTTCAGCTCTAGGGCAAAGTAGCACACCCAGAGCAGAAGTCCTACTTCAGCCAGATCAGGCCTGCAAAGAAACTGCGTTTCACAGGCCTTTGGAAGAGATGTTCCCGGTAGGCTGTAAGAGCACTGTGCAGAGTGAGTGGTTTCTTAGCTTCCCAAAGAGCTGGAAGCAAGATGCTGTGGGGCCCAACTCGCCCTTTGGAAAGAAGCCTGCACGTTGTTCCTTTCAGCTCTAGGGCAATGTAGCACACCCAGAGCAGAAGTCCTACTTCAGCCAGATCAGGCCTGCAAAGAAACTGCGTTTCACAGGCCTTTGGAAGAGATGTTCCCGGTAGGCTGTAAGAGCACTGTCCAGAGCGAGTGGTTTCTTAGCTTCCCAAAGAGCTGGAAGCAAGATGCTGTGGGGCCCAACTCGCCCTTTGGAAAGAAGCCTGCACGTTGTGCCTTTCAGCTCTAGAGCAAAGTAGCACACCCAGAGCAGAAGTCCTACTTCAGCCAGATCAGGCCTGCAAAGAAACTGCGTTTCACAGGCCTTTGGAAGAGATGTTCCCGGTAGGCTGTAAGAGCACTGTGCAGAGCGAGTGGTTTCTTAGCTTCCCAAAGAGCTGGAAGCAAGATGCTGTGGGGCCCAACTCGCCCTTTGGAAAGAAGCCTGCACGTTGTGCCTTTCAGCTCTAGGGCAAAGTAGCACACCCAGAGCAGAAGTCCTACTTGAGCCAGATCAGGCCTGCAAAGAAACTGCGTTTCACAGGCCTTTGGAATAGATGTTCCCACTAGGCTGTAAGAGCACTGTGCAGAGCGAGTTGTTTCTTAGCTTCCCAAAGAGCTGGAAGCAAGATGCTGTGGGGCCCAACTCGCCCTTTGGAAAGAAGCCTGCACGTTGTGCCTTTCAGCTCTAGGGCAAAGTAGCACACCCAGAGCAGAAGTCCTACTTCAGCCAGATCAGGCCTGCAAAGAAACTGCGTTTCACAGGCCTTTGGAAGAGATGTTCCCGGTAGGCTGTAAGAGCACTGTGCAGAGCGAGTGGTTTCTTAGCTTCCCAAAGAGCTGGAAGCAAGATGCTGTGGGGCCCAACTCGCCCTTTGGAAAGAAGCCTGCACGTTGTGCCTTTCAGCTCTAGGGCAAAGTAGCACACCCAGAGCAGAAGTCCTACTTCAGCCAGATCAGGCCTGCCAAGAAACTGCGTTTCACAGGCCTTTGGAAGAGATGTTCCCGGTAGGCTGTAAGAGCACTGTGCAGAGCGAGTGGTTTCTTAGCTTCCCAAAGAGCTGGAAGCAAGATGCTGTGGGGCCCAACTCGCCCTTTGGAAAGAAGCCTGCACGTTGTGCCTTTCAGCTCTAAGGCAAAGTAGCACACCCAGAGCAGAAGTCCTACTTCAGCCAGATCAGGCCTGCAAAGAAACTGCGTTTCACAGGCCTTTGGAAGAGATGTTCCCGGTAGGCTGTAAGAGCACTGTGCAGAGCGAGTGGTTTCTTAGCTTCCCAAAGAGCTGGAAGCAAGATGCTGTGGGGCCCAACTCGCCCTTTGGAAAGAAGTCTGCACGTTGTGCCTTTCAGCTCTAGGGCAAAGTAGCACACCCAGAGCAGAAGTCCTACTTCAGCCAGATCAGGCCTGCAAAAAAACTGCGTTTCACAGGCCTTTGGAAGAGATGTTCCCGGTAGGCTGTAAGAGCACTGTGCAGAGCGAGTTGTTTCTTAGCTTCCCAAAGAGCTGGAAGCAAGATGCTCTGGGGCCCAACTCGCCCTTTGGAAAGAAGCCTGCACGTTGTGCCTTTCAGCTCTAGGGCAAAGTAGCACACCCAGAGCAGAAGTCCTACTTCAGCCAGATCAGGCCTGCAAAGAAACTGCGTTTCACAGGCCTTTGGAAGAGATGTTCCCGGTAGGCTCTAAGAGCACTGTGCAGAGTGAGTGGTTTCTTAGCTTCCCAAAGAGCTGGAAGCAAGATGCTGTGGGGCCCAACTCGCCCTTTGGAAAGAAGCCTGCACGTTGTGCCTTTCAGCTCTAGGGCAATGTAGCACACCCAGAGCAGAAGTCCTACTTCAGCCAGATCAGGCCTGCAAAGAAACTGCGTTTCACAGGCCTTTGGAAGAGATGTTCCCAGTAGGCTGTAAGAGCACTGTGCAGAGCGAGTGGTTTCTTAGCTTCCCAAAGAGCTGGAAGCAAGATGCTGTGGGGCCCAACTCGCCCTTTGGAAAGAAGCCTGCACGTTGTGCCTTTCAGCTCTAGGGCAAAGTAGCACACCCAGAGCAGAAGTCCTACTTCAGCCAGATCAGGCCTGCAAAGAAACTGCGTTTCACAGGCCTTTGGAAGAGATGTTCCCGGTAGGCTGTAAGAGCACTGTGCAGAGCGAGTGGTTTCTTAGCTTCCCAAAGAGCTGGAAGCAAGATGCTGTGGGGCCCAACTCGCCCTTTGGAAAGAAGCCTGCACGTTGTGCCTTTCAGCTCTAGGGCAAAGTAGCACACCCAGAGCAGAAGTCCTACTTCAGCCAGATCAGGCCTGCAAAGAAACTGCGTTTCACAGGCCTTTGGAAGAGATGTTCCCGGTAGGCTGTAAGAGCACTGTGCAGAGCGAGTATTTTCTTAGCTTCCCAAAGAGCTGGAAGCAAGATGCTGTGGGGCCCAACTCGCCCTTTGGAAAGAAGCCTGCACGTTGTGCCTTTCAGCTCTAGGGCAATGTAGCACACCCAGAGCAGAAGTCCTACTTCAGCCAGATCAGGCCTGCAAAGAAACTGCGTTTCACAGGCCTTTGGAAGAGATGTTCCCGGTAGGCTGTAAGAGCACTGTGCAGAGCGAGTTGTTTCTTAGCTTCCCAAAGAGCTGGAAGCAAGATGCTCTGGGGCCCAACTCGCCCTTTGGGAAGAAGCCTGCACGTTGTGCCTTTCAGCTCTAGGGCAAAGTAGCACACCCAGAGCAGAAGTCCTACTTCAGCCAGATCAGGCCTGCAAAGAAACTGCGTTTCACATGCCTTTGGAAGAGATGTTCCCGGTAGGCTGTAAGAGCACTGTGCAGAGCGAGTGGTTTCTTAGCTTCCCAAAGAGCTGGAAGCAAGATGCTGTGGGGCCCAACTCGCCCTTTGGAAAGAAGCCTGCACGTTGTGCCTTTCAGCTCTAGGGCAATGTAGCACACCCAGAGCAGAAGTCCTACTTTAGCCAGATCAGGCCTGCAAAGAAACTGCGTTTCACAGGCCTTTGGAAGAGATGTTCCCACTAGGCTGTAAGAGCACTGTGCAGAGCGAGTTGTTTCTTAGGTTCCCAAAGAGCTGGAAGCAAGATGCTGTGGGGCCCAACTCGCCCTTTGGAAAGAAGCCTGCACGTTGTGCCTTTCAGCTCTAGGGCAAAGTAGCACACCCAGAGCAGAAGTCCTACTTCAGCCAGATCAGGCCTGCAAAGAAACTGCGTTTGACAGGCCTTTGGAAGAGATGTTCCCGGTAGGCTGTAAGAGCACTGTGCAGAGCGAGTTGTTTCTTAGCTTCCCAAAGAGCTGGAAGCAAGATGCTGTGGGGCCCAACTCGCCCTTTGGAAAGAAGCCTGCACGTTGTCCCTTTCAGCTCTAGGGCAATGTAGCACAGCCAGAGCAGAAGTCCTACTTCAGCCAGGTCAGGCCAGCAAAGAAACTGCGTTTCACAGGCCTTTGGAAGAGATGTTCCCACTAGGGTGTAAGAGCACTGTGCAGAGCGAGTTGTTTCTTAGCTTCCCAAAGAGCTGTAAGCAAGATGCTGTGGGGCCCAACTCGCCCTTTGGAAAGAAGCCTGCACGTTGTGCCTTTCAGCTCTAAGGCAAAGTAGCACACCCAGAGCAGAAGTCCTACTTCACCCAGATCAGGCCTGCAAAGAGACTGCGTTTCTCAGGCCTTTGGAAGAGATGTTCCCGGTAGGCTGCTAGAGCACTGTGCAGAGCGAGTTGTTTCTCAGCTTCCCAAAGAGCTGGAAGCAAGATGCTGTGAGGCCGAACTCGCCCTTTGGAAAGCAGCCTGCACGTTGTGCCTTTGAGCTCTAGGGCAATGTAGCACACCCAGAGCAGAAGTCCTACTTCAGCCAGATCAGGCCTGCCAAGAAACTGCGTTTCACAGGCCTTTGGAAGAGATGTTCCCGGTAGGCTGTAAGAGCACTGTGCAGAGCGAGTTGTTTCTTAGCTTCCCAAAGAGCTGGAAGCAAGATACTGTGGGGCCCAACTCACCCTTTGGAAAGAAGCCTGCACGTTGTGCCTTTCAGCTCTAGGGCAAAGTAGCACACCCAGAGCAGAAGTCCTACTTCAGCCAGATCAGGCCTGCAAAGAAACTGCGTTTCACAGGCCTTTGGAAGAGATGTTCCCGGTAGGCTGTAAGAGCACTGTGCAGAGCGAGTGGTTTCTTAGGTTCCCAAAGAGCTGGAAGCAAGATGCTGTGGGGCCCAACTCGCCCTTTGGAAAGAAGCCTGCACGTTGTGCCTTTCAGCTCTAGGGCAAAGTAGCACACCCAGAGCAGAAGTCCTACTTCAGCCAGATCAGGCCTTCAAAGAAACTGCGTTTCACAGGCCTTTGGAAGAGATGTTCCCGGTAGGCTGTAAGAGCACTGTGCAGAGCGAGTGGTTTCTTAGCTTCCCAAAGAGCTGGAAGCAAGATGCTGTGGGGCCCAACTCGCCCTTTGGAAAGAAGCCTGCACGTTGTGCCTTTCAGCTCTAAGGCAAAGTAGCACACCCAGAGCAGAAGTCCTACTTCAGCCAGATCAGGCCTGCAAAGAAACTGCGTTTCACAGGCCTTTGGAAGAGATGTTCCCGGTAGGCTGTAAGAGCACTGTGCAGAGCGAGTGGTTTCTTAGCTTCCCAAAGAGCTGGAAGCAAGATGCTGTGGGGCCCAACTCGCCCTTTGGAAAGAAGCCTGCACGTTGTGCCTTTCAGCTCTAGGGCAAAGTAGCACACCCAGAGCAGAAGTCCTACTTCAGCCAGATCAGGCCTGCAAAGAAACTGCGTTTCACAGGCCTTTGGAAGAGATGTTCCCGGTAGGCTGTAAGAGCACTGAGCAGAGCGAGTATTTTCTTAGCTTCCCAAAGAGCTGGAAGCAAGATGCTGTGGGGCCCAACTCGCCCTTTGGAAAGAAGCCTGCACGTTGTGCCTTTCAGCTCTAGGGCAATGTAGCACACCCAGAGCAGAAGTCCTACTTCAGCCAGATCAGGCCTGCAAAAAAACTGCGTTTCACAGGCCTTTGGAAGAGATGTTCCCTGTAGGCTGTAAGAGCACTGTGCAGAGCGAGTTGTTTCTTAGCTTCCCAAAGAGCTGGAAGCAAGATGCTGTGGGGCCCAACTCGCCCTTTGGAAAGAAGCCTGCACGTTCTGCCTTTCAGCTCTAGGGCAAAGTAGCACACCCAGAGCAGAAGTCCTACTTCAGCCAGATCAGGCCTGCAAAGAAACTGCGTTTCACAGGCCTTTGGAAGAGATGTTCCCGGTAGGCTGTAAGAGCACTGTGCAGAGTGAGTGGTTTCTTAGCTTCCCAAAGAGCTGGAAGCAAGATGCTGTGGGGCCCAACTCGCCCTTTGGAAAGAAGCCTGCACGTTGTGCCTTTCAGCTCTAGGGCAATGTAGCACACCCAGAGCAGAAGTCCTACTTCAGCCAGATCAGGCCTGCAAAAAAACTGCGTTTCACAGGCCTTTGGAAGAGATGTTCCCGGTAGGCTGTAAGAGCACTGTCCAGAGCGAGTGGTTTCTTAGCATCCCAAAGAGCTGGAAGCAAGATGCTGTGTTGCCCAACTCGCCCTTTGGAAAGAAGCCTGCACGTTGTGCCTTTCAGCTCTAGGGCAAAGTAGCACACCCAGAGCAGAAGTCCTACTTCAGCCAGATCAGGCCTGCAAAGAAACTGCGTTTCACAGGCCTTTGGAAGAGATGTTCCCGGTAGGCTGTAAGAGAACTGTCCAGAGCGAGTGGTTTCTTAGCTTCCCAAAGAGCTGGAAGCAAGATGCTGTGGGGCCCAACTCGCCCTTTGGAAAGAAGCCTGCACGTTGTGCCTTTCAGCTCTAGGGCAAAGTAGCACACCCAGAGCAGAAGTCCTACTTCAGCCAGATCAGGCCTGCCAAGAAACTGCGTTTCACAGGCCTTTGGAAGAGATGTTCCCACTAGGCTGTAAGAGCACTGTGCAGAGCGAGTTGTTTCTTAGCTTCCCAAAGAGCTGGAAGCAAGATGCTGTGGGGCCCAACTCGCCCTTTGGAAAGAAGCCTGCACGTTGTGCCTTTCAGCTCTAGGGCAATGTAGCACACCCAGAGCAGAAGTCCTACTTCAGCCAGATCAGGCCTGCAAAAAAACTGCGTTTCACAGGCCTTTGGAAGAGATGTTCCCTGTAGGCTGTAAGAGCACTGTCCAGAGCGAGTTGTTTCTTAGCTTCCCAAAGAGCTGGAAGCAAGATGCTCTGGGGCCCAACTCGCCCTTTGGAAAGAAGACTGCACGTTGTGCCTTTCAGCTCTAGGGCAAAGTAGCACACCCAGAGCAGAAGTCCTACTTCAGCCAGATCAGGCCTGCAAAGAAACTGCGTTTCACAGGCCTTTGGAAGAGATGTTCCCGGTAGGCTGTAAGAGCACTGTGCAGAGCGAGTGGTTTCTTAGCTTCCCAAAGAGCTGGAAGCAAGATGCTGTGGGGCCCAACTCGCCCTTTGGAAAGAAGCCTGCACGTTGTGCCTTTCAGCTCTAGGGCAATGTAGCACACCCAGAGCAGAAGTCCTACTTCAGCCAGATCAGGCCTGCAAAGAAACTGCGTTTCACAGGCCTTTGGAAGAGATGTTCCCGGTAGGCTGTAAGAGCACTGTCCAGAGCGAGTGGTTTCTTAGCTTCCCAAAGAGCTGGAAGCAAGATGCTGTGGGGCCCAACTCGCCCTTTGGAAAGAAGCCTGCACGTTGTGCCTTTCAGCTCTAGGGCAAAGTAGCACACCCAGAGCAGAAGTCCTACTTCAGCCAGATCAGGCCTGCAAAGAAACTGCGTTTCACAGGCCTTTGGAAGAGATGTTCCCGGTAGGCTGTAAGAGCACTGTCCAGAGCGAGTGGTTTCTTAGCTTCCCAAAGAGCTGGAAGCAAGATGCTGTGGGGCCCAACTCGCCCTTTGGAAAGAAGCCTGCACGTTGTGCCTTTCAGCTCTAGGGCAAAGTAGCACACCCAGAGCAGAAGTCCTACTTCAGCCAGATCAGGCCTGCAAAGAAACTGCGTTTCACAGGCCTTTGGAAGAGATGTTCCCACTAGGCTGTAAGAGCACTGTGCAGAGCGAGTTGTTTCTTAGCTTCCCAAAGAGCTGGAAGCAAGATGCTGTGGGGCCCAACTCGCCCTTTGGAAAGAAGCCTGCACGCTGTGCCTTTCAGCTCTAGGGCAAAGTAGCACACCCAGAGCAGAAGTCCTACTTCAGCCAGATCAGGCCTGCAAAGAAACTGCGTTTCACAGGCCTTTGGAAGAGATGTTCCCGGTAGGCTGTAAGAGCACTGTGCAGAGCGAGTGGTTTCTTAGCTTCCCAAAGAGCTGGAAGCAAGATGCTCTGGGGCCCAACTCGCCCTTTGGAAAGAAGCCTGCACGTTGTGCCTTTCAGCTCTAGGGCAAAGTAGCACTCCCAGAGCAGAAGTCATACTTGAGCCAGATCAGGCCTGCCAAGAAACTGCGTTTCACAGGACTTTGGTAGAGATGTTCCCGGTAGGCTGTAAGAGCACTGTGCAGAGCGAGTGGTTTCTTAGCTTCCCAAATAGCTGGAAGCAAGATGGTGTGGGGCCCAACTCGCCCTTTGGAAAGAAGCCTGCACGTTGTGCCTTTCAGCTCTAGGGCAAAGTAGCACACCCAGAGCAGAAGTCCTACTTCAGCCAGATCAGGCCTGCAAAGAAACTGCGTTTCACAGGCCTTTGGAAGAGATGTTCCCGGTAGGCTGTAAGAGCACTGTCCAGAGCGAGTGGTTTCTTAGCTTCCCAAAGAGCTGGAAGCAAGATGCTGTGGGGCCCAACTCGCCCTTTGGAAAGAAGCCTGCACGTTGTGCCTTTCAGCTCTAGGGCAAAGTAGCACACCCAGAGCAGAAGTCCTACTTCAGCCAGATCAGGCCTGCCAAGAAACTGCGTTTCACAGGCCTTTGGAAGAGATGTTCCCGGTAGGCTGTAAGAGCACTGTGCAGAGCGAGTTGTTTCTTAGCTTCCCAAAGAGCTGGAAGCAAGATGCTGTGGGGCCCAACTCGCCCTTTGGAAAGAAGCCTGCACGTTGTGCCTTTCAGCTCTAGGGCAATGTAGCACACCCAGAGCAGAAGTCCTACTTCAGCCAGATCAGGCCTGCAAAAAAACTGCGTTTCACAGGCCTTTGGAAGAGATGTTCCCGGTAGGCTGTAAGAGCACTGTCCAGAGCGAGTTGTTTCTTAGCTTCCCAAAGAGCTGGAAGCAAGATGCTCTGGGGCCCAACTCGCCCTTTGGAAAGAAGCCTGCACGTTGTGCCTTTCAGCTCTAGGGCAAAGTAGCACACCCAGAGCAGAAGTCCTACTTCAGCCAGATCAGGCCTGCAAAGAAACTGCGTTTCACAGGCCTTTGGAAGAGATGTTCCCGGTAGGCTGTAAGAGCACTGTGCAGAGCGAGTTGTTTCTCAGCTTCCCAAAGAGCTGGAAGCAAGATGCTGTGAGGCCCAACTCGCCCTTTGGAAAGCAGCCTGCACGTTGTGCCTTTGAGCTCTAGGGCAATGTAGCACACCCAGAGCAGAAGTCCTACTTCAGCCAGATCAGGCCTGCAAAGAAACTGCGTTTCACAGGCCTTTGGAAGAGATGTTCCCGGTAGGCTGTAAGAGCACTGTGCAGAGCGAGGGGTTTCTTAGCTTCCCAAAGAGCTGGAAGCAAGATGGTGTGGGGCCCAACTCGCCCTTTGGAAAGAAGCCTGCACGTTGTGCCTTTCAGCTCTAGGGCAAAGTAGCACACCCAGAGCAGAAGTCCTACTTCAGCCAGGTCAGGCCTGCAAAGAAACTGCGTTTCCCAGGCCTTTGGATGAGATGTTACCGGTAGGCTGTAAGAGCACTGTGCAGAGCGAGTGGTTTCTCAGCTTCCCAAAGAGCTGGAAGCAAGATGCTGTGGGGCCCAACTCGCCCTTTGGAAAGAAGCCTGCACGTTGTGCCTTTCAGCTCTAGGGCAAAGTAGCACACCCAGAGCAGAAGTACTACTTGAGCCAGATCAGGCCTGCAAAGAAACTGCGTTTCACAGGCCTTTGGAAGAGATGTTCCCACTAGGCTGTAAGAGCACTGTGCAGAGCGAGTTGTTTCTTAGCTTCCCAAAGAGCTGGAAGCAAGATGGTGTGGGGCCCAACTCGCCCTTTGGAAAGAAGCCTGCACGTTGTGCCTTTCAGCTCTAGGGCAAAGTAGCACACCCAGAGCAGAAGTCCTACTTCATCCAGGTCAGGACTGCAAAGAAACTGCGTTTCCCAGTCCTTTGGAAGAGATGTTCCCGGTAGGCTGTAAGAGCACTGTGCAGAGCGAGTTGTTTCTTAGCTTCCCAAAGAGCTGGAAGCAAGATGCTGTGGGGCCCAACTCGCCCTTTGGAAAGAAGCCTGCACGTTGTGCCTTTCAGCTCTAGGGCAATGTAGCACACCCAGAGCAGAAGTCCTACTTCAGCCAGAGCAGGCCTGCAAAGAAACTGCGTTTCACAGGCCTTTGGAAGAGATGTTCCCGGTAGGCTGTAAGAGCACTGTGCAGAGCGAGTGGTTTCTTAGCTTCCCAAAGAGCTGGAAGCAAGATGGTGTGGGGCCCAACTCGCCCTTTGGAAAGAAGCCTGCACGTTGTGCCTTTCAGCTCTAGGGCAAAGTAGCACACCCAGAGCAGAAGTCCTACTTCAGCCAGATCAGGCCTGCAAAGAAACTGCGTTTCACAGGCCTTTGGAAGAGATGTTCCCGGTAGGCTGTAAGAGCACTGTGCAGAGCGAGTGGTTTCTTAGCTTCCCAAAGAGCTGGAAGCAAGATGCTGTGGGGCCCAACTCGCCCTTTGGAAAGAAGCCTGCACGTTGTGCCTTTCAGCTCTAGGGCAAAGTAGCACACCCAGAGCAGAAGTACTACTTGAGCCAGATCAGGCCTGCAAAGAAACTGCGTTTCACAGGCCTTTGGAAGAGATGTTCCCACTAGGCTGTAAGAGCACTGTGCAGAGCGAGTTGTTTCTTAGCTTCCCAAAGAGCTGGAAGCAAGATGGTGTGGGGCCCAACTCGCCCTTTGGAAAGAAGCCTGCACGTTGTGCCTTTCAGCTCTAGGGCAAAGTAGCACACCCAGAGCAGAAGTCCTACTTCATCCAGGTCAGGACTGCAAAGAAACTGCGTTTCACAGGCCTTTGGAAGAGATGTTCCCGGTAGGGTGTAAGAGCACTGTGCAGAGCGAGTGGTTTCTTAGCTTCCCAAAGAGCTGGAAGCAAGATGCTGTGGGGCCCAACTCGCCCTTTGGAAAGAAGCCTGCACGTTGTGCCTTTCAGCTCTAGGGCAATGTAGCACACCCAGAGCAGAAGTCCTACTTCAGCCAGATCAGGCCTGCAAAGAAACTGCGTTTCACAGGCCTTTGGAAGAGATGTTCCCGGTAGGCTGTAAGAGCACTGTGCAGAGCGAGTGGTTTCTTAGCTTCCCAAAGAGCTGGAAGCAAGATGGTGTGGGGCCCAACTCGCCCTTTGGAAAGAAGCCTGCACGTTGTCCCTTTCAGCTCTAGGGCAATGTAGCACACCCAGAGCAGAAGTCCTACTTCAGCCAGATCTGGCCTGCAAAGAAACTGCGTTTCACAGCCCTTTGGAAGGGATGTTCCCACTAGGCTGCAAGAGCACTGTGCAGAGCGAGTTGTTTCTTAGCTTCCCAAAGAGCTGGAAGCAAGATGCTGTGGGGCCCAACTCGCCCTTTGGAAAGAAGCCTGCACGTTGTGCCTTTCAGCTCTAGGGCAAAGTAGCACACCCAGAGCAGAAGTCCTACTTCACCCAGATCAGGCCTGCAAAGAGACTGCGTTTCACAGGCCTTTGGAAGAGATGTTCCCACTAGGCTGTAAGAGCACTGTGCAGAGCGAGTTGTTTCTTAGCTTCCCAAAGAGCTGGAAGCAAGATGGTGTGGGGCCCAACTCGCCCTTTGGAAAGAAGCCTGCACGTTGTGCCTTTCAGCTCTAGGGCAAAGTAGCACACCCAGAGCAGAAGTCCTACTTCATCCAGGTCAGGACTGCAAAGAAACTGCGTTTCCCAGTCCTTTGGAAGAGATGTTCCCGGTAGGCTGTAAGAGCACTGTGCAGAGCGAGTGGTTTCTTAGCTTCCCAAAGAGCTGGAAGCAAGATGCTGTGGGGCCCAACTCGCCCTTTGGAAAGAAGCCTGCACGTTGTGCCTTTCAGCTCTAGGGCAATGTAGCACACCCAGAGCAGAAGTCCTACTTCAGCCAGATCAGGCCTGCAAAGAAACTGCGTTTCACAGGCCTTTGGAAGTGATGTTCCCGGTAGGCTGTAAGAGCACTGTGCAGAGCGAGTGGTTTCTTAGCTTCCCAAAGAGCTGGAAGCAAGATGGTGTGGGGCCCAACTCGCCCTTTGGAAAGAAGCCTGCACGTTGTCCCTTTCAGCTCTAGGGCAATGTAGCACACCCAGAGCAGAAGTCCTACTTCAGCCAGATCTGGCCTGCAAAGAAACTGCGTTTCACAGCCCTTTGGAAGGGATGTTCCCACTAGGCTGCAAGAGCACTGTGCAGAGCGAGTTGTTTCTTAGCTTCCCAAAGAGCTGGAAGCAAGATGCTGTGGGGCCCAACTCGCCCTTGGGAAAGAAGCCTGCACGTTGTGCCTTTCAGCTCTAGGGCAAAGTAGCACACCCAGAGCAGAAGTCCTACTTCACCCAGATCAGGCCTGCAAAGAGACTGCGTTTCACAGGCCTTTGGAAGAGATGTTCCCGGTAGGCTGTAAGAGCACTGTGCAGAGCGAGTTGTTTCTCAGCTTCCCAAAGAGCTGGAAGCAAGATGCTGTGGGGCCCAACTCGCCCTTTAGAAAGCAGCCTGCACATTGTGCCTTTCAGCTCTAGGGCAAAGTAGCACACCCAGAGCAGAAGTCCTACTTCAGCCAGATCAGGCCTGCAAAGAAACTGCGTTTCACAGGCCTTTGGAAGAGATGTTCCCGGTAGGCTGTAAGAGCACTGTGCAGAGCGAGTGGTTTCTTAGCTTCCCAAAGAGCTGGAAGCAAGATGCTGTGGGGCCCAACTCGCCCTTTGGAAAGAAGCCTGCACGTTGTGCCTTTCAGCTCTAGGGCAAAGTAGCACACCCAGAGCAGAAGTCCTACTTCAGCCAGATCAGGCCTGCCAAGAAACTGCGTTTCACAGGCCTTTGGAAGAGATGTTCCCGGTAGGCTGTAAGAGCACTGTGCAGAGCGAGTTGTTTCTTAGCTTCCCAAAATGCTGGAAGCAAGATGCTCTGGGGCCCAACTCGCCCTTTGGAAAGAAGCCTGCACGTTGTGCCTTTCAGCTCTAGGGCAAAGTAGCACACCCAGAGCAGAAGTCCTACTTCAGCCAGATCAGGCCTGCAAAGAAACTGCGTTTCACAGGCCTTTGGAAGAGATGTTCCCACTAGGCTGTAAGAGCACTGTGCAGAGCGAGTGGTTTCTTAGCTTCCCAAAGAGCTGGAAGCAAGATGGTGTTGGGCCCAACTCGCCCTTTGGAAAGAAGCCTGCACGTTGTGCCTTTCAGCTCAGGGCAAAGTAGCACACCCAGAGCAGAAGTCCTACTTCAGCCAGATCAGGCCTGCAAAGAAACTGCGTTTCACAGGCCTTTGGAAGAGATGTTCCCGGTAGGCTGTAAGAGCACTGTACAGAGCGAGTGGTTTCCTAGCTTCCCAAAGAGCTGGAAGTGAGATGCTGTGGGGCCCAACTCGCCCTTTGGAAAGAAGCCTGCACGTTGTGCCTTTCAGCTCTAGGGCAATGTAGCACACCCAGAGCAGAAGTCCTACTTCAGCCAGATCAGGCCTGCAAAGAAACTGCGTTTCTCAGGCCTTTGGAAGAGATGTTCCCGGTAGGCTGTAAGAGCACTGTGCAGAGCGAGTTGTTTCTTAGCTTCCCAAAGAGCTGGAAGCAAGATGCTGTGGGGCCCAACTCGCCCTTTGGAAAGAAGCCTGCACGTGGTGCCTTTCAGCTCTAGGGCAAAGTAGCACACCCAGAGCAGAAGTCCTACTTCAGCCAGATCAGGCCTGCAAAGAAACTGCGTTTCACAGGCCTTTGGAAGAGATGTTCCCAGTAGGCTGTAAGAGCACTGTGCAGAGCGAGTTGTTTCTTAGCTTCCCAAAGAGCTGGAAGCAAGATGCTGTGGGGCCAAACTCGCCCTTTGGAAAGAAGCCTGCACGTTGTGCCTTTCAGCTCTAGGGCAAAGCAGCACACCCAGAGCAGAAGTCCTACTTGAGCCAGATCAGGCCTGCAAAGAAACTGCGTTTCACAGGCCTTTGGAAGAGATGTTCCCGGTAGGCTGTAAGAGCACTGTGCAGAGCGAGTGGTTTCTTAGCTTCCCAAAGAGCTGGAAGCAAGATGCTGTGGGGCCCAACTCGCCCTTTGGAAAGAAGCCTGCACGTTGTGCCTTTCAGCTCTAGGGCAAAGTAGCACACCCAGAGCAGAAGTCCTACTTCAGCCAGATCAGGCCTGCAAAGAAACTGCGTTTCACAGGCCTTTGGAAGAGATGTTCCCGGTAGGCTGTAACAGCACTGTGCAGAGCGAGTGGTTTCTTAGCTTCCCAAAGAGCTGGAAGCAAGATGCTGTGGGGCCCAACTCGCCCTTTGGAAATAAGCCTGCACGTTGTGCCTTTCAGCTCTAGGGCAAAGTAGCACACCCAGAGCAGAAGTCCTACTTCAGCCAGATCAGGCCTGCGAAGAAACTGCGTTTCACAGGCCTTTGGAAGAGATGTTCCCGGTAGGCTGTAAGAGCACTGTGCAGAGCGAGTTGTTTCTCAGCTTCCCAAAGAGCTGGAAGCAAGATGCTGTGGGGCCCAACTCGCCCTTTGGAAAGCAGCCTGCACGTTGTGCCTTTCAGCTCTAGGGCAAAGTAGCACACCCAGAGCAGAAGTCCTACTTCAGCCAGATCAGGCCTGCAAAGAAACTGCGTTTCACAGGCCTATGGAAGAGATGTTCCCGGTAGGCTGTAAGAGCACTGTGCAGAGCGAGTTGTTTCTTAGCTTCCCAAAGAGCTGGAAGCAAGATGCTGTGGGGCCCAAATCGCCCTTTGGAAAGAAGCCTGCACGTTGTGCCTTTCAGCTCTAGGGCAATGTAGCACACCCAGAGCAGAAGTCCTACTTCAGCCAGATCAGGCCTGCAAAGAAACTGCGTTTCACAGGCCTTTGGAAGAGATGTTCCCGGTAGGCTGTAAGAGCACTGTGCAGAGCGAGTGGTTTCTTAGCTTCCCAAAGAGCTGGAAGCAAGATGCTGTGGGGCCCAACTCGCCCTTTGGAAAGAAGCCTGCACGTTGTGCCTTTCAGCTCTAGGGCAAAGTAGCACACCCAGAGCAGAAGTCCTACTTCAGCCAGATCAGGCCTGCAAAGAAACTGCGTTTCACAGGCCTTTGGAAGAGATGTTCCCGGTAGGCTGTAACAGCACTGTGCAGAGCGAGTTGTTTCTTAGCTTCCCAAAGAGCTGGAAGCAAGATGCTGTGGGGCCCAACTCGCCCTTTGGAAAGAAGCCTGCACGTTGTGCCTTTCAGCTCTAGGGCAAAGTAGCACACCCAGAGCAGAAGTCCTACTTCAGCCAGATCAGGCCTGCAAAGAAACTGCGTTTCACAGCCCTTTGGAAGAGATGTTCCCTGTAGGCTGTAAGAGCACTGTGCAGAGCGAGTGGTTTCTTAGCTTCCCAAAGAGCTGGAAGCAAGATGCTGTGGGGCCCAAATCGCCCTTTGGAAAGAAGCCTGCACGTTGTGCCTTTCAGCTCTACGGCAAAGTAGCACACCCAGAGCAGAAGTCCTACTTCAGCCAGATCAGGCCTGCGAAGAAACTGCGTTTCACAGGCCTTTGGAAGAGATGTTCCCACTAGGCTGTAAGAGCACTGTGCAGAGCGAGTTGTTTCTTAGCTTCCCAAAGAGCTGGAAGCAAGATGGTGTTGGGCCCAACTCGCCCTTTGGAAAGAAGCCTGCACGTTGTGCCTTTCAGCTCTGGGCAAAGTAGCACACCCAGAGCAGAAGTCCTACTTCAGCCAGATCAGGCCTGCAAAGAAACTGCGTTTCACAGGCCTTTGGAAGAGATGTTCCCGGTAGGCTGTAAGAGCACTGTACAGAGCGAGTGGTTTCCTAGCTTCCCAAAGAGCTGGAAGTGAGATGCTGTGGGGCCCAACTCGCCCTTTGGAAAGAAGCCTGCACGTTGTGCCTTTCAGCTCTAGGGCAATGTAGCACACCCAGAGCAGAAGTCCTACTTCAGCCAGATCAGGCCTGCAAAGAAACTGCGTTTCACAGGCCTTTGGAAGAGATGTTCCCGGTAGGCTGTAAGAGCACTGTGCAGAGCGAGTGGTTTCTTAGCTTCCCAAAGAGCTGGAAGCAAGATGCTGTGGGGCCCAACTCGCCCTTTGGAAAGAAGCCTGCACGTGGTGCCTTTCAGCTCTAGGGCAAAGTAGCACACCCAGAGCAGAAGTCCTACTTCAGCCAGATCAGGCCTGCAAAGAAACTGCGTTTCACAGGCCTTTGGAAGAGATCTTCCCAGTAGGCTGTAAGAGCACTGTGCAGAGCGAGTGGTTTCTTAGCTTCCCAAAGAGCTGGAAGCAAGATGCTGTGGGGCCCAACTCGCCCTTTGGAAAGAAGCCTGCACGTTGTGCCTTTCAGCTCTAGGGCAAAGCAGCACACCCAGAGCAGAAGTCCTACTTCAGCCAGATCAGGCCTGCAAAGAAACTGCGTTTCACAGGCCTTTGGAAGAGATGTTCCCGGTAGGCTGTAAGAGCACTGTGCAGAGCGAGTGGTTTCTTAGCTTCCCAAAGAGCTGGAAGCAAGATGCTGTGGGGCCCAACTCGCCCTTTGGAAAGAAGCCTGCATGTTGTGCCTTTCAGCTCTAAGGCAATGTAGCACACCCAGAGCAGAAGTCCTACTTCAGCCAGATCAGGCCTGCAAAGAAACTGCGTTTCACAGGCCTTTGGAAGAGATGCTCCCAGTAGGCTGTAAGAGCACTGTGCAGAGCGAGTTGTTTCTTAGCTTCCCAAAGAGCTGGAAGCAAGATGGTGTGGGGCCCAACTCGCCCTTTGGAAAGAAGCCTGCACGTTGTGCCTTTCAGCTCTAGGGCAAAGTAGCACACCCAGAGCAGAAGTCCTACTTCAGCCAGATCAGGCCTGCAAAGAAACTGCGTTTCACAGGCCTTTGGAAGAGATGTTCCCGGTAGGCTGTAAGAGCACTGTGCAGAGCGAGTGGTTTCTTAGCTTCCCAAAGAGCTGGAAGCAAGATGCTGTGGGGCCCAACTCGCCCTTTGGAAAGAAGCCTGCACGTTGTGCCTTTCAGCTCTAGGGCAATGTAGCACACCCAGAGCAGAAGTCTTACTTCAGCCAGATCAGGCCTGCAAAGAAACTGCGTTTCACAGGCCTTTGGAAGAGATGTTCCCGGTAGGCTGTAAGAGCACTGTGCAGAGCGAGTTGTTTCTTAGCTTCCCAAAGAGCTGGAAGCAAGATGGTCTGGGGCCCAACTGGCCCTTTGGAAAGAAGACTGCACGTTGTGCCTTTCAGCTCTAGGGCAATGTAGCACACCCAGAGCAGAAGTCCTACTTCAGCCAGATCAGGCCTGCAAAGAAACTGCGTTTCACAGGCCTTTGGAAGAGATGTACCCGGTAGGCTGTAAGAGCAGTGTGCAGAGCGAGTTGTTTCTTAGCTTCCCAAAGAGCTGGAAGCAAGATGCTGTGGGGCCCAACTCGCCCTTTGGAAAGAAGCCTGCACGTTGTGCCTTTCAGCTCTAGGGCAAAGTAGCACACCCATAGCAGAAGTCCTACTTCAGCCAGATCAGGCCTGCAAAGAAACTGCGATTCACAGGCCTTTGGAAGAGATGTTCCCGGTAGGCTGTAAGAGCACTGTGCAGAGCGAGTTGTTTCTCAGCTTCCCAAAGAGCTGGAAGCAAGATGCTGTGGGGCCCAACTCGCCCTTTGGAAAGAAGCCTGCACGTTGTGCCTTTCAGCTCTAGGGCAAAGTAGCACACCCAGAGCAGAAGTCCTACTTCAGCCAGATCAGGCCTGCAAAGAAACTGCGTTTCACAGGCCTTTGGAAGAGATGTTCCCGGTAGGCTGTAACAGCAATGTGCAGAGCGAGTTGTTTCTTAGCTTCCCAAAGAGCTGGAAGCAAGATGCTGTGGGGCCCAACTCGCCCTTTGGAAAGAAGCCTGCACGTTGTGCCTTTCAGCTCTAGGGCAAAGTAGCACACCCAGAGCAGAAGTCCTACTTCAGCCAGATCAGGCCTGCAAAGAAACTGCGTTTCACAGCCCTTTGGAAGAGATGTTCCCTGTAGGCTGTAAGAGCACTGTGCAGAGCGAGTGGTTTCTTAGCTTCCCAAAGAGCTGGAAGCAAGATGCTGTGGGGCCCAACTCGCCCTTTGGAAAGAAGCCTGCACGTTGTGCCTTTCAGCTCTAGGGCAAAGTAGCACACCCAGAGCAGAAGTCCTACTTCAGCCAGATCAGGCCTGCAAAGAAACTGCGTTTCACAGGCCTTTGGAAGAGATGTTCCCACTAGGCTGTAAGAGCACTGTGCAGAGCGAGTTGTTTCTTAGCTTCCCAAAGAGCTGGAAGCAAGATGGCGTTGGGCCCAACTCGCCCTTTGGAAAGAAGCCTGCACATTGTGCCTTTCAGCTCTGGGCAAAGTAGCACACCCAGAGCAGAAGTCCTACTTCAGCCAGATCAGGCCTGCAAAGAAACTGCGTTTCACAGGCCTTTGGAAGAGATGTTCCCGGTAGGCTGTAAGAGCACTGTACAGAGCGAGTGGTTTCCTAGCTTCCCAAAGAGCTGGAAGTGAGATGCTGTGGGGCCCAACTCGCCCTTTGGAAAGAAGCCTGCACGTTGTGCCTTTCAGCTCTAGGGCAATGTAGCACACCCAGAGCAGAAGTCCTACTTCAGCCAGATCAGGCCTGCAAAGAAACTGCGTTTCACAGGCCTTTGGAAGAGATGTTCCCGGTAGGCTGTAAGAGCACTGTGCAGAGCGAGTTGTTTCTTAGCTTCCCAAAGAGCTGGAAGCAAGATGCTGTGGGGCCCAACTCGCCCTTTGGAAAGAAGCCTGCACGTGGTGCCTTTCAGCTCTAGGGCAAAGTAGCACACCCAGAGCAGAAGTCCTACTTCAGCCAGATCAGGCCTGCAAAGAAACTGCGTTTCACAGGCCTTTGGAAGAGATGTTCCCAGTAGGCTGTAAGAGCACTGTGCACAGCGAGTTGTTTCTTAGCTTCCCAAAGAGCTGGAAGCAAGATGCTGTGGGGCCAAACTCGCCCTTTGGAAAGAAGCCTGCACGTTGTGCCTTTCAGCTCTAGGGCAAAGCAGCACACCCAGAGCAGAAGTCCTACTTGAGCCAGATCAGGCCTGCAAAGAAACTGCGTTTCACAGGCCTTTGGAAGAGATGTTCCCGGTAGGCTGTAAGAGCACTGTGCAGAGCGAGTGGTTTCTTAGCTTCCCAAAGAGCTGGAAGCAAGATGCTGTGGGGCCCAACTCGCCCTTTGGAAAGAAGCCTGCACGTTGTGCCTTTCAGCTCTAGGGCAAAGTAGCACACCCAGAGCAGAAGTCCTACTTCAGCCAGATCAGGCCTGCAAAGAAACTGCGTTTCACAGGCCTTTGGAAGAGATGTTCCCGGTAGGCTGTAAGAGCACTGTGCAGAGCGAGTGGTTTCTTAGCTTCCCAAAGAGCTGGAAGCAAGATGCTGTGGGGCCCAACTCGCCCTTTGGAAAGAAGCCTGCACGTTGTGCCTTTCAGCTCTAGGGCAAAGTAGCACACCCAGAGCAGAAGTCCTACTTCAGCCAGATCAGGCCTGCAAAGAAACTGCGTTTCACAGGCCTTTGGAAGAGATGTTCCCGGTAGGCTGTAAGAGCACTGTGCAGAGCGAGTTGTTTCTCAGCTTCCCAAAGAGCTTGAAGCAAGATGCTGTGGGGCCCAACTCGCCCTTTGGAAAGCAGCCTGCACGTTGTGCCTTTCAGCTCTAGGGCAAAGTAGCACACCCAGAGCAGAAGTCCTACTTCAGCCAGATCAGGCCTGCAAAGAAACTGCGTTTCACAGGCCTTTGGAAGAGATGTTCCCGGTAGGCTGTAAGAGCACTGTGCAGAGCGAGTTGTTTCTTAGCTTCCCAAAGAGCTGGAAGCAAGATGCTCTGGGGCCCAAATCGCCCTTTGGAAAGAAGCCTGCACGTTGTGCCTTTCAGCTCTAGGGCAATGTAGCACACCCAGAGCAGAAGTCCTACTTCAGCCAGATCAGGCCTGCAAAGAAACTGCGTTTCACAGCCCTTTGGAAGAGATGTTCCCGGTAGGCTGTAAGAGCACTGTGCAGAGCGAGTGGTTTCTTAGCTTCCCAAAGAGCTGGAAGCAAGATGCTGTGGGGCCCAACTCGCCCTTTGGAAAGAAGCCTGCACGTGGTGCCTTTCAGCTCTAGGGCAAAGTAGCACACCCAGAGCAGAAGTCCTACTTCAGCCAGATCAGGCCTGCAAAGAAACTGCGTTTCACAGGCCTTTGGAAGAGATGTTCCCAGTAGGCTGTAAGAGCACTGTGCAGAGCGAGTGGTTTCTTAGCTTCCCAAAGAGCTGGAAGCAAGATGCTGTGGGGCCAAACTCGCCCTTTGGAAAGAAGCCTGCACGTTGTGCCTTTCAGCTCTAGGGCAAAGCAGCACACCCAGAGCAGAAGTCCTACTTGAGCCAGATCAGGCCTGCAAAGAAACTGCGTTTCACAGGCCTTTGGAAGAGATGTTCCCGGTAGGCTGTAAGAGCACTGTGCAGAGCGAGTGGTTTCTTAGCTTCCCAAAGAGCTGGAAGCAAGATGCTGTGGGGCCCAACTCGCCCTTTGGAAAGAAGCCTGCACGTTGTGCCTTTCAGCTCTAGGGCAAAGTAGCACACCCAGAGCAGAAGTCCTACTTCAGCCAGATCAGGCCTGCAAAGAAACTGCGTTTCACAGGCCTTTGGAAGAGATGTTCCCGGTAGGCTGTAAGAGCACTGTGCAGAGCGAGTGGTTTCTTAGCTTCCCAAAGAGCTGGAAGCAAGATGCTGTGGGGCCCAACTCGCCCTTTGGAAAGAAGCCTGCACGTTGTGCCTTTCAGCTCTAGGGCAAAGTAGCACACCCAGAGCAGAAGTCCTACTTCAGCCAGATCAGGCCTGCGAAGAAACTGCGTTTCACAGGCCTTTGGAAGAGATGTTCCCGGTAGGCTGTAAGAGCACTGTGCAGAGCGAGTTGTTTCTCAGCTTCCCAAAGAGCTGGAAGCAAGATGCTGTGGGGCCCAACTCGCCCTTTGGAAAGCAGCCTGCACGTTGTGCCTTTCAGCTCTAGGGCAAAGTAGCACACCCAGAGCAGAAGTCCTACTTCAGCCAGATCAGGCCTGCAAAGAAACTGCGTTTCACAGGCCTTTGGAAGAGATGTTCCCGGTAGGCTGTAAGAGCACTGTGCAGAGCGAGTTGTTTCTTAGCTTCCCAAAGAGCTGGAAGCAAGATGCTGTGGGGCCCAAATCGCCCTTTGGAAAGAAGCCTGCACGTTGTGCCTTTCAGCTCTAGGGCAATGTAGCACACCCAGAGCAGAAGTCCTACTTCAGCCAGATCAGGCCTGCAAAGAAACTGCGTTTCACAGCCCTTTGGAAGAGATGTTCCCGGTAGGCTGTAAGAGCACTGTGCAGAGCGAGTGGTTTCTTAGCTTCCCAAAGAGCTGGAAGCAAGATGCTGTGGGGCCCAACTCGCCCTTTGGAAAGAAGCCTGCACGTTGTGCCTTTCAGCTCTAGGGCAAAGTAGCACACCCAGAGCAGAAGTCCTACTTCAGCCAGATCAGGCCTGCAAAGAAACTGCGTTTCACAGGCCTTTGGAAGAGATGTTCCCGGTAGGCTGTAACAGCACTGTGCAGAGCGAGTTGTTTCTTAGCTTCCCAAAGAGCTGGAAGCAAGATGCTGTGGGGCCAAACTCGCCCTTTGGAAAGAAGCCTGCACGTTGTGCCTTTCAGCTCTAGGGCAATGTAGCACACCCAGAGCAGAAGTCCTACTTCAGCCAGATCAGGCCTGCAAAGAAACTGCGTTTCACAGCCCTTTGGAAGAGATGTTCCCTGTAGGCTGTAAGAGCACTGTGCAGAGCGAGTGGTTTCTTAGCTTCCCAAAGAGCTGGAAGCAAGATGCTGTGGGGCCCAACTCGCCCTTTGGAAAGAAGCCTGCACGTTGTGCCTTTCAGCTCTAGGGCAAAGTAGCACACCCAGAGCAGAAGTCCTACTTCAGCCAGATCAGGCCTGCAAAGAAACTGCGTTTCACAGGCCTTTGGAAGAGATGTTCCCACTAGGCTGTAAGAGCACTGTGCAGAGCGAGTTGTTTCTTAGCTTCCCAAAGAGCTGGAAGCAAGATGGTGTTGGGCCCAACTCGCCCTTTGGAAAGAAGCCTGCACGTTGTGCCTTTCAGCTCTGGGCAAAGTAGCACACCCAGAGCAGAAGTCCTACTTCAGCCAGATCAGGCCTGCAAAGAAACTGCGTTTCACAGGCCTTTGGAAGAGATGTTCCCGGTAGGCTGTAAGAGCACTGTGCAGAGCGAGTATTTTCTTAGCTTCCCAAAGAGCTGGAAGCAAGATGCTGTGGGGCCCAACTCGCCCTTTGGAAAGAAGCCTGCACGTTGTGCCTTTCAGCTCTAGGGCAATGTAGCACACCCAGAGCAGAAGTCCTACTTCAGCCAGATCAGGCCTGCAAAAAAACTGCGTTTCACAGGCCTTTGGAAGAGATGTTCCCTGTAGGCTGTAAGAGCACTGTGCAGAGCGAGTTGTTTCTTAGCTTCCCAAAGAGCTGGAAGCAAGATGCTCTGGGGCCCAACTCGCCCTTTGGAAAGAAGCCTGCACGTTGTGCCTTTCAGCTCTAGGGCAAAGTAGCACACCCAGAGCAGAAGTCCTACTTCAGCCAGATCAGGCCTGCAAAGAAACTGCGTTTCACAGGCCTTTGGAAGAGATGTTCCCGGTAGGCTGTAAGAGCACTGTGCAGAGTGAGTGGTTTCTTAGCTTCCCAAAGAGCTGGAAGCAAGATGCTGTGGGGCCCAACTCGCCCTTTGGAAAGAAGCCTGCACGTTGTTCCTTTCAGCTCTAGGGCAATGTAGCACACCCAGAGCAGAAGTCCTACTTGAGCCAGATCAGGCCTGCAAAGAAACTGCGTTTCACAGGCCTTTGGAAGAGATGTTCCCGGTAGGCTGTAAGAGCACTGTGCAGAGCGAGTGGTTTCTTAGCTTCCCAAAGAGCTGGAAGCAAGATGCTGTGGGGCCCAACTCGCCCTTTGGAAAGAAGCCTGCACGTTGTGCCTTTCAGCTCTAGGGCAAAGTAGCACACCCAGAGCAGAAGTCCTACTTCAGCCAGATCAGGCCTGCAAAGAAACTGCGTGTCACAGGCCTTTGGAAGAGATGTTCCCGGTAGGCTGTAAGAGCACTGTGCAGAGCGAGTGGTTTCTTAGCTTCCCAAAGAGCTGGAAGCAAGATGCTGTGGGGCCCAACTCGCCCTTTGGAAAGAAGCCTGCACGTTGTGCCTTTCAGCTCTAGGGCAAAGTAGCACACCCAGAGCAGAAGTCCTACTTCAGCCAGATCAGGCCTGCGAAGAAACTGCGTTTCACAGGCCTTTGGAAGAGATGTTCCCGGTAGGCTGTAAGAGCACTGTGCAGAGCGAGTTGTTTCTCAGCTTCCCAAAGAGCTGGAAGCAAGATGCTGTGGGGCCCAACTCGCCCTTTGGAAAGCAGCCTGCACGTTGTGCCTTTCAGCTCTAGGGCAAAGTAGCACACCCAGAGCAGAAGTCCTACTTCAGCCAGATCAGGCCTGCAAAGAAACTGCGTTTCACAGGCCTTTGGAAGAGATGTTCCCGGTAGGCTGTAAGAGCACTGTGCAGAGCGAGTTGTTTCTTAGCTTCCCAAAGAGCTGGAAGCAAGATGCTGTGGGGCCCAAATCGCCCTTTGGAAAGAAGCCTGCACGTTGTGCCTTTCAGCTCTAGGGCAATGTAGCACACCCAGAGCAGAAGTCCTACTTCAGCCAGATCAGGCCTGCAAAGAAACTGCGTTTCACAGCCCTTTGGAAGAGATGTTCCCGGTAGGCTGTAAGAGCACTGTGCAGAGCGAGTGGTTTCTTAGCTTCCCAAAGAGCTGGAAGCAAGATGCTGTGGGGCCCAACTCGCCCTTTGGAAAGAAGCCTGCACGTGGTGCCTTTCAGCTCTAGGGCAAAGTAGCACACCCAGAGCAGAAGTCCTACTTCAGCCAGATCAGGCCTGCAAAGAAACTGCGTTTCACAGGCCTTTGGAAGAGATGTTCCCGGTAGGCTGTAACAGCACTGTGCAGAGCGAGTTGTTTCTTAGCTTCCCAAAGAGCTGGAAGCAAGATGCTGTGGGGCCAAACTCGCCCTTTGGAAAGAAGCCTGCACGTTGTGCCTTTCAGCTCTAGGGCAATGTAGCACACCCAGAGCAGAAGTCCTACTTCAGCCAGATCAGGCCTGCAAAGAAACTGCGTTTCACAGCCCTTTGGAAGAGATGTTCCCTGTAGGCTGTAAGAGCACTGTGCAGAGCGAGTGGTTTCTTAGCTTCCCAAAGAGCTGGAAGCAAGATGCTGTGGGGCCCAACTCGCCCTTTGGAAAGAAGCCTGCACGTTGTGCCTTTCAGCTCTAGGGCAAAGTAGCACACCCAGAGCAGAAGTCCTACTTCAGCCAGATCAGGCCTGCAAAGAAACTGCGTTTCACAGGCCTTTGGAAGAGATGTTCCCACTAGGCTGTAAGAGCACTGTGCAGAGCGAGTTGTTTCTTAGCTTCCCAAAGAGCTGGAAGCAAGATGGTGTGGGGCCCAACTCGCCCTTTGGAAAGAAGCCTGCACGTTGTGCCTTTCAGCTCTGGGCAAAGCAGCACACCCAGAGCAGAAGTCCTACTTCAGCCAGATCAGGCCTGCAAAGAAACTGCGTTTCACAGGCCTTTGGAAGAGATGTTCCCGGTAGGCTGTAAGAGCACTGTGCAGAGCGAGTGGTTTCTTAGCTTCCCAAAGAGCTGGAAGCAAGATGCTGTGGGGCCCAACTCGCCCTTTGGAAAGAAGCCTGCACGTTGTGCCTTTCAGCTCTAGGGCAAAGTAGCACACCCAGAGCAGAAGTCCTACTTCAGCCAGATCAGGCCTGCAAAGAAACTGCGTTTCACAGGCCTTTGGAAGAGATGTTCCCGGTAGGCTGTAAGAGCACTGTGCAGAGCGAGTATTTTCTTAGCTTCCCAAAGAGCTGGAAGCAAGATGCTGTGGGGCCCAACTCGCCCTTTGGAAAGAAGCCTGCACGTTGTGCCTTTCAGCTCTAGGGCAATGTAGCACACCCAGAGCAGAAGTCCTACTTCAGCCAGATCAGGCCTGCAAAAAAACTGCGTTTCACAGGCCTTTGGAAGAGATGTTCCCGGTAGGCTGTAAGAGCACTGTGCCGAGCGAGTTGTTTCTTAGCTTCCCAAAGAGCTGGAAGCAAGATGCTCTGGGGCCCAACTCGCCCTTTGGAAAGAAGCCTGCACGTTGTGCCTTTCAGCTCTAGGGCAAAGTAGCACACCCAGAGCAGAAGTCCTACTTCAGCCAGATCAGGCCTGCAAAGAAACTGCGTTTCACAGGCCTTTGGAAGAGATGTTCCCGGTAGGCTGTAAGAGCACTGTGCAGAGTGAGTGGTTTCTTAGCTTCCCAAAGAGCTGGAAGCAAGATGCTGTGGGGCCCAACTCGCCCTTTGGAAAGAAGCCTGCACGTTGTTCCTTTCAGCTCTAGGGCAATGTAGCACACCCAGAGCAGAAGTCCTACTTCAGCCAGATCAGGCCTGCAAAGAAACTGCGTTTCACAGGCCTTTGGAAGAGATGTTCCCGGTAGGCTGTAAGAG
The DNA here is from genome assembly GCF_041296265.1 of Equus caballus. Lineage (NCBI taxonomy): Eukaryota > Metazoa > Chordata > Mammalia > Perissodactyla > Equidae > Equus > Equus caballus. The sequence goes on from NC_091695.1 coordinate 22,451,822, forward strand.
CACTGTCCAGAGCGAGTGGTTTCTTAGCTTCCCAAAGAGCTGGAAGCAAGATGCTGTGGGGCCCAACTCGCCCTTTGGAAAGAAGCCTGCACGTTGTGCCTTTCAGCTCTAGAGCAAAGTAGCACACCCAGAGCAGAAGTCCTACTTCAGCCAGATCAGGCCTGCAAAGAAACTGCGTTTCACAGGCCTTTGGAAGAGATGTTCCCGGTAGGCTGTAAGAGCACTGTGCAGAGCGAGTGGTTTCTTAGCTTCCCAAAGAGCTGGAAGCAAGATGCTGTGGGGCCCAACTCGCCCTTTGGAAAGAAGCCTGCACGTTGTGCCTTTCAGCTCTAGGGCAAAGTAGCACACCCAGAGCAGAAGTCCTACTTCAGCCAGATCAGGCCTGCAAAGAAACTGCGTTTCACAGGCCTTTGGAAGAGATGTTCCCGGTAGGCTGTAAGAGCACTGTGCAGAGCGAGTTGTTTCTTAGCTTCCCAAAGAGCTGGAAGCAAGATGCTGTGGGGCCCAACTCGCCCTTTGGAAAGAAGCCTGCACGTTGTGCCTTTCAGCTCTAGGGCAAAGTAGCACACCCAGAGCAGAAGTGCTACTTCAGCCAGATCAGGCCTGCAAAGAAACTGCGTTTCACAGGCCTTTGGAAGAGATGTTCCCGGTAGGCTGTAAGAGCACTGTGCAGAGCGAGTTGTTTCTCAGCTTCCCAAAGAGCTGGAAGCAAGATGCTGTGGGGCCCAACTCGCCCTTTGGAAAGCAGCCTGCACGTTGTGCCTTTCAGCTCTAGGGCAAAGTAGCACACCCAGAGCAGAAGTCCTACTTCAGCCAGATCAGGCCTGCAAAGAAACTGCGTTTCACAGGCCTTTGGAAGAGATGTTCCCGGTAGGCTGTAAGAGCACTGTGCAGAGCGAGTGGTTTCTTAGCTTCCCAAAGAGCTGGAAGCAAGATGCTGTGGGGCCCAACTCGCCCTTTGGAAAGAAGCCTGCACGTTGTGCCTTTCAGCTCTAGGGCAAAGTAGCACACCCAGAGCAGAAGTCCTACTTCAGCCAGATCAGGCCTGCAAAGAAACTGCGTTTCACAGGCCTTTGGAAGAGATGTTCCCGGTAGGCTGTAACAGCACTGTGCAGAGCGAGTTGTTTCTTAGCTTCCCAAAGAGCTGGAAGCAAGATGCTGTGGGGCCCAACTCGCCCTTTGGAAAGAAGCCTGCACGTTGTGCCTTTCAGCTCTAGGGCAAAGTAGCACACCCAGAGCAGAAGTCCTACTTCAGCCAGATCAGGCCTGCAAAGAAACTGCGTTTCACAGGCCTTTGGAAGAGATGTTCCCTGTAGGCTGTAAGAGCACTGTGCAGAGCGAGTGGTTTCTTAGCTTCCCAAAGAGCTGGAAGCAAGATGCTGTGGGGCCCAACTCGCCCTTTGGAAAGAAGCCTGCACGTTGTGCCTTTCAGCTCTAGGGCAAAGTAGCACACCCAGAGCAGAAGTCCTACTTCAGCCAGATCAGGCCTGCAAAGAAACTGCGTTTCACAGGCCTTTGGAAGAGATGTTCCCACTAGGCTGTAAGAGCACTGTGCAGAGCGAGTTGTTTCTTAGCTTCCCAAAGAGCTGGAAGCAAGATAGTGTTGACCCAACTCGCCCTTTGGAAAGAAGCCTGCACGTTGTGCCTTTCAGCTCTGGGCAAAGTAGCACACCCAGAGCAGAAGTCCTACTTCAGCCAGATCAGGCCTGCAAAGAAACTGCGTTTCACAGGCCTTTGGAAGAGATGTTCCCGGTAGGCTGTAAGAGCACTGTACAGAGCGAGTGGTTTCCTAGCTTCCCAAAGAGCTGGAAGTGAGATGCTGTGGGGCCCAACTCGCCCTTTGGAAAGAAGCCTGCACGTTGTGCCTTTCAGCTCTAGGGCAATGTAGCACACCCAGAGCAGAAGTCCTACTTCAGCCAGATCAGGCCTGCAAAGAAACTGCGTTTCACAGGCCTTTGGAAGAGATGTTCCCGGTAGGCTGTAAGAGCACTGTGCAGAGCGAGTTGTTTCTTAGCTTCCCAAAGAGCTGGAAGCAAGATGCTGTGGGGCCCAACTCGCCCTTTGGAAAGAAGGCTGCACGTGGTGCCTTTCAGCTCTAGGGCAAAGTAGCACACCCAGAGCAGAAGTCCTACTTCAGCCAGATCAGGCCTGCAAAGAAACTGCGTTTCACAGGCCTTTGGAAGAGATGTTCCCAGTAGGCTGTAAGAGCACTGTGCAGAGCGAGTTGTTTCTTAGCTTCCCAAAGAGCTGGAAGCAAGATGCTGTGGGGCCAAACTCGCCCTTTGGAAAGAAGCCTGCACGTTGTGCCTTTCAGCTCTAGGGCAAAGCAGCACACCCAGAGCAGAAGTCCTACTTGAGCCAGATCAGGCCTGCAAAGAAACTGCGTTTCACAGGCCTTTGGAAGAGATGTTCCCGGTAGGCTGTAAGAGCACTGTGCAGAGCGAGTGGTTTCTTAGCTTCCCAAAGAGCTGGAAGCAAGATGCTGTGGGGCCCAACTCGCCCTTTGGAAAGAAGCCTGCACGTTGTGCCTTTCAGCTCTAGGGCAAAGTAGCACACCCAGAGCAGAAGTCCTACTTCAGCCAGATCAGGCCTGCAAAGAAACTGCGTTTCACAGGCCTTTGGAAGAGATGTTCCCGGTAGGCTGTAAGAGCACTGTGCAGAGCGAGTGGTTTCTTAGCTTCCCAAAGAGCTGGAAGCAAGATGCTGTGGGGCCCAACTCGCCCTTTGGAAATAAGCCTGCACGTTGTGCCTTTCAGCTCTAGGGCAAAGTAGCACACCCAGAGCAGAAGTCCTACTTCAGCCAGATCAGGCCTGCGAAGAAACTGCGTTTCACAGGCCTTTGGAAGAGATGTTCCCGGTAGGCTGTAAGAGCACTGTGCAGAGCGAGTTGTTTCTCAGCTTCCCAAAGAGCTTGAAGCAAGATGCTGTGGGGCCCAACTCGCCCTTTGGAAAGCAGCCTGCACGTTGTGCCTTTCAGCTCTAGGGCAAAGTAGCACACCCAGAGCAGAAGTCCTACTTCAGCCAGATCAGGCCTGCAAAGAAACTGCGTTTCACAGGCCTTTGGAAGAGATGTTCCCGGTAGGCTGTAAGAGCACTGTGCAGAGCGAGTTGTTTCTTAGCTTCCCAAAGAGCTGGAAGCAAGATGCTGTGGGGCCCAAATCGCCCTTTGGAAAGAAGCCTGCACGTTGTGCCTTTCAGCTCTAGGGCAATGGAGCACACCCAGAGCAGAAGTCCTACTTCAGCCAGATCAGGCCTGCAAAGAAACTGCGTTTCACAGCCCTTTGGAAGAGATGTTCCCGGTAGGCTGTAAGAGCACTGTGCAGAGCGAGTGGTTTCTTAGCTTCCCAAAGAGCTGGAAGCAAGATGCTGTGGGGCCCAACTCGCCCTTTGGAAAGAAGCCTGCACGTTGTGCCTTTCAGCTCTAGGGCAAAGTAGCACACCCAGAGCAGAAGTCCTACTTCAGCCAGATCAGGCCTGCAAAGAAACTGCGTTTCACAGGCCTTTGGAAGAGATGTTCCCGGTAGGCTGTAACAGCACTGTGCAGAGCGAGTGGTTTCTTAGCTTCCCAAAGAGCTGGAAGCAAGATGCTGTGGGGCCCAACTCGCCCTTTGGAAAGAAGCCTGCACGTTGTGCCTTTCAGCTCTAGGGCAAAGTAGCACACCCAGAGCAGAAGTCCTACTTCAGCCAGATCAGGCCTGCAAAGAAACTGCGTTTCTCAGCCCTTTGGAAGAGATGTTCCCTGTAGGCTGTAAGAGCACTGTGCAGAGCGAGTGGTTTCTTAGCTTCCCAAAGAGCTGGAAGCAAGATGCTGTGGGGCCCAACTCGCCCTTTGGAAAGAAGCCTGCACGTTGTGCCTTTCAGCTCTACGGCAAAGTAGCACACCCAGAGCAGAAGTCCTACTTCAGCCAGATCAGGCCTGCGAAGAAACTGCGTTTCACAGGCCTTTGGAAGAGATGTTCCCACTAGGCTGTAAGAGCACTGTGCAGAGCGAGTTGTTTCTTAGCTTCCCAAAGAGCTGGAAGCAAGATGGTGTTGGGCACAACTCGCCCTTTGGAAAGAAGCCTGCACGTTGTGCCTTTCAGCTCTGGGCAAAGTAGCACACCCAGAGCAGAAGTCCTACTTCAGCCAGATCAGGCCTGCAAAGAAACTGCGTTTCACAGGCCTTTGGAAGAGATGTTCCCGGTAGGCTGTAAGAGCACTGTACAGAGCGAGTGGTTTCCTATCTTCCCAAAGAGCTGGAAGTGAGATGCTGTGGGGCCCAACTCGCCCTTTGGAAAGAAGCCTGCACGTTGTGCCTTTCAGCTCTAGGGCAATGTAGCACACCCAGAGCAGAAGTCCTACTTCAGCCAGATCAGGCCTGCAAAGAAACTGCGTTTCACAGGCCTTTGGAAGAGATGTTCCCGGTAGGCTGTAAGAGCACTGTGCAGAGCGAGTTGTTTCTTAGCTTCCCAAAGAGCTGGAAGCAAGATGCTGTGGGGCCCAACTCGCCCTTTGGAAAGAAGCCTGCACGTGGTGCCTTTCAGCTCTAGGGCAAAGTAGCACACCCAGAGCAGAAGTCCTACTTCAGCCAGATCAGGCCTGCAAAGAAACTGCGTTTCACAGGCCTTTGGAAGAGATGTTCCCAGTAGGCTGTAAGAGCACTGTGCAGAGCGAGTGGTTTCTTAGCTTCCCAAAGAGCTGGAAGCAAGATGCTGTGGGGCCAAACTCGCCCTTTGGAAAGAAGCCTGCACGTTGTGCCTTTCAGCTCTAGGGCAAAGCAGCACACCCAGAGCAGAAGTCCTACTTGAGCCAGATCAGGCCTGCAAAGAAACTGCGTTTCACAGGCCTTTGGAAGAGATGTTCCCGGTAGGCTGTAAGAGCACTGTGCAGAGCGAGTGGTTTCTTAGCTTCCCAAAGAGCTGGAAGCAAGATGCTGTGGGGCCCAACTCGCCCTTTGGAAAGAAGCCTGCACGTTGTGCCTTTCAGCTCTAGGGCAAAGTAGCACACCCAGAGCAGAAGTCCTACTTCAGCCAGATCAGGCCTGCGAAGAAACTGCGTTTCACAGGCCTTTGGAAGAGATGTTCCCGGTAGGCTGTAAGAGCACTGTGCAGAGCGAGTTGTTTCAAGCTTCCCAAAGAGCTGGAAGCAAGATGCTGTGGGGCCCAACTCGCCCTTTGGAAAGCAGCCTGCACGTTGTGCCTTTCAGCTCTAGGGCAAAGTAGCACACCCAGAGCAGAAGTCCTACTTCAGCCAGATCAGGCCTGCAAAGAAACTGCGTTTCACAGGCCTTTGGAAGAGATGTTCCCGGTAGGCTGTAAGAGCACTGTGCAGAGCGAGTTGTTTCTTAGCTTCCCAAAGAGCTGGAAGCAAGATGCTGTGGGGCCCAAATCGCCCTTTGGAAAGAAGCCTGCACGTTGTGCCTTTCAGCTCTAGGGCAATGTAGCACACCCAGAGCAGAAGTCCTACTTCAGCCAGATCAGGCCTGCAAAGAAACTGCGTTTCACAGCCCTTTGGAAGAGATGTTCCCGGTAGGCTGTAAGAGCACTGTGCAGAGCGAGTGGTTTCTTAGCTTCCCAAAGAGCTGGAAGCAAGATGCTGTGGGGCCCAACTCGCCCTTTGGAAAGAAGCCTGCACGTTGTGCCTTTCAGCTCTAGGGCAAAGTAGCACACCCAGAGCAGAAGTCCTACTTCAGCCAGATCAGGCCTGCAAAGAAACTGCGTTTCACAGGCCTTTGGAAGAGATGTTCCCGGTAGGCTGTAACAGCACTGTGCAGAGCGAGTTGTTTCTTAGCTTCCCAAAGAGCTGGAAGCAAGATGCTGTGGGGCCCAACTCGCCCTTTGGAAAGAAGCCTGCACGTTGTGCCTTTCAGCTCTAGGGCAAAGTAACACACCCAGAGCAGAAGTCCTACTTCAGCCAGATCAGGCCTGCAAAGAAACTGCGTTTCACAGGCCTTTGGAAGAGATGTTCCCACTAGGCTGTAAGAGCACTGTGCAGAGCGAGTTGTTTCTTAGCTTCCCAAAGAGCTGGAAGCAAGATGGTGTGGGGCCCAACTCGCCCTTTGGAAAGAAGCCTGCACGTTGTGCCTTTCAGCTCTGGGCAAAGTAGCACACCCAGAGCAGAAGTCCTACTTCAGCCAGATCAGGCCTGCAAAGAAACTGCGTTTCACAGGCCTTTGGAAGAGATGTTCCCGGTAGGCTGTAAGAGCACTGTGCAGAGCGAGTGGTTTCTTAGCTTCCCAAAGAGCTGGAAGCAAGATGCTGTGGGGCCCAACTCGCCCTTTGGAAAGAAGCCTGCACGTTGTGCCTTTCAGCTCTAGGGCAAAGTAGCACACCCAGAGCAGAAGTCCTACTTCAGCCAGATCAGGCCTGCAAAGAAACTGCGTTTCACAGGCCTTTGGAAGAGATGTTCCCGGTAGGCTGTAAGAGCACTGTGCAGAGCGAGTATTTTCTTAGCTTCCCAAAGAGCTGGAAGCAAGATGCTGTGGGGCCCAACTCGCCCTTTGGAAAGAAGCCTGCACGTTGTGCCTTTCAGCTCTAGGGCAATGTAGCACACCCAGAGCAGAAGTCCTACTTCAGCCAGATCAGGCCTGCAAAAAAACTGCGTTTCACAGGCCTTTGGAAGAGATGTTCCCGGTAGGCTGTAAGAGCACTGTGCAGAGCGAGTTGTTTCTTAGCTTCCCAAAGAGCTGGAAGCAAGATGCTGTGGGGCCCAACTCGCCCTTTGGAAAGAAGCCTGCACGTTGTGCCTTTCAGCTCTAGGGCAAAGTAGCACACCCAGAGCAGAAGTCCTACTTCAGCCAGATCAGGCCTGCAAAGAAACTGCGTTTCACAGGCCTTTAGAAGAGATGTTCCCGGTAGGCTGTAAGAGCACTGTGCAGAGTGAGTGGTTTCTTAGCTTCCCAAAGAGCTGGAAGCAAGATGCTGTGGGGCCCAACTCGCCCTTTGGAAAGAAGCCTGCACGTTGTTCCTTTCAGCTCTAGGGCAATGTAGCACACCCAGAGCAGAAGTCCTACTTCAGCCAGATCAGGCCTGCAAAGAAACTGCGTTTCACAGGCCTTTGGAAGAGATGTTCCCGGTAGGCTGTAAGAGCACTGTCCAGAGCGAGTGGTTTCTTAGCTTCCCAAAGAGCTGGAAGCAAGATGCTGTGGGGCCCAACTCGCCCTTTGGAAAGAAGCCTGCACGTTGTGCCTTTCAGCTCTAGAGCAAAGTAGCACACCCAGAGCAGAAGTCCTACTTCAGCCAGATCAGGCCTGCAAAGAAACTGCGTTTCACAGGCCTTTGGAAGAGATGTTCCCGGTAGGCTGTAAGAGCACTGTGCAGAGCGAGTGGTTTCTTAGCTTCCCAAAGAGCTGGAAGCAAGATGCTGTGGGGCCCAACTCGCCCTTTGGAAAGAAGCCTGCACGTTGTGCCTTTCAGCTCTAGGGCAAAGTAGCACACCCAGAGCAGAAGTCCTACTTCAGCCAGATCAGGCCTGCAAAGAAACTGCGTTTCACAGGCCTTTGGAATAGATGTTCCCACTAGGCTGTAAGAGCACTGTGCAGAGCGAGTTGTTTCTTAGCTTCCCAAAGAGCTGGAAGCAAGATGCTGTGGGGCCCAACTCGCCCTTTGGAAAGAAGCCTGCACGTTGTGCCTTTCAGCTCTAGGGCAAAGTAGCACACCCAGAGCAGAAGTCCTACTTCAGCCAGATCAGGCCTGCAAAGAAACTGCGTTTCACAGGCCTTTGGAAGAGATGTTCCCGGTAGGCTGTAAGAGCACTGTGCAGAGCGAGTGGTTTCTTAGCTTCCCAAAGAGCTGGAAGCAAGATGCTGTGGGGCCCAACTCGCCCTTTGGAAAGAAGCCTGCACGTTGTGCCTTTCAGCTCTAGGGCAAAGTAGCACACCCAGAGCAGAAGTCCTACTTCAGCCAGATCAGGCCTGCCAAGAAACTGCGTTTCACAGGCCTTTGGAAGAGATGTTCCCGGTAGGCTGTAAGAGCACTGTGCAGAGCGAGTGGTTTCTTAGCTTCCCAAAGAGCTGGAAGCAAGATGCTGTGGGGCCCAACTCGCCCTTTGGAAAGAAGCCTGCACGTTGTGCCTTTCAGCTCTAAGGCAAAGTAGCACACTCAGAGCAGAAGTCCTACTTCAGCCAGATCAGGCCTGCAAAGAAACTGCGTTTCACAGGCCTTTGGAAGAGATGTTCCCGGTAGGCTGTAAGAGCACTGTGCAGAGCGAGTGGTTTCTTAGCTTCCCAAAGAGCTGGAAGCAAGATGCTGTGGGGCCCAACTCGCCCTTTGGAAAGCAGCCTGCACGTTGTGCCTTTCAGCTCTAGGGCAAAGTAGCACACCCAGAGCAGAAGTCCTACTTCAGCCAGATCAGGCCTGCAAAGAAACTGCGTTTCACAGGCCTTTGGAAGAGATGTTCCCGGTAGGCTGTAAGAGCACTGTGCAGAGCGAGTATTTTCTTAGCTTCCCAAAGAGCTGGAAGCAAGATGCTGTGGGGCCCAACTCGCCCTTTGGAAAGAAGCCTGCACGTTGTGCCTTTCAGCTCTAGGGCAATGTAGCACACCCAGAGCAGAAGTCCTACTTCAGCCAGATCAGGCCTGCAAAAAAACTGCGTTTCACAGGCCTTTGGAAGAGATGTTCCCGGTAGGCTGTAAGAGCACTGTGCAGAGCGAGTTGTTTCTTAGCTTCCCAAAGAGCTGGAAGCAAGATGCTGTGGGGCCCAACTCGCCCTTTGGAAAGAAGCCTGCACGTTGTGCCTTTCAGCTCTAGGGCAAAGTAGCACACCCAGAGCAGAAGTCCTACTTCAGCCAGATCAGGCCTGCAAAGAAACTGCGTTTCACAGGCCTTTGGAAGAGATGTTCCCGGTAGGCTGTAAGAGCACTGTGCAGAGTGAGTGGTTTCTTAGCTTCCCAAAGAGCTGGAAGCAAGATGCTGTGGGGCCCAACTCGCCCTTTGGAAAGAAGCCTGCACGTTGTTCCTTTCAGCTCTAGGGCAATGTAGCACACCCAGAGCAGAAGTCCTACTTCAGCCAGATCAGGCCTGCAAAGAAACTGCGTTTCACAGGCCTTTGGAAGAGATGTTCCCGGTAGGCTGTAAGAGCACTGTCCAGAGCGAGTGGTTTCTTAGCTTCCCAAAGAGCTGGAAGCAAGATGCTGTGGGGCCCAACTCGCCCTTTGGAAAGAAGCCTGCACGTTGTGACTTTCAGCTCTAGAGCAAAGTAGCACACCCAGAGCAGAAGTCCTACTTCAGCCAGATCAGGCCTGCAAAGAAACTGCGTTTCACAGGCCTTTGGAAGAGATGTTCCCGGTAGGCTGTAAGAGCACTGTGCAGAGCGAGTGGTTTCTTAGCTTCCCAAAGAGCTGGAAGCAAGATGCTGTGGGGCCCAACTCGCCCTTTGGAAAGAAGCCTGCACGTTGTGCCTTTCAGCTCTAGGGCAAAGTAGCACACCCAGAGCAGAAGTCCTACTTCAGCCAGATCAGGCCTGCAAAGAAACTGCGTTTCACAGGCCTTTGGAATAGATGTTCCCACTAGGCTGTAAGAGCACTGTGCAGAGCGAGTTGTTTCTTAGCTTCCCAAAGAGCTGGAAGCAAGATGCTGTGGGGCCCAACTCGCCCTTTGGAAAGAAGCCTGCACGTTGTGCCTTTCAGCTCTAGGGCAAAGTAGCACACCCAGAGCAGAAGTCCTACTTCAGCCAGATCAGGCCTGCAAAGAAACTGCGTTTCACAGGCCTTTGGAAGAGATGTTCCCGGTAGGCTGTAAGAGCACTGTGCAGAGCGAGTGGTTTCTTAGCTTCCCAAAGAGCTGGAAGCAAGATGCTGTGGGGCCCAACTCGCCCTTTGGAAAGAAGCCTGCACGTTGTGCCTTTCAGCTCTAGGGCAAAGTAGCACACCCAGAGCAGAAGTCCTACTTCGGCCAGATCAGGCCTGCCAAGAAACTGCGTTTCACAGGCCTTTGGAAGAGATGTTCCCGGTAGGCTGTAAGAGCACTGTGCAGAGCGAGTGGTTTCTTAGCTTCCCAAAGAGCTGGAAGCAAGATGCTGTGGGGCCCAACTCGCCCTTTGGAAAGACGCCTGCACGTTGTGCCTTTCAGCTCTAAGGCAAAGTAGCACACCCAGAGCAGAAGTCCTACTTCAGCCAGATCAGGCCTGCAAAGAAACTGCGTTTCACAGGCCTTTGGAAGAGATGTTCCCGGTAGGCTGTAAGAGCACTGTGCAGAGCGAGTGGTTTCTTAGCTTCCCAAAGAGCTGGAAGCAAGATGCTGTGGGGCCCAACTCGCCCTTTGGAAAGAAGCCTGCACGTTGTGCCTTTCAGCTCTAGGGCAAAGTAGCACACCCAGAGCAGAAGTCCTACTTCAGCCAGATCAGGCCTGCAAAGAAACTGCGTTTCACAGGCCTTTGGAAGAGATGTTCCCACTAGGCTGTAAGAGCACTGTGCAGAGCGAGTTGTTTCTTAGCTTCCCAAAGAGCTGGAAGCAAGATGCTGTGGGGCCCAACTCGCCCTTTGGAAAGAAGCCTGCACGCTGTGCCTTTCAGCTCTAGGGCAAAGTTGCACACCCAGAGCAGAAGTCCTACTGCAGCCAGATCAGGCCTGCAAAGAAATTGCGTTTCACAGGCCTTTGGAAGAGATGTTCCCGGTAGGCTGTAAGAGCACTGTGCAGAGCGAGTGGTTTCTTAGCTTCCCAAAGAGCTGGAAGCAAGATGCTGTGGGGCCCAACTCGCCCTTTGGAAAGAAGCCTGCACGTTGTGCCTTTCAGCTCTAGGGCAAAGTAGCACACCCAGAGCAGAAGTCATACTTGAGCCAGATCAGGCCTGCCAAGAAACTGCGTTTCACAGGCCTTTGGAAGAGATGTTCCCGGTAGGCTGTAAGAGCACTGTGCAGAGCGAGTGGTTTCTTAGGTTCCCAAAGAGCTGGAAGCAAGATGGTGTGGTGCCCAACTCGCCCTTTGGAAAGAAGCCTGCACGTTGTGCCTTTCAGCTCTAAGGCAAAGTAGCACACCCAGAGCAGAAGTCCTACTTCAGCCAGATCAGGCCTGCAAAGAAACTGCGTTTCACAGGCCTTTGGAAGAGATGTTCCCTGTAGGCTGTAAGAGCACTGTGCAGAGCGAGTGGTTTCTTAGCTTCCCAAAGAGCTGGAAGCAAGATGCTGTGGGGCCCAACTCGCCCTTTGGAAAGAAGCCTGCACGTTGTGCCTTTCAGCTCTAGGGCAAAGTAGCACACCCAGAGCAGAAGTCCTACTTCAGCCAGATCAGGCCTGCAAAGAAACTGCGTTTCACAGGCCTTTGGAAGAGATGTTCCCACTAGGCTGTAAGAGCACTGTGCAGAGCGAGTTGTTTCTTAGCTTCCCAAAGATCTGGAAGCAAGATGGTGTGGGGTCCAACTCGCCCTTTGGAAAGAAGCCTGCACGTTGTGCCTTTCAGCTCTAGGGCAAAGTAGCACACCCAGAGCAGAAGTCCTACTTCAGCCAGATCAGGCCTGCAAAGAAACTGCGTTTCACAGGCCTTTGGAAGAGATGTTCCCGGTAGGCTGTAAGAGCACTGTGCAGAGCGAGTGGTTTCTTAGCTTCCCAAAGAGCTGGAAGCAAGATGCTGTGGGGCCCAACTCGCCCTTTGGAAAGAAGCCTGCACGTTGTGCCTTTCAGCTCTAGGGCAAAGTAGCACACCCAGAGCAGAAGTCCTACTTCAGCCAGATCAGGCCTGCAAAGAAACTGCGTTTCACAGGCCTTTGGAAGAGATGTTCCCGGTAGGCTGTAAGAGCACTGTGCAGAGCGAGTATTTTCTTAGCTTCCCAAAGAGCTGGAAGCAAGATGCTGTGGGGCCCAACTCGCCCTTTGGAAAGAAGCCTGCACGTTGTGCCTTTCAGCTCTAGGGCAATGTAGCACACCCAGAGCAGAAGTCCTACTTCAGCCAGATCAGGCCTGCAAAAAAACTGCGTTTCACAGGCCTTTGGAAGAGATGTTCCCGGTAGGCTGTAAGAGCACTGTGCAGAGCGAGTTGTTTCTTAGCTTCCCAAAGAGCTGGAAGCAAGATGCTGTGGGGCCCAACTCGCCCTTTGGAAAGAAGCCTGCACGTTGTGCCTTTCAGCTCTAGGGCAAAGTAGCACACCCAGAGCAGAAGTCCTACTTCAGCCAGATCAGGCCTGCAAAGAAACTGCGTTTCACAGGCCTTTGGAAGAGATGTTCCCGGTAGGCTGTAAGAGCACTGTGCAGAGTGAGTGGTTTCTTAGCTTCCCAAAGAGCTGGAAGCAAGATGCTGTGGGGCCCAACTCGCCCTTTGGAAAGAAGCCTGCACGTTGTTCCTTTCAGCTCTAGGGCAATGTAGCACACCCAGAGCAGAAGTCCTACTTCAGCCAGATCAGGCCTGCAAAGAAACTGCGTTTCACAGGCCTTTGGAAGAGATGTTCCCGGTAGGCTGTAAGAGCACTGTCCAGAGCGAGTGGTTTCTTAGCTTCCCAAAGAGCTGGAAGCAAGATGCTGTGGGGCCCAACTCGCCCTTTGGAAAGAAGCCTGCACGTTGTGCCTTTCAGCTCTAGAGCAAAGTAGCACACCCAGAGCAGAAGTCCTACTTCAGCCAGATCAGGCCTGCAAAGAAACTGCGTTTCACAGGCCTTTGGAAGAGATGTTCCCGGTAGGCTGTAAGAGCACTGTGCAGAGCGAGTGGTTTCTTAGCTTCCCAAAGAGCTGGAAGCAAGATGCTGTGGGGCCCAACTCGCCCTTTGGAAAGAAGCCTGCACGTTGTGCCTTTCAGCTCTAGGGCAAAGTAGCACACCCAGAGCAGAAGTCCTACTTCAGCCAGATCAGGCCTGCAAAGAAACTGCGTTTCACAGGCCTTTGGAATAGATGTTCCCACTAGGCTGTAAGAGCACTGTGCAGAGCGAGTTGTTTCTTAGCTTCCCAAAGAGCTGGAAGCAAGATGCTGTGGGGCCCAACTCGCCCTTTGGAAAGAAGCCTGCACGTTGTGCCTTTCAGCTCTAGGGCAAAGTAGCACACCCAGAGCAGAAGTCCTACTTCAGCCAGATCAGGCCTGCAAAGAAACTGCGTTTCACAGGCCTTTGGAAGAGATGTTCCCGGTAGGCTGTAAGAGCACTGTGCAGAGCGAGTGGTTTCTTAGCTTCCCAAAGAGCTGGAAGCAAGATGCTGTGGGGCCCAACTCGCCCTTTGGAAAGAAGCCTGCACGTTGTGCCTTTCAGCTCTAGGGCAAAGTAGCACACCCAGAGCAGAAGTCCTACTTCAGCCAGATCAGGCCTGCCAAGAAACTGCGTTTCACAGGCCTTTGGAAGAGATGTTCCCGGTAGGCTGTAAGAGCACTGTGCAGAGCGAGTGGTTTCTTAGCTTCCCAAAGAGCTGGAAGCAAGATGCTGTGGGGCCCAACTCGCCCTTTGGAAAGCAGCCTGCACGTTGTGCCTTTCAGCTCTAGGGCAAAGTAGCACACCCAGAGCAGAAGTCCTACTTCAGCCAGATCAGGCCTGCAAAGAAACTGCGTTTCACAGGCCTTTGGAAGAGATGTTCCCGGTAGGCTGTAAGAGCACTGTGCAGAGCGAGTGGTTTCTTAGCTTCCCAAAGAGCTGGAAGCAAGATGCTGTGGGGCCCAACTCGCCCTTTGGAAAGAAGCCTGCACGTTGTGCCTTTCAGCTCTAGGGCAAAGTAGCACACCCAGAGCAGAAGTCCTACTTCAGCCAGATCAGGCCTGAAAAGAAACTGCGTTTCACAGGCCTTTGGAAGAGATGTTCCCGGTAGGCTGTAAGAGCACTGTGCAGAGCGAGTATTTTCTTAGCTTCCCAAAGAGCTGGAAGCAAGATGCTGTGGGGCCCAACTCGCCCTTTGGAAAGAAGCCTGCACGTTGTGCCTTTCAGCTCTAGGGCAATGTAGCACACCCAGAGCAGAAGTCCTACTTCAGCCAGATCAGGCCTGCAAAAAAACTGCGTTTCACAGGCCTTTGGAAGAGATGTTCCCGGTAGGCTGTAAGAGCACTGTGCAGAGCGAGTTGTTTCTTAGCTTCCCAAAGAGCTGGAACCAAGATGGTGTGGGGCCCAACTCGCCCTTTGGAAAGAAGCCTGCACGTTGTGCCTTTCAGCTCTGGGCAAAGTAGCACACCCAGAGCAGAAGTCCTACTTCAGCCAGATCAGGCCTGCAAAGAAACTGCGTTTCACAGGCCTTTGGAAGAGATGTTCCCGGTAGGCTGTAAGAGCACTGTGCAGAGCGAGTGGTTTCTTAGCTTCCCAAAGAGCTGGAAGCAAGATGCTGTGGGGCCCAACTCGCCCTTTGGAAAGAAGCCTGCACGTTGTGCCTTTCAGCTCTAGGGCAAAGTAGCACACCCAGAGCAGAAGTCCTACTTCAGCCAGATCAGGCCTGCAAAGAAACTGCGTTTCACAGGCCTTTGGAAGAGATGTTCCCGGTAGGCTGTAAGAGCACTGTGCAGAGCGAGTATTTTCTTAGCTTCCCAAAGAGCTGGAAGCAAGATGCTGTGGGGCCCAACTCGCCCTTTGGAAAGAAGCCTGCACGTTGTGCCTTTCAGCTCTAGGGCAATGTAGCACACCCAGAGCAGAAGTCCTACTTCAGCCAGATCAGGCCTGCAAAAAAACTGCGTTTCACAGGCCTTTGGAAGAGATGTTCCCGGTAGGCTGTAAGAGCACTGTGCAGAGCGAGTTGTTTCTTAGCTTCCCAAAGAGCTGGAAGCAAGATGGTGTGGGGCCCAACTCGCCCTTTGGAAAGAAGCCTGCACGTTGTGCCTTTCAGCTCTGGGCAAAGTAGCACACCCAGAGCAGAAGTCCTACTTCAGCCAGATCAGGCCTGCAAAGAAACTGCGTTTCACAGGCCTTTGGAAGAGATGTTCCCGGTAGGCTGTAAGAGCACTGTGCAGAGCGAGTGGTTTCTTAGCTTCCCAAAGAGCTGGAAGCAAGATGCTGTGGGGCCCAACTCGCCCTTTGGAAAGAAGCCTGCACGTTGTGCCTTTCAGCTCTAGGGCAAAGTAGCACACCCAGAGCAGAAGTCCTACTTCAGCCAGATCAGGCCTGCAAAGAAACTGCGTTTCACAGGCCTTTGGAAGAGATGTTCCCGGTAGGCTGTAAGAGCACTGTGCAGAGCGAGTATTTTCTTAGCTTCCCAAAGAGCTGGAAGCAAGATGCTGTGGGGCCCAACTCGCCCTTTGGAAAGAAGCCTGCACGTTGTGCCTTTCAGCTCTAGGGCAATGTAGCACACCCAGAGCAGAAGTCCTACTTCAGCCAGATCAGGCCTGCAAAAAAACTGCGTTTCACAGGCCTTTGGAAGAGATGTTCCCGGTAGGCTGTAAGAGCACTGTGCAGAGCGAGTTGTTTCTTAGCTTCCCAAAGAGCTGGAAGCAAGATGCTGTGGGGCCCAACTCGCCCTTTGGAAAGAAGCCTGCACGTTGTGCCTTTCAGCTCTAGGGCAAAGTAGCACACCCAGAGCAGAAGTCCTACTTCAGCCAGATCAGGCCTGCAAAGAAACTGCGTTTCACAGGCCTTTGGAAGAGATGTTCCCGGTAGGCTGTAAGAGCACTGTGCAGAGTGAGTGGTTTCTTAGCTTCCCAAAGAGCTGGAAGCAAGATGCTGTGGGGCCCAACTCGCCCTTTGGAAAGAAGCCTGCACGTTGTTCCTTTCAGCTCTAGGGCAATGTAGCACACCCAGAGCAGAAGTCCTACTTCAGCCAGATCAGGCCTGCAAAGAAACTGCGTTTCACAGGCCTTTGGAAGAGATGTTCCCGGTAGGCTGTAAGAGCACTGTCCAGAGCGAGTGGTTTCTTAGCTTCCCAAAGAGCTGGAAGCAAGATGCTGTGGGGCCCAACTCGCCCTTTGGAAAGAAGCCTGCACGTTGTGCCTTTCAGCTCTAGGGCAATGTAGCACACCCAGAGCAGAAGTCCTACTTCAGCCAGATCAGGCCTGCAAAGAAACTGCGTTTCACAGGCCTTTGGAAGAGATGTTCCCGGTAGGCTGTAAGAGCACTGTGCAGAGCGAGTGGTTTCTTAGCTTCCCAAAGAGCTGGAAGCAAGATGCTGTGGGGCCCAACTCGCCCTTTGGAAAGAAGCCTGCACGTTGTGCCTTTCAGCTCTAGGGCAAAGTAGCACACCCAGAGCAGAAGTCCTACTTCAGCCAGATCAGGCCTGCAAAGAAACTGCGTTTCACAGGCCTTTGGAATAGATGTTCCCACTAGGCTGTAAGAGCACTGTGCAGAGCGAGTTGTTTCTTAGCTTCCCAAAGAGCTGGAAGCAAGATGCTGTGGGGCCCAACTCGCCCTTTGGAAAGAAGCCTGCACGTTGTGCCTTTCAGCTCTAGGGCAAAGTAGCACACCCAGAGCAGAAGTCCTACTTCAGCCAGATCAGGCCTGCAAAGAAACTGCGTTTCACAGGCCTTTGGAAGAGATGTTCCCGGTAGGCTGTAAGAGCACTGTGCAGAGCGAGTGGTTTCTTAGCTTCCCAAAGAGCTGGAAGCAAGATGCTGTGGGGCCCAACTCGCCCTTTGGAAAGAAGCCTGCACGTTGTGCCTTTCAGCTCTAGGGCAAAGTAGCACACCCAGAGCAGAAGTCCTACTTCGGCCAGATCAGGCCTGCCAAGAAACTGCGTTTCACAGGCCTTTGGAAGAGATGTTCCCGGTAGGCTGTAAGAGCACTGTGCAGAGCGAGTGGTTTCTTAGCTTCCCAAAGAGCTGGAAGCAAGATGCTGTGGGGCCCAACTCGCCCTTTGGAAAGACGCCTGCACGTTGTGCCTTTCAGCTCTAAGGCAAAGTAGCACACCCAGAGCAGAAGTCCTACTTCAGCCAGATCAGGCCTGCAAAGAAACTGCGTTTCACAGGCCTTTGGAAGAGATGTTCCCGGTAGGCTGTAAGAGCACTGTGCAGAGCGAGTGGTTTCTTAGCTTCCCAAAGAGCTGGAAGCAAGATGCTGTGGGGCCCAACTCGCCCTTTGGAAAGAAGCCTGCACGTTGTGCCTTTCAGCTCTAGGGCAAAGTAGCACACCCAGAGCAGAAGTCCTACTTCAGCCAGATCAGGCCTGCAAAGAAACTGCGTTTCACAGGCCTTTGGAAGAGATGTTCCCACTAGGCTGTAAGAGCACTGTGCAGAGCGAGTTGTTTCTTAGCTTCCCAAAGAGCTGGAAGCAAGATGCTGTGGGGCCCAACTCGCCCTTTGGAAAGAAGCCTGCACGCTGTGCCTTTCAGCTCTAGGGCAAAGTTGCACACCCAGAGCAGAAGTCCTACTGCAGCCAGATCAGGCCTGCAAAGAAATTGCGTTTCACAGGCCTTTGGAAGAGATGTTCCCGGTAGGCTGTAAGAGCACTGTGCAGAGCGAGTGGTTTCTTAGCTTCCCAAAGAGCTGGAAGCAAGATGCTGTGGGGCCCAACTCGCCCTTTGGAAAGAAGCCTGCACGTTGTGCCTTTCAGCTCTAGGGCAAAGTAGCACACCCAGAGCAGAAGTCATACTTGAGCCAGATCAGGCCTGCCAAGAAACTGCGTTTCACAGGCCTTTGGAAGAGATGTTCCCGGTAGGCTGTAAGAGCACTGTGCAGAGCGAGTGGTTTCTTAGGTTCCCAAAGAGCTGGAAGCAAGATGGTGTGGTGCCCAACTCGCCCTTTGGAAAGAAGCCTGCACGTTGTGCCTTTCAGCTCTAAGGCAAAGTAGCACACCCAGAGCAGAAGTCCTACTTCAGCCAGATCAGGCCTGCAAAGAAACTGCGTTTCACAGGCCTTTGGAAGAGATGTTCCCTGTAGGCTGTAAGAGCACTGTGCAGAGCGAGTGGTTTCTTAGCTTCCCAAAGAGCTGGAAGCAAGATGCTGTGGGGCCCAACTCGCCCTTTGGAAAGAAGCCTGCACGTTGTGCCTTTCAGCTCTAGGGCAAAGTAGCACACCCAGAGCAGAAGTCCTACTTCAGCCAGATCAGGCCTGCAAAGAAACTGCGTTTCACAGGCCTTTGGAAGAGATGTTCCCACTAGGCTGTAAGAGCACTGTGCAGAGCGAGTTGTTTCTTAGCTTCCCAAAGATCTGGAAGCAAGATGGTGTGGGGTCCAACTCGCCCTTTGGAAAGAAGCCTGCACGTTGTGCCTTTCAGCTCTAGGGCAAAGTAGCACACCCAGAGCAGAAGTCCTACTTCAGCCAGATCAGGCCTGCAAAGAAACTGCGTTTCACAGGCCTTTGGAAGAGATGTTCCCGGTAGGCTGTAAGAGCACTGTGCAGAGCGAGTGGTTTCTTAGCTTCCCAAAGAGCTGGAAGCAAGATGCTGTGGGGCCCAACTCGCCCTTTGGAAAGAAGCCTGCACGTTGTGCCTTTCAGCTCTAGGGCAAAGTAGCACACCCAGAGCAGAAGTCCTACTTCAGCCAGATCAGGCCTGCAAAGAAACTGCGTTTCACAGGCCTTTGGAAGAGATGTTCCCGGTAGGCTGTAAGAGCACTGTGCAGAGCGAGTATTTTCTTAGCTTCCCAAAGAGCTGGAAGCAAGATGCTGTGGGGCCCAACTCGCCCTTTGGAAAGAAGCCTGCACGTTGTGCCTTTCAGCTCTAGGGCAATGTAGCACACCCAGAGCAGAAGTCCTACTTCAGCCAGATCAGGCCTGCAAAAAAACTGCGTTTCACAGGCCTTTGGAAGAGATGTTCCCGGTAGGCTGTAAGAGCACTGTGCAGAGCGAGTTGTTTCTTAGCTTCCCAAAGAGCTGGAAGCAAGATGCTGTGGGGCCCAACTCGCCCTTTGGAAAGAAGCCTGCACGTTGTGCCTTTCAGCTCTAGGGCAAAGTAGCACACCCAGAGCAGAAGTCCTACTTCAGCCAGATCAGGCCTGCAAAGAAACTGCGTTTCACAGGCCTTTGGAAGAGATGTTCCCGGTAGGCTGTAAGAGCACTGTGCAGAGTGAGTGGTTTCTTAGCTTCCCAAAGAGCTGGAAGCAAGATGCTGTGGGGCCCAACTCGCCCTTTGGAAAGAAGCCTGCACGTTGTTCCTTTCAGCTCTAGGGCAATGTAGCACACCCAGAGCAGAAGTCCTACTTCAGCCAGATCAGGCCTGCAAAGAAACTGCGTTTCACAGGCCTTTGGAAGAGATGTTCCCGGTAGGCTGTAAGAGCACTGTCCAGAGCGAGTGGTTTCTTAGCTTCCCAAAGAGCTGGAAGCAAGATGCTGTGGGGCCCAACTCGCCCTTTGGAAAGAAGCCTGCACGTTGTGCCTTTCAGCTCTAGAGCAAAGTAGCACACCCAGAGCAGAAGTCCTACTTCAGCCAGATCAGGCCTGCAAAGAAACTGCGTTTCACAGGCCTTTGGAAGAGATGTTCCCGGTAGGCTGTAAGAGCACTGTGCAGAGCGAGTGGTTTCTTAGCTTCCCAAAGAGCTGGAAGCAAGATGCTGTGGGGCCCAACTCGCCCTTTGGAAAGAAGCCTGCACGTTGTGCCTTTCAGCTCTAGGGCAAAGTAGCACACCCAGAGCAGAAGTCCTACTTCAGCCAGATCAGGCCTGCAAAGAAACTGCGTTTCACAGGCCTTTGGAATAGATGTTCCCACTAGGCTGTAAGAGCACTGTGCAGAGCGAGTTGTTTCTTAGCTTCCCAAAGAGCTGGAAGCAAGATGCTGTGGGGCCCAACTCGCCCTTTGGAAAGAAGCCTGCACGTTGTGCCTTTCAGCTCTAGGGCAAAGTAGCACACCCAGAGCAGAAGTCCTACTTCAGCCAGATCAGGCCTGCAAAGAAACTGCGTTTCACAGGCCTTTGGAAGAGATGTTCCCGGTAGGCTGTAAGAGCACTGTGCAGAGCGAGTGGTTTCTTAGCTTCCCAAAGAGCTGGAAGCAAGATGCTGTGGGGCCCAACTCGCCCTTTGGAAAGAAGCCTGCACGTTGTGCCTTTCAGCTCTAGGGCAAAGTAGCACACCCAGAGCAGAAGTCCTACTTCAGCCAGATCAGGCCTGCCAAGAAACTGCGTTTCACAGGCCTTTGGAAGAGATGTTCCCGGTAGGCTGTAAGAGCACTGTGCAGAGCGAGTGGTTTCTTAGCTTCCCAAAGAGCTGGAAGCAAGATGCTGTGGGGCCCAACTCGCCCTTTGGAAAGAAGCCTGCACGTTGTGCCTTTCAGCTCTAAGGCAAAGTAGCACACTCAGAGCAGAAGTCCTACTTCAGCCAGATCAGGCCTGCAAAGAAACTGCGTTTCACAGGCCTTTGGAAGAGATGTTCCCGGTAGGCTGTAAGAGCACTGTGCAGAGCGAGTGGTTTCTTAGCTTCCCAAAGAGCTGGAAGCAAGATGCTGTGGGGCCCAACTCGCCCTTTGGAAAGAAGCCTGCACGTTGTGCCTTTCAGCTCTAGGGCAAAGTAGCACACCCAGAGCAGAAGTCCTACTTCAGCCAGATCAGGCCTGAAAAGAAACTGCGTTTCACAGGCCTTTGGAAGAGATGTTCCCGGTAGGCTGTAAGAGCACTGTGCAGAGCGAGTATTTTCTTAGCTTCCCAAAGAGCTGGAAGCAAGATGCTGTGGGGCCCAACTCGCCCTTTGGAAAGAAGCCTGCACGTTGTGCCTTTCAGCTCTAGGGCAATGTAGCACACCCAGAGCAGAAGTCCTACTTCAGCCAGATCAGGCCTGCAAAGAAACTGCGTTTCACAGGCCTTTGGAAGAGATGTTCCCGGTAGGCTGTAAGAGCACTGTGCAGAGCGAGTTGTTTCTTAGCTTCCCAAAGAGCTGGAACCAAGATGGAGTGGGGCCCAACTCGCCCTTTGGAAAGAAGCCTGCACGTTGTGCCTTTCAGCTCTGGGCAAAGTAGCACACCCAGAGCAGAAGTCCTACTTCAGCCAGATCAGGCCTGCAAAGAAACTGCGTTTCACAGGCCTTTGGAAGAGATGTTCCCGGTAGGCTGTAAGAGCACTGTGCAGAGCGAGTGGTTTCTTAGCTTCCCAAAGAGCTGGAAGCAAGATGCTGTGGGGCCCAACTCGCCCTTTGGAAAGAAGCCTGCACGTTGTGCCTTTCAGCTCTAGGGCAAAGTAGCACACCCAGAGCAGAAGTCCTACTTCAGCCAGATCAGGCCTGCAAAGAAACTGCGTTTCACAGGCCTTTGGAAGAGATGTTCCCGGTAGGCTGTAAGAGCACTGTGCAGAGCGAGTATTTTCTTAGCTTCCCAAAGAGCTGGAAGCAAGATGCTGTGGGGCCCAACTCGCCCTTTGGAAAGAAGCCTGCACGTTGTGCCTTTCAGCTCTAGGGCAATGTAGCACACCCAGAGCAGAAGTCCTACTTCAGCCAGATCAGGCCTGCAAAAAAACTGCGTTTCACAGGCCTTTGGAAGAGATGTTCCCGGTAGGCTGTAAGAGCACTGTGCAGAGCGAGTTGTTTCTTAGCTTCCCAAAGAGCTGGAAGCAAGATGCTGTGGGGCCCAACTCGCCCTTTGGAAAGAAGCCTGCACGTTGTGCCTTTCAGCTCTAGGGCAAAGTAGCACACCCAGAGCAGAAGTCCTACTTCAGCCAGATCAGGCCTGCAAAGAAACTGCGTTTCACAGGCCTTTGGAAGAGATGTTCCCGGTAGGCTGTAAGAGCACTGTGCAGAGTGAGTGGTTTCTTAGCTTCCCAAAGAGCTGGAAGCAAGATGCTGTGGGGCCCAACTCGCCCTTTGGAAAGAAGCCTGCACGTTGTTCCTTTCAGCTCTAGGGCAATGTAGCACACCCAGAGCAGAAGTCCTACTTCAGCCAGATCAGGCCTGCAAAGAAACTGCGTTTCACAGGCCTTTGGAAGAGATGTTCCCGGTAGGCTGTAAGAGCACTGTCCAGAGCGAGTGGTTTCTTAGCTTCCCAAAGAGCTGGAAGCAAGATGCTGTGGGGCCCAACTCGCCCTTTGGAAAGAAGCCTGCACGTTGTGCCTTTCAGCTCTAGAGCAAAGTAGCACACCCAGAGCAGAAGTCCTACTTCAGCCAGATCAGGCCTGCAAAGAAACTGCGTTTCACAGGCCTTTGGAAGAGATGTTCCCGGTAGGCTGTAAGAGCACTGTGCAGAGCGAGTGGTTTCTTAGCTTCCCAAAGAGCTGGAAGCAAGATGCTGTGGGGCCCAACTCGCCCTTTGGAAAGAAGCCTGCACGTTGTGCCTTTCAGCTCTAGGGCAAAGTAGCACACCCAGAGCAGAAGTCCTACTTCAGCCAGATCAGGCCTGCAAAGAAACTGCGTTTCACAGGCCTTTGGAATAGATGTTCCCACTAGGCTGTAAGAGCACTGTGCAGAGCGAGTTGTTTCTTAGCTTCCCAAAGAGCTGGAAGCAAGATGCTGTGGGGCCCAACTCGCCCTTTGGAAAGAAGCCTGCACGTTGTGCCTTTCAGCTCTAGGGCAAAGTAGCACACCCAGAGCAGAAGTCCTACTTCAGCCAGATCAGGCCTGCAAAGAAACTGCGTTTCACAGGCCTTTGGAAGAGATGTTCCCGGTAGGCTGTAAGAGCACTGTGCAGAGCGAGTGGTTTCTTAGCTTCCCAAAGAGCTGGAAGCAAGATGCTGTGGGGCCCAACTCGCCCTTTGGAAAGAAGCCTGCACGTTGTGCCTTTCAGCTCTAGGGCAAAGTAGCACACCCAGAGCAGAAGTCCTACTTCGGCCAGATCAGGCCTGCCAAGAAACTGCGTTTCACAGGCCTTTGGAAGAGATGTTCCCGGTAGGCTGTAAGAGCACTGTGCAGAGCGAGTGGTTTCTTAGCTTCCCAAAGAGCTGGAAGCAAGATGCTGTGGGGCCCAACTCGCCCTTTGGAAAGAAGCCTGCACGTTGTGCCTTTCAGCTCTAAGGCAAAGTAGCACACCCAGAGCAGAAGTCCTACTTCAGCCAGATCAGGCCTGCAAAGAAACTGCGTTTCACAGGCCTTTGGAAGAGATGTTCCCGGTAGGCTGTAAGAGCACTGTGCAGAGCGAGTGGTTTCTTAGCTTCCCAAAGAGCTGGAAGCAAGATGCTGTGGGGCCCAACTCGCCCTTTGGAAAGAAGCCTGCACGTTGTGCCTTTCAGCTCTAGGGCAAAGTAGCACACCCAGAGCAGAAGTCCTACTTCAGCCAGATCAGGCCTGCAAAGAAACTGCGTTTCACAGGCCTTTGGAATAGATGTTCCCACTAGGCTGTAAGAGCACTGTGCAGAGCGAGTTGTTTCTTAGCTTCCCAAAGAGCTGGAAGCAAGATGCTGTGGGGCCCAACTCGCCCTTTGGAAAGAAGCCTGCACGTTGTGCCTTTCAGCTCTAGGGCAAAGTAGCACACCCAGAGCAGAAGTCCTACTTCAGCCAGATCAGGCCTGCAAAGAAACTGCGTTTCACAGGCCTTTGGAAGAGATGTTCCCGGTAGGCTGTAAGAGCACTGTGCAGAGCGAGTGGTTTCTTAGCTTCCCAAAGAGCTGGAAGCAAGATGCTGTGGGGCCCAACTCGCCCTTTGGAAAGAAGCCTGCACGTTGTGCCTTTCAGCTCTAGGGCAAAGTAGCACACCCAGAGCAGAAGTCCTACTTCGGCCAGATCAGGCCTGCCAAGAAACTGCGTTTCACAGGCCTTTGGAAGAGATGTTCCCGGTAGGCTGTAAGAGCACTGTGCAGAGCGAGTGGTTTCTTAGCTTCCCAAAGAGCTGGAAGCAAGATGCTGTGGGGCCCAACTCGCCCTTTGGAAAGAAGCCTGCACGTTGTGCCTTTCAGCTCTAAGGCAAAGTAGCACACCCAGAGCAGAAGTCCTACTTCAGCCAGATCAGGCCTGCAAAGAAACTGCGTTTCACAGGCCTTTGGAAGAGATGTTCCCGGTAGGCTGTAAGAGCACTGTGCAGAGCGAGTGGTTTCTTAGCTTCCCAAAGAGCTGGAAGCAAGATGCTGTGGGGCCCAACTCGCCCTTTGGAAAGAAGCCTGCACGTTGTGCCTTTCAGCTCTAGGGCAAAGTAGCACACCCAGAGCAGAAGTCCTACTTCAGCCAGATCAGGCCTGCAAAGAAACTGCGTTTCACAGGCCTTTGGAAGAGATGTTCCCGGTAGGCTGTAAGAGCACTGTGCAGAGCGAGTATTTTCTTAGCTTCCCAAAGAGCTGGAAGCAAGATGCTGTGGGGCCCAACTCGCCCTTTGGAAAGAAGCCTGCACGTTGTGCCTTTCAGCTCTAGGGCAATGTAGCACACCCAGAGCAGAAGTCCTACTTCAGCCAGATCAGGCCTGCAAAAAAACTGCGTTTCACAGGCCTTTGGAAGAGATGTTCCCGGTAGGCTGTAAGAGCACTGTGCAGAGCGAGTTGTTTCTTAGCTTCCCAAAGAGCTGGAAGCAAGATGCTCTGGGGCCCAACTCGCCCTCTGGAAAGAAGCCTGCACGTTGTGCCTTTCAGCTCTAGGGCAAAGTAGCACACCCAGAGCAGAAGTCCTACTTCAGCCAGATCAGGCCTGCAAAGAAACTGCGTTTCACAGGCCTTTGGAAGAGATGTTCCCGGTAGGCTCTAAGAGCACTGTGCAGAGTGAGTGGTTTCTTAGCTTCCCAAAGAGCTGGAAGCAAGATGCTGTGGGGCCCAACTCGCCCTTTGGAAAGAAGCCTGCACGTTGTGCCTTTCAGCTCTAGGGCAATGTAGCACACCCAGAGCAGAAGTCCTACTTCAGCCAGATCAGGCCTGCAAAGAAACTGCGTTTCACAGGCCTTTGGAAGAGATGTTCCCAGTAGGCTGTAAGAGCACTGTGCAGAGCGAGTGGTTTCTTAGCTTCCCAAAGAGCTGGAAGCAAGATGCTGTGGGGCCCAACTCGCCCTTTGGAAAGAAGCCTGCACGTTGTGCCTTTCAGCTCTAGGGCAAAGTAGCACACCCAGAGCAGAAGTCCTACTTCAGCCAGATCAGGCCTGCAAAGAAACTGCGTTTCACAGGCCTTTGGAAGAGATGTTCCCGGTAGGCTGTAAGAGCACTGTGCAGAGCGAGTGGTTTCTTAGCTTCCCAAAGAGCTGGAAGCCAGATGCTGTGGGGCCCAACTCGCCCTTTGGAAAGAAGCCTGCACGTTGTGCCTTTCAGCTCTAGGGCAAAGTAGCACACCCAGAGCAGAAGTCCTACTTCAGCCAGATCAGGCCTGCAAAGAAACTGCGTTTCACAGGCCTTTGGAAGAGATGTTCCCACTAGGCTGTAAGAGCACTGTGCAGAGCGAGTTGTTTCTTAGCTTCCCAAAGAGCTGGAAGCAAGATGCTGTGGGGCCCAACTCGCCCTTTGGAAAGAAGCCTGCACGCTGTGCCTTTCAGCTCTAGGGCAAAGTTGCACACCCAGAGCAGAAGTCCTACTGCAGCCAGATCAGGCCTGCAAAGAAACTGCGTTTCACAGGCCTTTGGAAGAGATGTTCCCGGTAGGCTGTAAGAGCACTGTGCAGAGCGAGTGGTTTCTTAGCTTCCCAAAGAGCTGGAAGCAAGATGCTGTGGGGCCCAACTCGCCCTTTGGAAAGAAGCCTGCACGTTGTGCCTTTCAGCTCTAGGGCAAAGTAGCACACCCAGAGCAGAAGTCATACTTGAGCCAGATCAGGCCTGCCAAGAAACTGCGTTTCACAGGCCTTTGGAAGAGATGTTCCCGGTAGGCTGTAAGAGCACTGTGCAGAGCGAGTGGTTTCTTAGCTTCCCAAAGAGCTGGAAGCAAGATGGTGTGGGGCCCAACTCGCCCTTTGGAAAGAAGCCTGCACGTTGTGCCTTTCAGCTCTAAGGCAAAGTAGCACACCCAGAGCAGAAGTCCTACTTCAGCCAGATCAGGCCTGCAAAGAAACTGCGTTTCACAGGCCTTTGGAAGAGATGTTCCCGGTAGGCTGTAAGAGCACTGTGCAGAGCGAGTGGTTTCTTAGCTTCCCAAAGAGCTGGAAGCAAGATGCTGTGGGGCCCAACTCGCCCTTTGGAAAGAAGCCTGCACGTTGTGCCTTTCAGCTCTAGGGCAAAGTAGCACACCCAGAGCAGAAGTCCTACTTCAGCCAGATCAGGCCTGCAAAGAAACTGCGTTTCACAGGCCTTTGGAAGAGATGTTCCCGGTAGGCTGTAAGAGCACTGTGCAGAGCGAGTTGTTTCTTAGCTTCCCAAAGAGCTGGAAGCAAGATGCTGTGGGGCCCAACTCGCCCTTTGGAAAGAAGCCTGCACGTTGTGCCTTTCAGCTCTAGGGCAATGTAGCACACCCAGAGCAGAAGTCCTACTTCAGCCAGATCAGGCCTGCAAAGAAACTGCGTTTCACAGGCCTTTGGAAGAGATGTTCCCGGTAGGCTGTAAGAGCACTGTGCAGAGCGAGTTGTTTCTTAGCTTCCCAAAGAGCTGGAAGCAAGATGCTCTGGGGCCCAACTCGCCCTTTGGGAAGAAGCCTGCACGTTGTGCCTTTCAGCTCTAGGGCAAAGTAGCACACCCAGAGCAGAAGTCCTACTTCAGCCAGATCAGGCCTGCAAAGAAACTGCGTTTCACAGGCCTTTGGAAGAGATGTTCCCGGTAGGCTGTAAGAGCACTGTGCAGAGCGAGTTGTTTCTTAGCTTCCCAAAGAGCTGGAAGCAAGATGCTGTGGGGCCCAACTCGCCCTTTGGAAAGAAGCCTGCACGTTGTGCCTTTCAGCTCTAGGGCAATGTAGCACACCCAGAGCAGAAGTCCTACTTCAGCCAGATCAGGCCTGCAAAGAAACTGCGTTTCACAGGCCTTTGGAAGAGATGTTCCCGGTAGGCTGTAAGAGCACTGTGCAGAGCGAGTTGTTTCTTAGCTTCCCAAAGAGCTGGAAGCAAGATGCTCTGGGGCCCAACTCGCCCTTTGGGAAGAAGCCTGCACGTTGTGCCTTTCAGCTCTAGGGCAAAGTAGCACACCCAGAGCAGAAGTCCTACTTCAGCCAGATCAGGCCTGCAAAGAAACTGCGTTTCACAGGCCTTTGGAAGAGATGTTCCCGGTAGGCTGTAAGAGCACTGTGCAGATCGAGTGGTTTCTTAGCTTCCCAAAGAGCTGGAAGCAAGATGCTGTGGGGCCCAACTCGCCCTTTGGAAAGAAGCCTGCACGTTGTGCCTTTCAGCTCTAGGGCAATGTAGCACACCCAGAGCAGAAGACCTACTTTAGCCAGATCAGGCCTGCAAAGAAACTGCGTTTCACAGGCCTTTGGAAGAGATGTTCCCGGTAGGCTGTAAGAGCACTGTCCAGATCGAGTGGTTTCTTAGATTCCCAAAGAGCTGGAAGCAAGATGCTGTGGGGCCCAACTCGCCCTTTGGAAAGAAGCCTGCACGTTGTGCCTTTCAGCTCTAGGGCAAAGTAGCACACCCAGAGCAGAAGTCCTACTTCAGCCAGATCAGGCCTGCAAAGAAACTGCGTTTCACAGGCCTTTGGAAGAGATGTTCCCGGTAGGCTGTAAGAGCACTGTCCAGAGCGAGTGGTTTCTTAGCTTCCCAAAGAGCTGGAAGCAAGATGCTGTAGGGCCCAACTCGCCCTTTGGAAAGAAGCCTGCACGTTGTGCCTTTCAGCTCTAGGGCAAAGTAGCACACCCAGAGCAGAAGTCCTACTTCAGCCAGATCAGGCCTGCAAAGAAACTGCGTTTCACAGGCCTTTGGAAGAGATGTTCCCACTAGGCTGTAAGAGCACTGTGCAGAGCGAGTTGTTTCTTAGGTTCCCAAAGAGCTGGAAGCAAGATGCTGTGGGGCCCAACTCGCCCTTTGGAAAGAAGCCTGCACGTTGTGCCTTTCAGCTCTAGGGCAAAGTAGCACACCCAGAGCAGAAGTCCTACTTCAGCCAGATCAGGCCTGCAAAGAAACTGCGTTTGACAGGCCTTTGGAAGAGATGTTCCCGGTAGGCTGTAAGAGCACTGTGCAGAGCGAGTTGTTTCTTAGCTTCCCAAAGAGCTGGAAGCAAGATGCTGTAGGGCCCAACTCGCCCTTTGGAAAGAAGCCTGCACGTTGTCCCTTTCAGCTCTAGGGCAATGTAGCACAGCCAGAGCAGAAGTCCTACTTCAGCCAGGTCAGGCCAGCAAAGAAACTGCGTTTCACAGGCCTTTGGAAGAGATGTTCCCACTAGGGTGTAAGAGCACTGTGCAGAGCGAGTTGTTTCTTAGCTTCCCAAAGAGCTGGAAGCAAGATGCTGTGGGGCCCAACTCGCCCTTTGGAAAGAAGCCTGCACGTTGTGCCTTTCAGCTCTAAGGCAAAGTAGCACACCCAGAGCAGAAGTCCTACTTCACCCAGATCAGGCCTGCAAAGAGACTGCGTTTCTCAGGCCTTTGGAAGAGATGTTCCCGGTAGGCTGCTAGAGCACTGTGCAGAGCGAGTTGTTTCTCAGCTTCCCAAAGAGCTGGAAGCAAGATGCTGTGAGGCCGAACTCGGCCTTTGGAAAGCAGCCTGCACGTTGTGCCTTTGAGCTCTAGGGCAATGTAGCACACCCAGAGCAGAAGTCCTACTTCAGCCAGATCAGGCCTGCAAAGAAACTGCGTTTCACAGGCCTTTGGAAGAGATGTTCCCGGTAGGCTGTAACAGCACTGTGCAGAGCGAGTTGTTTCTTAGCTTCCCAAAGAGCTGGAAGCAAGATGCTGTGGGGCCCAACTCGCCCTTTGGAAAGAAGCCTGCACGTTGTGCCTTTCAGCTCTAGGGCAATGTAGCACACCCAGAGCAGAAGTCCTACTTCAGCCAGATCAGGCCTGCAAAGAAACTGCGTTTCACAGCCCTTTGGAAGAGATGTTCCCTGTAGGCTGTAAGAGCACTGTGCACAGCGAGTGGTTTCTTAGCTTCCCAAAGAGCTGGAAGCAAGATGCTGTGGGGCCCAACTCGCCCTTTGGAAAGAAGCCTGCACGTTGTGCCTTTCAGCTCTAGGGCAAAGTAGCACACCCAGAGCAGAAGTCCTACTTCAGCCAGATCAGGCCTGCAAAGAAACTGCGTTTCACAGGCCTTTGGAAGAGATGTTCCCACTAGGCTGTAAGAGCACTGTGCAGAGCGAGTTGTTTCTTAGCTTCCCAAAGAGCTGGAAGCAAGATGGTGTGGGGCCCAACTCGCCCTTTGGAAAGAAGCCTGCACGTTGTGCCTTTCAGCTCTGGGCAAAGTAGCACACCCAGAGCAGAAGTCCTACTTCAGCCAGATCAGGCCTGCAAAGAAACTGCGTTTCACAGGCCTTTGGAAGAGATGTTCCCGGTAGGCTGTAAGAGCACTGTGCAGAGCGAGTGGTTTCTTAGCTTCCCAAAGAGCTGGAAGCAAGATGCTGTGGGGCCCAACTCGCCCTTTGGAAAGAAGCCTGCACGTTGTGCCTTTCAGCTCTAGGGCAAAGTAGCACACCCAGAGCAGAAGTCCTACTTCAGCCAGATCAGGCCTGCAAAGAAACTGCGTTTCACAGGCCTTTGGAAGAGATGTTCCCGGTAGGCTGTAAGAGCACTGTGCAGAGCGAGTATTTTCTTAGCTTCCCAAAGAGCTGGAAGCAAGATGCTGTGGGGCCCAACTCGCCCTTTGGAAAGAAGCCTGCACGTTGTGCCTTTCAGCTCTAGGGCAATGTAGCACACCCAGAGCAGAAGTCCTACTTCAGCCAGATCAGGCCTGCAAAAAAACTGCGTTTCACAGGCCTTTGGAAGAGATGTTCCCGGTAGGGTGTAAGAGCACTGTGCAGAGCGAGTTGTTTCTTAGCTTCCCAAAGAGCTGGAATCAAGATGCTCTGGGGCCCAACTCGCCCTTGGGAAAGAAGCCTGCACGTTGTGCCTTTCAGCTCTAGGGCAAAGTAGCACACCCAGAGCAGAAGTCCTACTTCAGCCAGATCAGGCCTGCAAAGAAACTGCGTTTCACAGGCCTTTGGAAGAGATGTTCCCGGTAGGCTGTAAGAGCACTGTGCAGAGTGAGTGGTTTCTTAGCTTCCCAAAGAGCTGGAAGCAAGATGCTGTGGGGCCCAACTCGCCCTTTGGAAAGAAGCCTGCACGTTGTTCCTTTCAGCTCTAGGGCAATGTAGCACACCCAGAGCAGAAGTCCTACTTCAGCCAGATCAGGCCTGCAAAGAAACTGCGTTTCACAGGCCTTTGGAAGAGATGTTCCCGGTAGGCTGTAAGAGCACTGTCCAGAGCGAGTGGTTTCTTAGCTTCCCAAAGAGCTGGAAGCAAGATGCTGTGGGGCCCAACTCGCCCTTTGGAAAGAAGCCTGCACGTTGTGCCTTTCAGCTCTAGAGCAAAGTAGCACACCCAGAGCAGAAGTCCTACTTCAGCCAGATCAGGCCTGCAAAGAAACTGCGTTTCACAGGCCTTTGGAAGAGATGTTCCCGGTAGGCTGTAAGAGCACTGTGCAGAGCGAGTGGTTTCTTAGCTTCCCAAAGAGCTGGAAGCAAGATGCTGTGGGGCCCAACTCGCCCTTTGGAAAGAAGCCTGCACGTTGTGCCTTTCAGCTCTAGGGCAAAGTAGCACACCCAGAGCAGAAGTCCTACTTCAGCCAGATCAGGCCTGCAAAGAAACTGCGTTTCACAGGCCTTTGGAAGAGATGTTCCCGGTAGGCTGTAAGAGCACTGTGCAGAGCGAGTGGTTTCTTAGCTTCCCAAAGAGCTGGAAGCAAGATGCTGTGGGGCCCAACTCGCCCTTTGGAAAGAAGCCTGCACGTTGTGCCTTTCAGCTCTAGGGCAAAGTAGCACACCCAGAGCAGAAGTGCTACTTCAGCCAGATCAGGCCTGCAAAGAAACTGCGTTTCACAGGCCTTTGGAAGAGATGTTCCCGGTAGGCTGTAAGAGCACTGTGCAGAGCGAGTTGTTTCTTAGCTTCCCAAAGAGCTGGAAGCAAGATGCTGTGGGGCCCAACTCGCCCTTTGGAAAGCAGCCTGCACGTTGTGCCTTTCAGCTCTAGGGCAAAGTAGCACACCCAGAGCAGAAGTCCTACTTCAGCCAGATCAGGCCTGCAAAGAAACTGTGTTTCACAGGCCTTTGGAAGAGATGTTCCCGGTAGGCTGTAAGAGCACTGTGCAGAGCGAGTTGTTTCTCAGCTTCCCAAAGAGCTGGAAGCAAGATGCTGTGGGGCCCAACTCGCCCTTTGGAAAGCAGCCTGCACGTTGTGCCTTTCAGCTCTAGGGCAAAGTAGCACACCCAGAGCAGAAGTCCTACTTCAGCCAGATCAGGCCTGCAAAGAAACTGCGTTTCACAGGCCTTTGGAAGAGATGTTCCCGGTAGGCTGTAAGAGCACTGTGCAGAGCGAGTTGTTTCTTAGCTTCCCAAAGAGCTGGAAGCAAGATGCTGTGGGGCCCAACTCGCCCTTTGGAAAGAAGCCTGCACGTTGTGCCTTTCAGCTCTAGGGCAAAGTAGCACACCCAGAGCAGAAGTCCTACTTCAGCCAGATCAGGCCTGCAAAGAAACTGCGTTTCACAGGCCTTTGGAAGAGATGTTCCCGGTAGGCTGTAACAGCACTGTGCAGAGCGAGTTGTTTCTTAGCTTCCCAAAGAGCTGGAAGCAAGATGCTGTGGGGCCCAACTCGCCC
This sequence comes from Equus caballus, assembly GCF_041296265.1. Taxonomy (NCBI): domain Eukaryota; kingdom Metazoa; phylum Chordata; class Mammalia; order Perissodactyla; family Equidae; genus Equus; species Equus caballus. The sequence goes on from NC_091695.1 coordinate 22,483,047, forward strand.
TTTGGAAAGAAGCCTGCACGTTGTGCCTTTCAGCTCTAGGGCAAAGTAGCACACCCAGAGCAGAAGTCCTACTTCAGCCAGATCAGGCCTGCAAAGAAACTGCGTTTCACAGCCCTTTGGAAGAGATGTTCCCTGTAGGCTGTAAGAGCACTGTGCAGAGCGAGTGGTTTCTTAGCTTCCCAAAGAGCTGGAAGCAAGATGCTGTGGGGCCCAACTCGCCCTTTGGAAAGAAGCCTGCACGTTGTGCCTTTCAGCTCTAGGGCAAAGTAGCACACCCAGAGCAGAAGTCCTACTTCAGCCAGATCAGGCCTGCAAAGAAACTGCGTTTCACAGGCCTTTGGAAGAGATGTTCCCACTAGGCTGTAAGAGCACTGTGCAGAGCGAGTTGTTTCTTAGCTTCCCAAAGAGCTGGAAGCAAGATGGTGTTGACCCAACTCGCCCTTTGGAAAGAAGCCTGCACGTTGTGCCTTTCAGCTCTGGGCAAAGTAGCACACCCAGAGCAGAAGTCCTACTTCAGCCAGATCAGGCCTGCAAAGAAACTGCGTTTCACAGGCCTTTGGAAGAGATGTTCCCGGTAGGCTGTAAGAGCACTGTACAGAGCGAGTGGTTTCCTAGCTTCCCAAAGAGCTGGAAGTGAGATGCTGTGGGGCCCAACTCGCCCTTTGGAAAGAAGCCTGCACGTTGTGCCTTTCAGCTCTAGGGCAATGTAGCACACCCAGAGCAGAAGTCCTACTTCAGCCAGATCAGGCCTGCAAAGAAACTGCGTTTCACAGGCCTTTGGAAGAGATGTTCCCGGTAGGCTGTAAGAGCACTGTGCAGAGCGAGTTGTTTCTTAGCTTCCCAAAGAGCTGGAAGCAAGTTGCTGTGGGGCCCAACTCGCCCTTTGGAAAGAAGCCTGCACGTGGTGCCTTTCAGCTCTAGGGCAAAGTAGCAGACCCAGAGCAGAAGTCCTACTTCAGCCAGATCAGGCCTGCAAAGAAACTGCGTTTCACAGGCCTTTGGAAGAGATGTTCCCAGTAGGCTGTAAGAGCATTGTGCAGAGCGAGTTGTTTCTTAGCTTCCCAAAGAGCTGGAAGCAAGATGCTGTGGGGCCAAACTCGCCCTTTGGAAAGAAGCCTGCACGTTGTGCCTTTCAGCTCTAGGGCAAAGCAGCACACCCAGAGCAGAAGTCCTACTTGAGCCAGATCAGGCCTGCAAAGAAACTGCGTTTCACAGGCCTTTGGAAGAGATGTTCCCGGTAGGCTGTAAGAGCACTGTGCAGAGCGAGTGGTTTCTTAGCTTCCCAAAGAGCTGGAAGCAAGATGCTGTGGGGCCCAACTCGCCCTTTGGAAAGAAGCCTGCACGTTGTGCCTTTCAACTCTAGGGCAAAGTAGCACACCCAGAGCAGAAGTCCTACTTCAGCCAGATCAGGCCTGCAAAGAAACTGCGTTTCACAGGCCTTTGGAAGAGATGTTCCCGGTAGGCTGTAACAGCACTGTGCAGAGCGAGTGGTTTCTTAGCTTCCCAAAGAGCTGGAAGCAAGATGCTGTGGGGCCCAACTCGCCCTTTGGAAATAAGCCTGCACGTTGTGCCTTTCAGCTCTAGGGCAAAGTAGCACACCCAGAGCAGAAGTCCTACTTCAGCCAGATCAGGCCTGCGAAGAAACTGCGTTTCACAGGCCTTTGGAAGAGATGTTCCCGGTAGGCTGTAAGAGCACTGTGCAGTGCGAGTTGTTTCTCAACTTCCCAAAGAGCTTGAAGCAAGATGCTGTGGGGCCCAACTCGCCCTTTGGAAAGCAGCCTGCACGTTGTGCCTTTCAGCTCTAGGGCAAAGTAGCACACCCAGAGCAGAAGTCCTACTTCAGCCAGATCAGGCCTGCAAAGAAACTGCGTTTCACAGGCCTTTGGAAGAGATGTTCCCGGTAGGCTGTAAGAGCACTGTGCAGAGCGAGTTGTTTCTTAGCTTCCCAAAGAGCTGGAAGCAAGATGCTGTGGGGCCCAAATCGCCCTTTGGAAAGAAGCCTGCACGTTGTGCCTTTCAGCTCTAGGGCAATGTAGCACACCCAGAGCAGAAGTCCTACTTCAGCCAGATCAGGCCTGCAAAGAAACTGCGTTTCACAGCCCTTTGGAAGAGATGTTCCCGGTAGGCTGTAAGAGCACTGTGCAGAGCGAGTGGTTTCTTAGCTTCCCAAAGAGCTGGAAGCAAGATGCTGTGGGGCCCAACTCGCCCTTTGGAAAGAAGCCTGCACGTTGTGCCTTTCAGCTCTAGGGCAAAGTAGCACACCCAGAGCAGAAGTCCTACTTCAGCCAGATCAGGCCTGCAAAGAAACTGCGTTTCACAGGCCTTTGGAAGAGATGTTCCCGGTAGGCTGTAACAGCACTGTGCAGAGCGAGTTGTTTCTTAGCTTCCCAAAGAGCTGGAAGCAAGATGCTGTGGGGCCCAACTCGCTTTTGGAAAGAAGCCTGCACGTTGTGCCTTTCAGCTCTAGGGCAAAGTAGCACACCCAGAGCAGAAGTCCTACTTCAGCCAGATCAGGCCTGCAAAGAAACTGCGTTTCACAGCCCTTTGGAAGAGGTGTTCCCTGTAGGCTGTAAGAGCACTGTGCAGAGCGAGTGGTTTCTTAGCTTCCCAAAGAGCTGGAAGCAAGATGCTGTGGGGCCCAACTCGCCCTTTGGAAAGAAGCCTGCACGTTGTGCCTTTCAGCTCTACGGCAAAGTAGCACACCCAGAGCAGAAGTCCTACTTCAGCCAGATCAGGCCTGCGAAGAAACTGCGTTTCACAGGCCTTTGGAAGAGATGTTCCCACTAGGCTGTAAGAGCACTGTGCAGAGCGAGTTGTTTCTTAGCTTCCCAAAGAGCTGGAAGCAAGATGGTGTTGGGCCCAACTCGCCCTTTGGAAAGAAGCCTGCACGTTGTGCCTTTCAGCTCTGGGCAAAGTAGCACACCCAGAGCAGAAGTCCTACTTCAGCCAGATCAGGCCTGCAAAGAAACTGCGTTTCACAGGCCTTTGGAAGAGATGTTCCCGGTAGGCTGTAAGAGCACTGTACAGAGCGAGTGGTTTCCTATCTTCCCAAAGAGCTGGAAGTGAGATGCTGTGGGGCCCAACTCGCCCTTTGGAAAGAAGCCTGCACGTTGTGCCTTTCAGCTCTAGGGCAATGTAGCACACCCAGAGCAGAAGTCCTACTTCAGCCAGATCAGGCCTGCAAAGAAACTGCGTTTCACAGGCCTTTGGAAGAGATGTTCCCGGTAGGCTGTAAGAGCACTGTGCAGAGCGAGTTGTTTCTTAGCTTCCCAAAGAGCTGGAAGCAAGATGCTGTGGGGCCCAACTCGCCCTTTGGAAAGACGCCTGCACGTGGTGCCTTTCAGCTCTAGGGCAAAGTAGCACACCCAGAGCAGAAGTCCTACTTCAGCCAGATCAGGCCTGCAAAGAAACTGCGTTTCACAGGCCTTTGGAAGAGATGTTCCCAGTAGGCTGTAAGAGCACTGTGCAGAGCGAGTGGTTTCTTAGCTTCCCAAAGAGCTGGAAGCAAGATGCTGTGGGGCCCAACTCGCCCTTTGGAAAGAAGCCTGCACGTTGTGCCTTTCAGCTCTAGGGCAAAGCAGCACACCCAGAGCAGAAGTCCTACTTGAGCCAGATCAGGCCTGCAAAGAAACTGCGTTTCACAGGCCTTTGGAAGAGATGTTCCCGGTAGGCTGTAAGAGCACTGTGCAGAGCGAGTGGTTTCTTAGCTTCCCAAAGAGCTGGAAGCAAGATGCTGTGGGGCCCAACTCGCCCTTTGGAAAGAAGCCTGCACGTTGTGCCTTTCAGCTCTAGGGCAAAGTAGCACACCCAGAGCAGAAGTCCTACTTCAGCCAGATCAGGCCTGCAAAGAAACTGCGTTTCACAGGCCTTTGGAAGAGATGTTCCCGGTAGGCTGTAAGAGCACTGTGCAGAGCGAGTGGTTTCTTAGCTTCCCAAAGAGCTGGAAGCAAGATGCTGTGGGGCCCAACTCGCCCTTTGGAAAGAAGCCTGCACGTTGTGCCTTTCAGCTCTAGGGCAAAGTAGCACACCCAGAGCAGAAGTCCTACTTCAGCCAGATCAGGCCTGCGAAGAAACTGCGTTTCACAGGCCTTTGGAAGAGATGTTCCCGGTAGGCTGTAAGAGCACTGTGCAGAGCGAGTTGTTTCTCAGCTTCCCAAAGAGCTGGAAGCAAGATGCTGTGGGGCCCAACTCGCCCTTTGGAAAGCAGCCTGCACGTTGTGCCTTTCAGCTCTAGGGCAAAGTAGCACACCCAGAGCAGAAGTCCTACTTCAGCCAGATCAGGCCTGCAAAGAAACTGCGTTTCACAGGCCTTTGGAAGAGATGTTCCCGGTAGGCTGTAAGAGCACTGTGCAGAGCGAGTTGTTTCTTAGCTTCCCAAAGAGCTGGAAGCAAGATGCTGTGGTTCCCAAATCGCCCTTTGGAAAGAAGCCTGCACGTTGTGCCTTTCAGCTCTAGGGCAATGTAGCACACCCAGAGCAGAAGTCCTACTTCAGCCAGATCAGGCCTGCAAAGAAACTGCGTTTCACAGGCCTTTGGAAGAGATGTTCCCGGTAGGCTGTAAGAGCACTGTGCAGAGCGAGTGGTTTCTTAGCTTCCCAAAGAGCTGGAAGCAAGATGCTGTGGGGCCCAACTCGCCCTTTGGAAAGAAGCCTGCACGTTGTGCCTTTCAGCTCTAGGGCAAAGTAGCACACCCAGAGCAGAAGTCCTACTTCAGCCAGATCAGGCCTGCAAAGAAACTGCGTTTCACAGGCCTTTGGAAGAGATGTTCCCGGTAGGCTGTAACAGCACTGTGCAGAGCGAGTTGTTTCTTAGCTTCCCAAAGAGCTGGAAGCAAGATGCTGTGGGGCCCAACTCGCCCTTTGGAAAGAAGCCTGCACGTTGTGCCTTTCAGCTCTAGGGCAATGTAGCACACCCAGAGCAGAAGTCCTACTTCAGCCAGATCAGGCCTGCAAAGAAACTGCGTTTCACAGCCCTTTGGAAGAGATGTTCCCTGTAGGCTGTAAGAGCACTGTGCAGAGCGAGTGGTTTCTTAGCTTCCCAACGAGCTGGAAGCAAGATGCTGTGGGGCCCAACTCGCCCTTTGGAAAGAAGCCTGCACGTTGTGCCTTTCAGCTCTAGGGCAAAGTAGCACACCCAGAGCAGAAGTCCTACTTCAGCCAGATCAGGCCTGCAAAGAAACTGCGTTTCACAGGCCTTTGGAAGAGATGTTCCCACTAGGCTGTAAGAGCACTGTGCAGAGCGAGTTGTTTCTTAGCTTCCCAAAGAGCTGGAAGCAAGATGGTGTGGGGCCCAACTCGCCCTTTGGAAAGAAGCCTGCACGTTGTGCCTTTCAGCTCTGGGCAAAGTAGCACACCCAGAGCAGAAGTCCTACTTCAGCCAGATCAGGCCTGCAAAGAAACTGCGTTTCACAGGCCTTTGGAAGAGATGTTCCCGGTAGGCTGTAAGAGCACTGTGCAGAGCGAGTGGTTTCTTAGCTTCCCAAAGAGCTGGAAGCAAGATGCTGTGGGGCCCAACTCGCCCTTTGGAAAGAAGCCTGCACGTTGTGCCTTTCAGCTCTAGGGCAAAGTAGCACACCCAGAGCAGAAGTCCTACTTCAGCCAGATCAGGCCTGCAAAGAAACTGCGTTTCACAGGCCTTTGGAAGAGATGTTCCCGGTAGGCTGTAAGAGCACTGTGCAGAGCGAGTATTTTCTTAGCTTCCCAAAGAGCTGGAAGCAAGATGCTGTGGGGCCCAACTCGCCCTTTGGAAAGAAGCCTGCACGTTGTGCCTTTCAGCTCTAGGGCAATGTAGCACACCCAGAGCAGAAGTCCTACTTCAGCCAGATCAGGCCTGCAAAAAAACTGCGTTTCACAGGCCTTTGGAAGAGATGTTCCCGGTAGGCTGTAAGAGCACTGTGCAGAGCGAGTTGTTTCTTAGCTTCCCAAAGAGCTGGAAGCAAGATGCTCTGGGGCCCAACTCGCCCTTTGGAAAGAAGCCTGCACGTTGTGCCTTTCAGCTCTAGGGCAAAGTAGCACACCCAGAGCAGAAGTCCTACTTCAGCCAGATCAGTCCTGCAAAGAAACTGCGTTTCACAGGCCTTTGGAAGAGATGTTCCCGGTAGGCTGTAAGAGCTCTGTGCAGAGTGAGTGGTTTCTTAGCTTCCCAAAGAGCTGGAAGCAAGATGCTGTGGGGCCCAACTCGCCCTTTGGAAAGAAGCCTGCACGTTGTTCCTTTCAGCTCTAGGGCAATGTAGCACACCCAGAGCAGAAGTCCTACTTCAGCCAGATCAGGCCTGCAAAGAAACTGCGTTTCACAGGCCTTTGGAAGAGATGTTCCCGGTAGGCTGTAAGAGCACTGTCCAGAGCGAGTGGTTTCTTAGCTTCCCAAAGAGCTGGAAGCAAGATGCTGTGGGGCCCAACTCGCCCTTTGGAAAGAAGCCTGCACGTTGTGCCTTTCAGCTCTAGAGCAAAGTAGCACACCCAGAGCAGAAGTCCTACTTCAGCCAGATCAGGCCTGCAAAGAAACTGCGTTTCACAGGCCTTTGGAAGAGATGTTCCCGGTAGGCTGTAAGAGCACTGTGCAGAGCGAGTGGTTTCTTAGCTTCCCAAAGAGCTGGAAGCAAGATGCTGTGGGGCCCAACTCGCCCTTTGGAAAGAAGCCTGCACGTTGTGCCTTTCAGCTCTAGGGCAAAGTAGCACACCCAGAGCAGAAGTCCTACTTCAGCCAGATCAGGCCTGCAAAGAAACTGCGTTTCACAGGCCTTTGGAATAGATGTTCCCACTAGGCTGTAAGAGCACTGTGCAGAGCGAGTTGTTTCTTAGCTTCCCAAAGAGCTGGAAGCAAGATGCTGTGGGGCCCAACTCGCCCTTTGGAAAGAAGCCTGCACGTTGTGCCTTTCAGCTCTAGGGCAAAGTAGCACACCCAGAGCAGAAGTCCTACTTCAGCCAGATCAGGCCTGCAAAGAAACTGCGTTTCACAGGCCTTTGGAAGAGATGTTCCCGGTAGGCTGTAAGAGCACTGTGCAGAGCGAGTGGTTTCTTAGCTTCCCAAAGAGCTGGAAGCAAGATGCTGTGGGGCCCAACTCGCCCTTTGGAAAGAAGCCTGCACGTTGTGCCTTTCAGCTCTAGGGCAAAGTAGCACACCCAGAGCAGAAGTCCTACTTCAGCCAGATCAGGCCTGCCAAGAAACTGCGTTTCACAGGCCTTTGGAAGAGATGTTCCCGGTAGGCTGTAAGAGCACTGTGCAGAGCGAGTGGTTTCTTAGCTTCCCAAAGAGCTGGAAGCAAGATGCTGTGGGGCCCAACTCGCCCTTTGGAAAGAAGCCTGCACGTTGTGCCTTTCAGCTCTAAGGCAAAGTAGCACACCCAGAGCAGAAGTCCTACTTCAGCCAGATCAGGCCTGCAAAGAAACTGCGTTTCACAGGCCTTTGGAAGAGATGTTCCCGGTAGGCTGTAAGAGCACTGTGCAGAGCGAGTGGTTTCTTAGCTTCCCAAAGAGCTGGAAGCAAGATGCTGTGGGGCCCAACTCGCCCTTTGGAAAGAAGCCTGCACGTTGTGCCTTTCAGCTCTAGGGCAAAGTAGCACACCCAGAGCAGAAGTCCTACTTCAGCCAGATCAGGCCTGCAAAGAAACTGCGTTTCACAGGCCTTTGGAAGAGATGTTCCCGGAAGGCTCTAAGAGCACTGTGCAGAGTGAGTGGTTTCTTAGCTTCCCAAAGAGCTGGAAGCAAGATGCTGTGGGGCCCAACTCGCCCTTTGGAAAGAAGCCTGCACGTTGTGCCTTTCAGCTCTAGGGCAATGTAGCACACCCAGAGCAGAAGTCCTACTTCAGCCAGATCAGGCCTGCAAAGAAACTGCGTTTCACAGGCCTTTGGAAGAGATGTTCCCAGTAGGCTGTAACAGCACTGTGCAGAGCGAGTGGTTTCTTAGCTTCCCAAAGAGCTGGAAGCAAGATGCTGTGGGGCCCAACTCGCCCTTTGGAAAGAAGCCTGCACGTTGTGCCTTTCAGCTCTAGGGCAAAGTAGCACACCCAGAGCAGAAGTCCTACTTCAGCCAGATCAGGCCTGCAAAGAAACTGCGTTTCACAGGCCTTTGGAAGAGATGTTCCCGGTAGGCTGTAAGAGCACTGTGCAGAGCGAGTGGTTTCTTAGCTTCCCAAAGAGCTGGAAGCAAGATGTTGTGGGGCCCAACTCGCCCTTTGGAAAGAAGCCTGCACGTTGTGCCTTTCAGCTCTAGGGCAAAGTAGCACACCCAGAGCAGAAGTCCTACTTCAGCCAGATCAGGCCTGCAAAGAAACTGCGTTTCACAGGCCTTTGGAAGAGATGTTCCCACTAGGCTGTAAGAGCACTGTGCAGAGCGAGTTGTTTCTTAGCTTCCCAAAGAGCTGGAAGCAAGATGCTGTGGGGCCCAACTCGCCCTTTGGAAAGAAGCCTGCACGCTGTGCCTTTCAGCTCTAGGACAAAGTAGCACACCCAGAGCAGAAGTCCTACTTCAGCCAGATCAGGCCTGCAAAGAAACTGCGTTTCACAGCCCTTTGGAAGAGATGTTCCCTGTAGGCTGTAAGAGCACTGTGCAGAGCGAGTGGTTTCTTAGCTTCCCAACGAGCTGGAAGCAAGATGCTGTGGGGCCCAACTCGCCCTTTGGAAAGAAGCCTGCACGTTGTGCCTTTCAGCTCTAGGGCAAAGTAGCACACCCAGAGCAGAAGTCCTACTTCAGCCAGATCAGGCCTGCAAAGAAACTGCGTTTCACAGGCCTTTGGAAGAGATGTTCCCACTAGGCTGTAAGAGCACTGTGCAGAGCGAGTTGTTTCTTAGCTTCCCAAAGAGCTGGAAGCAAGATGGTGTGGGGCCCAACTCGCCCTTTGGAAAGAAGCCTGCACGTTGTGCCTTTCAGCTCTGGGCAAAGTAGCACACCCAGAGCAGAAGTCCTACTTCAGCCAGATCAGGCCTGCAAAGAAACTGCGTTTCACAGGCCTTTGGAAGAGATGTTCCCGGTAGGCTGTAAGAGCACTGTGCAGAGCGAGTGTTTTCTTAGCTTCCCAAAGAGCTGGAAGCAAGATGCTGTGGGGCCCAACTCGCCCTTTGGAAAGAAGCCTGCACGTTGTGCCTTTCAGCTCTAGGGCAAAGTAGCACACGCAGAGCAGAAGTCCTACTTCAGCCAGATCAGGCCTGCAAAGAAACTGCGTTTCACAGGCCTTTGGAAGAGATGTTCCCGGTAGGCTGTAAGAGCACTGTGCAGAGCGAGTATTTTCTTAGCTTCCCAAAGAGCTGGAAGCAAGATGCTGTGGGGCCCAACTCGCCCTTTGGAAAGAAGCCTGCACGTTGTGCCTTTCAGCTCTAGGGCAATGTAGCACACCCAGAGCAGAAGTCCTACTTCAGCCAGATCAGGCCTGCAAAAAAACTGCGTTTCACAGGCCTTTGGAAGAGATGTTCCCGGTAGGCTGTAAGAGCACTGTGCAGAGCGAGTTGTTTCTTAGCTTCCCAAAGAGCTGGAAGCAAGATGCTCTGGGGCCCAACTCGCCCTTTGGAAAGAAGCCTGCACGTTGTGCCTTTCAGCTCTAGGGCAAAGTAGCACACCCAGAGCAGAAGTCCTACTTCAGCCAGATCAGTCCTGCAAAGAAACTGCGTTTCACAGGCCTTTGGAAGAGATGTTCCCGGTAGGCTGTAAGAGCTCTGTGCAGAGTGAGTGGTTTCTTAGCTTCCCAAAGAGCTGGAAGCAAGATGCTGTGGGGCCCAACTCGCCCTTTGGAAAGAAGCCTGCACGTTGTGCCTTTCAGCTCTAGGGCAATGTAGCACACCCAGAGCAGAAGTCCTACTTCAGCCAGATCAGGCCTGCAAAGAAACTGCGTTTCACAGGCCTTTGGAAGAGATGTTCCCGGTAGGCTGTAAGAGCACTGTCCAGAGCGAGTGGTTTCTTAGCTTCCCAAAGAGCTGGAAGCAAGATGCTGTGGGGCCCAACTCGCCCTTTGGAAAGAAGCCTGCACGTTGTGCCTTTCAGCTCTAGAGCAAAGTAGCACACCCAGAGCAGAAGTCCTACTTCAGCCAGATCAGGCCTGCAAAGAAACTGCGTTTCACAGGCCTTTGGAAGAGATGTTCCCGGTAGGCTGTAAGAGCACTGTGCAGAGCGAGTGGTTTCTTAGCTTCCCAAAGAGCTGGAAGCAAGATGCTGTGGGGCCCAACTCGCCCTTTGGAAAGAAGCCTGCACGTTGTGCCTTTCAGCTCTAGGGCAAAGTAGCACACCCAGAGCAGAAGTCCTACTTCAGCCAGATCAGGCCTGCAAAGAAACTGCGTTTCACAGGCCTTTGGAATAGATGTTCCCACTAGGCTGTAAGAGCACTGTGCAGAGCGAGTTGTTTCTTAGCTTCCCAAAGAGCTGGAAGCAAGATGCTGTGGGGCCCAACTCGCCCTTTGGAAAGAAGCCTGCACGTTGTGCCTTTCAGCTCTAGGGCAAAGTAGCACACCCAGAGCAGAAGTCCTACTTCAGCCAGATCAGGCCTGCAAAGAAACTGCGTTTCACAGGCCTTTGGAAGAGATGTTCCCGGTAGGCTGTAAGAGCACTGTGCAGAGCGAGTGGTTTCTTAGCTTCCCAAAGAGCTGGAAGCAAGATGCTGTGGGGCCCAACTCGCCCTTTGGAAAGAAGCCTGCACGTTGTGCCTTTCAGCTCTAGGGCAAAGTAGCACACCCAGAGCAGAAGTCCTACTTCAGCCAGATCAGGCCTGCAAAGAAACTGCGTTTCACAGGCCTTTGGAAGAGATGTTCCCGGTAGGCTGTAAGAGCACTGTGCAGAGCGAGTGGTTTCTTAGCTTCCCAAAGAGCTGGAAGCAAGATGCTGTGGGGCCCAACTCGCCCTTTGGAAAGAAGCCTGCACGTTGTGCCTTTCAGCTCTAAGGCAAAGTAGCACACCCAGAGCAGAAGTCCTACTTCAGCCAGATCAGGCCTGCAAAGAAACTGCGTTTCACAGGCCTTTGGAAGAGATGTTCCCGGTAGGCTGTAAGAGCACTGTGCAGAGCGAGTGGTTTCTTAGCTTCCCAAAGAGCTGGAAGCAAGATGCTGTGGGGCCCAACTCGCCCTTTGGAAAGAAGCCTGCACGTTGTGCCTTTCAGCTCTAGGGCAAAGTAGCACACCCAGAGCAGAAGTCCTACTTCAGCCAGATCAGGCCTGCAAAGAAACTGCGTTTCACAGGCCTTTGGAAGAGATGTTCCCGGTAGGCTCTAAGAGCACTGTGCAGAGTGAGTGGTTTCTTAGCTTCCCAAAGAGCTGGAAGCAAGATGCTGTGGGGCCCAACTCGCCCTTTGGAAAGAAGCCTGCACGTTGTGCCTTTCAGCTCTAGGGCAATGTAGCACACCCAGAGCAGAAGTCCTACTTCAGCCAGATCAGGCCTGCAAAGAAACTGCGTTTCACAGGCCTTTGGAAGAGATGTTCCCAGTAGGCTGTAAGAGCACTGTGCAGAGCGAGTGGTTTCTTAGCTTCCCAAAGAGCTGGAAGCAAGATGCTGTGGGGCCCAACTCGCCCTTTGGAAAGAAGCCTGCACGTTGTGCCTTTCAGCTCTAGGGCAAAGTAGCACACCCAGAGCAGAAGTCCTACTTCAGCCAGATCAGGCCTGCAAAGAAACTGCGTTTCACAGGCCTTTGGAAGAGATGTTCCCGGTAGGCTGTAAGAGCACTGTGCAGAGCGAGTGGTTTCTTAGCTTCCCAAAGAGCTGGAAGCAAGATGCTGTGGGGCCCAACTCGCCCTTTGGAAAGAAGCCTGCACGTTGTGCCTTTCAGCTCTAGGGCAAAGTAGCACACCCAGAGCAGAAGTCCTACTTCAGCCAGATCAGGCCTGCAAAGAAACTGCGTTTCACAGGCCTTTGGAAGAGATGTTCCCACTAGGCTGTAAGAGCACTGTGCAGAGCGAGTTGTTTCTTAGCTTCCCAAAGAGCTGGAAGCAAGATGCTGTGGGGCCCAACTCGCCCTTTGGAAAGAAGCCTGCACGCTGTGCCTTTCAGCTCTAGGACAAAGTAGCACACCCAGAGCAGAAGTCCTACTTCAGCCAGATCAGGCCTGCAAAGAAACTGCGTTTCACAGGCCTTTGGAAGAGATGTTCCCGGTAGGCTGTAAGAGCACTGTGCAGAGCGAGTGGTTTCTTAGCTTCCCAAAGAGCTGGAAGCAAGATGCTGTGGGGCCCAACTCGCCCTTTGGAAAGAAGCCTGCACGTTGTGCCTTTCAGCTCTAGGGCAAAGTAGCACACCCAGAGCAGAAGTCATACTTGAGCCAGATCAGGCCTGCCAAGAAACTGCGTTTCACAGGCCTTTGGAAGAGATGTTCCCGGTAGGCTGTAAGAGCACTGTGCAGAGCGAGTGGTTTCTTAGCTTCCCAAAGAGCTGGAAGCAAGATGGTGTGGGGCCCAACTCGCCCTTTGGAAAGAAGCCTGCACGTTGTGCCTTTCAGCTCTAAGGCAAAGTAGCACACCCAGAGCAGAAGTCCTACTTCAGCCAGATCAGGCCTGCAAAGAAACTGCGTTTCACAGGCCTTTGGAAGAGATGTTCCCGGTAGGCTGTAAGAGCACTGTGCAGAGCGAATGGTTTCTTAGCTTCCCAAAGAGCTGGAAGCAAGATGCTGTGGGGCCCAACTCGCCCTTTGGAAAGAAGCCTGCACGTTGTGCCTTTCAGCTCTAGGGCAAAGTAGCACACCCAGAGCAGAAGTCCTACTTCAGCCAGATCAGGCCTGCAAAGAAACTGCGTTTCACAGGCCTTTGGAAGAGATGTTCCCGGTAGGCTGTAAGAGCACTGTGCAGAGCGAGTATTTTCTTAGCTTCCCAAAGAGCTGGAAGCAAGATGCTGTGGGGCCCAACTCGCCCTTTGGAAAGAAGCCTGCACGTTGTGCCTTTCAGCTCTAGGGCAATGTAGCACACCCAGAGCAGAAGTCCTACTTCAGCCAGATCAGGCCTGCAAAGAAACTGCGTTTCACAGGCCTTTGGAAGAGATGTTCCCGGTAGGCTGTAAGAGCACTGTGCAGAGCGAGTTGTTTCTTAGCTTCCCAAAGAGCTGGAAGCAAGATGCTCTGGGGCCCAACTCGCCCTTTGGGAAGAAGCCTGCACGTTGTGCCTTTCAGCTCTAGGGCAAAGTAGCACACCCAGAGCAGAAGTCCTACTTCAGCCAGATCAGGCCTGCAAAGAAACTGCGTTTCACAGGCCTTTGGAAGAGATGTTCCCGGTAGGCTGTAAGAGCACTGTGCAGAGCGAGTTGTTTCTTAGCTTCCCAAAGAGCTGGAAGCAAGATGGTGTGGGGCCCAACTCGCCCTTTGGAAAGAAGCCTGCACGTTGTGCCTTTCAGCTCTGGGCAAAGTAGCACACCCAGAGCAGAAGTCCTACTTCAGCCAGATCAGGCCTGCAAAGAAACTGCGTTTCACAGGCCTTTGGAAGAGATGTTCCCGGTAGGCTGTAAGAGCACTGTGCAGAGCGAGTGGTTTCTTAGCTTCCCAAAGAGCTGGAAGCAAGATGCTGTGGGGCCCAACTCGCCCTTTGGAAAGAAGCCTGCACGTTGTGCCTTTCAGCTCTAGGGCAAAGTAGCACACCCAGAGCAGAAGTCCTACTTCAGCCAGATCAGGCCTGCCAAGAAACTGCGTTTCACAGGCCGTTGGAAGAGATGTTCCCGGTAGGCTGTAAGAGCACTGTGCAGAGCGAGTGGTTTCTTAGCTTCCCAAAGAGCTGGAAGCAAGATGCTGTGGGGCCCAACTCGCCCTTTGGAAAGAAGCCTGCACGTTGTGCCTTTCAGCTCTAGGGCAAAGTAGCACACCCAGAGCAGAAGTCCTACTTCAGCCAGATCAGGCCTGCAAAGAAACTGCGTTTCACAGGCCTTTGGAAGAGATGTTCCCGGTAGGCTCTAAGAGCACTGTGCAGAGTGAGTGGTTTCTTAGCTTCCCAAAGAGCTGGAAGCAAGATGCTGTGGGGCCCAACTCGCCCTTTGGAAAGAAGCCTGCACGTTGTGCCTTTCAGCTCTAGGGCAATGTAGCACACCCAGAGCAGAAGTCCTACTTCAGCCAGATCAGGCCTGCAAAGAAACTGCGTTTCACAGGCCTTTGGAAGAGATGTTCCCAGTAGGCTGTAAGAGCACTGTGCAGAGCGAGTGGTTTCTTAGCTTCCCAAAGAGCTGGAAGCAAGATGCTGTGGGGCCCAACTCGCCCTTTGGAAAGAAGCCTGCACGTTGTGCCTTTCAGCTCTAGGGCAAAGTAGCACACCCAGAGCAGAAGTCCTACTTCAGCCAGATCAGGCCTGCAAAGAAACTGCGTTTCACAGGCCTTTGGAAGAGATGTTCCCGGTAGGCTGTAAGAGCACTGTGCAGAGCGAGTGGTTTCTTAGCTTCCCAAAGAGCTGGAAGCAAGATGCTGTGGGGCCCAACTCGCCCTTTGGAAAGAAGCCTGCACGTTGTGCCTTTCAGCTCTAGGGCAAAGTAGCACACCCAGAGCAGAAGTCCTACTTCAGCCAGATCAGGCCTGCAAAGAAACTGCGTTTCACAGGCCTTTGGAAGAGATGTTCCCACTAGGCTGTAAGAGCACTGTGCAGAGCGAGTTGTTTCTTAGCTTCCCAAAGAGCTGGAAGCAAGATGCTGTGGGGCCCAACTCGCCCTTTGGAAAGAAGCCTGCACGCTGTGCCTTTCAGCTCTAGGGCAAAGTAGCACACCCAGAGCAGAAGTCCTACTTCAGCCAGATCAGGCCTGCAAAGAAACTGCGTTTCACAGGCCTTTGGAAGAGATGTTCCCGGTAGGCTGTAAGAGCACTGTGCAGAGCGAGTGGTTTCTTAGCTTCCCAAAGAGCTGGAAGCAAGATGCTGTGGGGCCCAACTCGCCCTTTGGAAAGAAGCCTGCACGTTGTGCCTTTCAGCTCTAGGGCAAAGTAGCACACCCAGAGCAGAAGTCATACTTGAGCCAGATCAGGCCTGCCAAGAAACTGCGTTTCACAGGCCTTTGGAAGAGATGTTCCCGGTAGGCTGTAAGAGCACTGTGCAGAGCGAGTGGTTTCTTAGCTTTCCAAAGAGCTGGAAGCAAGATGGTGTGGGGCCCAACTCGCCCTTTGGAAAGAAGCCTGCACGTTGTGCCTTTCAGCTCTAAGGCAAAGTAGCACACCCAGAGCAGAAGTCCTACTTCAGCCAGATCAGGCCTGCAAAGAAACTGCGTTTCACAGGCCTTTGGAAGAGATGTTCCCGGTAGGCTGTAAGAGCACTGTGCAGAGCGAATGGTTTCTTAGCTTCCCAAAGAGCTGGAAGCAAGATGCTGTGGGGCCCAACTCGCCCTTTGGAAAGAAGCCTGCACGTTGTGCCTTTCAGCTCTAGGGCAAAGTAGCACACCCAGAGCAGAAGTCCTACTTCAGCCAGATCAGGCCTGCAAAGAAACTGCGTTTCACAGGCCTTTGGAAGAGATGTTCCCGGTAGGCTGTAAGAGCACTGTCCAGAGCGAGTATTTTCTTAGCTTCCCAAAGAGCTGGAAGCAAGATGCTGTGGGGCCCAACTCGCCCTTTGGAAAGAAGCCTGCACGTTGTGCCTTTCAGCTCTAGGGCAATGTAGCACACCCAGAGCAGAAGTCCTACTTCAGCCAGATCAGGCCTACAAAGAAACTGCGTTTCACAGGCCTTTGGAAGAGATGTTCCCGGTAGGCTGTAAGAGCACTGTGCAGAGCGAGTTGTTTCTTAGCTTCCCAAAGAGCTGGAAGCAAGATGCTCTGGGGCCCAACTCGCCCTTTGGGAAGAAGCCTGCACGTTGTGCCTTTCAGCTCTAGGGCAAAGTAGCACACCCAGAGCAGAAGTCCTACTTCAGCCAGATCAGGCCTGCAAAGAAACTGCGTTTCACAGGCCTTTGGAAGAGATGTTCCCGGTAGGCTGTAAGAGCACTGTGCAGAGCGAGTGGTTTCTTAGCTTCCCAAAGAGCTGGAAGCAAGATGCTGTGGGGCCCAACTCGCCCTTTGGAAAGAAGCCTGCACGTTGTGCCTTTCAGCTCTAGGGCAATGTAGCACACCCAGAGCAGAAGTCCTACTTTAGCCAGATCAGGCCTGCAAAGAAACTGCGTTTCACAGGCCTTTGGAAGAGATGTTCCCGGTAGGCTGTAAGAGCACTGTCCAGATCGAGTGGTTTCTTAGATTCCCAAAGAGCTGGAAGCAAGATGCTGTGGGGCCCAACTCGCCCTTTGGAAAGAAGCCTGCACGTTGTGCCTTTCAGCTCTAGGGCAAAGTAGCACACCCAGAGCAGAAGTCCTACTTCAGCCAGATCAGGCCTGCAAAGAAACTGCGTTTCACAGGCCTTTGGAAGAGATGTTCCCGGTAGGCTGTAAGAGCACTGTCCAGAGCGAGTGGTTTCTTAGCTTCCCAAAGAGCTGGAAGCAAGATGCTGTAGGGCCCAACTCGCCCTTTGGAAAGAAGCCTGCACGTTGTGCCTTTCAGCTCTAGGGCAAAGTAGCACACCCAGAGCAGAAGTCCTACTTCAGCCAGATCAGGCCTGCAAAGAAACTGCGTTTCACAGGCCTTTGGAAGAGATGTTCCCACTAGGCTGTAAGAGCACTGTGCAGAGCGAGTTGTTTCTTAGCTTCCCAAAGAGCTGGAAGCAAGATGCTGTGGGGCCCAACTCGCCCTTTGGAAAGAAGCCTGCACGTTGTGCCTTTCAGCTCTAGGGCAAAGTAGCACACCCAGAGCAGAAGTCCTACTTCACCCAGATCAGGCCTGCAAAGAGACTGCGTTTCTCAGGCCTTTGGAAGAGATGTTCCCGGTAGGCTGCTAGAGCACTGTGCAGAGCGAGTTGTTTCTCAGCTTCCCAAAGAGCTGGAAGCAAGATGCTGTGAGGCCGAACTCGCCCTTTGGAAAGCAGCCTGCACGTTGTGCCTTTGAGCTCTAGGGCAATGTAGCACACCCAGAGCAGAAGTCCTACTTCAGCCAGATCAGGCCTGCAAAAAAACTGCGTTTCACAGGCCTTTGGAAGAGATGTTCCCGGTAGGCTGTAACAGCACTGTGCAGAGCGAGTTGTTTCTTAGCTTCCCAAAGAGCTGGAAGCAAGATGCTGTGGGGCCCAACTCGCCCTTTGGAAAGAAGCCTGCACGTTGTGCCTTTCAGCTCTAGGGCAATGTAGCACACCCAGAGCAGAAGTCCTACTTCAGCCAGATCAGGCCTGCAAAGAAACTGCGTTTCACAGCCCTTTGGAAGAGATGTTCCCTGTAGGCTGTAAGAGCACTGTGCAGAGCGAGTGGTTTCTTAGCTTCCCAAAGAGCTGGAAGCAAGATGCTGTGGGGCCCAACTCGCCCTTTGGAAAGAAGCCTGCACGTTGTGCCTTTCAGCTCTAGGGCAAAGTAGCACACCCAGAGCAGAAGTCCTACTTCAGCCAGATCAGGCCTGCAAAGAAACTGCGTTTCACAGGCCTTTGGAAGAGATGTTCCCACTAGGCTGTAAGAGCACTGTGCAGAGCGAGTTGTTTCTTAGCTTCCCAAAGAGCTGGAAGCAAGATGGTGTGGGGCCCAACTCGCCCTTTGGAAAGAAGCCTGCACGTTGTGCTTTTCAGCTCTGGGCAAAGTAGCACACCCAGAGCAGAAGTCCTACTTCAGCCAGATCAGGCCTGCAAAGAAACTGCGTTTCACAGGCCTTTGGAAGAGATGTTCCCGGTAGGCTGTAAGAGCACTGTGCAGAGCGAGTGGTTTCTTAGCTTCCCAAAGAGCTGGAAGCAAGATGCTGTGGGGCCCAACTCGCCCTTTGGAAAGAAGCCTGCACGTTGTGCCTTTCAGCTCTAGGGCAAAGTAGCACACCCAGAGCAGAAGTCCTACTTCAGCCAGATCAGGCCTGCAAAGAAACTGCGTTTCACAGGCCTTTGGAAGAGATGTTCCCGGTAGGCTGTAAGAGCACTGTGCAGAGCGAGTATTTTCTTAGCTTCCCAAAGAGCTGGAAGCAAGATGCTGTGGGGCCCAACTCGCCCTTTGGAAAGAAGCCTGCACGTTGTGCCTTTCAGCTCTAGGGCAATGTAGCACACCCAGAGCAGAAGTCCTACTTCAGCCAGATCAGGCCTGCAAAAAAACTGCGTTTCACAGGCCTTTGGAAGAGATGTTCCCGGTAGGCTGTAAGAGCACTGTGCAGAGCGAGTTGTTTCTTAGCTTCCCAAAGAGCTGGAAGCAAGATGCTCTGGGGCCCAACTCGCCCTTTGGAAAGAAGCCTGCACGTTGTGCCTTTCAGCTCTAGGGCAAAGTAGCACACCCAGAGCAGAAGTCCTACTTCAGCCAGATCAGGCCTGCAAAGAAACTGCGTTTCACAGGCCTTTGGAAGAGATGTTCCCGGTAGGCTGTAAGAGCACTGTGCAGAGCGAGTGGTTTCTTAGCTTCCCAAAGAGCTGGAAGCAAGATGCTGTGGGGCCCAACTCGCCCTTTGGAAAGCAGCCTGCACGTTGTTCCTTTCAGCTCTAGGGCAATGTAGCACACCCAGAGCAGAAGTCCTACTTCAGCCAGATCAGGCCTGCAAAGAAACTGCGTTTCACAGGCCTTTGGAAGAGATGTTCCCGGTAGGCTGTAAGAGCACTGTCCAGAGCGAGTGGTTTCTTAGCTTCCCAAAGAGCTGGAAGCAAGATGCTGTGGGGCCCAACTCGCCCTTTGGAAAGAAGCCTGCACGTTGTGCCTTTCAGCTCTAGAGCAAAGTAGCACACCCAGAGCAGAAGTCCTACTTCAGCCAGATCAGGCCTGCAAAGAAACTGCGTTTCACAGGGCTTTGGAAGAGATGTTCCCGGTAGGCTGTAAGAGCACTGTGCAGAGCGAGTGGTTTCTTAGCTTCCCAAAGAGCTGGAAGCAAGATGCTGTGGGGCCCAACTCGCCCTTTGGAAAGAAGCCTGCACGTTGTGCCTTTCAGCTCTAGGGCAAAGTAGCACACCCAGAGCAGAAGTCCTACTTCAGCCAGATCAGGCCTGCAAAGAAACTGCGTTTCACAGGCCTTTGGAAGAGATGTTCCCGGTAGGCTGTAAGAGCACTGTGCAGAGCGAGTTGTTTCTTAGCTTCCCAAAGAGCTGGAAGCAAGATGCTGTGGGGCCCAACTCGCCCTTTGGAAAGAAGCCTGCACGTTGTGCCTTTCAGCTCTAGGGCAAAGTAGCACACCCAGAGCAGAAGTGCTACTTCAGCCAGATCAGGCCTGCAAAGAAACTGCGTTTCACAGGCCTTTGGAAGAGATGTTCCCGGTAGGCTGTAAGAGCACTGTGCAGAGCGAGTTGTTTCTTAGCTTCCCAAAGAGCTGGAAGCAAGATGCTGTGGGGCCCAACTCGCCCTTTGGAAAGAAGCCTGCACGTTGTGCCTTTCAGCTCTAGGGCAAAGTAGCACACCCAGAGCAGAAGTCCTACTTCAGCCAGATCAGGCCTGCAAAGAAACTGCGTTTCACAGGCCTTTGGAAGAGATGTTCCCGGTAGGCTGTAAGAGCACTGTGCAGAGCGAGTTGTTTCTCAGCTTCCCAAAGAGCTGGAAGCAAGATGCTGTGGGGCCCAACTCGCCCTTTGGAAAGCAGCCTGCACGTTGTGCCTTTCAGCTCTAGGGCAAAGTAGCACACCCAGAGCAGAAGTCCTACTTCAGCCAGATCAGGCCTGCAAAGAAACTGCGTTTCACAGGCCTTTGGAAGAGATGTTCCCGGTAGGCTGTAAGAGCACTGTGCAGAGCGAGTTGTTTCTTAGCTTCCCAAAGAGCTGGAAGCAAGATGCTGTGGGGCCCAACTCGCCCTTTGGAAAGAAGCCTGCACGTTGTGCCTTTCAGCTCTAGGGCAAAGTAGCACACCCAGAGCAGAAGTCCTACTTCAGCCAGATCAGGCCTGCAAAGAAACTGCGTTTCACAGGCCTTTGGAAGAGATGTTCCCGGTAGGCTGTAACAGCACTGTGCAGAGCGAGTTGTTTCTTAGCTTCCCAAAGAGCTGGAAGCAAGATGCTGTGGGGCCCAACTCGCCCTTTGGAAAGAAGCCTGCACGTTGTGCCTTTCAGCTCTAGGGCAAAGTAGCACACCCAGAGCAGAAGTCCTACTTCAGCCAGATCAGGCCTGCAAAGAAACTGCGTTTCACAGCCCTTTGGAAGAGATGTTCCCTGTAGGCTGTAAGAGCACTGTGCAGAGCGAGTGGTTTCTTAGCTTCCCAAAGAGCTGGAAGCAAGATGCTGTGGGGCCCAACTCGCCCTTTGGAAAGAAGCCTGCACGTTGTGCCTTTCAGCTCTAGGGCAAAGTAGCACACCCAGAGCAGAAGTCCTACTTCAGCCAGATCAGGCCTGCAAAGAAACTGCGTTTCACAGGCCTTTGGAAGAGATGTTCCCACTAGGCTGTAAGAGCACTGTGCAGAGCGAGTTGTTTCTTAGCTTCCCAAAGAGCTGGAAGCAAGATGGTGTCGACCCAACTCGCCCTTTGGAAAGAAGCCTGCACGTTGTGCCTTTCAGCTCTGGGCAAAGTAGCACACCCAGAGCAGAAGTCCTACTTCAGGCAGATCAGGCCTGCAAAGAAACTGCGTTTCACAGGCCTTTGGAAGAGATGTTCCCGGTAGGCTGTAAGAGCACTGTACAGAGCGAGTGGTTTCCTAGCTTCCCAAAGAGCTGGAAGTGAGATGCTGTGGGGCCCAACTCGCCCTTTGGAAAGAAGCCTGCACGTTGTGCCTTTCAGCTCTAGGGCAATGTAGCACACCCAGAGCAGAAGTCCTACTTCAGCCAGATCAGGCCTGCAAAGAAACTGCGTTTCACAGGCCTTTGGAAGAGATGTTCCCGGTAGGCTGTAAGAGCACTGTGCAGAGCGAGTGGTTTCTTAGCTTCCCAAAGAGCTGGAAGCAAGATGCTGTGGGGCCCAACTCGCCCTTTGGAAAGAAGCCTGCACGTTGTGCCTTTCAGCTCTAGGGCAAAGTAGCACACCCAGAGCAGAAGTCCTACTTCAGCCAGATCAGGCCTGCAAAGAAACTGCGTTTCACAGGCCTTTGGAAGAGATGTTCCCAGTAGGCTGTAAGAGCACTGTGCAGAGCGAGTTGTTTCTTAGCTTCCCAAAGAGCTGGAAGCAAGATGCTGTGGGGCCAAACTCGCCCTTTGGAAAGAAGCCTGCACGTTGTGCCTTTCAGCTCTAGGGCAAAGCAGCACACCCAGAGCAGAAGTCCTACTTGAGCCAGATCAGGCCTGCAAAGAAACTGCGTTTCACAGGCCTTTGGAAGAGATGTTCCCGGTAGGCTGTAAGAGCACTGTGCAGAGCGAGTGGTTTCTTAGCTTCCCAAAGAGCTGGAAGCAAGATGCTGTGGGGCCCAACTCGCCCTTTGGAAAGAAGCCTGCACGTTGTGCCTTTCAGCTCTAGGGCAAAGTAGCACACCCAGAGCAGAAGTCCTACTTCAGCCAGATCAGGCCTGCAAAGAAACTGCGTTTCACAGGCCTTTGGAAGAGATGTTCCCACTAGGCTGTAAGAGCACTGTGCAGAGCGAGCTGTTTCTTAGCTTCCCAAAGAGCTGGAAGCAAGATGCTGTGGGGCCCAACTCGCCCTTTGGAAAGAAGCCTGCACGTTGTGCCTTTCAGCTCTAGGGCAAAGTAGCACACCCAGAGCAGAAGTCCTACTTCACCCAGATCAGGCCTGCAAAGAGACTGCGTTTCTCAGGCCTTTGGAAGAGATGTTCCCGGTAGGCTGCTAGAGCACTGTGCAGAGCGAGTTGTTTCTCAGCTTCCCAAAGAGCTGGAAGCAAGATGCTGTGGGGCCCAACTCGCCCTTTGGAAAGCAGCCTGCACGTTGTGCCTTTGAGCTCTAGGGCAATGTAGCACACCCAGAGCAGAAGTCCTACTTCAGCCAGATCAGGCCTGCAAAAAAACTGCGTTTCACAGGCCTTTGGAAGAGATGTTCCCGGTAGGCTGTAACAGCACTGTGCAGAGCGAGTTGTTTCTTAGCTTCCCAAAGAGCTGGAAGCAAGATGCTGTGGGGCCCAACTCGCCCTTTGGAAAGAAGCCTGCACGTTGTGCCTTTCAGCTCTAGGGCAATGTAGCACACCCAGAGCAGAAGTCCTACTTCAGCCAGATCAGGCCTGCAAAGAAACTGCGTTTCACAGCCCTTTGGAAGAGATGTTCCCTGTAGGCTGTAAGAGCACTGTGCAGAGCGAGTTGTTTCTTAGCTTCCCAAAGAGCTGGAAGCAAGATGCTGTGGGGCCCAACTCGCCCTTTGGAAAGAAGCCTGCACGTTGTGCCTTTCAGCTCTAGGGCAAAGTAGCACACCCAGAGCAGAAGTCCTACTTCAGCCAGATCAGGCCTGCAAAGAAACTGCGTTTCACAGGCCTTTGGAAGAGATGTTCCCGGTAGGCTGTAAGAGCACTGTGCAGAGCGAGTATTTTCTTAGCTTCCCAAAGAGCTGGAAGCAAGATGCTGTGGGGCCCAACTCGCCCTTTGGAAAGAAGCCTGCACGTTGTGCCTTTCAGCTCTAGGGCAATGTAGCACACCCAGAGCAGAAGTCCTACTTCAGCCAGATCAGGCCTGCAAAGAAACTGCGTTTCACAGGCCTTTGGAAGAGATGTTCCCGGTAGGCTGTAAGAGCACTGTGCAGAGCGAGTTGTTTCTTAGCTTCCCAAAGAGCTGGAAGCAAGATGCTCTGGGGCCCAACTCGCCCTTTGGAAAGAAGCCTGCACGTTGTGCCTTTCAGCTCTAGGGCAAAGTAGCACACCCAGAGCAGAAGTCCTACTTCAGCCAGATCAGGCCTGCAAAGAAACTGCGTTTCACAGGCCTTTGGAAGAGATGTTCCCGGTAGGCTGTAAGAGCACTGTGCAGAGTGAGTGGTTTCTTAGCTTCCCAAAGAGCTGGAAGCAAGATGCTGTGGGGCCCAACTCGCCCTTTGGAAAGAAGCCTGCACGTTGTTCCTTTCAGCTCTAGGGCAATGTAGCACACCCAGAGCAGAAGTCCTACTTCAGCCAGATCAGGCCTGCAAAGAAACTGCGTTTCACAGGCCTTTGGAAGAGATGTTCCCGGTAGGCTGTAAGAGCACTGTCCAGAGCGAGTGGTTTCTTAGCTTCCCAAAGAGCTGGAAGCAAGATGCTGTGGGGCCCAACTCGCCCTTTGGAAAGAAGCCTGCACGTTGTGCCTTTCAGCTCTAGAGCAAAGTAGCACACCCAGAGCAGAAGTCCTACTTCAGCCAGATCAGGCCTGCAAAGAAACTGCGTTTCACAGGGCTTTGGAAGAGATGTTCCCGGTAGGCTGTAAGAGCACTGTGCAGAGCGAGTGGTTTCTTAGCTTCCCAAAGAGCTGGAAGCAAGATGCTGTGGGGCCCAACTCGCCCTTTGGAAAGAAGCCTGCACGTTGTGCCTTTCAGCTCTAGGGCAAAGTAGCACACCCAGAGCAGAAGTCCTACTTCAGCCAGATCAGGCCTGCAAAGAAACTGCGTTTCACAGGCCTTTGGAAGAGATGTTCCCGGTAGGCTGTAAGAGCACTGTGCAGAGCGAGTTGTTTCTTAGCTTCCCAAAGAGCTGGAAGCAAGATGCTGTGGGGCCCAACTCGCCCTTTGGAAAGAAGCCTGCACGTTGTGCCTTTCAGCTCTAGGGCAAAGTAGCACACCCAGAGCAGAAGTGCTACTTCAGCCAGATCAGGCCTGCAAAGAAACTGCGTTTCACAGGCCTTTGGAAGAGATGTTCCCGGTAGGCTGTAAGAGCACTGTGCAGAGCGAGTTGTTTCTTAGCTTCCCAAAGAGCTGGAAGCAAGATGCTGTGGGGCCCAACTCGCCCTTTGGAAAGAAGCCTGCACGTTGTGCCTTTCAGCTCTAGGGCAAAGTAGCACACCCAGAGCAGAAGTCCTACTTCAGCCAGATCAGGCCTGCAAAGAAACTGCGTTTCACAGGCCTTTGGAAGAGATGTTCCCGGTAGGCTGTAAGAGCACTGTGCAGAGCGAGTTGTTTCTCAGCTTCCCAAAGAGCTGGAAGCAAGATGCTGTGGGGCCCAACTCGCCCTTTGGAAAGCAGCCTGCACGTTGTGCCTTTCAGCTCTAGGGCAAAGTAGCACACCCAGAGCAGAAGTCCTACTTCAGCCAGATCAGGCCTGCAAAGAAACTGCGTTTCACAGGCCTTTGGAAGAGATGTTCCCGGTAGGCTGTAAGAGCACTGTGCAGAGCGAGTTGTTTCTTAGCTTCCCAAAGAGCTGGAAGCAAGATGCTGTGGGGCCCAACTCGCCCTTTGGAAAGAAGCCTGCACGTTGTGCCTTTCAGCTCTAGGGCAAAGTAGCACACCCAGAGCAGAAGTCCTACTTCAGCCAGATCAGGCCTGCAAAGAAACTGCGTTTCACAGGCCTTTGGAAGAGATGTTCCCACTAGGCTGTAAGAGCACTGTGCAGAGCGAGATGTTTCTTAGCTTCCCAAAGAGCTGGAAGCAAGATGGTGTTGACCCAACTCGCCCTTTGGAAAGAAGCCTGCACGTTGTGCCTTTCAGCTCTGGGCAAAGTAGCACACCCAGAGCAGAAGTCCTACTTCAGGCAGATCAGGCCTGCAAAGAAACTGCGTTTCACAGGCCTTTGGAAGAGATGTTCCCGGTAGGCTGTAAGAGCACTGTACAGAGCGAGTGGTTTCCTAGCTTCCCAAAGAGCTGGAAGTGAGATGCTGTGGGGCCCAACTCGCCCTTTGGAAAGAAGCCTGCACGTTGTGCCTTTCAGCTCTAGGGCAATGTAGCACACCCAGAGCAGAAGTCCTACTTCAGCCAGATCAGGCCTGCAAAGAAACTGCGTTTCACAGGCCTTTGGAAGAGATGTTCCCGGTAGGCTGTAAGAGCACTGTGCAGAGCGAGTTGTTTCTTAGCTTCCCAAAGAGCTGGAAGCAAGATGCTGTGGGGCCCAACTCGCCCTTTGGAAAGAAGCCTGCACGTGGTGCCTTTCAGCTCTAGGGCAAAGTAGCACACCCAGAGCAGAAGTCCTACTTGAGCCAGATCAGGCCTGCAAAGAAACTGCGTTTCACAGGCCTTTGGAAGAGATGTTCCCGGTAGGCTGTAAGAGCACTGTGCAGAGCGAGTGGTTTCTTAGCTTCCCAAAGAGCTGGAAGCAAGATGCTGTGGGGCCCAACTCGCCCTTTGGAAAGAAGCCTGCACGTTGTGCCTCTCAGCTCTAGGGCAAAGTAGCACACCCAGAGCAGAAGTCCTACTTCAGCCAGATCAGGCCTGCAAAGAAACTGCGTTTCACAGGCCTTTGGAAGAGATGTTCCCGGTAGGCTGTAACAGCACTGTGCAGAGCGAGTGGTTTCTTAGCTTCCCAAAGAGCTGGAAGCAAGATGCTGTGGGGCCCAACTCGCCCTTTGGAAATAAGCCTGCACGTTGTGCCTTTCAGCTCTAGGGCAAAGTAGCACACCCAGAGCAGAAGTCCTACTTCAGCCAGATCAGGCCTGCGAAGAAACTGCATTTCACAGGCCTTTGGAAGAGATGTTCCCGGTAGGCTGTAAGAGCACTGTGCAGAGCGAGTTGTTTCTCAGCTTCCCAAAGAGCTTGAAGCAAGATGCTGTGGGGCCCAACTCGCCCTTTGGAAAGCAGCCTGCACGTTGTGCCTTTCAGCTCTAGGGCAAAGTAGCACACCCAGAGCAGAAGTCCTACTTCAGCCAGATCAGGCCTGCAAAGAAACTGCGTTTCACAGGCCTTTGGAAGAGATGTTCCCGGTAGGCTGTAAGAGCACTGTGCAGAGCGAGTTGTTTCTTAGCTTCCCAAAGAGCTGGAAGCAAGATGCTGTGGGGCCCAACTCGCCCTTTGGAAAGAAGCCTGCACGTTGTGCCTTTCAGCTCTAGGGCAATGTAGCACACCCAGAGCAGAAGTCCTACTTCAGCCAGATCAGGCCTGCAAAGAAACTGCGTTTCACAGCCCTTTGGAAGAGATGTTCCCGGTAGGCTGTAAGAGCACTGTGCAGAGCGAGTGGTTTCTTAGCTTCCCAAAGAGCTGGAAGCAAGATGCTGTGGGGCCCAACTCGCCCTTTGGAAAGAAGCCTGCACGTTGTGCCTTTCAGCTCTAGGGCAAAGTAGCACACCCAGAGCAGAAGTCCTACTTCAGCCAGATCAGGCCTGCAAAGAAACTGCGTTTCACAGGCCTTTGGAAGAGATGTTCCCGGTAGGCTGTAACAGCACTGTGCAGAGCGAGTTGTTTCTTAGCTTCCCAAAGAGCTGGAAGCAAGATGCTGTGGGGCCCAACTCGCCCTTTGGAAAGAAGCCTGCACGTTGTGCCTTTCAGCTCTAGGGCAAAGTAGCACACCCAGAGCAGAAGTCCTACTTCAGCCAGATCAGGCCTGCAAAGAAACTGCGTTTCACAGCCCTTTGGAAGAGATGTTCCCTGTAGGCTGTAAGAGCACTGTGCAGAGCGAGTGGTTTCTTAGCTTCCCAAAGAGCTGGAAGCAAGATGCTGTGGGGCCCAACTCGCCCTTTGGAAAGAAGCCTGCACGTTGTGCCTTTCAGCTCTACGGCAAAGTAGCACACCCAGAGCAGAAGTCCTACTTCAGCCAGATCAGGCCTGCGAAGAAACTGCGTTTCACAGGCCTTTGGAAGAGATGTTCCCACTAGGCTGTAAGAGCACTGTGCAGAGCGAGTTGTTTCTTAGCTTCCCAAAGAGCTGGAAGCAAGATGGTGTTGGGCACAACTCGCCCTTTGGAAAGAAGCCTGCACGTTGTGCCTTTCAGCTCTGGGCAAAGTAGCACACCCAGAGCAGAAGTCCTACTTCAGCCAGATCAGGCCTGCAAAGAAACTGCGTTTCACAGGCCTTTGGAAGAGATGTTCCCGGTAGGCTGTAAGAGCACTGTACAGAGCGAGTGGTTTCCTATCTTCCCAAAGAGCTGGAAGTGAGATGCTGTGGGGCCCAACTCGCCCTTTGGAAAGAAGCCTGCACGTTGTGCCTTTCAGCTCTAGGGCAAAGCAGCACACCCAGAGCAGAAGTCCTACTTGAGCCAGATCAGGCCTGCAAAGAAACTGCGTTTCACAGGCCTTTGGAAGAGATGTTCCCGGTAGGCTGTAAGAGCACTGTGCAGAGCGAGTTGTTTCAAGCTTCCCAAAGAGCTGCAAGCAAGATGCTGTGGGGCCCAACTCGCCCTTTGGAAAGCAGCCTGCACGTTGTGCCTTTCAGCTCTAGGGCAAAGTAGCACACCCAGAGCAGAAGTCCTACTTCAGCCAGATCAGGCCTGCAAAGAAACTGCGTTTCACAGGCCTTTGGAAGAGATGTTCCCGGTAGGCTGTAAGAGCACTGTGCAGAGCGAGTTGTTTCTTAGCTTCCCAAAGAGCTGGAAGCAAGATGCTGTGGGGCCCAAATCGCCCTTTGGAAAGAAGCCTGCACGTTGTGCCTTTCAGCTCTAGGGCAATGTAGCACACCCAGAGCAGAAGTCCTACTTCAGCCAGATCAGGCCTGCAAAGAAACTGCGTTTCACAGCCCTTTGGAAGAGATGTTCCCGGTAGGCTGTAAGAGCACTGTGCAGAGCGAGTGGTTTCTTAGCTTCCCAAAAAGCTGGAAGCAAGATGCTGTGGGGCCCAACTCGCCCTTTGGAAAGAAGCCTGCACGTTGTGCCTTTCAGCTCTAGGGCAAAGTAGCACACCCAGAGCAGAAGTCCTACTTCAGCCAGATCAGGCCTGCGAAGAAACTGCATTTCACAGGCCTTTGGAAGAGATGTTCCCGGTAGGCTGTAAGAGCACTGTGCAGAGCGAGTTGTTTCTCAGCTTCCCAAAGAGCTTGAAGCAAGATGCTGTGGGGCCCAACTCGCCCTTTGGAAAGCAGCCTGCACGTTGTGCCTTTCAGCTCTAGGGCAAAGTAGCACACCCAGAGCAGAAGTCCTACTTCAGCCAGATCAGGCCTGCAAAGAAACTGCGTTTCACAGGCCTTTGGAAGAGATGTTCCCGGTAGGCTGTAAGAGCACTGTGCAGAGCGAGTTGTTTCTTAGCTTCCCAAAGAGCTGGAAGCAAGATGCTGTGGGGCCCAACTCGCCCTTTGGAAAGAAGCCTGCACGTTGTGCCTTTCAGCTCTAGGGCAATGTAGCACACCCAGAGCAGAAGTCCTACTTCAGCCAGATCAGGCCTGCAAAGAAACTGCGTTTCACAGCCCTTTGGAAGAGATGTTCCCGGTAGGCTGTAAGAGCACTGTGCAGAGCGAGTGGTTTCTTAGCTTCCCAAAGAGCTGGAAGCAAGATGCTGTGGGGCCCAACTCGCCCTTTGGAAAGAAGCCTGCACGTTGTGCCTTTCAGCTCTAGGGCAAAGTAGCACACCCAGAGCAGAAGTCCTACTTCAGCCAGATCAGGCCTGCAAAGAAACTGCGTTTCACAGGCCTTTGGAAGAGATGTTCCCGGTAGGCTGTAACAGCACTGTGCAGAGCGAGTTGTTTCTTAGCTTCCCAAAGAGCTGGAAGCAAGATGCTGTGGGGCCCAACTCGCCCTTTGGAAAGAAGCCTGCACGTTGTGCCTTTCAGCTCTAGGGCAAAGTAGCACACCCAGAGCAGAAGTCCTACTTCAGCCAGATCAGGCCTGCAAAGAAACTGCGTTTCACAGCCCTTTGGAAGAGATGTTCCCTGTAGGCTGTAAGAGCACTGTGCAGAGCGAGTGGTTTCTTAGCTTCCCAAAGAGCTGGAAGCAAGATGCTGTGGGGCCCAACTCGCCCTTTGGAAAGAAGCCTGCACGTTGTGCCTTTCAGCTCTACGGCAAAGTAGCACACCCAGAGCAGAAGTCCTACTTCAGCCAGATCAGGCCTGCGAAGAAACTGCGTTTCACAGGCCTTTGGAAGAGATGTTCCCACTAGGCTGTAAGAGCACTGTGCAGAGCGAGTTGTTTCTTAGCTTCCCAAAGAGCTGGAAGCAAGATGGTGTTGGGCACAACTCGCCCTTTGGAAAGAAGCCTGCACGTTGTGCCTTTCAGCTCTGGGCAAAGTAGCACACCCAGAGCAGAAGTCCTACTTCAGCCAGATCAGGCCTGCAAAGAAACTGCGTTTCACAGGCCTTTGGAAGAGATGTTCCCGGTAGGCTGTAAGAGCACTGTACAGAGCGAGTGGTTTCCTATCTTCCCAAAGAGCTGGAAGTAAGATGCTGTGGGGCCCAACTCGCCCTTTGGAAAGAAGCCTGCACGTTGTGCCTTTCAGCTCTAGGGCAAAGCAGCACACCCAGAGCAGAAGTCCTACTTGAGCCAGATCAGGCCTGCAAAGAAACTGCGTTTCACAGGCCTTTGGAAGAGATGTTCCCGGTAGGCTGTAAGAGCACTGTGCAGAGCGAGTTGTTTCAAGCTTCCCAAAGAGCTGCAAGCAAGATGCTGTGGGGCCCAACTCGCCCTTTGGAAAGCAGCCTGCACGTTGTGCCTTTCAGCTCTAGGGCAAAGTAGCACACCCAGAGCAGAAGTCCTACTTCAGCCAGATCAGGCCTGCAAAGAAACTGCGTTTCACAGGCCTTTGGAAGAGATGTTCCCGGTAGGCTGTAAGAGCACTGTGCAGAGCGAGTATTTTCTTAGCTTCCCAAAGAGCTGGAAGCAAGATGCTGTGGGGCCCAACTCGCCCTTTGGAAAGAAGCCTGCACGTTGTGCCTTTCAGCTCTAGGGCAATGTAGCACACCCAGAGCAGAAGTCCTACTTCAGCCAGATCAGGCCTGCAAAAAAACTGCGTTTCACAGGCCTTTGGAAGAGATGTTCCCGGTAGGCTGTAAGAGCACTGTGCAGAGCGAGTTGTTTCTTAGCTTCCCAAAGAGCTGGAAGCAAGATGCTGTGGGGCCCAACTCGCCCTTTGGAAAGAAGCCTGCACGTTGTGCCTTTCAGCTCTAGGGCAAAGTAGCACACCCAGAGCAGAAGTCCTACTTCAGCCAGATCAGGCCTGCAAAGAAACTGCGTTTCACAGGCCTTTGGAAGAGATGTTCCCGGTAGGCTGTAAGAGCACTGTGCAGAGTGAGTGGTTTCTTAGCTTCCCAAAGAGCTGGAAGCAAGATGCTGTGGGGCCCAACTCGCCCTTTGGAAAGAAGCCTGCACGTTGTGCCTTTCAGCTCTAGGGCAAAGTAGCACACCCAGAGCAGAAGTCCTACTTCAGCCAGATCAGGCCTGCAAAGAAACTGCGTTTCACAGGCCTTTGGAAGAGATGTTCCCGGTAGGCTGTAAGAGCACTGTGCAGAGCGAGTATTTTCTTAGCTTCCCAAAGAGCTGGAAGCAAGATGCTGTGGGGCCCAACTCGCCCTTTGGAAAGAAGCCTGCACGTTGTGCCTTTCAGCTCTAGGGCAATGTAGCACACCCAGAGCAGAAGTCCTACTTCAGCCAGATCAGGCCTGCAAAAAAACTGCGTTTCACAGGCCTTTGGAAGAGATGTTCCCGGTAGGCTGTAAGAGCACTGTGCAGAGCGAGTTGTTTCTTAGCTTCCCAAAGAGCTGGAAGCAAGATGCTGTGGGGCCCAACTCGCCCTTTGGAAAGAAGCCTGCACGTTGTGCCTTTCAGCTCTAGGGCAAAGTAGCACACCCAGAGCAGAAGTCCTACTTCAGCCAGATCAGGCCTGCAAAGAAACTGCGTTTCACAGGCCTTTGGAAGAGATGTTCCCGGTAGGCTGTAAGAGCACTGTGCAGAGTGAGTGGTTTCTTAGCTTCCCAAAGAGCTGGAAGCAAGATGCTGTGGGGCCCAACTCGCCCTTTGGAAAGAAGCCTGCACGTTGTGCCTTTCAGCTCTAGGGCAATGTAGCACACCCAGAGCAGAAGTCCTACTTCAGCCAGATCAGGCCTGCAAAGAAACTGCGTTTCACAGCCCTTTGGAAGAGATGTTCCCTGTAGGCTGTAAGAGCACTGTGCAGAGCGAGTTGTTTCTTAGCTTCCCAAAGAGCTGGAAGCAAGATGCTGTGGGGCCCAACTCGCCCTTTGGAAAGAAGCCTGCACGTTGTGCCTTTCAGCTCTAGGGCAAAGTAGCACACCCAGAGCAGAAGTCCTACTTCAGCCAGATCAGGCCTGCAAAGAAACTGCGTTTCACAGGCCTTTGGAAGAGATGTTCCCGGTAGGCTGTAAGAGCACTGTGCAGAGCGAGTATTTT
This sequence comes from Equus caballus, assembly GCF_041296265.1. NCBI lineage: Eukaryota > Metazoa > Chordata > Mammalia > Perissodactyla > Equidae > Equus > Equus caballus. Next base: position 22,513,920 of record NC_091695.1, read on the forward strand.
CTTAGCTTCCCAAAGAGCTGGAAGCAAGATGCTGTGGGGCCCAACTCGCCCTTTGGAAAGAAGCCTGCACGTTGTGCCTTTCAGCTCTAGGGCAATGTAGCACACCCAGAGCAGAAGTCCTACTTCAGCCAGATCAGGCCTGCAAAAAAACTGCGTTTCACAGGCCTTTGGAAGAGATGTTCCCGGTAGGCTGTAAGAGCACTGTGCAGAGCGAGTTGTTTCTTAGCTTCCCAAAGAGCTGGAAGCAAGATGCTCTGGGGCCCAACTCGCCCTTTGGAAAGAAGCCTGCACGTTGTGCCTTTCAGCTCTAGGGCAAAGTAGCACACCCAGAGCAGAAGTCCTACTTCAGCCAGATCAGGCCTGCAAAGAAACTGCGTTTCACAGGCCTTTGGAAGAGATGTTCCCGGTAGGCTGTAAGAGCACTGTGCAGAGTGAGTGGTTTCTTAGCTTCCCAAAGAGCTGGAAGCAAGATGCTGTGGGGCCCAACTCGCCCTTTGGAAAGAAGCCTGCACGTTGTTCCTTTCAGCTCTAGGGCAATGTAGCACACCCAGAGCAGAAGTCCTACTTCAGCCAGATCAGGCCTGCAAAGAAACTGCGTTTCACAGGCCTTTGGAAGAGATGTTCCCGGTAGGCTGTAAGAGCACTGTCCAGAGCGAGTGGTTTCTTAGCTTCCCAAAGAGCTGGAAGCAAGATGCTGTGGGGCCCAACTCGCCCTTTGGAAAGAAGCCTGCACGTTGTGCCTTTCAGCTCTAGAGCAAAGTAGCACACCCAGAGCAGAAGTCCTACTTCAGCCAGATCAGGCCTGCAAAGAAACTGCGTTTCACAGGGCTTTGGAAGAGATGTTCCCGGTAGGCTGTAAGAGCACTGTGCAGAGCGAGTGGTTTCTTAGCTTCCCAAAGAGCTGGAAGCAAGATGCTGTGGGGCCCAACTCGCCCTTTGGAAAGAAGCCTGCACGTTGTGCCTTTCAGCTCTAGGGCAAAGTAGCACACCCAGAGCAGAAGTCCTACTTCAGCCAGATCAGGCCTGCAAAGAAACTGCGTTTCACAGGCCTTTGGAAGAGATGTTCCCGGTAGGCTGTAAGAGCACTGTGCAGAGCGAGTTGTTTCTTAGCTTCCCAAAGAGCTGGAAGCAAGATGCTGTGGGGCCCAACTCGCCCTTTGGAAAGAAGCCTGCACGTTGTGCCTTTCAGCTCTAGGGCAAAGTAGCACACCCAGAGCAGAAGTGCTACTTCAGCCAGATCAGGCCTGCAAAGAAACTGCGTTTCACAGGCCTTTGGAAGAGATGTTCCCGGTAGGCTGTAAGAGCACTGTGCAGAGCGAGTTGTTTCTTAGCTTCCCAAAGAGCTGGAAGCAAGATGCTGTGGGGCCCAACTCGCCCTTTGGAAAGAAGCCTGCACGTTGTGCCTTTCAGCTCTAGGGCAAAGTAGCACACCCAGAGCAGAAGTCCTACTTCAGCCAGATCAGGCCTGCAAAGAAACTGCGTTTCACAGGCCTTTGGAAGAGATGTTCCCGGTAGGCTGTAAGAGCACTGTGCAGAGCGAGTTGTTTCTCAGCTTCCCAAAGAGCTGGAAGCAAGATGCTGTGGGGCCCAACTCGCCCTTTGGAAAGCAGCCTGCACGTTGTGCCTTTCAGCTCTAGGGCAAAGTAGCACACCCAGAGCAGAAGTCCTACTTCAGCCAGATCAGGCCTGCAAAGAAACTGCGTTTCACAGGCCTTTGGAAGAGATGTTCCCGGTAGGCTGTAAGAGCACTGTGCAGAGCGAGTTGTTTCTTAGCTTCCCAAAGAGCTGGAAGCAAGATGCTGTGGGGCCCAACTCGCCCTTTGGAAAGAAGCCTGCACGTTGTGCCTTTCAGCTCTAGGGCAAAGTAGCACACCCAGAGCAGAAGTCCTACTTCAGCCAGATCAGGCCTGCAAAGAAACTGCGTTTCACAGGCCTTTGGAAGAGATGTTCCCGGTAGGCTGTAACAGCACTGTGCAGAGCGAGTTGTTTCTTAGCTTCCCAAAGAGCTGGAAGCAAGATGCTGTGGGGCCCAACTCGCCCTTTGGAAAGAAGCCTGCACGTTGTGCCTTTCAGCTCTAGGGCAAAGTAGCACACCCAGAGCAGAAGTCCTACTTCAGCCAGATCAGGCCTGCAAAGAAACTGCGTTTCACAGCCCTTTGGAAGAGATGTTCCCTGTAGGCTGTAAGAGCACTGTGCAGAGCGAGTGGTTTCTTAGCTTCCCAAAGAGCTGGAAGCAAGATGCTGTGGGGCCCAACTCGCCCTTTGGAAAGAAGCCTGCACGTTGTGCCTTTCAGCTCTAGGGCAAAGTAGCACACCCAGAGCAGAAGTCCTACTTCAGCCAGATCAGGCCTGCAAAGAAACTGCGTTTCACAGGCCTTTGGAAGAGATGTTCCCACTAGGCTGTAAGAGCACTGTGCAGAGCGAGATGTTTCTTAGCTTCCCAAAGAGCTGGAAGCAAGATGGTGTTGACCCAACTCGCCCTTTGGAAAGAAGCCTGCACGTTGTGCCTTTCAGCTCTGGGCAAAGTAGCACACCCAGAGCAGAAGTCCTACTTCAGGCAGATCAGGCCTGCAAAGAAACTGCGTTTCACAGGCCTTTGGAAGAGATGTTCCCGGTAGGCTGTAAGAGCACTGTACAGAGCGAGTGGTTTCCTAGCTTCCCAAAGAGCTGGAAGTGAGATGCTGTGGGGCCCAACTCGCCCTTTGGAAAGAAGCCTGCACGTTGTGCCTTTCAGCTCTAGGGCAATGTAGCACACCCAGAGCAGAAGTCCTACTTCAGCCAGATCAGGCCTGCAAAGAAACTGCGTTTCACAGGCCTTTGGAAGAGATGTTCCCGGTAGGCTGTAAGAGCACTGTGCAGAGCGAGTTGTTTCTTAGCTTCCCAAAGAGCTGGAAGCAAGATGCTGTGGGGCCCAACTCGCCCTTTGGAAAGAAGCCTGCACGTGGTGCCTTTCAGCTCTAGGGCAAAGTAGCACACCCAGAGCAGAAGTCCTACTTGAGCCAGATCAGGCCTGCAAAGAAACTGCGTTTCACAGGCCTTTGGAAGAGATGTTCCCGGTAGGCTGTAAGAGCACTGTGCAGAGCGAGTGGTTTCTTAGCTTCCCAAAGAGCTGGAAGCAAGATGCTGTGGGGCCCAACTCGCCCTTTGGAAAGAAGCCTGCACGTTGTGCCTCTCAGCTCTAGGGCAAAGTAGCACACCCAGAGCAGAAGTCCTACTTCAGCCAGATCAGGCCTGCAAAGAAACTGCGTTTCACAGGCCTTTGGAAGAGATGTTCCCGGTAGGCTGTAACAGCACTGTGCAGAGCGAGTGGTTTCTTAGCTTCCCAAAGAGCTGGAAGCAAGATGCTGTGGGGCCCAACTCGCCCTTTGGAAATAAGCCTGCACGTTGTGCCTTTCAGCTCTAGGGCAAAGTAGCACACCCAGAGCAGAAGTCCTACTTCAGCCAGATCAGGCCTGCGAAGAAACTGCATTTCACAGGCCTTTGGAAGAGATGTTCCCGGTAGGCTGTAAGAGCACTGTGCAGAGCGAGTTGTTTCTCAGCTTCCCAAAGAGCTTGAAGCAAGATGCTGTGGGGCCCAACTCGCCCTTTGGAAAGCAGCCTGCACGTTGTGCCTTTCAGCTCTAGGGCAAAGTAGCACACCCAGAGCAGAAGTCCTACTTCAGCCAGATCAGGCCTGCAAAGAAACTGCGTTTCACAGGCCTTTGGAAGAGATGTTCCCGGTAGGCTGTAAGAGCACTGTGCAGAGCGAGTTGTTTCTTAGCTTCCCAAAGAGCTGGAAGCAAGATGCTGTGGGGCCCAACTCGCCCTTTGGAAAGAAGCCTGCACGTTGTGCCTTTCAGCTCTAGGGCAATGTAGCACACCCAGAGCAGAAGTCCTACTTCAGCCAGATCAGGCCTGCAAAGAAACTGCGTTTCACAGCCCTTTGGAAGAGATGTTCCCGGTAGGCTGTAAGAGCACTGTGCAGAGCGAGTGGTTTCTTAGCTTCCCAAAGAGCTGGAAGCAAGATGCTGTGGGGCCCAACTCGCCCTTTGGAAAGAAGCCTGCACGTTGTGCCTTTCAGCTCTAGGGCAAAGTAGCACACCCAGAGCAGAAGTCCTACTTCAGCCAGATCAGGCCTGCAAAGAAACTGCGTTTCACAGGCCTTTGGAAGAGATGTTCCCGGTAGGCTGTAACAGCACTGTGCAGAGCGAGTTGTTTCTTAGCTTCCCAAAGAGCTGGAAGCAAGATGCTGTGGGGCCCAACTCGCCCTTTGGAAAGAAGCCTGCACGTTGTGCCTTTCAGCTCTAGGGCAAAGTAGCACACCCAGAGCAGAAGTCCTACTTCAGCCAGATCAGGCCTGCAAAGAAACTGCGTTTCACAGCCCTTTGGAAGAGATGTTCCCTGTAGGCTGTAAGAGCACTGTGCAGAGCGAGTGGTTTCTTAGCTTCCCAAAGAGCTGGAAGCAAGATGCTGTGGGGCCCAACTCGCCCTTTGGAAAGAAGCCTGCACGTTGTGCCTTTCAGCTCTACGGCAAAGTAGCACACCCAGAGCAGAAGTCCTACTTCAGCCAGATCAGGCCTGCGAAGAAACTGCGTTTCACAGGCCTTTGGAAGAGATGTTCCCACTAGGCTGTAAGAGCACTGTGCAGAGCGAGTTGTTTCTTAGCTTCCCAAAGAGCTGGAAGCAAGATGGTGTTGGGCACAACTCGCCCTTTGGAAAGAAGCCTGCACGTTGTGCCTTTCAGCTCTGGGCAAAGTAGCACACCCAGAGCAGAAGTCCTACTTCAGCCAGATCAGGCCTGCAAAGAAACTGCGTTTCACAGGCCTTTGGAAGAGATGTTCCCGGTAGGCTGTAAGAGCACTGTACAGAGCGAGTGGTTTCCTATCTTCCCAAAGAGCTGGAAGTGAGATGCTGTGGGGCCCAACTCGCCCTTTGGAAAGAAGCCTGCACGTTGTGCCTTTCAGCTCTAGGGCAAAGCAGCACACCCAGAGCAGAAGTCCTACTTGAGCCAGATCAGGCCTGCAAAGAAACTGCGTTTCACAGGCCTTTGGAAGAGATGTTCCCGGTAGGCTGTAAGAGCACTGTGCAGAGCGAGTTGTTTCAAGCTTCCCAAAGAGCTGGAAGCAAGATGCTGTGGGGCCCAACTCGCCCTTTGGAAAGCAGCCTGCACGTTGTGCCTTTCAGCTCTAGGGCAAAGTAGCACACCCAGAGCAGAAGTCCTACTTCAGCCAGATCAGGCCTGCAAAGAAACTGCGTTTCACAGGCCTTTGGAAGAGATGTTCCCGGTAGGCTGTAAGAGCACTGTGCAGAGCGAGTTGTTTCTTAGCTTCCCAAAGAGCTGGAAGCAAGATGCTGTGGGGCCCAAATCGCCCTTTGGAAAGAAGCCTGCACGTTGTGCCTTTCAGCTCTAGGGCAATGTAGCACACCCAGAGCAGAAGTCCTACTTCAGCCAGATCAGGCCTGCAAAGAAACTGCGTTTCACAGCCCTTTGGAAGAGATGTTCCCGGTAGGCTGTAAGAGCACTGTGCAGAGCGAGTGGTTTCTTAGCTTCCCAAAGAGCTGGAAGCAAGATGCTGTGGGGCCCAACTCGCCCTTTGGAAAGAAGCCTGCACGTTGTGCCTTTCAGCTCTAGGGCAAAGTAGCACACCCAGAGCAGAAGTCCTACTTCAGCCAGATCAGGCCTGCAAAGAAACTGCGTTTCACAGGCCTTTGGAAGAGATGTTCCCGGTAGGCTGTAACAGCACTGTGCAGAGCGAGTTGTTTCTTAGCTTCCCAAAGAGCTGGAAGCAAGATGCTGTGGGGCCCAACTCGCCCTTTGGAAAGAAGCCTGCACGTTGTGCCTTTCAGCTCTAGGGCAATGTAGCACACCCAGAGCAGAAGTCCTACTTCAGCCAGATCAGGCCTGCAAAGAAACTGCGTTTCACAGCCCTTTGGAAGAGATGTTCCCTGTAGGCTGTAAGAGCACTGTGCAGAGCGAGTGGTTTCTTAGCTTCCCAAAGAGCTGGAAGCAAGATGCTGTGGGGCCCAACTCGCCCTTTGGAAAGAAGCCTGCACGTTGTGCCTTTCAGCTCTAGGGCAAAGTAACACACCCAGAGCAGAAGTCCTACTTCAGCCAGATCAGGCCTGCAAAGAAACTGCGTTTCACAGGCCTTTGGAAGAGATGTTCCCACTAGGCTGTAAGAGCACTGTGCAGAGCGAGTTGTTTCTTAGCTTCCCAAAGAGCTGGAAGCAAGATGGTGTGGGGCCCAACTCGCCCTTTGGAAAGAAGCCTGCACGTTGTGCCTTTCAGCTCTGGGCAAAGTAGCACACCCAGAGCAGAAGTCCTACTTCAGCCAGATCAGGCCTGCAAAGAAACTGCGTTTCACAGGCCTTTGGAAGAGATGTTCCCGGTAGGCTGTAAGAGCACTGTGCAGAGCGAGTGGTTTCTTAGCTTCCCAAAGAGCTGGAAGCAAGATGCTGTGGGGCCCAACTCGCCCTTTGGAAAGAAGCCTGCACGTTGTGCCTTTCAGCTCTAGGGCAAAGTAGCACACCCAGAGCAGAAGTCCTACTTCAGCCAGATCAGGCCTGCAAAGAAACTGCGTTTCACAGGCCTTTGGAAGAGATGTTCCCGGTAGGCTGTAAGAGCACTGTGCAGAGCGAGTATTTTCTTAGCTTCCCAAAGAGCTGGAAGCAAGATGCTGTGGGGCCCAACTCGCCCTTTGGAAAGAAGCCTGCACGTTGTGCCTTTCAGCTCTAGGGCAATGTAGCACACCCAGAGCAGAAGTCCTACTTCAGCCAGATCAGGCCTGCAAAAAAACTGCGTTTCACAGGCCTTTGGAAGAGATGTTCCCGGTAGGCTGTAAGAGCACTGTGCAGAGCGAGTTGTTTCTTAGCTTCCCAAAGAGCTGGAAGCAAGATGCTGTGGGGCCCAACTCGCCCTTTGGAAAGAAGCCTGCACGTTGTGCCTTTCAGCTCTAGGGCAAAGTAGCACACCCAGAGCAGAAGTCCTACTTCAGCCAGATCAGGCCTGCAAAGAAACTGCGTTTCACAGGCCTTTGGAAGAGATGTTCCCGGTAGGCTGTAAGAGCACTGTGCAGAGTGAGTGGTTTCTTAGCTTCCCAAAGAGCTGGAAGCAAGATGCTGTGGGGCCCAACTCGCCCTTTGGAAAGAAGCCTGCACGTTGTGCCTTTCAGCTCTAGGGCAATGTAGCACACCCAGAGCAGAAGTCCTACTTCAGCCAGATCAGGCCTGCAAAGAAACTGCGTTTCACAGGCCTTTGGAAGAGATGTTCCCGGTAGGCTGTAAGAGCACTGTCCAGAGCGAGTGGTTTCTTAGCTTCCCAAAGAGCTGGAAGCAAGATGCTGTGGGGCCCAACTCGCCCTTTGGAAAGAAGCCTGCACGTTGTGCCTTTCAGCTCTAGAGCAGAGTAGCACACCCAGAGCAGAAGTCCTACTTCAGCCAGATCAGGCCTGCAAAGAAACTGCGTTTCACAGGCCTTTGGAAGAGATGTTCCCGGTAGGCTGTAAGAGCACTGTGCAGAGCGAGTGGTTTCTTAGCTTCCCAAAGAGCTGGAAGCAAGATGCTGTGGGGCCCAACTCGCCCTTTGGAAAGAAGCCTGCACGTTGTGCCTTTCAGCTCTAGGGCAAAGTAGCACACCCAGAGCAGAAGTCCTACTTCAGCCAGATCAGGCCTGCAAAGAAACTGCGTTTCACAGGCCTTTGGAATAGATGTTCCCACTAGGCTGTAAGAGCACTGTGCAGAGCGAGTTGTTTCTTAGCTTCCCAAAGAGCTGGAAGCAAGATGCTGTGGGGCCCAACTCGCCCTTTGGAAAGAAGCCTGCACGTTGTGCCTTTCAGCTCTAGGGCAAAGTAGCACACCCAGAGCAGAAGTCCTACTTCAGCCAGATCAGGCCTGCAAAGAAACTGCGTTTCACAGGCCTTTGGAAGAGATGTTCCCGGTAGGCTGTAAGAGCACTGTGCAGAGCGAGTGGTTTCTTAGCTTCCCAAAGAGCTGGAAGCAAGATGCTGTGGGGCCCAACTCGCCCTTTGGAAAGAAGCCTGCACGTTGTGCCTTTCAGCTCTAGGGCAAAGTAGCACACCCAGAGCAGAAGTCCTACTTCAGCCAGATCAGGCCTGCCAAGAAACTGCGTTTCACAGGCCTTTGGAAGAGATGTTCCCGGTAGGCTGTAAGAGCACTGTGCAGAGCGAGTGGTTTCTTAGCTTCCCAAAGAGCTGGAAGCAAGATGCTGTGGGGCCCAACTCGCCCTTTGGAAAGAAGCCTGCACGTTGTGCCTTTCAGCTCTAAGGCAAAGTAGCACACCCAGAGCAGAAGTCCTACTTCAGCCAGATCAGGCCTGCAAAGAAACTGCGTTTCACAGGCCTTTGGAAGAGATGTTCCCGGTAGGCTGTAAGAGCACTGTGCAGAGCGAGTGGTTTCTTAGCTTCCCAAAGAGCTGGAAGCAAGATGCTGTGGGGCCCAACTCGCCCTTTGGAAAGAAGCCTGCACGTTGTGCCTTTCAGCTCTAGGGCAAAGTAGCACACCCAGAGCAGAAGTCCTACTTCAGCCAGATCAGGCCTGCAAAGAAACTGCGTTTCACAGGCCTTTGGAAGAGATGTTCCCGGTAGGCTGTAAGAGCACTGTGCAGAGCGAGTATTTTCTTAGCTTCCCAAAGAGCTGGAAGCAAGATGCTGTGGGGCCCAACTCGCCCTTTGGAAAGAAGCCTGCACGTTGTGCCTTTCAGCTCTAGGGCAATGTAGCACACCCAGAGCAGAAGTCCTACTTCAGCCAGATCAGGCCTGCAAAAAAACTGCGTTTCACAGGCCTTTGGAAGAGATGTTCCCGGTAGGCTGTAAGAGCACTGTGCAGAGCGAGTTGTTTCTTAGCTTCCCAAAGAGCTGGAAGCAAGATGGTGTGGGGCCCAACTCGCCCTTTGGAAAGAAGCCTGCACGTTGTGCCTTTCAGCTCTGGGCAAAGTAGCACACCCAGAGCAGAAGTCCTACTTCAGCCAGATCAGGCCTGCAAAGAAACTGCGTTTCACAGCCCTTTGGAAGAGATGTTCCCGGTAGGCTGTAAGAGCACTGTGCAGAGCGAGTGGTTTCTTAGCTTCCCAAAGAGCTGGAAGCAAGATGCTGTGGGGCCCAACTCGCCCTTTGGAAAGAAGCCTGCACGTTGTGCCTTTCAGCTCTAGGGCAAAGTAGCACACCCAGAGCAGAAGTCCTACTTCAGCCAGATCAGGCCTGCAAAGAAACTGCGTTTCACAGGCCTTTGGAAGAGATGTTCCCGGTAGGCTGTAAGAGCACTGTGCAGAGCGAGTATTTTCTTAGCTTCCCAAAGAGCTGGAAGCAAGATGCTGTGGGGCCCAACTCGCCCTTTGGAAAGAAGCCTGCACGTTGTGCCTTTCAGCTCTAGGGCAATGTAGCACACCCAGAGCAGAAGTCCTACTTCAGCCAGATCAGGCCTGCAAAAAAACTGCGTTTCACAGGCCTTTGGAAGAGATGTTCCCGGTAGGCTGTAAGAGCACTGTGCAGAGCGAGTTGTTTCTTAGCTTCCCAAAGAGCTGGAAGCAAGATGCTGTGGGGCCCAACTCGCCCTTTGGAAAGAAGCCTGCACGTTGTGCCTTTCAGCTCTAGGGCAAAGTAGCACACCCAGAGCAGAAGTCCTACTTCAGCCAGATCAGGCCTGCAAAGAAACTGCGTTTCACAGGCCTTTGGAAGAGATGTTCCCGGTAGGCTGTAAGAGCACTGTGCAGAGTGAGTGGTTTCTTAGCTTCCCAAAGAGCTGGAAGCAAGATGCTGTGGGGCCCAACTCGCCCTTTGGAAAGAAGCCTGCACGTTGTTCCTTTCAGCTCTAGGGCAATGTAGCACACCCAGAGCAGAAGTCCTACTTCAGCCAGATCAGGCCTGCAAAGAAACTGTGTTTCACAGGCCTTTGGAAGAGATGTTCCCGGTAGGCTGTAAGAGCACTGTCCAGAGCGAGTGGTTTCTTAGCTTCCCAAAGAGCTGGAAGCAAGATGCTGTGGGGCCCAACTCGCCCTTTGGAAAGAAGCCTGCACGTTGTGCCTTTCAGCTCTAGAGCAAAGTAGCACACCCAGAGCAGAAGTCCTACTTCAGCCAGATCAGGCCTGCAAAGAAACTGCGTTTCACAGGCCTTTGGAAGAGATGTTCCCGGTAGGCTGTAAGAGCACTGTGCAGAGCGAGTGGTTTCTTAGCTTCCCAAAGAGCTGGAAGCAAGATGCTGTGGGGCCCAACTCGCCCTTTGGAAAGAAGCCTGCACGTTGTGCCTTTCAGCTCTAGGGCAAAGTAGCACACCCAGAGCAGAAGTCCTACTTCAGCCAGATCAGGCCTGCAAAGAAACTGCGTTTCACAGGCCTTTGGAATAGATGTTCCCACTAGGCTGTAAGAGCACTGTGCAGAGCGAGTTGTTTCTTAGCTTCCCAAAGAGCTGGAAGCAAGATGCTGTGGGGCCCAACTCGCCCTTTGGAAAGAAGCCTGCACGTTGTGCCTTTCAGCTCTAGGGCAAAGTAGCACACCCAGAGCAGAAGTCCTACTTCAGCCAGATCAGGCCTGCAAAGAAACTGCGTTTCACAGGCCTTTGGAAGAGATGTTCCCGGTAGGCTGTAAGAGCACTGTGCAGAGCGAGTGGTTTCTTAGCTTCCCAAAGAGCTGGAAGCAAGATGCTGTGGGGCCCAACTCGCCCTTTGGAAAGAAGCCTGCACGTTGTGCCTTTCAGCTCTAGGGCAAAGTAGCACACCCAGAGCAGAAGTCCTACTTCAGCCAGATCAGGCCTGCCAAGAAACTGCGTTTCACAGGCCTTTGGAAGAGATGTTCCCGGTAGGCTGTAAGAGCACTGTGCAGAGCGAGTGGTTTCTTAGCTTCCCAAAGAGCTGGAAGCAAGATGCTGTGGGGCCCAACTCGCCCTTTGGAAAGAAGCCTGCACCTTGTGCCTTTCAGCTCTAAGGCAAAGTAGCACACCCAGAGCAGAAGTCCTACTTCAGCCAGATCAGGCCTGCAAAGAAACTGCGTTTCACAGGCCTTTGGAAGAGATGTTCCCGGTAGGCTGTAAGAGCACTGTGCAGAGCGAGTGGTTTCTTAGCTTCCCAAAGAGCTGGAAGCAAGATGCTGTGGGGCCCAACTCGCCCTTTGGAAAGAAGCCTGCACGTTGTGCCTTTCAGCTCTAGGGCAAAGTAGCACACCCAGAGCAGAAGTCCTACTTCAGCCAGATCAGGCCTGCAAAGAAACTGCGTTTCACAGGCCTTTGGAAGAGATGTTCCCGGTAGGCTGTAAGAGCACTGTGCAGAGCGAGTATTTTCTTAGCTTCCCAAAGAGCTGGAAGCAAGATGCTGTGGGGCCCAACTCGCCCTTTGGAAAGAAGCCTGCACGTTGTGCCTTTCAGCTCTAGGGCAATGTAGCACACCCAGAGCAGAAGTCCTACTTCAGCCAGATCAGGCCTGCAAAAAAACTGCGTTTCACAGGCCTTTGGAAGAGATGTTCCCGGTAGGCTGTAAGAGCACTGTGCAGAGCGAGTTGTTTCTTAGCTTCCCAAAGAGCTGGAAGCAAGATGCTCTGGGGCCCAACTCGCCCTTTGGAAAGAAGCCTGCACGTTGTGCCTTTCAGCTCTAGGGCAAAGTAGCACACCCAGAGCAGAAGTCCTACTTCAGCCAGATCAGTCCTGCAAAGAAACTGCGTTTCACAGGCCTTTGGAAGAGATGTTCCCGGTAGGCTCTAAGAGCACTGTGCAGAGTGAGTGGTTTCTTAGCTTCCCAAAGAGCTGGAAGCAAGATGCTGTGGGGCCCAACTCGCCCTTTGGAAAGAAGCCTGCACGTTGTGCCTTTCAGCTCTAGGGCAAAGTAGCACACCCAGAGCAGAAGTCCTACTTCAGCCAGATCAGGCCTGCAAAGAAACTGCGTTTCACAGGCCTTTGGAAGAGATGTTCCCGGTAGGCTGTAAGAGCACTGTGCAGAGTGAGTGGTTTCTTAGCTTCCCAAAGAGCTGGAAGCAAGATGCTGTGGGGCCCAACTCGCCCTTTGGAAAGAAGCCTGCACGTTGTTCCTTTCAGCTCTAGGGCAATGTAGCACACCCAGAGCAGAAGTCCTACTTCAGCCAGATCAGGCCTGCAAAGAAACTGTGTTTCACAGGCCTTTGGAAGAGATGTTCCCGGTAGGCTGTAAGAGCACTGTCCAGAGCGAGTGGTTTCTTAGCTTCCCAAAGAGCTGGAAGCAAGATGCTGTGGGGCCCAACTCGCCCTTTGGAAAGAAGCCTGCACGTTGTGCCTTTCAGCTCTAGAGCAAAGTAGCACACCCAGAGCAGAAGTCCTACTTCAGCCAGATCAGGCCTGCAAAGAAACTGCGTTTCACAGGCCTTTGGAAGAGATGTTCCCGGTAGGCTGTAAGAGCACTGTGCAGAGCGAGTGGTTTCTTAGCTTCCCAAAGAGCTGGAAGCAAGATGCTGTGGGGCCCAACTCGCCCTTTGGAAAGAAGCCTGCACGTTGTGCCTTTCAGCTCTAGGGCAAAGTAGCACACCCAGAGCAGAAGTCCTACTTCAGCCAGATCAGGCCTGCAAAGAAACTGCGTTTCACAGGCCTTTGGAATAGATGTTCCCACTAGGCTGTAAGAGCACTGTGCAGAGCGAGTTGTTTCTTAGCTTCCCAAAGAGCTGGAAGCAAGATGCTGTGGGGCCCAACTCGCCCTTTGGAAAGAAGCCTGCACGTTGTGCCTTTCAGCTCTAGGGCAAAGTAGCACACCCAGAGCAGAAGTCCTACTTCAGCCAGATCAGGCCTGCAAAGAAACTGCGTTTCACAGGCCTTTGGAAGAGATGTTCCCGGTAGGCTGTAAGAGCACTGTGCAGAGCGAGTGGTTTCTTAGCTTCCCAAAGAGCTGGAAGCAAGATGCTGTGGGGCCCAACTCGCCCTTTGGAAAGAAGCCTGCACGTTGTGCCTTTCAGCTCTAGGGCAAAGTAGCACACCCAGAGCAGAAGTCCTACTTCAGCCAGATCAGGCCTGCCAAGAAACTGCGTTTCACAGGCCTTTGGAAGAGATGTTCCCGGTAGGCTGTAAGAGCACTGTGCAGAGCGAGTGGTTTCTTAGCTTCCCAAAGAGCTGGAAGCAAGATGCTGTGGGGCCCAACTCGCCCTTTGGAAAGAAGCCTGCACCTTGTGCCTTTCAGCTCTAAGGCAAAGTAGCACACCCAGAGCAGAAGTCCTACTTCAGCCAGATCAGGCCTGCAAAGAAACTGCGTTTCACAGGCCTTTGGAAGAGATGTTCCCGGTAGGCTGTAAGAGCACTGTGCAGAGCGAGTGGTTTCTTAGCTTCCCAAAGAGCTGGAAGCAAGATGCTGTGGGGCCCAACTCGCCCTTTGGAAAGAAGCCTGCACGTTGTGCCTTTCAGCTCTAGGGCAAAGTAGCACACCCAGAGCAGAAGTCCTACTTCAGCCAGATCAGGCCTGCAAAGAAACTGCGTTTCACAGGCCTTTGGAAGAGATGTTCCCGGTAGGCTGTAAGAGCACTGTGCAGAGCGAGTATTTTCTTAGCTTCCCAAAGAGCTGGAAGCAAGATGCTGTGGGGCCCAACTCGCCCTTTGGAAAGAAGCCTGCACGTTGTGCCTTTCAGCTCTAGGGCAATGTAGCACACCCAGAGCAGAAGTCCTACTTCAGCCAGATCAGGCCTGCAAAAAAACTGCGTTTCACAGGCCTTTGGAAGAGATGTTCCCGGTAGGCTGTAAGAGCACTGTGCAGAGCGAGTTGTTTCTTAGCTTCCCAAAGAGCTGGAAGCAAGATGCTCTGGGGCCCAACTCGCCCTTTGGAAAGAAGCCTGCACGTTGTGCCTTTCAGCTCTAGGGCAAAGTAGCACACCCAGAGCAGAAGTCCTACTTCAGCCAGATCAGTCCTGCAAAGAAACTGCGTTTCACAGGCCTTTGGAAGAGATGTTCCCGGTAGGCTCTAAGAGCACTGTGCAGAGTGAGTGGTTTCTTAGCTTCCCAAAGAGCTGGAAGCAAGATGCTGTGGGGCCCAACTCGCCCTTTGGAAAGAAGCCTGCACGTTGTGCCTTTCAGCTCTAGGGCAATGTAGCACACCCAGAGCAGAAGTCCTACTTCAGCCAGATCAGGCCTGCAAAGAAACTGCGTTTCACAGGCCTTTGGAAGAGATGTTCCCAGTAGGCTGTAAGAGCACTGTGCAGAGCGAGTGGTTTCTTAGCTTCCCAAAGAGCTGGAAGCAAGATGCTGTGGGGCCCAACTCGCCCTTTGGAAAGAAGCCTGCACGTTGTGCCTTTCAGCTCTAGGGCAAAGTAGCACACCCAGAGCAGAAGTCCTACTTCAGCCAGATCAGGCCTGCAAAGAAACTGCGTTTCACAGGCCTTTGGAAGAGATGTTCCCGGTAGGCTGTAAGAGCACTGTGCAGAGCGAGTGGTTTCTTAGCTTCCCAAAGAGCTGGAAGCAAGATGCTGTGGGGCCCAACTCGCCCTTTGGAAAGAAGCCTGCACGTTGTGCCTTTCAGCTCTAGGGCAAAGTAGCACACCCAGAGCAGAAGTCCTACTTCAGCCAGATCAGGCCTGCAAAGAAACTGCGTTTCACAGGCCTTTGGAAGAGATGTTCCCACTAGGCTGTAAGAGCACTGTGCAGAGCGAGTTGTTTCTTAGCTTCCCAAAGAGCTGGAAGCAAGATGCTGTGGGGCCCAACTCGCCCTTTGGAAAGAAGCCTGCACGCTGTGCCTTTCAGCTCTAGGGCAAAGTTGCACACCCAGAGCAGAAGTCCTTCTTCAGCCAGATCAGGCCTGCAAAGAAACTGCGTTTCACAGGCCTTTGGAAGAGATGTTCCCGGTAGGCTGTAAGAGCACTGTGCAGAGCGAGTGGTTTCTTAGCTTCCCAAAGAGCTGGAAGCAAGATGCTGTGGGGCCCAACTCGCCCTTTGGAAAGAAGCCTGCACGTTGTGCCTTTCAGCTCTAGGGCAAAGTAGCACACCCAGAGCAGAAGTCATACTTGAGCCAGATCAGGCCTGCCAAGAAACTGCGTTTCACAGGCCTTTGGAAGAGATGTTCCCGGTAGGCTGTAAGAGCACTGTGCAGAGCGAGTGGTTTCTTAGCTTCCCAAAGAGCTGGAAGCAAGATGGTGTGGGGCCCAACTCGCCCTTTGGAAAGAAGCCTGCACGTTGTGCCTTTCAGCTCTAAGGCAAAGTAGCACACCCAGAGCAGAAGTCCTACTTCAGCCAGATCAGGCCTGCAAAGAAACTGCGTTTCACAGGCCTTTGGAATAGATGTTCCCACTAGGCTGTAAGAGCACTGTGCAGAGCGAGTTGTTTCTTAGCTTCCCAAAGAGCTGGAAGCAAGATGCTGTGGGGCCCAACTCGCCCTTTGGAAAGAAGCCTGCACGTTGTGCCTTTCAGCTCTAGGGCAAAGTAGCACACCCAGAGCAGAAGTCCTACTTCAGCCAGATCAGGCCTGCAAAGAAACTGCGTTTCACAGGCCTTTGGAAGAGATGTTCCCGGTAGGCTGTAAGAGCACTGTGCAGAGCGAGTTGTTTCTTAGCTTCCCAAAGAGCTGGAAGCAAGATGCTGTGGGGCCCAACTCGCCCTTTGGAAAGAAGCCTGCACGTTGTGCCTTTCAGCTCTAGGGCAAAGTAGCACACCCAGAGCAGAAGTCCTACTTCAGCCAGATCAGGCCTGCAAAGAAACTGCGTTTCACAGGCCTTTGGAAGAGATGTTCCCGGTAGGCTGTAAGAGCACTGTGCAGAGCGAGTTGTTTCTTAGCTTCCCAAAGAGCTGGAAGCAAGATGCTGTGGGGCCCAACTCGCCCTTTGGAAAGAAGCCTGCACGTTGTGCCTTTCAGCTCTAGGGCAAAGTAGCACACCCAGAGCAGAAGTGCTACTTCAGCCAGATCAGGCCTGCAAAGAAACTGCGTTTCACAGGCCTTTGGAAGAGATGTTCCCGGTAGGCTGTAAGAGCACTGTGCAGAGCGAGTTGTTTCTTAGCTTCCCAAAGAGCTGGAAGCAAGATGCTGTGGGGCCCAACTCGCCCTTTGGAAAGAAGCCTGCACGTTGTGCCTTTCAGCTCTAGGGCAAAGTAGCACACCCAGAGCAGAAGTCCTACTTCAGCCAGATCAGGCCTGCAAAGAAACTGCGTTTCACAGGCCTTTGGAAGAGATGTTCCCGGTAGGCTGTAAGAGCACTGTGCAGAGCGAGTATTTTCTTAGCTTCCCAAAGAGCTGGAAGCAAGATGCTGTGGGGCCCAACTCGCCCTTTGGAAAGAAGCCTGCACGTTGTGCCTTTCAGCTCTAGGGCAATGTAGCACACCCAGAGCAGAAGTCCTACTTCAGCCAGATCAGGCCTGCAAAAAAACTGCGTTTCACAGGCCTTTGGAAGAGATGTTCCCGGTAGGCTGTAAGAGCACTGTGCAGAGCGAGTTGTTTCTTAGCTTCCCAAAGAGCTGGAAGCAAGATGGTGTGGGGCCCAACTCGCCCTTTGGAAAGAAGCCTGCACGTTGTGCCTTTCAGCTCTGGGCAAAGTAGCACACCCAGAGCAGAAGTCCTACTTCAGCCAGATCAGGCCTGCAAAGAAACTGCGTTTCACAGCCCTTTGGAAGAGATGTTCCCGGTAGGCTGTAAGAGCACTGTGCAGAGCGAGTGGTTTCTTAGCTTCCCAAAGAGCTGGAAGCAAGATGCTGTGGGGCCCAACTCGCCCTTTGGAAAGAAGCCTGCACGTTGTGCCTTTCAGCTCTAGGGCAAAGTAGCACACCCAGAGCAGAAGTCCTACTTCAGCCAGATCAGGCCTGCAAAGAAACTGCGTTTCACAGGCCTTTGGAAGAGATGTTCCCGGTAGGCTGTAAGAGCACTGTGCAGAGCGAGTATTTTCTTAGCTTCCCAAAGAGCTGGAAGCAAGATGCTGTGGGGCCCAACTCGCCCTTTGGAAAGAAGCCTGCACGTTGTGCCTTTCAGCTCTAGGGCAATGTAGCACACCCAGAGCAGAAGTCCTACTTCAGCCAGATCAGGCCTGCAAAAAAACTGCGTTTCACAGGCCTTTGGAAGAGATGTTCCCGGTAGGCTGTAAGAGCACTGTGCAGAGCGAGTTGTTTCTTAGCTTCCCAAAGAGCTGGAAGCAAGATGCTGTGGGGCCCAACTCGCCCTTTGGAAAGAAGCCTGCACGTTGTGCCTTTCAGCTCTAGGGCAAAGTAGCACACCCAGAGCAGAAGTCCTACTTCAGCCAGATCAGGCCTGCAAAGAAACTGCGTTTCACAGGCCTTTGGAAGAGATGTTCCCGGTAGGCTGTAAGAGCACTGTGCAGAGTGAGTGGTTTCTTAGCTTCCCAAAGAGCTGGAAGCAAGATGCTGTGGGGCCCAACTCGCCCTTTGGAAAGAAGCCTGCACGTTGTTCCTTTCAGCTCTAGGGCAATGTAGCACACCCAGAGCAGAAGTCCTACTTCAGCCAGATCAGGCCTGCAAAGAAACTGTGTTTCACAGGCCTTTGGAAGAGATGTTCCCGGTAGGCTGTAAGAGCACTGTCCAGAGCGAGTGGTTTCTTAGCTTCCCAAAGAGCTGGAAGCAAGATGCTGTGGGGCCCAACTCGCCCTTTGGAAAGAAGCCTGCACGTTGTGCCTTTCAGCTCTAGAGCAAAGTAGCACACCCAGAGCAGAAGTCCTACTTCAGCCAGATCAGGCCTGCAAAGAAACTGCGTTTCACAGGCCTTTGGAAGAGATGTTCCCGGTAGGCTGTAAGAGCACTGTGCAGAGCGAGTGGTTTCTTAGCTTCCCAAAGAGCTGGAAGCAAGATGCTGTGGGGCCCAACTCGCCCTTTGGAAAGAAGCCTGCACGTTGTGCCTTTCAGCTCTAGGGCAAAGTAGCACACCCAGAGCAGAAGTCCTACTTCAGCCAGATCAGGCCTGCAAAGAAACTGCGTTTCACAGGCCTTTGGAATAGATGTTCCCACTAGGCTGTAAGAGCACTGTGCAGAGCGAGTTGTTTCTTAGCTTCCCAAAGAGCTGGAAGCAAGATGCTGTGGGGCCCAACTCGCCCTTTGGAAAGAAGCCTGCACGTTGTGCCTTTCAGCTCTAGGGCAAAGTAGCACACCCAGAGCAGAAGTCCTACTTCAGCCAGATCAGGCCTGCAAAGAAACTGCGTTTCACAGGCCTTTGGAAGAGATGTTCCCGGTAGGCTGTAAGAGCACTGTGCAGAGCGAGTGGTTTCTTAGCTTCCCAAAGAGCTGGAAGCAAGATGCTGTGGGGCCCAACTCGCCCTTTGGAAAGAAGCCTGCACGTTGTGCCTTTCAGCTCTAGGGCAAAGTAGCACACCCAGAGCAGAAGTCCTACTTCAGCCAGATCAGGCCTGCCAAGAAACTGCGTTTCACAGGCCTTTGGAAGAGATGTTCCCGGTAGGCTGTAAGAGCACTGTGCAGAGCGAGTGGTTTCTTAGCTTCCCAAAGAGCTGGAAGCAAGATGCTGTGGGGCCCAACTCGCCCTTTGGAAAGAAGCCTGCACCTTGTGCCTTTCAGCTCTAAGGCAAAGTAGCACACCCAGAGCAGAAGTCCTACTTCAGCCAGATCAGGCCTGCAAAGAAACTGCGTTTCACAGGCCTTTGGAAGAGATGTTCCCGGTAGGCTGTAAGAGCACTGTGCAGAGCGAGTGGTTTCTTAGCTCCCAAAGAGCTGGAAGCAAGATGCTGTGGGGCCCAACTCGCCCTTTGGAAAGAAGCCTGCACGTTGTGCCTTTCAGCTCTAGGGCAAAGTAGCACACCCAGAGCAGAAGTCCTACTTCAGCCAGATCAGGCCTGCAAAGAAACTGCGTTTCACAGGCCTTTGGAAGAGATGTTCCCGGTAGGCTGTAAGAGCACTGTGCAGAGCGAGTATTTTCTTAGCTTCCCAAAGAGCTGGAAGCAAGATGCTGTGGGGCCCAACTCGCCCTTTGGAAAGAAGCCTGCACGTTGTGCCTTTCAGCTCTAGGGCAATGTAGCACACCCAGAGCAGAAGTCCTACTTCAGCCAGATCAGGCCTGCAAAAAAACTGCGTTTCACAGGCCTTTGGAAGAGATGTTCCCGGTAGGCTGTAAGAGCACTGTGCAGAGCGAGTTGTTTCTTAGCTTCCCAAAGAGCTGGAAGCAAGATGCTCTGGGGCCCAACTCGCCCTTTGGAAAGAAGCCTGCACGTTGTGCCTTTCAGCTCTAGGGCAAAGTAGCACACCCAGAGCAGAAGTCCTACTTCAGCCAGATCAGTCCTGCAAAGAAACTGCGTTTCACAGGCCTTTGGAAGAGATGTTCCCGGTAGGCTCTAAGAGCACTGTGCAGAGTGAGTGGTTTCTTAGCTTCCCAAAGAGCTGGAAGCAAGATGCTGTGGGGCCCAACTCGCCCTTTGGAAAGAAGCCTGCACGTTGTGCCTTTCAGCTCTAGGGCAATGTAGCACACCCAGAGCAGAAGTCCTACTTCAGCCAGATCAGGCCTGCAAAGAAACTGCGTTTCACAGGCCTTTGGAAGAGATGTTCCCAGTAGGCTGTAAGAGCACTGTGCAGAGCGAGTGGTTTCTTAGCTTCCCAAAGAGCTGGAAGCAAGATGCTGTGGGGCCCAACTCGCCCTTTGGAAAGAAGCCTGCACGTTGTGCCTTTCAGCTCTAGGGCAAAGTAGCACACCCAGAGCAGAAGTCCTACTTCAGCCAGATCAGGCCTGCAAAGAAACTGCGTTTCACAGGCCTTTGGAAGAGATGTTCCCGGTAGGCTGTAAGAGCACTGTGCAGAGCGAGTGGTTTCTTAGCTTCCCAAAGAGCTGGAAGCAAGATGCTGTGGGGCCCAACTCGCCCTTTGGAAAGAAGCCTGCACGTTGTGCCTTTCAGCTCTAGGGCAAAGTAGCACACCCAGAGCAGAAGTCCTACTTCAGCCAGATCAGGCCTGCAAAGAAACTGCGTTTCACAGGCCTTTGGAAGAGATGTTCCCACTAGGCTGTAAGAGCACTGTGCAGAGCGAGTTGTTTCTTAGCTTCCCAAAGAGCTGGAAGCAAGATGCTGTGGGGCCCAACTCGCCCTTTGGAAAGAAGCCTGCACGCTGTGCCTTTCAGCTCTAGGGCAAAGTTGCACACCCAGAGCAGAAGTCCTACTTCAGCCAGATCAGGCCTGCAAAGAAACTGCGTTTCACAGGCCTTTGGAAGAGATGTTCCCGGTAGGCTGTAAGAGCACTGTGCAGAGCGAGTGGTTTCTTAGCTTCCCAAAGAGCTGGAAGCAAGATGCTGTGGGGCCCAACTCGCCCTTTGGAAAGAAGCCTGCACGTTGTGCCTTTCAGCTCTAGGGCAAAGTAGCACACCCAGAGCAGAAGTCATACTTGAGCCAGATCAGGCCTGCCAAGAAACTGCGTTTCACAGGCCTTTGGAAGAGATGTTCCCGGTAGGCTGTAAGAGCACTGTGCAGAGCGAGTGGTTTCTTAGCTTCCCAAAGAGCTGGAAGCAAGATGGTGTGGGGCCCAACTCGCCCTTTGGAAAGAAGCCTGCACGTTGTGCCTTTCAGCTCTAAGGCAAAGTAGCACACCCAGAGCAGAAGTCCTACTTCAGCCAGATCAGGCCTGCAAAGAAACTGCGTTTCACAGGCCTTTGGAAGAGATGTTCCCGGTAGGCTGTAAGAGCACTGTGCAGAGCGAGTGGTTTCTTAGCTTCCCAAAGAGCTGGAAGCAAGATGCTGTGGGGCCCAACTCGCCCTTTGGAAAGAAGCCTGCACGTTGTGCCTTTCAGCTCTAGGGCAAAGTAGCACACCCAGAGCAGAAGTCCTACTTCAGCCAGATCAGGCCTGCAAAGAAACTGCGTTTCACAGGCCTTTGGAAGAGATGTTCCCGGTAGGCTGTAAGAGCACTGTGCAGAGCGAGTTGTTTCTTAGCTTCCCAAAGAGCTGGAAGCAAGATGCTGTGGGGCCCAACTCGCCCTTTGGAAAGAAGCCTGCACGTTGTGCCTTTCAGCTCTAGGGCAAAGTAGCACACCCAGAGCAGAAGTCCTACTTCAGCCAGATCAGGCCTGCAAAGAAACTGCGTTTCACAGGCCTTTGGAAGAGATGTTCCCGGTAGGCTGTAAGAGCACTGTGCAGAGCGAGTTGTTTCTTAGCTTCCCAAAGAGCTGGAAGCAAGATGCTGTGGGGCCCAACTCGCCCTTTGGAAAGAAGCCTGCACGTTGTGCCTTTCAGCTCTAGGGCAAAGTAGCACACCCAGAGCAGAAGTGCTACTTCAGCCAGATCAGGCCTGCAAAGAAACTGCGTTTCACAGGCCTTTGGAAGAGATGTTCCCGGTAGGCTGTAAGAGCACTGTGCAGAGCGAGTTGTTTCTTAGCTTCCCAAAGAGCTGGAAGCAAGATGCTGTGGGGCCCAACTCGCCCTTTGGAAAGACGCCTGCACGTTGTGCCTTTCAGCTCTAGGGCAAAGTAGCACACCCAGAGCAGAAGTCCTACTTCAGCCAGATCAGGCCTGCAAAGAAACTGCGTTTCACAGGCCTTTGGAAGAGATGTTCCCGGTAGGCTGTAAGAGCACTGTGCAGAGCGAGTTGTTTCTCAGCTTCCCAAAGAGCTGGAAGCAAGATGCTGTGGGGCCCAACTCGCCCTTTGGAAAGCAGCCTGCACGTTGTGCCTTTCAGCTCTAGGGCAAAGTAGCACACCCAGAGCAGAAGTCCTACTTCAGCCAGATCAGGCCTGCAAAGAAACTGCGTTTCACAGGCCTTTGGAAGAGATGTTCCCGGTAGGCTGTAAGAGCACTGTGCAGAGCGAGTTGTTTCTTAGCTTCCCAAAGAGCTGGAAGCAAGATGCTGTGGGGCCCAACTCGCCCTTTGGAAAGAAGCCTGCACGTTGTGCCTTTCAGCTCTAGGGCAAAGTAGCACACCCAGAGCAGAAGTCCTACTTCAGCCAGATCAGGCCTGCAAAGAAACTGCGTTTCACAGGCCTTTGGAAGAGATGTTCCCGGTAGGCTGTAACAGCACTGTGCAGAGCGAGTTGTTTCTTAGCTTCCCAAAGAGCTGGAAGCAAGATGCTGTGGGGCCCAACTCGCCCTTTGGAAAGAAGCCTGCACGTTGTGCCTTTCAGCTCTAGGGCAAAGTAGCACACCCAGAGCAGAAGTCCTACTTCAGCCAGATCAGGCCTGCAAAGAAACTGCGTTTCACAGCCCTTTGGAAGAGATGTTCCCTGTAGGCTGTAAGAGCACTGTGCAGAGCGAGTGGTTTCTTAGCTTCCCAAAGAGCTGGAAGCAAGATGCTGTGGGGCCCAACTCGCCCTTTGGAAAGAAGCCTGCACGTTGCGCCTTTCAGCTCTAGGGCAAAGTAGCACACCCAGAGCAGAAGTCCTACTTCAGCCAGATCAGGCCTGCAAAGAAACTGCGTTTCACAGGCCTTTGGAAGAGATGTTCCCACTAGGCTGTAAGAGCACTGTGCAGAGCGAGTTGTTTCTTAGCTTCCCAAAGAGCTGGAAGCAAGATGGTGTTGACCCAACTCGCCCTTTGGAAAGAAGCCTGCACGTTGTGCCTTTCAGCTCTGGGCAAAGTAGCACACCCAGAGCAGAAGTCCTACTTCAGGCAGATCAGGCCTGCAAAGAAACTGCGTTTCACAGGCCTTTGGAAGAGATGTTCCCGGTAGGCTGTAAGAGCACTGTACAGAGCGAGTGGTTTCCTAGCTTCCCAAAGAGCTGGAAGTGAGATGCTGTGGGGCCCAACTCGCCCTTTGGAAAGAAGCCTGCACGTTGTGCCTTTCAGCTCTAGGGCAATGTAGCACACCCAGAGCAGAAGTCCTACTTCAGCCAGATCAGGCCTGCAAAGAAACTGCGTTTCACAGGCCTTTGGAAGAGATGTTCCCGGTAGGCTGTAAGAGCACTGTGCAGAGCGAGTTGTTTCTTAGCTTCCCAAAGAGCTGGAAGCAAGATGCTGTGGGGCCCAACTCGCCCTTTGGAAAGAAGCCTGCACGTGGTGCCTTTCAGCTCTAGGGCAAAGTAGCACACCCAGAGCAGAAGTCCTACTTGAGCCAGATCAGGCCTGCAAAGAAACTGCGTTTCACAGGCCTTTGGAAGAGATGTTCCCGGTAGGCTGTAAGAGCACTGTGCAGAGCGAGTGGTTTCTTAGCTTCCCAAAGAGCTGGAAGCAAGATGCTGTGGGGCCCAACTCGCCCTTTGGAAAGAAGCCTGCACGTTGTGCCTTTCAGCTCTAGGGCAAAGTAGCACACCCAGAGCAGAAGTCCTACTTCAGCCAGATCAGGCCTGCAAAGAAACTGCGTTTCACAGGCCTTTGGAAGAGATGTTCCCGGTAGGCTGTAACAGCACTGTGCAGAGCGAGTGGTTTCTTAGCTTCCCAAAGAGCTGGAAGCAAGATGCTGTGGGGCCCAACTCGCCCTTTGGAAATAAGCCTGCACGTTGTGCCTTTCAGCTCTAGGGCAAAGTAGCACACCCAGAGCAGAAGTCCTACTTCAGCCAGATCAGGCCTGCGAAGAAACTGCGTTTCACAGGCCTTTGGAAGAGATGTTCCCGGTAGGCTGTAAGAGCACTGTGCAGAGCGAGTTGTTTCTCAGCTTCCCAAAGAGCTTGAAGCAAGATGCTGTGGGGCCCAACTCGCCCTTTGGAAAGCAGCCTGCACGTTGTGCCTTTCAGCTCTAGGGCAAAGTAGCACACCCAGAGCAGAAGTCCTACTTCAGCCAGATCAGGCCTGCAAAGAAACTGCGTTTCACAGGCCTTTGGAAGAGATGTTCCCGGTAGGCTGTAAGAGCACTGTGCAGAGCGAGTTGTTTCTTAGCTTCCCAAAGAGCTGGAAGCAAGATGCTGTGGGGCCCAAATCGCCCTTTGGAAAGAAGCCTGCACGTTGTGCCTTTCAGCTCTAGGGCAATGTAGCACACCCAGAGCAGAAGTCCTACTTCAGCCAGATCAGGCCTGCAAAGAAACTGCGTTTCACAGCCCTTTGGAAGAGATGTTCCCGGTAGGCTGTAAGAGCACTGTGCAGAGCGAGTGGTTTCTTAGCTTCCCAAAGAGCTGGAAGCAAGATGCTGTGGGGCCCAACTCGCCCTTTGGAAAGAAGCCTGCACGTTGTGCCTTTCAGCTCTAGGGCAAAGTAGCACACCCAGAGCAGAAGTCCTACTTCAGCCAGATCAGGCCTGCAAAGAAACTGCGTTTCACAGGCCTTTGGAAGAGATGTTCCCGGTAGGCTGTAACAGCACTGTGCAGAGCGAGTTGTTTCTTAGCTTCCCAAAGAGCTGGAAGCAAGATGCTGTGGGGCCCAACTCGCCCTTTGGAAAGAAGCCTGCACGTTGTGCCTTTCAGCTCTAGGGCAAAGTAGCACACCCAGAGCAGAAGTCCTACTTCAGCCAGATCAGGCCTGCAAAGAAACTGCGTTTCACAGCCCTTT
Organism: Equus caballus; assembly: GCF_041296265.1. Taxonomy (NCBI): domain Eukaryota; kingdom Metazoa; phylum Chordata; class Mammalia; order Perissodactyla; family Equidae; genus Equus; species Equus caballus. The sequence goes on from NC_091695.1 coordinate 22,538,168, forward strand.
GGAAGAGATGTTCCCTGTAGGCTGTAAGAGCACTGTGCAGAGCGAGTGGTTTCTTAGCTTCCCAAAGAGCTGGAAGCAAGATGCTGTGGGGCCCAACTCGCCCTTTGGAAAGAAGCCTGCACGTTGTGCCTTTCAGCTCTACGGCAAAGTAGCACACCCAGAGCAGAAGTCCTACTTCAGCCAGATCAGGCCTGCGAAGAAACTGCGTTTCACAGGCCTTTGGAAGAGATGTTCCCACTAGGCTGTAAGAGCACTGTGCAGAGCGAGTTGTTTCTTAGCTTCCCAAAGAGCTGGAAGCAAGATGGTGTTGGGCACAACTCGCCCTTTGGAAAGAAGCCTGCACGTTGTGCCTTTCAGCTCTGGGCAAAGTAGCACACCCAGAGCAGAAGTCCTACTTCAGCCAGATCAGGCCTGCAAAGAAACTGCGTTTCACAGGCCTTTGGAAGAGATGTTCCCGGTAGGCTGTAAGAGCACTGTACAGAGCGAGTGGTTTCCTATCTTCCCAAAGAGCTGGAAGTGAGATGCTGTGGGGCCCAACTCGCCCTTTGGAAAGAAGCCTGCACGTTGTGCCTTTCAGCTCTAGGGCAATGTAGCACACCCAGAGCCGAAGTCCTACTTCAGCCAGATCAGGCCTGCAAAGAAACTGCGTTTCACAGGCCTTTGGAAGAGATGTTCCCGGTAGGCTGTAAGAGCACTGTGCAGAGCGAGTTGTTTCTTAGCTTCCCAAAGAGCTGGAAGCAAGATGCTGTGGGGCCCAACTCGCCCTTTGGAAAGAAGCCTGCACGTGGTGCCTTTCAGCTCTAGGGCAAAGTAGCACACCCAGAGCAGAAGTCCTACTTCAGCCAGATCAGGCCTGCAAAGAAACTGCGTTTCACAGGCCTTTGGAAGAGATGTTCCCAGTAGGCTGTAAGAGCACTGTGCAGAGCGAGTGGTTTCTTAGCTTCCCAAAGAGCTGGAAGCAAGATGCTGTGGGGCCAAACTCGCCCTTTGGAAAGAAGCCTGCACGTTGTGCCTTTCAGCTCTAGGGCAAAGCAGCACACCCAGAGCAGAAGTCCTACTTGAGCCAGATCAGGCCTGCAAAGAAACTGCGTTTCACAGGCCTTTGGAAGAGATGTTCCCGGTAGGCTGTAAGAGCACTGTGCAGAGCGAGTTGTTTCAAGCTTCCCAAAGAGCTGGAAGCAAGATGCTGTGGGGCCCAACTCGCCCTTTGGAAAGCAGCCTGCACGTTGTGCCTTTCAGCTCTAGGGCAAAGTAGCACACCCAGAGCAGAAGTCCTACTTCAGCCAGATCAGGCCTGCAAAGAAACTGCGTTTCACAGGCCTTTGGAAGAGATGTTCCCGGTAGGCTGTAAGAGCACTGTGCAGAGCGAGTTGTTTCTTAGCTTCCCAAAGAGCTGGAAGCAAGATGCTGTGGGGCCCAAATCGCCCTTTGGAAAGTAGCCTGCACGTTGAGCCTTTCAGCTCTAGGGCAATGTAGCACACCCAGAGCAGAAGTCCTACTTCAGCCAGATCAGGCCTGCAAAGAAACTGCGTTTCACAGCCCTTTGGAAGAGATGTTCCCGGTAGGCTGTAAGAGCACTGTGCAGAGCGAGTGGTTTCTTAGCTTCCCAAAGAGCTGGAAGCAAGATGCTGTGGGGCCCAACTCGCCCTTTGGAAAGAAGCCTGCACGTTGTGCCTTTCAGCTCTAGGGCAAAGTAGCACACCCAGAGCAGAAGTCCTACTTCAGCCAGATCAGGCCTGCAAAGAAACTGCGTTTCACAGGCCTTTGGAAGAGATGTTCCCGATAGGCTGTAACAGCACTGTGCAGAGCGAGTTGTTTCTTAGCTTCCCAAAGAGCTGGAAGCAAGATGCTGTGGGGCCCAACTCGCCCTTTGGAAAGAAGCCTGCACGTTGTGCCTTTCAGCTCTAGGGCAATGTAGCACACCCAGAGCAGAAGTCCTACTTCAGCCAGATCAGGCCTGCAAAGAAACTGCGTTTCACAGCCCTTTGGAAGAGATGTTCCCTGTAGGCTGTAAGAGCACTGTGCAGAGCGAGTGGTTTCTTAGCTTCCCAAAGAGCTGGAAGCAAGATGCTGTGGGGCCCAACTCGCCCTTTGGAAAGAAGCCTGCACGTTGTGCCTTTCAGCTCTAGGGCAAAGTAACACACCCAGAGCAGAAGTCCTACTTCAGCCAGATCAGGCCTGCAAAGAAACTGCGTTTCACAGGCCTTTGGAAGAGATGTTCCCACTAGGCTGTAAGAGCACTGTGCAGAGCGAGTTGTTTCTTAGCTTCCCAAAGAGCTGGAAGCAAGATGGTGTGGGGCCCAACTCGCCCTTTGGAAAGAAGCCTGCACGTTGTGCCTTTCAGCTCTGGGCAAAGTAGCACACCCAGAGCAGAAGTCCTACTTCAGCCAGATCAGGCCTGCAAAGAAACTGCGTTTCACAGGCCTTTGGAAGAGATGTTCCCGGTAGGCTGTAAGAGCACTGTGCAGAGCGAGTGGTTTCTTAGCTTCCCAAAGAGCTGGAAGCAAGATGCTGTGGGGCCCAACTCGCCCTTTGGAAAGAAGCCTGCACGTTGTGCCTTTCAGCTCTAGGGCAAAGTAGCACACCCAGAGCAGAAGTCCTACTTCAGCCAGATCAGGCCTGCAAAGAAACTGCGTTTCACAGGCCTTTGGAAGAGATGTTCCCGGTAGGCTGTAAGAGCACTGTGCAGAGCGAGTATTTTCTTAGCTTCCCAAAGAGCTGGAAGCAAGATGCTGTGGGGCCCAACTCGCCCTTTGGAAAGAAGCCTGCACGTTGTGCCTTTCAGCTCTAGGGCAATGTAGCACACCCAGAGCAGAAGTCCTACTTCAGCCAGATCAGGCCTGCAAAAAAACTGCGTTTCACAGGCCTTTGGAAGAGATGTTCCCGGTAGGCTGTAAGAGCACTGTGCAGAGCGAGTTGTTTCTTAGCTTCCCAAAGAGCTGGAAGCAAGATGCTGTGGGGCCCAACTCGCCCTTTGGAAAGAAGCCTGCACGTTGTGCCTTTCAGCTCTAGGGCAAAGTAGCACACCCAGAGCAGAAGTCCTACTTCAGCCAGATCAGGCCTGCAAAGAAACTGCGTTTCACAGGCCTTTGGAAGAGATGTTCCCGGTAGGCTGTAAGAGCACTGTGCAGAGTGAGTGGTTTCTTAGCTTCCCAAAGAGCTGGAAGCAAGATGCTGTGGGGCCCAACTCGCCCTTTGGAAAGAAGCCTGCACGTTGTGCCTTTCAGCTCTAGGGCAATGTAGCACACCCAGAGCAGAAGTCCTACTTCAGCCAGATCAGGCCTGCAAAGAAACTGCGTTTCACAGGCCTTTGGAAGAGATGTTCCCGGTAGGCTGTAAGAGCACTGTCCAGAGCGAGTGGTTTCTTAGCTTCCCAAAGAGCTGGAAGCAAGATGCTGTGGGGCCCAACTCGCCCTTTGGAAAGAAGCCTGCACGTTGTGCCTTTCAGCTCTAGAGCAAAGTAGCACACCCAGAGCAGAAGTCCTACTTCAGCCAGATCAGGCCTGCAAAGAAACTGCGTTTCACAGGCCTTTGGAAGAGATGTTCCCGGTAGGCTGTAAGAGCACTGTGCAGAGCGAGTGGTTTCTTAGCTTCCCAAAGAGCTGGAAGCAAGATGCTGTGGGGCCCAACTCGCCCTTTGGAAAGAAGCCTGCACGTTGTGCCTTTCAGCTCTAGGGCAAAGTAGCACACCCAGAGCAGAAGTCCTACTTCAGCCAGATCAGGCCTGCAAAGAAACTGCGTTTCACAGGCCTTTGGAATAGATGTTCCCACTAGGCTGTAAGAGCACTGTGCAGAGCGAGTTGTTTCTTAGCTTCCCAAAGAGCTGGAAGCAAGATGCTGTGGGGCCCAACTCGCCCTTTGGAAAGAAGCCTGCACGTTGTGCCTTTCAGCTCTAGGGCAAAGTAGCACACCCAGAGCAGAAGTCCTACTTCAGCCAGATCAGGCCTGCAAAGAAACTGCGTTTCACAGGCCTTTGGAAGAGATGTTCCCGGTAGGCTGTAAGAGCACTGTGCAGAGCGAGTGGTTTCTTAGCTTCCCAAAGAGCTGGAAGCAAGATGCTGTGGGGCCCAACTCGCCCTTTGGAAAGAAGCCTGCACGTTGTGCCTTTCAGCTCTAGGGCAAAGTAGCACACCCAGAGCAGAAGTCCTACTTCAGCCAGATCAGGCCTGCCAAGAAACTGCGTTTCACAGGCCTTTGGAAGAGATGTTCCCGGTAGGCTGTAAGAGCACTGTGCAGAGCGAGTGGTTTCTTAGCTTCCCAAAGAGCTGGAAGCAAGATGCTGTGGGGCCCAACTCGCCCTTTGGAAAGAAGCCTGCACGTTGTGCCTTTCAGCTCTAAGGCAAAGTAGCACACCCAGAGCAGAAGTCCTACTTCAGCCAGATCAGGCCTGCAAAGAAACTGCGTTTCACAGGCCTTTGGAAGAGATGTTCCCGGTAGGCTGTAAGAGCACTGTGCAGAGCGAGTGGTTTCTTAGCTTCCCAAAGAGCTGGAAGCAAGATGCTGTGGGGCCCAACTCGCCCTTTGGAAAGAAGCCTGCACGTTGTGCCTTTCAGCTCTAGGGCAAAGTAGCACACCCAGAGCAGAAGTCCTACTTCAGCCAGATCAGGCCTGCAAAGAAACTGCGTTTCACAGGCCTTTGGAAGAGATGTTCCCGGTAGGCTGTAAGAGCACTGTGCAGAGCGAGTATTTTCTTAGCTTCCCAAAGAGCTGGAAGCAAGATGCTGTGGGGCCCAACTCGCCCTTTGGAAAGAAGCCTGCACGTTGTGCCTTTCAGCTCTAGGGCAATGTAGCACACCCAGAGCAGAAGTCCTACTTCAGCCAGATCAGGCCTGCAAAAAAACTGCGTTTCACAGGCCTTTGGAAGAGATGTTCCCGGTAGGCTGTAAGAGCACTGTGCAGAGCGAGTTGTTTCTTAGCTTCCCAAAGAGCTGGAAGCAAGATGGTGTGGGGCCCAACTCGCCCTTTGGAAAGAAGCCTGCACGTTGTGCCTTTCAGCTCTGGGCAAAGTAGCACACCCAGAGCAGAAGTCCTACTTCAGCCAGATCAGGCCTGCAAAGAAACTGCGTTTCACAGGCCTTTGGAAGAGATGTTCCCGGTAGGCTGTAAGAGCACTGTGCAGAGCGAGTGGTTTCTTAGCTTCCCAAAGAGCTGGAAGCAAGATGCTGTGGGGCCCAACTCGCCCTTTGGAAAGAAGCCTGCACGTTGTGCCTTTCAGCTCTAGGGCAAAGTAGCACACCCAGAGCAGAAGTCCTACTTCAGCCAGATCAGGCCTGCAAAGAAACTGCGTTTCACAGGCCTTTGGAAGAGATGTTCCCGGTAGGCTGTAAGAGCACTGTGCAGAGCGAGTATTTTCTTAGCTTCCCAAAGAGCTGGAAGCAAGATGCTGTGGGGCCCAACTCGCCCTTTGGAAAGAAGCCTGCACGTTGTGCCTTTCAGCTCTAGGGCAATGTAGCACACCCAGAGCAGAAGTCCTACTTCAGCCAGATCAGGCCTGCAAAAAAACTGCGTTTCAGAGGCCTTTGGAAGAGATGTTCCCGGTAGGCTGTAAGAGCACTGTGCAGAGCGAGTTGTTTCTTAGCTTCCCAAAGAGCTGGAAGCAAGATGCTGTGGGGCCCAACTCGCCCTTTGGAAAGAAGCCTGCACGTTGTGCCTTTCAGCTCTAGGGCAAAGTAGCACACCCAGAGCAGAAGTCCTACTTCAGCCAGATCAGGCCTGCAAAGAAACTGCGTTTCACAGGCCTTTGGAAGAGATGTTCCCGGTAGGCTGTAAGAGCACTGTGCAGAGTGAGTGGTTTCTTAGCTTCCCAAAGAGCTGGAAGCAAGATGCTGTGGGGCCCAACTCGCCCTTTGGAAAGAAGCCTGCACGTTGTTCCTTTCAGCTCTAGGGCAATGTAGCACACCCAGAGCAGAAGTCCTACTTCAGCCAGATCAGGCCTGCAAAGAAACTGCGTTTCACAGGCCTTTGGAAGAGATGTTCCCGGTAGGCTGTAAGAGCACTGTCCAGAGCGAGTGGTTTCTTAGCTTCCCAAAGAGCTGGAAGCAAGATGCTGTGGGGCCCAACTCGCCCTTTGGAAAGAAGCCTGCACGTTGTGCCTTTCAGCTCTAGAGCAAAGTAGCACACCCAGAGCAGAAGTCCTACTTCAGCCAGATCAGGCCTGCAAAGAAACTGCGTTTCACAGGCCTTTGGAAGAGATGTTCCCGGTAGGCTGTAAGAGCACTGTGCAGAGCGAGTGGTTTCTTAGCTTCCCAAAGAGCTGGAAGCAAGATGCTGTGGGGCCCAACTCGCCCTTTGGAAAGAAGCCTGCACGTTGTGCCTTTCAGCTCTAGGGCAAAGTAGCACACCCAGAGCAGAAGTCCTACTTCAGCCAGATCAGGCCTGCAAAGAAACTGCGTTTCACAGGCCTTTGGAATAGATGTTCCCACTAGGCTGTAAGAGCACTGTGCAGAGCGAGTTGTTTCTTAGCTTCCCAAAGAGCTGGAAGCAAGATGCTGTGGGGCCCAACTCGCCCTTTGGAAAGAAGCCTGCACGTTGTGCCTTTCAGCTCTAGGGCAAAGTAGCACACCCAGAGCAGAAGTCCTACTTCAGCCAGATCAGGCCTGCAAAGAAACTGCGTTTCACAGGCCTTTGGAAGAGATGTTCCCGGTAGGCTGTAAGAGCACTGTGCAGAGCGAGTGGTTTCTTAGCTTCCCAAAGAGCTGGAAGCAAGATGCTGTGGGGCCCAACTCGCCCTTTGGAAAGAAGCCTGCACGTTGTGCCTTTCAGCTCTAGGGCAAAGTAGCACACCCAGAGCAGAAGTCCTACTTCAGCCAGATCAGGCCTGCCAAGAAACTGCGTTTCACAGGCCTTTGGAAGAGATGTTCCCGGTAGGCTGTAAGAGCACTGTGCAGAGCGAGTGGTTTCTTAGCTTCCCAAAGAGCTGGAAGCAAGATGCTGTGGGGCCCAACTCGCCCTTTGGAAAGAAGCCTGCACGTTGTGCCTTTCAGCTCTAAGGCAAAGTAGCACACCCAGAGCAGAAGTCCTACTTCAGCCAGATCAGGCCTGCAAAGAAACTGCGTTTCACAGGCCTTTGGAAGAGATGTTCCCGGTAGGCTGTAAGAGCACTGTGCAGAGCGAGTGGTTTCTTAGCTTCCCAAAGAGCTGGAAGCAAGATGCTGTGGGGCCCAACTCGCCCTTTGGAAAGAAGCCTGCACGTTGTGCCTTTCAGCTCTAGGGCAAAGTAGCACACCCAGAGCAGAAGTCCTACTTCAGCCAGATCAGGCCTGCAAAGAAACTGCGTTTCACAGGCCTTTGGAAGAGATGTTCCCGGTAGGCTGTAAGAGCACTGTGCAGAGCGAGTATTTTCTTAGCTTCCCAAAGAGCTGGAAGCAAGATGCTGTGGGGCCCACTCGCCCTTTGGAAAGAAGCCTGCACGTTGTGCCTTTCAGCTCTAGGGCAATGTAGCACACCCAGAGCAGAAGTCCTACTTCAGCCAGATCAGGCCTGCAAAAAAACTGCGTTTCACAGGCCTTTGGAAGAGATGTTCCCGGTAGGCTGTAAGAGCACTGTGCAGAGCGAGTTGTTTCTTAGCTTCCCAAAGAGCTGGAAGCAAGATGCTCTGGGGCCCAACTCGCCCTTTGGAAAGAAGCCTGCACGTTGTGCCTTTCAGCTCTAGGGCAAAGTAGCACACCCAGAGCAGAAGTCCTACTTCAGCCAGATCAGTCCTGCAAAGAAACTGCGTTTCACAGGCCTTTGGAAGAGATGTTCCCGGTAGGCTCTAAGAGCACTGTGCAGAGTGAGTGGTTTCTTAGCTTCCCAAAGAGCTGGAAGCAAGATGCTGTGGGGCCCAACTCGCCCTTTGGAAAGAAGCCTGCACGTTGTGCCTTTCAGCTCTAGGGCAATGTAGCACACCCAGAGCAGAAGTCCTACTTCAGCCAGATCAGGCCTGCAAAGAAACTGCGTTTCACAGGCCTTTGGAAGAGATGTTCCCAGTAGGCTGTAAGAGCACTGTGCAGAGCGAGTGGTTTCTTAGCTTCCCAAAGAGCTGGAAGCAAGATGCTGTGGGGCCCAACTCGCCCTTTGGAAAGAAGCCTGCACGTTGTGCCTTTCAGCTCTAGGGCAAAGTAGCACACCCAGAGCAGAAGTCCTACTTCAGCCAGATCAGGCCTGCAAAGAAACTGCGTTTCACAGGCCTTTGGAAGAGATGTTCCCGGTAGGCTGTAAGAGCACTGTGCAGAGCGAGTGGTTTCTTAGCTTCCCAAAGAGCTGGAAGCAAGATGCTGTGGGGCCCAACTCGCCCTTTGGAAAGAAGCCTGCACGTTGTGCCTTTCAGCTCTAGGGCAAAGTAGCACACCCAGAGCAGAAGTCCTACTTCAGCCAGATCAGGCCTGCAAAGAAACTGCGTTTCACAGGCCTTTGGAAGAGATGTTCCCACTAGGCTGTAAGAGCACTGTGCAGAGCGAGTTGTTTCTTAGCTTCCCAAAGAGCTGGAAGCAAGATGCTGTGGGGCCCAACTCGCCCTTTGGAAAGAAGCCTGCACGCTGTGCCTTTCAGCTCTAGGGCAAAGTAGCACACCCAGAGCAGAAGTCCTACTTCAGCCAGATCAGGCCTGCAAAGAAACTGCGTTTCACAGGCCTTTGGAAGAGATGTTCCCGGTAGGCTGTAAGAGCACTGTGCAGAGCGAGTGGTTTCTTAGCTTCCCAAAGAGCTGGAAGCAAGATGCTGTGGGGCCCAACTCGCCCTTTGGAAAGAAGCCTGCACGTTGTGCCTTTCAGCTCTAGGGCAAAGTAGCACACCCAGAGCAGAAGTCATACTTGAGCCAGATCAGGCCTGCCAAGAAACTGCGTTTCACAGGCCTTTGGAAGAGATGTTCCCGGTAGGCTGTAAGAGCACTGTGCAGAGCGAGTGGTTTCTTAGCTTCCCAAAGAGCTGGAAGCAAGATGGTGTGGGGCCCAACTCGCCCTTTGGAAAGAAGCCTGCACGTTGTGCCTTTCAGCTCTAAGGCAAAGTAGCACACCCAGAGCAGAAGTCCTACTTCAGCCAGATCAGGCCTGCAAAGAAACTGCGTTTCACAGGCCTTTGGAAGAGATGTTCCCGGTAGGCTGTAAGAGCACTGTGCAGAGCGAGTGGTTTCTTAGCTTCCCAAAGAGCTGGAAGCAAGATGCTGTGGGGCCCAACTCGCCCTTTGGAAAGAAGCCTGCACGTTGTGCCTTTCAGCTCTAGGGCAAAGTAGCACACCCAGAGCAGAAGTCCTACTTCAGCCAGATCAGGCCTGCAAAGAAACTGCGTTTCACAGGCCTTTGGAAGAGATGTTCCCGGTAGGCTGTAAGAGCACTGTGCAGAGCGAGTTGTTTCTTAGCTTCCCAAAGAGCTGGAAGCAAGATGCTGTGGGGCCCAACTCGCCCTTTGGAAAGAAGCCTGCACGTTGTGCCTTTCAGCTCTAGGGCAATGTAGCACACCCAGAGCAGAAGTCCTACTTCAGCCAGATCAGGCCTGCAAAGAAACTGCGTTTCACAGGCCTTTGGAAGAGATGTTCCCGGTAGGCTGTAAGAGCACTGTGCAGAGCGAGTTGTTTCTTAGCTTCCCAAAGAGCTGGAAGCAAGATGCTCTGGGGCCCAACTCGCCCTTTGGGAAGAAGCCTGCACGTTGTGCCTTTCAGCTCTAGGGCAAAGTAGCACACCCAGAGCAGAAGTCCTACTTCAGCCAGATCAGGCCTGCAAAGAAACTGCGTTTCACAGGCCTTTGGAAGAGATGTTCCCGGTAGGCTGTAAGAGCACTGTGCAGAGCGAGTGGTTTCTTAGCTTCCCAAAGAGCTGGAAGCAAGATGCTGTGGGGCCCAACTCGCCCTTTGGAAAGAAGCCTGCACGTTGTGCCTTTCAGCTCTAGGGCAATGTAGCACACCCAGAGCAGAAGTCCTACTTTAGCCAGATCAGGCCTGCAAAGAAACTGCGTTTCACAGGCCTTTGGAAGAGATGTTCCCGGTAGGCTGTAAGAGCACTGTCCAGATCGAGTGGTTTCTTAGATTCCCAAAGAGCTGGAAGCAAGATGCTGTGGGGCCCAACTCGCCCTTTGGAAAGAAGCCTGCACGTTGTGCCTTTCAGCTCTAGGGCAAAGTAGCACACCCAGAGCAGAAGTCCTACTTCAGCCAGATCAGGCCTGCAAAGAAACTGCGTTTCACAGGCCTTTGGAAGAGATGTTCCCGGTAGGCTGTAAGAGCACTGTCCAGAGCGAGTGGTTTCTTAGCTTCCCAAAGAGCTGGAAGCAAGATGCTGTAGGGCCCAACTCGCCCTTTGGAAAGAAGCCTGCACGTTGTGCCTTTCAGCTCTAGGGCAAAGTAGCACACCCAGAGCAGAAGTCCTACTTCAGCCAGATCAGGCCTGCAAAGAAACTGCGTTTCACAGGCCTTTGGAAGAGATGTTCCCACTAGGCTGTAAGAGCACTGTGCAGAGCGAGTTGTTTCTTAGGTTCCCAAAGAGCTGGAAGCAAGATGCTGTGGGGCCCAACTCGCCCTTTGGAAAGAAGCCTGCACGTTGTGCCTTTCAGCTCTAGGGCAAAGTAGCACACCCAGAGCAGAAGTCCTACTTCAGCCAGATCAGGCCTGCAAAGAAACTGCGTTTGACAGGCCTTTGGAAGAGATGTTCCCGGTAGGCTGTAAGAGCACTGTGCAGAGCGAGTTGTTTCTTAGCTTCCCAAAGAGCTGGAAGCAAGATGCTGTAGGGCCCAACTCGCCCTTTGGAAAGAAGCCTGCACGTTGTCCCTTTCAGCTCTAGGGCAATGTAGCACAGCCAGAGCAGAAGTCCTACTTCAGCCAGGTCAGGCCAGCAAAGAAACTGCGTTTCACAGGCCTTTGGAAGAGATGTTCCCGGTAGGCTGTAAGAGCACTGTGCAGAGCGAGTTGTTTCTTAGCTTCCCAAAGAGCTGGAAGCAAGATGCTGTGGGGCCCAAATCGCCCTTTGGAAAGAAGCCTGCACGTTGTGCCTTTCAGCTCTAAGGCAAAGTAGCACACCCAGAGCAGAAGTCCTACTTCACCCAGATCAGGCCTGCAAAGAGACTGCGTTTCTCAGGCCTTTGGAAGAGATGTTCCCGGTAGGCTGCTAGAGCACTGTGCAGAGCGAGTTGTTTCTCAGCTTCCCAAAGAGCTGGAAGCAAGATGCTGTGAGGCCGAACTCGCCCTTTGGAAAGCAGCCTGCACGTTGTGCCTTTGAGCTCTAGGGCAATGTAGCACACCCAGAGCAGAAGTCCTACTTCAGCCAGATCAGGCCTGCAAAGAAACTGCGTTTCACAGGCCTTTGGAAGAGATGTTCCCGGTAGGCTGTAACAGCACTGTGCAGAGCGAGTTGTTTCTTAGCTTCCCAAAGAGCTGGAAGCAAGATGCTGTGGGGCCCAACTCGCCCTTTGGAAAGAAGCCTGCACGTTGTGCCTTTCAGCTCTAGGGCAATGTAGCACACCCAGAGCAGAAGTCCTACTTCAGCCAGATCAGGCCTGCAAAGAAACTGCGTTTCACAGCCCTTTGGAAGAGATGTTCCCTGTAGGCTGTAAGAGCACTGTGCAGAGCGAGTGGTTTCTTAGCTTCCCAAAGAGCTGGAAGCAAGATGCTGTGGGGCCCAACTCGCCCTTTGGAAAGAAGCCTGCACGTTGTGCCTTTCAGCTCTAGGGCAAAGTAGCACACCCAGAGCAGAAGTCCTACTTCAGCCAGATCAGGCCTGCAAAGAAACTGCGTTTCACAGGCCTTTGGAAGAGATGTTCCCACTAGGCTGTAAGAGCACTGTGCAGAGCGAGTTGTTTCTTAGCTTCCCAAAGAGCTGGAAGCAAGATGGTGTGGGGCCCAACTCGCCCTTTGGAAAGAAGCCTGCACGTTGTGCCTTTCAGCTCTGGGCAAAGTAGCACACCCAGAGCAGAAGTCCTACTTCAGCCAGATCAGGCCTGCAAAGAAACTGCGTTTCACAGGCCTTTGGAAGAGATGTTCCCGGTAGGCTGTAAGAGCACTGTGCAGAGCGAGTGGTTTCTTAGCTTCCCAAAGAGCTGGAAGCAAGATGCTGTGGGGCCCAACTCGCCCTTTGGAAAGAAGCCTGCACGTTGTGCCTTTCAGCTCTAGGGCAAAGTAGCACACCCAGAGCAGAAGTCCTACTTCAGCCAGATCAGGCCTGCAAAGAAACTGCGTTTCACAGGCCTTTGGAAGAGATGTTCCCGGTAGGCTGTAAGAGCACTGTGCAGAGCGAGTATTTTCTTAGCTTCCCAAAGAGCTGGAAGCAAGATGCTGTGGGGCCCAACTCGCCCTTTGGAAAGAAGCCTGCACGTTGTGCCTTTCAGCTCTAGGGCAATGTAGCACACCCAGAGCAGAAGTCCTACTTCAGCCAGATCAGGCCTGCAAAAAAACTGCGTTTCACAGGCCTTTGGAAGAGATGTTCCCGGTAGGGTGTAAGAGCACTGTGCAGAGCGAGTTGTTTCTTAGCTTCCCAAAGAGCTGGAAGCAAGATGCTGTGGGGCCCAACTCGCCCTTTGGAAAGAAGCCTGCACGTTGTGCCTTTCAGCTCTAGGGCAATGTAGCACACCCAGAGCAGAAGTCCTACTTCAGCCAGATCAGGCCTGCAAAAAAACTGCGTTTCACAGGCCTTTGGAAGAGATGTTCCCGGTAGGCTGTAAGAGCACTGTGCAGAGCGAGTGGTTTCTTAGCTTCCCAAAGAGCTGGAAGCAAGATGCTGTGGGGCCCAACTCGCCCTTTGGAAAGAAGCCTGCACGTTGTGCCTTTCAGCTCTAGGGCAAAGTAGCACACCCAGAGCAGAAGTGCTACTTCAGCCAGATCAGGCCTGCAAAGAAACTGCGTTTCACAGGCCTTTGGAAGAGATGTTCCCGGTAGGCTGTAAGAGCACTGTGCAGAGCGAGTTGTTTCTTAGCTTCCCAAAGAGCTGGAAGCAAGATGCTGTGGGGCCCAACTCGCCCTTTGGAAAGAAGCCTGCACGTTGTGCCTTTCAGCTCTAGGGCAAAGTAGCACACCCAGAGCAGAAGTCCTACTTCAGCCAGATCAGGCCTGCAAAGAAACTGTGTTTCACAGGCCTTTGGAAGAGATGTTCCCGGTAGGCTGTAAGAGCACTGTGCAGAGCGAGTTGTTTCTCAGCTTCCCAAAGAGCTGGAAGCAAGATGCTGTGGGGCCCAACTCGCCCTTTGGAAAGCAGCCTGCACGTTGTGCCTTTCAGCTCTAGGGCAAAGTAGCACACCCAGAGCAGAAGTCCTACTTCAGCCAGATCAGGCCTGCAAAGAAACTGCGTTTCACAGGCCTTTGGAAGAGATGTTCCCGGTAGGCTGTAAGAGCACTGTGCAGAGCGAGTGGTTTCTTAGCTTCCCAAAGAGCTGGAAGCAAGATGCTGTGGGGCCCAACTCGCCCTTTGGAAAGAAGCCTGCACGTTGTGCCTTTCAGCTCTAGGGCAAAGTAGCACACCCAGAGCAGAAGTCCTACTTCAGCCAGATCAGGCCTGCAAAGAAACTGCGTTTCACAGGCCTTTGGAAGAGATGTTCCCGGTAGGCTGTAACAGCACTGTGCAGAGCGAGTTGTTTCTTAGCTTCCCAAAGAGCTGGAAGCAAGATGCTGTGGGGCCCAACTCGCCCTTTGGAAAGAAGCCTGCACGTTGTGCCTTTCAGCTCTAGGGCAAAGTAGCACACCCAGAGCAGAAGTCCTACTTCAGCCAGATCAGGCCTGCAAAGAAACTGCGTTTCACAGCCCTTTGGAAGAGATGTTCCCGGTAGGCTGTAAGAGCACTGTGCAGAGCGAGTGGTTTCTTAGCTTCCCAAAGAGCTGGAAGCAAGATGCTGTGGGGCCCAACTCGCCCTTTGGAAAGAAGCCTGCACGTTGTGCCTTTCAGCTCTAGGGCAAAGTAGCACACCCAGAGCAGAAGTCCTACTTCAGCCAGATCAGGCCTGCAAAGAAACTGCGTTTCACAGGCCTTTGGAAGAGATGTTCCCACTAGGCTGTAAGAGCACTGTGCAGAGCGAGTTGTTTCTTAGCTTCCCAAAGAGCTGGAAGCAAGATGGTGTTGACCCAACTCGCCCTTTGGAAAGAAGCCTGCACGTTGTGCCTTTCAGCTCTGGGCAAAGTAGCACACCCAGAGCAGAAGTCCTACTTCAGCCAGATCAGGCCTGCAAAGAAACTGCGTTTCACAGGCCTTTGGAAGAGATGTTCCCGGTAGGCTGTAAGAGCACTGTACAGAGCGAGTGGTTTCCTAGCTTCCCAAAGAGCTGGAAGTGAGATGCTGTGGGGCCCAACTCGCCCTTTGGAAAGAAGCCTGCACGTTGTGCCTTTCAGCTCTAGGGCAATGTAGCACACCCAGAGCAGAAGTCCTACTTCAGCCAGATCAGGCCTGCAAAGAAACTGCGTTTCACAGGCCTTTGGAAGAGATGTTCCCGGTAGGCTGTAAGAGCACTGTGCAGAGCGAGTTGTTTCTTAGCTTCCCAAAGAGCTGGAAGCAAGATGCTGTGGGGCCCAACTCGCCCTTTGGAAAGAAGCCTGCACGTGGTGCCTTTCAGCTCTAGGGCAAAGTAGCAGACCCAGAGCAGAAGTCCTACTTCAGCCAGATCAGGCCTGCAAAGAAACTGCGTTTCACAGGCCTTTGGAAGAGATGTTCCCAGTAGGCTGTAAGAGCATTGTGCAGAGCGAGTTGTTTCTTAGCTTCCCAAAGAGCTGGAAGCAAGATGCTGTGGGGCCCAACTCGCCCTTTGGAAAGAAGCCTGCACGTTGTGCCTTTCAGCTCTAGGGCAAAGCAGCACACCCAGAGCAGAAGTCCTACTTGAGCCAGATCAGGCCTGCAAAGAAACTGCGTTTCACAGGCCTTTGGAAGAGATGTTCCCGGTAGGCTGTAAGAGCACTGTGCAGAGCGAGTGGTTTCTTAGCTTCCCAAAGAGCTGGAAGCAAGATGCTGTGGGGCCCAACTCGCCCTTTGGAAAGAAGCCTGCACGTTGTGCCTTTCAACTCTAGGGCAAAGTAGCACACCCAGAGCAGAAGTCCTACTTCAGCCAGATCAGGCCTGCAAAGAAACTGCGTTTCACAGGCCTTTGGAAGAGATGTTCCCGGTAGGCTGTAACAGCACTGTGCAGAGCGAGTGGTTTCTTAGCTTCCCAAAGAGCTGGAAGCAAGATGCTGTGGGGCCCAACTCGCCCTTTGGAAATAAGCCTGCACGTTGTGCCTTTCAGCTCTAGGGCAAAGTAGCACACCCAGAGCAGAAGTCCTACTTCAGCCAGATCAGGCCTGCGAAGAAACTGCGTTTCACAGGCCTTTGGAAGAGATGTTCCCGGTAGGCTGTAAGAGCACTGTGCAGAGCGAGTTGTTTCTCAGCTTCCCAAAGAGCTTGAAGCAAGATGCTGTGGGGCCCAACTCGCCCTTTGGAAAGCAGCCTGCACGTTGTGCCTTTCAGCTCTAGGGCAAAGTAGCACACCCAGAGCAGAAGTCCTACTTCAGCCAGATCAGGCCTGCAAAGAAACTGCGTTTCACAGGCCTTTGGAAGAGATGTTCCCGGTAGGCTGTAAGAGCACTGTGCAGAGCGAGTTGTTTCTTAGCTTCCCAAAGAGCTGGAAGCAAGATGCTGTGGGGCCCAAATCGCCCTTTGGAAAGAAGCCTGCACGTTGTGCCTTTCAGCTCTAGGGCAATGTAGCACACCCAGAGCAGAAGTCCTACTTCAGCCAGATCAGGCCTGCAAAGAAACTGCGTTTCACAGCCCTTTGGAAGAGATGTTCCCGGTAGGCTGTAAGAGCACTGTGCAGAGCGAGTGGTTTCTTAGCTTCCCAAAGAGCTGGAAGCAAGATGCTGTGGGGCCCAACTCGCCCTTTGGAAAGAAGCCTGCACGTTGTGCCTTTCAGCTCTAGGGCAAAGTAGCACACCCAGAGCAGAAGTCCTACTTCAGCCAGATCAGGCCTGCAAAGAAACTGCGTTTCACAGGCCTTTGGAAGAGATGTTCCCGGTAGGCTGTAAGAGCACTGTGCAGAGCGAGTTGTTTCTTAGCTTCCCAAAGAGCTGGAAGCAAGATGCTGTGGGGCCCAACTCGCCCTTTGGAAAGAAGCCTGCACGTTGTGCCTTTCAGCTCTAGGGCAAAGTAGCACACCCAGAGCAGAAGTCCTACTTCAGCCAGATCAGGCCTGCAAAGAAACTGCGTTTCACAGCCCTTTGGAAGAGATGTTCCCTGTAGGCTGTAAGAGCACTGTGCAGAGCGAGTGGTTTCTTAGCTTCCCAAAGAGCTGGAAGCAAGATGCTGTGGGGCCCAACTCGCCCTTTGGAAAGAAGCCTGCACGTTGTGCCTTTCAGCTCTACGGCAAAGTAGCACACCCAGAGCAGAAGTCCTACTTCAGCCAGATCAGGCCTGCGAAGAAACTGCGTTTCACAGGCCTTTGGAAGAGATGTTCCCACTAGGCTGTAAGAGCACTGTGCAGAGCGAGTTGTTTCTTAGCTTCCCAAAGAGCTGGAAGCAAGATGGTGTTGGGCCCAACTCGCCCTTTGGAAAGAAGCCTGCACGTTGTGCCTTTCAGCTCTGGGCAAAGTAGCACACCCAGAGCAGAAGTCCTACTTCAGCCAGATCAGGCCTGCAAAGAAACTGCGTTTCACAGGCCTTTGGAAGAGATGTTCCCGGTAGGCTGTAAGAGCACTGTACAGAGCGAGTGGTTTCCTATCTTCCCAAAGAGCTGGAAGTGAGATGCTGTGGGGCCCAACTCGCCCTTTGGAAAGAAGCCTGCACGTTGTGCCTTTCAGCTCTAGGGCAATGTAGCACACCCAGAGCAGAAGTCCTACTTCAGCCAGATCAGGCCTGCAAAGAAACTGCGTTTCACAGGCCTTTGGAAGAGATGTTCCCGGTAGGCTGTAAGAGCACTGTGCAGAGCGAGTTGTTTCTTAGCTTCCCAAAGAGCTGGAAGCAAGATGCTGTGGGGCCCAACTCGCCCTTTGGAAAGAAGCCTGCACGTGGTGCCTTTCAGCTCTAGGGCAAAGTAGCACACCCAGAGCAGAAGTCCTACTTCAGCCAGATCAGGCCTGCAAAGAAACTGCGTTTCACAGGCCTTTGGAAGAGATGTTCCCAGTAGGCTGTAAGAGCACTGTGCAGAGCGAGTGGTTTCTTAGCTTCCCAAAGAGCTGGAAGCAAGATGCTGTGGGGCCCAACTCGCCCTTTGGAAAGAAGCCTGCACGTTGTGCCTTTCAGCTCTAGGGCAAAGCAGCACACCCAGAGCAGAAGTCCTACTTGAGCCAGATCAGGCCTGCCAAGAAACTGCGTTTCACAGGCCTTTGGAAGAGATGTTCCCGGTAGGCTGTAAGAGCACTGTGCAGAGCGAGTGGTTTCTTAGCTTCCCAAAGAGCTGGAAGCAAGATGCTGTGGGGCCCAACTCGCCCTTTGGAAAGAAGCCTGCACGTTGTGCCTTTCAGCTCTAGGGCAAAGTAGCACACCCAGAGCAGAAGTCCTACTTCAGCCAGATCAGGCCTGCAAAGAAACTGCGTTTCACAGGCCTTTGGAAGAGATGTTCCCGGTAGGCTGTAAGAGCACTGTGCAGAGCGAGTGGTTTCTTAGCTTCCCAAAGAGCTGGAAGCAAGATGCTGTGGGGCCCAACTCGCCCTTTGGAAAGAAGCCTGCACGTTGTGCCTTTCAGCTCTAGGGCAAAGTAGCACACCCAGAGCAGAAGTCCTACTTCAGCCAGATCAGGCCTGCGAAGAAACTGCGTTTCACAGGCCTTTGGAAGAGATGTTCCCGGTAGGCTGTAAGAGCACTGTGCAGAGCGAGTTGTTTCTCAGCTTCCCAAAGAGCTGGAAGCAAGATGCTGTGGGGCCCAACTCGCCCTTTGGAAAGCAGCCTGCACGTTGTGCCTTTCAGCTCTAGGGCAAAGTAGCACACCCAGAGCAGAAGTCCTACTTCAGCCAGATCAGGCCTGCAAAGAAACTGCGTTTCACAGGCCTTTGGAAGAGATGTTCCCGGTAGGCTGTAAGAGCACTGTGCAGAGCGAGTTGTTTCTTAGCTTCCCAAAGAGCTGGAAGCAAGATGCTGTGGTTCCCAAATCGCCCTTTGGAAAGAAGCCTGCACGTTGTGCCTTTCAGCTCTAGGGCAATGTAGCACACCCAGAGCAGAAGTCCTACTTCAGCCAGATCAGGCCTGCAAAGAAACTGCGTTTCACAGCCCTTTGGAAGAGATGTTCCCGGTAGGCTGTAAGAGCACTGTGCAGAGCGAGTGGTTTCTTAGCTTCCCAAAGAGCTGGAAGCAAGATGCTGTGGGGCCCAACTCGCCCTTTGGAAAGAAGCCTGCACGTTGTGCCTTTCAGCTCTAGGGCAAAGTAGCACACCCAGAGCAGAAGTCCTACTTCAGCCAGATCAGGCCTGCAAAGAAACTGCGTTTCACAGGCCTTTGGAAGAGATGTTCCCGGTAGGCTGTAACAGCACTGTGCAGAGCGAGTTGTTTCTTAGCTTCCCAAAGAGCTGGAAGCAAGATGCTGTGGGGCCCAACTCGCCCTTTGGAAAGAAGCCTGCACGTTGTGCCTTTCAGCTCTAGGGCAATGTAGCACACCCAGAGCAGAAGTCCTACCTCAGCCAGATCAGGCCTGCAAAGAAACTGCGTTTCACAGCCCTTTGGAAGAGATGTTCCCTGTAGGCTGTAAGAGCACTGTGCAGAGCGAGTGGTTTCTTAGCTTCCCAACGAGCTGGAAGCAAGATGCTGTGGGGCCCAACTCGCCCTTTGGAAAGAAGCCTGCACGTTGTGCCTTTCAGCTCTAGGGCAAAGTAGCACACCCAGAGCAGAAGTCCTACTTCAGCCAGATCAGGCCTGCAAAGAAACTGCGTTTCACAGGCCTTTGGAAGAGATGTTCCCACTAGGCTGTAAGAGCACTGTGCAGAGCGAGTTGTTTCTTAGCTTCCCAAAGAGCTGGAAGCAAGATGGTGTGGGGCCCAACTCGCCCTTTGGAAAGAAGCCTGCACGTTGTGCCTTTCAGCTCTGGGCAAAGTAGCACACCCAGAGCAGAAGTCCTACTTCAGCCAGATCAGGCCTGCAAAGAAACTGCGTTTCACAGGCCTTTGGAAGAGATGTTCCCGGTAGGCTGTAAGAGCACTGTGCAGAGCGAGTGGTTTCTTAGCTTCCCAAAGAGCTGGAAGCAAGATGCTGTGGGGCCCAACTCGCCCTTTGGAAAGAAGCCTGCACGTTGTGCCTTTCAGCTCTAGGGCAAAGTAGCACACCCAGAGCAGAAGTCCTACTTCAGCCAGATCAGGCCTGCAAAGAAACTGCGTTTCACAGGCCTTTGGAAGAGATGTTCCCGGTAGGCTGTAAGAGCACTGTGCAGAGCGAGTATTTTCTTAGCTTCCCAAAGAGCTGGAAGCAAGATGCTGTGGGGCCCAACTCGCCCTTTGGAAAGAAGCCTGCACGTTGTGCCTTTCAGCTCTAGGGCAATGTAGCACACCCAGAGCAGAAGTCCTACTTCAGCCAGATCAGGCCTGCAAAAAAACTGCGTTTCACAGGCCTTTGGAAGAGATGTTCCCGGTAGGCTGTAAGAGCACTGTGCAGAGCGAGTTGTTTCTTAGCTTCCCAAAGAGCTGGAAGCAAGATGCTCTGGGGCCCAACTCGCCCTTTGGAAAGAAGCCTGCACGTTGTGCCTTTCAGCTCTAGGGCAAAGTAGCACACCCAGAGCAGAAGTCCTACTTCAGCCAGATCAGTCCTGCAAAGAAACTGCGTTTCACAGGCCTTTGGAAGAGATGTTCCCGGTAGGCTGTAAGAGCTCTGTGCAGAGTGAGTGGTTTCTTAGCTTCCCAAAGAGCTGGAAGCAAGATGCTGTGGGGCCCAACTCGCCCTTTGGAAAGAAGCCTGCACGTTGTTCCTTTCAGCTCTAGGGCAATGTAGCACACCCAGAGCAGAAGTCCTACTTCAGCCAGATCAGGCCTGCAAAGAAACTGCGTTTCACAGGCCTTTGGAAGAGATGTTCCCGGTAGGCTGTAAGAGCACTGTCCAGAGCGAGTGGTTTCTTAGCTTCCCAAAGAGCTGGAAGCAAGATGCTGTGGGGCCCAACTCGCCCTTTGGAAAGAAGCCTGCACGTTGTGCCTTTCAGCTCTAGAGCAAAGTAGCACACCCAGAGCAGAAGTCCTACTTCAGCCAGATCAGGCCTGCAAAGAAACTGCGTTTCACAGGCCTTTGGAAGAGATGTTCCCGGTAGGCTGTAAGAGCACTGTGCAGAGCGAGTGGTTTCTTAGCTTCCCAAAGAGCTGGAAGCAAGATGCTGTGGGGCCCAACTCGCCCTTTGGAAAGAAGCCTGCACGTTGTGCCTTTCAGCTCTAGGGCAAAGTAGCACACCCAGAGCAGAAGTCCTACTTCAGCCAGATCAGGCCTGCAAAGAAACTGCGTTTCACAGGCCTTTGGAATAGATGTTCCCACTAGGCTGTAAGAGCACTGTGCAGAGCGAGTTGTTTCTTAGCTTCCCAAAGAGCTGGAAGCAAGATGCTGTGGGGCCCAACTCGCCCTTTGGAAAGAAGCCTGCACGTTGTGCCTTTCAGCTCTAGGGCAAAGTAGCACACCCAGAGCAGAAGTCCTACTTCAGCCAGATCAGGCCTGCAAAGAAACTGCGTTTCACAGGCCTTTGGAAGAGATGTTCCTGGTAGGCTGTAAGAGCACTGTGCAGAGCGAGTGGTTTCTTAGCTTCCCAAAGAGCTGGAAGCAAGATGCTGTGGGGCCCAACTCGCCCTTTGGAAAGAAGCCTGCACGTTGTGCCTTTCAGCTCTAGGGCAAAGTAGCACACCCAGAGCAGAAGTCCTACTTCAGCCAGATCAGGCCTGCAAAGAAACTGCGTTTCACAGGCCTTTGGAAGAGATGTTCCCGGTAGGCTCTAAGAGCACTGTGCAGAGTGAGTGGTTTCTTAGCTTTCCAAAGAGCTGGAAGCAAGATGCTGTGGGGCCCAACTCGCCCTTTGGAAAGAAGCCTGCACGTTGTGCCTTTCAGCTCTAGGGCAATGTAGCACACCCAGAGCAGAAGTCCTACTTCAGCCAGATCAGGCCTGCAAAGAAACTGCGTTTCACAGGCCTTTGGAAGAGATGTTCCCAGTAGGCTGTAAGAGCACTGTGCAGAGCGAGTGGTTTCTTAGCTTCCCAAAGAGCTGGAAGCAAGATGCTGTGGGGCCCAACTCGCCCTTTGGAAAGAAGCCTGCACGTTGTGCCTTTCAGCTCTAGGGCAAAGTAGCACACCCAGAGCAGAAGTCCTACTTCAGCCAGATCAGGCCTGCAAAGAAACTGCGTTTCACAGGCCTTTGGAAGAGATGTTCCCGGTAGGCTGTAAGAGCACTGTGCAGAGCGAGTGGTTTCTTAGCTTCCCAAAGAGCTGGAAGCAAGATGCTGTGGGGCCCAACTCGCCCTTTGGAAAGAAGCCTGCACGTTGTGCCTTTCAGCTCTAGGGCAAAGTAGCACACCCAGAGCAGAAGTCCTACTTCAGCCAGATCAGGCCTGCAAAGAAACTGCGTTTCACAGGCCTTTGGAAGAGATGTTCCCACTAGGCTGTAAGAGCACTGTGCAGAGCGAGTTGTTTCTTAGCTTCCCAAAGAGCTGGAAGCAAGATGCTGTGGGGCCCAACTCGCCCTTTGGAAAGAAGCCTGCACGCTGTGCCTTTCAGCTCTAGGACAAAGTAGCACACCCAGAGCAGAAGTCCTACTTCAGCCAGATCAGGCCTGCAAAGAAACTGCGTTTCACAGGCCTTTGGAAGAGATGTTCCCGGTAGGCTGTAAGAGCACTGTGCAGAGCGAGTGGTTTCTTAGCTTCCCAAAGAGCTGGAAGCAAGATGGTGTGGGGCCCAACTCGCCCTTTGGAAAGAAGCCTGCACGTTGTGCCTTTCAGCTCTAGGGCAAAGTAGCACACCCAGAGCAGAAGTCATACTTGAGCCAGATCAGGCCTGCCAAGAAACTGCGTTTCACAGGCCTTTGGAAGAGATGTTCCCGGTAGGCTGTAAGAGCACTGTGCAGAGCGAGTGGTTTCTTAGCTTCCCAAAGAGCTGGAAGCAAGATGGTGTGGGGCCCAACTCGCCCTTTGGAAAGAAGCCTGCACGTTGTGCCTTTCAGCTCTAAGGCAAAGTAGCACACCCAGAGCAGAAGTCCTACTTCAGCCAGATCAGGCCTGCAAAGAAACTGCGTTTCACAGGCCTTTGGAAGAGATGTTCCCGGTAGGCTGTAAGAGCACTGTGCAGAGCGAATGGTTTCTTAGCTTCCCAAAGAGCTGGAAGCAAGATGCTGTGGGGCCCAACTCGCCCTTTGGAAAGAAGCCTGCACGTTGTGCCTTTCAGCTCTAGGGCAAAGTAGCACACCCAGAGCAGAAGTCCTACTTCAGCCAGATCAGGCCTGCAAAGAAACTGCGTTTCACAGGCCTTTGGAAGAGATGTTCCCGGTAGGCTGTAAGAGCACTGTGCAGAGCGAGTATTTTCTTAGCTTCCCAAAGAGCTGGAAGCAAGATGCTGTGGGGCCCAACTCGCCCTTTGGAAAGAAGCCTGCACGTTGTGCCTTTCAGCTCTAGGGCAATGTAGCACACCCAGAGCAGAAGTCCTACTTCAGCCAGATCAGGCCTGCAAAGAAACTGCGTTTCACAGGCCTTTGGAAGAGATGTTCCCGGTAGGCTGTAAGAGCACTGTGCAGAGCGAGTTGTTTCTTAGCTTCCCAAAGAGCTGGAAGCAAGATGCTGTGGGGTCCAACTCGCCCTTTGGGAAGAAGCCTGCACGTTGTGCCTTTCAGCTCTAGGGCAAAGTAGCACACCCAGAGCAGAAGTCCTACTTCAGCCAGATCAGGCCTGCAAAGAAACTGCGTTTCACAGGCCTTTGGAAGAGATGTTCCCGGTAGGCTGTAAGAGCACTGTGCAGAGCGAGTGGTTTCTTAGCTTCCCAAAGAGCTGGAAGCAAGATGCTGTGGGGCCCAACTCGCCCTTTGGAAAGAAGCCTGCACGTTGTGCCTTTCAGCTCTAGGGCAATGTAGCACACCCAGAGCAGAAGTCCTACTTTAGCCAGATCAGGCCTGCAAAGAAACTGCGTTTCACAGGCCTTTGGAAGAGATGTTCCCGGTAGGCTGTAAGAGCACTGTCCAGATCGAGTGGTTTCTTAGATTCCCAAAGAGCTGGAAGCAAGATGCTGTGGGGCCCAACTCGCCCTTTGGAAAGAAGCCTGCACGTTGTGCCTTTCAGCTCTAGGGCAAAGTAGCACACCCAGAGCAGAAGTCCTACTTCAGCCAGATCAGGCCTGCAAAGAAACTGCGTTTCACAGGCCTTTGGAAGAGATGTTCCCGGTAGGCTGTAAGAGCACTGTCCAGAGCGAGTGGTTTCTTAGCTTCCCAAAGAGCTGGAAGCAAGATGCTGTAGGGCCCAACTCGCCCTTTGGAAAGAAGCCTGCACGTTGTGCCTTTCAGCTCTAGGGCAAAGTAGCACACCCAGAGCAGAAGTCCTACTTCAGCCAGATCAGGCCTGCAAAGAAACTGCGTTTCACAGGCCTTTGGAAGAGATGTTCCCACTAGGCTGTAAGAGCACTGTGCAGAGCGAGTTGTTTCTTAGCTTCCCAAAGAGCTGGAAGCAAGATGCTGTGGGGCCCAACTCGCCCTTTGGAAAGAAGCCTGCACGTGGTGCCTTTCAGCTCTAGGGCAAAGTAGCACACCCAGAGCAGAAGTCCTACTTCACCCAGATCAGGCCTGCAAAGAGACTGCGTTTCTCAGGCCTTTGGAAGAGATGTTCCCGGTAGGCTGCTAGAGCACTGTGCAGAGCGAGTTGTTTCTCAGCTTCCCAAAGAGCTGGAAGCAAGATGCTGTGAGGCCGAACTCGCCCTTTGGAAAGCAGCCTGCACGTTGTGCCTTTGAGCTCTAGGGCAATGTAGCACACCCAGAGCAGAAGTCCTACTTCAGCCAGATCAGGCCTGCAAAAAAACTGCGTTTCACAGGCCTTTGGAAGAGATGTTCCCGGTAGGCTGTAACAGCACTGTGCAGAGCGAGTTGTTTCTTAGCTTCCCAAAGAGCTGGAAGCAAGATGCTGTGGGGCCCAACTCGCCCTTTGGAAAGAAGCCTGCACGTTGTGCCTTTCAGCTCTAGGGCAATGTAGCACACCCAGAGCAGAAGTCCTACTTCAGCCAGATCAGGCCTGCAAAGAAACTGCGTTTCACAGCCCTTTGGAAGAGATGTTCCCTGTAGGCTGTAAGAGCACTGTGCAGAGCGAGTGGTTTCTTAGCTTCCCAAAGAGCTGGAAGCAAGATGCTGTGGGGCCCAACTCGCCCTTTGGAAAGAAGCCTGCACGTTGTGCCTTTCAGCTCTAGGGCAAAGTAGCACACCCAGAGCAGAAGTCCTACTTCAGCCAGATCAGGCCTGCAAAGAAACTGCGTTTCACAGGCCTTTGGAAGAGATGTTCCCGGTAGGCTGTAAGAGCACTGTGCAGAGCGAGTTGTTTCTTAGCTTCCCAAAGAGCTGGAAGCAAGATGGTGTGGGGCCCAACTCGCCCTTTGGAAAGAAGCCTGCACGTTGTGCCTTTCAGCTCTGGGCAAAGTAGCACACCCAGAGCAGAAGTCCTACTTCAGCCAGATCAGGCCTGCAAAGAAACTGCGTTTCACAGGCCTTTGGAAGAGATGTTCCCGGTAGGCTGTAAGAGCACTGTGCAGAGCGAGTGGTTTCTTAGCTTCCCAAAGAGCTGGAAGCAAGATGCTGTGGGGCCCAACTCGCCCTTTGGAAAGAAGCCTGCACGTTGTGCCTTTCAGCTCTAGGGCAAAGTAGCACACCCAGAGCAGAAGTCCTACTTCAGCCAGATCAGGCCTGCCAAGAAACTGCGTTTCACAGGCCGTTGGAAGAGATGTTCCCGGTAGGCTGTAACAGCACTGTGCAGAGCGAGTGGTTTCTTAGCTTCCCAAAGAGCTGGAAGCAAGATGCTGTGGGGCCCAACTCGCCCTTTGGAAAGAAGCCTGCACGTTGTGCCTTTCAGCTCTAGGGCAAAGTAGCACACCCAGAGCAGAAGTCCTACTTCAGCCAGATCAGGCCTGCAAAGAAACTGCGTTTCACAGGCCTTTGGAAGAGATGTTCCCGGTAGGCTCTAAGAGCACTGTGCAGAGTGAGTGGTTTCTTAGCTTCCCAAAGAGCTGGAAGCAAGATGCTGTGGGGCCCAACTCGCCCTTTGGAAAGAAGCCTGCACGTTGTGCCTTTCAGCTCTAGGGCAAAGTAGCACACCCAGAGCAGAAGTCCTACTTCAGCCAGATCAGGCCTGCAAAGAAACTGCGTTTCACAGGCCTTTGGAAGAGATGTTCCCGGTAGGCTCTAAGAGCACTGTGCAGAGTGAGTGGTTTCTTAGCTTCCCAAAGAGCTGGAAGCAAGATGCTGTGGGGCCCAACTCGCCCTTTGGAAAGAAGCCTGCACGTTGTGCCTTTCAGCTCTAGGGCAATGTAGCACACCCAGAGCAGAAGTCCTACTTCAGCCAGATCAGGCCTGCAAAGAAACTGCGTTTCACAGGCCTTTGGAAGAGATGTTCCCAGTAGGCTGTAAGAGCACTGTGCAGAGCGAGTGGTTTCTTAGCTTCCCAAAGAGCTGGAAGCAAGATGCTGTGGGGCCCAACTCGCCCTTTGGAAAGAAGCCTGCACGTTGTGCCTTTCAGCTCTAGGGCAAAGTAGCACACGCAGAGCAGAAGTCCTACTTCAGCCAGATCAGGCCTGCAAAGAAACTGCGTTTCACAGGCCTTTGGAAGAGATGTTCCCGGTAGGCTGTAAGAGCACTGTGCAGAGCGAGTGGTTTCTTAGCTTCCCAAAGAGCTGGAAGCAAGATGCTGTGGGGCCCAACTCGCCCTTTGGAAAGAAGCCTGCACGTTGTGCCTTTCAGCTCTAGGGCAAAGTAGCACACCCATTGCAGAAGTCCTACTTCAGCCAGATCAGGCCTGCAAAGAAACTGCGTTTCACAGGCCTTTGGAAGAGATGTTCCCGGTAGGCTGTAAGAGCACTGTGCAGAGCGAGTTGTTTCTTAGCTTCCCAAAGAGCTGGAAGCAAGATGCTGTGGGGCCCAACTCACCCTTTGGAAAGAAGCCTGCACGCTGTGCCTTTCAGCTCTAGGGCAAAGTAGCACACCCAGAGCAGAAGTCCTACTTCAGCCAGATCAGGCCTGCAAAGAAACTGCGTTTCACAGGCCTTTGGAAGAGATGTTCCCGGTAGGCTGTAAGAGCACTGTGCAGAGCGAGTGGTTTCTTAGCTTCCCAAAGAGCTGGAAGCAAGATGCTGTGGGGCCCAACTCGCCCTTTGGAAAGAAGCCTGCACGTTGTGCCTTTCAGCTCTAGGGCAAAGTAGCACACCCAGAGCAGAAGTCATACTTGAGCCAGATCAGGCCTGCCAAGAAACTGCGTTTCACAGGCCTTTGGAAGAGATGTTCCCGGTAGGCTGTAAGAGCACTGTGCAGAGCGAGTGGTTTCTTAGCTTTCCAAAGAGCTGGAAGCAAGATGGTGTGGGGCCCAACTCGCCCTTTGGAAAGAAGCCTGCACGTTGTGCCTTTCAGCTCTAAGGCAAAGTAGCACACCCAGAGCAGAAGTCCTACTTCAGCCAGATCAGGCCTGCAAAGAAACTGCGTTTCACAGGCCTTTGGAAGAGATGTTCCCGGTAGGCTGTAAGAGCACTGTGCAGAGCGAATGGTTTCTTAGCTTCCCAAAGAGCTGGAAGCAAGATGCTGTGGGGCCCAACTCGCCCTTTGGAAAGAAGCCTGCACGTTGTGCCTTTCAGCTCTAGGGCAAAGTAGCACACCCAGAGCAGAAGTCCTACTTCAGCCAGATCAGGCCTGCAAAGAAACTGCGTTTCACAGGCCTTTGGAAGAGATGTTCCCGGTAGGCTGTAAGAGCACTGTGCAGAGCGAGTATTTTCTTAGCTTCCCAAAGAGCTGGAAGCAAGATGCTGTGGGGCCCAACTCGCCCTTTGGAAAGAAGCCTGCACGTTGTGCCTTTCAGCCCTAGGGCAATGTAGCACACCCAGAGCAGAAGTCCTACTTCAGCCAGATCAGGCCTACAAAGAAACTGCGTTTCACAGGCCTTTGGAGGAGATGTTCCCGGTAGGCTGTAAGAGCACTGTGCAGAGCGAGTTGTTTCTTAGCTTCCCAAAGAGCTGGAAGCAAGATGCTCTGGGGCCCAACTCGCCCTTTGGGAAGAAGCCTGCACGTTGTGCCTTTCAGCTCTAGGGCAAAGTAGCACACCCAGAGCAGAAGTCCTACTTCAGCCAGATCAGGCCTGCAAAGAAACTGCGTTTCACAGGCCTTTGGAAGAGATGTTCCCGGTAGGCTGTAAGAGCACTGTGCAGAGCGAGTGGTTTCTTCGCTTCCCAAAGAGCTGGAAGCAAGATGCTGTGGGGCCCAACTCGCCCTTTGGAAAGAAGCCTGCACGTTGTGCCTTTCAGCTCTACGGCAATGTAGCACACCCAGAGCAGAAGTCCTACTTTAGCCAGATCAGGCCTGCAAAGAAACTGCGTTTCACAGGCCTTTGGAAGAGATGTTCCCGGTAGGCTGTAAGAGCACTGTCCAGATCGAGTGGTTTCTTAGATTCCCAAAGAGCTGGAAGCAAGATGCTGTGGGGCCCAACTCGCCCTTTGGAAAGAAGCCTGCACGTTGTGCCTTTCAGCTCTAGGGCAAAGTAGCACACCCAGAGCAGAAGTCCTACTTCAGCCAGATCAGGCCTGCAAAGAAACTGCGTTTCACAGGCCTTTGGAAGAGATGTTCCCGGTAGGCTGTAAGAGCACTGTCCAGAGCGAGTGGTTTCTTAGCTTCCCAAAGAGCTGGAAGCAAGATGCTGTAGGGCCCAACTCGCCCTTTGGAAAGAAGCCTGCACGTTGTGCCTTTCAGCTCTAGGGCAAAGTAGCACACCCAGAGCAGAAGTCCTACTTCAGCCAGATCAGGCCTGCAAAGAAACTGCGTTTCACAGGCCTTTGGAAGAGATGTTCCCACTAGGCTGTAAGAGCACTGTGCAGAGCGAGTTGTTTCTTAGCTTCCCAAAGAGCTGGAAGCAAGATGCTGTGGGGCCCAACTCGCCCTTTGGAAAGAAGCCTGCACGTTGTGCCTTTCAGCTCTAGGGCAAAGTAGCACACCCAGAGCAGAAGTCCTACTTCACCCAGATCAGGCCTGCAAAGAGACTGCGTTTCTCAGGCCTTTGGAAGAGATGTTCCCGGTAGGCTGCTAGAGCACTGTGCAGAGCGAGTTGTTTCTCAGCTTCCCAAAGAGCTGGAAGCAAGATGCTGTGAGGCCGAACTCGCCCTTTGGAAAGCAGCCTGCACGTTGTGCCTTTGAGCTCTAGGGCAATGTAGCACACCCAGAGCAGAAGTCCTACTTCAGCCAGATCAGGCCTGCAAAAAAACTGCGTTTCACAGGCCTTTGGAAGAGATGTTCCCGGTAGGCTGTAACAGCACTGTGCAGAGCGAGTTGTTTCTTAGCTTCCCAAAGAGCTGGAAGCAAGATGCTGTGGGGCCCAACTCGCCCTTTGGAAAGAAGCCTGCACGTTGTGCCTTTCAGCTCTAGGGCAATGTAGCACACCCAGAGCAGAAGTCCTACTTCAGCCAGATCAGGCCTGCAAAGAAACTGCGTTTCACAGCCCTTTGGAAGAGATGTTCCCTGTAGGCTGTAAGAGCACTGTGCAGAGCGAGTGGTTTCTTAGCTTCCCAAAGAGCTGGAAGCAAGATGCTGTGGGGCCCAACTCGCCCTTTGGAAAGAAGCCTGCACGTTGTGCCTTTCAGCTCTAGGGCAAAGTAGCACACCCAGAGCAGAAGTCCTACTTCAGCCAGATCAGGCCTGCAAAGAAACTGCGTTTCACAGGCCTTTGGAAGAGATGTTCCCACTAGGCTGTAAGAGCACTGTGCAGAGCGAGTTGTTTCTTAGCTTCCCAAAGAGCTGGAAGCAAGATGGTGTGGGGCCCAACTCGCCCTTTGGAAAGAAGCCTGCACGTTGTGCTTTTCAGCTCTGGGCAAAGTAGCACACCCAGAGCAGAAGTCCTACTTCAGCCAGATCAGGCCTGCAAAGAAACTGCGTTTCACAGGCCTTTGGAAGAGATGTTCCCGGTAGGCTGTAAGAGCACTGTGCAGAGCGAGTGGTTTCTTAGCTTCCCAAAGAGCTGGAAGCAAGATGCTGTGGGGCCCAACTCGCCCTTTGGAAAGAAGCCTGCACGTTGTGCCTTTCAGCTCTAGGGCAAAGTAGCACACCCAGAGCAGAAGTCCTACTTCAGCCAGATCAGGCCTGCAAAGAAACTGCGTTTCACAGGCCTTTGGAAGAGATGTTCCCGGTAGGCTGTAAGAGCACTGTGCAGAGCGAGTATTTTCTTAGCTTCCCAAAGAGCTGGAAGCAAGATGCTGTGGGGCCCAACTCGCCCTTTGGAAAGAAGCCTGCACGTTGTGCCTTTCAGCTCTAGGGCAATGTAGCACACCCAGAGCAGATGTCCTACTTCAGCCAGATCAGGCCTGCAAAAAAACTGCGTTTCACAGGCCTTTGGAAGAGATGTTCCCGGTAGGCTGTAAGAGCACTGTGCAGAGCGAGTTGTTTCTTAGCTTCCCAAAGAGCTGGAAGCAAGATGCTCTGGGGCCCAACTCGCCCTTTGGAAAGAAGCCTGCACGTTGTGCCTTTCAGCTCTAGGGCAAAGTAGCACACCCAGAGCAGAAGTCCTACTTCAGCCAGATCAGGCCTGCAAAGAAACTGCGTTTCACAGGCCTTTGGAAGAGATGTTCCCGGTAGGCTGTAAGAGCACTGTGCAGAGTGAGTGGTTTCTTAGCTTCCCAAAGAGCTGGAAGCAAGATGCTGTGGGGCCCAACTCGCCCTTTGGAAAGAAGCCTGCACGTTGTTCCTTTCAGCTCTAGGGCAATGTAGCACACCCAGAGCAGAAGTCCTACTTCAGCCAGATCA
Source organism: Equus caballus (assembly GCF_041296265.1). Classification (NCBI taxonomy): domain Eukaryota; kingdom Metazoa; phylum Chordata; class Mammalia; order Perissodactyla; family Equidae; genus Equus; species Equus caballus. The sequence continues at coordinate 22,567,958 of NC_091695.1, forward strand.
GGCCTGCAAAGAAACTGCGTTTCACAGGCCTTTGGAAGAGATGTTCCCGGTAGGCTGTAAGAGCACTGTCCAGAGCGAGTGGTTTCTTAGCTTCCCAAAGAGCTGGAAGCAAGATGCTGTGGGGCCCAACTCGCCCTTTGGAAAGAAGCCTGCACGTTGTGCCTTTCAGCTCTAGAGCAAAGTAGCACACCCAGAGCAGAAGTCCTACTTCAGCCAGATCAGGCCTGCAAAGAAACTGCGTTTCACAGGGCTTTGGAAGAGATGTTCCCGGTAGGCTGTAAGAGCACTGTGCAGAGCGAGTGGTTTCTTAGCTTCCCAAAGAGCTGGAAGCAAGATGCTGTGGGGCCCAACTCGCCCTTTGGAAAGAAGCCTGCACGTTGTGCCTTTCAGCTCTAGGGCAAATTAGCACACCCAGAGCAGAAGTCCTACTTCAGCCAGATCAGGCCTGCAAAGAAACTGCGTTTCACAGGCCTTTGGAAGAGATGTTCCCGGTAGGCTGTAAGAGCACTGTGCAGAGCGAGTTGTTTCTTAGCTTCCCAAAGAGCTGGAAGCAAGATGCTGTGGGGCCCAACTCGCCCTTTGGAAAGAAGCCTGCACGTTGTGCCTTTCAGCTCTAGGGCAAAGTAGCACACCCAGAGCAGAAGTGCTACTTCAGCCAGATCAGGCCTGCAAAGAAACTGCGTTTCAGAGGCCTTTGGAAGAGATGTTCCCGGTAGGCTGTAAGAGCACTGTGCAGAGCGAGTGGTTTCTTAGCTTCCCAAAGAGCTGGAAGCAAGATGCTGTGGGGCCCAACTCGCCCTTTGGAAAGAAGCCTGCACGTTGTGCCTTTCAGCTCTAGGGCAAAGTAGCACACCCAGAGCAGAAGTCCTACTTCAGCCAGATCAGGCCTGCAAAGAAACTGCGTTTCACAGGCCTTTGGAAGAGATGTTCCCGGTAGGCTGTAAGAGCACTGTGCAGAGCGAGTTGTTTCTCAGCTTCCCAAAGAGCTGGAAGCAAGATGCTGTGGGGCCCAACTCGCCCTTTGGAAAGCAGCCTGCACGTTGTGCCTTTCAGCTCTAGGGCAAAGTAGCACACCCAGAGCAGAAGTCCTACTTCAGCCAGATCAGGCCTGCAAAGAAACTGCGTTTCACAGGCCTTTGGAAGAGATGTTCCCGGTAGGCTGTAAGAGCACTGTGCAGAGCGAGTTGTTTCTTAGCTTCCCAAAGAGCTGGAAGCAAGATGCTGTGGGACCCAAATCGCCCTTTGGAAAGAAGCCTGCACGTTGTGCCTTTCAGCTCTAGGGCAATGTAGCACACCCAGAGCAGAAGTCCTACTTCAGCCAGATCAGGCCTGCAAAGAAACTGCGTTTCACAGCCCTTTGGAAGAGATGTTCCCGGTAGGCTGTAAGAGCACTGTGCAGAGCGAGTGGTTTCTTAGCTTCCCAAAGAGCTGGAAGCAAGATGCTGTGGGGCCCAACTCGCCCTTTGGAAAGAAGCCTGCACGTTGTGCCTTTCAGCTCTAGGGCAAAGTAGCACACCCAGAGCAGAAGTCCTACTTCAGCCAGATCAGGCCTGCAAAGAAACTGCGTTTCACAGGCCTTTGGAAGAGATGTTCCCGGTAGGCTGTAACAGCACTGTGCAGAGCGAGTTGTTTCTTAGCTTCCCAAAGAGCTGGAAGCAAGATGCTGTGGGGCCCAACTCGCCCTTTGGAAAGAAGCCTGCACGTTGTGCCTTTCAGCTCTAGGGCAATGTAGCACACCCAGAGCAGAAGTCCTACTTCAGCCAGATCAGGCCTGCAAAGAAACTGCGTTTCACAGCCCTTTGGAAGAGATGTTCCCTGTAGGCTGTAAGAGCACTGTGCAGAGCGAGTGGTTTCTTAGCTTCCCAAAGAGCTGGAAGCAAGATGCTGTGGGGCCCAACTCGCCCTTTGGAAAGAAGCCTGCACGTTGTGCCTTTCAGCTCTAGGGCAAAGTAGCACACCCAGAGCAGAAGTCCTACTTCAGCCAGATCAGGCCTGCAAAGAAACTGCGTTTCACAGGCCTTTGGAAGAGATGTTCCCACTAGGCTGTAAGAGCACTGTGCAGAGCGAGTTGTTTCTTAGCTTCCCAAAGATCTGGAAGCAAGATGGTGTGGGGTCCAACTCGCCCTTTGGAAAGAAGCCTGCACGTTGTGCCTTTCAGCTCTAGGGCAAAGTAGCACACCCAGAGCAGAAGTCCTACTTCAGCCAGATCAGGCCTGCAAAGAAACTGCGTTTCACAGGCCTTTGGAAGAGATGTTCCCGGTAGGCTGTAAGAGCACTGTGCAGAGCGAGTGGTTTCTTAGCTTCCCAAAGAGCTGGAAGCAAGATGCTGTGGGGCCCAACTCGCCCTTTGGAAAGAAGCCTGCACGTTGTGCCTTTCAGCTCTAGGGCAAAGTAGCACACCCAGAGCAGAAGTCCTACTTCAGCCAGATCAGGCCTGCAAAGAAACTGCGTTTCACAGGCCTTTGGAAGAGATGTTCCCGGTAGGCTGTAAGAGCACTGTGCAGAGCGAGTATTTTCTTAGCTTCCCAAAGAGCTGGAAGCAAGATGCTGTGGGGCCCAACTCGCCCTTTGGAAAGAAGCCTGCACGTTGTGCCTTTCAGCTCTAGGGCAATGTAGCACACCCAGAGCAGAAGTCCTACTTCAGCCAGATCAGGCCTGCAAAAAAACTGCGTTTCACAGGCCTTTGGAAGAGATGTTCCCGGTAGGCTGTAAGAGCACTGTGCAGAGCGAGTTGTTTCTTAGCTTCCCAAAGAGCTGGAAGCAAGATGCTCTGGGGCCCAACTCGCCCTTTGGAAAGAAGCCTGCACGTTGTGCCTTTCAGCTCTAGGGCAAAGTAGCACACCCAGAGCAGAAGTCCTACTTCAGCCAGATCAGGCCTGCAAAGAAACTGCGTTTCACAGGCCTTTGGAAGAGATGTTCCCGGTAGGCTGTAAGAGCACTGTGCAGAGTGAGTGGTTTCTTAGCTTCCCAAAGAGCTGGAAGCAAGATGCTGTGGGGCCCAACTCGCCCTTTGGAAAGAAGCCTGCACGTTGTTCCTTTCAGCTCTAGGGCAATGTAGCACACCCAGAGCAGAAGTCCTACTTCAGCCAGATCAGGCCTGCAAAGAAACTGCGTTTCACAGGCCTTTGGAAGAGATGTTCCCGGTAGGCTGTAAGAGCACTGTCCAGAGCGAGTGGTTTCTTAGCTTCCCAAAGAGCTGGAAGCAAGATGCTGTGGGGCCCAACTCGCCCTTTGGAAAGAAGCCTGCACGTTGTGCCTTTCAGCTCTAGAGCAAAGTAGCACACCCAGAGCAGAAGTCCTACTTCAGCCAGATCAGGCCTGCAAAGAAACTGCGTTTCACAGGCCTTTGGAAGAGATGTTCCCGGTAGGCTGTAAGAGCACTGTGCAGAGCGAGTGGTTTCTTAGCTTCCCAAAGAGCTGGAAGCAAGATGCTGTGGGGCCCAACTCGCCCTTTGGAAAGAAGCCTGCACGTTGTGCCTTTCAGCTCTAGGGCAAAGTAGCACACCCAGAGCAGAAGTCCTACTTCAGCCAGATCAGGCCTGCAAAGAAACTGCGTTTCACAGGCCTTTGGAATAGATGTTCCCACTAGGCTGTAAGAGCACTGTGCAGAGCGAGTTGTTTCTTAGCTTCCCAAAGAGCTGGAAGCAAGATGCTGTGGGGCCCAACTCGCCCTTTGGAAAGAAGCCTGCACGTTGTGCCTTTCAGCTCTAGGGCAAAGTAGCACACCCAGAGCAGAAGTCCTACTTCAGCCAGATCAGGCCTGCAAAGAAACTGCGTTTCACAGGCCTTTGGAAGAGATGTTCCCGGTAGGCTGTAAGAGCACTGTGCAGAGCGAGTGGTTTCTTAGCTTCCCAAAGAGCTGGAAGCAAGATGCTGTGGGGCCCAACTCGCCCTTTGGAAAGAAGCCTGCACGTTGTGCCTTTCAGCTCTAGGGCAAAGTAGCACACCCAGAGCAGAAGTCCTACTTCAGCCAGATCAGGCCTGCCAAGAAACTGCGTTTCACAGGCCTTTGGAAGAGATGTTCCCGGTAGGCTGTAAGAGCACTGTGCAGAGCGAGTGGTTTCTTAGCTTCCCAAAGAGCTGGAAGCAAGATGCTGTGGGGCCCAACTCGCCCTTTGGAAAGAAGCCTGCACGTTGTGCCTTTCAGCTCTAAGGCAAAGTAGCACACCCAGAGCAGAAGTCCTACTTCAGCCAAATCAGGCCTGCAAAGAAACTGCGTTTCACAGGCCTTTGGAAGAGATGTTCCCGGTAGGCTGTAAGAGCACTGTGCAGAGCGAGTGGTTTCTTAGCTTCCCAAAGAGCTGGAAGCAAGATGCTGTGGGGCCCAACTCGCCCTTTGGAAAGAAGCCTGCACGTTGTGCCTTTCAGCTCTAGGGCAAAGTAGCACACCCAGAGCAGAAGTCCTACTTCAGCCAGATCAGGCCTGCAAAGAAACTGCGTTTCACAGGCCTTTGGAAGAGATGTTCCCGGTAGGCTGTAAGAGCACTGTGCAGAGCGAGTATTTTCTTAGCTTCCCAAAGAGCTGGAAGCAAGATGCTGTGGGGCCCAACTCGCCCTTTGGAAAGAAGCCTGCACGTTGTGCCTTTCAGCTCTAGGGCAATGTAGCACACCCAGAGCAGAAGTCCTACTTCAGCCAGATCAGGCCTGCAAAAAAACTGCGTTTCACAGGCCTTTGGAAGAGATGTTCCCGGTAGGCTGTAAGAGCACTGTGCAGAGCGAGTTGTTTCTTAGCTTCCCAAAGAGCTGGAAGCAAGATGCTCTGGGGCCCAACACGCCCTTTGGAAAGAAGCCTGCACGTTGTGCCTTTCAGCTCTAGGGCAAAGTAGCACACCCAGAGCAGAAGTCCTACTTCAGCCAGATCAGGCCTGCAAAGAAACTGCGTTTCACAGGCCTTTGGAAGAGATGTTCCCGGTAGGCTCTAAGAGCACTGTGCAGAGTGAGTGGTTTCTTAGCTTCCCAAAGAGCTGGAAGCAAGATGCTGTGGGGCCCAACTCGCCCTTTGGAAAGAAGCCTGCACGTTGTGCCTTTCAGCTCTAGGGCAATGTAGCACACCCAGAGCAGAAGTCCTACTTCAGCCAGATCAGGCCTGCAAAGAAACTGCGTTTCACAGGCCTTTGGAAGAGATGTTCCCAGTAGGCTGTAAGAGCACTGTGCAGAGCGAGTGGTTTCTTAGCTTCCCAAAGAGCTGGAAGCAAGATGCTGTGGGGCCCAACTCGCCCTTTGGAAAGAAGCCTGCACGTTGTGCCTTTCAGCTCTAGGGCAAAGTAGCACACCCAGAGCAGAAGTCCTACTTCAGCCAGATCAGGCCTGCAAAGAAACTGCGTTTCACAGGCCTTTGGAAGAGATGTTCCCGGTAGGCTGTAAGAGCACTGTGCAGAGCGAGTGGTTTCTTAGCTTCCCAAAGAGCTGGAAGCAAGATGCTGTGGGGCCCAACTCGCCCTTTGGAAAGAAGCCTGCACGTTGTGCCTTTCAGCTCTAGGGCAAAGTAGCACACCCAGAGCAGAAGTCCTACTTCAGCCAGATCAGGCCTGCAAAGAAACTGCGTTTCACAGGCCTTTGGAAGAGATGTTCCCACTAGGCTGTAAGAGCACTGTGCAGAGCGAGTTGTTTCTTAGCTTCCCAAAGAGCTGGAAGCAAGATGCTGTGGGGCCCAACTCGCCCTTTGGAAAGAAGCCTACACGTTCTGCCTTTCAGCTCTAGGGCAAAGTAGCACACCCAGAGCAGAAGTCCTACTTCAGCCAGATCAGGCCTGCAAAGAAACTGCGTTTCACAGGCCTTTGGAAGAGATGTTCCCGGTAGGCTGTAAGAGCACTGTGCAGAGCGAGTGGTTTCTTAGCTTCCCAAAGAGCTGGAAGCAAGATGCTGTGGGGCCCAACTCGCCCTTTGGAAAGAAGCCTGCACGTTGTGCCTTTCAGCTCTAGGGCAAAGTAGCACACCCAGAGCAGAAGTCATACTTGAGCCAGATCAGGCCTGCCACGAAACTGCGTTTCACAGGCCTTTGGAAGAGATGTTCCCGGTAGGCTGTAAGAGCACTGTGCAGAGCGAGTGGTTTCTTAGCTTCCCAAAGAGCTGGAAGCAAGATGGTGTGGGGCCCAACTCGCCCTTTGGAAAGAAGCCTGCACGTTGTGCCTTTCAGCTCTAAGGCAAAGTAGCACACCCAGAGCAGAAGTCCTACTTCAGCCAGATCAGGCCTGCAAAGAAACTGCGTTTCACAGGCCTTTGGAAGAGATGTTCCCGGTAGGCTGTAAGAGCACTGTGCAGAGCGAGTGGTTTCTTAGCTTCCCAAAGAGCTGGAAGCAAGATGCTGTGGGGCCCAACTCGCCCTTTGGAAAGAAGCCTGCACGTTGTGCCTTTCAGCTCTAGGGCAAAGTAGCACACCCAGAGCAGAAGTCCTACTTCAGCCAGATCAGGCCTGCAAAGAAACTGCGTTTCACAGGCCTTTGGAAGAGATGTTCCCGGTAGGCTGTAAGAGCACTGTGCAGAGCGAGTATTTTCTTAGCTTCCCAAAGAGCTGGAAGCAAGATGCTGTGGGGCCCAACTCGCCCTTTGGAAAGAAGCCTGCACGTTGTGCCTTTCAGCTCTAGGGCAATGTAGCACACCCAGAGCAGAAGTCCTACTTCAGCCAGATCAGGCCTGCAAAGAAACTGCGTTTCACAGGCCTTTGGAAGAGATGTTCCCGGTAGGCTGTAAGAGCACTGTGCAGAGCGAGTTGTTTCTTAGCTTCCCAAAGAGCTGGAAGCAAGATGCTCTGGGGCCCAACTCGCCCTTTGGGAAGAAGCCTGCACGTTGTGCCTTTCAGCTCTAGGGCAAAGTAGCACACCCAGAGCAGAAGTCCTACTTCAGCCAGATCAGGCCTGCAAAGAAACTGCGTTTCACAGGCCTTTGGAAGAGATGTTCCCGGTAGGCTGTAAGACCACTGTGCAGAGCGAGTGGTTTCTTAGCTTCCCAAAGAGCTGGAAGCAAGATGCTGTGGGGCCCAACTCGCCCTTTGGAAAGAAGCCTGCACGTTGTGCCTTTCAGCTCTAGGGCAATGTAGCACACCCAGAGCAGAAGTCCTACTTTAGCCAGATCAGCCCTGCAAAGAAACTGCGTTTCACAGGCCTTTGGAAGAGATGTTCCCGGTAGGCTGTAAGAGCACTGTCCAGATCGAGTGGTTTCTTAGATTCCCAAAGAGCTGGAAGCAAGATGCTGTGGGGCCCAACTCGCCCTTTGGAAAGAAGCCTGCACGTTGTGCCTTTCAGCTCTAGGGCAAAGTAGCACACCCAGAGCAGAAGTCCTACTTCAGCCAGATCAGGCCTGCAAAGAAACTGCGTTTCACAGGCCTTTGGAAGAGATGTTCCCGGTAGGCTGTAAGAGCACTGTCCAGAGCGAGTGGTTTCTTAGCTTCCCAAAGAGCTGGAAGCAAGATGCTGTGGGGCCCAACTCGCCCTTTGGAAAGAAGCCTGCACGTTGTGCCTTTCAGCTCTAGGGCAAAGTAGCACACCCAGAGCAGAAGTCCTACTTCAGCCAGATCAGGCCTGCAAAGAAACTGCGTTTCACAGGCCTTTGGAAGAGATGTTCCCACTAGGCTGTAAGAGCACTGTGCAGAGCGAGTTGTTTCTTAGGTTCCCAAAGAGCTGGAAGCAAGATGCTGTGGGGCCCAACTCGCCCTTTGGAAAGAAGCCTGCACGTTGTGCCTTTCAGCTCTAGGGCAAAGTAGCACACCCAGAGCAGAAGTCCTACTTCAGCCAGATCAGGCCTGCAAAGAAACTGCGTTTGACAGGCCTTTGGAAGAGATGTTCCCGGTAGGCTGTAAGAGCACTGTGCAGAGCGAGTTGTTTCTTAGCTTCCCAAAGAGCTGGAAGCAAGATGCTGTGGGGCCCAACTCGCCCTTTGGAAAGAAGCCTGCACGTTGTCCCTTTCAGCTCTAGGGCAATGTAGCACAGCCAGAGCAGAAGTCCTACTTCAGGCAGGTCAGGCCAGCAAAGAAACTGCGTTTCACAGGCCTTTGGAAGAGATGTTCACACTAGGGTGTAAGAGCACTGTGCAGAGCGAGTTGTTTCTTAGCTTCCCAAAGAGCTGGAAGCAAGATGCTGTGGGGCCCAACTCGCCCTTTGGAAAGAAGCCTGCACGTTGTGCCTTTCAGCTCTAGGGCAAAGTAGCACACCCAGAGCAGAAGTCATACTTGAGCCAGATCAGGCCTGCCAAGAAACTGCGTTTCACAGGACTTTGGAAGAGATGTTCCCGGTAGGCTGTAAGAGCACTGTGCAGAGCGAGTGGTTTCTTAGCTTCCCAAAGAGCTGGAAGCAAGATTGTGTGGGGCCCAACTCGCCCTTTGGAAAGAAGCCTGCACGTTGTGCCTTTCAGCTCTAAGGCAAAGTAGCACACCCAGAGCAGAAGTCCTACTTCAGCCAGATCAGGCCTGCAAAGAAACTGCGTTTCACAGGCCTTTGGAAGAGATGTTCCCGGTAGGCTGTAAGAGCACTGTGCAGAGCGAGTGGTTTCTTAGCTTCCCAAAGAGCTGGAAGCAAGATGGTGTGGGGTCCAACTCGCCCTTTGGAAAGAAGCCTGCACGTTGTGCCTTTCAGCTCTAGGGCAAAGTAGCACACCCAGAGCAGAAGTCCTACTTCAGCCAGATCAGGCCTGCAAAGAAACTGCGTTTCACAGGCCATTGGAAAGGATGTTCCCGGTAGGCTGTAAGAGCACTGTGCAGAGCGAGTTGTTTCTTAGCTTCCCAAAGAGCTGGAAGCAAGATGCTGTGGGGCCCAACTCGCCCTTTGGAAAGAAGCCTGAAGGTTGTCCCTTTCAGCTCTAGGGCATGTAGCACACCCAGAGCAGAAGTCCTACTTCAGCCAGATCAGGCCTGCAAAGAAACTGCGTTTCACAGGCCTTTGGAAGAGATGTTCCCACTAGGCTGTAAGAGCACTGTGCAGAGCGAGTTGTTTCTTAGCTTCCCAAAGAGCTGGAAGCAAGATGCTGTGGGGCCCCACTCGCCCTTTGGAAAGAAGCCTGCACGTTGTGCCTTTCAGCTCTAGGGCAAAGTAGCACACCCAGAGCAGAAGTCCTACTTCAGCCAGGTCAGGCCTGCAAAGAAACTGCGTTTCCCAGGCCTTTGGATGAGATGTTCCCGGTAGGCTGTAAGAGCACTGTGCAGAGCGAGTGGTTTCTCAGCTTCCCAAAGAGCTGGAAGCAAGATGCTGTGGGGCCCAACTCGCCCTTTGGAAAGAAGCCTGCACGTTGTGCCTTTCAGCTCTAGGGCAATGTAGCACACCCAGAGCAGAAGACCTACTTCAGCCAGATCAGGCCTGCAAAGAAACTGCGTTTCACAGGCCTTTGGAAGAGATGTTCCCGGTAGGCTGTAAGAGCACTATGCAGAGCGAGTTGTTTCTTAGCTTCCCAAAGAGCTGGAAGCAAGATGCTGTGGGGCCCAACTCACCCTTTGGAAAGAAGCCTGCACGTTGTGCCTTTCAGCTCTAGGGCAAAGTAGCACACCCAGAGCAGAAGTCCTACTTCAGCCAGATCAGGCCTGCAAAGAAACTGCGTTTCACAGGCCTTTGGAAGAGATGTTACCGGTAGGCTGTAAGAGCACAGTGCAGAGCGAGTTGTTTCTTAGCTTCCCAAAGAGCTGGAAGCAAGATGCTGTGGGGCCCAACTGGCCCTTTGGAAAGAAGCCTGCACGTTGTGCCTTTCAGCTCTAAGGCAATGTAGCACACCCAGAGCAGAAGTCCTACTTCAGCCAGATAAGGCCTGCAAAGAAACTGCGTTTCAGAGGCCTTTGGAAGAGATGTTCCCACTAGGCTGTAAGAGCACTGTGCAGAGCGAGTTGTTTCTTAGCTTCCCAAAGAGCTGGAAGCAAGATGCTGTGGGGCCCCACTCGCCCTTTGGAAAGAAGCCTGCACGTTGTGCCTTTCAGCTCTAGGGCAAAGTAGCACACCCAGAGCAGAAGTCCTACTTCAGCCAGATCAGGCCTGCAAAGAAACTGCGTTTCACAGGCCTTTGGAAGAGATGTTCCCGGTAGGCTGTAAGAGCACTGTGCAGAGCGAGTGGTTTCTTAGCTTCCCAAAGAGCTGGAAGCAAGATGCTGTGGGGCCCAACTCACCCTTTGGAAAGAAGCCTGCACGTTGTGCCTTTCAGCTCTAGGGCAAAGTAGCACACCCAGAGCAGAAGTACTACTTGAGCCAGATCAGGCCTGCAAAGAAACTGCGTTTCACAGGCCTTTGGAAGAGATGTTCCTACTAGGCTGTAAGAGCACTGTGCAGAGCGAGTTGTTTCTTAGCTTCCCAAAGAGCTGGAAGCAAGATGCTGTGGGGCCCAACTCGCCCTTTGGAAAGAAGCCTGCACGTTGTGCCTTTCAGCTCTAGGGCAAAGTAGCACACCCAGAGCAGAAGTCCTACTTCATCCAGGTCAGGACTGCAAAGAAACTGCGTTTCCCAGTCCTTTGGAAGAGATGTTCCCGGTAGGCTGTAAGAGCACTGTGCAGAGCGAGTGGTTTCTTAGCTTCCCAAAGAGCTGGAAGCAAGATGCTGTGGGGCCCAACTCGCCCTTTGGAAAGAAGCCTGCACGTTGTGCCTTTCAGCTCTAGGGCAAAGTAGCACACCCAGAGCAGAAGTCCTACTTCAGCCAGATCAGGCCTGCAAAGAAACTGCGTTTCACAGGCCTTTGGAAGAGATGTTCCCGGTAGGCTGTAAGAGCACTGTGCAGAGCGAGTGGTTTCTTAGCTTCCCAAAGAGCTGGAAGCAAGATGCTGTGGGGCCCAACTCGCCCTTTGGAAAGAAGCCTGCACGTTGTGCCTTTCAGCTCTAGGGCAAAGTAGCACACCCAGAGCAGAAGTCCTACTTCAGCCAGATCAGGCCTGCAAAGAAACTGCGTTTCACAGGCCTTTGGAAGAGATGTTCCCGGTAGGCTGTAAGAGCACTGTGCAGAGCGAGTGGTTTCTTAGCTTCCCAAAGAGCTGGAAGCAAGATGCTGTGGGGCCCAACTCGCCCTTTGGAAAGAAGCCTGCACGTTGTGCCTTTCAGCTCTAGGGCAAAGTAGCACACCCAGAGCAGAAGTCCTACTTGAGCCAGATCTGGCCTGCGAAGAAACTGCGTTTCACAGGCCTTTGGAAGAGATGTTCCCGGTAGGCTGTAAGAGCACTGTGCAGAGCGAGTTGTTTCTTAGCTTCCCAAAGAGCTGGAAGCAAGATGCTGTGGGGCCCAACTCGCCCTTTGGAAAGACGCCTGCACGTTGTGCCTTTCAGCTCTAGGGCAAAGTAGCACACCCAGAGCAGAAGTCCTACTTCAGCCAGGTCAGGCCTGCAAAGAAACTGCGTTTCCCAGGCCTTTGGAAGAGATGTTCCCGGTAGGCTGTAAGAGCACTGTGCAGAGCGAGTGGTTTCTTAGCTTCCCAAAGAGCTGGAAGCAAGATGCTGTGGGGCCCAACTCGCCCTTTGGAAAGAAGCCTGCACGTTGTGCCTTTCAGCTCTAGGGCAATGTAGCACACCCAGAGCAGAAGTCCTACTTCAGCCAGATCAGGCCTGCAAAGAAACTGCGTTTCACAGGCCTTTGGAAGAGATGTTCCCGGTAGGCTGTAAGAGCACTGTGCAGAGCGAGTGGTTTCTTAGCTTCCCAAAGAGCTGGAAGCAAGATGGTATGGGGCCCAACTCGCCCTTTGGAAAGAAGCCTGCACGTTGTGCCTTTCAGCTCTAGGGCAAAGTAGCACACCCAGAGCAGAAGTCCTACTTCAGCCAGATCAGGCCTGCAAAGAAACTGCGTTTCACAGGCCTTTGGAAGAGATGTTCCCGGTAGGCTGTAAGAGCACTGTGCAGAGCGAGTTGTTTCTTAGCTTCCCAAAGAGCTGGAAGCAAGATGCTGTGGGGCCCAACTGGCCCTTTGGAAAGAAGCCTGCACGTTGTGCCTTTCAGCTCTAGGGCAATGTAGCACACCCAGAGCAGAAGTCCTACTTCAGCCAGATCAGGCCTGCAAAGAAACTGCGTTTCACTGGCCTTTGGAAGAGATGTTCCCGGTGGGCTGTAAGAGCACTGTCCAGAGCGAGTGGTTTCTTAGCTTCCCAAAGAGCTGGAAGCAAGATGCTGTGGGGCCCAACTCGCCCTTTGGAAAGAAGCCTGCACGTTGTGCCTTTCAGCTCTAGGGCAAAGTAGCACACCCAGAGCAGAAGTCCTACTTCAGCCAGATCAGGCCTGCAAAGAAACTGCATTTCCCAGGCCTTTGGAAGAGATGTTCCCGGTAGGCTGTAAGAGCACTGTGCAGAGCGAGTGGTTTCTTAGCTTCCCAAAGAGCTGGAAGCAAGATGCTGTGGGGCCCAACTCGCCCTTTGGAAAGAAGCCTGCACGTTGTGCCTTTCAGCTCTAGGGCAAAGTAGCACACCCAGAGCAGAAGTCCTACTTCAGCCAGATCAGGCCTGCCAAGAAACTGCGTTTCACAGGCCTTTGGAAGAGATGTTCCCGGTAGGCTGTAAGAGCACTGTGCAGAGCGAGTGGTTTCTTAGCTTCCCAAAGAGCTGGAAGCAAGATGCTGTGGGGCCCAACTCGCCCTTTGGAAAGAAGCCTGCACGTTGTCCCTTTCAGCTCTAGGGCAATGTAGCACACCCAGAGCAGAAGTCCTACTTCAGCCAGATCTGGCCTGCAAAGAAACTGCGTTTCACAGGCCTTTGGAAGGGATGTTCCCACTAGGCTGCAAGAGCACTGTGCAGAGCGAGTTGTTTCTTAGCTTCCCAAAGAGCTGGAAGCAAGATGCTGTGGGGCCCAACTCGCCCTTTGGAAAGAAGCCTGCACGTTGTGCCTTTCAGCTCTAGGGCAAAGTAGCACACCCAGAGCAGAAGTCCTACTTCACCCAGATCAGGCCTGCAAAGAGACTGCGTTTCACAGGCCTTTGGAAGAGATGTTCCCGGTAGGCTGTAAGAGCACTGTGCAGAGCGAGTTGTTTCTCAGCTTCCCAAAGAGCTGGAAGCAAGATGCTGTGGGGCCCAACTCGCCCTTTAGAAAGCAGCCTGCACATTGTGCCTTTCAGCTCTAGGGCAAAGTAGCACACCCAGAGCAGAAGTCCTACTTCAGCCAGATCAGGCCTGCAAAAGAAACTGCGTTTCCCAGGCCTTTGGAAGAGATGTTCCCGGTAGGCTGTAAGAGCACTGTGCAGAGCGAGTGGTTTCTTAGCTTCCCAAAGAGCTGGAAGCAAGATGCTGTGGGGCCCAACTCGCCCTTTGGAAAGAAGCCTGCACGTTGTGCCTTTCAGCTCTAGGGCAAAGTAGCACACCCAGAGCAGAAGTCCTACTTCAGCCAGATCAGGCCTGCAAAGAAACTGCGTTTCACAGGCCTTTGGAAGAGATGTTCCCGGTAGGCTGTAAGAGCACTGTGCAGAGCGAGTGGTTTCTTAGCTTCCCAAAGAGCTGGAAGCAAGATGCTGTGGGGCCCAACTCGCCCTTTGGAAAGAAGCCTGCACGTTGTCCCTTTCAGCTCTAGGGCAATGTAGCACACCCAGAGCAGAAGTCCTACTTCAGCCAGATCTGGCCTGCAAAGAAACTGCGTTTCACAGGCCTTTGGAAGGGATGTTCCCACTAGGCTGTAAGAGCACTGTGCAGAGCGAGTTGTTTCTTAGCTTCCCAAAGAGCTGGAAGCAAGATGCTGGGGGCCCAACACGCCCTTTGGAAAGAAGCCTGCACGTTGTGCCTTTCAGCTCTAGGGCAAAGTAGCACACCCAGAGCAGAAGTCCTACTTCACCCAGATCAGGCCTGCAAAGAGACTGCGTTTCACAGGCCTTTGGAAGAGATGTTCCCGGTAGGCTGTAAGAGCACTGTGCAGAGCGAGTTGTTTCTTAGCTTCCCAAAGAGCTGGAAGCAAGATGCTCTGGGGCCCAACTCGCCCTTTGGGAAGAAGCCTGCACGTTGTGCCTTTCAGCTCTAGGGCAAAGTAGCACACCCAGAGCAGAAGTCCTACTTCAGCCAGATCAGGCCTGCAAAGAAACTGCGTTTCACAGGCCTTTGGAAGAGATGTTCCCGGTAGGCTGTAAGAGCACTGTGCAGAGCGAGTGGTTTCTTAGCTTCCCAAAGAGCTGGAAGCAAGATGCTGTGGGGCCCAACTCGCCCTTTGGAAAGAAGCCTGCACGTTGTGCCTTTCAGCTCTAGGGCAATGTAGCACACCCAGAGCAGAAGTCCTACTTTAGCCAGATCAGCCCTGCAAAGAAACTGCGTTTCACAGGCCTTTGGAAGAGATGTTCCCGGTAGGCTGTAAGAGCACTGTCCAGATCGAGTGGTTTCTTAGATTCCCAAAGAGCTGGAAGCAAGATGCTGTGGGGCCCAACTCGCCCTTTGGAAAGAAGCCTGCACGTTGTGCCTTTCAGCTCTAGGGCAAAGTAGCACACCCAGAGCAGAAGTCCTACTTCAGCCAGATCAGGCCTGCAAAGAAACTGCGTTTCACAGGCCTTTGGAAGAGATGTTCCCGGTAGGCTGTAAGAGCACTGTCCAGAGCGAGTGGTTTCTTAGCTTCCCAAAGAGCTGGAAGCAAGATGCTGTAGGGCCCAACTCGCCCTTTGGAAAGAAGCCTGCACGTTGTGCCTTTCAGCTCTAGGGCAAAGTAGCACACCCAGAGCAGAAGTCCTACTTCAGCCAGATCAGGCCTGCAAAGAAACTGCGTTTCACAGGCCTTTGGAAGAGATGTTCCCACTAGGCTGTAAGAGCACTGTGCAGAGCGAGTTGTTTCTTAGGTTCCCAAAGAGCTGGAAGCAAGATGCTGTGGGGCCCAACTCGCCCTTTGGAAAGAAGCCTGCACGTTGTGCCTTTCAGCTCTAGGGCAAAGTAGCACACCCAGAGCAGAAGTCCTACTTCAGCCAGATCAGGCCTGCAAAGAAACTGCGTTTGACAGGCCTTTGGAAGAGATGTTCCCGGTAGGCTGTAAGAGCACTGTGCAGAGCGAGTTGTTTCTTAGCTTCCCAAAGAGCTGGAAGCAAGATGCTGTGGGGCCCAACTCGCCCTTTGGAAAGAAGCCTGCACGTTGTCCCTTTCAGCTCTAGGGCAATGTAGCACAGCCAGAGCAGAAGTCCTACTTCAGCCAGGTCAGGCCAGCAAAGAAACTGCGTTTCACAGGCCTTTGGAAGAGATGTTCACACTAGGGTGTAAGAGCACTGTGCAGAGCGAGTTGTTTCTTAGCTTCCCAAAGAGCTGGAAGCAAGATGCTGTGGGGCCCAACTCGCCCTTTGGAAAGAAGCCTGCACGTTGTGCCTTTCAGCTCTAGGGCAAAGTAGCACACCCAGAGCAGAAGTCATACTTGAGCCAGATCAGGCCTGCCAAGAAACTGCGTTTCACAGGACTTTGGAAGAGATGTTCCCGGTAGGCTGTAAGAGCACTGTGCAGAGCGAGTGGTTTCTTAGCTTCCCAAAGAGCTGGAAGCAAGATTGTGTGGGGCCCAACTCGCCCTTTGGAAAGAAGCCTGCACGTTGTGCCTTTCAGCTCTAAGGCAAAGTAGCACACCCAGAGCAGAAGTCCTACTTCAGCCAGATCAGGCCTGCAAAGAAACTGCGTTTCACAGGCCTTTGGAAGAGATGTTCCCGGTAGGCTGTAAGAGCACTGTGCAGAGCGAGTGGTTTCTTAGCTTCCCAAAGAGCTGGAAGCAAGATGGTGTGGGGTCCAACTCGCCCTTTGGAAAGAAGCCTGCACGTTGTGCCTTTCAGCTCTAGGGCAAAGTAGCACACCCAGAGCAGAAGTCCTACTTCAGCCAGATCAGGCCTGCAAAGAAACTGCGTTTCACAGGCCATTGGAAAGGATGTTCCCGGTAGGCTGTAAGAGCACTGTGCAGAGCGAGTTGTTTCTTAGCTTCCCAAAGAGCTGGAAGCAAGATGCTGTGGGGCCCAACTCGCCCTTTGGAAAGAAGCCTGAAGGTTGTCCCTTTCAGCTCTAGGGCATGTAGCACACCCAGAGCAGAAGTCCTACTTCAGCCAGATCAGGCCTGCAAAGAAACTGCGTTTCACAGGCCTTTGGAAGAGATGTTCCCAATAGGCTGTAAGAGCACTGTGCAGAGCGAGTTGTTTCTTAGCTTCCCAAAGAGCTGGAAGCAAGATGCTGTGGGGCCCCACTCGCCCTTTGGAAAGAAGCCTGCACGTTGTGCCTTTCAGCTCTAGGGCAAAGTAGCACACCCAGAGCAGAAGTCCTACTTCAGCCAGGTCAGGCCTGCAAAGAAACTGCGTTTCCCAGGCCTTTGGATGAGATGTTCCCGGTAGGCTGTAAGAGCACTGTGCAGAGCGAGTGGTTTCTCAGCTTCCCAAAGAGCTGGAAGCAAGATGCTGTGGGGCCCAACTCGCCCTTTGGAAAGAAGCCTGCACGTTGTGCCTTTCAGCTCTAGGGCAATGTAGCACACCCAGAGCAGAAGACCTACTTCAGCCAGATCAGGCCTGCAAAGAAACTGCGTTTCACAGGCCTTTGGAAGAGATGTTCCCGGTAGGCTGTAAGAGCACTATGCAGAGCGAGTTGTTTCTTAGCTTCCCAAAGAGCTGGAAGCAAGATGCTGTGGGGCCCAACTCACCCTTTGGAAAGAAGCCTGCACGTTGTGCCTTTCAGCTCTAGGGCAAAGTAGCACACCCAGAGCAGAAGTCCTACTTCAGCCAGATCAGGCCTGCAAAGAAACTGCGTTTCACAGGCCTTTGGAAGAGATGTTACCGGTAGGCTGTAAGAGCACAGTGCAGAGCGAGTTGTTTCTTAGCTTCCCAAAGAGCTGGAAGCAAGATGCTGTGGGGCCCAACTGGCCCTTTGGAAAGAAGCCTGCACGTTGTGCCTTTCAGCTCTAAGGCAATGTAGCACACCCAGAGCAGAAGTCCTACTTCAGCCAGATAAGGCCTGCAAAGAAACTGCGTTTCAGAGGCCTTTGGAAGAGATGTTCCCACTAGGCTGTAAGAGCACTGTACAGAGCGAGTTGTTTCTTAGCTTCCCAAAGAGCTGGAAGCAAGATGCTGTGGGGCCCCACTCGCCCTTTGGAAAGAAGCCTGCACGTTGTGCCTTTCAGCTCTAGGGCAAAGTAGCACACCCAGAGCAGAAGTCCTACTTCAGCCAGATCAGGCCTGCAAAGAAACTGCGTTTGACAGGCCTTTGGAAGAGATGTTCCCGGTAGGCTGTAAGAGCACTGTGCAGAGCGAGTGGTTTCTTAGCTTCCCAAAGAGCTGGAAGCAAGATGCTGTGGGGCCCAACTCACCCTTTGGAAAGAAGCCTGCACGTTGTGCCTTTCAGCTCTAGGGCAAAGTAGCACACCCAGAGCAGAAGTACTACTTGAGCCAGATCAGGCCTGCAAAGAAACTGCGTTTCACAGGCCTTTGGAAGAGATGTTCCTACTAGGCTGTAAGAGCACTGTGCAGAGCGAGTTGTTTCTTAGCTTCCCAAAGAGCTGGAAGCAAGATGCTGTGGGGCCCAACTCGCCCTTTGGAAAGAAGCCTGCACGTTGTGCCTTTCAGCTCTAGGGCAAAGTAGCACACCCAGAGCAGAAGTCCTACTTCATCCAGGTCAGGACTGCAAAGAAACTGCGTTTCCCAGTCCTTTGGAAGAGATGTTCCCGGTAGGCTGTAAGAGCACTGTGCAGAGCGAGTGGTTTCTTAGCTTCCCAAAGAGCTGGAAGCAAGATGCTGTGGGGCCCAACTCGCCCTTTGGAAAGAAGCCTGCACGTTGTGCCTTTCAGCTCTAGGGCAAAGTAGCACACCCAGAGCAGAAGTCCTACTTCAGCCAGATCAGGCCTGCAAAGAAACTGCGTTTCACAGGCCTTTGGAAGAGATGTTCCCGGTAGGCTGTAAGAGCACTGTGCAGAGCGAGTGGTTTCTTAGCTTCCCAAAGAGCTGGAAGCAAGATGCTGTGGGGCCCAACTCGCCCTTTGGAAAGAAGCCTGCACGTTGTGCCTTTCAGCTCTAGGGCAAAGTAGCACACCCAGAGCAGAAGTCCTACTTCAGCCAGATCTGGCCTGCGAAGAAACTGCGTTTCACAGGCCTTTGGAAGAGATGTTCCCGGTAGGCTGTAAGAGCACTGTGCAGAGCGAGTTGTTTCTTAGCTTCCCAAAGAGCTGGAAGCAAGATGCTGTGGGGCCCAACTCGCCCTTTGGAAAGACGCCTGCACGTTGTGCCTTTCAGCTCTAGGGCAAAGTAGCACACCCAGAGCAGAAGTCCTACTTCAGCCAGGTCAGGCCTGCAAAGAAACTGCGTTTCCCAGGCCTTTGGAAGAGATGTTCCCGGTAGGCTGTAAGAGCACTGTGCAGAGCGAGTGGTTTCTTAGCTTCCCAAAGAGCTGGAAGCAAGATGCTGTGGGGCCCAACTCGCCCTTTGGAAAGAAGCCTGCACGTTGTGCCTTTCAGCTCTAGGGCAATGTAGCACACCCAGAGCAGAAGTCCTACTTCAGCCAGATCAGGCCTGCAAAGAAACTGCGTTTCACAGGCCTTTGGAAGAGATGTTCCCGGTAGGCTGTAAGAGCACTGTGCAGAGCGAGTGGTTTCTTAGCTTCCCAAAGAGCTGGAAGCAAGATGGTATGGGGCCCAACTCGCCCTTTGGAAAGAAGCCTGCACGTTGTGCCTTTCAGCTCTAGGGCAAAGTAGCACACCCAGAGCAGAAGTCCTACTTCAGCCAGATCAGGCCTGCAAAGAAACTGCGTTTCACAGGCCTTTGGAAGAGATGTTCCCGGTAGGCTGTAAGAGCACTGTGCAGAGCGAGTTGTTTCTTAGCTTCCCAAAGAGCTGGAAGCAAGATGCTGTGGGGCCCAACTGGCCCTTTGGAAAGAAGCCTGCACGTTGTGCCTTTCAGCTCTAGGGCAATGTAGCACACCCAGAGCAGAAGTCCTACTTCAGCCAGATCAGGCCTGCAAAGAAACTGCGTTTCACTGGCCTTTGGAAGAGATGTTCCCGGTGGGCTGTAAGAGCACTGTCCAGAGCGAGTGGTTTCTTAGCTTCCCAAAGAGCTGGAAGCAAGATGCTGTGGGGCCCAACTCGCCCTTTGGAAAGAAGCCTGCACGTTGTGCCTTTCAGCTCTAGGGCAAAGTAGCACACCCAGAGCAGAAGTCCTACTTCAGCCAGATCAGGCCTGCAAAGAAACTGCATTTCCCAGGCCTTTGGAAGAGATGTTCCCGGTAGGCTGTAAGAGCACTGTGCAGAGCGAGTGGTTTCTTAGCTTCCCAAAGAGCTGGAAGCAAGATGCTGTGGGGCCCAACTCGCCCTTTGGAAAGAAGCCTGCACGTTGTGCCTTTCAGCTCTAGGGCAAAGTAGCACACCCAGAGCAGAAGTCCTACTTCAGCCAGATCAGGCCTGCCAAGAAACTGCGTTTCACAGGCCTTTGGAAGAGATGTTCCCGGTAGGCTGTAAGAGCACTGTGCAGAGCGAGTGGTTTCTTAGCTTCCCAAAGAGCTGGAAGCAAGATGCTGTGGGGCCCAACTCGCCCTTTGGAAAGAAGCCTGCACGTTGTCCCTTTCAGCTCTAGGGCAATGTAGCACACCCAGAGCAGAAGTCCTACTTCAGCCAGATCTGGCCTGCAAAGAAACTGCGTTTCACAGGCCTTTGGAAGGGATGTTCCCACTAGGCTGCAAGAGCACTGTGCAGAGCGAGTTGTTTCTTAGCTTCCCAAAGAGCTGGAAGCAAGATGCTGTGGGGCCCAACTCGCCCTTTGGAAAGAAGCCTGCACGTTGTGCCTTTCAGCTCTAGGGCAAAGTAGCACACCCAGAGCAGAAGTCCTACTTCACCCAGATCAGGCCTGCAAAGAGACTGCGTTTCACAGGCCTTTGGAAGAGATGTTCCCGGAAGGCTGTAAGAGCACTGTGCAGAGCGAGTTGTTTCTCAGCTTCCCAAAGAGCTGGAAGCAAGATGCTGTGGGGCCCAACTCGCCCTTTAGAAAGCAGCCTGCACATTGTGCCTTTCAGCTCTAGGGCAAAGTAGCACACCCAGAGCAGAAGTCCTACTTCAGCCAGATCAGGCCTGCAAAGAAACTGCGTTTCACAGGCCTTTGGAAGAGATGTTCCCGGTAGGCTGTAAGAGCACTGTGCAGAGCGAGTGGTTTCTTAGCTTCCCAAAGAGCTGGAAGCAAGATGCTGTGGGGCCCAACTCGCCCTTTGGAAAGAAGCCTGCACGTTGTGCCTTTCAGCTCTAGGGCAAAGTAGCACACCCAGAGCAGAAGTCCTACTTCAGCCAGATCAGGCCTGCAAAGAAACTGCGTTTCACAGGCCTTTGGAAGAGATGTTCCCGGTAGGCTGTAAGAGCACTGTGCAGAGCGAGTGGTTTCTTAGCTTCCCAAAGAGCTGGAAGCAAGATGCTGTGGGGCCCAACTCGCCCTTTGGAAAGAAGCCTGCACGTTGTCCCTTTCAGCTCTAGGGCAATGTAGCACACCCAGAGCAGAAGTCCTACTTCAGCCAGATCTGGCCTGCAAAGAAACTGCGTTTCACAGGCCTTTGGAAGGGATGTTCCCACTAGGCTGTAAGAGCACTGTGCAGAGCGACTTGTTTCTTAGCTTCCCAAAGAGCTGGAAGCAAGATGCTGGGGGCCCAACACGCCCTTTGGAAAGAAGCCTGCACGTTGTGCCTTTCAGCTCTAGGGCAAAGTAGCACACCCAGAGCAGAAGTCCTACTTCACCCAGATCAGGCCTGCAAAGAGACTGCGTTTCACAGGCCTTTGGAAGAGATGTTCCCGGTAGGCTGTAAGAGCACTGTGCAGAGCGAGTTGTTTCTTAGCTTCCCAAAGAGCTGGAAGCAAGATGCTCTGGGGCCCAACTCGCCCTTTGGGAAGAAGCCTGCACGTTGTGCCTTTCAGCTCTAGGGCAAAGTAGCACACCCAGAGCAGAAGTCCTACTTCAGCCAGATCAGGCCTGCAAAGAAACTGCGTTTCACAGGCCTTTGGAAGAGATGTTCCCGGTAGGCTGTAAGAGCACTGTGCAGAGCGAGTGGTTTCTTAGCTTCCCAAAGAGCTGGAAGCAAGATGCTGTGGGGCCCAACTCGCCCTTTGGAAAGAAGCCTGCACGTTGTGCCTTTCAGCTCTAGGGCAATGTAGCACACCCAGAGCAGAAGTCCTACTTTAGCCAGATCAGCCCTGCAAAGAAACTGCGTTTCACAGGCCTTTGGAAGAGATGTTCCCGGTAGGCTGTAAGAGCACTGTCCAGATCGAGTGGTTTCTTAGATTCCCAAAGAGCTGGAAGCAAGATGCTGTGGGGCCCAACTCGCCCTTTGGAAAGAAGCCTGCACGTTGTGCCTTTCAGCTCTAGGGCAAAGTGGCACACCCAGAGCAGAAGTCCTACTTCAGCCAGATCAGGCCTGCAAAGAAACTGCGTTTCACAGGCCTTTGGAAGAGATGTTCCCGGTAGGCTGTAAGAGCACTGTCCAGAGCGAGTGGTTTCTTAGCTTCCCAAAGAGCTGGAAGCAAGATGCTGTAGGGCCCAACTCGCCCTTTGGAAAGAAGCCTGCACGTTGTGCCTTTCAGCTCTAGGGCAAAGTAGCACACCCAGAGCAGAAGTCCTACTTCAGCCAGATCAGGCCTGCAAAGAAACTGCGTTTCACAGGCCTTTGGAAGAGATGTTCCCACTAGGCTGTAAGAGCACTGTGCAGAGCGAGTTGTTTCTTAGGTTCCCAAAGAGCTGGAAGCAAGATGCTGTGGGGCCCAACTCGCCCTTTGGAAAGAAGCCTGCACGTTGTGCCTTTCAGCTCTAGGGCAAAGTAGCACACCCAGAGCAGAAGTCCTACTTCAGCCAGATCAGGCCTGCAAAGAAACTGCGTTTGACAGGCCTTTGGAAGAGATGTTCCCGGTAGGCTGTAAGAGCACTGTGCAGAGCGAGTTGTTTCTTAGCTTCCCAAAGAGCTGGAAGCAAGATGCTGTGGGGCCCAACTCGCCCTTTGGAAAGAAGCCTGCACGTTGTCCCTTTCAGCTCTAGGGCAATGTAGCACAGCCAGAGCAGAAGTCCTACTTCAGCCAGGTCAGGCCAGCAAAGAAACTGCGTTTCACAGGCCTTTGGAAGAGATGTTCACACTAGGGTGTAAGAGCACTGTGCAGAGCGAGTTGTTTCTTAGCTTCCCAAAGAGCTGGAAGCAAGATGCTGTGGGGCCCAACTCGCCCTTTGGAAAGAAGCCTGCACGTTGTGCCTTTCAGCTCTAGGGCAAAGTAGCACACCCAGAGCAGAAGTCATACTTGAGCCAGATCAGGCCTGCCAAGAAACTGCGTTTCACAGGACTTTGGAAGAGATGTTCCCGGTAGGCTGTAAGAGCACTGTGCAGAGCGAGTGGTTTCTTAGCTTCCCAAAGAGCTGGAAGCAAGATTGTGTGGGGCCCAACTCGCCCTTTGGAAAGAAGCCTGCACGTTGTGCCTTTCAGCTCTAAGGCAAAGTAGCACACCCAGAGCAGAAGTCCTACTTCAGCCAGATCAGGCCTGCAAAGAAACTGCGTTTCACAGGCCTTTGGAAGAGATGTTCCCGGTAGGCTGTAAGAGCACTGTGCAGAGCGAGTGGTTTCTTAGCTTCCCAAAGAGCTGGAAGCAAGATGGTGTGGGGTCCAACTCGCCCTTTGGAAAGAAGCCTGCACGTTGTGCCTTTCAGCTCTAGGGCAAAGTAGCACACCCAGAGCAGAAGTCCTACTTCAGCCAGATCAGGCCTGCAAAGAAACTGCGTTTCACAGGCCATTGGAAAGGATGTTCCCGGTAGGCTGTAAGAGCACTGTGCAGAGCGAGTTGTTTCTTAGCTTCCCAAAGAGCTGGAAGCAAGATGCTGTGGGGCCCAACTCGCCCTTTGGAAAGAAGCCTGAAGGTTGTCCCTTTCAGCTCTAGGGCATGTAGCACACCCAGAGCAGAAGTCCTACTTCAGCCAGATCAGGCCTGCAAAGAAACTGCGTTTCACAGGCCTTTGGAAGAGATGTTCCCACTAGGCTGTAAGAGCACTGTGCAGAGCGAGTTGTTTCTTAGCTTCCCAAAGAGCTGGAAGCAAGATGCTGTGGGGCCCCACTCGCCCTTTGGAAAGAAGCCTGCACGTTGTGCCTTTCAGCTCTAGGGCAAAGTAGCACACCCAGAGCAGAAGTCCTACTTCAGCCAGGTCAGGCCTGCAAAGAAACTGCGTTTCCCAGGCCTTTGGATGAGATGTTCCCGGTAGGCTGTAAGAGCACTGTGCAGAGCGAGTGGTTTCTCAGCTTCCCAAAGAGCTGGAAGCAAGATGCTGTGGGGCCCAACTCGCCCTTTGGAAAGAAGCCTGCACGTTGTGCCTTTCAGCTCTAGGGCAATGTAGCACACCCAGAGCAGAAGACCTACTTCAGCCAGATCAGGCCTGCAAAGAAACTGCGTTTCACAGGCCTTTGGAAGAGATGTTCCCGGTAGGCTGTAAGAGCACTATGCAGAGCGAGTTGTTTCTTAGCTTCCCAAAGAGCTGGAAGCAAGATGCTGTGGGGCCCAACTCACCCTTTGGAAAGAAGCCTGCACGTTGTGCCTTTCAGCTCTAGGGCAAAGTAGCACACCCAGAGCAGAAGTCCTACTTCAGCCAGATCAGGCCTGCAAAGAAACTGCGTTTCACAGGCCTTTGGAAGAGATGTTACCGGTAGGCTGTAAGAGCACAGTGCAGAGCGAGTTGTTTCTTAGCTTCCCAAAGAGCTGGAAGCAAGATGCTGTGGGGCCCAACTGGCCCTTTGGAAAGAAGCCTGCACGTTGTGCCTTTCAGCTCTAAGGCAATGTAGCACACCCAGAGCAGAAGTCCTACTTCAGCCAGATAAGGCCTGCAAAGAAACTGCGTTTCAGAGGCCTTTGGAAGAGATGTTCCCACTAGGCTGTAAGAGCACTGTGCAGAGCGAGTTGTTTCTTAGCTTCCCAAAGAGCTGGAAGCAAGATGCTGTGGGGCCCCACTCGCCCTTTGGAAAGAAGCCTGCACGTTGTGCCTTTCAGCTCTAGGGCAAAGTAGCACACCCAGAGCAGAAGTCCTACTTCAGCCAGATCAGGCCTGCAAAGAAACTGCGTTTCACAGGCCTTTGGAAGAGATGTTCCCGGTAGGCTGTAAGAGCACTGTGCAGAGCGAGTGGTTTCTTAGCTTCCCAAAGAGCTGGAAGCAAGATGCTGTGGGGCCCAACTCACCCTTTGGAAAGAAGCCTGCACGTTGTGCCTTTCAGCTCTAGGGCAAAGTAGCACACCCAGAGCAGAAGTACTACTTGAGCCAGATCAGGCCTGCAAAGAAACTGCGTTTCACAGGCCTTTGGAAGAGATGTTCCTACTAGGCTGTAAGAGCACTGTGCAGAGCGAGTTGTTTCTTAGCTTCCCAAAGAGCTGGAAGCAAGATGCTGTGGGGCCCAACTCGCCCTTTGGAAAGAAGCCTGCACGTTGTGCCTTTCAGCTCTAGGGCAAAGTAGCACACCCAGAGCAGAAGTCCTACTTCATCCAGGTCAGGACTGCAAAGAAACTGCGTTTCCCAGTCCTTTGGAAGAGATGTTCCCGGTAGGCTGTAAGAGCACTGTGCAGAGCGAGTGGTTTCTTAGCTTCCCAAAGAGCTGGAAGCAAGATGCTGTGGGGCCCAACTCGCCCTTTGGAAAGAAGCCTGCACGTTGTGCCTTTCAGCTCTAGGGCAAAGTAGCACACCCAGAGCAGAAGTCCTACTTCAGCCAGATCAGGCCTGCAAAGAAACTGCGTTTCACAGGCCTTTGGAAGAGATGTTCCCGGTAGGCTGTAAGAGCACTGTGCAGAGCGAGTGGTTTCTTAGCTTCCCAAAGAGCTGGAAGCAAGATGGTGTGGGGCCCAACTCGCCCTTTGGAAAGAAGCCTGCACGTTGTGCCTTTCAGCTCTAGGGCAAAGTAGCACACCCAGAGCAGAAGTCCTACTTCAGCCAGATCAGGCCTGCAAAGAAACTGCGTTTCACAGGCCTTTGGAAGAGATGTTCCCGGTAGGCTGTAAGAGCACTGTGCAGAGCGAGTGGTTTCTTAGCTTCCCAAAGAGCTGGAAGCAAGATGCTGTGGGGCCCAACTCGCCCTTTGGAAAGAAGCCTGCACGTTGTGCCTTTCAGCTCTAGGGCAAAGTAGCACACCCAGAGCAGAAGTCCTACTTGAGCCAGATCTGGCCTGCGAAGAAACTGCGTTTCACAGGCCTTTGGAAGAGATGTTCCCGGTAGGCTGTAAGAGCACTGTGCAGAGCGAGTTGTTTCTTAGCTTCCCAAAGAGCTGGAAGCAAGATGCTGTGGGGCCCAACTCGCCCTTTGGAAAGAAGCCTGCACGTTGTGCCTTTCAGCTCTAGGGCAAAGTAGCACACCCAGAGCAGAAGTCCTACTTCAGCCAGGTCAGGCCTGCAAAGAAACTGCGTTTCCCAGGCCTTTGGAAGAGATGTTCCCGGTAGGCTGTAAGAGCACTGTGCAGAGCGAGTGGTTTCTTAGCTTCCCAAAGAGCTGGAAGCAAGATGCTGTGGGGCCCAACTCGCCCTTTGGAAAGAAGCCTGCACGTTGTGCCTTTCAGCTCTAGGGCAATGTAGCACACCCAGAGCAGAAGTCCTACTTCAGCCAGATCAGGCCTGCAAAGAAACTGCGTTTCACAGGCCTTTGCAAGAGATGTTCCCGGTAGGCTGTAAGAGCACTGTGCAGAGCGAGTGGTTTCTTAGCTTCCCAAAGAGCTGGAAGCAAGATGGTATGGGGCCCAACTCGCCCTTTGGAAAGAAGCCTGCACGTTGTGCCTTTCAGCTCTAGGGCAAAGTAGCACACCCAGAGCAGAAGTCCTACTTCAGCCAGATCAGGCCTGCAAAGAAACTGCGTTTCACAGGCCTTTGGAAGAGATGTTCCCAGTAGGCTGTAAGAGCACTGTGCAGAGCGAGTTGTTTCTTAGCTTCCCAAAGAGCTGGAAGCAAGATGCTGTGGGGCCCAACTGGCCCTTTGGAAAGAAGCCTGCACGTTGTGCCTTTCAGCTCTAGGGCAATGTAGCACACCCAGAGCAGAAGTCCTACTTCAGCCAGATCAGGCCTGCAAAGAAACTGCGTTTCACTGGCCTTTGGAAGAGATGTTCCCGGTGGGCTGTAAGAGCACTGTCCAGAGCGAGTGGTTTCTTAGCTTCCCAAAGAGCTGGAAGCAAGATGCTGTGGGGCCCAACTCGCCCTTTGGAAAGAAGCCTGCACGTTGTGCCTTTCAGCTCTAGGGCAAAGTAGCACACCCAGAGCAGAAGTCCTACTTCAGCCAGATCAGGCCTGCAAAGAAACTGCATTTCCCAGGCCTTTGGAAGAGATGTTCCCGGTAGGCTGTAAGAGCACTGTGCAGAGCGAGTGGTTTCTTAGCTTCCCAAAGAGCTGGAAGCAAGATGGTGTGGGGCCCAACTCGCCCTTTGGAAAGAAGCCTGCACGTTGTGCCTTTCAGCTCTAGGGCAAAGTAGCACACCCAGAGCAGAAGTCCTACTTCAGCCAGATCAGGCCTGCCAAGAAACTGCGTTTCACAGGCCTTTGGAAGAGATGTTCCCGGTAGGCTGTAAGAGCACTGTGCAGAGCGAGTGGTTTCTTAGCTTCCCAAAGAGCTGGAAGCAAGATGCTGTGGGGCCCAACTCGCCCTTTGGAAAGAAGCCTGCACGTTGTCCCTTTCAGCTCTAGGGCAATGTAGCACACCCAGAGCAGAAGTCCTACTTCAGCCAGATCTGGCCTGCAAAGAAACTGCGTTTCACAGGCCTTTGGAAGGGATGTTCCCACTAGGCTGCAAGAGCACTGTGCAGAGCGAGTTGTTTCGTAGCTTCCCAAAGAGCTGGAAGCAAGATGCTGTGGGGCCCAACTCGCCCTTTGGAAAGAAGCCTGCACGTTGTGCCTTTCAGCTCTAGGGCAAAGTAGCACACCCAGAGCAGAAGTCCTACTTCACCCAGATCAGGCCTGCAAAGAGACTGCGTTTCACAGGCCTTTGGAAGAGATGTTCCCGGTAGGCTGTAAGAGCACTGTGCAGAGCGAGTTGTTTCTCAGCTTCCCAAAGAGCTGGAAGCAAGATGCTGTGGGGCCCAACTCGCCCTTTAGAAAGCAGCCTGCACATTGTGCCTTTCAGCTCTAGGGCAAAGTAGCACACCCAGAGCAGAAGTCCTACTTCAGCCAGATCAGGCCTGCAAAGAAACTGCGTTTCCCAGGCCTTTGGAAGAGATGTTCCCGGTAGGCTGTAAGAGCACTGTGCAGAGCGAGTGGTTTCTTAGCTTCCCAAAGAGCTGGAAGCAAGATGCTGTGGGGCCCAACTCGCCCTTTGGAAAGAAGCCTGCACGTTGTGCCTTTCAGCTCTAGGGCAAAGTAGCACACCCAGAGCAGAAGTCCTACTTCAGCCAGATCAGGCCTGCAAAGAAACTGCGTTTCACAGGCCTTTGGAAGAGATGTTCCCGGTAGGCTGTAAGAGCACTGTGCAGAGCGAGTGGTTTCTTAGCTTCCCAAAGAGCTGGAAGCAAGATGCTGTGGGGCCCAACTCGCCCTTTGGAAAGAAGCCTGCACGTTGTCCCTTTCAGCTCTAGGGCAATGTAGCACACCCAGAGCAGAAGTCCTACTTCAGCCAGATCTGGCCTGCAAAGAAACTGCGTTTCACAGGCCTTTGGAAGGGATGTTCCCACTAGGCTGTAAGAGCACTGTGCAGAGCGAGTTGTTTCTTAGCTTCCCAAAGAGCTGGAAGCAAGATGCTGGGGGCCCAACACGCCCTTTGGAAAGAAGCCTGCACGTTGTGCCTTTCAGCTCTAGGGCAAAGTAGCACACCCAGAGCAGAAGTCCTACTTCACCCAGATCAGGCCTGCAAAGAGACTGCGTTTCACAGGCCTTTGGAAGAGATGTTCCCGGTAGGCTGTAAGAGCACTGTGCAGAGCGAGTTGTTTCTCAGCTTCCCAAAGAGCTGGAAGCAAGATGCTGTGGGGCCCAACTCGCCCTTTGGAAAGCAGCCTGCACATTGTGCCTTTCAGCTCTAGGGCAAAGTAGCACACCCAGAGCAGAAGTCCTACTTCAGCCAGATCAGGCCTGCAAAGAAACTGCGTTTCACAGGCCTTTGGAAGAGATGTTCCCGGTAGGCTGTAAGAGCACTGTGCAGAGCGAGTGGTTTCTTAGCTTCCCAAAGAGCTGGAAGCAAGATGCTGTGGGGCCCAACTCGCCCTTTGGAAAGAAGCCTGCACGTTGTGCCTTTCAGCTCTAGGGCAAAGTAGCACACCCAGAGCAGAAGTCCTACTTCAGCCAGATCAGGCCTGCAAAGAAACTGCGTTTCACAGGCCTTTGGAAGAGATGTTCCCGGTAGGCTGTAAGAGCACTGTGCAGAGCGAGTGGTTTCTTAGCTTCCCAAAGAGCTGGAAGCAAGATGGTGTGGGGCCCAACTCGCCCTTTGGAAAGAAGCCTGCACGTTGTGCCTTTCAGCTCTAGGGCAAAGTAGCACACCCAGAGCAGAAGTCCTACTTCAGCCAGATCAGGCCTGCAAAGAAACTGCGTTTCACAGGCCTTTGGAGGAGATGTTCCCACTAGGCTGTAAGAGCACTGTGCAGAGCGAGTTGTTTCTTAGCTTCCCAAAGAGCTGGAAGCAAGATGGTGTGGGGCCCAACTCGCCCTTTGGAAAGAAGCCTGCACGTTGTGCCTTTCAGCTCTAGGGCAAAGTAGCACACCCAGAGCAGAAGTCCTACTTCAGCGAGGTCAGGCCTGCAAAGAAACTGCGTTTCCCAGGCCTTTGGAAGAGATGTTCCCGGTAGACTGTAAGAGCACTGTGCAGAGCGAGTGGTTTCTTATGTTCCCAAAGAGCTGGAAGCAAGATGCTGTGGGGCCCAACTGGCCCTTTGGAAAGAAGCCTGCACGTTGTGCCTTTCAGCTCTAGGGCAATGTAGCACACCCAGAGCAGAAGTCCTACTTCAGCCAGATCAGGCCTGCAAAGAAACTGCGTTTCACAGGCCTTTGGAAGAGATGTTCCCAGTAGGCTGTAAGAGCACTGTGCAGAGCGAGTTGTTTCTTAGCTTCCCAAAGAGCTGGAATCAAGATGGTGTGGGGCCC
Source organism: Equus caballus (assembly GCF_041296265.1). NCBI lineage: Eukaryota > Metazoa > Chordata > Mammalia > Perissodactyla > Equidae > Equus > Equus caballus. Next base: position 22,596,810 of record NC_091695.1, read on the forward strand.
AACTCGCCCTTTGGAAAGAAGCCTGCACGTTGTGCCTTTCAGCTCTAGGGCAAAGTAGCACACCCAGAGCAGAAGTCCTACTTCAGCCAGGTCAGGCCTGCAAAGAAACTGCGTTTCACAGGCCTTTGGAAGAGATGTTCCCGGTAGGCTGTAAGAGCACTGTGCAGAGCGAGTGGTTTCTTATGTTCCCAAAGAGCTGGAAGCAAGATGCTGTGGGGCCCAACTCGCCCTTTGGAAAGAAGCCTGCACGTTATGCCTTTCAGCTCTAGGGCAATGTAGCACACCCAGAGCAGAAGTCCTACTTCAGCCAGATCAGGCCTGCAAAGAAACTGCGTTTCACAGGCCTTTGGAAGAGATGTTCCCGGTAGGCTGTAAGAGCACTGTGCAGAGCGAGTTGTTTCTTAGCTTCCCAAAGAGCTGGAAGCAAGATGCTGTGGGGCCCAACTCGCCCTTTGGAAAGAAGCCTGCACGTTGTGCCTTACAGCTCTAGGGCAAAGTAGCACACCCAGAGCAGAAGTCCTACTTCAGCCAGATCAGGCCTGCAAAGAAACTGCGTTTGACAGGCCTTTGGAAGAGATGTTCCCGGTAGGCTGTAAGAGCACTGTGCAGAGCGAGCTGTTTCTTAGCTTCCCAAAGAGCTGGAAGCAAGATGCTCTGGGGCCCAACTGGCCCTTTGGAAAGAAGCCTGCACGTTGTGCCTTTCAGCTCTAAGGCAATGTAGCACACCCAGAGCAGAAGTCCTACTTCAGCCAGATCAGGCCTGCAAAGAAACTGCGTTTCAGAGGCCTTTGGAAGAGATGTTCCCACTAGGCTGTAAGAGCACTGTGCAGAGCGAGTTGTTTCTTAGCTTCCCAAAGAGCTGGAAGCAAGATGCTGTGGGGCCCAACTCGCCCTTTGGAAAGAAGCCTGCACGTTGTGCCTTTCAGCTCTAGGGCAAAGTAGCACACCCAGAGCAGAAGTCCTACTTGAGCCAGATGAGGCCTGCAAAGAAACTGCGTTTCACAGGCCTTTGGAAGAGATGTTCCCGGTAGGCTGTAAGAGCACTGTGCAGAGCGAGTTGTTTCTTAGCTTCCTAAAGAGCTGGAAGCAAGATGCTGTGGGGCCCAACTCGCCCTTTGGAAAGAAGCCTGCACGTTGTGCCTTTCAGCTCTAGGGCAAAGTAGCACACCCAGAGCAGAAGTCCTACTTGAGCTAGATCAGGCCTGCAAAGAAACTGCGTTTCACAGGCCTTTGGAAGAGATGTTCCCGGTAGGCTGTAAGAGCACTGTGCAGAGCGAGTGGTTTCTTAGCTTCCCAAAGAGCTGGAAGCAAGATGCTGTGGGGCCCAACTCGCCCTTTGGAAAGAAGCCTGCACGTTGTGCCTTTCAGCTCTAGGGCAAAGTAGCACACCCAGAGCTGAAGTCCTACTTCAGCCAGATCAGGCCTGCAAAGAAACTGCGTTTCACAGGCCTTTGGAAGAGATGTTCCCACTAGGCTGAAAGAGCACTGTGCAGAGCGAGTTGTTTCTTAGCTTCCCAAAGAGCTGGAAGCAAGATGGTGTGGGGCCCAACTCGCCCTTTGGAAAGAAGCCTGCACGTTGTGCCTTTCAGCTCTAGGGCAAAGTAGCACACCCAGAGCAGAAGTCCTACTTCAGCCAGATCAGGCCTGCAAAGAAACTGCGTTTCACAGGCCTTTGGAAGAGATGTTCCCGGTAGGCTGTAAGAGCACTGTGCAGAGCGAGTGGTTTCTTAGCTTCCCAAAGAGCTGGAAGCAAGATGCTGTGGGGCCCAACTCGCCCTTTGGAAAGAAGCCTGCGCGTTGTGCCTTTCAGCTCTAGGGCAAAGTAGCACTCCCAGAGCTGAAGTCCCACTTCAGCCAGATCAGGCCTGCAAAGAAACTGCGTTTCACAGCCCTTTGGAAGAGATGTTCCCGGTAGGCTGTAAGAGCACTGTGCAGAGCGAGTGGTTTCTTAGCTTCCCAAAGAGCTGGAAGCAAGATGCTGTGGGGCCCAACTCGCCCTTTGGAAAGAAGCCTGCACGTTGTGCCTTTCAGCTCTAGGGCAAAGTAGCACACCCAGAGCTGAAGTCCTACTTCAGCCAGATCAGGCCTGCAAAGAAATTGTGTTTCACAGGCCTTTGGAAGAGATGTTCCCGGTAGGCTGTAAGAGCACCGTGCAGAGCGAGTTGTTTCTTAGCTTCCCAAAGAGCTGGAAGCAAGATGCTGTGGGGCCCAACTCGCCCTTTGGAAAGAAGCCTGCACGTTGTGCCTTTCAGCTCTAGGGCAAAGTAGCACACCCAGAGCAGAAGTCCTACTTCAGCCAGATCAGGCCTGCAAAGAAACTGCGTTTCACAGGCCTTTGGAAGAGATGTTCCCACTAGGCTGTAAGAGCACTGTGCAGAGCGAGTGGTTTCTTAGCTTCCCAAAGAGCTGGAAGCAAGATGCTGTGGGGCCCAACTCGCCCTTTGAAAAGAAGCCTGCACGTTGTGCCTTTCAGCTCTAGGGCAAAGTAGCACACCCAGAGCAGAAGTCCTACTTCAGCCAGATCAGGCCTGCAAAGAAACTGCGTTTCACAGGCCTTTGGAAGAGATGTTCCCACTAGGCTGTAAGAGAACTGTGCAGAGCGAGTTGTTTCTTAGCTTCCCCAAGAGCTGGAAGCAAGATGGTGTGGGGCCCAACTCGCCCTTTGGAAAGAAGCCTGCACGTTGTGCCTTTCAGCTCTAGGGCAAAGTAGCACACCCAGAGCAGAAGTCCTACTTCAGCCATATCAGGCCTGCAAAGAAACTGCGTTTCACAGGCCTTGGAAGAGATGTTTCCGGTAGGCTGTAAGAGCACTGTGCAGAGCGAGTGGTTTCTTAGCTTCCCAAAGAGCTGGAAGCAAGATGCTTTGGGGCCCAACTCGCCCTTTGGAAAGAAGCGTGCACGTTGTGCCTTTCAGCTCTAGAGCAAAGTAGAACACCCAGAGCAGAAGTCCTACTTCAGCCGGATCAGGCCTGCAAAGAAACTGCGTTTGACAGGCCTTTGGAAGAGATGTTCCCGGTAGGCTGTAAGAGCACTGTGCAGAGCGAGTGGTTTCTTAGCTTCCCAAAGAGCTGGAAGCAAGATGCTGTGGGGCCCAACTCGCCCTTTGGAAAGAAGCCTGCACGTTGTGCCTTTCAGCTCTAGGGCAAAGTAGCACACCCAGAGCAGAAGTCCTACTTCAGCCAGATCAGGCCTGCAAAGAAACTGCGTTTCACAGGCCTTTGGAAGAGATGTTCCCGGTAGGCTGTAAGAGCACTGTTCAGAGCGACGTGTTTCCTAGCTTCCCAAAGAGCTGGAAGCAAGATGCTGTGGGGCCCAACTCGCCCTTTGGAAAGCAGCCTGCACGTTGTGCCATTCAGCTCTAGGGCAAAGTAGCACACCCAGAGCTGAAGTCCTACTTCAGCCAGATCAGGCCTGCAAAGAAACTGCGTTTCACAGGCCTTGGAAGAGATGTTTCCGGTAGGCTGTAAGAGCACTGTGCAGAGCGAGTGGTTTCTTAGCTTCCCAAAGAGCTGGAAGCAAGATGCTGTGGGGCCCAACTCGCCCTTTGGAAAGAAGCGTGCACGTTGTGCCTTTCAGCTCTAGAGCAAAGTAGAACACCCAGAGCAGAAGTCCTACTTCAGCCGGATCAGGCCTGCAAAGAAACTGCGTTTGACAGGCCTTTGGAAGAGATGTTCCCGGTAGGCTGTAAGAGCACTGTGCAGAGCGAGTGGTTTCTTAGCTTCCCAAAGAGCTGGAAGCAAGATGCTGTGGGGCCCAACTCGCCCTTTGGAAAGAAGCCTGCACGTTGTGCCTTTCAGCTCTAGGGCAAAGTAGCACACCCAGAGCAGAAGTCCTACTTCAGCCAGATCAGGCCTGCAAAGAAACTGCGTTTCACAGGCCTTTGGAAGAGATGTTCCCGGTAGGCTGTAAGAGCACTGTTCAGAGCGACGTGTTTCCTAGCTTCCCAAAGAGCTGGAAGCAAGATGCTGTGGGGCCCAACTAGCCCTTTGGAAAGCAGCCTGCACGTTGTGCCATTCAGCTCTAGGGCAAAGTAGCACACCCAGAGCTGAAGTCCTACTTCAGCCAGATCAGGCCTGCAAAGAAACTGCGTTTCACAGGCCTTTGGAAGAGATGTTCCTGGTAGGCTGTAAGAGCACTGTGCAGAGCGAGTTGTTTCTTAGCTTCCCAAAGAGCTGGAAGCAAGATGCTGTGGGGCCCAACTCGCCCTTTGGAAAGAAGCCTGCACGTTGTGCCTTTCAGCTCTAGGGCAAAGTAGCACACCCAGAGCAGAAGTCCTACTTCAGCCAGATCAGGCCTGCAAAGAAACTGCGTTTCACAGGCCTTTTGGAGAGATGTTCCCGGTAGGCTGTAAGAGCACTGTGCAGAGCGAGTGGTTTCTTAGCTTCCCAAAGAGCTGGAAGCAAGATGCTGTGGGGCCCAACTCGCCCTTTGGAAAGAAGCCTGCACGTTGTGCCTTTCAGCTCTAGGGCAAAGTAGCACACCCAGAGCAGAAGTCCTACTTCAGCCAGATCAGGCCTGCAAAGAAACTGAGTTTCACAGGCCTTTGGAAGAGATGTTCCCGGTAGGCTGTAAGAGCACTGTGCAGAGCGAGTTGTTTCTTAGCTTCCCAAAGAGCTGGAAGCAAGATGCAGTGGGGCCCAACTGGCCCTTTGGAAAGAAGCCTGCACGTTGTGCCTTTCAGCTCTAAGGCAATGGAGCACACCCAGAGCAGAAGTCCTACTTCAGCCACATCAGGCCTGCAAAGAAACTGCGTTTCAGAGGCCTTTGGAAGAGATGTTCCCGGTAGGCTGTAAGAGCACTGTGCAGAGCGAGTTGTTTCTTAGCTTCCCAAAGAGCTGGAAGCAAGATGCTGTGGGGCCTAACTCGCCCTTTGGAAAGAAGCCTGCACGTTGTGCCTTTCAGCTCTTGGGCAATGTAGCACACCCAGAGCAGAAGTCCTACTTCAGCCAGATCAGGCCTGCAAAGAAACTGCGTTTCACAGGCCTTTGGAAGAGATGTTCCCACTAGGCTGTAAGAGCACTGTGCAGAGCCAGTGGTTTCTTAGCCTCCCAAAGAGCTGGAAGCAAGATGCTGTGGGGCCCAACTCGCCCTTTGGAAAGAAGCCTACACGTTCTGCCTTTCAGCTCTAGGGCAAAGTAGCACACCCAGAGCAGAAGTCCTACTTCAGCCAGATCAGGCCTGCAAAGAAACTGCGTTTCACAGGCCTTTGGAAGAGATGTTCCCGGTAGGCTGTAAGAGCACTGTGCAGAGCGAGTTGTTTCTTAGCTTCCTAAAGAGCTGGAAGCAAGATGCTGTGGGGCCCAACTGGCCCTTTGGAAAGACGCCTGCACGTTGTCCCTTTCAGCTCTAAGGCAATGTAGCAACCCAGAGCAGAAGTCCTACTTCAGCCAGATCAGGCCTGCAAAGAAACTGCGTTTCAGAGGCCTTTGGAAGAGATGTTCCCTCTAGGCTGTAAGAGCACTGTGCAGAGCGAGTTGTTTCTTAGCTTCCCAAAGAGCTGGAAGCAAGATGCTGTGGGGCCCAACTCGCCCTTTGGAAAGAAGCCTGCACGTTGTGCCTTTCAGCTCTAGGGCAAAGTAGCACACCCAGAGCAGAAGTCCTACTTCAGCCAGATCAGGAATGCCAAGAAACTGCGTTTCACAGGCCTTTGGAAGAGATGTTCCCACTAGGCTGTAAGAGCACTGTGCAGAGCGAGTTGTTTCTTAGCTTAACAAAGAGCTGGAAGCAAGATGCTGTGGGGCCCAACTCGCCCTTTGGAAAGAAGCCTGCACGTTGTGCCTTTCAGCTCTAGGGCAAAGTAGCACACCCAGAGCAGAAGTCCTACTTCAGCCAGATCAGGCCTGCAAAGAAACTGCGTTTCACAGGCCTTTGGAAGAGATGTTCCCGGTAGGCTGTAAGAGCACTGTGCAGAGCGAGTGGTTTCTTACCTTCCCAAAGAGCTGGAAGCAAGATGCTGTGGGGCCCAACTCGCCCTTTGGAAAGAGGCCTGCACGTTGTGCCTTTCAGCTCTAGGGCAAAGTAGCACAACCAGAGCAGAAGTCATACTTGAGCCAGATCAGGCCTGCCAAGAAACTGCGTTTCACAGGCCTTTGGAAGAGATGTTCCCGGTAGGCTGTAAGAGCACTGTGCAGAGCGAGTGGTTTCTTAGCTTCCCAAATAGCTGGAAGCAAGATGCTGTGGGGCCCAACTCGCCCTTTGGAAAGAAGCCTGCACGTTGTGCCTTTCAGCTCTAAGGAAAAGTAGCACACCCAGAGCAGAAGTCCTACTTCAGCCAGATCAGGCCTGCAAAGAAACTGCGTTTCACAGGCCTTTGGAAGAGATGTTCCCGGTAGGCTGTAAGAGCACTGTGCAGAGCGAGTGGTTTCATAGCTTCCCAAAGAGCTGGAAGCAAGATGCTGTGGGGCCCAACTCGCCCTTTGGAAAGAAGCCTGCACGTTGTGCCTTTCAGCTCTAGGGCAAAGTAGCACACCCAGAGCAGAAGTCCTACTTCAGCCAGATCAGGCCTGCAAAGAAACTGCGTTTCCCAGGCCTTTGGAAGAGATGTTCCCGGTAGGCTGTAAGAGCACTGTGCAGGGCGAGTTGTTTCTTAGCTTCCCAAAGAGCTGGAAGCAAGATGCTGTGGGGCCCAACTCGCCCTTTGGAAAGAAGCCTGCACGTTGTGCCTTTCAGCTCTAGGGCAAAGTAGCACACCCAGAGCAGAAGTCCTACTTCAGCCAGATCAGGCCTGCAAAGAAACTGCGTTTCACAGGCCTTTGGAAGAGATGTTCCCGGTAGGCTGTAAGAGCACTGTGCAGAGCGAGTTGTTTCTTAGCTTCCCAAAGAGCTGGAAGCAAGATGCTGTGGGGCCCAACTCGCCCTTTGGAAAGAAGCCTGCACGTTGTGCCTTTCAGCTCTAGGGCAATGTAGCACACCCAGAGCAAAAGTCCTACTTCAGCCAGATCAGGCCTGCAAAGAAACTGCGTTTCACAGGCCTTTGGAAGAGATGTTCCCGGTAGGCTGTAAGAGCACTGTCCAGAGCGAGTGGTTTCTTAGCTTCCCAAAGAGCTGGAAGCAAGATGCTGTGGGGCCCAACTCGCCCTTTGGAAAGAAGCCTGCACGTTGTGCCTTTCAGCTCTAGGGCAAAGTAGCACACCCAGAGCAGAAGTCCTACTTCAGCCAGATCAGGCCTGCAAAGAAACTGCGTTTCACAGGCCTTTGGAAGAGATGTTCCCGGTAGGCTGTAAGAGCACTGTGCAGAGCGAGTGGTTTCTTAGCTTCCCAAAGAGCTGGAAGCAAGATGCTGTGGGGCCCAACTCGCCCTTTGGAAAGAAGCCTGCACGTTGTGCCTTTCAGCTCTAGGGCAAAGTAGCACACCCAGAGCAGAAGTCCTACTTCAGCCAGATCAGGCCTGCAAAGAAACTGCGTTTCACAGGCCTTTGGAAGAGATGTTCCCGGTAGGCTGTAAGAGCACTGAGCAGAGCGAGTTGTTTCTTAGCTTCCCAAAGAGCTGGAAGCAAGATGCTGTGGGGCCCAACTCACCCTTTGGAAAGAAGCCTGCACGTAGTGCCTTTCAGCTCTAGGGCAATGTAGCACACCCAGAGCAGAAGTCCTACTTCAGCCAGATCAGGCCTGCAAAGAAACTGCGTTTCACAGGCCTTTGGAAGAGATGTTCCCGGTAGGCTGTAAGAGCACTGTGCAGAGCGAGTGGTTTCTTAGCTTCCCAAAGAGCTGGAAGCAAGATGCTGTGGGGCCCAACTCGCCCTTTGGAAAGAAGCCTGCACGTTGTGCCTTTCAGCTCTAGGGCAAAGTAGCACACCCAGAGCAGAAGCCCTACTTCAGCCAGATCAGGCCTGCAAAGAAACTGCGTTTCACAGGCCTTTGGAAGAGATGTTCCCGGTAGGCTGTAAGAGCACTGTGCAGAGCGAGTGGTTTCTTAGCTTCCCAAAGAGCTGGAAGCAAGATGCTGTGGGGCCCAACTCGCCCTTTGGAAAGAAGCCTGCACGTTGTGCCTTTCAGCTCTAGGGCAAAGTAGCAACCCAGAGCAGAAGTCCTACTTCAGCCAGATCAGGCCTGCAAAGAAACTGCGTTTCACAGGCCTTTGGAAGAGATGTTCCCGGTAGGCTGTAAGAGCACTGTGCAGAGCGAGTTGTTTCTTAGCTTCCCAAAGAGCTGGAAGCAAGATGCTGTGGGGCCCAACTCACCCTTTGGAAAGAAGCCTGCACGTTGTGCCTTTCAGCTCTAGGGCAATGTAGCACACCCAGAGCAGAAGTCCTACTTCAGCCAGATCAGGCCTGCAAAGAAACTGCGTTTCACAGGCCTTTGGAAGAGATGTTCCCGGTAGGCTGTAAGAGCAGTGTCCAGAGCGAGTGGTTTCTTAGCTTCCCAAAGAGCTGGAAGCAAGATGCTGTGGGGCCCAACTCGCCCTTTGGAAAGAAGCCTGCACGTTGTGCCTTTCAGCTCTAGGGCAAAGTAGCACACCCAGAGCAGAAGTCCTACTTCAGCCAGATCAGGCCTGCAAAGAAACTGCGTTTCACAGGCCTTTGGAAGAGATGTTCCCGGTAGGCTGTAAGAGCACTGTGCAGAGCGAGTTGTTTCTTAGCTTCCCAAAGAGCTGGAAGCAAGATGCTGTGGGGCCCAACTCGCCCTTTGGAAAGAAGCCTGCACGTTGTGCCTTTCAGCTCTAGGGCAAAGTAGCACACCCAGAGCAGAAGTCCTACTTCAGCCAGATCAGGCCTGCCAAGAAACTGCGTTTCACAGGCCTTTGGAAGAGATGTTCCCGGTAGGCTGTAAGAGCACTGTGCAGAGCGAGTGGTTTCTTAGGTTCCCAAAGAGCTGGAAGCAAGATGCTGTGGGGCCCAACTCGCCCTTTGGAAAGAAGCCTGCACGTTGTGCCTTTCAACTCTAGGGCAAAGTAGCACTCCCAGAGCTGAAGTCCTACTTCAGCCAGATCAGGCCTGCAAAGAAACTGCGTTTCACAGGCCTTTGGAAGAGATGTTCCCACTAGGCTGTAAGAGCACTGTGCAGAGCGAGTTGTTTCTTAGATTCCCCAAGAGCTGGAAGCAAGATGGTGTGGGGCCCAACTCGCCCTTTGGAAAGAAGCCTGCACGTTGTGCCTTTCAGCTCTAGGGCAAAGTAGCACACCCAGAGCAGAAGTCCTACTTCAGCCATATCAGGCCTGCAGAGAAACTGCGTTTCACAGGCCTTGGAAGAGATGTTCCCGGTAGGCTGTAAGAGCACTGTGCAGAGCGAGTGGTTTCTTAGCTTCCCAAAGAGCTGGAAGCAAGATGCTGTGGGGCCCAACTCGCCCTTTGGAAAGAAGCCTGCACGTTGTGCCTTTCAGCTCTAGAGCAAAGTAGAACACCCAGAGCAGAAGTCCTACTTCAGCCGGATCAGGCCTGCAAAGAAACTGCGTTTGACAGGCCTTTGGAAGAGATGTTCCCGGTAGGCTGTAAGAGCACTGTGCAGAGCGAGTGGTTTCTTAGCTTCCCAAAGAGCTGGAAACAAGATGCTGTGGGGCCCAACTCGCCCTTTGGAAATAAGCCTGCACGTTGTGCCTTTCAGCTCTAGGGCAAAGTAGCACACCCAGAGCAGAAGTCCTACTTCAGCCAGATCAGGCCTGCAAAGAAACTGCGTTTCACAGGCCTTTGGAAGAGATGTTCCCGGTAGGCTGTAAGAGCACTGTGCAGAGCGAGTTGTTTCTTAGCTTCCCAAAGAGCTGGAAGCAAGATGCTGTGGGGCCCAACTCGCCCTTTGGAAAGCAGCCTGCACGTTGTGCCATTCAGCTCTAGGGCAAAGTAGCACACCCAGAGCTGAAGTCCTACTTCAGCCAGATCAGGCCTGCAAAGAAACTGCGTTTCACAGGCCTTTGGAAGAGATGTTCCCGGTAGGCTGTAAGAGCACTGTGCAGAGCGAGTTGTTTCTTAGCTTCCCAAAGAGCTGGAAGCAAGATGCTGTGGGGCCCAACTCGCCCTTTGGAAAGAAGCCTGCACGTTGTGCCTTTCAGCTCTAGGGCAAAGTAGCACACCCAGAGCAGAAGTCCTACTTCAGCCAGATCAGGCCTGCAAAGAAACTGCGTTTGACAGGCCTTTGGAAGAGATGTTCCCGGTAGGCTGTAAGAGCACTGTGCAGAGCGAGTTGTTTCTTAGCTTCCCAAAGAGCTGGAAGCAAGATGCTGTGGGGCCCAACTCGCCCTTTGGAAAGAAGCCTGCACGTTGTGCCTTTCAGCTCTAAGGCAATGGAGCACACCCAGAGCAGAAGTCCTACTTCAGCCAGATCAGGCCTGCAAAGAAACTGCGTTTCAGACGCCTTTGGAAGAGATGTTCCCACTAGGCTGTAAGAGCACTGTGCAGAGCGAGTTGTTTCTTAGCTTCCCAAAGAGCTGGAAGCAAGATGCTGTGGGGCCCAACTCGCCCTTTGGAAAGAAGCCTGCACGTTGTGCCTTTCAGCTCTTGGGCAATGTAGCACACCCAGAGCAGAAGTCCTACTTCAGCCAGATCAGGCCTGCAAAGAAACTGCGTTTCACAGGCCTTTGGAAGAGATGTTCCCACTAGGCTGTAAGAGCACTGTGCAGAGCGAGTGGTTTCTTAGCTTCCCAAAGAGCTGGAAGCAAGATGCTGTGGGGCCCAACTCGCCCTTTGGAAAGAAGCCTACACGTTCTGCCTTTCAGCTCTAGGGCAAAGTAGCACACCCAGAGCAGAAGTCCTACTTCAGCCAGATCAGGCCTGCAAAGAAACTGCGTTTCACAGGCCTTTGGAAGAGATGTTCCCGGTAGGCTGTAAGAGCACTGTGCAGAGCGAGTTGTTTCTTAGCTTCCCAAAGAGCTGGAAGCAAGATGCTGTGGGGCCCAACTCGCCCTTTGGAAAGAAGCCTGCACGTTGTGCCTTTCAGCTCTAGGGCAAAGTAGCACACCCAGAGCAGAAGTCCTACTTCAGCCAGATCAGGCCTGCAAAGAAACTGCGTTTGACAGGCCTTTGGAAGAGATGTTCCTGGTAGGCTGTAGGAGCACTGTGCAGAGCGAGTTATTTCTTAGCTTCCCAAAGAGCTGGAAGCAAGATGCTGTGGGGCCCAACTGGCCCTTTGGAAAGACGCCTGCACGTTGTGCCTTTCAGCTCTAAGGCAATGTAGCACACCCAGAGCAGAAGTCCTACTTCAGCCAGATCAGGCCTGCAAAGAAACTGCGTTTCAGAGGCCTTTGGAAGAGACGTTCCCACTAGGCTGTAAGAGCACTGTGCAGAGCGAGTATTTTCTTAGCTTCCCAAAGAGCTGGAAGCAAGATGCTGTGGGGCCCAACTCGCCCTTTGGAAAGAAGCCTGCACGTTGTGCCTTTCAGCTCTAGGGCAAAGTAGCACACCCAGAGCAGAAGTCCTACTTCAGCCAGATCAGGCCTGCAAAGAAACTGCGTTTCACAGGCCTTTGGAAGAGATGTTCCCGGTAGGCTGTAAGAGCACTGTGCAGAGCGAGTATTTTCTTAGCTTCCCAAAGAGCTGGAAGCAAGATGCTGTGGGGCCCAACTCGCACTTTGGAAAGAAGCCTGCACGTTGTGCCTTTCAGCTCTAGGGCAATGTAGCACACCCAGAGCAGAAGTCCTACTTCAGCCAGATCAGGCCTGCAAAGAAACTGCGTTTCACAGGCCTTTGGAAGAGATGTTCCCGGTAGGCTGTAAGAGCACTGTGCAGAGCGAGTTGTTTCTTAGCTTCCCAAAGAGCTGGAAGCAAGATGCTGTGGGGCCCAACTCGCCCTTTGGAAAGAAGCCTGCACGTTGTGCCTTTCAGCTCTAGGGCAAAGTAGCACACCCAGAGCAGAAGTCCTACTTCAGCCAGATCAGGCCTGCAAAGAAACTGCGTTTCACAGGCCTTTGGAAGAGATGTTCCCGGTAGGCTGTAAGAGCACTGTGCAGAGCGAGTTGTTTCTTAGCTTCCCAAAGAGCTGTAAGCAAGATGCTGTGGGGCCCAACTCGCCCTTTGGAAAGAAGCCTGCACGTTGTGCCTTTCAGCTCTAGGGCAATGTAGCACACCCAGAGCAGAAGTCCTACTTCAGCCAGATCAGGCCTGCAAAGAAACTGCGTTTCACAGGCCTTTGGAAGAGATGTTCCCGGTAGGCTGTAAGAGCACTGTCCAGAGCGAGTGGTTTCTTAGCTTCCCAAAGAGCTGGAAGCAAGATGCTGTGGGGCCCAACTCGCCCTTTGGAAAGAAGCCTGCACGTTGTGCCTTTCAGCTCTAGGGCAAAGTAGCACACCCAGAGCAGAAGTCCTACTTCAGCCAGATCAGGCCTGCAAAGAAACTGCGTTTCACAGGCCTTTGGAAGAGATGTTCCCGGTAGGCTGTAAGAGCACTGTGCAGAGCGAGTGGTTTCTTAGCTTCCCAAAGAGCTGGAAGCAAGATGCTGTGGGGCCCAACTCGCCCTTTGGAAAGAAGCCTGCACGTTGTGCCTTTCAGCTCTAGGGCAAAGTAGCACACCCAGAGCAGAAGTCCTACTTCAGCCAGATCAGGCCTGCAAGGAAACTGCGTTTCACAGGCCTTTGGAAGAGATGTTCCCGGTAGGCTGTAAGAGCACTGTGCAGAGCGAGTTGTTTCTTAGCTTCCCAAAGAGCTGGAAGCAAGATGCTGTGGGGCCCAACTCACCGTTTGGAAAGAAGCCTGCACGTTGTGCCTTTCAGCTCTAGGGCAATGTAGCACACCCAGAGCAGAAGTCATACTTGAGCCAGATCAGGCCTGCCAAGAAACTGCGTTTCACAGGCCTTTGGAAGAGATGTTCCCGGTAGGCTGTAAGAGCACTGTCCAGAGCGAGTGGTTTCTTAGCTTCCCAAAGAGCTGGAAGCAAGATGCTGTGGGGCCCAACTCGCCCTTTGGAAAGAAGCCTGCACGTTGTGCCTTTCAGCTCTAGGGCAAAGTAGCACACCCAGAGCAGAAGTCCTACTTCAGCCAGATCAGGCCTGCAAAGAAACTGCGTTTCACAGGCCTTTGGAAGAGATGTTCCCGGTAGGCTGTAAGAGCACTGTGCAGAGCGAGTGGTTTCTTAGCTTCCCAAAGAGCTGGAAGCAAGATGCTGTGGGGCCCAACTGGCCCTTTGGAAAGAAGCCTGCACGTTGTGCCTTTCAGCTCTAAGGCAATGGAGCACACCCAGAGCAGAAGTCCTACTTCAGCCAGATCAGGCCTGCAAAGAAACTGCGTTTCAGAGGCCTTTGGAAGACATGTTCCCACTAGGCTGTAAGAGCACTGTGCAGAGCGAGTTGTTTCTTAGCTTCCCAAAGAGCTGGAAGCAAGATGCTGTGGGGCCCAACTCGCCCTTTGGAAAGAAGCCTGCACGTTGTGCCTTTCAGCTCTTGGGCAATGTAGCACACCCAGAGCAGAAGTCCTACTTCAGCCAGATCAGGCCTGCCAAGAAACTGCGTTTCACAGGCCTTTGGAAGAGATGTTCCCACTATGCTGTAAGAGCACTGTCCAGAGCGAGTGGTTTCTTAGCTTCCCAAAGAGCTGGAAGCAAGATGCTGTGGGGCCCAACTCGCCCTTTGGAAAGAAGCCTGCACGTTGTGCCTTTCAGCTCTAGGGCAAAGTAGCACACCCAGAGCAGAAGTCCTACTTCAGCCAGATCAGGCCTGCAAAGAAACTGCGTTTGACATGCCTTTGGAAGAGGTGCTCCCGGTAGGCTGTAGGAGCACTGTGCAGAGCGAGTTATTTCTTAGCTTCCCAAAGAGCTGGAAGCAAGATGCTGTGGGGCCCAACTGGCCCTTTGGAAAGACGCCTGCACGTTGTGCCTTTCAGCTCTAGGGCAAAGCAGCACACCCAGAGCAGAAGTCCTACTTCAGCCAGATCAGGCCTGCAAAGAAACTGCGTTTCAGAGGCCTTTGGAAGAGATGTTCCCACTAGGCTGTAAGAGCACTGTGCAGAGCGAGTTGTTTCTTAGCTTCCCAAAGAGCTGGAAGCAAGATGCTGTGGGGCCCAACTCGCCCTTTTGAAAGAAGCCTGCACGTTGTGCCTTTCAGCTCTAGGGCAAAGTAGCACACCCAGAGCAGAAGTCCTACTTGAGCCAGATCAGGCCTGCAAAGAAACTGCGTTTCACAGGCCTTTGGAAGAGATGTTCCCACTAGGCTGTAAGAGCACTGTGCAGAGCGAGTTGTTTCTTAGCTTCCCAAAGAGCTGGAAGCAAGATGCTGTGGGGCCCAACTCGCCCTTTGGAAAGAAGCCTGCACGTTGTGCCTTTCAGCTCTAGGGCAAAGTAGCACACCCAGAGCAGAAGTCCTACTTCAGCCAGATCAGGCCTGCAAAGAAACTGCGTTTCACAGGCCTTTGGAAGAGATGTTCCCGGTAGGCTGTAAGAGCACTGTGCAGAGCGAGTGGTTTCTTAGCTTCCCAAAGAGCTGGAAGCAAGATGCTGTGGGGCCCAACTCGCCCTTTGGAAAGAAGCCTGCACGTTGTGCCTTTCAGCTCTAGGGCAAAGTAGCACACCCAGAGCAGAAGTCATACTTGAGCCAGATCAGGCCTGCCAAGAAACTGCGTTTCACAGGCCTTTGGAAGAGATGTTCCCGGTAGGCTGTAAGAGCACTGTGCAGAGCGAGTGGTTTCTTAGCTTCCCAAAGAGCTGGAAGCAAGATGCTGTGGGGCCCAACTCGCCCTTTGGAAAGAAGCCTGCACGTTGTGCCTTTCAGCTCTAGGGCAAAGTAGCACACCCAGATCAGAAGTCCTACTTCAGCCAGATCAGGCCTGCAAAGAAACTGCGTTTCACAGGCCTTTGGAAGAGATGTTCCCGGTAGGCTGTAAGAGTGCTGTGCAGAGCGAGTATTTTCTTAGCTTCCCAAAGAGCTGGAAGCAAGATGCTGTGGGTCCCAACTCGCCCTTTGGAAAGAAGACTGCACGTTGTGCCTTTCAGCTCTAGGGCAATGTAGCACACCCAGAGCAGAAGTCCTACTTCAGCCAGATCAGGCCTGCAAAGAAACTGCGTTTCACAGGCCTTTGGAAGAGATGTTCCCGGTAGGCTGTAAGAGCACTGTGCAGAGCGAGTGGTTTCTTAGCTTCCCAAAGAGCTGGAAGCAAGATGCTGTGGGGCCCAACTCGCCCTTTGGAAAGAAGCCTGCACGTTGTGCCTTTCAGCTCTAGGGCAAAGTAGCACACCCAGAGCAGAAGTCCTACTTCAGCCAGATCAGGCCTGCAAAGAAACTGCGTTTCACAGGCCTTTGGAAGAGATGTTCCCGGTAGGCTGTAAGAGCACTGTGCAGAGCGAGTGGTTTCTTAGCTTCCCAAAGAGCTGGAAGCAAGATGCTGTGGGGCCCAACTCGCCCTTTGGAAAGAAGCCTGCACGTTGTGCCTTTCAGCTATAGGGCAAAGTAGCACACCCAGAGCAGAAGTCATACTTGAGCCAGATCAGGCCTGCAAAGAAACTGCGTTTGACAGGCCTTTGGAAGAGATGTTCCGGGTAGGCTGTAAGAGCACTGTGCAGAGCGAGTGGTTTCTTAGGTTCCCAAAGAGCTGGAAGCAAGATGCTGTGGGGCCCAACTCGCCCTTTGGAAAGAAGCCTGCACGTTGTGCCTTTCAGCTCTAGGGCAAAGTAGCACACCCAGAGCAGAAGTCCTACTTCAGCCAGATCAGGCCTGCCAAGAAACTGCGTTTCACAGGCCTTTGGAAGAGATGTTCCCGGTAGGCTGTAAGAGCACTGTGCAGAGCGAGTGGTTTCTTAGCTTCCCAAAGAGCTGGAAGCAAGATGCTGTGGGGCCCAACTGGCCCTTTGGAAAGACGCCTGCACGTTGTGCCTTTCAGCTCTAAGGCAATGTAGCACACCCAGAGCAGAAGTCCTACTTCAGCCAGATCAGGCCTGCAAAGAAACTGCGTTTCAGAGGCCTTTGGAAGAGACGTTCCCACTAGGCTGTAAGAGCACTGTGCAGAGCGAGTATTTTCTTAGCTTCCCAAAGAACTGGAAGCAAGATGCTGTGGGGCCCAACTCGCCCTTTGGAAAGAAGCTTGCACGTTGTGCCTTTCAGCTCTAAGGCAATGGAGCACACCCAGAGCAGAAGTCCTACTTCAGCCAGATCAGGCCTGCAAAGAAACTGCGTTTCAGAGGCCTTTGGAAGAGATGTTCCCACTAGGCTGTAAGAGCACTGTGCAGAGCGAGTTGTTTCTTAGCTTCCCAAAGAGCTGGAAGCAAGATGCTGTGGGGCCCAACTCGCCCTTTGGAAAGAAGCCTACACGTTCTGCCTTTCAGCTCTAGGGCAAAGTAGCACACCCAGAGCAGAAGTCCTACTTCAGCCAGATCAGGCCTGCAAAGAAACTGCGTTTCACAGGCCTTTGGAAGAGATGTTCCTGGTAGGCTGTAAGAGCACTGTGCAGAGCGAGTTGTTTCTTAGCTTCCCAAAGAGCTGGAAGCAAGATGCTGTGGGGCCCAACTCGCCCTTTGGAAAGAAGCCTGCACGTTGTGCCTTTCAGCTCTAGGGCAAAGTAGCACACCCAGAGCAGAAGTCCTACTTCAGCCAGATCAGGCCTGCAAAGAAACTGCGTTTGACAGGCCTTTGGAAGAGATGTTCCCGGTAGGCTGTAGGAGCACTGTGCAGAGCGAGTTATTTCTTAGCTTCCCAAAGAGCTGGAAGCAAGATGCTGTGGGGCCCAACTGGCCCTTTGGAAAGACGCCTGCACGTTGTGCCTTTCAGTTCTAGGGCAAAGCAGCACACCCAGAGCAGAAGTCCTACTTCAGCCAGATCAGGCCTGCAAAGAAACTGCGTTTCACAGGCCTTTGGAAGAGATGTTCCCACTAGGCTGTAAGAGCACTGTGCAGAGCGAGTTGTTTCTTAGCTTCCCAAAGAGCTGGAAGCAAGATGCTGTGGGGCCCAACTCGCCCTTTGGAAAGAAGCCTGCACGTTGTGCCTTTCAGCTCTAGGGCAAAGTAGCACACCCAGAGCAGAACTCCTACTTCAGCCAGATCAGGCCTGCAAAGAAACTGCGTTTCACAGGCCTTTGGAAGAGATGTTCCCACTAGGCTGTAAGAGCACTGTGCAGAGCGAGTTGTTTCTTAGCTTCCCAAAGAGCTGGAAGCAAGATGCTGTGGGGCCCAACTCGCCCTTTGGAAAGAAGCCTGCACGTTGTGCCTTTCAGCTCTAGGGCAAAGTAGCACACCCAGAGCAGAAGTCCTACTTCAGCCAGATCAGGCCTGCAAAGAAACTGCCTTTCACAGGCCTTTGGAAGAGATGTTCCCGGTAGGCTGTAAGAGCACTGTGCAGAGCGAGTGGTTTCTTAGCTTCCCAAAGAGCTGGAAGCAAGATGCTGTGGGGCCCAACTCGCCCTTTGGAAAGAAGCCTGCACGTTGTGCCTTTCAGCTCTAGGGCAAAGTAGCACACCCAGAGCAGAAGTCATACTTGAGCCAGATCAGGCCTGCCAAGAAACTGCGTTTCACAGGCCTTTGGAAGAGATGTTCCCGGTAGGCTGTAAGAGCACTGTGCAGAGCGAGTGGTTTCTTAGCTTCCCAAAGAGCTGGAAGCAAGATGCTGTGGGGCCCAACTCGCCCTTTGGAAAGAAGCCTGCACGTTGTGCCTTTCAGCTCTAAGGCAAAGTAGCACACCCAGAGCAGAAGTCCTACTTCAGCCAGATCAGGCCTGCAAAGAAACTGCGTTTCACAGGCCTTTGGAAGAGATGTTCCCGGTAGGCTGTAAGAGCACTGTGCAGAGCGAGTGGTTTCATAGCTTCCCAAAGAGCTGGAAGCAAGATGCTGTGGGGCCCAACTCGCCCTTTGGAAAGAAGCCTGCACGTTGTGCCTTTCAGCTCTAGGGCAAAGTAGCACACCCAGATCAGAAGTCCTACTTCAGCCAGATCAGGCCTGCAAAGAAACTGCGTTTCACAGGCCTTTGGAAGAGATGTTCCCAGTAGGCTGTAAGAGCACTGTGCAGAACGAGTATTTTCTTAGCTTCCCAAAGAGCTGGAAGCAAGATGCTGTGGGGCCCAACTCGCCCTTTGGAAAGAAGACTGCACGTTGTGCCTTTCAGCTCTAGGGCAAAGTAGCAGACCCAGAGCAGAAGTCCTACTTCAGCCAGATCAGGCCTGCAAAGAAACTGCGTTTCACAGGCCTTTGGAAGAGATGTTCCCGGTAGGCTGTAAGAGCACTGTGCAGAGCGAGTGGTTTCTTAGCTTCCCAAAGAGCTGGAAGCAAGATGCTGTGGGGCCCAACTCGCCCTTTGGAAAGAAGCCTGCACGTTGTGCCTTTCAGCTCTAGGGCAAAGTAGCACACCCAGAGCAGAAGTCCTACTCCAGCCAGATCAGGCCTGCAAAGAAACTGCGTTTCACAGGCCTTTGGAAGAGATGTTCCCGGTAGGCTGTAAGAGCACTGTGCAGAGCGAGTGGTTTCTTAGCTTCCCAAAGAGCTGGAAGCAAGATGCTGTGGGGCCCAACTCGCCCTTTGGAAAGAAGCCTGCACGTTGTGCCTTTCAGCTCTAGGGCAAAGTAGCACACCCAGAGCAGAAGTCATACTTGAGCCAGATCAGGCCTGCCAAGAAACTGCGTTTCACAGGCCTTTGGAAGAGATGTTCCGGGTAGGCTGTAAGAGCACTGTGCAGAGCGAGTGGTTTCTTAGCTTCCCAAAGAGCTGGAAGCAAGATGCTGTGGGGCCCAACTCGCCCTTTGGAAAGAAGCCTGCACGTTGTGCCTTTCAGCTCTAGGGCAAAGTAGCACACCCAGAGCAGAAGTCCTACTTCAGCCAGATCAGGCCTGCAAAGAAACTGCGTTTGACAGGCCTTGGGAAGAGATGTTCCTGGTAGGCTGTAGGAGCACTGCGCAGAGTGAGTTATTTCTTAGCTTCCCAAAGAGCTGGAAGCAAGATGCTGTGGGGCCCAACTGGCCCTTTGGAAAGACGCCTGCACGTTGTGCCTTTCAGCTCTAAGGCAATGTAGCACACCCAGAGCAGAAGTCCTACTTCAGCCAGATCAGGCCTGCAAAGAAACTGCGTTTCAGAGGCCTTTGGAAGAGACGTTCCCACTAGGCTGTAAGAGCACTGTGCAGAGCGAGTATTTTCTTAGCTTCCCAAAGAGCTGGAAGCAAGATGCTGTGGGGCCCAACTCGCCCTTTGGAAAGAAGCCTGCACGTTGTGCCTTTCAGCTCTAAGGCAAAGTAGCACACCCAGAGCAGAAGTCCTACTTCAGCCAGATCAGGCCTGCAAAGAAACTGCGTTTCACAGGCCTTTGGAAGAGATGTTCCCGGTAGGCTGGAAGAGCACTGTGCAGAGCGAGTGGTTTCATAGCTTCCCAAAGAGCTGGAAGCAAGATGCTGTGGGGCCCAACTCGCACTTTGGAAAGAAGCCTGCACGTTGTGCCTTTCAGCTCTAGGGTAAAGTAGCACACCCAGAGCAGAAGTCCTACTTCAGCCAGATCAGGCCTGCAAAGAAACTGCGTTTCACAGGCCTTTGGAAGAGATGTTCCCGGTAGGCTGTAAGAGCACTGTGCAGAGCGAGTTGTTTCTTAGCTTCCCAAAGAGCTGGAAGCAAGATGCTCTGGGGCCCAACTCGCCCTTTGGAAAGAAGCCTGCACGTTGTGCCTTTCAGCTCTAGGGCAAAGTAGCACACCCAGAGCAGAAGTCCTACTTCAGCCAGATCAGGCCTGCAAAGAAACTGCGTTTCACAGGCCTTTGGAAGAGATGTTCCCGGTAGGCTGTAAGAGCACTGTGCAGAGCGAGTGGTTTCTTAGCTTCCCAAAGAGCTGGAAGCAAGATGCTGTGGGGCCCAACTCGCCCTTTGGAAAGAAGCCTGCACGTTGTGCCTTTCAGCTCTAGGGCAAAGTAGCACACCCAGAGCAGAAGTCCTACTTCAGCCAGATCAGGCCTGCAAAGAAACTGCGTTTCACAGGCCTTTGGAAGAGATGTTCCCGGTAGGCTGTAAGAGCACTGTGCAGAGCGAGTTGTTTCTTAGCTTCCCAAAGAGCTGGAAGCAAGATGCTGTGGGGCCCAACTCACCCTTTGGAAAGAAGCCTGCACGTTGTGCCTTTCAGCTCTAGGGCAAAGTAGCACACCCAGAGCAGAAGTCCTACTTCAGCCAGATCAGGCCTGCAAAGAAACTGCGTTTCACAGGCCTTTGGAAGAGATGTTCCCGGTAGGCTGTAAGAGCACTGTGCAGAGCGAGTGGTTTCTTAGCTTCCCAAAGAGCTGGAAGCAAGATGCTGTGGGGCCCAACTCGCCCTTTTTAAAGAAGCCTGCACGTTGTGCCTTTCAGCTCTAGGGCAAAGTAGCACACCCAGAGCAGAAGTCCTACTTCAGCCAGATCAGGCCTGCAAAGAAACTGCGTTTCACAGGCCTTTGGAAGAGATGTTCCCGGTAGGCTGTAAGAGCACTGTGCAGAGCGAGTGGTTTCTTAGCTTCCCAAAGAGCTGGAAGCAAGATGCTGTGGGGCCCAACTCGCCCTTTGGAAAGAAGCCTGCACGTTGTGCCTTTCAGCTCTAGGGCAAAGTAGCACACCCAGAGCAGAAGTCCTACTTCAGCCAGATCAGGCCTGCAAAGAAACTGCGTTTCACAGGCCTTTGGAAGAGATGTTCCCACTAGGCTGTAAGAGCACTGTGCAGAGCGAGTTGTTTCTCAGCTTCCCAAAGAGCTGGAAGCAAGATGCTGTGGGGCCCAACTCGCCCTTTGGAAAGAAGCCTGCACGTTGTGCCTTTCAGCTCTAAGGCAATGGAGCACACCCAGAACAGAAGTCCTACTTCAGCCAGATCAGGCCTGCAAAGAAACTGCGTTTCAGAGGCCTTTGGAAGAGATGTTCCAACTAGGCTGTAAGAGCACTGTGCAGAGCGAGTTGTTTCTTAGCTTCCCAAAGAGCTGGAAGCAAGATGCTGTGGGGCCCAACTCGCCCTTTGGAAAGAAGCCTGCACGTTGTGCCTTTCAGCTCTTGGGCAATGTAGCACACCCAGAGCAGAAGTCCTACTTCAGCCAGATCAGGCCTGCAAAGAAACTGCGTTTCACAGGCCTTTGGAAGAGATGTTCCCACTAGGCTGTAAGAGCACTGTGCAGAGCCAGTGGTTTCTTAGCTTCCCAAAGAGCTGGAAGCAAGATGCTGTGGGGCCCAACTCGCCCTTTGGAAAGAAGCCTGCACGTTGTGCCTTTCAGCTCTAGGGCAAAGTAGCACACCCAGAGCAGAAGTCCTACTTCAGCCAGATCAGGCCTGCAAAGAAACTGCGTTTCACAGGCCTTTGGAAGAGATGTTCCCGGTAGGCTGTAAGAGCACTGTGCAGAGCGAGTTGTTTCTTAGCTTCCCAAAGAGCTGGAAGCAAGATGCTGTGGGGCCCAACTCGCCCTTTGGAAAGAAGCCTGCACGTTGTGCCTTTCAGCTCTAGGGCAGTGTAGCACACCCAGAGCAGAAGTCCTACTTCAGCCAGATCAGGCCTGCAAAGAAACTGCGTTTCACAGGCCTTTGGAAGAGATGTTCCCGGTAGGCTGTAAGAGCACTGTGCAGAGCGAGTTGTTTCTTAGCTTCCCAAAGAGCTGGAAGCAAGATGCTGTGGGGCCCAACTCGCCCTTTGGAAAGAAGCCTGCACGTTGTGCCTTTCAGCTCTAGGGCAGTGTAGCACACCCAGAGCAGAAGTCCTACTTCAGCCAGATCAGGCCTGCAAAGAAACTGCGTTTCACAGGCCTTTGGAAGAGATGTTCCCGGTAGGCTGTAAGAGCACTGTCCAGAGCGAGTGGTTTCTTAGCTTCCCAAAGAGCTGGAAGCAAGATGCTGTGGGGCCCAACTCGCCCTTTGGAAAGAAGCCTGCACGTTGTGCCTTTCAGCTCTAGGGCAAAGTAGCACACCCAGAGCAGAAGTCCTACTTCAGCCAGATCAGGCCTGCAAAGAAACTGCGTTTCACAGGCCTTTGGAAGAGATGTTCCCGGTAGGCTGTAAGAGCACTGTGCAGAGCGAGTGGTTTCTTAGCTTCCCAAAGAGCTGGAAGCAAGATGCTGTGGGGCCCAACTCGCCCTTTGGAAAGAAGCCTGCACGTTGTGCCTTTCAGCTCTAGGGCAAAGTAGCACACCCAGAGCAGAAGTCCTACTTCAGCCAGATCAGGCCTGCAAAGAAACTGCGTTTCACAGGCCTTTGGAAGAGATGTTCCCGGTAGGCTGTAAGAGCACTGTGCAGAGCGAGTTGTTTCTTAGCTTCCCAAAGAGCTGGAAGCAAGATGCTGTGGGGCCCAACTCACCCTTTGGAAAGAAGCCTGCACGTTGTGCCTTTCAGCTCTAGGGCAATGTAGCACACCCAGAGCAGAAGTCCTACTTCAGCCAGATCAGGCCTGCAAAGAAACTGCGTTTCACAGGCCTTTGGAAGAGATGTTCCCGGTAGGCTGTAAGAGCACAGTCCAGAGCGAGTGGTTTCTTAGCTTCCCAAAGAGCTGGAAGCAAGATGCTGTGGGGCCCAACTCGCCCTTTGGAAAGAAGCCTGCACGTTGTGCCTTTCAGCTCTAGGGCAAAGTAGCACACCCAGAGCAGAAGTCCTACTTCAGCCAGATCAGGCCTGCAAAGAATCTGCGTTTCACAGGCCTTTGGAAGAGATGTTCCCGGTAGGCTGTAAGAGCACTGTGCAGAGCGAGTGGTTTCTTAGCTTCCCAAAGAGCTGGAAGCAAGATGCTGTGGGGCCCAACTGGCCCTTTGGAAAGAAGCCTGCACGTTGTGCCTTTCAGCTCTAGGGCAAAGTAGCACACCCAGAGCAGAAGTCCTACTTCAGCCAGATCAGGCCTGCAAAGAAACTGCGTTTCACAGGCCTTTGGAAGAGATGTTCCCGGTAGGCTGTAAGAGCACTGTGCAGAGCGAGTTGTTTCTTAGCTTCCCAAAGAGCTGGAAGCAAGATGCTGTGGGGCCCAACTCACCCTTTGGAAAGAAGCCTGCACGTTGTGCCTTTCAGCTCTAGGGCAAGGTAGCACACCCAGAGCAGAAGTCCTACTTCAGCCAGATCAGGCCTGCAAAGAAACTGCGTTTCACAGGCCTTTGGAAGAGATGTTCCCGGTAGGCTGTAAGAGCACTGTCCAGAGCGAGTGGTTTCTTAGCTTCCCAAAGAGCTGGAAGCAAGATGCTGTGGGGCCCAAGTCGCCCTTTGGAAAGAAGCCTGCACGTTGTGCCTTTCAGCTCTAGGGCAAAGTAGCACACCCAGAGCAGAAGTCCTACTTCAGCCAGATCAGGCCTGCAAAGAAACTGCGTTTCACAGGCCTTTGGAAGAGATGTTCCCGGTAGGCTGTAAGAGCACTGTGCAGAGCGAGTTGTTTCTTAGCTTCCCAAAGAGCTGGAAGCAAGATGCTGTGGGGCCCAACTCACCCTTTGGAAAGAAGCCTGCACGTTGTGCCTTTCAGCTCTAGGGCAATGTAGCACACCCAGAGCAGAAGTCCTACTTCAGCCAGATCAGGCCTGCAAAGAAACTGCGTTTCACAGGCCTTTGGAAGAGATGTTCCCGGTAGGCTGTAAGAGCACTGTCCAGAGCGAGTGGTTTCTTAGGTTCCCAAAGAGCTGGAAGCATGATGCTGTGGGGCCCAACTCGCCCTTTGGAAAGAAGCCTGCACGTTGTGCCTTTCAGCTCTAGGGCAAAGTAGCACACCTAGAGCAGAAGTCCTACTTCAGCCAGATCAGGCCTGCAAAGAAACTGCGTTTCACAGGCCTTTGGAAGAGATGTTCCCGGTACGCTGTAAGAGCACTGTGCAGAGCGAGTGGTTTCTTAGCTTCCCAAAGAGCTGGAAGCAAGATGCTGTGGGGCCCAACTGGCCCTTTGGAAAGAAGCCTGCACGTTGTGCCTTTCAGCTCTAAGGCAATGGAGCACACCCAGAGCAGAAGTCCTACTTCAGCCAGATCAGGCCTGCAAAGAAACTGCGTTTCACAGGCCTTTGGAAGAGATGTTCCCACTAGGCTGTAAGAGCACTGTGCAGAGCCAGTGGTTTCTTAGCTTCCCAAAGAGCTGGAAGCAAGATGCTGTGGGGCCCAACTCGCCCTTTGGAAAGAAGCCTACACGTTCTGCCTTTCAGCTCTAGGGCAAAGTAGCACACCCAGAGCAGAAGTCCTACTTCAGCCAGATCAGGCCTGCAAAGAAACTGCGTTTCACAGGCCTTTGGAAGAGATGTTCCCGGTAGGCTGTAAGAGCACTGTGCAGAGCGAGTGGTTTCTTAGCTTCCCAAAGAGCTGGAAGCAAGATGCTGTGGGGCCCAACTCGCCCTTTGGAAAGAAGCCTGCACGTTGTGCCTTTCAGCTCTAAGGCAAAGTAGCACACCCAGAGCAGAAGTCCTACTTCAGCCAGATCAGGCCTGCAAAGAAACTGCGTTTCACAGGCCTTTGGAAGAGATGTTCCCGGTAGGCTGTAAGAGCACTGTGCAGAGCGAGTGGTTTCATAGCTTCCCAAAGAGCTGGAAGCAAGATGCTGTGGGGCCCAACTCGCCCTTTGGAAAGAAGCCTGCACGTTGTGCCTTTCAGCTCTAGGGCAAAGTAGTACACCCAGAGCAGAAGTCCTACTTCAGCCAGATCAGGCCTGCAAAGAAACTGCGTTTCACAGGCCTTTGGAAGAGATGTTCCCGGTAGGCTGTAAGAGCACTGTGCAGAGCGAGTTGTTTCTTAGCTTCCCAAAGAGCTGGAAGCAAGATGCTGTGGGCCCAACTCGCCCTTTGGAAAGAAGCCTGCACGTTGTGCCTTTCAGCTCTAGGGCAATGTAGCACACCCAGAGCAGAAGTCCTACTTCAGCCAGATCAGGCCTGCAAAGAAACTGCGTTTCACAGGCCTTTGGAAGAGATGTTCCCGGTAGGCTGTAAGAGCACTGTGCAGAGCGAGTGGTTTCTTAGCTTCCCAAAGAGCTGGAAGCAAGATGCTGTGGGGCCCAACTCGCCCTTTGGAAAGAAGCCTGCACGTTGTGCCTTTCAGCTCTAGGGCAAAGTAGCACACCCAGAGCAGAAGTCCTACTTCAGCCAGATCAGGCCTGCAAAGAAACTGCGTTTCACAGGCCTTTGGAAGAGATGTTCCCGGTAGGCTGTAAGAGCACTGTCCAGAGCGAGTGGTTTCTTAGCTTCCCAAAGAGCTGGAAGCAAGATGCTGTGGGGCCCAACTCGCCCTTTGGAAAGAAGCCTGCACGTTGTGCCTTTCAGCTCTAGGGCAATGTAGCACACCCAGAGCAGAAGTCCTACTTCAGCCAGATCAGGCCTGCAAAGAAACTGCGTTTCAGAGGCCTTTGGAAGAGATGTTCCCGGTAGGCTGTAAGAGCACTGTCCAGAGCGAGTGGTTTCTTAGCTTCCCAAAGAGCTGGAAGCAAGATGCTGTGGGGCCCAACTCGCCCTTTGGAAAGAAGCCTGCACGTTGTGCCTTACAGCTCTAGGGCAAAGTAGCACACCCAGAGCAGAAGTCCTACTTCAGCCAGATCAGGCCTGCAAAGAAACTGCGTTTCACAGGCCTTTGGAAGAGATGTTCCCGGTAGGCTGTAAGAGCACTGTGCAGAGCGAGTTGTTTCTTAGCTTCCCAAAGAGCTGGAAGCAAGATGCTGTGGGGCCCAACTCACCCTTTGGAAAGAAGCCTGCACGTTGTG
Source organism: Equus caballus (assembly GCF_041296265.1). Classification (NCBI taxonomy): domain Eukaryota; kingdom Metazoa; phylum Chordata; class Mammalia; order Perissodactyla; family Equidae; genus Equus; species Equus caballus. Next base: position 22,622,253 of record NC_091695.1, read on the forward strand.
CCTTTCAGCTCTAGGGCAATGTAGCACACCCAGAGCAGAAGTCCTACTTCAGCCAGATCAGGCCTGCAAAGAAACTGCGTTTCACAGGCCTTTGGAAGAGATGTTCCCGGTAGGCTGTAAGAGCACTGTCCAGAGCGAGTGGTTTCTTAGCTTCCCAAAGAGCTGGAAGCAAGATGCTGTGGGGCCCAACTCGCCCTTTGGAAAGAAGCCTGCACGTTGTGCCTTTCAGCTCTAGGGCAAAGTAGCACACCCAGAGCAGAAGTCCTACTTCAGCCAGATCAGGCCTGCAAAGAAACTGCGTTTCACAGGCCTTTGGAAGAGATGTTCCCGGTAGGCTGTAAGAGCACTGTGCAGAGCGAGTGGTTTCTTAGCTTCCCAAAGAGCTGGAAGCAAGATGCTGTGGGGCCCAACTCGCCCTTTGGAAAGAAGCCTGCACGTTGTGCCTTTCAGCTCTAGGGCAAAGTAGCACACCCAGAGCAGAAGTCCTAATTCAGCCAGATCAGGCTTGCAAAGAAACTGCGTTTCACAGGCCTTTGGAAGAGATGTTCCCGGTAGGCTGTAAGAGCACTGTGCAGAGCGAGTTGTTTCTTAGCTTCCCAAAGAGCTGGAAGCAAGATGCTGTGGGGCCCAACTCACCCTTTGGAAAGAAGCCTGCACGTTGTGCCTTTCAGCTCTAGGGCAATGTAGCACACCCAGAGCAGAAGTCCTACTTCAGCCAGATCAGGCCTGCCAAGAAACTGCGTTTCACAGGCCTTTGGAAGAGATGTTCCCGGTAGGCTGTAAGAGCACTGTGCAGAGCGAGTGGTTTCTTAGGTTCCCAAAGAGCTGGAAGCAAGATGCTGTGGGGCCCAACTCGCCCTTTGGAAAGAAGCCTGCACGTTGTGCCTTTCAGCTCTAGGGCAAAGTAGCACACCCAGAGCAGAAGTCCTACTTCAGCCAGATCAGGCCTGCAAAGAAACTGCGTTTCACAGGCCTTTGGAAGAGATGTTCCCGGTAGGCTGTAAGAGCACTGTGCAGAGCGAGTGGTTTCTTAGGTTCCCAAAGAGCTGGAAGCAAGATGCTGTGGGGCCCAACTCGCCCTTTGGAAAGAAGCCTGCACGTTGTGCCTTTCAGCTCTAGGGCAAAGTAGCACACCCAGAGCAGAAGTCCTACTTCAGCCAGATCAGGCCTGCAAAGAAACTGCGTTTCACAGGCCTTTGGAAGAGATGTTCCCGGTAGGCTGTAAGAGCACTGTGCAGAGCGAGTTGTTTCTTAGCTTCCCAAAGAGCTGGAAGCAAGATGCTGTGGGGCCCAACTCGCCCTTTTTACAGAAGCCTGCACGTTGTGCCTTTCAGCTCTAGGGCAGTGTAGCACACCCAGAGCAGAAGTCCTACTTCAGCCAGATCAGGCCTGCCAAGAAACTGCGTTTCACAGGCCTTTGGAAGAGATGTTCCCACTAGGCTGTAAGAGCACTGTCCAGAGCGAGTGGTTTCTTAGCTTCCCAAAGAGCTGGAAGCAAGATGCTGTGGGGCCCAACTCGCCCTTTGGAAAGAAGCCTGCACGTTGTGCCTTTCAGCTCTAGGGCAAAGTAGCACACCCAGAGCAGAAGTCCTACTTCAGCCAGATCAGGCCTGCAAAGAAACTGCGTTTCACAGGCCTTTGGAAGAGATGTTCCCGGTAGGCTGTAAGAGCACTGTGCAGAGCGAGTGGTTTCTTAGCTTCCCAAAGAGCTGGAAGCAAGATGCTGTGGGGCCCAACTCGCCCTTTGGAAAGAAGCCTGCACGTTGTGCCTTTCAGCTCTAGGGCAAAGTAGCACACCCAGAGCAGAAGTCCTACTTCAGCCAGATCAGGCCTGCAAAGAAACTGCGTTTCACAGGCCTTTGGAAGAGATGTTCCCGGTAGGCTGTAAGAGCACTGTGCAGAGCGAGTTGTTTCTTAGCTTCCCAAAGAGCTGGAAGCAAGATGCTGTGGGGCCCAACTCACCCTTTGGAAAGAAGCCTGCACGTTGTGCCTTTCAGCTCTAGGGCAATGTAGCACACCCAGAGCAGAAGTCCTACTTCAGCCAGATCAGGCCTGCAAAGAAACTGCGTTTCACAGGCCTTTGGAAGAGATGTTCCCGGTAGGCTGTAAGAGCACTGTCCAGAGCGAGTGGTTTCTTAGCTTCCCAAAGAGCTGGAAGCAAGATGCTGTGGGGCCCAACTCGCCCTTTGGAAAGAAGCCTGCACGTTGTGCCTTTCAGCTCTAGGGCAAAGTAGCACACCCAGAGCAGAAGTCCTACTTCAGCCAGATCAGGCCTGCAAAGAAACTGCGTTTCCCAGGCCTTTGGAAGAGATGTTCCCGGTAGGCTGTAAGAGCACTGTGCAGAGCGAGTGGTTTCTTAGCTTCCCAAAGAGCTGGAAGCAAGATGCTGTGGGGCCCAACTCGCCCTTTGGAAAGAAGCCTGCACGTTGTGCCTTTCAGCTCTAGGGCAAAGTAGCACACCCAGAGCAGAAGTCCTAATTCAGCCAGATCAGGCCTGCAAAGAAACTGCGTTTCATAGGCCTTTGGAAGAGATGTTCCCGGTAGGCTGTAAGAGCACTGTGCAGAGCGAGTGGTTTCTTAGCTTCCCAAAGAGCTGGAAGCAAGATGCTGTGGGGCCCAACTCACCCTTTGCAAAGAAGCCTGCACGTTGTGCCTTTCAGCTCTAGGGCAATGTAGCACACCCAGAGCAGAAGTCCTACTTCAGCCAGATCAGGCCTGCAAAGAAACTGCGTTTCACAGGCCTTTGGAAGAGATGTTCCCGGTAGGCTGTAAGAGCACTGTCCAGAGCGAGTGGTTTCTTAGCTTACCAAAGAGCTGGAAGCAAGATGCTGTGGGGCCCAACTCGCCCTTTGGAAAGAAGCCTGCACGTTGTGCCTTTCAGCTCTAGGGCAAAGTAGCACACCCAGAGCAGAAGTCCTACTTCAGCCAGATCAGGCCTGCAAAGAAACTGCGTTTCACAGGCCTTTGGAAGAGATGTTCCCGGTAGGCTGTAAGAGCACTGTGCAGAGCGAGTGGTTTCTTAGGTTCCCAAAGAGCTGGAAGCAAGATGCTGTGGGGCCCAACTCGCCCTTTGGAAAGAAGCCTGCACGTTGTGCCTTTCAGCTCTAGGGCAAAGTAGCACACCCAGAGCAGAAGTCCTACTTCAGCCAGATCAGGCCTGCAAAGAAACTGCGTTTCACAGGCCTTTGGAAGAGATGTTCCCGGTAGGCTGTAAGAGCACTGTGCAGAGCGAGTGGTTTCTTAGCTTCCCAAAGAGCTGGAAGCAAGATGCTGTGGGGCCCAACTCGCCCTTTGGACTGAAGCCTGCACGTTGTGCCTTTCAGCTCTAGGGCAATGGAGCACACCCAGAGCAGAAGTCCTACTTCAGCCAGATCAGGCCTGCAAAGAAACTGCGTTTCACAGGCCTTTGGAAGAGATGTTCCCGGTAGGCTGTAAGAGCACTGTCCAGAGCGAGTGGTTTCTTAGCTTCCCAAAGAGCTGGAAACAAGATGCTGTGGGGCCCAACTCGCCCTTTGGAAAGAAGCCTGCACGTTGTGCCTTTCAGCTCTAGGGCAAAGTAGCACACCCAGAGCAGAAGTCCTACTTCAGCCAGATCAGGATTGCAAAGAAACTGCGTTTCACAGGCCTTTGGAAGAGATGTTCCCGGTAGGCTGTAAGAGCACTGTGCAGAGCCAGTGGTTTCTTAGCTTCCCAAAGAGCTGGAAGAAAGATGCTGTGGGGCCCAACTCGCCCTTTGGAAAGTAGCCTGCACGTTGTGCCTTTCAGCTCTAAGGCAAAGTAGCACACCCAGAGCAGAAGTCCTACTTCAGCCAGATCAGGCCTGCAAAGAAACTGCGTTTCACAGGCCTTTGGAAGAGATGTTCCCGGTAGGCTGTAAGAGCACTGTGCAGAGCGAGTTGTTTCTTAGCTTCCCAAAGAGCTGGAAGCAAGATGCTGTGGGGCCCAACTCACCCTTTGGAAAGAAGCCTGCACGTTGTGCCTTTCAGCTCTAGGGCAATGTAGCACACCCAGAGCAGAAGTCCTACTTCAGCCAGATCAGGCCTGCAAAGAAACTGCGTTTCACAGGCCTTTGGAAGAGATGTTCCCGGTAGGCTGTAAGAGCACTGTCCAGAGCGAGTGGTTTCTTAGCTTCCCAAAGAGCTGGAAGCAAGATGCTGTGGGGCCCAACTCGCCCTTTGGAAAGAAGCCTGCACGTTGTGCCTTTCAGCTCTAGGGCAAAGTAGCACACCCAGAGCAGAAGTCCTACTTCAGCCAGATCAGGCCTGCAAAGAAACTGCGTTTCACAGGCCTTTGGAAGAGATGTTCCCACTAGGCTGTAAGAGCACTGTGCAGAGCGAGTTGTTTCTCAGCTTCCCAAAGAGCTGGAAGCAAGATGCTGTGGGGCCCAACTCGCCCTTTGGAAAGAAGCCTGCACGTTGTGCCTTTCAGCTCTAGGGCAAAGTAGCACACCCAGAGCAGAAGTCCTACTTCAGGCAGATCAGGCCTGCAAAGAGACTGCGTTTCACAGGCCTTTGGAAGAGATGTTCCTGGTAGGCTGTAAGAGCACTGCGCAGAGCGAGTGGTTTCTTAGCTTCCCAAAGAGCTGGAAGCAAGATGCTGTGGGGCCCAACTCGCCCTTTGGAAAGAAGCCTGCACGTTGTCCCTTTCAGCTCTAGGGCAATGTAGCACACCCAGAGCAGAAGTCCTACTTCAGACAGATCAGGCCTGCAAAGAAACTGCGTTTCACAGGCCTTTGGAAGAGATGTTCCCGGTAGGCTAAGAGCACTGTGCAGAGCGAGTTGTTTCTTAGCTTCCCAAAGAGCTGGAAGCAAGATGGTGTGGGGCCCAACTCGCCCTTTGGAAAGAAGCCTGCACGTTGTGCCTTTCAGCTCTAGGGCAATGTAGCACACCCAGAGCAGAAGTCCTACTTCAGCCAGTTCAGGCCTGCAAAGAAACTGCGTTTCACAGGCCTTTGGAAGAGATGTTCCCGGTAGGCTGTAAGAGCACTGTGCAGAGCGAGTGGTTTCTTAGCTTCCCAAAGAGCTGGAAGCAAGATACTGTGGGGCCCAACTCGCCCTTTGGAAAGAAGCCTGCACGTTGTGCCTTTCAGCTCTAGGGCAAAGTAGCACACCCAGAGCAGAAGTCCTACTTCAGGCAGATCAGGCCTGCAAAGAGAATGCGTTTCACAGGCCTTTGGAAGAGATGTTCCTGGTAGGCTGTAAGAGCACTGCGCAGAGCGAGTGGTTTCTTAGCTTCCCAAAGAGCTGGAAGCAAGATGCTGTGGGGCCCAACTCGCCCTTTGGAAAGAAGCCTGCACGTTGTCCCTTTCAGCTCTAGGGCAATGTAGCACACCCAGAGCAGAAGTCCTACTTCAGCCAGATCAGGCCTGCAAAGAAACTGCGTTTCACAGGCCTTTGGAAGAGATGTTCCCGGTAGGCTGTAAGAGCACTGTGCAGAGCGAGTTGTTTCTTAGCTTCCCAAAGAGCTGGAAGCAAGATGGTGTGGGGCCCAACTCGCCCTTTGGAAAGAAGCCTGCACGTTGTGCCTTTCAGCTCTAGGGCAATGTAGCACACCCAGAGCAGAAGTCCTACTTCAGCCAGTTCAGGCCTGCAAAGACACTGCATTTCACAGGCCTTTGGAAGAGATGTTCCCGGTAGGCTGTAAGAGCACTGTGCAGAGCGAGTGGTTTCTTAGCTTCCCAAAGAGCTGGAAGCAAGATGGTGTGGGGCCCAACTCGCCCTTTGGAAAGAAGCCTGCACGTTGTGCCTTTCAGCTCTAGGGCAAAGTAGCACACCCAGAGCAGAAGTCCTACTTCAGCCAGATCAGGCCTGCAAAGAAACTGCGTTTCCCAGGCCTTTGGAAGAGATGTTCCCGGTAGGCTGTAAGAGCACTGTGCAGAGCGAGTTGTTTCTTAGCTTCCCAAAGAGCTGGAAGCAAGATGCTGTGGGGCCCAACTCGCCCTTTGGAAAGAAGCCTGCACGTTGTCCCTTTCAGCTCTAGGGCAATGTAGCACACCCAGAGCAGAAGTCCTACTTCAGCCAGATCAGGCCTGCAAAGAAACTGCGTTTCACAGGCCTTTGGAAGAGATGTTCCCACTAGGCTGTAAGAGCACTGTGCAGAGCGAGTTGTTTCTTAGCTTCCCAAAGAGCTGGAAGCAAGATGCTGTGGGGCCCAACTCGCCCTTTGGAAAGAAGCCTGCACGTTGTGCCTTTCAGCTCTAGGGCAAAGTAGCACACCCAGAGCAGAAGTCCTACTTCACCCAGATCAGGCCTGCAAAGAGACTGCGTTTCACAGGCCTTTGGAAGAGATGTTCCCGGTAGGCTGTAAGAGCACTGTGCAGAGCGAGTGGTTTCTTAGCTTCCCAAAGAGCTGGAAGCAAGATGCTGTGGGGCCCAACTGGCCCTTTGGAAAGAAGCCTGCACGTTGTGTCTTTCAGCTCTAAGGCAATGGAGCACACCCAGAGCAGAAGTCCTACTTCAGCCAGATCAGGCCTGCAAAGAAACTGCGTTTCAGAGGCCTTTGGAAGAGATGTTCCCACTAGGCTGTAAGAGCACTGTGCAGAGCGAGTTGTTTCTTAGCTTCCCAAAGAGCTGGAAGCAAGATGCTGTGGGGCCCAACTCGCCCTTTGGAAAGAAGCCTGCACGTCGTGCCTTTCAGCTCTTGGGCAATGTAGCACACCCAGAGCAGAAGTCCTACTTCAGCCAGATCAGGCCTGCCAAGAAACTGCGTTTCACAGGCCTTTGGAAGAGATGTTCCCACTAGGCTGTAAGAGCACTGTGCAGAGCCAGTGGTTTCTTAGCTTCCCAAAGAGCTGGAAGCAAGATGCTGTGGGGCCCAACTCGCCCTTTGGAAAGAAGCCTGCACGTTGTGCCTTTCAGCTCTAGGGCAAAGTAGCACACCCAGAGCAGAAGTCATACTTGAGCCAGATCAGGCCTGCCAAGAAACTGCGTTTCACAGGCCTTTGGAAGAGATGTTCCCGGTAGGCTGTAAGAGCACTGTGCAGAGCGAGTGGTTTCTTAGCTTCCCAAAGAGCTGGAAGCAAGATGCTGTGGGGCCCAACTCGCCCTTTGGAAAGAAGCCTGCACGTTGTGCCTTTCAGCTCTAAGGCAAAGTAGCACACCCAGAGCAGAAGTCCTACTTCAGCCAGATCAGGCCTGCAAAGAAACTGCGTTTCACAGGCCTTTGGAAGAGATGTTCCCGGTAGGCTGTAAGAGCACTGTGCAGAGCGAGTGCTTTCATAGCTTCCCAAAGAGCTGGAAGCAAGATGCTGTGGGGCCCAACTCGCCCTTTGGAAAGAAGCCTGCACGTTGTGCCTTTCAGCTCTAGGGCAAGGTAGCACACCCAGATCAGAAGTCCTACTTCAGCCAGATCAGGCCTGCAAAGAAACTGCGTTTCACAGGCCTTTGGAAGAGATGTTCCCGGTAGGCTGTAAGAGCACTGTGCAGAGCGAGTATTTTCTTAGCTTCCCAAAGAGCTGGAAGCAAGATGCTGTGGGGCCCAACTCGCCCTTTGGAAAGAAGACTGCACGTTGTGCCTTTCAGCTCTAGGGCAATGTAGCACACCCAGAGCAGAAGTCCTACTTCAGCCAGATCAGGGCTGCAAAGAAACTGCGTTTCACAGGCCTTTGGAAGAGATGTTCCCGGTAGGCTGTAAGAGCACTGTGCAGAGCGAGTGGTTTCTTAGCTTCCCAAAGAGCTGGAAGCAAGATGCTGTGGGGCCCAACTCGCCCTTTGGAAAGAAGCCTGCAGGTTGTGCCTTTCAGCTCTAGGGCAAAGTAGCACACCCAGAGCAGAAGTCCTACTTCAGCCAGATCAGGCCTGCAAAGAAACTGCGTTTCATAGGCCTTTGGAAGAGATGTTCCCACTAGGCTGTAAGAGCACTGTGCAGAGCGAGTTGTTTCTTAGCTTCCCAAAGAGCTGGAAGCAAGATGCTGTGGGGCCCAACTCGCCCTTTGGAAAGAAGCCTGCACGTTGTGCCTTTCAGCTCTTGGGCAATGTAGCACACCCAGAGCAGAAGTCCTACTTCAGCCAGATCAGGCCTGCAAAGAAACTGCGTTTCACAGGCCTTTGGAAGAGATGTTCCCACTAGGCTGTAAGAGCACTGTGCAGAGCCAGTGGTTTCTTAGCTTCCCAAAGAGCTGGAAGCAAGATGCTGTGGGGCCCAACTCGCCCTTTGGAAAGAAGCCTGCACGTTGTGCCTTTCAGCTCTAGGGCAAAGTAGCACACCCAGAGCAGAAGTCCTACTTCAGCCAGATCAGGCCTGCAAAGAAACTGCGTTTCACAGGCCTTTGGAAGAGATGTTCCCGGTAGGCTGTAAGAGCACTGTGCAGAGCGAGTTGTTTCTTAGCTTCCCAAAGAGCTGGAAGCAAGATGCTGTGGGGCCCAACTCGCCCTTTGGAAAGAAGCCTGCACGTTGTGCCTTTCAGCTCTAGGGCAATGTAGCACACCCAGAGCAGAAGTCCTACTTCAGCCAGATCAGGCCTGCAAAGAAACTGCGTTTCACAGGCCTTTGGAAGAGATGTTCCCGGTAGGCTGTAAGAGCACTGTCCAGAGCGAGTGGTTTCTTAGCTTCCCAAAGAGCTGGAAGCAAGATGCTGTGGGGCCCAACTCGCCCTTTGGAAAGAAGCCTGCACGTTGTGCCTTTCAGCTCTAGGGCAAAGTAGCACACCCAGAGCAGAAGTCCTACTTCAGCCAGATCAGGCCTGCAAAGAAACTGCGTTTCACAGGCCTTTGGAAGAGATGTTCCCGGTAGGCTGTAAGAGCACTGTGCAGAGCGAGTGGTTTCTTAGCTTCCCAAAGAGCTGGAAGCAAGATGCTGTGGGGCCCAACTCGCCCTTTGGAAAGAAGCCTGCACGTTGTGCCTTTCAGCTCTAGGGCAAAGTAGCACACCCAGAGCAGAAGTCCTACTTCAGCCAGATCAGGCCTGCAAAGAAACTGCGTTTCACAGGCCTTTGGAAGAGATGTTCCCGGTAGGCTGTAAGAGCACTGTGCAGAGCGAGATGTTTCTTAGCTTCCCAAAGAGCTGGAAGCAAGATGCTGTGGGGCCCAACTCACCCTTTGGAAAGAAGCCTGCACGTTGTGCCTTTCAGCTCTAGGGCAATGTAGCACACCCAGAGCAGAAGTCCTACTTCAGCCAGATCAGGCCTGCAAAGAAACTGCGTTTCACAGGCCTTTGGAAGAGATGTTCCCGGTAGGCTGTAAGAGCACAGTCCAGAGCGAGTGGTTTCTTAGCTTCCCAAAGAGCTGGAAGCAAGATGCTGTGGGGCCCAACTCGCCCTTTGGAAAGAAGCCTGCACGTTGTGCCTTTCAGCTCTAGGGCAAAGTAGCACACCCAGAGCAGAAGTCCTACTTCAGCCAGATCAGGCCTGCAAAGAATCTGCGTTTCACAGGCCTTTGGAAGAGATGTTCCCGGTAGGCTGTAAGAGCACTGTGCAGAGCGAGTGGTTTCTTAGCTTCCCAAAGAGCTGGAAGCAAGATGCTGTGGGGCCCAACTGGCCCTTTGGAAAGAAGCCTGCACGTTGTGCCTTTCAGCTCTAGGGCAAAGTAGCACACCCAGAGCAGAAGTCCTACTTCAGCCAGATCAGGCCTGCAAAGAAACTGCGTTTCACAGGCCTTTGGAAGAGATGTTCCCGGTAGGCTGTAAGAGCACTGTGCAGAGCGAGTTGTTTCTTAGCTTCCCAAAGAGCTGGAAGCAAGATGCTGTGGGGCCCAACTCACCCTTTGGAAAGAAGGCTGCACGTTGTGCCTTTCAGCTCTAGGGCAAGGTAGCACACCCAGAGCAGAAGTCCTACTTCAGCCAGATCAGGCCTGCAAAGAAACTGCGTTTCACAGGCCTTTGGAAGAGATGTTCCCGGTAGGCTGTAAGAGCACAGTCCAGAGCGAGTGGTTTCTTAGCTTCCCAAAGAGCTGGAAGCAAGATGCTGTGGGGCCCAACTCGCCCTTTGGAAAGAAGCCTGCACGTTGTGCCTTTCAGCTCTAGGGCAATGTAGCACACCCAGAGCAGAAGTCCTACTTCAGCCAGATCAGGCCTGCAAAGAATCTGCGTTTCACAGGCCTTTGGAAGAGATGTTCCCGGTAGGCTGTAAGAGCACTGTGCAGAGCGAGTGGTTTCTTAGCTTCCCAAAGAGCTGGAAGCAAGATGCTGTGGGGCCCAACTGGCCCTTTGGAAAGAAGCCTGCACGTTGTGCCTTTCAGCTCTAGGGCAAAGTAGCACACCCAGAGCAGAAGTCCTACTTCAGCCAGATCAGGCCTGCAAAGAAACTGCGTTTCACAGGCCTTTGGAAGAGATGTTCCCGGTAGGCTGTAAGAGCACTGTGCAGAGCGAGTTGTTTCTTAGCTTCCCAAAGAGCTGGAAGCAAGATGCTGTGGGGCCCAACTCACCCTTTGGAAAGAAGGCTGCACGTTGTGCCTTTCAGCTCTAGGGCAAGGTAGCACACCCAGAGCAGAAGTCCTACTTCAGCCAGATCAGGCCTGCAAAGAAACTGCGTTTCACAGGACTTGGGAAGAGATGTTCCCGGTAGGCTGTAAGAGCACTGTCCAGAGCGAGTGGTTTCTTAGCTTCCCAAAGAGCTGGAAGCAAGATGCTGTGGGGCCCAAGTCGCCCTTTGGAAAGAAGCCTGCACGTTGTGCCTTTCAGCTCTAGGGCAAAGTAGCACACCCAGAGCAGAAGTCCTACTTCAGCCAGATCAGGCCTGCAAAGAAACTGCGTTTCACAGGCCTTTGGAAGAGATGTTCCCGGTAGGCTGTAAGAGCACTGTGCAGAGCGAGTTGTTTCTTAGCTTCCCAAAGAGCTGGAAGCAAGATGCTGTGGGGCCCAACTCACCCTTTGGAAAGAAGCCTGCACGTTGTGCCTTTCAGCTCTAGGGCAATGTAGCACACCCAGAGCAGAAGTCCTACTTCAGCCAGATCAGGCCTGCAAAGAAACTGCGTTTCACAGGCCTTTGGAAGAGATGTTCCCGGTAGGCTGTAAGAGCACTGTCCAGAGCGAGTGGTTTCTTAGGTTCCCAAAGAGCTGGAAGCATGATGCTGTGGGGCCCAACTCGCCCTTTGGAAAGAAGCCTGCACGTTGTGCCTTTCAGCTCTAGGGCAAAGTAGCACACCTAGAGCAGAAGTCCTACTTCAGCCAGATCAGGCCTGCAAAGAAACTGCGTTTCACAGGCCTTTGGAAGAGATGTTCCCGGTACGCTGTAAGAGCACTGTGCAGAGTGAGTGGTTTCTTAGCTTCCTAAAGAGCTGGAAGCAAGATGCTGTGGGGCCCAACTGGCCCTTTGGAAAGAAGCCTGCACGTTGTGCCTTTCAGCTCTAAGGCAAAGTAGCACACCCAGAGCAGAAGTCCTACTTCAGCCAGATCAGGCCTGCAAAGAAACTGCGTTTCACAGGCCTTTGGAAGAGATGTTCCCGGTAGGCTGTAACAGCACTGTGCAGAGCGAGTGGTTTCATAGCTTCCCAAAGAGCTGGAAGCAAGATGCTGTGGGGCCCAACTCGCCCTTTGGAAAGAAGCCTGCACGTTGTGCCTTTCAGCTCTAGGGCAAAGTAGCACACCCAGATCAGAAGTCCTACTTCAGCCAGATCAGGCCTGCAAAGAAACTGCGTTTCACAGGCCTTTGGAAGAGATGTTCCCGGTAGGCTGTAAGAGCACTGTGCAGAGCGAGTATTTTCTTAGCTTCCCAAAGAGCTGGAAGCAAGATGCTGTGGGCCCAACTCGCCCTTTGGAAAGAAGCCTGCACGTTGTGCCTTTCAGCTCTAGGGCAATGTAGCACACCCAGAGCAGAAGTCCTACTTCAGCCAGATCAGGCCTGCAAAGAAACTGCGTTTCACAGGCCTTTGGAAGAGATGTTCCCGGTAGGCTGTAAGAGCACTGTGCAGAGCGAGTGGTTTCTTAGCTTCCCAAAGAGCTGGAAGCAAGATGCTGTGGGGCCCAACTCGCCCTTTGGAAAGAAGCCTGCACGTTGTGCCTTTCAGCTCTAGGGCAAAGTAGCACACCCAGAGCAGAAGTCCTACTTCAGCCAGATCAGGCCTGCAAAGAAACTGCGTTTCACAGGCCTTTGGAAGAGATGTTCCCGGTAGGCTGTAAGAGCACTGTGCAGAGCGAGTGGTTTCTTAGCTTCCCAAAGAGCTGGAAGCAAGATGCTGTGGGGCCCAACTCGCCCTTTGGAAAGAAGCCTGCACGTTGTGCCTTTCAGCCCTAGGGCAAAGTAGCACACCCAGAGCAGAAGTCATACTTGAGCCAGATCAGGCCTGCCAAGAAACTGCGTTTCACAGGCCTTTGGAAGAGATGTTCCCGGTAGGCTGTAAGAGCACTGTGCAGAGCGAGTGGTTTCTTAGCTTCCCAAAGAGCTGGAAGCAAGATGCTGTGGGGCCCAACTCGCCCTTTGGAAAGAAGCCTGCACGTTGTGCCTTTCAGCTCTAAGGCAAAGTAGCACACCCAGAGCAGAAGTCCTACTTCAGCCAGATCAGGCCTGCAAAGAAACTGCGTTTCACAGGCCTTTGGAAGAGATGTTCCCGGTAGGCTGTAAGAGCACTGTGCAGAGCGAGTGCTTTCATAGCTTCCCAAAGAGCTGGAAGCAAGATGCTGTGGGGCCCAACTCGCCCTTTGGAAAGAAGCCTGCACGTTGTGCCTTTCAGCTCTAGGGCAAAGTAGCACACGCAGATCAGAAGTCCTACTTCAGCCAGATCAGGCCTGCAAAGAAACTGCGTTTCACAGGCCTTTGGAAGAGATGTTCCCGGTAGGCTGTAAGAGCACTGTGCAGAGCGAGTATTTTCTTAGCTTCCCAAAGAGCTGGAAGCAAGATGCTGTGGGGCCCAACTTGCCCTTTGGAAAGAAGACTGCACGTTGTGCCTTTCAGCTCTAGGGCAATGTAGCACACCCAGAGCAGAAGTCCTACTTCAGCCAGATCAGGCCTGCAAAGAAACTGCGTTTCACAGGCCTTTGGAAGAGATGTTCCCGGTAGGCTGTAAGAGCACTGTGCAGAGCGAGTGGTTTCTTAGCTTCCCAAAGAGCTGGAAGCAAGATGCTGTGGGGCCCAACTCGCCCTTTGGAAAGAAGCCTGCAGGTTGTGCCATTCAGCTCTAGGGCAAAGTAGCACACCCAGAGCAGAAGTCCTACTTCAGTCAGATCAGGCCTGCAAAGAAAATGCGTTTCATAGGCCTTTGGAAGAGATGTTCCCGGTAGGCTGTAAGAGCACTGTGCAGAGCGAGTTGTTTCTTAGCTTCCCAAAGAGCTGGAAGCAAGATGCTGTGGGGCCCAACTCACCCTTTGGAAAGAAGCCTGCACGTTGTGCCTTTCAGCTCTAGGGCAATGTAGCACACCCAGAGCAGAAGTCCTACTTCAGCCAGATCAGGCCTGCAAAGAAACTGCGTTTCACAGGCCTTTGGAAGAGATGTTCCCGGTAGGCTGTAAGAGCACTGTCCAGAGCGAGTGGTTTGTTAGCTTCCCAAAGAGCTGGAAGCAAGATGCTGTGGGGCCCAAGTCGCCCTTTGGAAAGAAGCCTGCACGTTGTGCCTTTCAGCTCTAGGGCAAAGTAGCACACCCAGAGCAGAAGTCCTACTTCAGCCAGATCAGGCCTGCAAAGAAACTGCGTTTCACAGGCCTTTGGAAGAGATGTTCCCGGTAGGCTGTAAGAGCACTGTGCAGAGCGAGTTGTTTCTTAGCTTCCCAAAGAGCTGGAAGCAAGATGCTGTGGGGCCCAACTCACCCTTTGGAAAGAAGCCTGCAAGTTGTGCCTTTCAGCTCTAGGGCAATGTAGCACACCCAGAGCAGAAGTCCTACTTCAGCCAGATCAGGCCTGCAAAGAAACTGCGTTTCACAGGCCTTTGGAAGAGATGTTCCCGGTAGGCTGTAAGAGCACTGTCCAGAGCGAGTGGTTTCTTAGGTTCCCAAAGAGCTGGAAGCATGATGCTGTGGGGCCCAACTCGCCCTTTGGAAAGAAGCCTGCACGTTGTGCCTTTCAGCTCTAGGGCAAAGTAGCACACCTAGAGCAGAAGTCCTACTTCAGCCAGATCAGGCCTGCAAAGAAACTGCGTTTCACAGGCCTTTGGAAGAGATGTTCCCGGTACGCTGTAAGAGCACTGTGCAGAGCGAGTGGTTTCTTAGCTTCCCAAAGAGCTGGAAGCAAGATGCTGTGGGGCCCAACTGGCCCTTTGGAAAGAAGCCTGCACGTTGTGCCTTTCAGCTCTAAGGCAATGGAGCACACCCAGAGCAGAAGTCCTACTTCAGCCAGATCAGGCCTGCAAAGAAACTGCGTTTCACAGGCCTTTGGAAGAGATGTTCCCACTAGGCTGTAAGAGCACTGTGCAGAGCCAGTCGTTTCTTAGCTTCCCAAAGAGCTGGAAGCAAGATGCTGTGGGGCCCAACTCGCCCTTTGGAAAGAAGCCTACACGTTCTGCCTTTCAGCTCTAGGGCAAAGTAGCACACCCAGAGCAGAAGTCCTACTTCAGCCAGATCAGGCCTGCAAAGAAACTGCGTTTCACAGGCCTTTGGAAGAGATGTTCCCGGTAGGCTGTAAGAGCACTGTGCAGAGCGAGTTGTTTCTTAGCTTCCCAAAGAGCTGGAAGCAAGATGCTGTGGGGCCCAACTCGCCCTTTGGACAGAAGCCTGCACGTTGTGCCTTTCAGCTCTAGGGCAGTGTAGCACACCCAGAGCAGAAGTCCTACTTCAGCCAGATCAGGCCTGCAAAGAAACTGCGTTTCACAGGCCTTTGGAAGAGATGTTCCCACTAGGCTGTAAGAGCACTGTCCAGAGCGAGTGGTTTCTTAGCTTCCCAAAGAGCTGGAAGCAAGATGCTGTGGGGCCCAACTCGCCCTTTGGAAAGAAGCCTGCACGTTGTGCCTTTCAGCTCTAGGGCAAAGTAGCACACCCAGAGCAGAAGTCCTACTTCAGCCAGATCAGGCCTGCAAAGAAACTGCGTTTCACAGGCCTTTGGAAGAGATGTTCCCGGTAGGCTGTAAGAGCACTGTGCAGAGCGAGTGGTTTCTTAGCTTCCCAAAGAGCTGGAAGCAAGATGCTGTGGGGCCCAACTCGCCCTTTGGAAAGAAGCCTGCACGTTGTGCCTTTCAGCTCTAGGGCAAAGTAGCACACCCAGAGCAGAAGTCATACTTGAGCCAGATCAGGCCTGCCAAGAAACTGCGTTTCACAGGCCTTTGGAAGAGATGTTCCCGGTAGGCTGTAAGAGCACTGTGCAGAGCGAGTGGTTTCTTAGCTTCCCAAAGAGCTGGAAGCAAGATGCTGTGGGGCCCAACTCGCCCTTTGGAAAGAAGCCTGCACGTTGTGCCTTTCAGCTCTAAGGCAAAGTAGCACACCCAGAGCAGAAGTCCTACTTCAGCCAGATCAGGCCTGCAAAGAAACTGCGTTTCACAGGCCTTTGGAAGAGATGTTCCCACTAGGCTGTAAGAGCACTGTCCAGAGCGAGTGGTTTCTTAGCTTCCCAAAGAGCTGGAAGCAAGATGCTGTGGGGCCCAACTCGCCCTTTGGAAAGAAGCCTGCACGTTGTGCCTTTCAGCTCTAGGGCAAAGTAGCACACGCAGATCAGAAGTCCTACTTCAGCCAGATCAGGCCTGCAAAGAAACTGCGTTTCACAGGCCTTTGGAAGAGATGTTCCCGGTAGGCTGTAAGAGCACTGTGCAGAGCGAGTATTTTCTTAGCTTCCCAAAGAGCTGGAAGCAAGATGCTGTGGGGCCCAACTCGCCCTTTGGAAAGAAGACTGCACGTTGTGCCTTTCAGCTCTAGGGCAATGTAGCACACCCAGAGCAGAAGTCCTACTTCAGCCAGATCAGGCCTGCAAAGAAACTGCGTTTCACAGGCCTTTGGAAGAGATGTTCCCGGTAGGCTGTAAGAGCACTGTGCAGAGCGAGTGGTTTCTTAGCTTCCCAAAGAGCTGGAAGCAAGATGCTGTGGGGCCCAACTCGCCCTTTGGAAAGAAGCCTGCAGGTTGTGCCATTCAGCTCTAGGGCAAAGTAGCACACCCAGAGCAGAAGTCCTACTTCAGCCAGATCAGGCCTGCAAAGAAAATGCGTTTCATAGGCCTTTGGAAGAGATGTTCCCGGTAGGCTGTAAGAGCACTGTGCAGAGCGAGTTGTTTCTTAGCTTCCCAAAGAGCTGGAAGCAAGATGCTGTGGGGCCCAACTCACCCTTTGGAAAGAAGTCTGCACGTTGTGCCTTTCAGCTCTAGGGCAATGTAGCACACCCAGAGCAGAAGTCCTACTTCAGCCAGATCAGGCCTGCAAAGAAACTGCGTTTCACAGGCCTTTGGAAGAGATGTTCCCGGTAGGCTGTAAGAGCACTTTGCAGAGCGAGTGGTTTCTTAGCTTTGCAAAGAGCTGGAAGCAAGATGCTGTGGGGCCCAACTCGCCCTTTGGAAAGAAGCCTGCACGTTGTGCCTTTCAGCTCTAGGGCAAAGTAGCACACCCAGAGCAGAAGTCCTACTTCAGCCAGATCAGGCCTGCAAAGAAACTGCGTTTCACAGGCCTTTGGAAGAGATGTTCCCACTAGGCTGTAAGAGCACTGTGCAGAGCGAGTTGTTTCTCAGCTTCCCAAAGAGCTGGAAGCAAGATGCTGTGGGGCCCAACTCGCCCTTTGGAAAGAAGCCTGCACATTGTGCCTTTCAGCTCTAAGGCAATGGAGCACACCCAGAACAGAAGTCCTACTTCAGCCAGATCAGGCCTGCAAAGAAACTGCGTTTCAGAGGCCTTTGGAAGAGATGTTCCCACTAGGCTGTAAGAGCACTGTGCAGAGCGAGTTGTTTCTTAGCTTCCCAAAGAGCTGGAAGCAAGATGCTGTGGGGCCCAACTCGCCCTTTGGAAAGAAGCCTGCACGTTGTGCCTTTCAGCTCTTGGGCAATGTAGCACACCCAGAGCAGAAGTCCTACTTCAGCCAGATCAGGCCTGCAAAGAAACTGCGTTTCACAGGCCTTTGGAAGAGATGTTCCCACTAGGCTGTAAGAGCACTGTGCAGAGCCAGTGGTTTCTTAGCTTCCCAAAGAGCTGGAAGCAAGATGCTGTGGGGCCCAACTCGCCCTTTGGAAAGAAGCCTGCACGTTGTGCCTTTCAGCTCTAGGGCAAAGTAGCACACCCAGAGCAGAAGTCCTACTTCAGCCAGATCAGGCCTGCAAAGAAACTGCGTTTCACAGGCCTTTGGAAGAGATGTTCCCGGTAGGCTGTAAGAGCACTGTGCAGAGCGAGTTGTTTCTTAGCTTCCCAAAGAGCTGGAAGCAAGATGCTGTGGGGCCCAACTCACCCTTTGGAAAGAAGCCTGCACGTTGTGCCTTTCAGCTCTAGGGCAATGTAGCACACCCAGAGCAGAAGTCCTACTTCAGCCAGATCAGGCCTGCAAAGAAACTGCGTTTCACAGGCCTTTGGAAGAGATGTTCCCGGTAGGCTGTAAGAGCACTGTCCAGAGCGAGTGGTTTCTTAGCTTCCCAAAGAGCTGGAAGCAAGATGCTGTGGGGCCCAAGTCGCCCTTTGGAAAGAAGCCTGCACGTTGTGCCTTTCAGCTCTAGGGCAAAGTAGCACACCCAGAGCAGAAGTCCTACTTCAGCCAGATCAGGCCTGCAAAGAAACTGCGTTTCACAGGCCTTTGGAAGAGATGTTCCCGGTAGGCTGTAAGGGCACTGTGCAGAGCGAGTTGTTTCTTAGCTTCCCAAAGAGCTGGAAGCAAGATGCTGTGGGGCCCAACTCACCCTTTGGAAAGAAGCCTGCAAGTTGTGCCTTTCAGCTCTAGGGCAATGTAGCACACCCAGAGCAGAAGTCCTACTTCAGCCAGATCAGGCCTGCAAAGAAACTGCGTTTCACAGGCCTTTGGAAGAGATGTTCCCGGTAGTCTGTAAGAGCACTGTCCAGAGCGAGTGGTTTCTTAGGTTCCCAAAGAGCTGGAAGCATGATGCTGTGGGGCCCAACTCGCCCTTTGGAAAGAAGCCTGCACGTTGTGCCTTTCAGCTCTAGGGCAAAGTAGCACACCTAGAGCAGAAGTCCTACTTCAGCCAGATCAGGCCTGCAAAGAAACTGCGTTTCACAGGCCTTTGGAAGAGATGTTCCCGGTACGCTGTAAGAGCACTGTGCAGAGCGAGTGGTTTCTTAGCTTCCCAAAGAGCTGGAAGCAAGATGCTGTGGGGCCCAACTGGCCCTTTGGAAAGAAGCCTGCACGTTGTGCCTTTCAGCTCTAAGGCAATGGAGCACACCCAGAGCAGAAGTCCTACTTCAGCCAGATCAGGCCTGCAAAGAAACTGCGTTTCACAGGCCTTTGGAAGAGATGTTCCCACTAGGCTGTAAGAGCACTGTGCAGAGCCAGTCGTTTCTTAGCTTCCCAAAGAGCTGGAAGCAAGATGCTGTGGGGCCCAACTCGCCCTTTGGAAAGAAGCCTACACGTTCTGCCTTTCAGCTCTAGGGCAAAGTAGCACACCCAGAGCAGAAGTCCTACTTCAGCCAGATCAGGCCTGCAAAGAAACTGCGTTTCACAGGCCTTTGGAAGAGATGTTCCCGGTAGGCTGTAAGAGCACTGTGCAGAGCGAGTGGTTTCTTAGCTTCCCAAAGAGCTGGAAGCAAGATGCTGTTGGGCCCAACTCGGCCTTTGGAAAGAAGCCTGCACGTTGTGCCTTTCAGCTCTAGGGCAAAGTAGCACACCCAGAGCAGAAGTCCTACTTCAGCCAGATCAGGCCTGCCAAGAAACTGCGTTTCACAGGCCTTTGGAAGAGATGTTCCCGGTAGGCTGTAAGAGCACTGTGCAGAGCGAGTGGTTTCTTAGCTTTGCAAAGAGCTGGAAGCAAGATGCTGTGGGGCCCAACTCGCCCTTTGGAAAGAAGCCTGCACGTTGTGCATTTCAGCTCTAAGGCAAAGTAGCACACCCAGAGCAGAAGTCCTACTTCAGCCAGATCAGGCCTGCAAAGAAACTGCGTTTCACAGGCCTTTGGAAGAGATGTTCCCGGTAGGCTGTAAGAGCACTGTGCAGAGCGAGTGGTTTCATAGCTTCCCAAAGAGCTGGAAGCAAGATGCTGTGGGGCCCAACTCGCCCTTTGGAAAGAAGCCTGCACGTTGTGCCTTTCAGCTCTAGGGCAATGTAGCACACCCAGAGCAGAAGTCCTACTTCAGCCAGATCAGGCCTGCAAAGAAACTGCGTTTCACAGGCCTTTGGAAGAGATGTTCCCGGTAGGCTGTAAGAGCACTGTGCAGAGCGAGTATTTTCTTAGCTTCCCAAAGAGCTGGAAGCAAGATGCTGTGGGGCCCAACTCGCCCTTTGGAAAGAAGCCTGCACGTTGTGCCTTTCAGCTCTAGGGCAATGTAGCACACCCAGAGCAGAAGTCCTACTTCAGCCAGATCAGGCCTGCAAAGAAACTGCGTTTCACAGGCCTTTGGAAGAGATGTTCCCGGTAGGCTGTAAGAGCACTGTGCAGAGCGAGTTGTTTCTTAGCTTCCCAAAGAGCTGGAAGCAAGATGCTCTGGGGCCCAACTCGCCCTTTGGAAAGAAGCCTGCACGTTGTGCATTTCAGCTCTAGGGCAAAGTAGCACACCCAGAGCAGAAGTCCTACTTCAGCCAGATCAGGCCTGCAAAGAAACTGCGTTTCACAGGCCTTTGGAAGAGATGTTCCCGGTAGGCTGTAAGAGCACTGTGCAGAGCGAGTTGTTTCTTAGCTTCCCAAAGAGCTGGAAGCAAGATGCTGTGGGGCCCAACTCGCCCTTTGGAAAGAAGCCTGCACGTTGTGCCTTTCAGCTCTAGGGCAATGTAGCACACCCAGAGCAGAAGTCCTACTTCAGCCAGATCAGGCCTGCAAAGAAACTGCGTTTCAGAGGCCTTTGGAAGAGATGTTCCCGGTAGGCTGTAAGAGCACTGTCCAGAGCGAGTGGTTTCTTAGCTTCCCAAAGAGCTGGAAGCAAGATGCTGTGGGGCCCAACTCGCCCTTTGGAAAGAAGCCTGCACGTTGTGCCTTACAGCTCTAGGGCAAAGTAGCACACCCAGAGCAGAAGTCCTACTTCAGCCAGATCAGGCCTGCAAAGAAACTGCGTTTCACAGGCCTTTGGAAGAGATGTTCCCGGTAGGCTGTAAGAGCACTGTGCAGAGCGAGTGGTTTCTTAGCTTCCCAAAGAGCTGGAAGCAAGATGCTGTGGGGCCCAACTCGCCCTTTGGAAAGAAGCCTGCACGTTGTGCCTTTCAGCTCTAGGGCAAAGTAGCACACCCAGAGCAGAAGTCCTACTTCAGCCAGATCAGGCCTGCAAAGAAACTGCGTTTCACAGGCCTTTGGAAGAGATGTTCCCGGTAGGCTGTAAGAGCACTGTGCAGAGCGAGTTGTTTCTTAGCTTCCCAAAGAGCTGGAAGCAAGATGCTGTGGGGCCCAACTCGCCCTTTGGAAAGAAGCCTGCACGTTGTGCCTTTCAGCTCTAGGGCAATGTAGCACACCCAGAGCAGAAGTCCTACTTCAGCCAGATCAGGCCTGCAAAGAAACTGCGTTTCACAGGCCTTTGGAAGAGATGTTCCCGGTAGGCTGTAAGAGCACTGTCCAGAGCGAGTGGTTTCTTAGCTTCCCAAAGAGCTGGAAGCAAGATGCTGTGGGGCCCAACTCGCCCTTTGGAAAGAAGCCTGCACGTTGTGCCTTTCAGCTCTAGGGCAAAGTAGCACACCCAGAGCAGAAGTCCTACTTCAGCCAGATCAGGCCTGCAAAGAAACTGCGTTTCACAGGCCTTTGGAAGAGATGTTCCCGGTAGGCTGTAAGAGCACTGTGCAGAGCGAGTGGTTTCTTAGCTTCCCAAAGAGCTGGAAGCAAGATGCTGTGGGGCCCAACTCGCCCTTTGGAAAGAAGCCTGCACGTTGTGCCTTTCAGCTCTAGGGCAAAGTAGCACACCCAGAGCAGAAGTCCTAATTCAGCCAGATCAGGCCTGCAAAGAAACTGCGTTTCACAGGCCTTTGGAAGAGATGTTCCCGGTAGGCTGTAAGAGCACTGTGCAGAGCGAGTTGTTTCTTAGCTTCCCAAAGAGCTGGAAGCAAGATGCTGTGGGGCCCAACTCACCCTTTGAAAGAAGCCTGCACGTTGTGCCTTTCAGCTCTAGGGCAATGTAGCACACCCAGAGCAGAAGTCCTACTTCAGCCAGATCAGGCCTGCAAAGAAACTGCGTTTCACAGGCCTTTGGAAGAGATGTTCCCGGTAGGCTGTAAGAGCACTGTGCAGAGCGAGTGGTTTCTTAGGTTCCCAAAGAGCTGGAAGCAAGATGCTGTGGGGCCCAACTCGCCCTTTGGAAAGAAGCCTGCACGTTGTGCCTTTCAGCTCTAGGGCAAAGTAGCACACCCAGAGCAGAAGTCCTACTTCAGCCAGATCAGGCCTGCAAAGAAACTGCGTTTCACAGGCCTTTGGAAGAGATGTTCCCGGTAGGCTGTAAGAGCACTGTGCAGAGCGAGTGGTTTCTTAGGTTCCCAAAGAGCTGGAAGCAAGATGCTGTGGGGCCCAACTCGCCCTTTGGAAAGAAGCCTGCACGCTGTGACTTTCAGCTCTAGGGCAAAGTAGCACACCCAGAGCAGAAGTCCTACTTCAGCCAGATCAGGCCTGCAAAGAAACTGCGTTTCACAGGCCTTTGGAAGAGATGTTCCCGGTAGGCTGTAAGAGCACTGTGCAGAGCGAGTTGTTTCTTAGCTTCCCAAAGAGCTGGAAGCAAGATGCTGTGGGGCCCAACTCGCCCTTTGGACAGAAGCCTGCACGTTGTGCCTTTCAGCTCTAGGGCAGTGTAGCACACCCAGAGCAGAAGTCCTACTTCAGCCAGATCAGGCCTGCAAAGAAACTGCGTTTCACAGGCCTTTGGAAGAGATGTTCCCACTAGGCTGTAAGAGCACTGTCCAGAGCGAGTGGTTTCTTAGCTTCCCAAAGAGCTGGAAGCAAGATGCTGTGGGGCCCAACTCGCCCTTTGGAAAGAAGCCTGCACGTTGTGCCTTTCAGCTCTAGGGCAAAGTAGCACACCCAGAGCAGAAGTCCTACTTCAGCCAGATCAGGCCTGCAAAGAAACTGCGTTTCACAGGCCTTTGGAAGAGATGTTCCCGGTAGGCTGTAAGAGCACTGTGCAGAGCGAGTGGTTTCTTAGCTTCCCAAAGAGCTGGAAGCAAGATGCTGTGGGGCCCAACTCGCCCTTTGGAAAGAAGCCTGCACGTTGTGCCTTTCAGCTCTAGGGCAAAGTAGCACACCCAGAGCAGAAGTCCTAATTCAGCCAGATCAGGCCTGCAAAGAAACTGCGTTTCACAGGCCTTTGGAAGAGATGTTCCCGGTAGGCTGTAAGAGCACTGTGCAGAGCGAGTGGTTTCTTAGCTTCCCAAAGAGCTGGAAGCAAGATGCTGTGGGGCCCAACTCACCCTTTGGAAAGAAGCCTGCACGTTGTGCCTTTCAGCTCTAGGGCAATGTAGCACACCCAGAGCAGAAGTCCTACTTCAGCCAGATCAGGCCTGCAAAGAAACTGCGTTTCACAGGCCTTTGGAAGAGATGTTCCCGGTAGGCTGTAAGAGCACTGTCCAGAGCGAGTGGTTTCTTAGGTTCCCAAAGAGCTGGAAGCAAGATGCTGTGGGGCCCAACTCGCCCTTTGGAAAGAAGCCTGCACGTTGTGCCTTTCAGCTCTAGGGCAAAGTAGCACACCCAGAGCAGAAGTCCTACTTCAGCCAGATCAGGCCTGCAAAGAAACTGCGTTTCACAGGCCTTTGGAAGAGATGTTCCCGGTAGGCTGTAAGAGCACTGTGCAGAGCGAGTGGTTTCTTAGGTTCCCAAAGAGCTGGAAGCAAGATGGTGTGGGGCCCAACTCGCCCTTTGGAAAGAAGCCTGCACGTTGTGCCTTTCAGCTCTAGGGCAAAGTAGCACACCCAGAGCAGAAGTCCTACTTCAGCCAGATCAGGCCTGCAAAGAAACTGCGTTTCACAGGCCTTTGGAAGAGATGTTCCCGGTAGGCTGTAAGAGCACTGTGCAGAGCGAGTGGTTTCTTAGCTTCCCAAAGAGCTGGAAGCAAGATGCTGTGGGGCCCAACTCGCCCTTTGGACTGAAGCCTGCACGTTTTGCCTTTCAGCTCTAGGGCAATGGAGCACACCCAGAGCAGAAGTCCTACTTCAGCCAGATCAGGCCTGCAAAGAAACTGCGTTTCACAGGCCTTTGGAAGAGATGTTCCCGGTAGGCTGTAAGAGCACTGTGCAGAGCGAGTATTTTCTTAGCTTCCCAAAGAGCTGGAAGCAAGATGCTGTGCGGCCAAACTCGCCCTTTGGAAAGAAGCCTGCACGTTGTGCCTTTC
Source organism: Equus caballus (assembly GCF_041296265.1). NCBI lineage: Eukaryota > Metazoa > Chordata > Mammalia > Perissodactyla > Equidae > Equus > Equus caballus. The sequence continues at coordinate 22,645,460 of NC_091695.1, forward strand.
AGCTCTAGGGCAATGTAGCACACCCAGAGCAGAAGTCCTACTTCAGCCAGATCAGGCCTGCCAGGAAACTGCGTTTCACAGGCCTTTGGAAGAGATGTTCCCGGTAGGCTGTAAGAGCACTGTGCAGAGCGAGTTGTTTCTTAGCTTCCCAAAGAGCTGGAAGCAAGATGCTCTGGGGCCCAACTCGCCCTTTGGAAAGAAGCCTGCACGTTGTGCATTTCAGCTCTAGGGCAAAGTAGCACACCCAGAGCAGAAGTCCTACTTCAGCCAGATCAGGCCTGCAAAGAAACTGCGTTTCACAGGCCTTTGGAAGAGATGTTCCCGGTAGGCTGTAAGAGCACTGTGCAGAGCGAGTTGTTTCTTAGCTTCCCAAAGAGCTGGAAGCAAGATGCTGTGGGGCCCAACTCACCCTTTGGAAAGAAGCCTGCACGTTGTGCCTTTCAGCTCTAGGGCAATGTAGCACACCCAGAGCAGAAGTCCTACTTCAGCCAGATCAGGCCTGCAAAGAAACTGCGTTTCACAGGCCTTTGGAAGAGATGTTCCCGGTAGGCTGTAAGAGCACTGTCCAGAGCGAGTGGTTTCTTAGGTTCCCAAAGAGCTGGAAGCAAGATGCTGTGGGGCCCAACTCGCCCTTTGGAAAGAAGCCTGCACGTTGTGCCTTTCAGCTCTAGGGCAAAGTAGCACACCCAGAGCAGAAGTCCTACTTCAGCCAGATCAGGCCTGCAAAGAAACTGCGTTTCACAGGCCTTTGGAAGAGATGTTCCCGGTAGGCTGTAAGAGCACTGTGCAGAGCGAGTGGTTTCTTAGGTTCCCAAAGAGCTGGAAGCAAGATGGTGTGGGGCCCAACTCGCCCTTTGGAAAGAAGCCTGCACGTTGTGCCTTTCAGCTCTAGGGCAAAGTAGCACACCCAGAGCAGAAGTCCTACTTCAGCCAGATCAGGCCTGCAAAGAAACTGCGTTTCACAGGCCTTTGGAAGAGATGTTCCCGGTAGGCTGTAAGAGCACTGTGCAGAGCGAGTGGTTTCTTAGCTTCCCAAAGAGCTGGAAGCAAGATGCTGTGGGGCCCAACTCGCCCTTTGGACTGAAGCCTGCACGTTTTGCCTTTCAGCTCTAGGGCAATGGAGCACACCCAGAGCAGAAGTCCTACTTCAGCCAGATCAGGCCTGCAAAGAAACTGCGTTTCACAGGCCTTTGGAAGAGATGTTCCCGGTAGGCTGTAAGAGCACTGTGCAGAGCGAGTATTTTCTTAGCTTCCCAAAGAGCTGGAAGCAAGATGCTGTGCGGCCAAACTCGCCCTTTGGAAAGAAGCCTGCACGTTGTGCCTTTCAGCTCTAGGGCAATGTAGCACACCCAGAGCAGAAGTCCTACTTCAGCCAGATCAGGCCTGCCAGGAAACTGCGTTTCACAGGCCTTTGGAAGAGATGTTCCCGGTAGGCTGTAAGAGCACTGTGCAGAGCGAGTTGTTTCTTAGCTTCCCAAAGAGCTGGAAGCAAGATGCTCTGGGGCCCAACTCGCCCTTTGGAAAGAAGCCTGCACGTTGTGCATTTCAGCTCTAGGGCAAAGTAGCACACCCAGAGCAGAAGTCCTACTTCAGCCAGATCAGGCCTGCAAAGAAACTGCGTTTCACAGGCCTTTGGAAGAGATGTTCCCGGTAGGCTGTAAGAGCACTGTGCAGAGCGAGTTGTTTCTTAGCTTCCCAAAGAGCTGGAAGCAAGATGCTGTGGGGCCCAACTCACCCTTTGGAAAGAAGCCTGCACGTTGTGCCTTTCAGCTCTAGGGCAATGTAGCACACCCAGAGCAGAAGTCCTACTTCAGCCAGATCAGGCCTGCAAAGAAACTGCGTTTCACAGGCCTTTGGAAGAGATGTTCCCGGTAGGCTGTAAGAGCACAGTCCAGAGCGAGTGGTTTCTTAGCTTCCCAAAGAGCTGGAAGCAAGATGCTGTGGGGCCCAACTCGCCCTTTGGAAAGAAGCCTGCACGTTGTGCCTTTCAGCTCTAGGGCAAAGTAGCACACCCAGAGCAGAAGTCCTACTTGAGCCAGATCAGGCCTGCAAAGAAACTGCGTTTCACAGGCCTTTGGAAGAGATGTTCCCGGTAGGCTGTAAGAGCACTGTGCAGAGCGAGTGGTTTCTTAGCTTCCCAAAGAGCTGGAAGCAAGATGCTGTGGGGCCCAACTCGCCCTTTGGAAAGAAGCCTGCACGTTGTGCCTTTCAGCTCTAGGGCAAAGTAGCACACCCAGAGCAGAAGTCCTACTTCAGCCAGATCAGGCCTGCAAAGAAACTGCGTTTCACAGGCCTTTGGAAGAGATGTTCCCGGTAGGCTGTAAGAGCACTGTGCAGAGCGAGTTGTTTCTTAGCTTCCCAAAGAGCTGGAAGCAAGATGCTGTGGGGCCCAACTCACCCTTTGGAAAGAAGCCTGCACGTTGTGCCTTTCAGCTCTAGGGCAATGTAGCACACCCAGAGCAGAAGTCCTACTTCAGCCAGATCAGGCCTGCAAAGAAACTGCGTTTCACAGGCCTTTGGAAGAGATGTTCCCGGTAGGCTGTAAGAGCACTGTCCAGAGCGAGTGGTTTCTTAGCTTCCCAAAGAGCTGGAAGCAAGATGCTGTGGGGCCCAAGTCGCCCTTTGGAAAGAAGCCTGCACGTTGTGCCTTTCAGCTCTAGGGCAAAGTAGCACACCCAGAGCAGAAGTCCTACTTCAGCCAGATCAGGCCTGCAAAGAAACTGCGTTTCACAGGCCTTTGGAAGAGATGTTCCCGGTAGGCTGTAAGAGCACTGTGCAGAGCGAGTTGTTTCTTAGCTTCCCAAAGAGCTGGAAGCAAGATGCTGTGGGGCCCAACTCACCCTTTGGAAAGAAGCCTGCAAGTTGTGCCTTTCAGCTCTAGGGCAATGTAGCACACCCAGAGCAGAAGTCCTACTTCAGCCAGATCAGGCCTGCAAAGAAACTGCGTTTCACAGGCCTTTGGAAGAGATGTTCCCGGTAGGCTGTAAGAGCACTGTCCAGAGCGAGTGGTTTCTTAGGTTCCCAAAGAGCTGGAAGCATGATGCTGTGGGGCCCAACTCGCCCTTTGGAAAGAAGCCTGCACGTTGTGCCTTTCAGCTCTAGGGCAAAGTAGCACACCTAGAGCAGAAGTCCTACTTCAGCCAGATCAGGCCTGCAAAGAAACTGCGTTTCACAGGCCTTTGGAAGAGATGTTCCCGGTACGCTGTAAGAGCACTGTGCAGAGCGAGTGGTTTCTTAGCTTCCCAAAGAGCTGGAAGCAAGATGCTGTGGGGCCCAACTGGCCCTTTGGAAAGAAGCCTGCACGTTGTGCCTTTCAGCTCTAAGGCAATGGAGCACACCCAGAGCAGAAGTCCTACTTCAGCCAGATCAGGCCTGCAAAGAAACTGCGTTTCACAGGCCTTTGGAAGAGATGTTCCCACTAGGCTGTAAGAGCACTGTGCAGAGCCAGTCGTTTCTTAGCTTCCCAAAGAGCTGGAAGCAAGATGCTGTGGGGCCCAACTCGCCCTTTGGAAAGAAGCCTGCACGTTGTGCCTTTCAGCTCTAGGGCAAAGTAGCACACCCAGAGCAGAAGTCCTACTTCAGCCAGATCAGGCCTGCAAAGAAACTGCGTTTCACAGGCCTTTGGAAGAGATGTTCCCGGTAGGCTGTAAGAGCACTGTGCAGAGCGAGTGGTTTCTTAGCTTCCCAAAGAGCTGGAAGCAAGATGCTGTGGGGCCCAACTCGCCCTTTGGAAAGAAGCCTGCACGTTGTGCCTTTCAGCTCTAGGGCAAAGTAGCACACCCAGAGCAGAAGTCCTAATTCAGCCAGATCAGGCCTGCAAAGAAACTGCGTTTCACAGGCCTTTGGAAGAGATGTTCCCGGTAGGCTGTAAGAGCACTGTGCAGAGCGAGTGGTTTCTTAGCTTCCCAAAGAGCTGGAAGCAAGATGCTGTGGGGCCCAACTCACCCTTTGGAAAGAAGCCTGCACGTTGTGCCTTTCAGCTCTAGGGCAATGTAGCACACCCAGAGCAGAAGTCCTACTTCAGCCAGATCAGGCCTGCAAAGAAACTGCGTTTCACAGGCCTTTGGAAGAGATGTTCCCGGTAGGCTGTAAGAGCACTGTCCAGAGCGAGTGGTTTCTTAGGTTCCCAAAGAGCTGGAAGCAAGATGCTGTGGGGCCCAACTCGCCCTTTGGAAAGAAGCCTGCACGTTGTGCCTTTCAGCTCTAGGGCAAAGTAGCACACCCAGAGCAGAAGTCCTACTTCAGCCAGATCAGGCCTGCAAAGAAACTGCGTTTCACAGGCCTTTGGAAGAGATGTTCCCGGTAGGCTGTAAGAGCACTGTGCAGAGCGAGTGGTTTCTTAGGTTCCCAAAGAGCTGGAAGCAAGATGGTGTGGGGCCCAACTCGCCCTTTGGAAAGAAGCCTGCACGTTGTGCCTTTCAGCTCTAGGGCAAAGTAGCACACCCAGAGCAGAAGTCCTACTTCAGCCAGATCAGGCCTGCAAAGAAACTGCGTTTCACAGGCCTTTGGAAGAGATGTTCCCGGTAGGCTGTAAGAGCACTGTGCAGAGCGAGTGGTTTCTTAGCTTCCCAAAGAGCTGGAAGCAAGATGCTGTGGGGCCCAACTCGCCCTTTGGACTGAAGCCTGCACGTTTTGCCTTTCAGCTCTAGGGCAATGGAGCACACCCAGAGCAGAAGTCCTACTTCAGCCAGATCAGGCCTGCAAAGAAACTGCGTTTCACAGGCCTTTGGAAGAGATGTTCCCGGTAGGCTGTAAGAGCACTGTGCAGAGCGAGTATTTTCTTAGCTTCCCAAAGAGCTGGAAGCAAGATGCTGTGCGGCCAAACTCGCCCTTTGGAAAGAAGCCTGCACGTTGTGCCTTTCAGCTCTAGGGCAATGTAGCACACCCAGAGCAGAAGTCCTACTTCAGCCAGATCAGGCCTGCCAGGAAACTGCGTTTCACAGGCCTTTGGAAGAGATGTTCCCGGTAGGCTGTAAGAGCACTGTGCAGAGCGAGTTGTTTCTTAGCTTCCCAAAGAGCTGGAAGCAAGATGCTCTGGGGCCCAACTCGCCCTTTGGAAAGAAGCCTGCACGTTGTGCATTTCAGCTCTAGGGCAAAGTAGCACACCCAGAGCAGAAGTCCTACTTCAGCCAGATCAGGCCTGCAAAGAAACTGCGTTTCACAGGCCTTTGGAAGAGATGTTCCCGGTAGGCTGTAAGAGCACTGTGCAGAGCGAGTTGTTTCTTAGCTTCCCAAAGAGCTGGAAGCAAGATGCTGTGGGGCCCAACTCACCCTTTGGAAAGAAGCCTGCACGTTGTGCCTTTCAGCTCTAGGGCAATGTAGCACACCCAGAGCAGAAGTCCTACTTCAGCCAGATCAGGCCTGCAAAGAAACTGCGTTTCACAGGCCTTTGGAAGAGATGTTCCCGGTAGGCTGTAAGAGCACTGTCCAGAGCGAGTGGTTTCTTAGGTTCCCAAAGAGCTGGAAGCAAGATGCTGTGGGGCCCAACTCGCCCTTTGGAAAGAAGCCTGCACGTTGTGCCTTTCAGCTCTAGGGCAAAGTAGCACACCCAGAGCAGAAGTCCTACTTCAGCCAGATCAGGCCTGCAAAGAAACTGCGTTTCACAGGCCTTTGGAAGAGATGTTCCCGGTAGGCTGTAAGAGCACTGTGCAGAGCGAGTGGTTTCTTAGGTTCCCAAAGAGCTGGAAGCAAGATGGTGTGGGGCCCAACTCGCCCTTTGGAAAGAAGCCTGCACGTTGTGCCTTTCAGCTCTAGGGCAAAGTAGCACACCCAGAGCAGAAGTCCTACTTCAGCCAGATCAGGCCTGCAAAGAAACTGCGTTTCACAGGCCTTTGGAAGAGATGTTCCCGGTAGGCTGTAAGAGCACTGTGCAGAGCGAGTGGTTTCTTAGCTTCCCAAAGAGCTGGAAGCAAGATGCTGTGGGGCCCAACTCGCCCTTTGGACTGAAGCCTGCACGTTTTGCCTTTCAGCTCTAGGGCAATGGAGCACACCCAGAGCAGAAGTCCTACTTCAGCCAGATCAGGCCTGCAAAGAAACTGCGTTTCACAGGCCTTTGGAAGAGATGTTCCCGGTAGGCTGTAAGAGCACTGTGCAGAGCGAGTATTTTCTTAGCTTCCCAAAGAGCTGGAAGCAAGATGCTGTGCGGCCAAACTCGCCCTTTGGAAAGAAGCCTGCACGTTGTGCCTTTCAGCTCTAGGGCAATGTAGCACACCCAGAGCAGAAGTCCTACTTCAGCCAGATCAGGCCTGCCAGGAAACTGCGTTTCACAGGCCTTTGGAAGAGATGTTCCCGGTAGGCTGTAAGAGCACTGTGCAGAGCGAGTTGTTTCTTAGCTTCCCAAAGAGCTGGAAGCAAGATGCTCTGGGGCCCAACTCGCCCTTTGGAAAGAAGCCTGCACGTTGTGCATTTCAGCTCTAGGGCAAAGTAGCACACCCAGAGCAGAAGTCCTACTTCAGCCAGATCAGGCCTGCAAAGAAACTGCGTTTCACAGGCCTTTGGAAGAGATGTTCCCGGTAGGCTGTAAGAGCACTGTGCAGAGCGAGTTGTTTCTTAGCTTCCCAAAGAGCTGGAAGCAAGATGCTGTGGGGCCCAACTCACCCTTTGGAAAGAAGCCTGCACGTTGTGCCTTTCAGCTCTAGGGCAATGTAGCACACCCAGAGCAGAAGTCCTACTTCAGCCAGATCAGGCCTGCAAAGAAACTGCGTTTCACAGGCCTTTGGAAGAGATGTTCCCGGTAGGCTGTAAGAGCACAGTCCAGAGCGAGTGGTTTCTTAGCTTCCCAAAGAGCTGGAAGCAAGATGCTGTGGGGCCCAACTCGCCCTTTGGAAAGAAGCCTGCACGTTGTGCCTTTCAGCTCTAGGGCAAAGTAGCACACCCAGAGCAGAAGTCCTACTTGAGCCAGATCAGGCCTGCAAAGAAACTGCGTTTCACAGGCCTTTGGAAGAGATGTTCCCGGTAGGCTGTAAGAGCACTGTGCAGAGCGAGTGGTTTCTTAGCTTCCCAAAGAGCTGGAAGCAAGATGCTGTGGGGCCCAACTCGCCCTTTGGAAAGAAGCCTGCACGTTGTGCCTTTCAGCTCTAGGGCAAAGTAGCACACCCAGAGCAGAAGTCCTACTTCAGCCAGATCAGGCCTGCAAAGAAACTGCGTTTCACAGGCCTTTGGAAGAGATGTTCCCGGTAGGCTGTAAGAGCACTGTGCAGAGCGAGTTGTTTCTTAGCTTCCCAAAGAGCTGGAAGCAAGATGCTGTGGGGCCCAACTCACCCTTTGGAAAGAAGCCTGCACGTTGTGCCTTTCAGCTCTAGGGCAATGTAGCACACCCAGAGCAGAAGTCCTACTTCAGCCAGATCAGGCCTGCAAAGAAACTGCGTTTCACAGGCCTTTGGAAGAGATGTTCCCGGTAGGCTGTAAGAGCACTGTCCAGAGCGAGTGGTTTCTTAGCTTCCCAAAGAGCTGGAAGCAAGATGCTGTGGGGCCCAAGTCGCCCTTTGGAAAGAAGCCTGCACGTTGTGCCTTTCAGCTCTAGGGCAAAGTAGCACACCCAGAGCAGAAGTCCTACTTCAGCCAGATCAGGCCTGCAAAGAAACTGCGTTTCACAGGCCTTTGGAAGAGATGTTCCCGGTAGGCTGTAAGAGCACTGTGCAGAGCGAGTTGTTTCTTAGCTTCCCAAAGAGCTGGAAGCAAGATGCTGTGGGGCCCAACTCACCCTTTGGAAAGAAGCCTGCAAGTTGTGCCTTTCAGCTCTAGGGCAATGTAGCACACCCAGAGCAGAAGTCCTACTTCAGCCAGATCAGGCCTGCAAAGAAACTGCGTTTCACAGGCCTTTGGAAGAGATGTTCCCGGTAGGCTGTAAGAGCACTGTCCAGAGCGAGTGGTTTCTTAGGTTCCCAAAGAGCTGGAAGCATGATGCTGTGGGGCCCAACTCGCCCTTTGGAAAGAAGCCTGCACGTTGTGCCTTTCAGCTCTAGGGCAAAGTAGCACACCTAGAGCAGAAGTCCTACTTCAGCCAGATCAGGCCTGCAAAGAAACTGCGTTTCACAGGCCTTTGGAAGAGATGTTCCCGGTACGCTGTAAGAGCACTGTGCAGAGCGAGTGGTTTCTTAGCTTCCCAAAGAGCTGGAAGCAAGATGCTGTGGGGCCCAACTGGCCCTTTGGAAAGAAGCCTGCACGTTGTGCCTTTCAGCTCTAAGGCAATGGAGCACACCCAGAGCAGAAGTCCTACTTCAGCCAGATCAGGCCTGCAAAGAAACTGCGTTTCACAGGCCTTTGGAAGAGATGTTCCCACTAGGCTGTAAGAGCACTGTGCAGAGCCAGTCGTTTCTTAGCTTCCCAAAGAGCTGGAAGCAAGATGCTGTGGGGCCCAACTCGCCCTTTGGAAAGAAGCCTACACGTTCTGCCTTTCAGCTCTAGGGCAAAGTAGCACACCCAGAGCAGAAGTCCTACTTCAGCCAGATCAGGCCTGCAAAGAAACTGCGTTTCACAGGCCTTTGGAAGAGATGTTCCCGGTAGGCTGTAAGAGCACTGTGCAGAGCGAGTGGTTTCTTAGCTTCCCAAAGAGCTGGAAGCAAGATGCTGTTGGGCCCAACTCGGCCTTTGGAAAGAAGCCTGCACGTTGTGCCTTTCAGCTCTAGGGCAAAGTAGCACACCCAGAGCAGAAGTCCTACTTCAGCCAGATCAGGCCTGCCAAGAAACTGCGTTTCACAGGCCTTTGGAAGAGATGTTCCCGGTAGGCTGTAAGAGCACTGTGCAGAGCGAGTGGTTTCTTAGCTTTGCAAAGAGCTGGAAGCAAGATGCTGTGGGGCCCAACTCGCCCTTTGGAAAGAAGCCTGCACGTTGTGCCTTTCAGCTCTAAGGCAAAGTAGCACACCCAGAGCAGAAGTCCTACTTCAGCCAGATCAGGCCTGCAAAGAAACTGCGTTTCACAGGCCTTTGGAAGAGATGTTCCCGGTAGGCTGTAAGAGCACTGTGCAGAGCGAGTGGTTTCATAGCTTCCCAAAGAGCTGGAAGCAAGATGCTGTGGGGCCCAACTCGCCCTTTGGAAAGAAGCCTGCACGTTGTGCCTTTCAGCTCTAGGGCAATGTAGCACACCCAGAGCAGAAGTCCTACTTCAGCCAGATCAGGCCTGCAAAGAAACTGCGTTTCACAGGCCTTTGGAAGAGATGTTCCCGGTAGGCTGTAAGAGCACTGTGCAGAGCGAGTATTTTCTTAGCTTCCCAAAGAGCTGGAAGCAAGATGCTGTGGGGCCCAACTCGCCCTTTGGAAAGAAGCCTGCACGTTGTGCCTTTCAGCTCTAGGGCAATGTAGCACACCCAGAGCAGAAGTCCTACTTCAGCCAGATCAGGCCTGCAAAGAAACTGCGTTTCACAGGCCTTTGGAAGAGATGTTCCCGGTAGGCTGTAAGAGCACTGTGCAGAGCGAGTTGTTTCTTAGCTTCCCAAAGAGCTGGAAGCAAGATGCTCTGGGGCCCAACTCGCCCTTTGGAAAGAAGCCTGCACGTTGTGCATTTCAGCTCTAGGGCAAAGTAGCACACCCAGAGCAGAAGTCCTACTTCAGCCAGATCAGGCCTGCAAAGAAACTGCGTTTCACAGGCCTTTGGAAGAGATGTTCCCACTAGGCTGTAAGAGCACTGTGCAGAGCGAGTTGTTTCTTAGGTTCCCAAAGAGCTGGAAGCAAGATGCTGTGGGGCCCAACTCGCCCTTTGGAAAGAAGCCTGCACGTTGTGCCTTTCAGCTCTAGGGCAATGTAGCACACCCAGAGCAGAAGTCCTACTTCAGCCAGATCAGGCCTGCAAAGAAACTGCGTTTCAGAGGCCTTTGGAAGAGATGTTCCCGGTAGGCTGTAAGAGCACTGTCCAGAGCGAGTGGTTTCTTAGCTTCCCAAAGAGCTGGAAGCAAGATGCTGTGGGGCCCAACTCGCCCTTTGGAAAGAAGCCTGCACGTTGTGCCTTACAGCTCTAGGGCAAAGTAGCACACCCAGAGCAGAAGTCCTACTTCAGCCAGATCAGGCCTGCAAAGAAACTGCGTTTCACAGGCCTTTGGAAGAGATGTTCCCGGTAGGCTGTAAGAGCACTGTGCAGAGCGAGTGGTTTCTTAGCTTCCCAAAGAGCTGGAAGCAAGATGCTGTGGGGCCCAACTCGCCCTTTGGAAAGAAGCCTGCACGTTGTGCCTTTCAGCTCTAGGGCAAAGTAGCACACCCAGAGCAGAAGTCCTACTTCAGCCAGATCAGGCCTGCAAAGAAACTGCGTTTCACAGGCCTTTGGAAGAGATGTTCCCGGTAGGCTGTAAGAGCACTGTGCAGAGCGAGTTGTTTCTTAGCTTCCCAAAGAGCTGGAAGCAAGATGCTGTGGGGCCCAACTCGCCCTTTGGAAAGAAGCCTGCACGTTGTGCCTTTCAGCTCTAGGGCAATGTAGCACACCCAGAGCAGAAGTCCTACTTCAGCCAGATCAGGCCTGCAAAGAAACTGCGTTTCACAGGCCTTTGGAAGAGATGTTCCCGGTAGGCTGTAAGAGCACTGTCCAGAGCGAGTGGTTTCTTAGCTTCCCAAAGAGCTGGAAGCAAGATGCTGTGGGGCCCAACTCGCCCTTTGGAAAGAAGCCTGCACGTTGTGCCTTTCAGCTCTAGGGCAAAGTAGCACACCCAGAGCAGAAGTCCTACTTCAGCCAGATCAGGCCTGCAAAGAAACTGCGTTTCACAGGCCTTTGGAAGAGATGTTCCCGGTAGGCTGTAAGAGCACTGTGCAGAGCGAGTGGTTTCTTAGCTTCCCAAAGAGCTGGAAGCAAGATGCTGTGGGGCCCAACTCGCCCTTTGGAAAGAAGCCTGCACGTTGTGCCTTTCAGCTCTAGGGCAAAGTAGCACACCCAGAGCAGAAGTCCTAATTCAGCCAGATCAGGCCTGCAAAGAAACTGCGTTTCACAGGCCTTTGGAAGAGATGTTCCCGGTAGGCTGTAAGAGCACTGTGCAGAGCGAGTTGTTTCTTAGCTTCCCAAAGAGCTGGAAGCAAGATGCTGTGGGGCCCAACTCACCCTTTGAAAGAAGCCTGCACGTTGTGCCTTTCAGCTCTAGGGCAATGTAGCACACCCAGAGCAGAAGTCCTACTTCAGCCAGATCAGGCCTGCAAAGAAACTGCGTTTCACAGGCCTTTGGAAGAGATGTTCCCGGTAGGCTGTAAGAGCACTGTGCAGAGCGAGTGGTTTCTTAGGTTCCCAAAGAGCTGGAAGCAAGATGCTGTGGGGCCCAACTCGCCCTTTGGAAAGAAGCCTGCACGTTGTGCCTTTCAGCTCTAGGGCAAAGTAGCACACCCAGAGCAGAAGTCCTACTTCAGCCAGATCAGGCCTGCAAAGAAACTGCGTTTCACAGGCCTTTGGAAGAGATGTTCCCGGTAGGCTGTAAGAGCACTGTGCAGAGCGAGTGGTTTCTTAGGTTCCCAAAGAGCTGGAAGCAAGATGCTGTGGGGCCCAACTCGCCCTTTGGAAAGAAGCCTGCACGCTGTGACTTTCAGCTCTAGGGCAAAGTAGCACACCCAGAGCAGAAGTCCTACTTCAGCCAGATCAGGCCTGCAAAGAAACTGCGTTTCACAGGCCTTTGGAAGAGATGTTCCCGGTAGGCTGTAAGAGCACTGTGCAGAGCGAGTTGTTTCTTAGCTTCCCAAAGAGCTGGAAGCAAGATGCTGTGGGGCCCAACTCGCCCTTTGGACAGAAGCCTGCACGTTGTGCCTTTCAGCTCTAGGGCAGTGTAGCACACCCAGAGCAGAAGTCCTACTTCAGCCAGATCAGGCCTGCAAAGAAACTGCGTTTCACAGGCCTTTGGAAGAGATGTTCCCACTAGGCTGTAAGAGCACTGTCCAGAGCGAGTGGTTTCTTAGCTTCCCAAAGAGCTGGAAGCAAGATGCTGTGGGGCCCAACTCGCCCTTTGGAAAGAAGCCTGCACGTTGTGCCTTTCAGCTCTAGGGCAAAGTAGCACACCCAGAGCAGAAGTCCTACTTCAGCCAGATCAGGCCTGCAAAGAAACTGCGTTTCACAGGCCTTTGGAAGAGATGTTCCCGGTAGGCTGTAAGAGCACTGTGCAGAGCGAGTGGTTTCTTAGCTTCCCAAAGAGCTGGAAGCAAGATGCTGTGGGGCCCAACTCGCCCTTTGGAAAGAAGCCTGCACGTTGTGCCTTTCAGCTCTAGGGCAAAGTAGCACACCCAGAGCAGAAGTCCTAATTCAGCCAGATCAGGCCTGCAAAGAAACTGCGTTTCACAGGCCTTTGGAAGAGATGTTCCCGGTAGGCTGTAAGAGCACTGTGCAGAGCGAGTGGTTTCTTAGCTTCCCAAAGAGCTGGAAGCAAGATGCTGTGGGGCCCAACTCACCCTTTGGAAAGAAGCCTGCACGTTGTGCCTTTCAGCTCTAGGGCAATGTAGCACACCCAGAGCAGAAGTCCTACTTCAGCCAGATCAGGCCTGCAAAGAAACTGCGTTTCACAGGCCTTTGGAAGAGATGTTCCCGGTAGGCTGTAAGAGCACTGTCCAGAGCGAGTGGTTTCTTAGGTTCCCAAAGAGCTGGAAGCAAGATGCTGTGGGGCCCAACTCGCCCTTTGGAAAGAAGCCTGCACGTTGTGCCTTTCAGCTCTAGGGCAAAGTAGCACACCCAGAGCAGAAGTCCTACTTCAGCCAGATCAGGCCTGCAAAGAAACTGCGTTTCACAGGCCTTTGGAAGAGATGTTCCCGGTAGGCTGTAAGAGCACTGTGCAGAGCGAGTGGTTTCTTAGGTTCCCAAAGAGCTGGAAGCAAGATGGTGTGGGGCCCAACTCGCCCTTTGGAAAGAAGCCTGCACGTTGTGCCTTTCAGCTCTAGGGCAAAGTAGCACACCCAGAGCAGAAGTCCTACTTCAGCCAGATCAGGCCTGCAAAGAAACTGCGTTTCACAGGCCTTTGGAAGAGATGTTCCCGGTAGGCTGTAAGAGCACTGTGCAGAGCGAGTGGTTTCTTAGCTTCCCAAAGAGCTGGAAGCAAGATGCTGTGGGGCCCAACTCGCCCTTTGGACTGAAGCCTGCACGTTTTGCCTTTCAGCTCTAGGGCAATGGAGCACACCCAGAGCAGAAGTCCTACTTCAGCCAGATCAGGCCTGCAAAGAAACTGCGTTTCACAGGCCTTTGGAAGAGATGTTCCCGGTAGGCTGTAAGAGCACTGTGCAGAGCGAGTGGTTTCTTAGCTTTGCAAAGAGCTGGAAGCAAGATGCTGTGGGGCCCAACTCGCCCTTTGGAAAGAAGCCTGCACGTTGTGCATTTCAGCTCTAAGGCAAAGTAGCACACCCAGAGCAGAAGTCCTACTTCAGCCAGATCAGGCCTGCAAAGAACCTGCCTTTCACAGGCCTTTGGAAGAGATGTTCCCGGTAGGCTGTAAGAGCACTGTGCAGAGCGAGTTGTTTCTTAGCTTCCCAAAGAGCTGGAAGCAAGATGCTCTGGGGCCCAACTCGCCCTTTGGAAAGAAGCCTGCACGTTGTGCATTTCAGCTCTAGGGCAAAGTAGCACACCCAGAGCAGAAGTCCTACTTCAGCCAGATCAGGCCTGCAAAGAAACTGCGTTTCACAGGCCTTTGGAAGAGATGTTCCCGGTAGGCTGTAAGAGCACTGTGCAGAGCGAGTTGTTTCTTAGCTTCCCAAAGAGCTGGAAGCAAGATGCTGTGGGGCCCAACTCGCCCTTTGGAAAGAAGCCTGCACGTTGTGCCTTTCAGCTCTAGGGCAATGTAGCACACCCAGAGCAGAAGTCCTACTTCAGCCAGATCAGGCCTGCAAAGAAACTGCGTTTCAGAGGCCTTTGGAAGAGATGTTCCCGGTAGGCTGTAAGAGCACTGTCCAGAGCGAGTGGTTTCTTAGCTTCCCAAAGAGCTGGAAGCAAGATGCTGTGGGGCCCAACTCGCCCTTTGGAAAGAAGCCTGCACGTTGTGCCTTACAGCTCTAGGGCAAAGTAGCACACCCAGAGCAGAAGTCCTACTTCAGCCAGATCAGGCCTGCAAAGAAACTGCGTTTCACAGGCCTTTGGAAGAGATGTTCCCGGTAGGCTGTAAGAGCACTGTGCAGAGCGAGTGGTTTCTTAGCTTCCCAAAGAGCTGGAAGCAAGATGCTGTGGGGCCCAACTCGCCCTTTGGAAAGAAGCCTGCACGTTGTGCCTTTCAGCTCTAGGGCAAAGTAGCACACCCAAAGCAGAAGTCCTACTTCAGCCAGATCAGGCCTGCAAAGAAACTGCGTTTCACAGGCCTTTGGAAGAGATGTTCCCGGTAGGCTGTAAGAGCACTGTGCAGAGCGAGTTGTTTCTTAGCTTCCCAAAGAGCTGGAAGCAAGATGCTGTGGGGCCCAACTCGCCCTTTGGAAAGAAGCCTGCACGTTGTGCCTTTCAGCTCTAGGGCAATGTAGCACACCCAGAGCAGAAGTCCTACTTCAGCCAGATCAGGCCTGCAAAGAAACTGCGTTTCACAGGCCTTTGGAAGAGATGTTCCCGGTAGGCTGTAAGAGCACTGTCCAGAGCGAGTGGTTTCTTAGCTTCCCAAAGAGCTGGAAGCAAGATGCTGTGGGGCCCAACTCGCCCTTTGGAAAGAAGCCTGCACGTTGTGCCTTTCAGCTCTAGGGCAAAGTAGCACACCCAGAGCAGAAGTCCTACTTCAGCCAGATCAGGCCTGCAAAGAAACTGCGTTTCACAGGCCTTTGGAAGAGATGTTCCCCGTAGGCTGTAAGAGCACTGTGCAGAGCGAGTGGTTTCTTAGCTTCCCAAAGAGCTGGAAGCAAGATGCTGTGGGGCCCAACTCGCCCTTTGGAAAGAAGCCTGCACGTTGTGCCTTTCAGCTCTAGGGCAAAGTAGCACACCCAGAGCAGAAGTCCTAATTCAGCCAGATCAGGCCTGCAAAGAAACTGCGTTTCACAGGCCTTTGGAAGAGATGTTCCCGGTAGGCTGTAAGAGCACTGTGCAGAGCGAGTTGTTTCTTAGCTTCCCAAAGAGCTGGAAGCAAGATGCTGTGGGGCCCAACTCACCCTTTGAAAGAAGCCTGCACGTTGTGCCTTTCAGCTCTAGGGCAATGTAGCACACCCAGAGCAGAAGTCCTACTTCAGCCAGATCAGGCCTGCAAAGAAACTGCGTTTCACAGGCCTTTGGAAGAGATGTTCCCGGTAGGCTGTAAGAGCACTGTGCAGAGCGAGTGGTTTCTTAGGTTCCCAAAGAGCTGGAAGCAAGATGCTGTGGGGCCCAACTCGCCCTTTGGAAAGAAGCCTGCACGTTGTGCCTTTCAGCTCTAGGGCAAAGTAGCACACCCAGAGCAGAAGTCCTACTTCAGCCAGATCAGGCCTGCAAAGAAACTGCGTTTCACAGGCCTTTGGAAGAGATGTCCCGGTAGGCTGTAAGAGCACTGTGCAGAGCGAGTGGTTTCTTAGGTTCCCAAAGAGCTGGAAGCAAGATGCTGTGGGGCCCAACTCGCCCTTTGGAAAGAAGCCTGCAAGTTGTGCCTTTCAGCTCTAGGGCAAAGTAGCACACCCAGAGCAGAAGTCCTACTTCAGCCAGATCAGGCCTGCAAAGAAACTGCGTTTCACAGGCCTTTGGAAGAGATGTTCCCGGTAGGCTGTAAGAGCACTGTGCAGAGCGAGTTGTTTCTTAGCTTCCCAAAGAGCTGGAAGCAAGATGCTGTGGGGCCCAACTCGCCCTTTGGACAGAAGCCTGCACGTTGTGCCTTTCAGCTCTAGGGCAGTGTAGCACACCCAGAGCAGAAGTCCTACTTCAGCCAGATCAGGCCTGCAAAGAAACTGCGTTTCACAGGCCTTTGGAAGAGATGTTCCCACTAGGCTGTAAGAGCACTGTCCAGAGCGAGTGGTTTCTTAGCTTCCCAAAGAGCTGGAAGCAAGATGCTGTGGGGCCCAACTCGCCCTTTGGAAAGAAGCCTGCACGTTGTGCCTTTCAGCTCTAGGGCAAAGTAGCACACCCAGAGCAGAAGTCCTACTTCAGCCAGATCAGGCCTGCAAAGAAACTGCGTTTCACAGGCCTTTGGAAGAGATGTTCCCGGTAGGCTGTAAGAGCACTGTGCAGAGCGAGTGGTTTCTTAGCTTCCCAAAGAGCTGGAAGCAAGATGCTGTGGGGCCCAACTCACCCTTTGGAAAGAAGTCTGCACGTTGTGCCTTTCAGCTCTAGGGCAATGTAGCACACCCAGAGCAGAAGTCCTACTTCAGCCAGATCAGGCCTGCAAAGAAACTGCGTTTCACAGGCCTTTGGAAGAGATGTTCCCGGTAGGCTGTAAGAGCACTTTGCAGAGCGAGTGGTTTCTTAGCTTTGCAAAGAGCTGGAAGCAAGATGCTGTGGGGCCCAACTCGCCCTTTGGAAAGAAGCCTGCACGTTGTGCCTTTCAGCTCTAGGGCAAAGTAGCACACCCAGAGCAGAAGTCCTACTTCAGCCAGATCAGGCCTGCAAAGAAACTGCGTTTCACAGGCCTTTGGAAGACATGTTCCCACTAGGCTGTAAGAGCACTGTGCAGAGCGAGTTGTTTCTCAGCTTCCCAAAGAGCTGGAAGCAAGATGCTGTGGGGCCCAACTCGCCCTTTGGAAAGAAGCCTGCACATTGTGCCTTTCAGCTCTAAGGCAATGGAGCACACCCAGAACAGAAGTCCTACTTCAGCCAGATCAGGCCTGCAAAGAAACTGCGTTTCAGAGGCCTTTGGAAGAGATGTTCCCACTAGGCTGTAAGAGCACTGTGCAGAGCGAGTTGTTTCTTAGCTTCCCAAAGAGCTGGAAGCAAGATGCTGTGGGGCCCAACTCGCCCTTTGGAAAGAAGCCTGCACGTTGTGCCTTTCAGCTCTTGGGCAATGTAGCACACCCAGAGCAGAAGTCCTACTTCAGCCAGATCAGGCCTGCAAAGAAACTGCGTTTCACAGGCCTTTGGAAGAGATGTTCCCACTAGGCTGTAAGAGCACTGTGCAGAGCCAGTGGTTTCTTAGCTTCCCAAAGAGCTGGAAGCAAGATGCTGTGGGGCCCAACTCGCCCTTTGGAAAGAAGCCTGCACGTTGTGCCTTTCAGCTCTAGGGCAAAGTAGCACACCCAGAGCAGAAGTCCTACTTCAGCCAGATCAGGCCTGCAAAGAAACTGCGTTTCACAGGCCTTTGGAAGAGATGTTCCCGGTAGGCTGTAAGAGCACTGTGCAGAGCGAGTTGTTTCTTAGCTTCCCAAAGAGCTGGAAGCAAGATGCTGTGGGGCCCAACTCACCCTTTGGAAAGAAGCCTGCACGTTGTGCCTTTCAGCTCTAGGGCAATGTAGCACACCCAGAGCAGAAGTCCTACTTCAGCCAGATCAGGCCTGCAAAGAAACTGCGTTTCACAGGCCTTTGGAAGAGATGTTCCCGGTAGGCTGTAAGAGCACAGTCCAGAGCGAGTGGTTTCTTAGCTTCCCAAAGAGCTGGAAGCAAGATGCTGTGGGGCCCAACTCGCCCTTTGGAAAGAAGCCTGCACGTTGTGCCTTTCAGCTCTAGGGCAAAGTAGCACACCCAGAGCAGAAGTCCTACTTCAGCCAGATCAGGCCTGCAAAGAAACTGCGTTTCACAGGCCTTTGGAAGAGATGTTCCCGGTAGGCTGTAAGAGCACTGTGCAGAGCGAGTGGTTTCTTAGCTTCCCAAAGAGCTGGAAGCAAGATGCTGTGGGGCCCAACTCGCCCTTTGGAAAGAAGCCTGCACGTTGTGCCTTTCAGCTCTAGGGCAAAGTAGCACACCCAGAGCAGAAGTCCTACTTGAGCCAGATGAGGCCTGCAAAGAAACTGCGTTTCACAGGCCTTTGGAAGAGATGTTCCCGGTAGGCTGTAAGAGCACTGTGCAGAGCGAGTTGTTTCTTAGCTTCCCAAAGAGCTGGAAGCAAGATGCTGTGGGGCCCAACTCACCCTTTGGAAAGAAGCCTGCACGTTGTGCCTTTCAGCTCTAGGGCAATGTAGCACACCCAGAGCAGAAGTCCTACTTCAGCCAGATCAGGCCTGCAAAGAAACTGCGTTTCACAGGCCTTTGGAAGAGATGTTCCCGGTAGGCTGTAAGAGCACTGTCCAGAGCGAGTGGTTTCTTAGCTTCCCAAAGAGCTGGAAGCAAGATGCTGTGGGGCCCAAGTCGCCCTTTGGAAAGAAGCCTGCACGTTGTGCCTTTCAGCTCTAGGGCAAAGTAGCACACCCAGAGCAGAAGTCCTACTTCAGCCAGATCAGGCCTGCAAAGAAACTGCGTTTCACAGGCCTTTGGAAGAGATGTTCCCGGTAGGCTGTAAGAGCACTGTGCAGAGCGAGTTGTTTCTTAGCTTCCCAAAGAGCTGGAAGCAAGATGCTGTGGGGCCCAACTCACCCTTTGGAAAGAAGCCTGCAAGTTGTGCCTTTCAGCTCTAGGGCAATGTAGCACACCCAGAGCAGAAGTCCTACTTCAGCCAGATCAGGCCTGCAAAGAAACTGCGTTTCACAGGCCTTTGGAAGAGATGTTCCCGGTAGGCTGTAAGAGCACTGTCCAGAGCGAGTGGTTTCTTAGGTTCCCAAAGAGCTGGAAGCATGATGCTGTGGGGCCCAACTCGCCCTTTGGAAAGAAGCCTGCACGTTGTGCCTTTCAGCTCTAGGGCAAAGTAGCACACCTAGAGCAGAAGTCCTACTTCAGCCAGATCAGGCCTGCAAAGAAACTGCGTTTCACAGGCCTTTGGAAGAGATGTTCCCGGTACGCTGTAAGAGCACTGTGCAGAGCGAGTGGTTTCTTAGCTTCCCAAAGAGCTGGAAGCAAGATGCTGTGGGGCCCAACTGGCCCTTTGGAAAGAAGCCTGCACGTTGTGCCTTTCAGCTCTAAGGCAATGGAGCACACCCAGAGCAGAAGTCCTACTTCAGCCAGATCAGGCCTGCAAAGAAACTGCGTTTCACAGGCCTTTGGAAGAGATGTTCCCACTAGGCTGTAAGAGCACTGTGCAGAGCCAGTCGTTTCTTAGCTTCCCAAAGAGCTGGAAGCAAGATGCTGTGGGGCCCAACTCGCCCTTTGGAAAGAAGCCTACACGTTCTGCCTTTCAGCTCTAGGGCAAAGTAGCACACCCAGAGCAGAAGTCCTACTTCAGCCAGATCAGGCCTGCAAAGAAACTGCGTTTCACAGGCCTTTGGAAGAGATGTTCCCGGTAGGCTCTAAGAGCACTGTGCAGAGCGAGTGGTTTCTTAGCTTCCCAAAGAGCTGGAAGCAAGATGGTGTGGGGCCCAACTCGCCCTTTGGAAAGAAGCCTGCACGTTGTGCCTTTCAGCTCTAGGGCAAAGTAGCACACCCAGAGCAGAAGTCCTACTTCAGCCAGATCAGGCCTGCCAAGAAACTGCGTTTCACAGGCCTTTGGAAGAGATGTTCCCGGTAGGCTGTAAGAGCACTGTGCAGAGCGAGTGGTTTCTTAGCTTTGCAAAGAGCTGGAAGCAAGATGCTGTGGGGCCCAACTCGCCCTTTGGAAAGAAGCCTGCACGTTGTGCATTTCAGCTCTAAGGCATTGTAGCACACCCAGAGCAGAAGTCCTACTTCAGCCAGATCAGGCCTGCAAAGAAACTGCGTTTCACAGGCCTTTGGAAGAGATGTTCCCGGTAGGCTGTAAGAGCACTGTGCAGAGCGAGTGGTTTCATAGCTTCCCAAAGAGCTGGAAGCAAGATGCTGTGGGGCCCAACTCGCCCTTTGGAAAGAAGCCTGCACGTTGTGCCTTTCAGCTCTAGGGCAATGTAGCACACCCAGAGCAGAAGTCCTACTTCAGCCAGATCAGGCCTGCAAAGAAACTGCGTTTCACAGGCCTTTGGAAGAGATGTTCCCGGTAGGCTGTAAGAGCACTGTGCAGAGCGAGTATTTTCTTAGCTTCCCAAAGAGCTGGAAGCAAGATGCTGTGGGGCCCAACTCGCCCTTTGGAAAGAAGCCTGCACGTTGTGCCTTTCAGCTCTAGGGCAATGTAGCACACCCAGAGCAGAAGTCCTACTTCAGCCAGATCAGGCCTGCAAAGAAACTGCGTTTCACAGGCCTTTGGAAGAGATGTTCCCGGTAGGCTGTAAGAGCACTGTGCAGAGCGAGTTGTTTCTTAGCTTCCCAAAGAGCTGGAAGCAAGATGCTCTGGGGCCCAACTCGCCCTTTGGAAAGAAGCCTGCACGTTGTGCATTTCAGCTCTAGGGCAAAGTAGCACACCCAGAGCAGAAGTCCTACTTCAGCCAGATCAGGCCTGCAAAGAAACTGCGTTTCACAGGCCTTTGGAAGAGATGTTCCCGGTAGGCTGTAAGAGCACTGTGCAGAGCGAGTTGTTTCTTAGCTTCCCAAAGAGCTGGAAGCAAGATGCTGTGGGGCCCAACTCGCCCTTTGGAAAGAAGCCTGCACGTTGTGCCTTTCAGCTCTAGGGCAATGTAGCACACCCAGAGCAGAAGTCCTACTTCAGCCAGATCAGGCCTGCAAAGAAACTGCGTTTCAGAGGCCTTTGGAAGAGATGTTCCCGGTAGGCTGTAAGAGCACTGTGCAGAGCGAGTGGTTTCTTAGCTTCCCAAAGAGCTGGAAGCAAGATGCTGTGGGGCCCAACTCGCCCTTTGGAAAGAAGCCTGCACGTTGTGCCTTACAGCTCTAGGGCAAAGTAGCACACCCAGAGCAGAAGTCCTACTTCAGCCAGATCAGGCCTGCAAAGAAACTGCGTTTCACAGGCCTTTGGAAGAGATGTTCCCGGTAGGCTGTAAGAGCACTGTGCAGAGCGAGTGGTTTCTTAGCTTCCCAAAGAGCTGGAAGCAAGATGCTGTGGGGCCCAACTCGCCCTTTGGAAAGAAGCCTGCACGTTGTGCCTTTCAGCTCTAGGGCAAAGTAGCACACCCAGAGCAGAAGTCCTACTTCAGCCAGATCAGGCCTGCAAAGAAACTGCGTTTCACAGGCCTTTGGAAGAGATGTTCCCGGTAGGCTGTAAGAGCACTGTGCAGAGCGAGTTGTTTCTTAGCTTCCCAAAGAGCTGGAAGCAAGATGCTGTGGGGCCCAACTCGCACTTTGGAAAGAAGCCTGCACGTTGTGCCTTTCAGCTCTAGGGCAATGTAGCACACCCAGAGCAGAAGTCCTACTTCAGCCAGATCAGGCCTGCAAAGAAACTGCGTTTCACAGGCCTTTGGAAGAGATGTTCCCGGTAGGCTGTAAGAGCACTGTCCAGAGCGAGTGGTTTCTTAGCTTCCCAAAGAGCTGGAAGCAAGATGCTGTGGGGCCCAACTCGCCCTTTGGAAAGAAGCCTGCACGTTGTGCCTTTCAGCTCTAGGGCAAAGTAGCACACCCAGAGCAGAAGTCCTACTTCAGCCAGATCAGGCCTGCAAAGAAACTGCGTTTCACAGGCCTTTGGAAGAGATGTTCCCGGTAGGCTGTAAGAGCACTGTGCAGAGCGAGTGGTTTCTTAGCTTCCCAAAGAGCTGGAAGCAAGATGCTGTGGGGCCCAACTCGCCCTTTGGAAAGAAGCCTGCACGTTGTGCCTTTCAGCTCTAGGGCAAAGTAGCACACCCAGAGCAGAAGTCCTAATTCAGCCAGATCAGGCCTGCAAAGAAACTGCGTTTCACAGGCCTTTGGAAGAGATGTTCCCGGTAGGCTGTAAGAGCACTGTGCAGAGCGAGTTGTTTCTTAGCTTCCCAAAGAGCTGGAAGCAAGATGCTGTGGGGCCCAACTCACCCTTTGAAAGAAGCCTGCACGTTGTGCCTTTCAGCTCTAGGGCAATGTAGCACACCCAGAGCAGAAGTCCTACTTCAGCCAGATCAGGCCTGCAAAGAAACTGCGTTTCACAGGCCTTTGGAAGAGATGTTCCCGGTAGGCTGTAAGAGCACTGTGCAGAGCGAGTGGTTTCTTAGGTTCCCAAAGAGCTGGAAGCAAGATGCTGTGGGGCCCAACTCGCCCTTTGGAAAGAAGCCTGCACGTTGTGCCTTTCAGCTCTAGGGCAAAGTAGCACACCCAGAGCAGAAGTCCTACTTCAGCCAGATCAGGCCTGCAAAGAAACTGCGTTTCACAGGCCTTTGGAAGAGATGTTCCCGGTAGGCTGTAAGAGCACTGTGCAGAGCGAGTGGTTTCTTAGGTTCCCAAAGAGCTGGAAGCAAGATGCTGTGGGGCCCAACTCGCCCTTTGGAAAGAAGCCTGCACGCTGTGCCTTTCAGCTCTAGGGCAAAGTAGCACACCCAGAGCAGAAGTCCTACTTCAGCCAGATCAGGCCTGCAAAGAAACTGCGTTTCACAGGCCTTTGGAAGAGATGTTCCCGGTAGGCTGTAAGAGCACTGTGCAGAGCGAGTTGTTTCTTAGCTTCCCAAAGAGCTGGAAGCAAGATGCTGTGGGGCCCAACTCGCCCTTTGGACAGAAGCCTGCACGTTGTGCCTTTCAGCTCTAGGGCAGTGTAGCACACCCAGAGCAGAAGTCCTACTTCAGCCAGATCAGGCCTGCAAAGAAACTGCGTTTCACAGGCCTTTGGAAGAGATGTTCCCACTAGGCTGTAAGAGCACTGTCCAGAGCGAGTGGTTTCTTAGCTTCCCAAAGAGCTGGAAGCAAGATGCTGTGGGGCCCAACTCGCCCTTTGGAAAGAAGCCTGCACGTTGTGCCTTTCAGCTCTAGGGCAAAGTAGCACACCCAGAGCAGAAGTCCTACTTCAGCCAGATCAGGCCTGCAAAGAAACTGCGTTTCACAGGCCTTTGGAAGAGATGTTCCCGGTAGGCTGTAAGAGCACTGTGCAGGGCGAGTGGTTTCTTAGCTTCCCAAAGAGCTGGAAGCAAGATGCTGTGGGGCCCAACTCGCCCTTTGGAAAGAAGCCTGCACGTTGTGCCTTTCAGCTCTAGGGCAAAGTAGCACACCCAGAGTAGAAGTCCTAATTCAGCCAGATCAGGCCTGCAAAGAAACTGCGTTTCACAGGCCTTTGGAAGAGATGTTCCCGGTAGGCTGTAAGAGCACTGTGCAGAGCGAGTGGTTTCTTAGCTTCCCAAAGAGCTGGAAGCAAGATACTGTGGGGCCCAACTCGCCCTTTGGAAAGAAGCCTGCACGTTGTGCCTTTCAGCTCTAGGGCAAAGTAGCACACCCAGAGCAGAAGTCCTACTTCAGGCAGATCAGGCCTGCAAAGAGAATGCGTTTCACAGGCCTTTGGAAGAGATGTTCCTGGTAGGCTGTAAGAGCACTGCGCAGAGCGAGTGGTTTCTTAGCTTCCCGAAGAGCTGGAAGCAAGATGCTGTGGGGCCCAACTCGCCCTTTGGAAAGAAGCCTGCACGTTGTCCCTTTCAGCTCTAGGGCAATGTAGCACACCCAGAGCAGAAGTCCTACTTCAGCCAGATCAGGCCTGCAAAGAAACTGCGTTTCACAGGCCTTTGGAAGAGATGTTCCCGGTAGGCTGTAAGAGCACTGTGCAGAGCGAGTTGTTTCTTAGCTTCCCAAAGAGCTGGAAGTAAGATGGTGTGGGGCCCAACTCGCCCTTTGGAAAGAAGCCTGCACGTTGTGCCTTTCAGCTCTAGGGCAATGTAGCACACCCAGAGCAGAAGTCCTACTTCAGCCAGTTCAGGCCTGCAAAGAAACTGCATTTCACAGGCCTTTGGAAGAGATGTTCCCGGTAGGCTGTAAGAGCACTGTGCAGAGCGAGTGGTTTCTTAGCTTCCCAAAGAGCTGGAAGCAAGATGGTGTGGGACCCAACTCGCCCTTTGGAAAGAAGCCTGCACGTTGTGCCTTTCAGCTCTAGGGCAAAGTAGCACACCCAGAGCAGAAGTCCTACTTCAGCCAGATCAGGCCTGCAAAGAAACTGCGTTTCCCAGGCCTTTGGAAGAGATGTTCCCGGTAGGCTGTAAGAGCACTGTGCAGAGCGAGTTGTTTCTTAGCTTCCCAAAGAGCTGGAAGAAAGATGCTGTGGGGCCCAACTCGCCCTTTGGAAAGAAGCCTGCACGTTGTCCCTTTCAGCTCTAGGGCAATGTAGCACACCCAGAGCAGAAGTCCTACTTCAGCCAGATCAGGCCTGCAAAGAAACTGCGTTTCACAGGCCTTTGGAAGAGATGTTCCCACTAGGCTGTAAGAGCACTGTGCAGAGCGAGTTGTTTCTTAGCTTCCCAAAGAGCTGGAAGCAAGATGCTGTGGGGCCCAACTCGCCCTTTGGAAAGAAGCCTGCACGTTGTGCCTTTCAGCTCTAGGGCAAAGTAGCACACCCAGAGCAGAAGTCCTACTTCACCCAGATCAGGCCTGCAAAGAGACTGCGTTTCACAGGCCTTTGGAAGAGATGTTCCCGGTAGGCTGTAAGAGCACTGTGCAGAGCGAGTGGTTTCTTAGCTTCCCAAAGAGCTGGAAGCAAGATGCTGTGGGGCCCAACTGGCCCTTTGGAAAGAAGCCTGCACGTTGTGTCTTTCAGCTCTAAGGCAATGGAGCACACCCAGAGCAGAAGTCCTACTTCAGCCAGATCAGGCCTGCAAAGAAACTGCGTTTCAGAGGCCTTTGGAAGAGATGTTCCCACTAGGCTGTAAGAGCACTGTGCAGAGCGAGTTGTTTCTTAGCTTCCCAAAGAGCTGGAAGCAAGATGCTGTGGGGCCCAACTCGCCCTTTGGAAAGAAGCCTGCACGTCGTGCCTTTCAGCTCTTGGGCAATGTAGCACACCCAGAGCAGAAGTCCTACTTCAGCCAGATCAGGCCTGCCAAGAAACTGCGTTTCACAGGCCTTTGGAAGAGATGTTCCCACTAGGCTGTAAGAGCACTGTGCAGAGCCAGTGGTTTCTTAGCTTCCCAAAGAGCTGGAAGCAAGATGCTGTGGGGCCCAACTCGCCCTTTGGAAAGAAGCCTGCACGTTGTGCCTTTCAGCTCTAGGGCAAAGTAGCACACCCAGAGCAGAAGTCATACTTGAGCCAGATCAGGCCTGCCAAGAAACTGCGTTTCACAGGCCTTTGGAAGAGATGTTCCCGGTAGGCTGTAAGAGCACTGTGCAGAGCGAGTGGTTTCTTAGCTTCCCAAAGAGCTGGAAGCAAGATGCTGTGGGGCCCAACTCGCCCTTTGGAAAGAAGCCTGCACGTTGTGCCTTTCAGCTCTAAGGCAAAGTAGCACACCCAGAGCAGAAGTCCTACTTCAGCCAGATCAGGCCTGCAAAGAAACTGCGTTTCACAGGCCTTTGGAAGAGATGTTCCCGGTAGGCTGTAAGAGCACTGTGCAGAGCGAGTGCTTTCATAGCTTCCCAAAGAGCTGGAAGCAAGATGCTGTGGGGCCCAACTCGCCCTTTGGAAAGAAGCCTGCACGTTGTGCCTTTCAGCTCTAGGGCAAGGTAGCACACCCAGATCAGAAGTCCTACTTCAGCCAGATCAGGCCTGCAAAGAAACTGCGTTTCACAGGCCTTTGGAAGAGATGTTCCCGGTAGGCTGTAAGAGCACTGTGCAGAGCGAGTATTTTCTTAGCTTCCCAAAGAGCTGGAAGCAAGATGCTGTGGGGCCCAACTCGCCCTTTGGAAAGAAGACTGCACGTTGTGCCTTTCAGCTCTAGGGCAATGTAGCACACCCAGAGCAGAAGTCCTACTTCAGCCAGATCAGGGCTGCAAAGAAACTGCGTTTCACAGGCCTTTGGAAGAGATGTTCCCGGTAGGCTGTAAGAGCACTGTGCAGAGCGAGTGGTTTCTTAGCTTCCCAAAGAGCTGGAAGCAAGATGCTGTGGGGCCCAACTCGCCCTTTGGAAAGAAGCCTGCACGTTGTGCCTTTCAGCTCTAGGGCAAAGTAGCACACCCAGAGCAGAAGTCCTACTTCAGCCAGATCAGGCCTGCAAAGAAACTGCGTTTCATAGGCCTTTGGAAGAGATGTTCCCGGTAGGCTGTAAGAGCACTGTGCAGAGCGAGTTGTTTCTTAGCTTCCCAAAGAGCTGGAAGCAAGATGCTGTGGGGCCCAACTCACCCTTTGGAAAGAAGCCTGCACGTTGTGCCTTTCATCTCTAGGGCAATGTAGCACACCCAGAGCAGAAGTCCTACTTCAGCCAGATCAGGCCTGCAAAGAAACTGCGTTTCACAGGCCTTTGGAAGAGATGTTCCCGGTAGGCTGTAAGAGCACTGTGCAGAGCGAGTGGTTTCTTAGCTTCCCAAAGAGCTGGAAGCAAGATGCTGTGGGGCCCAACTCGCCCTTTGGAAAGAAGCCTGCACGTTGTGCCTTTCAGCTCTAGGGCAAAGTAGCACACCCAGAGCAGAAGTCCTACTTCAGCCAGATCAGGCCTGCAAAGAAACTGCGTTTCACAGGCCTTTGGAAGAGATGTTCCCACTAGGCTGTAAGAGCACTGTGCAGAGCGAGTTGTTTCTCAGCTTCCCAAAGAGCTGGAAGCAAGATGCTGTGGGGCCCAACTCGCCCTTTGGAAAGAAGCCTGCACGTTGTGCCTTTCAGCTCTAAGGCAATGGAGCACACCCAGAACAGAAGTCCTACTTCAGCCAGATCAGGCCTGCAAAGAAACTGCGTTTCAGAGGCCTTTGGAAGAGATGTTCCCACTAGGCTGTAAGAGCACTGTGCAGAGCGAGTTGTTTCTTAGCTTCCCAAAGAGCTGGAAGCAAGATGCTGTGGGGCCCAACTCGCCCTTTGGAAAGAAGCCTGCACGTTGTGCCTTTCAGCTCTTGGGCAATGTAGCACACCCAGAGCAGAAGTCCTACTTCAGCCAGATCAGGCCTGCAAAGAAACTGCGTTTCACAGGCCTTTGGAAGAGATGTTCCCACTAGGCTGTAAGAGCACTGTGCAGAGCGAGTGGTTTCTTAGCTTCCCAAAGAGCTGGAAGCAAGATGCTGTGGGGCCCAACTCGCCCTTTGGAAAGAAGCCTGCACGTTGTGCCTTTCAGCTCTAGGGCAAAGTAGCACACACAGAGCAGAAGTCCTACTTCAGCCAGATCAGGCCTGCAAAGAAACTGCGTTTCACAGGCCTTTGGAAGAGATGTTCCCGGTACGCTGTAAGAGCACTGTGCAGAGCGAGTTGTTTCTTAGCTTCCCAAAGAGCTGGAAGCAAGATGCTGTGGGGCCCAACTCGCCCTTTGGAAAGAAGCCTGCACGTTGTGCCTTTCAGCTCTAGGGCAATGTAGCACACCCAGAGCAGAAGTCCTACTTCAGCCAGATCAGGCCTGCAAAGAAACTGCGTTTCACAGGCCTTTGGAAGAGATGTTCCCGGTAGGCTGTAAGAGCACTGTCCAGAGCGAGT
Source organism: Equus caballus (assembly GCF_041296265.1). Classification (NCBI taxonomy): domain Eukaryota; kingdom Metazoa; phylum Chordata; class Mammalia; order Perissodactyla; family Equidae; genus Equus; species Equus caballus. The sequence goes on from NC_091695.1 coordinate 22,672,552, forward strand.
GGTTTCTTAGCTTCCCAAAGAGCTGGAAGCAAGATGCTGTGGGGCCCAACTCGCCCTTTGGAAAGAAGCCTGCACGTTGTGCCTTTCAGCTCTAGGACAAAGTAGCACACCCAGAGCAGAAGTCCTACTTCAGCCAGATCAGGCCTGCAAAGAAACTGCGTTTCACAGGCCTTTGGAAGAGATGTTCCCGGTAGGCTGTAAGAGCACTGTGCAGAGCGAGTGGTTTCTTAGCTTCCCAAAGAGCTGGAAGCAAGATGCTGTGGGGCCCAACTCGCCCTTTGGAAAGAAGCCTGCACGTTGTGCCTTTCAGCTCTAGGGCAAAGTAGCACACCCAGAGCAGAAGTCCTACTTCAGCCAGATCAGGCCTGCAAAGAAACTGCGTTTCACAGGCCTTTGGAAGAGATGTTCCCGGTAGGCTGTAAGAGCACTGTGCAGAGCGAGATGTTTCTTAGCTTCCCAAAGAGCTGGAAGCAAGATGCTGTGGGGCCCAACTCACCCTTTGGAAAGAAGCCTGCACGTTGTGCCTTTCAGCTCTAGGGCAATGTAGCACACCCAGAGCAGAAGTCCTACTTCAGCCAGATCAGGCCTGCAAAGAAACTGCGTTTCACAGGCCTTTGGAAGAGATGTTCCCGGTAGGCTGTAAGAGCACAGTCCAGAGCGAGTGGTTTCTTAGCTTCCCAAAGAGCTGGAAGCAAGATGCTGTGGGGCCCAACTCGCCCTTTGGAAAGAAGCCTGCACGTTGTGCCTTTCAGCTCTAGGGCAAAGTAGCACACCCAGAGCAGAAGTCCTACTTCAGCCAGATCAGGCCTGCAAAGAATCTGCGTTTCACAGGCCTTTGGAAGAGATGTTCCCGGTAGGCTGTAAGAGCACTGTGCAGAGCGAGTGGTTTCTTAGCTTCCCAAAGAGCTGGAAGCAAGATGCTGTGGGGCCCAACTGGCCCTTTGGAAAGAAGCCTGCACGTTGTGCCTTTCAGCTCTAAGGCAAAGTAGCACACCCAGAGCAGAAGTCCTACTTCAGCCAGATCAAGCCTGCAAAGAAACTGCGTTTCACAGGCCTTTGGAAGAGATGTTCCCGGTAGGCTGTAAGAGCACTGTGCAGAGCGAGTTGTTTCTTAGCTTCCCAAAGAGCTGGAAGCAAGATGCTGTGGGGCCCAACTCACCCTTTGGAAAGAAGGCTGCACGTTGTGCCTTTCAGCTCTAGGGCAAGGTAGCACACCCAGAGCAGAAGTCCTACTTCAGCCAGATCAGGCCTGCAAAGAAACTGCGTTTCACAGGACTTGGGAAGAGATGTTCCCGGTAGGCTGTAAGAGCACTGTCCAGAGCGAGTGGTTTCTTAGCTTCCCAAAGAGCTGGAAGCAAGATGCTGTGGGGCCCAAGTCGCCCTTTGGAAAGAAGCCTGCACGTTGTGCCTTTCAGCTCTAGGGCAAAGTAGCACACCCAGAGCAGAAGTCCTACTTCAGCCAGATCAGGCCTGCAAAGAAACTGCGTTTCACAGGCCTTTGGAAGAGATGTTCCCGGTAGGCTGTAAGAGCACTGTGCAGAGCGAGTTGTTTCTTAGCTTCCCAAAGAGCTGGAAGCAAGATGCTGTGGGGCCCAACTCACCCTTTGGAAAGAAGCCTGCACGTTGTGCCTTTCAGCTCTAGGGCAATGTAGCACACCCAGAGCAGAAGTCCTACTTCAGCCAGATCAGGCCTGCAAAGAAACTGCGTTTCACAGGCCTTTGGAAGAGATGTTCCCGGTAGGCTGTAAGAGCACTGTCCAGAGCGAGTGGTTTCTTAGGTTCCCAAAGAGCTGGAAGCATGATGCTGTGGGGCCCAACTCGCCCTTTGGAAAGAAGCCTGCACGTTGTGCCTTTCAGCTCTAGGGCAAAGTAGCACACCTAGAGCAGAAGTCCTACTTCAGCCAGATCAGGCCTGCAAAGAAACTGCGTTTCACAGGCCTTTGGAAGAGATGTTCCCGGTACGCTGTAAGAGCACTGTGCAGAGTGAGTGGTTTCTTAGCTTCCTAAAGAGCTGGAAGCAAGATGCTGTGGGGCCCAACTGGCCCTTTGGAAAGAAGCCTGCACGTTGTGCCTTTCAGCTCTAAGGCAATGGAGCACACCCAGAGCAGAAGTCCTACTTCAGCCAGATCAGGCCTGCAAAGAAACTGCGTTTCACAGGCCTTTGGAAGAGATGTTCCCACTAGGCTGTAAGAGCACTGTGCAGAGCCAGTGGTTTCTTAGCTTCCCAAAGAGCTGGAAGCAAGATGCTGTGGGGCCCAACTCGCCCTTTGGAAAGAAGCCTACACGTTCTGCCTTTCAGCTCTAGGGCAAAGTAGCACACCCAGAGCAGAAGTCCTACTTCAGCCAGATCAGGCCTGCAAAGAAACTGCGTTTCACAGGCCTTTGGAAGAGATGTTCCCGGTAGGCTGTAAGAGCACTGTGCAGAGCGAGTTGTTTCTTAGCTTCCCAAAGAGCTGGAAGCAAGATGCTGTGGGGCCCAACTCACCCTTTGGAAAGAAGGCTGCACGTTGTGCCTTTCAGCTCTAGGGCAAGGTAGCACACCCAGAGCAGAAGTCCTACTTCAGCCAGATCAGGCCTGCAAAGAAACTGCGTTTCACAGGACTTGGGAAGAGATGTTCCCGGTAGGCTGTAAGAGCACTGTCCAGAGCGAGTGGTTTCTTAGCTTCCCAAAGAGCTGGAAGCAAGATGCTGTGGGGCCCAAGTCGCCCTTTGGAAAGAAGCCTGCACGTTGTGCCTTTCAGCTCTAGGGCAAAGTAGCACACCCAGAGCAGAAGTCCTACTTCAGCCAGATCAGGCCTGCAAAGAAACTGCGTTTCACAGGCCTTTGGAAGAGATGTTCCCGGTAGGCTGTAAGAGCACTGTGCAGAGCGAGTTGTTTCTTAGCTTCCCAAAGAGCTGGAAGCAAGATGCTGTGGGGCCCAACTCACCCTTTGGAAAGAAGCCTGCACGTTGTGCCTTTCAGCTCTAGGGCAATGTAGCACACCCAGAGCAGAAGTCCTACTTCAGCCAGATCAGGCCTGCAAAGAAACTGCGTTTCACAGGCCTTTGGAAGAGATGTTCCCGGTAGGCTGTAAGAGCACTGTCCAGAGCGAGTGGTTTCTTAGGTTCCCAAAGAGCTGGAAGCATGATGCTGTGGGGCCCAACTCGCCCTTTGGAAAGAAGCCTGCACGTTGTGCCTTTCAGCTCTAGGGCAAAGTAGCACACCTAGAGCAGAAGTCCTACTTCAGCCAGATCAGGCCTGCAAAGAAACTGCGTTTCACAGGCCTTTGGAAGAGATGTTCCCGGTACGCTGTAAGAGCACTGTGCAGAGTGAGTGGTTTCTTAGCTTCCTAAAGAGCTGGAAGCAAGATGCTGTGGGGCCCAACTGGCCCTTTGGAAAGAAGCCTGCACGTTGTGCCTTTCAGCTCTAAGGCAATGGAGCACACCCAGAGCAGAAGTCCTACTTCAGCCAGATCAGGCCTGCAAAGAAACTGCGTTTCACAGGCCTTTGGAAGAGATGTTCCCACTAGGCTGTAAGAGCACTGTGCAGAGCCAGTGGTTTCTTAGCTTCCCAAAGAGCTGGAAGCAAGATGCTGTGGGGCCCAACTCGCCCTTTGGAAAGAAGCCTACACGTTCTGCCTTTCAGCTCTAGGGCAAAGTAGCACACCCAGAGCAGAAGTCCTACTTCAGCCAGATCAGGCCTGCAAAGAAACTGCGTTTCACAGGCCTTTGGAAGAGATGTTCCCGGTAGGCTGTAAGAGCACTGTGCAGAGCGAGTGGTTTCTTAGCTTCCCAAAGAGCTGGAAGCAAGATGCTGTGGGGCCCAACTCGCCCTTTGGAAAGAAGCCTGCACGTTGTGCCTTTCAGCTCTAAGGCAAAGTAGCACACCCAGAGCAGAAGTCCTACTTCAGCCAGATCAGGCCTGCAAAGAAACTGCGTTTCACAGGCCTTTGGAAGAGATGTTCCCGGTAGGCTGTAACAGCACTGTGCAGAGCGAGTGGTTTCATAGCTTCCCAAAGAGCTGGAAGCAAGATGCTGTGGGGCCCAACTCGCCCTTTGGAAAGAAGCCTGCACGTTGTGCCTTTCAGCTCTAGGGCAAAGTAGCACACCCAGATCAGAAGTCCTACTTCAGCCAGATCAGGCCTGCAAAGAAACTGCGTTTCACAGGCCTTTGGAAGAGATGTTCCCGGTAGGCTGTAAGAGCACTGTGCAGAGCGAGTATTTTCTTAGCTTCCCAAAGAGCTGGAAGCAAGATGCTGTGGGCCCAACTCGCCCTTTGGAAAGAAGCCTGCACGTTGTGCCTTTCAGCTCTAGGGCAATGTAGCACACCCAGAGCAGAAGTCCTACTTCAGCCAGATCAGGCCTGCAAAGAAACTGCGTTTCACAGGCCTTTGGAAGAGATGTTCCCGGTACGCTGTAAGAGCACTGTCCAGAGCGAGTGGTTTCTTAGGTTCCCAAAGAGCTGGAAGCAAGATGCTGTGGGGCCCAACTCGCCCTTTGGAAAGAAGCCTGCACGTTGTGCCTTTCAGCTCTAGGGCAAAGTAGCACACCTAGAGCAGAAGTCCTACTTCAGCCAGATCAGGCCTGCAAAGAAACTGCGTTTCACAGGCCTTTGGAAGAGATGTTCCCGGTACGCTGTAAGAGCACTGTGCAGAGCGAGTGGTTTCTTAGCTTCCCAAAGAGCTGGAAGCAAGATGCTGTGGGGCCCAACTGGCCCTTTGGAAAGAAGCCTGCACGTTGTGCCTTTCAGCTCTAAGGCAATGGAGCACACCCAGAGCAGAAGTCCTACTTCAGCCAGATCAGGCCTGCAAAGAAACTGCGTTTCACAGGCCTTTGGAAGAGATGTTCCCACTAGGCTGTAAGAGCACTGTGCAGAGCCAGTCGTTTCTTAGCTTCCCAAAGAGCTGGAAGCAAGATGCTGTGGGGCCCAACTCGCCCTTTGGAAAGAAGCCTACACGTTCTGCCTTTCAGCTCTAGGGCAAAGTAGCACACCCAGAGCAGAAGTCCTACTTCAGCCAGATCAGGCCTGCAAAGAAACTGCGTTTCACAGGCCTTTGGAAGAGATGTTCCCGGTAGGCTGTAAGAGCACTGTGCAGAGCGAGTGGTTTCTTAGCTTCCCAAAGAGCTGGAAGCAAGATGCTGTTGGGCCCAACTCGCCCTTTGGAAAGAAGCCTGCACGTTGTGCCTTTCAGCTCTAGGGCAAAGTAGCACACCCAGAGCAGAAGTCCTACTTCAGCCAGATCAGGCCTGCCAAGAAACTGCGTTTCACAGGCCTTTGGAAGAGATGTTCCCGGTAGGCTGTAAGAGCACTGTGCAGAGCGAGTGGTTTCTTAGCTTTGCAAAGAGCTGGAAGCAAGATGCTGTGGGGCCCAACTCGCCCTTTGGAAAGAAGCCTGCACGTTGTGCATTTCAGCTCTAAGGCAAAGTAGCACACCCAGAGCAGAAGTCCTACTTCAGCCAGATCAGGCCTGCAAAGAACCTGCCTTTCACAGGCCTTTGGAAGAGATGTTCCCGGTAGGCTGTAAGAGCACTGTGCAGAGCGAGTGGTTTCATAGCTTCCCAAAGAGCTGGAAGCAAGATGCTGTGGGGCCCAACTCGCCCTTTGGAAAGAAGCCTGCACGTTGTGCCTTTCAGCTCTAGGGCAATGTAGCACACCCAGAGCAGAAGTCCTACTTCAGCCAGATCAGGCCTGCAAAGAAACTGCGTTTCACAGGCCTTTGGAAGAGATGTTCCCGGTAGGCTGTAAGAGCACTGTGCAGAGCGAGTATTTTCTTAGCTTCCCAAAGAGCTGGAATCAAGATGCTGTGGGGCCAAACTCGCCCTTTGGAAAGAAGCCTGCACGTTGTGCCTTTCAGCTCTAGGGCAATGTAGCACACCCAGAGAAGAAGTCCTACTTCAGCCAGATCAGGCCTGCCAGGAAACTGCGTTTCACAGGCCTTTGGAAGAGATGTTCCCGGTAGGCTGTAAGAGCACTGTGCAGAGCGAGTTGTTTCTTAGCTTCCCAAAGAGCTGGAAGCAAGATGCTCTGGGGCCCAACTCGCACTTTGGAAAGAAGCCTGCACGTTGTGCATTTCAGCTCTAGGGCAAAGTAGCACACCCAGAGCAGAAGTCCTACTTCAGCCAGATCAGGCCTGCAAAGAAACTGCGTTTCACAGGCCTTTGGAAGAGATGTTCCCGGTAGGCTGTAAGAGCACTGTGCAGAGCGAGTTGTTTCTTAGCTTCCCAAAGAGCTGGAAGCAAGATGCTGTGGGGCCCAACTCGCCCTTTGGAAAGAAGCCTGCACGTTGTGCCTTTCAGCTCTAGGGCAATGTAGCACACCCAGAGCAGAAGTCCTACTTCAGCCAGATCAGGCCTGCAAAGAAACTGCGTTTCAGAGGCCTTTGGAAGAGATGTTCCCGGTAGGCTGTAAGAGCACTGTCCAGAGCGAGTGGTTTCTTAGCTTCCCAAAGAGCTGGAAGCAAGATGCTGTGGGGCCCAACTCGCCCTTTGGAAAGAAGCCTGCACGTTGTGCCTTACAGCTCTAGGGCAAAGTAGCACACCCAGAGCAGAAGTCCTACTTCAGCCAGATCAGGCCTGCAAAGAAACTGCGTTTCACAGGCCTTTGGAAGAGATGTTCCCGGTAGGCTGTAAGAGCACTGTGCAGAGCGAGTGGTTTCTTAGCTTCCCAAAGAGCTGGAAGCAAGATGCTGTGGGGCCCAACTCGCCCTTTGGAAAGAAGCCTGCACGTTGTGCCTTTCAGCTCTAGGGCAAAGTAGCACACCCAAAGCAGAAGTCCTACTTCAGCCAGATCAGGCCTGCAAAGAAACTGCGTTTCACAGGCCTTTGGAAGAGATGTTCCCGGTAGGCTGTAAGAGCACTGTGCAGAGCGAGTTGTTTCTTAGCTTCCCAAAGAGCTGGAAGCAAGATGCTGTGGGGCCCAACTCACCCTTTGGAAAGAAGCCTGCACGTTGTGCCTTTCAGCTCTAGGGCAATGTAGCACACCCAGAGCAGAAGTCCTACTTCAGCCAGATCAGGCCTGCAAAGAAACTGCGTTTCACAGGCCTTTGGAAGAGATGTTCCCGGTAGGCTGTAAGAGCACTGTCCAGAGCGAGTGGTTTCTTAGCTTCCCAAAGAGCTGGAAGCAAGATGCTGTGGGGCCCAACTCGCCCTTTGGAAAGAAGCCTGCACGTTGTGCCTTTCAGCTCTAGGGCAAAGTAGCACACCCAGAGCAGAAGTCCTACTTCAGCCAGATCAGGCCTGCAAAGAAACTGCGTTTCACAGGCCTTTGGAAGAGATGTTCCCGGTAGGCTGTAAGAGCACTGTGCAGAGCGAGTGGTTTCTTAGCTTCCCAAAGAGCTGGAAGCAAGATGCTGTGGGGCCCAACTCGCCCTTTGGAAAGAAGCCTGCACGTTGTGCCTTTCAGCTCTAGGGCAAAGTAGCACACCCAGAGCAGAAGTCCTAATTCAGCCAGATCAGGCCTGCAAAGAAACTGCGTTTCACAGGCCTTTGGAAGAGATGTTCCCGGTAGGCTGTAAGAGCACTGTGCAGAGCGAGTTGTTTCTTAGCTTCCCAAAGAGCTGGAAGCAAGATGCTGTGGGGCCCAACTCACCCTTTGAAAGAAGCCTGCACGTTGTGCCTTTCAGCTCTAGGGCAATGTAGCACACCCAGAGCAGAAGTCCTACTTCAGCCAGATCAGGCCTGCAAAGAAACTGCGTTTCACAGGCCTTTGGAAGAGATGTTCCCGGTAGGCTGTAAGAGCACTGTGCAGAGCGAGTGGTTTCTTAGGTTCCCAAAGAGCTGGAAGCAAGATGCTGTGGGGCCCAACTCGCCCTTTGGAAAGAAGCCTGCACGTTGTGCCTTTCAGCTCTAGGGCAAAGTAGCACACCCAGAGCAGAAGTCCTACTTCAGCCAGATCAGGCCTGCAAAGAAACTGCGTTTCACAGGCCTTTGGAAGAGATGTTCCCGGTACGCTGTAAGAGCACTGTGCAGAGCGAGTGGTTTCTTAGCTTCCCAAAGAGCTGGAAGCAAGATGCTGTGGGGCCCAACTGGCCCTTTGGAAAGAAGCCTGCACGTTGTGCCTTTCAGCTCTAAGGCAATGGAGCACACCCAGAGCAGAAGTCCTACTTCAGCCAGATCAGGCCTGCAAAGAAACTGCGTTTCACAGGCCTTTGGAAGAGATGTTCCCACTAGGCTGTAAGAGCACTGTGCAGAGCCAGTCGTTTCTTAGCTTCCCAAAGAGCTGGAAGCAAGATGCTGTGGGGCCCAACTCGCCCTTTGGAAAGAAGCCTACACGTTCTGCCTTTCAGCTCTAGGGCAAAGTAGCACACCCAGAGCAGAAGTCCTACTTCAGCCAGATCAGGCCTGCAAAGAAACTGCGTTTCACAGGCCTTTGGAAGAGATGTTCCCGGTAGGCTGTAAGAGCACTGTGCAGAGCGAGTGGTTTCTTAGCTTCCCAAAGAGCTGGAAGCAAGATGCTGTTGGGCCCAACTCGCCCTTTGGAAAGAAGCCTGCACGTTGTGCCTTTCAGCTCTAGGGCAAAGTAGCACACCCAGAGCAGAAGTCCTACTTCAGCCAGATCAGGCCTGCCAAGAAACTGCGTTTCACAGGCCTTTGGAAGAGATGTTCCCGGTAGGCTGTAAGAGCACTGTGCAGAGCGAGTGGTTTCTTAGCTTTGCAAAGAGCTGGAAGCAAGATGCTGTGGGGCCCAACTCGCCCTTTGGAAAGAAGCCTGCACGTTGTGCATTTCAGCTCTAAGGCAAAGTAGCACACCCAGAGCAGAAGTCCTACTTCAGCCAGATCAGGCCTGCAAAGAACCTGCCTTTCACAGGCCTTTGGAAGAGATGTTCCCGGTAGGCTGTAAGAGCACTGTGCAGAGCGAGTGGTTTCATAGCTTCCCAAAGAGCTGGAAGCAAGATGCTGTGGGGCCCAACTCGCCCTTTGGAAAGAAGCCTGCACGTTGTGCCTTTCAGCTCTAGGGCAATGTAGCACACCCAGAGCAGAAGTCCTACTTCAGCCAGATCAGGCCTGCAAAGAAACTGCGTTTCACAGGCCTTTGGAAGAGATGTTCCCGGTAGGCTGTAAGAGCACTGTGCAGAGCGAGTATTTTCTTAGCTTCCCAAAGAGCTGGAATCAAGATGCTGTGGGGCCAAACTCGCCCTTTGGAAAGAAGCCTGCACGTTGTGCCTTTCAGCTCTAGGGCAATGTAGCACACCCAGAGAAGAAGTCCTACTTCAGCCAGATCAGGCCTGCCAGGAAACTGCGTTTCACAGGCCTTTGGAAGAGATGTTCCCGGTAGGCTGTAAGAGCACTGTGCAGAGCGAGTTGTTTCTTAGCTTCCCAAAGAGCTGGAAGCAAGATGCTCTGGGGCCCAACTCGCACTTTGGAAAGAAGCCTGCACGTTGTGCATTTCAGCTCTAGGGCAAAGTAGCACACCCAGAGCAGAAGTCCTACTTCAGCCAGATCAGGCCTGCAAAGAAACTGCGTTTCACAGGCCTTTGGAAGAGATGTTCCCGGTAGGCTGTAAGAGCACTGTGCAGAGCGAGTTGTTTCTTAGCTTCCCAAAGAGCTGGAAGCAAGATGCTGTGGGGCCCAACTCGCCCTTTGGAAAGAAGCCTGCACGTTGTGCCTTTCAGCTCTAGGGCAATGTAGCACACCCAGAGCAGAAGTCCTACTTCAGCCAGATCAGGCCTGCAAAGAAACTGCGTTTCAGAGGCCTTTGGAAGAGATGTTCCCGGTAGGCTGTAAGAGCACTGTCCAGAGCGAGTGGTTTCTTAGCTTCCCAAAGAGCTGGAAGCAAGATGCTGTGGGGCCCAACTCGCCCTTTGGAAAGAAGCCTGCACGTTGTGCCTTACAGCTCTAGGGCAAAGTAGCACACCCAGAGCAGAAGTCCTACTTCAGCCAGATCAGGCCTGCAAAGAAACTGCGTTTCACAGGCCTTTGGAAGAGATGTTCCCGGTAGGCTGTAAGAGCACTGTGCAGAGCGAGTGGTTTCTTAGCTTCCCAAAGAGCTGGAAGCAAGATGCTGTGGGGCCCAACTCGCCCTTTGGAAAGAAGCCTGCACGTTGTGCCTTTCAGCTCTAGGGCAAAGTAGCACACCCAAAGCAGAAGTCCTACTTCAGCCAGATCAGGCCTGCAAAGAAACTGCGTTTCACAGGCCTTTGGAAGAGATGTTCCCGGTAGGCTGTAAGAGCACTGTGCAGAGCGAGTTGTTTCTTAGCTTCCCAAAGAGCTGGAAGCAAGATGCTGTGGGGCCCAACTCACCCTTTGGAAAGAAGCCTGCACGTTGTGCCTTTCAGCTCTAGGGCAATGTAGCACACCCAGAGCAGAAGTCCTACTTCAGCCAGATCAGGCCTGCAAAGAAACTGCGTTTCACAGGCCTTTGGAAGAGATGTTCCCGGTAGGCTGTAAGAGCACTGTCCAGAGCGAGTGGTTTCTTAGCTTCCCAAAGAGCTGGAAGCAAGATGCTGTGGGGCCCAACTCGCCCTTTGGAAAGAAGCCTGCACGTTGTGCCTTTCAGCTCTAGGGCAAAGTAGCACACCCAGAGCAGAAGTCCTACTTCAGCCAGATCAGGCCTGCAAAGAAACTGCGTTTCACAGGCCTTTGGAAGAGATGTTCCCGGTAGGCTGTAAGAGCACTGTGCAGAGCGAGTGGTTTCTTAGCTTCCCAAAGAGCTGGAAGCAAGATGCTGTGGGGCCCAACTCGCCCTTTGGAAAGAAGCCTGCACGTTGTGCCTTTCAGCTCTAGGGCAAAGTAGCACACCCAGAGCAGAAGTCCTAATTCAGCCAGATCAGGCCTGCAAAGAAACTGCGTTTCACAGGCCTTTGGAAGAGATGTTCCCGGTAGGCTGTAAGAGCACTGTGCAGAGCGAGTTGTTTCTTAGCTTCCCAAAGAGCTGGAAGCAAGATGCTGTGGGGCCCAACTCACCCTTTGAAAGAAGCCTGCACGTTGTGCCTTTCAGCTCTAGGGCAATGTAGCACACCCAGAGCAGAAGTCCTACTTCAGCCAGATCAGGCCTGCAAAGAAACTGCGTTTCACAGGCCTTTGGAAGAGATGTTCCCGGTAGGCTGTAAGAGCACTGTGCAGAGCGAGTGGTTTCTTAGGTTCCCAAAGAGCTGGAAGCAAGATGCTGTGGGGCCCAACTCGCCCTTTGGAAAGAAGCCTGCACGTTGTGCCTTTCAGCTCTAGGGCAAAGTAGCACACCCAGAGCAGAAGTCCTACTTCAGCCAGATCAGGCCTGCAAAGAAACTGCGTTTCACAGGCCTTTGGAAGAGATGTTCCCGGTAGGCTGTAAGAGCACTGTGCAGAGCGAGTGGTTTCTTAGGTTCCCAAAGAGCTGGAAGCAAGATGCTGTGGGGCCCAACTCGCCCTTTGGAAAGAAGCCTGCACGTTGTGCCTTTCAGCTCTAGGGCAAAGTAGCACACCCAGAGCAGAAGTCCTACTTCAGCCAGATCAGGCCTGCAAAGAAACTGCGTTTCACAGGCCTTTGGAAGAGATGTTCCCGGTAGGCTGTAAGAGCACTGTGCAGAGCGAGTTGTTTCTTAGCTTCCCAAAGAGCTGGAAGCAAGATGCTGTGGGGCCCAACTCGCCCTTTGGACAGAAGCCTGCACGTTGTGCCTTTCAGCTCTAGGGCAGTGTAGCACACCCAGAGCAGAAGTCCTACTTCAGCCAGATCAGGCCTGCAAAGAAACTGCGTTTCACAGGCCTTTGGAAGAGATGTTCCCACTAGGCTGTAAGAGCACTGTCCAGAGCGAGTGGTTTCTTAGCTTCCCAAAGAGCTGGAAGCAAGATGCTGTGGGGCCCAACTCGCCCTTTGGAAAGAAGCCTGCACGTTGTGCCTTTCAGCTCTAGGGCAAAGTAGCACACCCAGAGCAGAAGTCCTACTTCAGCCAGATCAGGCCTGCAAAGAAACTGCGTTTCACAGGCCTTTGGAAGAGATGTTCCCGGTAGGCTGTAAGAGCACTGTGCAGAGCGAGTGGTTTCTTAGCTTCCCAAAGAGCTGGAAGCAAGATGCTGTGGGGCCCAACTCGCCCTTTGGAAAGAAGCCTGCACGTTGTGCCTTTCAGCTCTAGGGCAAAGTAGCACACCCAGAGCAGAAGTCATACTTGAGCCAGATCAGGCCTGCCAAGAAACTGCGTTTCACAGGCCTTTGGAAGAGATGTTCCCGGTAGGCTGTAAGAGCACTGTGCAGAGCGAGTGGTTTCTTAGCTTCCCAAAGAGCTGGAAGCAAGATGCTGTGGGGCCCAACTCGCCCTTTGGAAAGAAGCCTGCACGTTGTGCCTTTCAGCTCTAAGGCAAAGTAGCACACCCAGAGCAGAAGTCCTACTTCAGCCAGATCAGGCCTGCAAAGAAACTGCGTTTCACAGGCCTTTGGAAGAGATGTTCCCGGTAGGCTGTAAGAGCACTGTGCAGAGCGAGTGCTTTCATAGCTTCCCAAAGAGCTGGAAGCAAGATGCTGTGGGGCCCAACTCGCCCTTTGGAAAGAAGCCTGCACGTTGTGCCTTTCAGCTCTAGGGCAAAGTAGCACACGCAGATCAGAAGTCCTACTTCAGCCAGATCAGGCCTGCAAAGAAACTGCGTTTCACAGGCCTTTGGAAGAGATGTTCCCGGTAGGCTGTAAGAGCACTGTGCAGAGCGAGTATTTTCTTAGCTTCCCAAAGAGCTGGAAGCAAGATGCTGTGGGGCCCAACTCGCCCTTTGGAAAGAAGACTGCACGTTGTGCCTTTCAGCTCTAGGGCAATGTAGCACACCCAGAGCAGAAGTCCTACTTCAGCCAGATCAGGCCTGCAAAGAAACTGCGTTTCACAGGCCTTTGGAAGAGATGTTCCCGGTAGGCTGTAAGAGCACTGTGCAGAGCGAGTGGTTTCTTAGCTTCCCAAAGAGCTGGAAGCAAGATGCTGTGGGGCCCAACTCGCCCTTTGGAAAGAAGCCTGCAGGTTGTGCCATTCAGCTCTAGGGCAAAGTAGCACACCCAGAGCAGAAGTCCTACTTCAGCCAGATCAGGCCTGCAAAGAAAATGCGTTTCATAGGCCTTTGGAAGAGATGTTCCCGGTAGGCTGTAAGAGCACTGTGCAGAGCGAGTTGTTTCTTAGCTTCCCAAAGAGCTGGAAGCAAGATGCTGTGGGGCCCAACTCACCCTTTGGAAAGAAGCCTGCACGTTGTGCCTTTCAGCTCTAGGGCAATGTAGCACACCCAGAGCAGAAGTCCTACTTCAGCCAGATCAGGCCTGCAAAGAAACTGCGTTTCACAGGCCTTTGGAAGAGATGTTCCCGGTAGGCTGTAAGAGCACTTTGCAGAGCGAGTGGTTTCTTAGCTTTGCAAAGAGCTGGAAGCAAGATGCTGTGGGGCCCAACTCGCCCTTTGGAAAGAAGCCTGCACGTTGTGCCTTTCAGCTCTAGGGCAAAGTAGCACACCCAGAGCAGAAGTCCTACTTCAGCCAGATCAGGCCTGCAAAGAAACTGCGTTTCACAGGCCTTTGGAAGAGATGTTCCCACTAGGCTGTAAGAGCACTGTGCAGAGCGAGTTGTTTCTTAGCTTCCCAAAGAGCTGGAAGCAAGATGCTGTGGGGCCCAACTCGCCCTTTGGAAAGAAGCCTGCACGTTGTGCCTTTCAGCTCTTGGGCAATGTAGCACACCCAGAGCAGAAGTCCTACTTCAGCCAGATCAGGCCTGCAAAGAAACTGCGTTTCACAGGCCTTTGGAAGAGATGTTCCCACTAGGCTGTAAGAGCACTGTGCAGAGCCAGTGGTTTCTTAGCTTCCCAAAGAGCTGGAAGCAAGATGCTGTGGGGCCCAACTCGCCCTTTGGAAAGAAGCCTGCACGTTGTGCCTTTCAGCTCTAGGGCAAAGTAGCACACCCAGAGCAGAAGTCCTACTTCAGCCAGATCAGGCCTGCAAAGAAACTGCGTTTCACAGGCCTTTGGAAGAGATGTTCCCGGTAGGCTGTAAGAGCACTGTGCAGAGCGAGTTGTTTCTTAGCTTCCCAAAGTGCTGGAAGCAAGATGCTGTGGGGCCCAACTCACCCTTTGGAAAGAAGCCTGCACGTTGTGCCTTTCAGCTCTAGGGCAATGTAGCACACCCAGAGCAGAAGTCCTACTTCAGCCAGATCAGGCCTGCAAAGAAACTGCGTTTCACAGGCCTTTGGAAGAGATGTTCCCGGTAGGCTGTAAGAGCACAGTCCAGAGCGAGTGGTTTCTTAGCTTCCCAAAGAGCTGGAAGCAAGATGCTGTGGGGCCCAACTCGCCCTTTGGAAAGAAGCCTGCACGTTGTGCCTTTCAGCTCTAGGGCAAAGTAGCACACCCAGAGCAGAAGTCCTACTTCAGCCAGATCAGGCCTGCAAAGAAACTGCGTTTCACAGGCCTTTGGAAGAGATGTTCCCGGTAGGCTGTAAGAGCACTGTGCAGAGCGAGTGGTTTCTTAGCTTCCCAAAGAGCTGGAAGCAAGATGCTGTGGGGCCCAACTCGCCCTTTGGAAAGAAGCCTGCACGTTGTGCCTTTCAGCTCTAGGGCAAAGTAGCACACCCAGAGCAGAAGTCCTACTTCAGCCAGATCAGGCCTGCAAAGAAACTGCGTTTCACAGGCCTTTGGAAGAGATGTTCCCGGTAGGCTGTAAGAGCACTGTGCAGAGCGAGTTGTTTCTTAGCTTCCCAAAGAGCTGGAAGCAAGATGCTGTGGGGCCCAACTCACCCTTTGGAAAGAAGCCTGCACGTTGTGCCTTTCAGCTCTAGGGCAATGTAGCACACCCAGAGCAGAAGTCCTACTTCAGCCAGATCAGGCCTGCAAAGAAACTGCGTTTCACAGGCCTTTGGAAGAGATGTTCCCGGTAGGCTGTAAGAGCACTGTCCAGAGCGAGTGGTTTCTTAGCTTCCCAAAGAGCTGGAAGCAAGATGCTGTGGGGCCCAAGTCGCCCTTTGGAAAGAAGCCTGCACGTTGTGCCTTTCAGCTCTAGGGCAAAGTAGCACACCCAGAGCAGAAGTCCTACTTCAGCCAGATCAGGCCTGCAAAGAAACTGCGTTTCACAGGCCTTTGGAAGAGATGTTCCCGGTAGGCTGTAAGAGCACTGTGCAGAGCGAGTTGTTTCTTAGCTTCCCAAAGAGCTGGAAGCAAGATGCTGTGGGGCCCAACTCACCCTTTGGAAAGAAGCCTGCAAGTTGTGCCTTTCAGCTCTAGGGCAATGTAGCACACCCAGAGCAGAAGTCCTACTTCAGCCAGATCAGGCCTGCAAAGAAACTGCGTTTCACAGGCCTTTGGAAGAGATGTTCCCGGTAGGCTGTAAGAGCACTGTCCAGAGCGAGTGGTTTCTTAGGTTCCCAAAGAGCTGGAAGCATGATGCTGTGGGGCCCAACTCGCCCTTTGGAAAGAAGCCTGCACGTTGTGCCTTTCAGCTCTAGGGCAAAGTAGCACACCTAGAGCAGAAGTCCTACTTCAGCCAGATCAGGCCTGCAAAGAAACTGCGTTTCACAGGCCTTTGGAAGAGATGTTCCCGGTACGCTGTAAGAGCACTGTGCAGAGCGAGTGGTTTCTTAGCTTCCCAAAGAGCTGGAAGCAAGATGCTGTGGGGCCCAACTGGCCCTTTGGAAAGAAGCCTGCACGTTGTGCCTTTCAGCTCTAAGGCAATGGAGCACACCCAGAGCAGAAGTCCTACTTCAGCCAGATCAGGCCTGCAAAGAAACTGCGTTTCACAGGCCTTTGGAAGAGATGTTCCCACTAGGCTGTAAGAGCACTGTGCAGAGCCAGTCGTTTCTTAGCTTCCCAAAGAGCTGGAAGCAAGATGCTGTGGGGCCCAACTCGCCCTTTGGAAAGAAGCCTACACGTTCTGCCTTTCAGCTCTAGGGCAAAGTAGCACACCCAGAGCAGAAGTCCTACTTCAGCCAGATCAGGCCTGCAAAGAAACTGCGTTTCACAGGCCTTTGGAAGAGATGTTCCCGGTAGGCTGTAAGAGCACTGTGCAGAGCGAGTGGTTTCTTAGCTTCCCAAAGAGCTGGAAGCAAGATGCTGTTGGGCCCAACTCGCCCTTTGGAAAGAAGCCTGCACGTTGTGCCTTTCAGCTCTAGGGCAAAGTAGCACACCCAGAGCAGAAGTCCTACTTCAGCCAGATCAGGCCTGCCAAGAAACTGCGTTTCACAGGCCTTTGGAAGAGATGTTCCCGGTAGGCTGTAAGAGCACTGTGCAGAGCGAGTGGTTTCTTAGCTTTGCAAAGAGCTGGAAGCAAGATGCTGTGGGGCCCAACTCGCCCTTTGGAAAGAAGCCTGCACGTTGTGCATTTCAGCTCTAAGGCAAAGTAGCACACCCAGAGCAGAAGTCCTACTTCAGCCAGATCAGGCCTGCAAAGAAACTGCGTTTCACAGGCCTTTGGAAGAGATGTTCCCGGTAGGCTGTAAGAGCACTGTGCAGAGCGAGTGGTTTCATAGCTTCCCAAAGAGCTGGAAGCAAGATGCTGTGGGGCCCAACTCGCCCTTTGGAAAGAAGCCTGCACGTTGTGCCTTTCAGCTCTAGGGCAATGTAGCACACCCAGAGCAGAAGTCCTACTTCAGCCAGATCAGGCCTGCAAAGAAACTGCGTTTCACAGGCCTTTGGAAGAGATGTTCCCGGTAGGCTGTAAGAGCACTGTGCAGAGCGAGTATTTTCTTAGCTTCCCAAAGAGCTGGAAGCAAGATGCTGTGGGGCCCAACTCGCCCTTTGGAAAGAAGCCTGCACGTTGTGCCTTTCAGCTCTAGGGCAATGTAGCACACCCAGAGCAGAAGTCCTACTTCAGCCAGATCAGGCCTGCAAAGAAACTGCGTTTCACAGGCCTTTGGAAGAGATGTTCCCGGTAGGCTGTAAGAGCACTGTGCAGAGCGAGTTGTTTCTTAGCTTCCCAAAGAGCTGGAAGCAAGATGCTCTGGGGCCCAACTCGCCCTTTGGAAAGAAGCCTGCACGTTGTGCATTTCAGCTCTAGGGCAAAGTAGCACACCCAGAGCAGAAGTCCTACTTCAGCCAGATCAGGCCTGCAAAGAAACTGCGTTTCACAGGCCTTTGGAAGAGATGTTCCCGGTAGGCTGTAAGAGCACTGTGCAGAGCGAGTTGTTTCTTAGCTTCCCAAAGAGCTGGAAGCAAGATGCTGTGGGGCCCAACTCGCCCTTTGGAAAGAAGCCTGCACGTTGTGCCTTTCAGCTCTAGGGCAATGTAGCACACCCAGAGCAGAAGTCCTACTTCAGCCAGATCAGGCCTGCAAAGAAACTGCGTTTCAGAGGCCTTTGGAAGAGATGTTCCCGGTAGGCTGTAAGAGCACTGTCCAGAGCGAGTGGTTTCTTAGCTTCCCAAAGAGCTGGAAGCAAGATGCTGTGGGGCCCAACTCGCCCTTTGGAAAGAAGCCTGCACGTTGTGCCTTACAGCTCTAGGGCAAAGTAGCACACCCAGAGCAGAAGTCCTACTTCAGCCAGATCAGGCCTGCAAAGAAACTGCGTTTCACAGGCCTTTGGAAGAGATGTTCCCGGTAGGCTGTAAGAGCACTGTGCAGAGCGAGTGGTTTCTTAGCTTCCCAAAGAGCTGGAAGCAAGATGCTGTGGGGCCCAACTCGCCCTTTGGAAAGAAGCCTGCACGTTGTGCCTTTCAGCTCTAGGGCAAAGTAGCACACCCAGAGCAGAAGTCCTACTTCAGCCAGATCAGGCCTGCAAAGAAACTGCGTTTCACAGGCCTTTGGAAGAGATGTTCCCGGTAGGCTGTAAGAGCACTGTGCAGAGCGAGTTGTTTCTTAGCTTCCCAAAGAGCTGGAAGCAAGATGCTGTGGGGCCCAACTCGCCCTTTGGAAAGAAGCCTGCACGTTGTGCCTTTCAGCTCTAGGGCAATGTAGCACACCCAGAGCAGAAGTCCTACTTCAGCCAGATCAGGCCTGCAAAGAAACTGCGTTTCACAGGCCTTTGGAAGAGATGTTCCCGGTAGGCTGTAAGAGCACTGTCCAGAGCGAGTGGTTTCTTAGCTTCCCAAAGAGCTGGAAGCAAGATGCTGTGGGGCCCAACTCGCCCTTTGGAAAGAAGCCTGCACGTTGTGCCTTTCAGCTCTAGGGCAAAGTAGCACACCCAGAGCAGAAGTCCTACTTCAGCCAGATCAGGCCTGCAAAGAAACTGCGTTTCACAGGCCTTTGGAAGAGATGTTCCCGGTAGGCTGTAAGAGCACTGTGCAGAGCGAGTGGTTTCTTAGCTTCCCAAAGAGCTGGAAGCAAGATGCTGTGGGGCCCAACTCGCCCTTTGGAAAGAAGCCTGCACGTTGTGCCTTTCAGCTCTAGGGCAAAGTAGCACACCCAGAGCAGAAGTCCTAATTCAGCCAGATCAGGCCTGCAAAGAAACTGCGTTTCACAGGCCTTTGGAAGAGATGTTCCCGGTAGGCTGTAAGAGCACTGTGCAG
The DNA here is from genome assembly GCF_041296265.1 of Equus caballus. Taxonomy (NCBI): domain Eukaryota; kingdom Metazoa; phylum Chordata; class Mammalia; order Perissodactyla; family Equidae; genus Equus; species Equus caballus. The sequence continues at coordinate 22,690,885 of NC_091695.1, forward strand.
AGCGAGTTGTTTCTTAGCTTCCCAAAGAGCTGGAAGCAAGATGCTGTGGGGCCCAACTCACCCTTTGAAAGAAGCCTGCACGTTGTGCCTTTCAGCTCTAGGGCAATGTAGCACACCCAGAGCAGAAGTCCTACTTCAGCCAGATCAGGCCTGCAAAGAAACTGCGTTTCACAGGCCTTTGGAAGAGATGTTCCCGGTAGGCTGTAAGAGCACTGTGCAGAGCGAGTGGTTTCTTAGGTTCCCAAAGAGCTGGAAGCAAGATGCTGTGGGGCCCAACTCGCCCTTTGGAAAGAAGCCTGCACGTTGTGCCTTTCAGCTCTAGGGCAAAGTAGCACACCCAGAGCAGAAGTCCTACTTCAGCCAGATCAGGCCTGCAAAGAAACTGCGTTTCACAGGCCTTTGGAAGAGATGTTCCCGGTAGGCTGTAAGAGCACTGTGCAGAGCGAGTGGTTTCTTAGGTTCCCAAAGAGCTGGAAGCAAGATGCTGTGGGGCCCAAGTCGCCCTTTGGAAAGAAGCCTGCACGCTGTGACTTTCAGCTCTAGGGCAAAGTAGCACACCCAGAGCAGAAGTCCTACTTCAGCCAGATCAGGCCTGCAAAGAAACTGCGTTTCACAGGCCTTTGGAAGAGATGTTCCCGGTAGGCTGTAAGAGCACTGTGCAGAGCGAGTTGTTTCTTAGCTTCCCAAAGAGCTGGAAGCAAGATGCTGTGGGGCCCAACTCGCCCTTTGGACAGAAGCCTGCACGTTGTGCCTTTCAGCTCTAGGGCAGTGTAGCACACCCAGAGCAGAAGTCCTACTTCAGCCAGATCAGGCCTGCAAAGAAACTGCGTTTCACAGGCCTTTGGAAGAGATGTTCCCACTAGGCTGTAAGAGCACTGTCCAGAGCGAGTGGTTTCTTAGCTTCCCAAAGAGCTGGAAGCAAGATGCTGTGGGGCCCAACTCGCCCTTTGGAAAGAAGCCTGCACGTTGTGCCTTTCAGCTCTAGGGCAAAGTAGCACACCCAGAGCAGAAGTCCTACTTCAGCCAGATCAGGCCTGCAAAGAAACTGCGTTTCACAGGCCTTTGGAAGAGATGTTCCCGGTAGGCTGTAAGAGCACTGTGCAGAGCGAGTGGTTTCTTAGCTTCCCAAAGAGCTGGAAGCAAGATGCTGTGGGGCCCAACTCGCCCTTTGGAAAGAAGCCTGCACGTTGTGCCTTTCAGCTCTAGGGCAAAGTAGCACACCCAGAGCAGAAGTCCTAATTCAGCCAGATCAGGCCTGCAAAGAAACTGCGTTTCACAGGCCTTTGGAAGAGATGTTCCCGGTAGGCTGTAAGAGCACTGTGCAGAGCGAGTGGTTTCTTAGCTTCCCAAAGAGCTGGAAGCAAGATGCTGTGGGGCCCAACTCACCCTTTGGAAAGAAGCCTGCACGTTGTGCCTTTCAGCTCTAGGGCAATGTAGCACACCCAGAGCAGAAGTCCTACTTCAGCCAGATCAGGCCTGCAAAGAAACTGCGTTTCACAGGCCTTTGGAAGAGATGTTCCCGGTAGGCTGTAAGAGCACTGTCCAGAGCGAGTGGTTTCTTAGCTTACCAAAGAGCTGGAAGCAAGATGCTGTGGGGCCCAACTCGCCCTTTGGAAAGAAGCCTGCACGTTGTGCCTTTCAGCTCTAGGGCAAAGTAGCACACCCAGAGCAGAAGTCCTACTTCAGCCAGATCAGGCCTGCAAAGAAACTGCGTTTCACAGGCCTTTGGAAGAGATGTTCCCGGTAGGCTGTAAGAGCACTGTGCAGAGCGAGTGGTTTCTTAGGTTCCCAAAGAGCTGGAAGCAAGATGGTGTGGGGCCCAACTCGCCCTTTGGAAAGAAGCCTGCACGTTGTGCCTTTCAGCTCTAGGGCAAAGTAGCACACCCAGAGCAGAAGTCCTACTTCAGCCAGATCAGGCCTGCAAAGAAACTGCGTTTCACAGGCCTTTGGAAGAGATGTTCCCGGTAGGCTGTAAGAGCACTGTGCAGAGCGAGTGGTTTCTTAGCTTCCCAAAGAGCTGGAAGCAAGATGCTGTGGGGCCCAACTCGCCCTTTGGACTGAAGCCTGCACGTTTTGCCTTTCAGCTCTAGGGCAATGGAGCACACCCAGAGCAGAAGTCCTACTTCAGCCAGATCAGGCCTGCAAAGAAACTGCGTTTCACAGGCCTTTGGAAGAGATGTTCCCGGTAGGCTGTAAGAGCACTGTGCAGAGCGAGTGGTTTCTTAGCTTTGCAAAGAGCTGGAAGCAAGATGCTGTGGGGCCCAACTCGCCCTTTGGAAAGAAGCCTGCACGTTGTGCATTTCAGCTCTAAGGCAAAGTAGCACACCCAGAGCAGAAGTCCTACTTCAGCCAGATCAGGCCTGCAAAGAACCTGCCTTTCACAGGCCTTTGGAAGAGATGTTCCCGGTAGGCTGTAAGAGCACTGTGCAGAGCGAGTGGTTTCTTAGCTTTGCAAAGAGCTGGAAGCAAGATGCTGTGGGGCCCAACTCGCCCTTTGGAAAGAAGCCTGCACGTTGTGCATTTCAGCTCTAAGGCAAAGTAGCACACCCAGAGCAGAAGTCCTACTTCAGCCAGATCAGGCCTGCAAAGAACCTGCCTTTCACAGGCCTTTGGAAGAGATGTTCCCGGTAGGCTGTAAGAGCACTGTGCAGAGCGAGTGGTTTCATAGCTTCCCAAAGAGCTGGAAGCAAGATGCTGTGGGGCCCAACTCGCCCTTTGGAAAGAAGCCTGCACGTTGTGCCTTTCAGCTCTAGGGCAATGTAGCACACCCAGAGCAGAAGTCCTACTTCAGCCAGATCAGGCCTGCAAAGAAACTGCGTTTCACAGGCCTTTGGAAGAGATGTTCCCGGTAGGCTGTAAGAGCACTGTGCAGAGCGAGTATTTTCTTAGCTTCCCAAAGAGCTGGAAGCAAGATGCTGTGGGGCCAAACTCGCCCTTTGGAAAGAAGCCTGCACGTTGTGCCTTTCAGCTCTAGGGCAATGTAGCACACCCAGAGCAGAAGTCCTACTTCAGCCAGATCAGGCCTGCCAGGAAACTGCGTTTCACAGGCCTTTGGAAGAGATGTTCCCGGTAGGCTGTAAGAGCACTGTGCAGAGCGAGTTGTTTCTTAGCTTCCCAAAGAGCTGGAAGCAAGATGCTCTGGGGCCCAACTCGCCCTTTGGAAAGAAGCCTGCACGTTGTGCATTTCAGCTCTAGGGCAAAGTAGCACACCCAGAGCAGAAGTCCTACTTCAGCCAGATCAGGCCTGCAAAGAAACTGCGTTTCACAGGCCTTTGGAAGAGATGTTCCCGGTAGGCTGTAAGAGCACTGTGCAGAGCGAGTTGTTTCTTAGCTTCCCAAAGAGCTGGAAGCAAGATGCTGTGGGGCCCAACTCGCCCTTTGGAAAGAAGCCTGCACGTTGTGCCTTTCAGCTCTAGGGCAATGTAGCACACCCAGAGCAGAAGTCCTACTTCAGCCAGATCAGGCCTGCAAAGAAACTGCGTTTCAGAGGCCTTTGGAAGAGATGTTCCCGGTAGGCTGTAAGAGCACTGTCCAGAGCGAGTGGTTTCTTAGCTTCCCAAAGAGCTGGAAGCAAGATGCTGTGGGGCCCAACTCGCCCTTTGGAAAGAAGCCTGCACGTTGTGCCTTACAGCTCTAGGGCAAAGTAGCACACCCAGAGCAGAAGTCCTACTTCAGCCAGATCAGGCCTGCAAAGAAACTGCGTTTCACAGGCCTTTGGAAGAGATGTTCCCGGTAGGCTGTAAGAGCACTGTGCAGAGCGAGTGGTTTCTTAGCTTCCCAAAGAGCTGGAAGCAAGATGCTGTGGGGCCCAACTCGCCCTTTGGAAAGAAGCCTGCACGTTGTGCCTTTCAGCTCTAGGGCAAAGTAGCACACCCAAAGCAGAAGTCCTACTTCAGCCAGATCAGGCCTGCAAAGAAACTGCGTTTCACAGGCCTTTGGAAGAGATGTTCCCGGTAGGCTGTAAGAGCACTGTGCAGAGCGAGTTGTTTCTTAGCTTCCCAAAGAGCTGGAAGCAAGATGCTGTGGGGCCCAACTCGCCCTTTGGAAAGAAGCCTGCACGTTGTGCCTTTCAGCTCTAGGGCAATGTAGCACACCCAGAGCAGAAGTCCTACTTCAGCCAGATCAGGCCTGCAAAGAAACTGCGTTTCACAGGCCTTTGGAAGAGATGTTCCCGGTAGGCTGTAAGAGCACTGTCCAGAGCGAGTGGTTTCTTAGCTTCCCAAAGAGCTGGAAGCAAGATGCTGTGGGGCCCAACTCGCCCTTTGGAAAGAAGCCTGCACGTTGTGCCTTTCAGCTCTAGGGCAAAGTAGCACACCCAGAGCAGAAGTCCTACTTCAGCCAGATCAGGCCTGCAAAGAAACTGCGTTTCACAGGCCTTTGGAAGAGATGTTCCCGGTAGGCTGTAAGAGCACTGTGCAGAGCGAGTGGTTTCTTAGCTTCCCAAAGAGCTGGAAGCAAGATGCTGTGGGGCCCAACTCGCCCTTTGGAAAGAAGCCTGCACGTTGTGCCTTTCAGCTCTAGGGCAAAGTAGCACACCCAGAGCAGAAGTCCTAATTCAGCCAGATCAGGCCTGCAAAGAAACTGCGTTTCACAGGCCTTTGGAAGAGATGTTCCCGGTAGGCTGTAAGAGCACTGTGCAGAGCGAGTTGTTTCTTAGCTTCCCAAAGAGCTGGAAGCAAGATGCTGTGGGGCCCAACTCACCCTTTGAAAGAAGCCTGCACGTTGTGCCTTTCAGCTCTAGGGCAATGTAGCACACCCAGAGCAGAAGTCCTACTTCAGCCAGATCAGGCCTGCAAAGAAACTGCGTTTCACAGGCCTTTGGAAGAGATGTTCCCGGTAGGCTGTAAGAGCACTGTGCAGAGCGAGTGGTTTCTTAGGTTCCCAAAGAGCTGGAAGCAAGATGCTGTGGGGCCCAACTCGCCCTTTGGAAAGAAGCCTGCACGTTGTGCCTTTCAGCTCTAGGGCAAAGTAGCACACCCAGAGCAGAAGTCCTACTTCAGCCAGATCAGGCCTGCAAAGAAACTGCGTTTCACAGGCCTTTGGAAGAGATGTTCCCGGTAGGCTGTAAGAGCACTGTGCAGAGCGAGTGGTTTCTTAGGTTCCCAAAGAGCTGGAAGCAAGATGCTGTGGGGCCCAACTCGCCCTTTGGAAAGAAGCCTGCACGTTGTGCCTTTCAGCTCTAGGGCAAAGTAGCACACCCAGAGCAGAAGTCCTACTTCAGCCAGATCAGGCCTGCAAAGAAACTGCGTTTCACAGGCCTTTGGAAGAGATGTTCCCGGTAGGCTGTAAGAGCACTGTGCAGAGCGAGTTGTTTCTTAGCTTCCCAAAGAGCTGGAAGCAAGATGCTGTGGGGCCCAACTCGCCCTTTGGACAGAAGCCTGCACGTTGTGCCTTTCAGCTCTAGGGCAGTGTAGCACACCCAGAGCAGAAGTCCTACTTCAGCCAGATCAGGCCTGCAAAGAAACTGCGTTTCACAGGCCTTTGGAAGAGATGTTCCCACTAGGCTGTAAGAGCACTGTCCAGAGCGAGTGGTTTCTTAGCTTCCCAAAGAGCTGGAAGCAAGATGCTGTGGGGCCCAACTCGCCCTTTGGAAAGAAGCCTGCACGTTGTGCCTTTCAGCTCTAGGGCAAAGTAGCACACCCAGAGCAGAAGTCCTACTTCAGCCAGATCAGGCCTGCAAAGAAACTGCGTTTCACAGGCCTTTGGAAGAGATGTTCCCGGTAGGCTGTAAGAGCACTGTGCAGAGCGAGTGGTTTCTTAGCTTCCCAAAGAGCTGGAAGCAAGATGCTGTGGGGCCCAACTCGCCCTTTGGAAAGAAGCCTGCACGTTGTGCCTTTCAGCTCTAGGGCAAAGTAGCACACCCAGAGCAGAAGTCATACTTGAGCCAGATCAGGCCTGCCAAGAAACTGCGTTTCACAGGCCTTTGGAAGAGATGTTCCCGGTAGGCTGTAAGAGCACTGTGCAGAGCGAGTGGTTTCTTAGCTTCCCAAAGAGCTGGAAGCAAGATGCTGTGGGGCCCAACTCGCCCTTTGGAAAGAAGCCTGCACGTTGTGCCTTTCAGCTCTAAGGCAAAGTAGCACACCCAGAGCAGAAGTCCTACTTCAGCCAGATCAGGCCTGCAAAGAAACTGCGTTTCACAGGCCTTTGGAAGAGATGTTCCCGGTAGGCTGTAAGAGCACTGTGCAGAGCGAGTGCTTTCATAGCTTCCCAAAGAGCTGGAAGCAAGATGCTGTGGGGCCCAACTCGCCCTTTGGAAAGAAGCCTGCACGTTGTGCCTTTCAGCTCTAGGGCAAAGTAGCACACGCAGATCAGAAGTCCTACTTCAGCCAGATCAGGCCTGGAGAGAAACTGCGTTTCACAGGCCTTTGGAAGAGATGTTCCCGGTAGGCTGTAAGAGCACTGTGCAGAGCGAGTATTTTCTTAGCTTCCCAAAGAGCTGGAAGCAAGATGCTGTGGGGCCCAACTCGCCCTTTGGAAAGAAGACTGCACGTTGTGCCTTTCAGCTCTAGGGCAATGTAGCACACCCAGAGCAGAAGTCCTACTTCAGCCAGATCAGGCCTGCAAAGAAACTGCGTTTCACAGGCCTTTGGAAGAGATGTTCCCGGTAGGCTGTAAGAGCACTGTGCAGAGCGAGTGGTTTCTTAGCTTCCCAAAGAGCTGGAAGCAAGATGCTGTGGGGCCCAACTCGCCCTTTGGAAAGAAGCCTGCAGGTTGTGCCATTCAGCTCTAGGGCAAAGTAGCACACCCAGAGCAGAAGTCCTACTTCAGCCAGATCAGGCCTGCAAAGAAAATGCGTTTCATAGGCCTTTGGAAGAGATGTTCCCGGTAGGCTGTAAGAGCACTGTGCAGAGCGAGTTGTTTCTTAGCTTCCCAAAGAGCTGGAAGCAAGATGCTGTGGGGCCCAACTCACCCTTTGGAAAGAAGTCTGCACGTTGTGCCTTTCAGCTCTAGGGCAATGTAGCACACCCAGAGCAGAAGTCCTACTTCAGCCAGATCAGGCCTGCAAAGAAACTGCGTTTCACAGGCCTTTGGAAGAGATGTTCCCGGTAGGCTGTAAGAGCACTTTGCAGAGCGAGTGGTTTCTTAGCTTTGCAAAGAGCTGGAAGCAAGATGCTGTGGGGCCCAACTCGCCCTTTGGAAAGAAGCCTGCACGTTGTGCCTTTCAGCTCTAGGGCAAAGTAGCACACCCAGAGCAGAAGTCCTACTTCAGCCAGATCAGGCCTGCAAAGAAACTGCGTTTCACAGGCCTTTGGAAGAGATGTTCCCACTAGGCTGTAAGAGCACTGTGCAGAGCGAGTTGTTTCTCAGCTTCCCAAAGAGCTGGAAGCAAGATGCTGTGGGGCCCAACTCGCCCTTTGGAAAGAAGCCTGCACATTGTGCCTTTCAGCTCTAAGGCAATGGAGCACACCCAGAACAGAAGTCCTACTTCAGCCAGATCAGGCCTGCAAAGAAACTGCGTTTCAGAGGCCTTTGGAAGAGATGTTCCCACTAGGCTGTAAGAGCACTGTGCAGAGCGAGTTGTTTCTTAGCTTCCCAAAGAGCTGGAAGCAAGATGCTGTGGGGCCCAACCCGCCCTTTGGAAAGAAGCCTGCACGTTGTGCCTTTCAGCTCTTGGGCAATGTAGCACACCCAGAGCAGAAGTCCTACTTCAGCCAGATCAGGCCTGCAAAGAAACTGCGTTTCACAGGCCTTTGGAAGAGATGTTCCCACTAGGCTGTAAGAGCACTGTGCAGAGCCAGTGGTTTCTTAGCTTCCCAAAGAGCTGGAAGCAAGATGCTGTGGGGCCCAACTCGCCCTTTGGAAAGAAGCCTGCACGTTGTGCCTTTCAGCTCTAGGGCAAAGTAGCACACCCAGAGCAGAAGTCCTACTTCAGCCAGATCAGGCCTGCAAAGAAACTGCGTTTCACAGGCCTTTGGAAGAGATGTTCCCGGTAGGCTGTAAGAGCACTGTGCAGAGCGAGTTGTTTCTTAGCTTCCCAAAGAGCTGGAAGCAAGATGCTGTGGGGCCCAACTCGCCCTTTGGAAAGAAGCCTGCACGTTGTGCCTTTCAGCTCTAGGGCAATGTAGCACACCCAGAGCAGAAGTCCTACTTCAGCCAGATCAGGCCTGCAAAGAAACTGCGTTTCACAGGCCTTTGGAAGAGATGTTCCCGGTAGGCTGTAAGAGCACTGTCCAGAGCGAGTGGTTTCTTAGCTTCCCAAAGAGCTGGAAGCAAGATGCTGTGGGGCCCAACTCGCCCTTTGGAAAGAAGCCTGCACGTTGTGCCTTTCAGCTCTAGGGCAAAGTAGCACACCCAGAGCAGAAGTCCTACTTCAGCCAGATCAGGCCTGCAAAGAAACTGCGTTTCACAGGCCTTTGGAAGAGATGTTCCCGGTAGGCTGTAAGAGCACTGTGCAGAGCGAGTGGTTTCTTAGCTTCCCAAAGAGCTGGAAGCAAGATGCTGTGGGGCCCAACTCGCCCTTTGGAAAGAAGCCTGCACGTTGTGCCTTTCAGCTCTAGGGCAAAGTAGCACACCCAGAGCAGAAGTCCTAATTCAGCCAGATCAGGCCTGCAAAGAAACTGCGTTTCACAGGCCTTTGGAAGAGATGTTCCCGGTAGGCTGTAAGAGCACTGTGCAGAGCGAGTTGTTTCTTAGCTTCCCAAAGAGCTGGAAGCAAGATGCTGTGGGGCCCAACTCACCCTTTGAAAGAAGCCTGCACGTTGTGCCTTTCAGCTCTAGGGCAATGTAGCACACCCAGAGCAGAAGTCCTACTTCAGCCAGATCAGGCCTGCAAAGAAACTGCGTTTCACAGGCCTTTGGAAGAGATGTTCCCGGTAGGCTGTAAGAGCACTGTGCAGAGCGAGTGGTTTCTTAGGTTCCCAAAGAGCTGGAAGCAAGATGCTGTGGGGCCCAACTCGCCCTTTGGAAAGAAGCCTGCACGTTGTGCCTTTCAGCTCTAGGGCAAAGTAGCACACCCAGAGCAGAAGTCCTACTTCAGCCAGATCAGGCCTGCAAAGAAACTGCGTTTCACAGGCCTTTGGAAGAGATGTTCCCGGTAGGCTGTAAGAGCACTGTGCAGAGCGAGTGGTTTCTTAGGTTCCCAAAGAGCTGGAAGCAAGATGCTGTGGGGCCCAAGTCGCCCTTTGGAAAGAAGCCTGCACGCTGTGACTTTCAGCTCTAGGGCAAAGTAGCACACCCAGAGCAGAAGTCCTACTTCAGCCAGATCAGGCCTGCAAAGAAACTGCGTTTCACAGGCCTTTGGAAGAGATGTTCCCGGTAGGCTGTAAGAGCACTGTGCAGAGCGAGTTGTTTCTTAGCTTCCCAAAGAGCTGGAAGCAAGATGCTGTGGGGCCCAACTCGCCCTTTGGACAGAAGCCTGCACGTTGTGCCTTTCAGCTCTAGGGCAGTGTAGCACACCCAGAGCAGAAGTCCTACTTCAGCCAGATCAGGCCTGCAAAGAAACTGCGTTTCACAGGCCTTTGGAAGAGATGTTCCCACTAGGCTGTAAGAGCACTGTCCAGAGCGAGTGGTTTCTTAGCTTCCCAAAGAGCTGGAAGCAAGATGCTGTGGGGCCCAACTCGCCCTTTGGAAAGAAGCCTGCACGTTGTGCCTTTCAGCTCTAGGGCAAAGTAGCACACCCAGAGCAGAAGTCCTACTTCAGCCAGATCAGGCCTGCAAAGAAACTGCGTTTCACAGGCCTTTGGAAGAGATGTTCCCGGTAGGCTGTAAGAGCACTGTGCAGAGCGAGTGGTTTCTTAGCTTCCCAAAGAGCTGGAAGCAAGATGCTGTGGGGCCCAACTCGCCCTTTGGAAAGAAGCCTGCACGTTGTGCCTTTCAGCTCTAGGGCAAAGTAGCACACCCAGAGCAGAAGTCCTAATTCAGCCAGATCAGGCCTGCAAAGAAACTGCGTTTCACAGGCCTTTGGAAGAGATGTTCCCGGTAGGCTGTAAGAGCACTGTGCAGAGCGAGTGGTTTCTTAGCTTCCCAAAGAGCTGGAAGCAAGATGCTGTGGGGCCCAACTCACCCTTTGGAAAGAAGCCTGCACGTTGTGCCTTTCAGCTCTAGGGCAATGTAGCACACCCAGAGCAGAAGTCCTACTTCAGCCAGATCAGGCCTGCAAAGAAACTGCGTTTCACAGGCCTTTGGAAGAGATGTTCCCGGTAGGCTGTAAGAGCACTGTCCAGAGCGAGTGGTTTCTTAGCTTACCAAAGAGCTGGAAGCAAGATGCTGTGGGGCCCAACTCGCCCTTTGGAAAGAAGCCTGCACGTTGTGCCTTTCAGCTCTAGGGCAAAGTAGCACACCCAGAGCAGAAGTCCTACTTCAGCCAGATCAGGCCTGCAAAGAAACTGCGTTTCACAGGCCTTTGGAAGAGATGTTCCCGGTAGGCTGTAAGAGCACTGTGCAGAGCGAGTGGTTTCTTAGGTTCCCAAAGAGCTGGAAGCAAGATGGTGTGGGGCCCAACTCGCCCTTTGGAAAGAAGCCTGCACGTTGTGCCTTTCAGCTCTAGGGCAAAGTAGCACACCCAGAGCAGAAGTCCTACTTCAGCCAGATCAGGCCTGCAAAGAAACTGCGTTTCACAGGCCTTTGGAAGAGATGTTCCCGGTAGGCTGTAAGAGCACTGTGCAGAGCGAGTGGTTTCTTAGCTTCCCAAAGAGCTGGAAGCAAGATGCTGTGGGGCCCAACTCGCCCTTTGGACTGAAGCCTGCACGTTTTGCCTTTCAGCTCTAGGGCAATGGAGCACACCCAGAGCAGAAGTCCTACTTCAGCCAGATCAGGCCTGCAAAGAAACTGCGTTTCACAGGCCTTTGGAAGAGATGTTCCCGGTAGGCTGTAAGAGCACTGTGCAGAGCGAGTGGTTTCTTAGCTTTGCAAAGAGCTGGAAGCAAGATGCTGTGGGGCCCAACTCGCCCTTTGGAAAGAAGCCTGCACGTTGTGCATTTCAGCTCTAAGGCAAAGTAGCACACCCAGAGCAGAAGTCCTACTTCAGCCAGATCAGGCCTGCAAAGAACCTGCCTTTCACAGGCCTTTGGAAGAGATGTTCCCGGTAGGCTGTAAGAGCACTGTGCAGAGCGAGTGGTTTCTTAGCTTTGCAAAGAGCTGGAAGCAAGATGCTGTGGGGCCCAACTCGCCCTTTGGAAAGAAGCCTGCACGTTGTGCATTTCAGCTCTAAGGCAAAGTAGCACACCCAGAGCAGAAGTCCTACTTCAGCCAGATCAGGCCTGCAAAGAACCTGCCTTTCACAGGCCTTTGGAAGAGATGTTCCCGGTAGGCTGTAAGAGCACTGTGCAGAGCGAGTGGTTTCATAGCTTCCCAAAGAGCTGGAAGCAAGATGCTGTGGGGCCCAACTCGCCCTTTGGAAAGAAGCCTGCACGTTGTGCCTTTCAGCTCTAGGGCAATGTAGCACACCCAGAGCAGAAGTCCTACTTCAGCCAGATCAGGCCTGCAAAGAAACTGCGTTTCACAGGCCTTTGGAAGAGATGTTCCCGGTAGGCTGTAAGAGCACTGTGCAGAGCGAGTATTTTCTTAGCTTCCCAAAGAGCTGGAAGCAAGATGCTGTGGGGCCAAACTCGCCCTTTGGAAAGAAGCCTGCACGTTGTGCCTTTCAGCTCTAGGGCAATGTAGCACACCCAGAGCAGAAGTCCTACTTCAGCCAGATCAGGCCTGCCAGGAAACTGCGTTTCACAGGCCTTTGGAAGAGATGTTCCCGGTAGGCTGTAAGAGCACTGTGCAGAGCGAGTTGTTTCTTAGCTTCCCAAAGAGCTGGAAGCAAGATGCTCTGGGGCCCAACTCGCCCTTTGGAAAGAAGCCTGCACGTTGTGCATTTCAGCTCTAGGGCAAAGTAGCACACCCAGAGCAGAAGTCCTACTTCAGCCAGATCAGGCCTGCAAAGAAACTGCGTTTCACAGGCCTTTGGAAGAGATGTTCCCGGTAGGCTGTAAGAGCACTGTGCAGAGCGAGTTGTTTCTTAGCTTCCCAAAGAGCTGGAAGCAAGATGCTGTGGGGCCCAACTCGCCCTTTGGAAAGAAGCCTGCACGTTGTGCCTTTCAGCTCTAGGGCAATGTAGCACACCCAGAGCAGAAGTCCTACTTCAGCCAGATCAGGCCTGCAAAGAAACTGCGTTTCAGAGGCCTTTGGAAGAGATGTTCCCGGTAGGCTGTAAGAGCACTGTCCAGAGCGAGTGGTTTCTTAGCTTCCCAAAGAGCTGGAAGCAAGATGCTGTGGGGCCCAACTCGCCCTTTGGAAAGAAGCCTGCACGTTGTGCCTTACAGCTCTAGGGCAAAGTAGCACACCCAGAGCAGAAGTCCTACTTCAGCCAGATCAGGCCTGCAAAGAAACTGCGTTTCACAGGCCTTTGGAAGAGATGTTCCCGGTAGGCTGTAAGAGCACTGTGCAGAGCGAGTGGTTTCTTAGCTTCCCAAAGAGCTGGAAGCAAGATGCTGTGGGGCCCAACTCGCCCTTTGGAAAGAAGCCTGCACGTTGTGCCTTTCAGCTCTAGGGCAAAGTAGCACACCCAAAGCAGAAGTCCTACTTCAGCCAGATCAGGCCTGCAAAGAAACTGCGTTTCACAGGCCTTTGGAAGAGATGTTCCCGGTAGGCTGTAAGAGCACTGTGCAGAGCGAGTTGTTTCTTAGCTTCCCAAAGAGCTGGAAGCAAGATGCTGTGGGGCCCAACTCGCCCTTTGGAAAGAAGCCTGCACGTTGTGCCTTTCAGCTCTAGGGCAATGTAGCACACCCAGAGCAGAAGTCCTACTTCAGCCAGATCAGGCCTGCAAAGAAACTGCGTTTCACAGGCCTTTGGAAGAGATGTTCCCGGTAGGCTGTAAGAGCACTGTCCAGAGCGAGTGGTTTCTTAGCTTCCCAAAGAGCTGGAAGCAAGATGCTGTGGGGCCCAACTCGCCCTTTGGAAAGAAGCCTGCACGTTGTGCCTTTCAGCTCTAGGGCAAAGTAGCACACCCAGAGCAGAAGTCCTACTTCAGCCAGATCAGGCCTGCAAAGAAACTGCGTTTCACAGGCCTTTGGAAGAGATGTTCCCGGTAGGCTGTAAGAGCACTGTGCAGAGCGAGTGGTTTCTTAGCTTCCCAAAGAGCTGGAAGCAAGATGCTGTGGGGCCCAACTCGCCCTTTGGAAAGAAGCCTGCACGTTGTGCCTTTCAGCTCTAGGGCAAAGTAGCACACCCAGAGCAGAAGTCCTAATTCAGCCAGATCAGGCCTGCAAAGAAACTGCGTTTCACAGGCCTTTGGAAGAGATGTTCCCGGTAGGCTGTAAGAGCACTGTGCAGAGCGAGTTGTTTCTTAGCTTCCCAAAGAGCTGGAAGCAAGATGCTGTGGGGCCCAACTCACCCTTTGAAAGAAGCCTGCACGTTGTGCCTTTCAGCTCTAGGGCAATGTAGCACACCCAGAGCAGAAGTCCTACTTCAGCCAGATCAGGCCTGCAAAGAAACTGCGTTTCACAGGCCTTTGGAAGAGATGTTCCCGGTAGGCTGTAAGAGCACTGTGCAGAGCGAGTGGTTTCTTAGGTTCCCAAAGAGCTGGAAGCAAGATGCTGTGGGGCCCAACTCGCCCTTTGGAAAGAAGCCTGCACGTTGTGCCTTTCAGCTCTAGGGCAAAGTAGCACACCCAGAGCAGAAGTCCTACTTCAGCCAGATCAGGCCTGCAAAGAAACTGCGTTTCACAGGCCTTTGGAAGAGATGTTCCCGGTAGGCTGTAAGAGCACTGTGCAGAGCGAGTGGTTTCTTAGGTTCCCAAAGAGCTGGAAGCAAGATGCTGTGGGGCCCAACTCGCCCTTTGGAAAGAAGCCTGCACGTTGTGCCTTTCAGCTCTAGGGCAAAGTAGCACACCCAGAGCAGAAGTCCTACTTCAGCCAGATCAGGCCTGCAAAGAAACTGCGTTTCACAGGCCTTTGGAAGAGATGTTCCCGGTAGGCTGTAAGAGCACTGTGCAGAGCGAGTTGTTTCTTAGCTTCCCAAAGAGCTGGAAGCAAGATGCTGTGGGGCCCAACTCGCCCTTTGGACAGAAGCCTGCACGTTGTGCCTTTCAGCTCTAGGGCAGTGTAGCACACCCAGAGCAGAAGTCCTACTTCAGCCAGATCAGGCCTGCAAAGAAACTGCGTTTCACAGGCCTTTGGAAGAGATGTTCCCACTAGGCTGTAAGAGCACTGTCCAGAGCGAGTGGTTTCTTAGCTTCCCAAAGAGCTGGAAGCAAGATGCTGTGGGGCCCAACTCGCCCTTTGGAAAGAAGCCTGCACGTTGTGCCTTTCAGCTCTAGGGCAAAGTAGCACACCCAGAGCAGAAGTCCTACTTCAGCCAGATCAGGCCTGCAAAGAAACTGCGTTTCACAGGCCTTTGGAAGAGATGTTCCCGGTAGGCTGTAAGAGCACTGTGCAGAGCGAGTGGTTTCTTAGCTTCCCAAAGAGCTGGAAGCAAGATGCTGTGGGGCCCAACTCGCCCTTTGGAAAGAAGCCTGCACGTTGTGCCTTTCAGCTCTAGGGCAAAGTAGCACACCCAGAGCAGAAGTCATACTTGAGCCAGATCAGGCCTGCCAAGAAACTGCGTTTCACAGGCCTTTGGAAGAGATGTTCCCGGTAGGCTGTAAGAGCACTGTGCAGAGCGAGTGGTTTCTTAGCTTCCCAAAGAGCTGGAAGCAAGATGCTGTGGGGCCCAACTCGCCCTTTGGAAAGAAGCCTGCACGTTGTGCCTTTCAGCTCTAAGGCAAAGTAGCACACCCAGAGCAGAAGTCCTACTTCAGCCAGATCAGGCCTGCAAAGAAACTGCGTTTCACAGGCCTTTGGAAGAGATGTTCCCGGTAGGCTGTAAGAGCACTGTGCAGAGCGAGTGCTTTCATAGCTTCCCAAAGAGCTGGAAGCAAGATGCTGTGGGGCCCAACTCGCCCTTTGGAAAGAAGCCTGCACGTTGTGCCTTTCAGCTCTAGGGCAAAGTAGCACACGCAGATCAGAAGTCCTACTTCAGCCAGATCAGGCCTGGAGAGAAACTGCGTTTCACAGGCCTTTGGAAGAGATGTTCCCGGTAGGCTGTAAGAGCACTGTGCAGAGCGAGTATTTTCTTAGCTTCCCAAAGAGCTGGAAGCAAGATGCTGTGGGGCCCAACTCGCCCTTTGGAAAGAAGACTGCACGTTGTGCCTTTCAGCTCTAGGGCAATGTAGCACACCCAGAGCAGAAGTCCTACTTCAGCCAGATCAGGCCTGCAAAGAAACTGCGTTTCACAGGCCTTTGGAAGAGATGTTCCCGGTAGGCTGTAAGAGCACTGTGCAGAGCGAGTGGTTTCTTAGCTTCCCAAAGAGCTGGAAGCAAGATGCTGTGGGGCCCAACTCGCCCTTTGGAAAGAAGCCTGCAGGTTGTGCCATTCAGCTCTAGGGCAAAGTAGCACACCCAGAGCAGAAGTCCTACTTCAGCCAGATCAGGCCTGCAAAGAAAATGCGTTTCATAGGCCTTTGGAAGAGATGTTCCCGGTAGGCTGTAAGAGCACTGTGCAGAGCGAGTTGTTTCTTAGCTTCCCAAAGAGCTGGAAGCAAGATGCTGTGGGGCCCAACTCACCCTTTGGAAAGAAGTCTGCACGTTGTGCCTTTCAGCTCTAGGGCAATGTAGCACACCCAGAGCAGAAGTCCTACTTCAGCCAGATCAGGCCTGCAAAGAAACTGCGTTTCACAGGCCTTTGGAAGAGATGTTCCCGGTAGGCTGTAAGAGCACTTTGCAGAGCGAGTGGTTTCTTAGCTTTGCAAAGAGCTGGAAGCAAGATGCTGTGGGGCCCAACTCGCCCTTTGGAAAGAAGCCTGCACGTTGTGCCTTTCAGCTCTAGGGCAAAGTAGCACACCCAGAGCAGAAGTCCTACTTCAGCCAGATCAGGCCTGCAAAGAAACTGCGTTTCACAGGCCTTTGGAAGAGATGTTCCCACTAGGCTGTAAGAGCACTGTGCAGAGCGAGTTGTTTCTCAGCTTCCCAAAGAGCTGGAAGCAAGATGCTGTGGGGCCCAACTCGCCCTTTGGAAAGAAGCCTGCACATTGTGCCTTTCAGCTCTAAGGCAATGGAGCACACCCAGAACAGAAGTCCTACTTCAGCCAGATCAGGCCTGCAAAGAAACTGCGTTTCAGAGGCCTTTGGAAGAGATGTTCCCACTAGGCTGTAAGAGCACTGTGCAGAGCGAGTTGTTTCTTAGCTTCCCAAAGAGCTGGAAGCAAGATGCTGTGGGGCCCAACCCGCCCTTTGGAAAGAAGCCTGCACGTTGTGCCTTTCAGCTCTTGGGCAATGTAGCACACCCAGAGCAGAAGTCCTACTTCAGCCAGATCAGGCCTGCAAAGAAACTGCGTTTCACAGGCCTTTGGAAGAGATGTTCCCACTAGGCTGTAAGAGCACTGTGCAGAGCCAGTGGTTTCTTAGCTTCCCAAAGAGCTGGAAGCAAGATGCTGTGGGGCCCAACTCGCCCTTTGGAAAGAAGCCTGCACGTTGTGCCTTTCAGCTCTAGGGCAAAGTAGCACACCCAGAGCAGAAGTCCTACTTCAGCCAGATCAGGCCTGCAAAGAAACTGCGTTTCACAGGCCTTTGGAAGAGATGTTCCCGGTAGGCTGTAAGAGCACTGTGCAGAGCGAGTTGTTTCTTAGCTTCCCAAAGAGCTGGAAGCAAGATGCTGTGGGGCCCAACTCACCCTTTGGAAAGAAGCCTGCACGTTGTGCCTTTCAGCTCTAGGGCAATGTAGCACACCCAGAGCAGAAGTCCTACTTCAGCCAGATCAGGCCTGCAAAGAAACTGCGTTTCACAGGCCTTTGGAAGAGATGTTCCCGGTAGGCTGTAAGAGCACAGTGCAGAGCGAGTGGTTTCTTAGCTTCCCAAAGAGCTGGAAGCAAGATGCTGTGGGGCCCAACTCGCCCTTTGGAAAGAAGCCTGCACGTTGTGCCTTTCAGCTCTAGGGCAAAGTAGCACACCCAGAGCAGAAGTCCTACTTCAGCCAGATCAGGCCTGCAAAGAAACTGCGTTTCACAGGCCTTTGGAAGAGATGTTCCCGGTAGGCTGTAAGAGCACTGTGCAGAGCGAGTGGTTTCTTAGCTTCCCAAAGAGCTGGAAGCAAGATGCTGTGGGGCCCAACTCGCCCTTTGGAAAGAAGCCTGCACGTTGTGCCTTTCAGCTCTAGGGCAAAGTAGCACACCCAGAGCAGAAGTCCTACTTCAGCCAGATCAGGCCTGCAAAGAAACTGCGTTTCACAGGCCTTTGGAAGAGATGTTCCCGGTAGGCTGTAAGAGCACTGTGCAGAGCGAGTTGTTTCTTAGCTTCCCAAAGAGCTGGAAGCAAGATGCTGTGGGGCCCAACTCACCCTTTGGAAAGAAGCCTGCACGTTGTGCCTTTCAGCTCTAGGGCAATGTAGCACACCCAGAGCAGAAGTCCTACTTCAGCCAGATCAGGCCTGCAAAGAAACTGCGTTTCACAGGCCTTTGGAAGAGATGTTCCCGGTAGGCTGTAAGAGCACTGTCCAGAGCGAGTGGTTTCTTAGCTTCCCAAAGAGCTGGAAGCAAGATGCTGTGGGGCCCAAGTCGCCCTTTGGAAAGAAGCCTGCACGTTGTGCCTTTCAGCTCTAGGGCAAAGTAGCACACCCAGAGCAGAAGTCCTACTTCAGCCAGATCAGGCCTGCAAAGAAACTGCGTTTCACAGGCCTTTGGAAGAGATGTTCCCGGTAGGCTGTAAGAGCACTGTGCAGAGCGAGTTGTTTCTTAGCTTCCCAAAGAGCTGGAAGCAAGATGCTGTGGGGCCCAACTCACCCTTTGGAAAGAAGCCTGCAAGTTGTGCCTTTCAGCTCTAGGGCAATGTAGCACACCCAGAGCAGAAGTCCTACTTCAGCCAGATCAGGCCTGCAAAGAAACTGCGTTTCACAGGCCTTTGGAAGAGATGTTCCCGGTAGGCTGTAAGAGCACTGTCCAGAGCGAGTGGTTTCTTAGGTTCCCAAAGAGCTGGAAGCATGATGCTGTGGGGCCCAACTCGCCCTTTGGAAAGAAGCCTGCACGTTGTGCCTTTCAGCTCTAGGGCAAAGTAGCACACCTAGAGCAGAAGTCCTACTTCAGCCAGATCAGGCCTGCAAAGAAACTGCGTTTCACAGGCCTTTGGAAGAGATGTTCCCGGTACGCTGTAAGAGCACTGTGCAGAGCGAGTGGTTTCTTAGCTTCCCAAAGAGCTGGAAGCAAGATGCTGTGGGGCCCAACTGGCCCTTTGGAAAGAAGCCTGCACGTTGTGCCTTTCAGCTCTAAGGCAATGGAGCACACCCAGAGCAGAAGTCCTACTTCAGCCAGATCAGGCCTGCAAAGAAACTGCGTTTCACAGGCCTTTGGAAGAGATGTTCCCACTAGGCTGTAAGAGCACTGTGCAGAGCCAGTCGTTTCTTAGCTTCCCAAAGAGCTGGAAGCAAGATGCTGTGGGGCCCAACTCGCCCTTTGGAAAGAAGCCTACACGTTCTGCCTTTCAGCTCTAGGGCAAAGTAGCACACCCAGAGCAGAAGTCCTACTTCAGCCAGATCAGGCCTGCAAAGAAACTGCGTTTCACAGGCCTTTGGAAGAGATGTTCCCGGTAGGCTGTAAGAGCACTGTGCAGAGCGAGTGGTTTCTTAGCTTCCCAAAGAGCTGGAAGCAAGATGCTGTTGGGCCCAACTCGCCCTTTGGAAAGAAGCCTGCACGTTGTGCCTTTCAGCTCTAGGGCAAAGTAGCACACCCAGAGCAGAAGTCCTACTTCAGCCAGATCAGGCCTGCCAAGAAACTGCGTTTCACAGGCCTTTGGAAGAGATGTTCCCGGTAGGCTGTAAGAGCACTGTGCAGAGCGAGTGGTTTCTTAGCTTTGCAAAGAGCTGGAAGCAAGATGCTGTGGGGCCCAACTCGCCCTTTGGAAAGAAGCCTGCACGTTGTGCATTTCAGCTCTAAGGCAAAGTAGCACACCCAGAGCAGAAGTCCTACTTCAGCCAGATCAGGCCTGCAAAGAAACTGCGTTTCACAGGCCTTTGGAAGAGATGTTCCCGGTAGGCTGTAAGAGCACTGTGCAGAGCGAGTGGTTTCATAGCTTCCCAAAGAGCTGGAAGCAAGATGCTGTGGGGCCCAACTCGCCCTTTGGAAAGAAGCCTGCACGTTGTGCCTTTCAGCTCTAGGGCAATGTAGCACACCCAGAGCAGAAGTCCTACTTCAGCCAGATCAGGCCTGCAAAGAAACTGCGTTTCACAGGCCTTTGGAAGAGATGTTCCCGGTAGGCTGTAAGAGCACTGTGCAGAGCGAGTATTTTCTTAGCTTCCCAAAGAGCTGGAAGCAAGATGCTGTGGGGCCCAACTCGCCCTTTGGAAAGAAGCCTGCACGTTGTGCCTTTCAGCTCTAGGGCAATGTAGCACACCCAGAGCAGAAGTCCTACTTCAGCCAGATCAGGCCTGCAAAGAAACTGCGTTTCACAGGCCTTTGGAAGAGATGTTCCCGGTAGGCTGTAAGAGCACTGTGCAGAGCGAGTTGTTTCTTAGCTTCCCAAAGAGCTGGAAGCAAGATGCTCTGGGGCCCAACTCGCCCTTTGGAAAGAAGCCTGCACGTTGTGCATTTCAGCTCTAGGGCAAAGTAGCACACCCAGAGCAGAAGTCCTACTTCAGCCAGATCAGGCCTGCAAAGAAACTGCGTTTCACAGGCCTTTGGAAGAGATGTTCCCGGTAGGCTGTAAGAGCACTGTGCAGAGCGAGTTGTTTCTTAGCTTCCCAAAGAGCTGGAAGCAAGATGCTGTGGGGCCCAACTCGCCCTTTGGAAAGAAGCCTGCACGTTGTGCCTTTCAGCTCTAGGGCAATGTAGCACACCCAGAGCAGAAGTCCTACTTCAGCCAGATCAGGCCTGCAAAGAAACTGCGTTTCAGAGGCCTTTGGAAGAGATGTTCCCGGTAGGCTGTAAGAGCACTGTCCAGAGCGAGTGGTTTCTTAGCTTCCCAAAGAGCTGGAAGCAAGATGCTGTGGGGCCCAACTCGCCCTTTGGAAAGAAGCCTGCACGTTGTGCCTTACAGCTCTAGGGCAAAGTAGCACACCCAGAGCAGAAGTCCTACTTCAGCCAGATCAGGCCTGCAAAGAAACTGCGTTTCACAGGCCTTTGGAAGAGATGTTCCCGGTAGGCTGTAAGAGCACTGTGCAGAGCGAGTGGTTTCTTAGCTTCCCAAAGAGCTGGAAGCAAGATGGTGTGGGGCCCAACTCGCCCTTTGGAAAGAAGCCTGCACGTTGTGCCTTTCAGCTCTAGGGCAAAGTAGCACACCCAGAGCAGAAGTCCTACTTCAGCCAGATCAGGCCTGCAAAGAAACTGCGTTTCACAGGCCTTTGGAAGAGATGTTCCCGGTAGGCTGTAAGAGCACTGTGCAGAGCGAGTGGTTTCTTAGGTTCCCAAAGAGCTGGAAGCAAGATGCTGTGGGGCCCAACTCGCCCTTTGGAAAGAAGCCTGCACGCTGTGCCTTTCAGCTCTAGGGCAAAGTAGCACACCCAGAGCAGAAGTCCTACTTCAGCCAGATCAGGCCTGCAAAGAAACTGCGTTTCACAGGCCTTTGGAAGAGATGTTCCCTGTAGGCTGTAAGAGCACTGTGCAGAGCGAGTTGTTTCTTAGCTTCCCAAAGAGCTGGAAGCAAGATGCTGTGGGGCCCAACTCGCCCTTTGGACAGAAGCCTGCACGTTGTGCCTTTCAGCTCTAGGGCAGTGTAGCACACCCAGAGCAGAAGTCCTACTTCAGCCAGATCAGGCCTGCAAAGAAACTGCGTTTCACAGGCCTTTGGAAGAGATGTTCCCACTAGGCTGTAAGAGCACTGTCCAGAGCGAGTGGTTTCTTAGCTTCCCAAAGAGCTGGAAGCAAGATGCTGTGGGGCCCAACTCGCCCTTTGGAAAGAAGCCTGCACGTTGTGCCTTTCAGCTCTAGGGCAAAGTAGCACACCCAGAGCAGAAGTCCTACTTCAGCCAGATCAGGCCTGCAAAGAAACTGCGTTTCACAGGCCTTTGGAAGAGATGTTCCCGGTAGGCTGTAAGAGCACTGTGCAGAGCGAGTGGTTTCTTAGCTTCCCAAAGAGCTGGAAGCAAGATGCTGTGGGGCCCAACTCGCCCTTTGGACTGAAGCCTGCACGTTGTGCCTTTCAGCTCTAGGGCAATGGAGCACACCCAGAGCAGAAGTCCTACTTCAGCCAGATCAGGCCTGCAAAGAAACTGCGTTTCACAGGCCTTTGGAAGAGATGTTCCCGGTAGGCTGTAAGAGCACTGTCCAGAGCGAGTGGTTTCTTAGCTTCCCAAAGAGCTGGAAGCAAGATGCTGTGGGGCCCAACTCGCCCTTTGGAAAGAAGCCTGCACGTTGTGCCTTTCAGCTCTAGGGCAAAGTAGCACACCCAGAGCAGAAGTCCTACTTCAGCCAGATCAGGATTGCAAAGAAACTGCGTTTCACAGGCCTTTGGAAGAGATGTTCCCGGTAGGCTGTAAGAGCACTGTGCAGAGCCAGTGGTTTCTTAGCTTCCCAAAGAGCTGGAAGCAAGATGCTGTGGGGCCCAACTCGCCCTTTGGAAAGTAGCCTGCACGTTGTGCCTTTCAGCTCTAGGGCAAAGTAGCACACCCAGAGCAGAAGTCCTACTTCAGCCAGAACAGGCCTGCAAAGAAACTGCGTTTCACAGGCCTTTGGAAGAGATGTTCCCGGTAGGCTGTAAGAGCACTGTGCAGAGCGAGTTGTTTCTTAGCTTCCCAAAGAGCTGGAAGCAAGATGCTGTGGGGCCCAACTCACCCTTTGGAAAGAAGCCTGCACGTTGTGCCTTTCAGCTCTAGGGCAATGTAGCACACCCAGAGCAGAAGTCCTACTTCAGCCAGATCAGGCCTGCAAAGAAACTGCGTTTCACAGGCCTTTGGAAGAGATGTTCCCGGTAGGCTGTAAGAGCACAGTCCAGAGCGAGTGGTTTCTTAGCTTCCCAAAGAGCTGGAAGCAAGATGCTGTGGGGCCCAACTCGCCCTTTGGAAAGAAGCCTGCACGTTGTGCCTTTCAGCTCTAGGGCAAAGTAGCACACCCAGAGCAGAAGTCCTACTTCAGCCAGATCAGGCCTGCAAAGAAACTGCGTTTCACAGGCCTTTGGAAGAGATGTTCCCGGTAGGCTGTAAGAGCACTGTGCAGAGCGAGTGGTTTCTTAGCTTCCCAAAGAGCTGGAAGCAAGATGCTGTGGGGCCCAACTCGCCCTTTGGAAAGAAGCCTGCACGTTGTGCCTTTCAGCTCTAGGGCAAAGTAGCACACCCAGAGCAGAAGTCCTACTTCAGCCAGATCAGGCCTGCAAAGAAACTGCGTTTCACAGGCCTTTGGAAGAGATGTTCCCGGTAGGCTGTAAGAGCACTGTGCAGAGCGAGTTGTTTCTTAGCTTCCCAAAGAGCTGGAAGCAAGATGCTGTGGGGCCCAACTCACCCTTTGGAAAGAAGCCTGCACGTTGTGCCTTTCAGCTCTAGGGCAATGTAGCACACCCAGAGCAGAAGTCCTACTTCAGCCAGATCAGGCCTGCAAAGAAACTGCGTTTCACAGGCCTTTGGAAGAGATGTTCCCGGTAGGCTGTAAGAGCACTGTCCAGAGCGAGTGGTTTCTTAGCTTCCCAAAGAGCTGGAAGCAAGATGCTGTGGGGCCCAAGTCGCCCTTTGGAAAGAAGACTGCACGTTGTGCCTTTCAGCTCTAGGGCAAAGTAGCACACCCAGAGCAGAAGTCCTACTTCAGCCAGATCAGGCCTGCAAAGAAACTGCGTTTCACAGGCCTTTGGAAGAGATGTTCCCGGTAGGCTGTAAGAGCACTGTGCAGAGCGAGTTGTTTCTTAGCTTCCCAAAGAGCTGGAAGCAAGATGCTGTGGGGCCCAACTCACCCTTTGGAAAGAAGCCTGCACGCTGTGACTTTCAGCTCTAGGGCAATGTAGCACACCCAGAGCAGAAGTCCTACTTCAGCCAGATCAGGCCTGCAAAGAAACTGCGTTTCACAGGCCTTTGGAAGAGATGTTCCCGGTAGGCTGTAAGAGCACTGTCCAGAGCGAGTGGTTTCTTTGGTTCCCAAAGAGCTGGAAGCATGATGCTGTGGGGCCCAACTCGCCCTTTGGAAAGAAGCCTGCACGTTGTGCCTTTCAGCTCTAGGGCAAAGTAGCACACCTAGAGCAGAAGTCCTACTTCAGCCAGATCAGGCCTGCAAAGAAACTGCGTTTCACAGGCCTTTGGAAGAGATGTTCCCGGTACGCTGTAAGAGCACTGTGCAGAGCGAGTGGTTTCTTAGCTTCCCAAAGAGCTGGAAGCAAGATGCTGTGGGGCCCAACTGGCCCTTTGGAAAGAAGCCTGCACGTTGTGCCTTTCAGCTCTAAGGCAATGGAGCACACCCAGAGCAGAAGTCCTACTTCAGCCAGATCAGGCCTGCAAAGAAACTGCGTTTCACAGGCCTTTGGAAGAGATGTTCCCACTAGGCTGTAAGAGCACTGTGCAGAGCCAGTCGTTTCTTAGCTTCCCAAAGAGCTGGAAGCAAGATGCTGTGGGGCCCAACTCGCCCTTTGGAAAGAAGCCTACACGTTCTGCCTTTCAGCTCTAGGGCAAAGTAGCACACCCAGAGCAGAAGTCCTACTTCAGCCAGATCAGGCCTGCAAAGAAACTGCGTTTCACAGGCCTTTGGAAGAGATGTTCCCGGTAGGCTGTAAGAGCACTGTGCAGAGCGAGTGGTTTCTTAGCTTCCCAAAGAGCTGGAAGCAAGATGCTGTTGGGCCCAACTCGCCCTTTGGAAAGAAGCCTGCACGTTGTGCCTTTCAGCTCTAGGGCAAAGTAGCACACCCAGAGCAGAAGTCCTACTTCAGCCAGATCAGGCCTGCCAAGAAACTGCGTTTCACAGGCCTTTGGAAGAGATGTTCCCGGTAGGCTGTAAGAGCACTGTGCAGAGCGAGTGGTTTCTTAGCTTTGCAAAGAGCTGGAAGCAAGATGCTGTGGGGCCCAACTCGCCCTTTGGAAAGAAGCCTGCACGTTGTGCATTTCAGCTCTAAGGCAAAGTAGCACACCCAGAGCAGAAGTCCTACTTCAGCCAGATCAGGCCTGCAAAGAAAGTGCGTTTCACAGGCCTTTGGAAGAGATGTTCCCGGTAGGCTGTAAGAGCACTGTGCAGAGCGAGTGGTTTCATAGCTTCCCAAAGAGCTGGAAGCAAGATGCTGTGGGGCCCAACTCGCCCTTTGGAAAGAAGCCTGCACGTTGTGCCTTTCAGCTCTAGGGCAATGTAGCACACCCAGAGCAGAAGTCCTACTTCAGCCAGATCAGGCCTGCAAAGAAACTGCGTTTCACAGGCCTTTGGAAGAGATGTTCCCGGTAGGCTGTAAGAGCACTGTGCAGAGCGAGTATTTTCTTAGCTTCCCAAAGAGCTGGAAGCAAGATGCTGTGGGGCCCAACTCGCCCTTTGGAAAGAAGCCTGCACGTTGTGCCTTTCAGCTCTAGGGCAATGTAGCACACCCAGAGCAGAAGTCCTACTTCAGCCAGATCAGGCCTGCAAAGAAACTGCGTTTCCCAGGCCTTTGGAAGAGATGTTCCCGGTAGGCTGTAAGAGCACTGTGCAGAGCGAGTTGTTTCTTAGCTTCCCAAAGAGCTGGAAGCAAGATGCTCTGGGGCCCAACTGGCCCTTTGGAAAGAAGCCTGCACGTTGTGCATTTCAGCTCTAGGGCAAAGTAGCACACCCAGAGCAGAAGTCCTACTTCAGCCAGATCAGGCCTGCAAAGAAACTGCGTTTCACAGGCCTTTGGAAGAGATGTTCCCGGTAGGCTGTAAGAGCACTGTGCAGAGCGAGTTGTTTCTTAGCTTCCCAAAGAGCTGGAAAAGATGCTGTGGGGCCCAACTCGCCCTTTGGAAAGAAGCCTGCACGTTGTGCCTTTCAGCTCTAGGGCAATGTAGCACACCCAGAGCAGAAGTCCTACTTCAGCCAGATCAGGCCTGCAAAGAAACTGCGTTTCAGAGGCCTTTGGAAGAGATGTTCCCGGTAGGCTGTAAGAGCACTGTCCAGAGCGAGTGGTTTCTTAGCTTCCCAAAGAGCTGGAAGCAAGATGCTGTGGGGCCCAACTCGCCCTTTGGAAAGAAGCCTGCACGTTGTGCCTTACAGCTCTAGGGCAAAGTAGCACACCCAGAGCAGAAGTCCTACTTCAGCCAGATCAGGCCTGCAAAGAAACTGCGTTTCACAGGCCTTTGGAAGAGATGTTCCCGGTAGGCTGTAAGAGCACTGTGCAGAGCGAGTGGTTTCTTAGCTTCCCAAAGAGCTGGAAGCAAGATGCTGTGGGGCCCAACTCGCCCTTTGGAAAGAAGCCTGCACGTTGTGCCTTTCAGCTCTAGGGCAAAGTAGCACACCCAGAGCAGAAGTCCTACTTCAGCCAGATCAGGCCTGCAAAGAAACTGCGTTTCACAGGCCTTTGGAAGAGATGTTCCCGGTAGGCTGTAAGAGCACTGTGCAGAGCGAGTTGTTTCTTAGCTTCCCAAAGAGCTGGAAGCAAGATGCTGTGGGGCCCAACTCGCCCTTTGGACAGAAGCCTGCACGTTGTGCCTTTCAGCTCTAGGGCAGTGTAGCACACCCAGAGCAGAAGTCCTACTTCAGCCAGATCAGGCCTGCAAAGAAACTGCGTTTCACAGGCCTTTGGAAGAGATGTTCCCACTAGGCTGTAAGAGCACTGTCCAGAGCGAGTGGTTTCTTAGCTTCCCAAAGAGCTGGAAGCAAGATGCTGTGGGGCCCAACTCGCCCTTTGGAAAGAAGCCTGCACGTTGTGCCTTTCAGCTCTAGGGCAAAGTAGCACACCCAGAGCAGAAGTCCTACTTCAGCCAGATCAGGCCTGCAAAGAAACTGCGTTTCCCAGGCCTTTGGAAGAGATGTTCCCGGTAGGCTGTAAGAGCACTGTGCAGAGCGAGTGGTTTCTTAGCTTCCCAAAGAGCTGGAAGCAAGATGCTGTGGGGCCCAACTCGCCCTTTGGAAAGAAGCCTGCACGTTGTGCCTTTCAGCTCTAGGGCAAAGTAGGACACCCAGAGCAGAAGTCCTAATTCAGCCAGATCAGGCCTGCAAAGAAACTGCGTTTCACAGGCCTTTGGAAGAGATGTTCCCGGTAGGCTGTAAGAGCACTGTGCAGAGCGAGTGGTTTCTTAGCTTCCCAAAGAGCTGGAAGCAAGATGCTGTGGGGCCCAACTCACCCTTTGGAAAGAAGCCTGCACCTTGTGCCTTTCAGCTCTAGGGCAATGTAGCACACCCAGAGCAGAAGTCCTACTTCAGCCAGATCAGGCCTGCAAAGAAACTGCGTTTCACAGGCCTTTGGAAGAGATGTTCCCGGTAGGCTGTAAGAGCACTGTCCAGAGCGAGTGGTTTCTTAGCTTACCAAAGAGCTGGAAGCAAGATGCTGTGGGGCCAAACTCGCCCTTTGGAAAGAAGCCTGCACGTTGTGCCTTTCAGCTCTAGGGCAAAGTAGCACACCCAGAGCAGAAGTCCTACTTCAGCCAGATCAGGCCTGCAAAGAAACTGCGTTTCACAGGCCTTTGGAAGAGATGTTCCCGGTAGGCTGTAAGAGCACTGTGCAGAGCGAGTGGTTTCTTAGGTTCCCAAAGAGCTGGAAGCAAGATGGTGTGGGGCCCAACTCGCCCTTTGGAAAGAAGCCTGCACGTTGTGCCTTTCAGCTCTAGGGCAAAGTAGCACACCCAGAGCAGAAGTCCTACTTCAGCCAGATCAGGCCTGCAAAGAAACTGCGTTTCACAGGCCTTTGGAAGAGATGTTCCCGGTAGGCTGTAAGAGCACTGTGCAGAGCGAGTGGTTTCTTAGCTTCCCAAAGAGCTGGAAGCAAGATGCTGTGGGGCCCAACTCGCCCTTTGGACTGAAGCCTGCACGTTGTGCCTTTCAGCTCTAGGGCAATGGAGCACACCCAGAGCAGAAGTCCTACTTCAGCCAGATCAGGCCTGCAAAGAAACTGCGTTTCACAGGCCTTTGGAAGAGATGTTCCCGGTAGGCTGTAAGAGCACTGTCCAGAGCGAGTGGTTTCTTAGCTTCCCAAAGAGCTGGAAGCAAGATGCTGTGGGGCCCAACTCGCCCTTTGGAAAGAAGCCTGCACGTTGTGCCTTTCAGCTCTAGGGCAAAGTAGCACACCCAGAGCAGAAGTCCTACTTCAGCCAGATCAGGATTGCAAAGAAACTGCGTTTCACAGGCCTTTGGAAGAGATGTTCCCGGTAGGCTGTAAGAGCACTGTGCAGAGCCAGTGGTTTCTTAGCTTCCCAAAGAGCTGGAAGCAAGATGCTGTGGGGCCCAACTCGCCCTTTGGAAAGTAGCCTGCACGTTGTGCCTTTCAGCTCTAGGGCAAAGTAGCACACCCAGAGCAGAAGTCCTACTTCAGCCAGATCAGGCCTGCAAAGAAACTGCGTTTCACAGGCCTTTGGAAGAGATGTTCCCGGTAGGCTGTAAGAGCACTGTGCAGAGCGAGTTGTTTCTTAGCTTCCCAAAGAGCTGGAAGCAAGATGCTGTGGGGCCCAACTCACCCTTTGGAAAGAAGCCTGCACGTTGTGCCTTTCAGCTCTAGGGCAATGTAGCACACCCAGAGCAGAAGTCCTACTTCAGCCAGATCAGGCCTGCAAAGAAACTGCGTTTCACAGGCCTTTGGAAGAGATGTTCCCGGTAGGCTGTAAGAGCACTGTGCAGAGCGAGTGGTTTCTTAGCTTCCCAAAGAGCTGGAAGCAAGATGCTGTGGGGCCCAACTCGCCCTTTGGAAAGAAGCCTGCACGTTGTGCCTTTCAGCTCTAGGGCAAAGTAGCACACCCAGAGCAGAAGTCCTACTTCAGCCAGATCAGGCCTGCAAAGAAACTGCGTTTCACAGGCCTTTGGAAGAGATGTTCCCACTAGGCTGTAAGAGCACTGTGCAGAGCGAGTTGTTTCTCAGCTTCCCAAAGAGCTGGAAGCAAGATGCTGTGGGGCTCAACTCGCCCTTTGGAAAGAAGCCTGCACGTTGTGCCTTTCAGCTCTAGGGCAAAGTAGCACACCCAGAGCAGAAGTCCTACTTCAGGCAGATCAGGCCTGCAAAGAGACTGCGTTTCACAGGCCTTTGGAAGAGATGTTCCTGGTAGGCTGTAAGAGCACTGCGCAGAGCGAGTGGTTTCTTAGCTTCCCAAAGAGCTGGAAGCAAGATGCTGTGGGGCCCAACTCGCCCTTTGGAAAGAAGCCTGCACGTTGTCCCTTTCAGCTCTAGGGCAATGTAGCACACCCAGAGCAGAAGTCCTACTTCAGACAGATCAGGCCTGCAAAGAAACTGCTTTTCACAGGCCTTTGGAAGAGATGTTCCCGGTAGGCTGTAAGAGCACTGTGCAGAGCGAGTTGTTTCTTAGCTTCCCAAAGAGCTGGAAGCAAGATGGTGTGGGGCCCAACTCGCCCTTTGGAAAGAAGCCTGCACGTTGTGCCTTTCAGCTCTAGGGCAATGTAGCACACCCAGAGCAGAAGTCCTACTTCAGCCAGTTCAGGCCTGCAAAGAAACTGCGTTTCACAGGCCTTTGGAAGAGATGTTCCCGGTAGGCTGTAAGAGCACTGTGCAGAGCGAGTGGTTTCTTAGCTTCCCAAAGAGCTGGAAGCAAGATGCTGTGGGGCCCAACTCGCCCTTTGGAAAGAAGCCTGCACGTTGTGCCTTTCAGCTCTAGGGCAAAGTAGCACACCCAGAGCAGAAGTCCTACTTCAGGCAGATCAGGCCTGCAAAGAGAATGCGTTTCACAGGCCTTTGGAAGAGATGTTCCTGGTAGGCTGTAAGAGCACTGCGCAGAGCGAGCGGTTTCTTAGCTTCCCAAAGAGCTGGAAGCAAGATGCTGTGGGGCCCAACTCGCCCTTTGGAAAGAAGCCTGCACGTTGTCCCTTTCAGCTCTAGGGCAATGTAGCACACCCACAGCAGAAGTCCTACTTCAGCCAGATCAGGCCTGCAAAGAAACTGCGTTTCACAGGCCTTTGGAAGAGATGTTCCCGGTAGGCTGTAAGAGCACTGTGCAGAGCGAGTTGTTTCTTAGCTTCCCAAAGAGCTGGAAGCAAGATGGTGTGGGGCCCAACTCGCCCTTTGGAAAGAAGCCTGCACGTTGTGCCTTTCAGCTCTAGGGCAATGTAGCACACCCAGAGCAGAAGTCCTACTTCAGCCAGTTCAGGCCTGCAAAGAAACTGCATTTCACAGGCCTTTGGAAGAGATGTTCCCGGTAGGCTGTAAGAGCACTGTGCAGAGCGAGTGGTTTCTTAGCTTCCCAAAGAGCTGGAAGCAAGATGGTGTGGGGCCCAACTGGCCCTTTGGAAAGAAGCCTGCACGTTGTGCCTTTCAGCTCTAGGGCAAAGTAGCACACCCAGAGCAGAAGTCCTACTTCAGCCAGATCAGGCCTGCAAAGAAACTGCGTTTCCCAAGCCTTTGGAAGAGATGTTCCCGGTAGGCTGTAAGAGCACTGTGCAGAGCGAGTTCTTTCTTAGCTTCCCAAAGAGCTGGAAGCAAGATGCTGTGGGGCCCAACTCGCCCTTTGGAAAGAAGCCTGCACGTTGTCCCTTTCAGCTCTAGGGCAATGTAGCACACCCAGAGCAGAAGTCCTACTTCAGCCAGATCAGGCCTGCAAAGAAACTGCGTTTCACAGGCCTTTGGAAGAGATGTTCCCACTAGGCTGTAAGAGCACTGTGCAGAGCGAGTTGTTTCTTAGCTTCCCAAAGAGCTGGAAGCAAGATGCTGTGGGGCCCAACTCGCCCTTTGGAAAGAAGCCTGCACGTTGTGCCTTTCAGCTCTAGGGCAAAGTAGCACACCCAGAGCAGAAGTCCTACTTCACCCAGATCAGGCCTGCAAAGAGACTGCGTTTCACAGGCCTTTGGAAGAGATGTTCCCGGTAGGCTGTAAGAGCACTGTGCAGAGCGAGTTGTTTCTCAGCTTCCCAAAGAGCTGGAAGCAAGATGCTGTGGGGCCCAACTCGCCCTTTGGAAAGCAGCCTGCACATTGTGCCTTTCAGCTCTAGGGCAAAGTAGCACACCCAGAGCAGAAGTCCTACTTCAGCCAGATCAGGCCTGCAAAGAAACTGCGTTTCACAGGCCTTTGGAAGAGATGTTCCCGGTAGGCTGTAAGAGCACTGTGCAGAGCGAGTTCTTTCTTAGCTTCCCAAAGAGCTGGAAGCAAGATGCTGTGGGGCCCAACTGGCCCTTTGGAAAGAAGCCTGCACGTTGTCCCTTTCAGCTCTAGGGCAATGTAGCACACCCAGAGCAGAAGTCCTACTTCAGCCAGGTCAGGCCTGCAAAGAAACTGCGTTTCCCAGGCCTTTGGAAGAGATGTTCCCGGTAGGCTGTAAGAGCACTGTGCAGAGCGAGTGGTTTCTTATGTTCCCAAAGAGCTGGAAGCAAGATGGTGTGGGGCCCAACTGGCCCTTTGGAAAGAAGCCTGCACGTTGTGCCTTTCAGCTCTAGGGCAAAGTAGCACACCCAGAGCAGAAGTCCTACTTCAGCCAGATCAGGCCTGCAAAGAAACTGCGTTTCCCAGGCCTTTGGAAGAGATGTTCCCGGTAGGCTGTAAGAGCACTGTGCAGAGCGAGTTCTTTCTTAGCTTCCCAAAGAGCTGGAAGCAAGATGGTGTGGGGCCCAACTCGCCCTTTGGAAAGAAGCCTGCACGTTGTCCCTTTCAGCTCTAGGGCAATGTAGCACACCCAGAGCAGAAGTCCTACTTCAGCCAGATCAGGCCTGCAAAGAAACTGCGTTTCACAGGCCTTTGGAAGAGATGTTCCCACTAGGCTGTAAGAGCACTGTGCAGAGCGAGTTGTTTCTTAGCTTCCCAAAGAGCTGGAAGCAAGATGCTGTGGGGCCCAACTCGCCCTTTGGAAAGAAGCCTGCACGTTGTGCCTTTCAGCTCTAGGGCAAAGTAGCACACCCAGAGCAGAAGTCCTACTTCACCCAGATCAGGCCTGCAAAGAGACTGCGTTTCACAGGCCTTTGGAAGAGATGTTCCCGGTAGGCTGTAAGAGCACTGTGCAGAGCGAGTTGTTTCTTAGCTTCCCAAAGAGCTGGAAGCAAGATGGTGTGGGTCCCAACTCGCCCTTTGGAAAGAAGCCTGCACGTTGTGCCTTTCAGCTCTAGGGCAAAGTAGCACACCCAGAGCAGAAGTCCTACTTCAGCCAGGTCAGGCCTGCAAAGAAACTGCGTTTCACAGGCCTTTGGAAGAGATGTTCCCGGTAGGCTGTAAGAGCACTGTGCAGAGCGAGTGGTTTCTTAGCTTCCCAAAGAGCTGGAAGCAAGATGCTGTGGGGCCCAACTCGCCCTTTGGAAAGAAGCCTGCACGTTGTGCCTTTCAGCTCTAGGGCAAAGTAGCACACCCAGAGCAGAAGTCCTACTTCAGCCAGATCAGGCCTGCAAAGAAACTGCGTTTCACAGCCCTTTGGAAGAGATGTTCCCACTAGGCTCTAAGAGCACTGTGCAGAGCGAGTTGTTTCTTAGCTTCCCAAAGAGCTGGAAGCAAGATGCTGTGGGGCCCAACTCTCCCTTTGGAAAGAAGCCTGCACGTTGTGCCTTTCAGCTCTAGGGCAAAGTAGCACACCCAGAGCAGAAGACCTACTTCAGCCAGATCAGGCCTGCAAAGAAACTGCGTTTCACAGGCCTTTGGAAGAGATGTTCCCACTAGGCTGTAAGAGCACTGTGCAGAGCGAGTTGATTCTTAGCTTCCCAAAGAGCTGGAAGCAAGATGGTGTGGGGCCCAACTCGCCCTTTTGAAAGAAGCCTGCACGTTGTGCCTTTCAGCTCTAGGGCAAAGTAGCACACCCAGAGCAGAAGTCCTACTTCAGCCAGGTCAGGCCTGCAAAGAAACTGCGTTTCCCAGGCCTTTTTGAAGAGATGTTCCCGGTAGGCTGTAAGAGCACTGTGCAGAGCGAGTGGTTTCTTAGCTTCCCAAAGAGCTGGAAGCGAGATGCTGTGGGGCCCAACTCGCCCTTTGGAAAGAAGCCTGCACGTTGTGCCTTTCAGCTCTAGGGCAATGTAGCACACCCAGAGCAGAAGTCCTACTTCAGCCAGATCAGGCCTGCAAAGAAACTGCGTTTCACAGCCCTTTGGAAGAGATGTTCCCTGTAGGCTGTAAGAGCACTGTGCAGAGCGAGTGGTTTCTTAGCTTCCCAAAGAGCTGGAAGCAAGATGCTGTGGGGCCCAACTCGCCCTTTGGAAAGAAGCCTGCACGTTGTGCCTTTCAGCTCGAGGGCAAAGTAGAACACCCAGAGCAGAAGTCCTACTTCAGCCAGATCAGGCCTGCAAAGAAACTGCGTTTCACAGGCCTTTGGAAGATATGATCCCACTAGGCTGTAAGAGCACTGTGCAGAGCGAGTTGTTTCTTAGCTTCCAAAAGAGCTGGAAGCAAGATGCTGTGGGGCCCAACTCGCCCTTTGGAAAGAAGCCTGCACGTTGTGCCTTTCAGCTCTAGGGCAAAGTAGCACACCCGGAGCAGAAGTCCTACTTCAGCCAGGTCAGGCCTGCAAAGAAACTGCGTTTCCCAGGACTTTGGAAGAGATGTTCCCGGTAGGCTGTAAGAGCACTGTGTAGAGCGAGTGGTTTCTTATGTTCCCAAAGAGCTGGAAGCAAGATGGTGTGGGGCCCAACTCGCCCTTTGGAAAGAAGCCTGCACGTTGTGCCTTTCAGCTCTAGGGCAAAGTAGCACACCCAGAGCTGAAGTCCTACTTCAGCCAGGTCAGGCCTGCAAAGAAACTGCGTTTCCCAGGCCTTTGGAAGAGATGTTCCCGGTAGGCTGTAAGAGCACTGTGCAGAGCGAGTGGTTTCTTATGTTCCCAAAGAGCTGGAAGCAAGATGCTGTGGGGCCCAACTCGCCCTTTGGAAAGAAGCCTGCACGTTGTGCCTTTCAGCTCTAGGGCAATGTAGCACACCCAGAGCAGAAGTCCTACTTCAGCCAGTTCAGGCCTGCAAAGAAACTGCGTTTCTCAGGCCTTTGGAAGAGATGTTCCCGGTAGGCTGTAAGAGCACTGTGCAGAGCGAGTTGTTTCTTAGCTTCCCAAAGAGCTGGAAGCAAGATGCTGTGGGGCCCAACTCGCCCTTTGGAAAGAAGCCTGCACGTTGTGCCTTTCAGCTCTAGGGCAAAGTAGCACACCCAGAGCAGAAGTCCTACTTCAGCCAGATCAGGCCTGCAAAGAAACTGCGTTTCACAGCCCTTTGGAAGAGATGTTCCCACTAGGCTCTAAGAGCACAGTGCAGAGCGAGTTGTTTCTTAGCTTCCCAAAGAGCTGGAAGCAAGATGCTGTGGGGCCCAACTCGCCCTTTGGAAAGAAGCCTGCACGTTGTGCCTTTCAGCTCTAGGGCAAAGTAGCACACCCAGAGCAGAAGTCCTACTTCAGCCAGATCAGGCCTGCAAAGAAACTGCGTTTCTCAGGCCTTTGGAAGAGATGTTCCCGGTAGGCTGTAAGAGCACTGTGCAGAGCGAGTGGTTTCTTAGCTTCCCAAAGAGCTGGAAGCAAGATGCTGTGGGGCCCAACTGGCCCTTTGGAAAGAAGCCTGCACGTTGTGCCTTTCAGCTCTAGGGCAAAGTAGCACACCCAGAGCAGAAGTCCTACTTCAGCCAGATCAGGCCTGCAAAGAAACTGCGTTTCACAGCCCTTTGGAAGAGATGTTCCCACTAGGCTCTAAGAGCACTGTGCAGAGCGAGTTGTTTCTTAGCTTCCCAAAGAGCTGGAAGCAAGATGCTGTGGGGCCCAACTCGCCCTTTGGAAAGAAGCCTGCACGTTGTGCCTTTCAGCTCTAGGGCAAAGTAGCACACCCAGAGCAGAAGTCCTACTTCAGCCAGATCAGGCCTGCAAAGAAACTGCGTTTCACAGGCCTTTGGAAGAGATGTTCCCACTAGGCTGTAAGAGCACTGTGCAGAGCGAGTTGATTCTTAGCTTCCCAAAGAGCTGGAAGCAAGATGGTGTGGGGCCCAACTCGCCCTTTGGAAAGAAGCCTGCACGTTGTGCCTTTCAGCTCTAGGGCAAAGTAGCACACCCAGAGCAGAAGTCCTACTTCAGCCAGGTCAGGCCTGCAAAGAAACAGCGTTTCCCAGGCCTTTTTGAAGAGATGTTCCCGGTAGGCTGTAAGAGCACTGTGCAGAGCGAGTGGTTTCTTAGCTTCCCAAAGAGCTGGAAGCGAGATGCTGTGGGGCCCAACTCGCCCTTTGGAAAGAAGCCTGCACGTTGTGCCTTTCAGCTCTAGGGCAATGTAGCACACCCAGAGCAGAAGTCCTACTTCAGCCAGATCAGGCCTGCAAAGAAACTGCGTTTCACAGGCCTTTGGAAGAGATGTTCCCGGTAGGCTGTAAGAGCACTGTGCAGAGCGAGTTGTTTCTTAGCTTCCCAAAGAGCTGGAAGCAAGATGCTGTGGGGCCCAACTGGCCCTTTGGAAAGAAGCCTGCACGTTGTGCCTTTCAGCTCGAGGGCAAAGTAGAACACCCAGAGCAGAAGTCCTACTTCAGCCAGATCAGTCCTGCAAAGAAACTGCGTTTCACAGGCCTTTGGAAGATATGTTCCCACTAGGCTGTAAGAGCACTGTGCAGAGCGAGTTGTTTCTTAGCTTCCAAAAGAGCTGGAAGCAAGATGCTGTGGGGCCCAACTCGCCCTTTGGAAAGAAGCCTGCACGTTGTGCCTTTCAGCTCTAGGGCAAAGTAGCACACCCAGAGCAGAAGTCCTACTTCAGCCAGGTCAGGCCTGCAAAGAAACTGCGTTTCCCAGGCCTTTGGAAGAGATGTTCCCGGTAGGCTGTAAGAGCACTGTGCAGAGCGAGTGGTTTCTTATGTTCCCAAAGAGCTGGAAGCAAGATGGTGTGGGGCCCAACTCGCCCTTTTGAAAGAAGCCTGCACGTTGTGCCTTTCAGCTCTAGGGCAAAGTAGCACACCCAGAGCTGAAGTCCTACTTCAGCCAGATCAGGCCTGCAAAGAAACTGCGTTTCACAGGCCTTTGGAAGAGATGTTCCCGGTAGGCTTTAAGAGCACTGTGCAGAGCGAGTGGTTTCTTAGCTTCCCAAAGAGCTGGAAGCAAGATGGTGTGGGTCCCAACTCGCCCTTTGGAAAGAAGCCTGCACGTTGTGCCTTTCAGCTCTAGGGCAAAGTAGCACACCCAGAGCAGAAGTCCTACTTCAGCCAGGTCAGGCCTGCAAAGAAACTGCGTTTCCCAGGCCTTTGGAAGAGATGTTCCCGGTAGGCTGTAAGAGCACTGTGCAGAGCGAGTGGTTTCTTATGTTCCCAAAGAGCTGGAAGCAAGATGGTGTGGGGCCCAACTCGCCCTTTGGAAAGAAGCCTGCACGTTGTGCCTTTCAGCTCTAGGGCAAAGTAGCACACCCAGAGCTGAAGTCCTACTTCAGCCAGATCAGGCCTGCAAAGAAACTGCGTTTCACAGGCCTTTGGAAGAGATGTTCCCGGTAGGCTGTAAGAGCACTGTGCAGAGCGAGTGGTTTCTTAGCTTCCCAAAGAGCTGGAAGCAAGATGGTGTGGGTCCCAACTCGCCCTTTGGAAAGAAGCCTGCACGTTGTGCCTTTCAGCTCTAGGGCAAAGTAGCACACCCAGAGCAGAAGTCCTACTTCAGCCAGGTCAGGCCTGCAAAGAAACTGCGTTTCCCAGGCCTTTGGAAGAGATGTTCCCGGTAGGCTGTAAGAGCACTGTGCAGAGCGAGTGGTTTCTTATGTTCCCAAAGAGCTGGAAGCAAGATGCTGTGGGGCCCAACTCGCCCTTTGGAAAGAAGCCTGCACGTTGTGCCTTTCAGCTCTAGGGCAATGTAGCACACCCAGAGCAGAAGTCCTACTTCAGCCAGTTCAGGCCTGCAAAGAAACTGCGTTTCTCAGGCCTTTGGAAGAGATGTTCCCGGTAGGCTTTAAGAGCACTGTGCAGAGCGAGTTGTTTCTTAGCTTCCCAAAGAGCTGGAAGCAAGATGCTGTGGGGCCCAACTGGCCCTTTGGAAAGAAGCCTGCACGTTGTGCCTTTCAGCTCTAGGGCAAAGTAGCACACCCAGAGCAGAAGTCCTACTTCAGCCAGATCAGGCCTGCAAAGAAACTGCGTTTCACAGCCCTTTGGAAGAGATGTTCCCACTAGGCTCTAAGAGCACAGTGCAGAGCGAGTTGTTTCTTAGCTTCCCAAAGAGCTGGAAGCAAGATGCTGTGGGGCCCAACTCGCCCTTTGGAAAGAAGCCTGCACGTTGTGCCTTTCAGCTCTAGGGCAAAGTAGCACACCCAGAGCAGAAGTCCTACTTCAGCCAGATCAGGCCTGCAAAGAAACTGCGTTTCACAGGCCTTTGGAAGAGATGTTCCCGGTAGCCTGTAAGAGCACTGTGCAGAGCGAGTGGTTTCTTAGCTTCCCAAAGAGCTGGAAGCAAGATGCTGTGGGGCCCAACTCGCCCTTTGGAAAGAAGCCTGCACGTTGTGCCTTTCAGCTCTAGGGCAAAGTAGCACACCCAGAGCAGAAGTCCTACTTCAGCCAGATCAGGCCTGCAAAGAAACTGCGTTTCACAGGCCTTTGGAAGAGATGTTCCCACTAGGCTGTAAGAGCACTGTGCAGAGCGAGTTGATTCTTAGCTTCCCAAAGAGCTGGAAGCAAGATGGTGTGGGGCCCAACTCGCCCTTTGGAAAGAAGCCTGCACGTTGTGCCTTTCAGCTCTAGGGCAAAGTAGCACACCCAGAGCAGAAGTCCTACTTCAGCCAGGTCAGGCCTGCAAAGAAACTGCGTTTCCCAGGCCTTTTTGAAGAGATGTTCCCGGTAGGCTGTAAGAGCACTGTGCAGAGCGAGTGGTTTCTTAGCTTCCCAAAGAGCTGGAAGCGAGCTGCTGTGGGGCCCAACTCGCCCTTTGGAAAGAAGCCTGCACGTTGTGCCTTTCAGCTCTAGGGCAATGTAGCACACCCAGAGCAGAAGTCCTACTTCAGCCAGATCAGGCCTGCAAAGAAACTGCGTTTCACAGGCCTTTGGAAGAGATGTTCCCGGTAGGCTGTAAGAGCACTGTGCAGAGCGAGTGGTTTCTTAGCTTCCCAAAGAGCTGGAAGCAAGATGCTGTGGGGCCCAACTCGCCCTTTGGAAAGAAGCCTGCACGTTGTGCCTTTCAGCTCTAAGGCAAAGTAGCACACCCAGAGCAAAAGTCCTACTTCAGCCAGATCAGGCCTGCAAAGAAACTGCGTTTGACAGGCCTTTGGAAGAGATGTTCCCGGTAGACTGTAAGAGCACTGTGCAGAGCGAGTGGTTTCTTAGCTTCCCAAAGAGCTGGAAGCAAGATTCTGTGGGGCCCAACTCGCCCTTTGGAAAGAAGCCTGCACGTTGTGCCTTTCAGCTCTAGATCAAAGTAGCACACCCAGAGCAGAAGTCCTACTTCAGCCGGATCAGGCCTGCAAAGAAACTGCGTTTCACAGGCCTTTGGAAGAGATGTTCCCGGTAGGCTGTAAGAGCACTGTGCAGAGCGAGTGGTTTCTTAGCTTCCCAAAGAGCTGGAAGCAAGATTCTGTGGGGCCCAACTCGCCCTTTGGAAAGAAGCCTGCACGTTGTGCCTTTCAGCTCTAGATCAAAGTAGCACACCCAGAGCAGAAGTCCTACTTCAGCCAGATCAGGTCTGCAAAGAAACTGCGTTTCACAGGCCTTTGGAAGAGATGTTCCCACTAGGCTGTAAGAGCACTGTGCAGAGCGAGTTGTTTCTTAGCTTCCCAAAGAGCTGGAAGCAAGATGGTGTGGGGCCCAACTCGCCCATTGGAAAGAAGCCTGCACGTTGTGCCTTTCAGCTCTAGGGCAAGGTAGCACACCCAGAGCAGAAGTCCTACTTCAGCCAGATCAGGCCTGCAAAGAAACTGCGTTTGACAGGCCTTTGGAAGAGATGTTCCCGGTAGGCTGTAAGAGCACTGTGCAGAGCGAGTGGTTTTTTAGCTTCCCAAAGAGCTGGAAGCAAGATGCTGTGGGGCCCAACTCGCCCTTTGGAAAGAAGCCTGCACGTTGTGCCTTTCAGCTCTAGGGCAATGTAGCACACCCAGAGCAGAAGTCCTACTTCAGCCAGATCAGGCCTGCAAAGAAACTGCGTTTCACAGGCCTTTGGAAGAGATGTTCCCGGTAGGCTGTAAGAGCACTGTGCAGAGCGAGTTGTTTCTTAGCTTCCCAAAGAGCTGGAAGCAAGATGCTGTGAGGCCCAACTCGCCCTTTGGAAAGAAGCCTGCACGTTGTGCCTTTCAGCTCTAGGGCAAAGTAGCACACCCAGAGCAGAAGTCCTACTTCAGCCAGATCAGGCCTGCAAAGAAACTGCGTTTGACAGGCCTTTGGAAGTGATGTTCCCGGTAGGCTGTAGGAGCACTGTGCAGAGCGAGTTGTTTCTTAGCTTCCCAAAGAGCTGGAAGCAAGATGCTGTGGGGCCCAACTGGCCCTTTGGAAAGAAGCGTGCACGTTGTGCCTTTCAGCTCTAAGGCAATGTAGCACACGCAGAGCAGAAGTCCTACTTCAGCCAGATCAGGCCTGCAAAGAAACTGCCTTTCACAGGCCTTTGGAAGAGATGTTCCCACTAGGCTGAAAGAGCACTGTGCAGAGCGAGTTGTTTCTTAGCTTCCCAAAGAGCTGGAAGCAAGATGCTGTGGGGCCCAACTCGCCCTTTGGAAAGAAGCCTGCACGTTGTGCCTTTCAGCTCTAGGGCAAAGTAGCACACCCAGAGCAGAAGTCCTACTTCAGCCAGATCAGGCCTGCAAAGAAACTGCGTTTCACAGGCCTTTGGAAGAGATGTTCCCACTAGGCTGTAAGAGCACGGTGCAGAGCGAGTTGTTTCTTAGCTTCCCAAAGAGCTGGAAGCAAGATGGTGTGGGGCCCAACTCGCCCTTTGGAAAGAAGCCTGCACGTTGTGCCTTTCAGCTCCAGGGCAAGGTAGCACACCCAGAGCAGAAGTCCTACTTCAGCCAGATCAGGCCTGCAAAGAAACTGCGTTTGACAGGCCTTTGGAAGAGATGTTCCCGGTAGGCTGTAAGAGCACTGTGCAGAGCGAGTGGTTTCTTAGCTTCCCAAAGAGCTGGAAGCAAGATGCTGTGGGGCCCAACTCGCCCTTTGGAAAGAAGACTGCACGTTGGGCCTTTCAGCTCTAGGGCAATGTAGCACACCCAGAGCAGAAGTCCTACTTCAGCCAGATCAGGCCTGCAAAGAAACTGCGTTTCAGAGGCCTTTGCAAGAGATGTTCCCGGTAGGCTGTAAGAGCACTGTGCAGAGCGAGTTGTTTCTTAGCTTCCCAAAGAGCTGGAAGCAAGATGCTGTGGGGCCCAACTCGCCCTTTGGAAAGAAGCCTGCACGTTGTGCCTTTCAGCTCTAGGGCAAAGTAGCACACCCAGAGCAGAAGTCCTACTTCAGCCAGATCAGGCCTGCAAAGAAACTGCGTTTCACAGGCCTTTGGAAGAGATGTTCCCACTAGGCTGTAAGAGCACTGTGCAGAGCGAGTTGTTTCTTAGCTTCCAAAAGAGCTGGAAGCAAGATGCTGTGGGGCCCAACTCGCCCTTTGGAAAGAAGCCTGCACGTTGTGCCTTTCAGCTCTAGGGCAAAGTAGCACACCCGGAGCAGAAGTCCTACTTCAGCCAGGTCAGGCCTGCAAAGAAACTGCGTTTCCCAGGCCTTTGGAAGAGATGTTCCCGGTAGGCTGTAAGAGCACTGTGCAGAGCGAGTGGTTTCTTATGTTCCCAAAGAGCTGGAAGCAAGATGGTGTGGGGCCCAACTCGCCCTTTGGAAAGAAGCCTGCACGTTGTGCCTTTCAGCTCTAGGGCAAAGTAGCACACCCAGAGCTGAAGTCCTACTTCAGCCAGATCAGGCCTGCAAAGAAACTGCGTTTCACAGGCCTTTGGAAGAGATGTTCCCGGTAGGCTGTAAGAGCACTGTGCAGAGCGAGTTGTTTCTTAGCTTCCCAAAGAGCTGGAAGCAAGATGGTGTGGGTCCCAACTCGCCCTTTGGAAAGAAGCCTGCACGTTGTGCCTTTCAGCTCTAGGGCAAAGTAGCACACCCAGAGCAGAAGTCCTACTTCAGCCAGGTCAGGCCTGCAAAGAAACTGCGTTTCCCAGGCCTTTGGAAGAGATGTTCCCGGTAGGCTGTAAGAGCACTGTGCAGAGCGAGTGGTTTCTTATGTTCCCAAAGAGCTGGAAGCAAGATGCTGTGGGGCCCAACTCGCCCTTTCTAAAGAAGCCTGCACGTTGTGCCTTTCAGCTCTAGGGCAATGTAGCACACCCAGAGCAGAAGTCCTACTTCAGCCAGTTCAGGCCTGCAAAGAAACTGCGTTTCTCAGGCCTTTGGAAGAGATGTTCCCGGTAGGCTGTAAGAGCACTGTGCAGAGCGAGTTGTTTCTTAGCTTCCCAAAGAGCTGGAAGCAAGATGCTGTGGGGCCCAACTGGCCCTTTGGAAAGAAGCCTGCACGTTGTGCCTTTCAGCTCTAGGGCAAAGTAGCACACCCAGAGCAGAAGTCCTACTTCAGCCAGATCAGGCCTGCAAAGAAACTGCGTTTCACAGCCCTTTGGAAGAGATGTTCCCACTAGGCTCTAAGAGCACAGTGCAGAGCGAGTTGTTTCTTAGCTTCCCAAAGAGCTGGAAGCAAGATGCTGTGGGGCCCAACTCGCCCTTTGGAAAGAAGCCTGCACGTTGTGCCTTTCAGCTCTAGGGCAAAGTAGCACACCCAGAGCAGAAGTCCTACTTCAGCCAGATCAGGCCTGCAAAGAAACTGCGTTTCACAGGCCTTTGGAAGAGATGTTCCCGGTAGGCTGTAAGAGCACTGTGCAGAGCGAGTGGTTTCTTAGCTTCCCAAAGAGCTGGAAGCAAGATGCTGTGGGGCCCAACTCGCCCTTTGGAAAGAAGCCTGCACGTTGTGCCTTTCAGCTCTAGGGCAAAGTAGCACACCCAGAGCAGAAGTCCTACTTCAGCCAGATCAGGCCTGCAAAGAAACTGCGTTTCACAGGCCTTTGGAAGAGATGTTCCCACTAGGCTGTAAGAGCACTGTGCAGAGCGAGTTGATTCTTAGCTTCCCAAAGAGCTGGAAGCAAGATGGTGTGGGGCCCAACTCGCCCTTTGGAAAGAAGCCTGCACGTTGTGCCTTTCAGCTCTAGGGCAAAGTAGCACACCCAGAGCAGAAGTCCTACTTCAGCCAGGTCAGGCCTGCAAAGAAACTGCGTTTCCCAGGCCTTTTTGAAGAGATGTTCCCGGTAGGCTGTAAGAGCACTGTGCAGAGCGAGTGGTTTCTTAGCTTCCCAAAGAGCTGGAAGCAAGATTCTGCGGGGCCCAACTCGCCCTTTGGAAGGAGGCCTGCACGTTGTGCCTTTCAGCTCTAGATCAAAGTAGCACACCCAGAGCAGAAGTCCTACTTCAGCCGGATCAGGCCTGCAAAGAAACTGCGTTTCACAGGCCTTTGGAAGAGATGTTCCCGGTAGGCTGTAAGAGCACTGTGCAGAGCGAGTGGTTTCTTAGCTTCCCAAAGAGCTGGAAGCAAGATGGTGTGGGTCCCAACTCGCCCTTTGGAAAGAAGCCTGCACGTTGTGCCTTTCAGCTCTAGGGCAAAGTAGCACACCCAGAGCAGAAGTCCTACTTCAGCCAGGTCAGGCCTGCAAAGAAACTGCGTTTCACAGGCCTTTGGAAGAGATGTTCCCGGTAGGCTGTAAGAGCACTGTGCAGAGCGAGTGGTTTCTTAGCTTCCCAAAGAGCTGGAAGCAAGATGCTGTGGGGCCCAACTCGCCCTTTGGAAAGAAGCCTGCACGTTGTGCCTTTCAGCTCTAGGGCAAAGTAGCACACCCAGAGCAGAAGTCCTACTTCAGGCAGATCAGGCCTGCAAAGAGAATGCGTTTCACAGGCCTTTGGAAGAGATGTTCCTGGTAGGCTGTAAGAGCACTGCGCAGAGCGAGCGGTTTCTTAGCTTCCCAAAGAGCTGGAAGCAAGATGCTGTGGGGCCCAACTCGCCCTTTGGAAAGAAGCCTGCACGTTGTCCCTTTCAGCTCTAGGGCAATGTAGCACACCCACAGCAGAAGTCCTACTTCAGCCAGATCAGGCCTGCAAAGAAACTGCGTTTCACAGGCCTTTGGAAGAGATGTTCCCGGTAGGCTGTAAGAGCACTGTGCAGAGCGAGTTGTTTCTTAGCTTCCCAAAGAGCTGGAAGCAAGATGGTGTGGGGCCCAACTCGCCCTTTGGAAAGAAGCCTGCACGTTGTGCCTTTCAGCTCTAGGGCAATGTAGCACACCCAGAGCAGAAGTCCTACTTCAGCCAGTTCAGGCCTGCAAAGAAACTGCATTTCACAGGCCTTTGGAAGAGATGTTCCCGGTAGGCTGTAAGAGCACTGTGCAGAGCGAGTGGTTTCTTAGCTTCCCAAAGAGCTGGAAGCAAGATGGTGTGGGGCCCAACTGGCCCTTTGGAAAGAAGCCTGCACGTTGTGCCTTTCAGCTCTAGGGCAAAGTAGCACACCCAGAGCAGAAGTCCTACTTCAGCCAGATCAGGCCTGCAAAGAAACTGCGTTTCCCAAGCCTTTGGAAGAGATGTTCCCGGTAGGCTGTAAGAGCACTGTGCAGAGCGAGTTCTTTCTTAGCTTCCCAAAGAGCTGGAAGCAAGATGCTGTGGGGCCCAACTCGCCCTTTGGAAAGAAGCCTGCACGTTGTCCCTTTCAGCTCTAGGGCAATGTAGCACACCCAGAGCAGA
Organism: Equus caballus; assembly: GCF_041296265.1. Classification (NCBI taxonomy): domain Eukaryota; kingdom Metazoa; phylum Chordata; class Mammalia; order Perissodactyla; family Equidae; genus Equus; species Equus caballus. The sequence goes on from NC_091695.1 coordinate 22,733,442, forward strand.
AGTCCTACTTCAGCCAGATCAGGCCTGCAAAGAAACTGCGTTTCACAGGCCTTTGGAAGAGATGTTCCCACTAGGCTGTAAGAGCACTGTGCAGAGCGAGTTGTTTCTTAGCTTCCCAAAGAGCTGGAAGCAAGATGCTGTGGGGCCCAACTCGCCCTTTGGAAAGAAGCCTGCACGTTGTGCCTTTCAGCTCTAGGGCAAAGTAGCACACCCAGAGCAGAAGTCCTACTTCACCCAGATCAGGCCTGCAAAGAGACTGCGTTTCACAGGCCTTTGGAAGAGATGTTCCCGGTAGGCTGTAAGAGCACTGTGCAGAGCGAGTTGTTTCTCAGCTTCCCAAAGAGCTGGAAGCAAGATGCTGTGGGGCCCAACTCGCCCTTTGGAAAGCAGCCTGCACATTGTGCCTTTCAGCTCTAGGGCAAAGTAGCACACCCAGAGCAGAAGTCCTACTTCAGCCAGATCAGGCCTGCAAAGAAACTGCGTTTCACAGGCCTTTGGAAGAGATGTTCCCGGTAGGCTGTAAGAGCACTGTGCAGAGCGAGTTCTTTCTTAGCTTCCCAAAGAGCTGGAAGCAAGATGCTGTGGGGCCCAACTGGCCCTTTGGAAAGAAGCCTGCACGTTGTCCCTTTCAGCTCTAGGGCAATGTAGCACACCCAGAGCAGAAGTCCTACTTCAGCCAGGTCAGGCCTGCAAAGAAACTGCGTTTCCCAGGCCTTTGGAAGAGATGTTCCCGGTAGGCTGTAAGAGCACTGTGCAGAGCGAGTGGTTTCTTATGTTCCCAAAGAGCTGGAAGCAAGATGGTGTGGGGCCCAACTGGCCCTTTGGAAAGAAGCCTGCACGTTGTGCCTTTCAGCTCTAGGGCAAAGTAGCACACCCAGAGCAGAAGTCCTACTTCAGCCAGATCAGGCCTGCAAAGAAACTGCGTTTCCCAGGCCTTTGGAAGAGATGTTCCCGGTAGGCTGTAAGAGCACTGTGCAGAGCGAGTTCTTTCTTAGCTTCCCAAAGAGCTGGAAGCAAGATGGTGTGGGGCCCAACTCGCCCTTTGGAAAGAAGCCTGCACGTTGTCCCTTTCAGCTCTAGGGCAATGTAGCACACCCAGAGCAGAAGTCCTACTTCAGCCAGATCAGGCCTGCAAAGAAACTGCGTTTCACAGGCCTTTGGAAGAGATGTTCCCACTAGGCTGTAAGAGCACTGTGCAGAGCGAGTTGTTTCTTAGCTTCCCAAAGAGCTGGAAGCAAGATGCTGTGGGGCCCAACTCGCCCTTTGGAAAGAAGCCTGCACGTTGTGCCTTTCAGCTCTAGGGCAAAGTAGCACACCCAGAGCAGAAGTCCTACTTCACCCAGATCAGGCCTGCAAAGAGACTGCGTTTCACAGGCCTTTGGAAGAGATGTTCCCGGTAGGCTGTAAGAGCACTGTGCAGAGCGAGTTGTTTCTTAGCTTCCCAAAGAGCTGGAAGCAAGATGGTGTGGGTCCCAACTCGCCCTTTGGAAAGAAGCCTGCACGTTGTGCCTTTCAGCTCTAGGGCAAAGTAGCACACCCAGAGCAGAAGTCCTACTTCAGCCAGGTCAGGCCTGCAAAGAAACTGCGTTTCACAGGCCTTTGGAAGAGATGTTCCCGGTAGGCTGTAAGAGCACTGTGCAGAGCGAGTGGTTTCTTAGCTTCCCAAAGAGCTGGAAGCAAGATGCTGTGGGGCCCAACTCGCCCTTTGGAAAGAAGCCTGCACGTTGTGCCTTTCAGCTCTAGGGCAAAGTAGCACACCCAGAGCAGAAGTCCTACTTCAGCCAGATCAGGCCTGCAAAGAAACTGCGTTTCACAGCCCTTTGGAAGAGATGTTCCCACTAGGCTCTAAGAGCACTGTGCAGAGCGAGTTGTTTCTTAGCTTCCCAAAGAGCTGGAAGCAAGATGCTGTGGGGCCCAACTCTCCCTTTGGAAAGAAGCCTGCACGTTGTGCCTTTCAGCTCTAGGGCAAAGTAGCACACCCAGAGCAGAAGACCTACTTCAGCCAGATCAGGCCTGCAAAGAAACTGCGTTTCACAGGCCTTTGGAAGAGATGTTCCCACTAGGCTGTAAGAGCACTGTGCAGAGCGAGTTGATTCTTAGCTTCCCAAAGAGCTGGAAGCAAGATGGTGTGGGGCCCAACTCGCCCTTTTGAAAGAAGCCTGCACGTTGTGCCTTTCAGCTCTAGGGCAAAGTAGCACACCCAGAGCAGAAGTCCTACTTCAGCCAGGTCAGGCCTGCAAAGAAACTGCGTTTCCCAGGCCTTTTTGAAGAGATGTTCCCGGTAGGCTGTAAGAGCACTGTGCAGAGCGAGTGGTTTCTTAGCTTCCCAAAGAGCTGGAAGCGAGATGCTGTGGGGCCCAACTCGCCCTTTGGAAAGAAGCCTGCACGTTGTGCCTTTCAGCTCTAGGGCAATGTAGCACACCCAGAGCAGAAGTCCTACTTCAGCCAGATCAGGCCTGCAAAGAAACTGCGTTTCACAGCCCTTTGGAAGAGATGTTCCCTGTAGGCTGTAAGAGCACTGTGCAGAGCGAGTGGTTTCTTAGCTTCCCAAAGAGCTGGAAGCAAGATGCTGTGGGGCCCAACTCGCCCTTTGGAAAGAAGCCTGCACGTTGTGCCTTTCAGCTCGAGGGCAAAGTAGAACACCCAGAGCAGAAGTCCTACTTCAGCCAGATCAGGCCTGCAAAGAAACTGCGTTTCACAGGCCTTTGGAAGATATGATCCCACTAGGCTGTAAGAGCACTGTGCAGAGCGAGTTGTTTCTTAGCTTCCAAAAGAGCTGGAAGCAAGATGCTGTGGGGCCCAACTCGCCCTTTGGAAAGAAGCCTGCACGTTGTGCCTTTCAGCTCTAGGGCAAAGTAGCACACCCGGAGCAGAAGTCCTACTTCAGCCAGGTCAGGCCTGCAAAGAAACTGCGTTTCCCAGGACTTTGGAAGAGATGTTCCCGGTAGGCTGTAAGAGCACTGTGTAGAGCGAGTGGTTTCTTATGTTCCCAAAGAGCTGGAAGCAAGATGGTGTGGGGCCCAACTCGCCCTTTGGAAAGAAGCCTGCACGTTGTGCCTTTCAGCTCTAGGGCAAAGTAGCACACCCAGAGCTGAAGTCCTACTTCAGCCAGGTCAGGCCTGCAAAGAAACTGCGTTTCCCAGGCCTTTGGAAGAGATGTTCCCGGTAGGCTGTAAGAGCACTGTGCAGAGCGAGTGGTTTCTTATGTTCCCAAAGAGCTGGAAGCAAGATGCTGTGGGGCCCAACTCGCCCTTTGGAAAGAAGCCTGCACGTTGTGCCTTTCAGCTCTAGGGCAATGTAGCACACCCAGAGCAGAAGTCCTACTTCAGCCAGTTCAGGCCTGCAAAGAAACTGCGTTTCTCAGGCCTTTGGAAGAGATGTTCCCGGTAGGCTGTAAGAGCACTGTGCAGAGCGAGTTGTTTCTTAGCTTCCCAAAGAGCTGGAAGCAAGATGCTGTGGGGCCCAACTCGCCCTTTGGAAAGAAGCCTGCACGTTGTGCCTTTCAGCTCTAGGGCAAAGTAGCACACCCAGAGCAGAAGTCCTACTTCAGCCAGATCAGGCCTGCAAAGAAACTGCGTTTCACAGCCCTTTGGAAGAGATGTTCCCACTAGGCTCTAAGAGCACAGTGCAGAGCGAGTTGTTTCTTAGCTTCCCAAAGAGCTGGAAGCAAGATGCTGTGGGGCCCAACTCGCCCTTTGGAAAGAAGCCTGCACGTTGTGCCTTTCAGCTCTAGGGCAAAGTAGCACACCCAGAGCAGAAGTCCTACTTCAGCCAGATCAGGCCTGCAAAGAAACTGCGTTTCTCAGGCCTTTGGAAGAGATGTTCCCGGTAGGCTGTAAGAGCACTGTGCAGAGCGAGTGGTTTCTTAGCTTCCCAAAGAGCTGGAAGCAAGATGCTGTGGGGCCCAACTGGCCCTTTGGAAAGAAGCCTGCACGTTGTGCCTTTCAGCTCTAGGGCAAAGTAGCACACCCAGAGCAGAAGTCCTACTTCAGCCAGATCAGGCCTGCAAAGAAACTGCGTTTCACAGCCCTTTGGAAGAGATGTTCCCACTAGGCTCTAAGAGCACTGTGCAGAGCGAGTTGTTTCTTAGCTTCCCAAAGAGCTGGAAGCAAGATGCTGTGGGGCCCAACTCGCCCTTTGGAAAGAAGCCTGCACGTTGTGCCTTTCAGCTCTAGGGCAAAGTAGCACACCCAGAGCAGAAGTCCTACTTCAGCCAGATCAGGCCTGCAAAGAAACTGCGTTTCACAGGCCTTTGGAAGAGATGTTCCCACTAGGCTGTAAGAGCACTGTGCAGAGCGAGTTGATTCTTAGCTTCCCAAAGAGCTGGAAGCAAGATGGTGTGGGGCCCAACTCGCCCTTTGGAAAGAAGCCTGCACGTTGTGCCTTTCAGCTCTAGGGCAAAGTAGCACACCCAGAGCAGAAGTCCTACTTCAGCCAGGTCAGGCCTGCAAAGAAACTGCGTTTCCCAGGCCTTTTTGAAGAGATGTTCCCGGTAGGCTGTAAGAGCACTGTGCAGAGCGAGTGGTTTCTTAGCTTCCCAAAGAGCTGGAAGCGAGATGCTGTGGGGCCCAACTCGCCCTTTGGAAAGAAGCCTGCACGTTGTGCCTTTCAGCTCTAGGGCAATGTAGCACACCCAGAGCAGAAGTCCTACTTCAGCCAGATCAGGCCTGCAAAGAAACTGCGTTTCACAGGCCTTTGGAAGAGATGTTCCCGGTAGGCTGTAAGAGCACTGTGCAGAGCGAGTGGTTTCTTAGCTTCCCAAAGAGCTGGAAGCAAGATGCTGTGGGGCCCAACTGGCCCTTTGGAAAGAAGCCTGCACGTTGTGCCTTTCAGCTCGAGGGCAAAGTAGAACACCCAGAGCAGAAGTCCTACTTCAGCCAGATCAGTCCTGCAAAGAAACTGCGTTTCACAGGCCTTTGGAAGATATGTTCCCACTAGGCTGTAAGAGCACTGTGCAGAGCGAGTTGTTTCTTAGCTTCCAAAAGAGCTGGAAGCAAGATGCTGTGGGGCCCAACTCGCCCTTTGGAAAGAAGCCTGCACGTTGTGCCTTTCAGCTCTAGGGCAAAGTAGCACACCCAGAGCAGAAGTCCTACTTCAGCCAGGTCAGGCCTGCAAAGAAACTGCGTTTCCCAGGCCTTTGGAAGAGATGTTCCCGGTAGGCTGTAAGAGCACTGTGCAGAGCGAGTGGTTTCTTATGTTCCCAAAGAGCTGGAAGCAAGATGGTGTGGGGCCCAACTCGCCCTTTTGAAAGAAGCCTGCACGTTGTGCCTTTCAGCTCTAGGGCAAAGTAGCACACCCAGAGCTGAAGTCCTACTTCAGCCAGATCAGGCCTGCAAAGAAACTGCGTTTCACAGGCCTTTGGAAGAGATGTTCCCGGTAGGCTTTAAGAGCACTGTGCAGAGCGAGTGGTTTCTTAGCTTCCCAAAGAGCTGGAAGCAAGATGGTGTGGGTCCCAACTCGCCCTTTGGAAAGAAGCCTGCACGTTGTGCCTTTCAGCTCTAGGGCAAAGTAGCACACCCAGAGCAGAAGTCCTACTTCAGCCAGGTCAGGCCTGCAAAGAAACTGCGTTTCCCAGGCCTTTGGAAGAGATGTTCCCGGTAGGCTGTAAGAGCACTGTGCAGAGCGAGTGGTTTCTTATGTTCCCAAAGAGCTGGAAGCAAGATGGTGTGGGGCCCAACTCGCCCTTTGGAAAGAAGCCTGCACGTTGTGCCTTTCAGCTCTAGGGCAAAGTAGCACACCCAGAGCTGAAGTCCTACTTCAGCCAGATCAGGCCTGCAAAGAAACTGCGTTTCACAGGCCTTTGGAAGAGATGTTCCCGGTAGGCTGTAAGAGCACTGTGCAGAGCGAGTGGTTTCTTAGCTTCCCAAAGAGCTGGAAGCAAGATGGTGTGGGTCCCAACTCGCCCTTTGGAAAGAAGCCTGCACGTTGTGCCTTTCAGCTCTAGGGCAAAGTAGCACACCCAGAGCAGAAGTCCTACTTCAGCCAGGTCAGGCCTGCAAAGAAACTGCGTTTCCCAGGCCTTTGGAAGAGATGTTCCCGGTAGGCTGTAAGAGCACTGTGCAGAGCGAGTGGTTTCTTATGTTCCCAAAGAGCTGGAAGCAAGATGCTGTGGGGCCCAACTCGCCCTTTGGAAAGAAGCCTGCACGTTGTGCCTTTCAGCTCTAGGGCAATGTAGCACACCCAGAGCAGAAGTCCTACTTCAGCCAGTTCAGGCCTGCAAAGAAACTGCGTTTCTCAGGCCTTTGGAAGAGATGTTCCCGGTAGGCTTTAAGAGCACTGTGCAGAGCGAGTTGTTTCTTAGCTTCCCAAAGAGCTGGAAGCAAGATGCTGTGGGGCCCAACTGGCCCTTTGGAAAGAAGCCTGCACGTTGTGCCTTTCAGCTCTAGGGCAAAGTAGCACACCCAGAGCAGAAGTCCTACTTCAGCCAGATCAGGCCTGCAAAGAAACTGCGTTTCACAGCCCTTTGGAAGAGATGTTCCCACTAGGCTCTAAGAGCACAGTGCAGAGCGAGTTGTTTCTTAGCTTCCCAAAGAGCTGGAAGCAAGATGCTGTGGGGCCCAACTCGCCCTTTGGAAAGAAGCCTGCACGTTGTGCCTTTCAGCTCTAGGGCAAAGTAGCACACCCAGAGCAGAAGTCCTACTTCAGCCAGATCAGGCCTGCAAAGAAACTGCGTTTCACAGGCCTTTGGAAGAGATGTTCCCGGTAGCCTGTAAGAGCACTGTGCAGAGCGAGTGGTTTCTTAGCTTCCCAAAGAGCTGGAAGCAAGATGCTGTGGGGCCCAACTCGCCCTTTGGAAAGAAGCCTGCACGTTGTGCCTTTCAGCTCTAGGGCAAAGTAGCACACCCAGAGCAGAAGTCCTACTTCAGCCAGATCAGGCCTGCAAAGAAACTGCGTTTCACAGGCCTTTGGAAGAGATGTTCCCACTAGGCTGTAAGAGCACTGTGCAGAGCGAGTTGATTCTTAGCTTCCCAAAGAGCTGGAAGCAAGATGGTGTGGGGCCCAACTCGCCCTTTGGAAAGAAGCCTGCACGTTGTGCCTTTCAGCTCTAGGGCAAAGTAGCACACCCAGAGCAGAAGTCCTACTTCAGCCAGGTCAGGCCTGCAAAGAAACTGCGTTTCCCAGGCCTTTTTGAAGAGATGTTCCCGGTAGGCTGTAAGAGCACTGTGCAGAGCGAGTGGTTTCTTAGCTTCCCAAAGAGCTGGAAGCGAGCTGCTGTGGGGCCCAACTCGCCCTTTGGAAAGAAGCCTGCACGTTGTGCCTTTCAGCTCTAGGGCAATGTAGCACACCCAGAGCAGAAGTCCTACTTCAGCCAGATCAGGCCTGCAAAGAAACTGCGTTTCACAGGCCTTTGGAAGAGATGTTCCCGGTAGGCTGTAAGAGCACTGTGCAGAGCGAGTGGTTTCTTAGCTTCCCAAAGAGCTGGAAGCAAGATGCTGTGGGGCCCAACTCGCCCTTTGGAAAGAAGCCTGCACGTTGTGCCTTTCAGCTCTAAGGCAAAGTAGCACACCCAGAGCAAAAGTCCTACTTCAGCCAGATCAGGCCTGCAAAGAAACTGCGTTTGACAGGCCTTTGGAAGAGATGTTCCCGGTAGACTGTAAGAGCACTGTGCAGAGCGAGTGGTTTCTTAGCTTCCCAAAGAGCTGGAAGCAAGATTCTGTGGGGCCCAACTCGCCCTTTGGAAAGAAGCCTGCACGTTGTGCCTTTCAGCTCTAGATCAAAGTAGCACACCCAGAGCAGAAGTCCTACTTCAGCCGGATCAGGCCTGCAAAGAAACTGCGTTTCACAGGCCTTTGGAAGAGATGTTCCCGGTAGGCTGTAAGAGCACTGTGCAGAGCGAGTGGTTTCTTAGCTTCCCAAAGAGCTGGAAGCAAGATTCTGTGGGGCCCAACTCGCCCTTTGGAAAGAAGCCTGCACGTTGTGCCTTTCAGCTCTAGATCAAAGTAGCACACCCAGAGCAGAAGTCCTACTTCAGCCAGATCAGGTCTGCAAAGAAACTGCGTTTCACAGGCCTTTGGAAGAGATGTTCCCACTAGGCTGTAAGAGCACTGTGCAGAGCGAGTTGTTTCTTAGCTTCCCAAAGAGCTGGAAGCAAGATGGTGTGGGGCCCAACTCGCCCATTGGAAAGAAGCCTGCACGTTGTGCCTTTCAGCTCTAGGGCAAGGTAGCACACCCAGAGCAGAAGTCCTACTTCAGCCAGATCAGGCCTGCAAAGAAACTGCGTTTGACAGGCCTTTGGAAGAGATGTTCCCGGTAGGCTGTAAGAGCACTGTGCAGAGCGAGTGGTTTTTTAGCTTCCCAAAGAGCTGGAAGCAAGATGCTGTGGGGCCCAACTCGCCCTTTGGAAAGAAGCCTGCACGTTGTGCCTTTCAGCTCTAGGGCAATGTAGCACACCCAGAGCAGAAGTCCTACTTCAGCCAGATCAGGCCTGCAAAGAAACTGCGTTTCACAGGCCTTTGGAAGAGATGTTCCCGGTAGGCTGTAAGAGCACTGTGCAGAGCGAGTTGTTTCTTAGCTTCCCAAAGAGCTGGAAGCAAGATGCTGTGAGGCCCAACTCGCCCTTTGGAAAGAAGCCTGCACGTTGTGCCTTTCAGCTCTAGGGCAAAGTAGCACACCCAGAGCAGAAGTCCTACTTCAGCCAGATCAGGCCTGCAAAGAAACTGCGTTTGACAGGCCTTTGGAAGTGATGTTCCCGGTAGGCTGTAGGAGCACTGTGCAGAGCGAGTTGTTTCTTAGCTTCCCAAAGAGCTGGAAGCAAGATGCTGTGGGGCCCAACTGGCCCTTTGGAAAGAAGCGTGCACGTTGTGCCTTTCAGCTCTAAGGCAATGTAGCACACGCAGAGCAGAAGTCCTACTTCAGCCAGATCAGGCCTGCAAAGAAACTGCCTTTCACAGGCCTTTGGAAGAGATGTTCCCACTAGGCTGAAAGAGCACTGTGCAGAGCGAGTTGTTTCTTAGCTTCCCAAAGAGCTGGAAGCAAGATGCTGTGGGGCCCAACTCGCCCTTTGGAAAGAAGCCTGCACGTTGTGCCTTTCAGCTCTAGGGCAAAGTAGCACACCCAGAGCAGAAGTCCTACTTCAGCCAGATCAGGCCTGCAAAGAAACTGCGTTTCACAGGCCTTTGGAAGAGATGTTCCCACTAGGCTGTAAGAGCACGGTGCAGAGCGAGTTGTTTCTTAGCTTCCCAAAGAGCTGGAAGCAAGATGGTGTGGGGCCCAACTCGCCCTTTGGAAAGAAGCCTGCACGTTGTGCCTTTCAGCTCCAGGGCAAGGTAGCACACCCAGAGCAGAAGTCCTACTTCAGCCAGATCAGGCCTGCAAAGAAACTGCGTTTGACAGGCCTTTGGAAGAGATGTTCCCGGTAGGCTGTAAGAGCACTGTGCAGAGCGAGTGGTTTCTTAGCTTCCCAAAGAGCTGGAAGCAAGATGCTGTGGGGCCCAACTCGCCCTTTGGAAAGAAGACTGCACGTTGGGCCTTTCAGCTCTAGGGCAATGTAGCACACCCAGAGCAGAAGTCCTACTTCAGCCAGATCAGGCCTGCAAAGAAACTGCGTTTCAGAGGCCTTTGCAAGAGATGTTCCCGGTAGGCTGTAAGAGCACTGTGCAGAGCGAGTTGTTTCTTAGCTTCCCAAAGAGCTGGAAGCAAGATGCTGTGGGGCCCAACTCGCCCTTTGGAAAGAAGCCTGCACGTTGTGCCTTTCAGCTCTAGGGCAAAGTAGCACACCCAGAGCAGAAGTCCTACTTCAGCCAGATCAGGCCTGCAAAGAAACTGCGTTTCACAGGCCTTTGGAAGAGATGTTCCCACTAGGCTGTAAGAGCACTGTGCAGAGCGAGTTGTTTCTTAGCTTCCAAAAGAGCTGGAAGCAAGATGCTGTGGGGCCCAACTCGCCCTTTGGAAAGAAGCCTGCACGTTGTGCCTTTCAGCTCTAGGGCAAAGTAGCACACCCGGAGCAGAAGTCCTACTTCAGCCAGGTCAGGCCTGCAAAGAAACTGCGTTTCCCAGGCCTTTGGAAGAGATGTTCCCGGTAGGCTGTAAGAGCACTGTGCAGAGCGAGTGGTTTCTTATGTTCCCAAAGAGCTGGAAGCAAGATGGTGTGGGGCCCAACTCGCCCTTTGGAAAGAAGCCTGCACGTTGTGCCTTTCAGCTCTAGGGCAAAGTAGCACACCCAGAGCTGAAGTCCTACTTCAGCCAGATCAGGCCTGCAAAGAAACTGCGTTTCACAGGCCTTTGGAAGAGATGTTCCCGGTAGGCTGTAAGAGCACTGTGCAGAGCGAGTGGTTTCTTAGCTTCCCAAAGAGCTGGAAGCAAGATGGTGTGGGTCCCAACTCGCCCTTTGGAAAGAAGCCTGCACGTTTGTGCCTTTCAGCTCTAGGGCAAAGTAGCACACCCAGAGCAGAAGTCCTACTTCAGCCAGGTCAGGCCTGCAAAGAAACTGCGTTTCCCAGGCCTTTGGAAGAGATGTTCCCGGTAGGCTGTAAGAGCACTGTGCAGAGCGAGTGGTTTCTTATGTTCCCAAAGAGCTGGAAGCAAGATGCTGTGGGGCCCAACTCGCCCTTTCTAAAGAAGCCTGCACGTTGTGCCTTTCAGCTCTAGGGCAATGTAGCACACCCAGAGCAGAAGTCCTACTTCAGCCAGTTCAGGCCTGCAAAGAAACTGCGTTTCTCAGGCCTTTGGAAGAGATGTTCCCGGTAGGCTGTAAGAGCACTGTGCAGAGCGAGTTGTTTCTTAGCTTCCCAAAGAGCTGGAAGCAAGATGCTGTGGGGCCCAACTGGCCCTTTGGAAAGAAGCCTGCACGTTGTGCCTTTCAGCTCTAGGGCAAAGTAGCACACCCAGAGCAGAAGTCCTACTTCAGCCAGATCAGGCCTGCAAAGAAACTGCGTTTCACAGCCCTTTGGAAGAGATGTTCCCACTAGGCTCTAAGAGCACAGTGCAGAGCGAGTTGTTTCTTAGCTTCCCAAAGAGCTGGAAGCAAGATGCTGTGGGGCCCAACTCGCCCTTTGGAAAGAAGCCTGCACGTTGTGCCTTTCAGCTCTAGGGCAAAGTAGCACACCCAGAGCAGAAGTCCTACTTCAGCCAGATCAGGCCTGCAAAGAAACTGCGTTTCACAGGCCTTTGGAAGAGATGTTCCCGGTAGGCTGTAAGAGCACTGTGCAGAGCGAGTGGTTTCTTAGCTTCCCAAAGAGCTGGAAGCAAGATGCTGTGGGGCCCAACTCGCCCTTTGGAAAGAAGCCTGCACGTTGTGCCTTTCAGCTCTAGGGCAAAGTAGCACACCCAGAGCAGAAGTCCTACTTCAGCCAGATCAGGCCTGCAAAGAAACTGCGTTTCACAGGCCTTTGGAAGAGATGTTCCCACTAGGCTGTAAGAGCACTGTGCAGAGCGAGTTGATTCTTAGCTTCCCAAAGAGCTGGAAGCAAGATGGTGTGGGGCCCAACTCGCCCTTTGGAAAGAAGCCTGCACGTTGTGCCTTTCAGCTCTAGGGCAAAGTAGCACACCCAGAGCAGAAGTCCTACTTCAGCCAGGTCAGGCCTGCAAAGAAACTGCGTTTCCCAGGCCTTTTTGAAGAGATGTTCCCGGTAGGCTGTAAGAGCACTGTGCAGAGCGAGTGGTTTCTTAGCTTCCCAAAGAGCTGGAAGCAAGATTCTGCGGGGCCCAACTCGCCCTTTGGAAGGAGGCCTGCACGTTGTGCCTTTCAGCTCTAGATCAAAGTAGCACACCCAGAGCAGAAGTCCTACTTCAGCCGGATCAGGCCTGCAAAGAAACTGCGTTTCACAGGCCTTTGGAAGAGATGTTCCCGGTAGGCTGTAAGAGCACTGTGCAGAGCGAGTGGTTTCTTAGCTTCCCAAAGAGCTGGAAGCAAGATGGTGTGGGTCCCAACTCGCCCTTTGGAAAGAAGCCTGCACGTTGTGCCTTTCAGCTCTAGGGCAAAGTAGCACACCCAGAGCAGAAGTCCTACTTCAGCCAGGTCAGGCCTGCAAAGAAACTGCGTTTCCCAGGCCTTTGGAAGAGATGTTCCCGGTAGGCTGTAAGAGCACTGTGCAGAGCGAGTGGTTTCTTATGTTCCCAAAGAGCTGGAAGCAAGATGCTGTGGGGCCCAACTCGCCCTTTGGAAAGAAGCCTGCACGTTGTGCCTTTCAGCTCTAGGGCAATGTAGCACACCCAGAGCAGAAGTCCTACTTCAGCCAGTTCAGGCCTGCAAAGAAACTGCGTTTCTCAGGCCTTTGGAAGAGATGTTCCCGGTAGGCTGTAAGAGCACTGTGCAGAGCGAGTTGTTTCTTAGCTTCCCAAAGAGCTGGAAGCAAGATGCTGTGGGGCCCAACTGGCCCTTTGGAAAGAAGCCTGCACGTTGTGCCTTTCAGCTCTAGGGCAAAGTAGCACACCCAGAGCAGAAGTCCTACTTCAGCCAGATCAGGCCTGCAAAGAAACTGCGTTTCACAGCCCTTTGGAAGAGATGTTCCCACTAGGCTCTAAGAGCACAGTGCAGAGCGAGTTGTTTCTTAGCTTCCCAAAGAGCTGGAAGCAAGATGCTGTGGGGTCCAACTCGCCCTTTGGAAAGAAGCCTGCACGTTGTGCCTTTCAGCTCTAGGGCAAAGTAGCACACCCAGAGCAGAAGTCCTACTTCAGCGAGATCAGGCCTGCAAGGAAACTGCGTTTCACAGGCCTTTGGAAGAGATGTTCCCGGTAGGCTGTAAGAGCACTGTGCAGAGCGAGTGGTTTCTTAGCTTTCCAAAGAGCTGGAAGCAAGATGCTGTGGGGCCCAACTCGCCCTTTGGAAAGAAGCCTGCACGTTGTGCCTTTCAGCTCTAGGGCAAAGTAGCACACCCAGAGCAGAAGTCCTTCTTCAGCCAGATCAGGTCTGCAAAGAAACTGCGTTTCACAGGCCTTTGGAAGAGATGTTCCCACTAGGCTGTAAGAGCACTGTGCAGAGCGAGTTGTTTCTTAGCTTCCCAAAGAGCTGGAAGCAAGATGGTGTGGGGCCCAACTCGCCCATTGGAAAGAAGCCTGCACGTTGTGCCTTTCAGCTCTAGGGCAAGGTAGCACACCCAGAGCAGAAGTCCTACTTCAGCCAGATCAGGCCTGCAAAGAAACTGCGTTTGACAGGCCTTTGGAAGAGATGTTCCCGGTAGGCTGTAAGAGCACTGTGCAGAGCGAGTGGTTTTTTAGCTTCCCAAAGAGCTGGAAGCAAGATGCTGTGGGGCCCAACTCGCCCTTTGGAAAGAAGCCTGCACGTTGTGCCTTTCAGCTCTAGGGCAATGTAGCACACCCAGAGCAGAAGTCCTACTTCAGCCAGATCAGGCCTGCAAAGAAACTGCGTTTCACAGGCCTTTGGAAGAGATGTTCCCGGTAGGCTGTAAGAGCACTGTGCAGAGCGAGTTGTTTCTTAGCTTCCCAAAGAGCTGGAAGCAAGATGCTGTGGGGCCCAACTCGCCCTTTGGAAAGAAGCCTGCACGTTGTGCCTTTCAGCTCTAGGGCAAAGTAGCACACCCAGAGCAGAAGTCCTACTTCAGCCAGATCAGGCCTGCAAAGCAACTGCGTTTGACAGGCCTTTGGAAGTGATGTTCCCGGTAGGCTGTAGGAGCACTGTGCAGAGCGAGTTGTTTCTTAGCTTCCCAAAGAGCTGGAAGCAAGATGCTGTGGGGCCCAACTGGCCCTTTGGAAAGAAGCGTGCACGTTGTGCCTTTCAGCTCTAAGGCAATGTAGCACACCCAGAGCAGAAGTCCTACTTCAGCCAGATCAGGCCTGCAAAGAAACTGCCTTTCACAGGCCTTTGGAAGAGATGTTCCCACTAGGCTGAAAGAGCACTGTGCAGAGCGAGTTGTTTCTTAGCTTCCCAAAGAGCTGGAAGCAAGATGCTGTGGGGCCCAACTCGCCCTTTGGAAAGAAGCCTGCACGTTGTGCCTTTCAGCTCTAGGGCAAAGTAGCACACCCAGAGCAGAAGTCCTACTTCAGCCAGATCAGGCCTGCAAAGAAACTGCGTTTCACAGGCCTTTGGAAGAGATGTTCCCACTAGGCTGTAAGAGCACTGTGCAGAGCGAGTTGTTTCTTAGCTTCCCAAAGAGCTGGAAGCAAGATGGTGTGGGGCCCAACTCGCCCTTTGGAAAGAAGCCTGCACGTTGTGCCTTTCAGCTCCAGGGCAAGGTAGCACACCCAGAGCAGAAGTCCTACTTCAGCCAGATCAGGCCTGCAAAGAAACTGCGTTTGACAGGCCTTTGGAAGAGATGTTCCCGGTAGGCTGTAAGAGCACTGTGCAGAGCGAGTGGTTTCTTAGCTTCCCAAAGAGCTGGAAGCAAGATGCTGTGGGGCCCAACTCGCCCTTTGGAAAGAAGACTGCACGTTGGGCCTTTCAGCTCTAGGGCAATGTAGCACACCCAGAGCAGAAGTCCTACTTCAGCCAGATCAGGCCTGCAAAGAAACTGCGTTTCAGAGGCCTTTGCAAGAGATGTTCCCGGTAGGCTGTAAGAGCACTGTGCAGAGCGAGTTGTTTCTTAGCTTCCCAAAGAGCTGGAAGCAAGATGCTGTGGGGCCCAACTCGCCCTTTGGAAAGAAGCCTGCACGTTGTGCCTTTCAGCTCTAGGGCAAAGTAGCACACCCAGAGCAGAAGTCCTACTTCAGCCAGATCAGGCCTGCAAAGAAACTGCGTTTCACAGGCCTTTGGAAGAGATGTTCCCGGTAGGCTGTAAGAGCACTGTGCAGAGCGAGTTGTTTCTTAGCTTCCCAAAGAGCTGGAAGCAAGATGCTGTGGGGCCCAACTGGCCCTTTGGAAAGAAGCCTGCACGTTGTGCCTTTCAGCTCTAGGGCAAAGTAGCACACCCAGAGCAGAAGTCCTACTTCAGCCAGATCAGGCCTGCAAAGAAACTGCGTTTCACAGCCCTTTGGAAGAGATGTTCCCACTAGGCTCTAAGAGCACAGTGCAGAGCGAGTTGTTTCTTAGCTTCCCAAAGAGCTGGAAGCAAGATGCTGTGGGGCCCAACTCGCCCTTTGGAAAGAAGCCTGCACGTTGTGCCTTTCAGCTCTAGGGCAAAGTAGCACACCCAGAGCAGAAGTCCTACTTCAGCCAGATCAGGCCTGCAAAGAAACTGCGTTTCACAGGCCTTTGGAAGAGATGTTCCCGGTAGGCTGTAAGAGCACTGTGCAGAGCGAGTGGTTTCTTAGCTTCCCAAAGAGCTGGAAGCAAGATGCTGTGGGGCCCAACTCGCCCTTTGGAAAGAAGCCTGCACGTTGTGCCTTTCAGCTCTAGGGCAAAGTAGCACACCCAGAGCAGAAGTCCTACTTCAGCCAGATCAGGCCTGCAAAGAAACTGCGTTTCACAGGCCTTTGGAAGAGATGTTCCCACTAGGCTGTAAGAGCACTGTGCAGAGCGAGTTGATTCTTAGCTTCCCAAAGAGCTGGAAGCAAGATGGTGTGGGGCCCAACTCGCCCTTTGGAAAGAAGCCTGCACGTTGTGCCTTTCAGCTCTAGGGCAAAGTAGCACACCCAGAGCAGAAGTCCTACTTCAGCCAGGTCAGGCCTGCAAAGAAACTGCGTTTCCCAGGCCTTTTTGAAGAGATGTTCCCGGTAGGCTGTAAGAGCACTGTGCAGAGCGAGTGGTTTCTTAGCTTCCCAAAGAGCTGGAAGCAAGATTCTGCGGGGCCCAACTCGCCCTTTGGAAGGAGGCCTGCACGTTGTGCCTTTCAGCTCTAGATCAAAGTAGCACACCCAGAGCAGAAGTCCTACTTCAGCCGGATCAGGCCTGCAAAGAAACTGCGTTTCACAGGCCTTTGGAAGAGATGTTCCCGGTAGGCTGTAAGAGCACTGTGCAGAGCGAGTGGTTTCTTAGCTTCCCAAAGAGCTGGAAGCAAGATGGTGTGGGTCCCAACTCGCCCTTTGGAAAGAAGCCTGCACGTTGTGCCTTTCAGCTCTAGGGCAAAGTAGCACACCCAGAGCAGAAGTCCTACTTCAGCCAGGTCAGGCCTGCAAAGAAACTGCGTTTCCCAGGCCTTTGGAAGAGATGTTCCCGGTAGGCTGTAAGAGCACTGTGCAGAGCGAGTGGTTTCTTATGTTCCCAAAGAGCTGGAAGCAAGATGCTGTGGGGCCCAACTCGCCCTTTGGAAAGAAGCCTGCACGTTGTGCCTTTCAGCTCTAGGGCAATGTAGCACACCCAGAGCAGAAGTCCTACTTCAGCCAGTTCAGGCCTGCAAAGAAACTGCGTTTCTCAGGCCTTTGGAAGAGATGTTCCCGGTAGGCTGTAAGAGCACTGTGCAGAGCGAGTTGTTTCTTAGCTTCCCAAAGAGCTGGAAGCAAGATGCTGTGGGGCCCAACTGGCCCTTTGGAAAGAAGCCTGCACGTTGTGCCTTTCAGCTCTAGGGCAAAGTAGCACACCCAGAGCAGAAGTCCTACTTCAGCCAGATCAGGCCTGCAAAGAAACTGCGTTTCACAGCCCTTTGGAAGAGATGTTCCCACTAGGCTCTAAGAGCACAGTGCAGAGCGAGTTGTTTCTTAGCTTCCCAAAGAGCTGGAAGCAAGATGCTGTGGGGTCCAACTCGCCCTTTGGAAAGAAGCCTGCACGTTGTGCCTTTCAGCTCTAGGGCAAAGTAGCACACCCAGAGCAGAAGTCCTACTTCAGCGAGATCAGGCCTGCAAGGAAACTGCGTTTCACAGGCCTTTGGAAGAGATGTTCCCGGTAGGCTGTAAGAGCACTGTGCAGAGCGAGTGGTTTCTTAGCTTTCCAAAGAGCTGGAAGCAAGATGCTGTGGGGCCCAACTCGCCCTTTGGAAAGAAGCCTGCACGTTGTGCCTTTCAGCTCTAGGGCAAAGTAGCACACCCAGAGCAGAAGTCCTTCTTCAGCCAGATCAGGTCTGCAAAGAAACTGCGTTTCACAGGCCTTTGGAAGAGATGTTCCCACTAGGCTGTAAGAGCACTGTGCAGAGCGAGTTGTTTCTTAGCTTCCCAAAGAGCTGGAAGCAAGATGGTGTGGGGCCCAACTCGCCCATTGGAAAGAAGCCTGCACGTTGTGCCTTTCAGCTCTAGGGCAAGGTAGCACACCCAGAGCAGAAGTCCTACTTCAGCCAGATCAGGCCTGCAAAGAAACTGCGTTTGACAGGCCTTTGGAAGAGATGTTCCCGGTAGGCTGTAAGAGCACTGTGCAGAGCGAGTGGTTTTTTAGCTTCCCAAAGAGCTGGAAGCAAGATGCTGTGGGGCCCAACTCGCCCTTTGGAAAGAAGCCTGCACGTTGTGCCTTTCAGCTCTAGGGCAATGTAGCACACCCAGAGCAGAAGTCCTACTTCAGCCAGATCAGGCCTGCAAAGAAACTGCGTTTCACAGGCCTTTGGAAGAGATGTTCCCGGTAGGCTGTAAGAGCACTGTGCAGAGCGAGTTGTTTCTTAGCTTCCCAAAGAGCTGGAAGCAAGATGCTGTGGGGCCCAACTCGCCCTTTGGAAAGAAGCCTGCACGTTGTGCCTTTCAGCTCTAGGGCAAAGTAGCACACCCAGAGCAGAAGTCCTACTTCAGCCAGATCAGGCCTGCAAAGCAACTGCGTTTGACAGGCCTTTGGAAGTGATGTTCCCGGTAGGCTGTAGGAGCACTGTGCAGAGCGAGTTGTTTCTTAGCTTCCCAAAGAGCTGGAAGCAAGATGCTGTGGGGCCCAACTGGCCCTTTGGAAAGAAGCGTGCACGTTGTGCCTTTCAGCTCTAAGGCAATGTAGCACACCCAGAGCAGAAGTCCTACTTCAGCCAGATCAGGCCTGCAAAGAAACTGCCTTTCACAGGCCTTTGGAAGAGATGTTCCCACTAGGCTGAAAGAGCACTGTGCAGAGCGAGTTGTTTCTTAGCTTCCCAAAGAGCTGGAAGCAAGATGCTGTGGGGCCCAACTCGCCCTTTGGAAAGAAGCCTGCACGTTGTGCCTTTCAGCTCTAGGGCAAAGTAGCACACCCAGAGCAGAAGTCCTACTTCAGCCAGATCAGGCCTGCAAAGAAACTGCGTTTCACAGGCCTTTGGAAGAGATGTTCCCACTAGGCTGTAAGAGCACTGTGCAGAGCGAGTTGTTTCTTAGCTTCCCAAAGAGCTGGAAGCAAGATGGTGTGGGGCCCAACTCGCCCTTTGGAAAGAAGCCTGCACGTTGTGCCTTTCAGCTCCAGGGCAAGGTAGCACACCCAGAGCAGAAGTCCTACTTCAGCCAGATCAGGCCTGCAAAGAAACTGCGTTTGACAGGCCTTTGGAAGAGATGTTCCCGGTAGGCTGTAAGAGCACTGTGCAGAGCGAGTGGTTTCTTAGCTTCCCAAAGAGCTGGAAGCAAGATGCTGTGGGGCCCAACTCGCCCTTTGGAAAGAAGACTGCACGTTGGGCCTTTCAGCTCTAGGGCAATGTAGCACACCCAGAGCAGAAGTCCTACTTCAGCCAGATCAGGCCTGCAAAGAAACTGCGTTTCAGAGGCCTTTGCAAGAGATGTTCCCGGTAGGCTGTAAGAGCACTGTGCAGAGCGAGTTGTTTCTTAGCTTCCCAAAGAGCTGGAAGCAAGATGCTGTGGGGCCCAACTCGCCCTTTGGAAAGAAGCCTGCACGTTGTGCCTTTCAGCTCTAGGGCAAAGTAGCACACCCAGAGCAGAAGTCCTACTTCAGCCAGATCAGGCCTGCAAAGAAACTGCGTTTCACAGGCCTTTGGAAGAGATGTTCCCACTAGGCTGTAAGAGCACTGTGCAGAGCGAGTTGTTTCTTAGCTTCCAAAAGAGCTGGAAGCAAGATGCTGTGGGGCCCAACTCGCCCTTTGGAAAGAAGCCTGCACGTTGTGCCTTTCAGCTCTAGGGCAAAGTAGCACACCCGGAGCAGAAGTCCTACTTCAGCCAGGTCAGGCCTGCAAAGAAACTGCGTTTCCCAGGCCTTTGGAAGAGATGTTCCCGGTAGGCTGTAAGAGCACTGTGCAGAGCGAGTGGTTTCTTATGTTCCCAAAGAGCTGGAAGCAAGATGGTGTGGGGCCCAACTCGCCCTTTGGAAAGAAGCCTGCACGTTGTGCCTTTCAGCTCTAGGGCAAAGTAGCACACCCAGAGCTGAAG
The DNA here is from genome assembly GCF_041296265.1 of Equus caballus. NCBI lineage: Eukaryota > Metazoa > Chordata > Mammalia > Perissodactyla > Equidae > Equus > Equus caballus. The sequence goes on from NC_091695.1 coordinate 22,752,456, forward strand.
TCCTACTTCAGCCAGATCAGGCCTGCAAAGAAACTGCGTTTCACAGGCCTTTGGAAGAGATGTTCCCGGTAGGCTGTAAGAGCACTGTGCAGAGCGAGTGGTTTCTTAGCTTCCCAAAGAGCTGGAAGCAAGATGCTGTGGGGCCCAACTCGCCCTTTGGAAAGAAGCCTGCACGTTGTGCCTTTCAGCTCTAGGGCAAAGTAGCACACCCAGAGCAGAAGTCCTACTTCAGCCAGGTCAGGCCTGCAAAGAAACTGCGTTTCCCAGGCCTTTGGAAGAGATGTTCCCGGTAGGCTGTAAGAGCACTGTGCAGAGCGAGTGGTTTCTTATGTTCCCAAAGAGCTGGAAGCAAGATGCTGTGGGGCCCAACTCGCCCTTTGGAAAGAAGCCTGCACGTTGTGCCTTTCAGCTCTAGGGCAATGTAGCACACCCAGAGCAGAAGTCCTACTTCAGCCACTTCAGGCCTGCAAAGAAACTGCGTTTCTCAGGCCTTTGGAAGAGATGTTCCCGGTAGGCTGTAAGAGCACTGTGCAGAGCGAGTTGTTTCTTAGCTTCCCAAAGAGCTGGAAGCAAGATGCTGTGGGGCCCAACTGGCCCTTTGGAAAGAAGCCTGCACGTTGTGCCTTTCAGCTCTAGGGCAAAGTAGCACACCCAGAGCAGAAGTCCTACTTCAGCCAGATCAGGCCTGCAAAGAAACTGCGTTTCACAGCCCTTTGGAAGAGATGTTCCCACTAGGCTCTAAGAGCACAGTGCAGAGCGAGTTGTTTCTTAGCTTCCCAAAGAGCTGGAAGCAAGATGCTGTGGGGCCCAACTCGCCCTTTGGAAAGAAGCCTGCACGTTGTGCCTTTCAGCTCTAGGGCAAAGTAGCACACCCAGAGCAGAAGTCCTACTTCAGCCAGATCAGGCCTGCAAAGAAACTGCGTTTGACAGGCCTTTGGAAGAGATGTTCCCGGTAGGCTGTAAGAGCACTGTGCAGAGCGAGTGGTTTCTTAGCTTCCCAAAGAGCTGGAAGCAAGATGCTGTGGGGCCCAACTCGCCCTTTGGAAAGAAGCCTGCACGTTGTGCCTTTCAGCTCTAGGGCAAAGTAGCACACCCAGAGCAGAAGTCCTACTTCAGCCAGATCAGGCCTGCAAAGAAACTGTGTTTCACACCCTTTGGAAGAGATGTTCCCACTAGGCTGTAAGAGCACTGTGCAGAGCGAGTTGATTCTTAGCTTCCCAAAGAGCTGGAAGCAAGATGGTGTGGGGCCCAACTCGCCCTTTGGAAAGAAGCCTGCACGTTGTGCCTTTCAGCTCTAGGGCAAAGTAGCACACCCAGAGCAGAAGTCCTACTTCAGCCAGGTCAGGCCTGCAAAGAAACTGCGTTTCCCAGGCCTTTTTGAAGAGATGTTCCCGGTAGGCTGTAAGAGCACTGTGCAGAGCGAGTGGTTTCTTAGCTTCCCAAAGAGCTGGAAGCGAGATGCTGTGGGGCCCAACTCGCCCTTTGGAAAGAAGCCTGCACGTTGTGCCTTTCAGCTCTAGGGCAATGTAGCACACCCAGAGCAGAAGTCCTACTTCAGCCAGATCAGGCCTGCAAAGAAACTGCGTTTCACAGGCCTTTGGAAGAGATGTTCCTGGTAGGCTGTAAGAGCACTGTGCAGAGCGAGTGGTTTCTTAGCTTCCGAAAGAGCTGGAAGCAAGATGCTGTGGGGCCCAACTCGCCCTTTGGAAAGAAGCCTGCACGTTGTGCCTTTCAGCTCTAAGGCAAAGTAGCACAGCCAGAGCAAAAGTCCTACTTCAGCCAGATCAGGCCTGCAAAGAAACTGCGTTTCACAGGCCTTTGGAAGAGATGTTCCCGGTAGGCTGTAAGAGCACTGTGCAGAGTGAGTGGTTTCTTAGCTTCCCAAAGAGCTGGAAGCAAGATGCTGTGGGGCCCAACTCGCCCTTTGGAAAGAAGCCTGCACGTTGTGCCTTTCAGCTCTAGGGCAAAGTAGCACACCCAGAGCAGAAGTCCTACTTCAGCCAGGTCAGGCCTGCAAAGAAACTGAGTTTCCCAGGCCTTTGGAAGAGATGTTCCCGGTAGGCTGTAAGAGCACTGTGCAGAGCGAGTTGATTCTTAGCTTCCCAAAGAGCTGGAAGCAAGATGGTGTGGGGCCCAACTCGCCCTTTGGAAAGAAGCCTGCACGTTGTGCCTTTCAGCTCTAGGGCAAAGTAGCACACCCAGAGCAGAAGTCCTACTTCAGCCAGGTCAGGCCTGCAAAGAAACTGCGTTTCCCAGGCCTTTTTGAAGAGTTGTTCCCGGTAGGCTGTAAGAGCACTGTGCAGAGCGAGTGGTTTCTTAGCTTCCCAAAGAGCTGGAAGCGAGATGCTGTGGGGCCCAACTCGCCCTTTGGAAAGAAGCCTGCACGTTGTGCCTTTCAGCTCTAGGGCAATGTAGCACACCCAGAGCAGAAGTCCTACTTCAGCCAGATCAGGCCTGCAAAGAAACTGCGTTTCACAGCCCTTTGGAAGAGATGTTCCCTGTAGGCTGTAAGAGCACTGTGCAGAGCGAGTGGTTTCTTAGCTTCCCAAAGAGCTGGAAGCAAGATGCTGTGGGGCCCAACTCGCCCTTTGGAAAGAAGCCTGCACGTTGTGCCTTTCAGCTCGAGGGCAAAGTAGAACACCCAGAGCAGAAGTCCTACTTCAGCCAGATCAGGCCTGCAAAGAAACTGCGTTTCACAGGCCTTTGGAAGATATGTTCCCACTAGGCTGTAAGAGCACTGTGCAGAGCGAGTTGTTTCTTAGCTTCCAAAAGAGCTGGAAGCAAGATGCTGTGGGGCCCAACTCGCCCTTTGGAAAGAAGCCTGCACGTTGTGCCTTTCAGCTCTAGGGCAAAGTAGCACACCCGGAGCAGAAGTCCTACTTCGGCCAGGTCAGGCCTGCAAAGAAACTGCGTTTCCCAGGCCTTTGGAAGAGATGTTCCCGGTAGGCTGTAAGAGCACTGTGCAGAGCGAGTGGTTTCTTATGTTCCCAAAGAGCTGGAAGCAAGATGGTGTGGGGCCCAACTCGCCCTTTGGAAAGAAGCCTGCACGTTGTGCCTTTCAGCTCTAGGGCAAAGTAGCACACCCAGAGCTGAAGTCCTACTTCAGCCAGATCAGGCCTGCAAAGAAACTGCGTTTCACAGGCCTTTGGAAGAGATGTTCCCGGTAGGCTGTAAGAGCACTGTGCAGAGCGAGTGGTTTCTTAGCTTCCCAAAGAGCTGGAAGCAAGATGGTGTGGGTCCCAACTCGCCCTTTGGAAAGAAGCCTGCACGTTGTGCCTTTCAGCTCTAGGGCAAAGTAGCACACCCAGAGCAGAAGTCCTACTTCAGCCAGGTCAGGCCTGCAAAGAAACTGCGTTTCCCAGGCCTTTGGAAGAGATGTTCCCGGTAGGCTGTAAGAGCACTGTGCAGAGCGAGTGGTTTCTTATGTTCCCAAAGAGCTGGAAGCAAGATGCTGTGGGGCCCAACTCGCCCTTTGGAAAGAAGCCTGCACGTTGTGCCTTTCAGCTCTAGGGCAATGTAGCACACCCAGAGCAGAAGTCCTACTTCAGCCAGTTCAGGCCTGCAAAGAAACTGCGTTTCTCAGGCCTTTGGAAGAGATGTTCCCGGTAGGCTGTAAGAGCACTGTGCAGAGCGAGTTGTTTCTTAGCTTCCCAAAGAGCTGGAAGCAAGATGCTGTGGGGCCCAACTGGCCCTTTGGAAAGAAGCCTGCACGTTGTGCCTTTCAGCTCTAGGGCAAAGTAGCACACCCAGAGCAGAAGTCCTACTTCAGCCAGATCAGGCCTGCAAAGCAACTGCGTTTGACAGGCCTTTGGAAGTGATGTTCCCGGTAGGCTGTAGGAGCACTGTGCAGAGCGAGTTGTTTCTTAGCTTCCAAAAGAGCTGGAAGCAAGATGCTGTGGGGCCCAACTCGCCCTTTGGAAAGAAGCCTGCACGTTGTGCCTTTCAGCTCTAGGGCAAAGTAGCACACCCGGAGCAGAAGTCCTACTTCAGCCAGGTCAGGCCTGCAAAGAAACTGCGTTTCCCAGGCCTTTGGAAGAGATGTTCCCGGTAGGCTGTAAGAGCACTGTGCAGAGCGAGTGGTTTCTTATGTTCCCAAAGAGCTGGAAGCAAGATGGTGTGGGGCCCAACTCGCCCTTTGGAAAGAAGCCTGCACGTTGTGCCTTTCAGCTCTAGGGCAAAGTAGCACACCCAGAGCTGAAGTCCTACTTCAGCCAGATCAGGCCTGCAAAGAAACTGCGTTTCACAGGCCTTTGGAAGAGATGTTCCCGGTAGGCTGTAAGAGCACTGTGCAGAGCGAGTGGTTTCTTAGCTTCCCAAAGAGCTGGAAGCAAGATGGTGTGGGTCCCAACTCGCCCTTTGGAAAGAAGCCTGCACGTTGTGCCTTTCAGCTCTAGGGCAAAGTAGCACACCCAGAGCAGAAGTCCTACTTCAGCCAGGTCAGGCCTGCAAAGAAACTGCGTTTCCCAGGCCTTTGGAAGAGATGTTCCCGGTAGGCTGTAAGAGCACTGTGCAGAGCGAGTGGTTTCTTATGTTCCCAAAGAGCTGGAAGCAAGATGCTGTGGGGCCCAACTCGCCCTTTGGAAAGAAGCCTGCACGTTGTGCCTTTCAGCTCTAGGGCAATGTAGCACACCCAGAGCAGAAGTCCTACTTCAGCCAGTTCAGGCCTGCAAAGAAACTGCGTTTCTCAGGCCTTTGGAAGAGATGTTCCCGGTAGGCTGTAAGAGCACTGTGCAGAGCGAGTTGTTTCTTAGCTTCCCAAAGAGCTGGAAGCAAGATGCTGTGGGGCCCAACTGGCCCTTTGGAAAGAAGCCTGCACGTTGTGCCTTTCAGCTCTAGGGCAAAGTAGCACACCCAGAGCAGAAGTCCTACTTCAGCCAGATCAGGCCTGCAAAGCAACTGCGTTTGACAGGCCTTTGGAAGTGATGTTCCCGGTAGGCTGTAGGAGCACTGTGCAGAGCGAGTTGTTTCTTAGCTTCCAAAAGAGCTGGAAGCAAGATGCTGTGGGGCCCAACTCGCCCTTTGGAAAGAAGCCTGCACGTTGTGCCTTTCAGCTCTAGGGCAAAGTAGCACACCCGGAGCAGAAGTCCTACTTCAGGCAGGTCAGGCCTGCAAAGAAACTGCGTTTCCCAGGCCTTTGGAAGAGATGTTCCCGGTAGGCTGTAAGAGCACTGTGCAGAGCGAGTGGTTTCTTATGTTCCCAAAGAGCTGGAAGCAAGATGGTGTGGGGCCCAACTCGCCCTTTGGAAAGAAGCCTGCACGTTGTGCCTTTCAGCTCTAGGGCAAAGTAGCACACCCAGAGCTGAAGTCCTACTTCAGCCAGATCAGGCCTGCAAAGAAACTGCGTTTCACAGGCCTTTGGAAGAGATGTTCCCGGTAGGCTGTAAGAGCACTGTGCAGAGCGAGTGGTTTCTTAGCTTCCCAAAGAGCTGGAAGCAAGATGGTGTGGGTCCCAACTCGCCCTTTGGAAAGAAGCCTGCACGTTGTGCCTTTCAGCTCTAGGGCAAAGTAGCACACCCAGAGCAGAAGTCCTACTTCAGCCAGGTCAGGCCAGCAAAGAAACTGCGTTTCCCAGGCCTTTGGAAGAGATGTTCCCGGTAGGCTGTAAGAGCACTGTGCAGAGCGAGTGGTTTCTTATGTTCCCAAAGAGCTGGAAGCAAGATGCTGTGGGGTCCAACTCGCCCTTTGGAAAGAAGCCTGCACGTTGTGCCTTTCAGCTCTAGGGCAATGTAGCACACCCAGAGCAGAAGTCCTACTTCAGCCACTTCAGGCCTGCAAAGAAACTGCGTTTCTCAGGCCTTTGGAAGAGATGTTCCCGGTAGGCTGTAAGAGCACTGTGCAGAGCGAGTTGTTTCTTAGCTTCCCAAAGAGCTGGAAGCAAGATGCTGTGGGGCCCAACTGGCCCTTTGGAAAGAAGCCTGCACGTTGTGCCTTTCAGCTCTAGGGCAAAGTAGCACACCCAGAGCAGAAGTCCTACTTCAGCCAGATCAGGCCTGCAAAGAAACTGCGTTTCACAGCCCTTTGGAAGAGATGTTCCCACTAGGCTCTAAGAGCACAGTGCAGAGCGAGTTGTTTCTTAGCTTCCCAAAGAGCTGGAAGCAAGATGCTGTGGGGCCCAACTCGCCCTTTGGAAAGAAGCCTGCACGTTGTGCCTTTCAGCTCTAGGGCAAAGTAGCACACCCAGAGCAGAAGTCCTACTTCAGCCAGATCAGGCCTGCAAAGAAACTGCGTTTGACAGGCCTTTGGAAGAGATGTTCCCGGTAGGCTGTAAGAGCACTGTGCAGAGCGAGTGGTTTCTTAGCTTCCCAAAGAGCTGGAAGCAAGATGCTGTGGGGCCCAACTCGCCCTTTGGAAAGAAGCCTGCACGTTGTGCCTTTCAGCTCTAGGGCAAAGTAGCACACCCAGAGCAGAAGTCCTACTTCAGCCAGATCAGGCCTGCAAAGAAACTGTGTTTCACACCCTTTGGAAGAGATGTTCCCACTAGGCTGTAAGAGCACTGTGCAGAGCGAGTTGATTCTTAGCTTCCCAAAGAGCTGGAAGCAAGATGGTGTGGGGCCCAACTCGCCCTTTGGAAAGAAGCCTGCACGTTGTGCCTTTCAGCTCTAGGGCAAAGTAGCACACCCAGAGCAGAAGTCCTACTTCAGCCAGGTCAGGCCTGCAAAGAAACTGCGTTTCCCAGGCCTTTTTGAAGAGATGTTCCCGGTAGGCTGTAAGAGCACTGTGCAGAGCGAGTGGTTTCTTAGCTTCCCAAAGAGCTGGAAGCGAGATGCTGTGGGGCCCAACTCGCCCTTTGGAAAGAAGCCTGCACGTTGTGCCTTTCAGCTCTAGGGCAATGTAGCACACCCAGAGCAGAAGTCCTACTTCAGCCAGATCAGGCCTGCAAAGAAACTGCGTTTCACAGGCCTTTGGAAGAGATGTTCCTGGTAGGCTGTAAGAGCACTGTGCAGAGCGAGTGGTTTCTTAGCTTCCGAAAGAGCTGGAAGCAAGATGCTGTGGGGCCCAACTCGCCCTTTGGAAAGAAGCCTGCACGTTGTGCCTTTCAGCTCTAAGGCAAAGTAGCACAGCCAGAGCAAAAGTCCTACTTCAGCCAGATCAGGCCTGCAAAGAAACTGCGTTTCACAGGCCTTTGGAAGAGATGTTCCCGGTAGGCTGTAAGAGCACTGTGCAGAGCGAGTGGTTTCTTAGCTTCCCAAAGAGCTGGAAGCAAGATTCTGTGGGGCCCAACTCGCCCTTTGGAAGGAGGCCTGCACGTTGTGCCTTTCAGCTCTAGATCAAAGTAGCACACCCAGAGCAGAAGTCCTAGTTCAGCCGGATCAGGCCTGCAAAGAAACTGCGTTTCACAGGCCTTTGGAAGAGATGTTCCCGGTAGGCTGTAAGAGCACTGTGCAGAGCGAGTGGTTTCTTAGCTTCCCAAAGAGCTGGAAGCAAGATGCTGTGGGGCCCAACTCGCCCTTTGGAAAGAAGCCTGCACGTTGTGCCTTTCAGCTCTAGGGCAAAGTAGCACACCCAGAGCAGAAGTCCTACTTCAGCCAGGTCAGGCCTGCAAAGAAACTGCGTTTCCCAGGCCTTTGGAAGAGATGTTCCCGGTAGGCTGTAAGAGCACTGTGCAGAGCGAGTTGATTCTTAGCTTCCCAAAGAGCTGGAAGCAAGATGGTGTGGGGCCCAACTCGCCCTTTGGAAAGAAGCCTGCACGTTGTGCCTTTCAGCTCTAGGGCAAAGTAGCACACCCAGAGCAGAAGTCCTACTTCAGCCAGGTCAGGCCTGCAAAGAAACTGCGTTTCCCAGGCCTTTTTGAAGAGATGTTCCCGGTAGGCTGTAAGAGCACTGTGCAGAGCGAGTGGTTTCTTAGCTTCCCAAAGAGCTGGAAGCGAGATGCTGTGGGGCCCAACTCGCCCTTTGGAAAGAAGCCTGCACGTTGTGCCTTTCAGCTCTAGGGCAATGTAGCACACCCAGAGCAGAAGTCCTACTTCAGCCAGATCAGGCCTGCAAAGAAACTGCGTTTCACAGCCCTTTGGAAGAGATGTTCCCTGTAGGCTGTAAGAGCACTGTGCAGAGCGAGTGGTTTCTTAGCTTCCCAAAGAGCTGGAAGCAAGATGCTGTGGGGCCCAACTCGCCCTTTGGAAAGAAGCCTGCACGTTGTGCCTTTCAGCTCGAGGGCAAAGTAGAACACCCAGAGCAGAAGTCCTACTTCAGCCAGATCAGGCCTGCAAAGAAACTGCGTTTCACAGGCCTTTGGAAGATATGTTCCCACTAGGCTGTAAGAGCACTGTGCAGAGCGAGTTGTTTCTTAGCTTCCAAAAGAGCTGGAAGCAAGATGCTGTGGGGCCCAACTCGCCATTTGGAAAGAAGCCTGCACGTTGTGCCTTTCAGCTCTAGGGCAAAGTAGCACACCCGGAGCAGAAGTCCTACTTCGGCCAGGTCAGGCCTGCAAAGAAACTGCGTTTCCCAGGCCTTTGGAAGAGATGTTCCCGGTAGGCTGTAAGAGCACTGTGCAGAGCGAGTGGTTTCTTATGTTCCCAAAGAGCTGGAAGCAAGATGGTGTGGGGCCCAACTCGCCCTTTGGAAAGAAGCCTGCACGTTGTGCCTTTCAGCTCTAGGGCAAAGTAGCACACCCAGAGCTGAAGTCCTACTTCAGCCAGATCAGGCCTGCAAAGAAACTGCGTTTCACAGGCCTTTGGAAGAGATGTTCCCGGTAGGCTGTAAGAGCACTGTGCAGAGCGAGTGGTTTCTTAGCTTCCCAAAGAGCTGGAAGCAAGATGGTGTGGGTCCCAACTCGCCCTTTGGAAAGAAGCCTGCACGTTGTGCCTTTCAGCTCTAGGGCAAAGTAGCACACCCAGAGCAGAAGTCCTACTTCAGCCAGGTCAGGCCTGCAAAGAAACTGCGTTTCCCAGGCCTTTGGAAGAGATGTTCCCGGTAGGCTGTAAGAGCACTGTGCAGAGCGAGTGGTTTCTTATGTTCCCAAAGAGCTGGAAGCAAGATGCTGTGGGGCCCAACTCGCCCTTTGGAAAGAAGCCTGCACGTTGTGCCTTTCAGCTCTAGGGCAATGTAGCACACCCAGAGCAGAAGTCCTACTTCAGCCAGTTCAGGCCTGCAAAGAAACTGCGTTTCTCAGGCCTTTGGAAGAGATGTTCCCGGTAGGCTGTAAGAGCACTGTGCAGAGCGAGTTGTTTCTTAGCTTCCCAAAGAGCTGGAAGCAAGATGCTGTGGGGCCCAACTGGCCCTTTGGAAAGAAGCCTGCACGTTGTGCCTTTCAGCTCTAGGGCAAAGTAGCACACCCAGAGCAGAAGTCCTACTTCAGCCAGATCAGGCCTGCAAAGAAACTGCGTTTCACAGCCCTTTGGAAGAGATGTTCCCACTAGGCTCTAAGAGCACAGTGCAGAGCGAGTTGTTTCTTAGCTTCCCAAAGAGCTGGAAGCAAGATGCTGTGGGGCCCAACTCGCCCTTTGGAAAGAAGCCTGCACGTTGTGCCTTTCAGCTCTAGGGCAAAGTAGCACACCCAGAGCAGAAGTCCTACTTCAGCCAGATCAGGCCTGCAAAGAAACTGCGTTTCACAGGCCTTTGGAAGAGATGTTCCCGGTAGGCTGTAAGAGCACTGTGCAGAGCGAGTTGTTTCTTAGCTTCCCAAAGAGCTGGAAGCAAGATGCTGTGGGGCCCAACTCGCCCTTTGGAAAGAAGCCTGCACGTTGTGCCTTTCAGCTCTAGGGCAAAGTAGCACACCCAGAGCAGAAGTCCTACTTCAGCCAGATCAGGCCTGCAAAGAAACTGCGTTTCACAGGCCTTTGGAAGAGATGTTCCCACTAGGCTGTAAGAGCACTGTGCAGAGCGAGTTGATTCTTAGCTTCCCAAAGAGCTGGAAGCAAGATGGTGTGGGGCCCAACTCGCCCTTTGGAAAGAAGCCTGCACGTTGTGCCTTTCAGCTCTAGGGCAAAGTAGCACACCCAGAGCAGAAGTCCTACTTCAGCCAGGTCAGGCCTGCAAAGAAACTGCGTTTCCCAGGCCTTTTTGAAGAGATGTTCCCGGTAGGCTGTAAGAGCACTGTGCAGAGCGAGTGGTTTCTTAGGTTCCCAAAGAGCTGGAAGCGAGCTGCTGTGGGGCCCAACTCGCCCTTTGGAAAGAAGCCTGCACGTTGTGCCTTTCAGCTCTAGGGCAATGTAGCACACCCAGAGCAGAAGTCCTACTTCAGCCAGATCAGGCCTGCAAAGAAACTGCGTTTCACAGGCCTTTGGAAGAGATGTTCCCGGTAGGCTGTAAGAGCACTGTGCAGAGCGAGTGGTTTCTTAGCTTCCCAAAGAGCTGGAAGCAAGATGCTGTGGGGCCCAACTCGCCCTTTGGAAAGAAGCCTGCACGTTGTGCCTTTCAGCTCTAAGGCAAAGTAGCACACCCAGAGCAAAAGTCCTACTTCAGCCAGATCAGGCCTGCAAAGAAACTGCGTTTCACAGGCCTTTGGAAGAGATGTTCCCGGTAGGCTGTAAGAGCACTGTGCAGAGCGAGTGGTTTCTTAGCTTCCCAAAGAGCTGGAAGCAAGATTCTGTGGGGCCCAACTCGCCCTTTGGAAGGAGGCCTGCACGTTGTGCCTTTCAGCTCTAGATCAAAGTAGCACACCCAGAGCAGAAGTCCTACTTCAGCCGGATCAGGCCTGCAAAGAAACTGCGTTTCACAGGCCTTTGGAAGAGATGTTCCCGGTAGGCTGTAAGAGCACTGTGCAGAGCGAGTTGTTTCTTAGCTTCCCAAAGAGCTGGAAGCAAGATGCTGTGGGGCCCAACTCGCCCTTTGGAAAGAAGCCTGCACGTTGTGCCTTTCAGCTTAGGGCAAAGTAGCACACCCAGAGCAGAAGTCCTACTTCAGCCAGATCAGGCCTGCAAAGAAACTGCGTTTGACAGGCCTTTGGAAGTGATGTTCCCGGTAGGCTGTAGGAGCACTGTGCAGAGCGAGTTGTTTCTTAGCTTCCCAAAGAGCTGGAAGCAAGATGCTGTGGGGCCCAACTGGCCCTTTGGAAAGAAGCGTGCACGTTGTGCCTTTCAGCTCTAAGGCCATGTAGCACACCCAGAGCAGAAGTCCTACTTCAGCCACATCAGGCCTGCAAAGAAACTGCCTTTCACAGGCCTTTGGAAGAGATGTTCCCACTAGGCTGAAAGAGCACTGTGCAGAGCGAGTTGTTTCTTAGCTTCCCAAAGAGCTGGAAGCAAGATGCTGTGGGGCCCAACTCGCCCTTTGGAAAGAAGCCTGCACGTTGTGCCTTTCAGCTCTAGGGCAAAGTAGCACACCCAGAGCAGAAGTCCTACTTCAGCCAGATCAGGCCTGCAAAGAAACTGCGTTTCACAGGCCTTTGGAAGAGATGTTCCCACTAGGCTGTAAGAGCACTGTGCAGAGCGAGTGGTTTCTTAGCTTCCCAAAGAGCTGGAAGCAAGATGGTGTGGGGCCCAACTCGCCCTTTGAAAAGAAGCCTGCACGTTGTGCCTTTCAGCTCTAGGGCAAGGTAGCACACCCAGAGCAGAAGTCCTACTTCAGCCAGATCAGGCCTGCAAAGAAACTGCGTTTGACAGGCCTTTGGAAGAGATGTTCCCGGTAGGCTGTAAGAGCACTGTGCAGAGCGAGTGGTTTCTTAGCTTCCCAAAGAGCTGGAAGCAAGATGCTGTGGGGCCCAACTCGCCCTTTGGAAAGAAGACTGCACGTTGTGCCTTTCAGCTCTAGGGCAATGTAGCACACCCAGAGCAGAAGTCCTACTTCAGCCAGATCAGGCCTGCAAAGAAACTGCGTTTCAGAGGCCTTTGGAAGAGATGTTCCCGGTAGGCTGTAAGAGCACTGTGCAGAGCGAGTTGTTTCTTAGCTTCCCAAAGAGCTGGAAGCAAGATGCTGTGGGGCCCAACTCGCCCTTTGGAAAGAAGCCTGCACGTTGTGCCTTTCAGCTCTAGGGCAAAGTAGCACACCCAGAGCAGAAGTCCTACTTCAGCCAGATCAGGCCTGCAAAGAAACTGCGTTTCACAGGCCTTTGGAAGAGATGTTCCCACTAGGCTGTAAGAGCACTGTGCAGAGCGAGTTGTTTCTTAGCTTCCCAAAGAGCTGGAAGCAAGATGCTGTGGGGCCCAACTCGCCCTTTGGAAAGAAGCCTGCACGTTGTGCCTTTCAGCTCTAGGGCAAAGTAGCACACCCGGAGCAGAAGTCCTACTTCAGCCAGGTCAGGCCTGCAAAGAAACTGCGTTTCCCAGGCCTTTGGAAGAGATGTTCCCGGTAGGCTGTAAGAGCACTGAGCAGAGCGAGTGGTTTCTTATGTTCCCAAAGAGCTGGAAGCAAGATGGTGTGGGGCCCAACTCGCCCTTTGGAAAGAAGCCTGCACGTTGTGCCTTTCAGCTCTAGGGCAAAGTAGCACACCCAGAGCTGAAGTCCTACTTCAGCCAGATCAGGCCTGCAAAGAAACTGCGTTTCACAGGCCTTTGGAAGAGATGTTCCCGGTAGGCTGTAAGAGCACTGTGCAGAGCGAGTGGTTTCTTAGCTTCCCAAAGAGCTGGAAGCAAGATGGTGTGGGTCCCAACTCGCCCTTTGGAAAGAAGCCTGCACGTTGTGCCTTTCAGCTCTAGGGCAAAGTAGCACACCCAGAGCAGAAGTCCTACTTCAGCCAGGTCAGGCCTGCAAAGAAACTGCGTTTCCCAGGCCTTTGGAAGAGATGTTCCCGGTAGGCTGTAAGAGCACTGTGCAGAGCGAGTTGTTTCTTAGCTTCCAAAAGAGCTGGAAGCAAGATGCTGTGGGGCCCAACTCGCCCTTTGGAAAGAAGCCTGCACGTTGTGCCTTTCAGCTCTAGGGCAAAGTAGCACACCCGGAGCAGAAGTCCTACTTCAGCCAGGTCAGGCCTGCAAAGAAACTGCGTTTCCCAGGCCTTTGGAAGAGATGTTCCCGGTAGGCTGTAAGAGCACTGAGCAGAGCGAGTGGTTTCTTATGTTCCCAAAGAGCTGGAAGCAAGATGGTGTGGGGCCCAACTCGCCCTTTGGAAAGAAGCCTGCACGTTGTGCCTTTCAGCTCTAGGGCAAAGTAGCACACCCAGAGCTGAAGTCCTACTTCAGCCAGATCAGGCCTGCAAAGAAACTGCGTTTCACAGGCCTTTGGAAGAGATGTTCCCGGTAGGCTGTAAGAGCACTGTGCAGAGCGAGTGGTTTCTTAGCTTCCCAAAGAGCTGGAAGCAAGATGGTGTGGGTCCCAACTCGCCCTTTGGAAAGAAGCCTGCACGTTGTGCCTTTCAGCTCTAGGGCAAAGTAGCACACCCAGAGCAGAAGTCCTACTTCAGCCAGGTCAGGCCTGCAAAGAAACTGCGTTTCCCAGGCCTTTGGAAGAGATGTTCCCGGTAGGCTGTAAGAGCACTGTGCAGAGCGAGTGGTTTCTTATGTTCCCAAAGAGCTGGAAGCAAGATGGTGTGGGGCCCAACTCGCCCTTTGGAAAGAAGCCTGCACGTTGTGCCTTTCAGCTCTAGGGCAATGTAGCACACCCAGAGCAGAAGTCCTACTTCAGCCAGTTCAGGCCTGCAAAGAAACTGCGTTTCTCAGGCCTTTGGAAGAGATGTTCCCGGTAGGCTGTAAGAGCACTGTGCAGAGCGAGTTGTTTCTTAGCTTCCCAAAGAGCTGGAAGCAAGATGCTGTGGGGCCCAACTGGCCCTTTGGAAAGAAGCCTGCACGTTGTGCCTTTCAGCTCTAGGGCAAAGTAGCACACCCAGAGCAGAAGTCCTACTTCAGCCAGATCAGGCCTGCAAAGAAACTGCGTTTCACAGAACTTTGGAAGAGATGTTCCCACTAGGCTCTAAGAGCACAGTGCAGAGCGAGTTGTTTCTTAGCTTCCCAAAGAGCTGGAAGCAAGATGCTGTGGGGCCCAACTCGCCCTTTGGAAAGAAGCCTGCACGTTGTGCCTTTCAGCTCTAGATCAAAGTAGCACACCCAGAGCAGAAGTCCTACTTCAGCCGGATCAGGCCTGCAAAGAAACTGCGTTTCACAGGCCTTTGGAAGAGATGTTCCCGGTAGGCTGTAAGAGCACTGTGCAGAGCGAGTTGTTTCTTAGCTTCCCAAAGAGCTGGAAGCAAGATGCTGTGGGGCCCAACTCGCCCTTTGGAAAGAAGCCTGCACGTTGTGCCTTTCAGCTCTAGGGCAAAGTAGCACACCCAGAGCAGAAGTCCTACTTCAGCCGGATCAGGCCTGCAAAGAAACTGCGTTTCACAGGCCTTTGGAAGAGATGTTCCCGGTAGGTTGTAAGAGCACTGTGCAGAGCGAGTGGTTTCTTAGCTTCCCAAAGAGCTGGAAGCAAGATGCTGTGGGGCCCAACTCGCCCTTTGGAAAGAAGCCTGCACGTTGTGCCTTTCAGCTCTAGGGCAAAGTAGCACACCCAGAGCAGAAGTCCTACTTCAGCGAGATCAGGCCTGCAAGGAAACTGCGTTTCACAGGCCTTTGGAAGAGATGTTCCCGGTAGGCTGTAAGAGCACTGTGCAGAGCGAGTGGTTTCTTAGCATTCCAAAGAGCTGGAAGCAAGATGCTGTGGGGCCCAACTCGCCCTTTGGAAAGAAGCCTGCACGTTGTGCCTTTCAGCTCTAGGGCAAAGTAGCACACCCAGAGCAGAAGTCCTACTTCAGCCAGATCAGGCCTGCAAAGAAACTGCGTTTCACAGGCCTTTGGAAGAGATGTTCCCACTAGGCTGTAAGAGCACTGTGCAGAGCGAGTTGTTTCTTAGCTTCCCAAAGAGCTGGAAGCAAGATGGTGTGGGGCCCAACTCGCCCATTGGAAAGAAGCCTGCACGTTGTGCCTTTCAGCTCTAGGGCAAGGTAGCACACCCAGAGCAGAAGTCCTACTTCAGCCAGATCAGGCCTGCAAAGAAACTGCGTTTGACAGGCCTTTGGAAGAGATGTTCCCGGTAGGCTGTAAGAGCACTGTGCAGAGCGAGTTGTTTCTTAGCTTCCCAAAGAGCTGGAAGCAAGATGCTGTGGGGCCCAACTCGCCCTTTGGAAAGAAGCCTGCACGTTGTGCCTTTCAGCTCTAGGGCAATGTAGCACACCCAGAGCAGAAGTCCTACTTCAGCCAGATCAGGCCTGCAAAGAAACTGCGTTTCACAGGCCTTTGGAAGAGATGTTCCCGGTAGGCTGTAAGAGCACTGTGCAGAGCGAGTTGTTTCTTAGCTTCCCAAAGAGCTGGAAGCAAGATGCTGTGGGGCCCAACTCGCCCTTTGGAAAGAAGCCTGCACGTTGTGCCTTTCAGCTCTAGGGCAAAGTAGCACACCCAGAGCAGAAGTCCTACTTCAGCCAGATCAGGCCTGCAAAGAAACTGCGTTT
Source organism: Equus caballus (assembly GCF_041296265.1). Lineage (NCBI taxonomy): Eukaryota > Metazoa > Chordata > Mammalia > Perissodactyla > Equidae > Equus > Equus caballus. The sequence continues at coordinate 22,767,748 of NC_091695.1, forward strand.
GACAGGCCTTTGGAAGTGATGTTCCCGGTAGGCTGTAGGAGCACTGTGCAGAGCGAGTTGTTTCTTAGCTTCCCAAAGAGCTGGAAGCAAGATGCTGTGGGGCCCAACTGGCCCTTTGGAAAGAAGCGTGCACGTTGTGCCTTTCAGCTCTAAGGCAATGTAGCACACCCAGAGCAGAAGTCCTACTTCAGCCAGATCAGGCCTGCAAAGAAACTGCCTTTCACAGGCCTTTGGAAGAGATGTTCCCACTAGGCTGAAAGAGCACTGTGCAGAGCGAGTTGTTTCTTAGCTTCCCAAAGAGCTGGAAGCAAGATGCTGTGGGGCCCAACTCGCCCTTTGGAAAGAAGCCTGCACGTTGTGCCTTTCAGCTCTAGGTCAAAGTAGCACACCCAGAGCAGAAGTCCTACTTCAGCCAGATCAGGCCTGCAAAGAAACTGCGTTTCACAGGCCTTTGGAAGAGATGTTCCCACTAGGCTGTAAGAGCACTGTGCAGAGCGAGTTGATTCTTAGCTTCCCAAAGAGCTGGAAGCAAGATGGTGTGGGGCCCAACTCGCCCTTTGGAAAGAAGCCTGCACGTTGTGCCTTTCAGCTCTAGGGCAAGGTAGCACACCCAGAGCAGAAGTCCTACTTCAGCCAGATCAGGCCTGCAAAGAAACTGCGTTTGACAGGCCTTTGGAAGAGATGTTCCCGGTAGGCTGTAAGAGCACTGTGCAGAGCGAGTGGTTTCTTAGCTTCCCAAAGAGCTGGAAGCAAGATGCTGTGGGGCCCAACTCGCCCTTTGGAAAGAAGCCTGCACGTTGTGCCTTTCAGCTCTAGGGCAATGTAGCACACCCAGAGCAGAAGTCCTACTTCAGCCAGATCAGGCCTGCAAAGAAACTGCGTTTCAGAGGCCTTTGGAAGAGATGTTCCCGGTAGGCTGTAAGAGCACTGTGCAGAGCGAGTTGTTTCTTAGCTTCCCAAAGAGCTGGAAGCAAGATGCTGTGGGGCCCAACTCGCCCTTTGGAAAGAAGCCTGCACGTTGTGCCTTTCAGCTCTAGGGCAAAGTAGCACACCCAGAGCAGAAGTCCTACTTCAGCCAGATCAGGCCTGCAAAGAAACTGCGTTTCACAGGCCTTTGGAAGAGATGTTCCCGGTAGGCTGTAAGAGCACTGTGCAGAGCGAGTTGTTTCTTAGCTTCCCAAAGAGCTGGAAGCAAGATGCTCTGGGGCCCAACTCGCCCTTTGGAAAGAAGCCTGCACGTTGTGCCTTTCAGCTCTAGGGCAAAGTAGCACACCCAGAGCAGAAGTCCTACTTCAGCCAGATCAGGCCTGCAAAGAAACTGCGTTTCACAGGCCTTTGGAAGAGATGTTCCCGGTAGGCTGTAAGAGCACTGTGCAGAGCGAGTTGTTTCTTAGCTTCCCAAAGAGCTGGAAGCAAGATGCTGTGGGGCCCAACTCGCCCTTTGGAAAGAAGCCTGCACGTTGTGCCTTTCAGCTCTAGGGCAAAGTAGCACACCCAGAGCAGAAGTCCTACTTCAGCCAGATCAGGCCTGCAAAGCAACTGCGTTTGACAGGCCTTTGGAAGTGATGTTCCCGGTAGGCTGTAGGAGCACTGTGCAGAGCGAGTTGTTTCTTAGCTTCCCAAAGAGCTGGAAGCAAGATGCTGTGGGGCCCAACTGGCCCTTTGGAAAGAAGCGTGCACGTTGTGCCTTTCAGCTCTAAGGCAATGTAGCACACCCAGAGCAGAAGTCCTACTTCAGCCAGATCAGGCCTGCAAAGAAACTGCGTTTCACAGGCCTTTGGAAGAGATGTTCCCACTAGGCTGTAAGAGCACTGTGCAGAGCGAGTTGTTTCTTAGCTTCCCAAAGAGCTGGAAGCAAGATGGTGTGGGGCCCAACTCGCCCTTTGGAAAGAAGCCTGCACGTTGTGCCTTTCAGCTCCAGGGCAAGGTAGCACACCCAGAGCAGAAGTCCTACTTCAGCCAGATCAGGCCTGCAAAGAAACTGCGTTTGACAGGCCTTTGGAAGAGATGTTCCCGGTAGGCTGTAAGAGCACTGTGCAGAGCGAGTGGTTTCTTAGCTTCCCAAAGAGCTGGAAGCAAGATGGTGTGGGGCCCAACTCGCCCTTTGGAAAGAAGACTGCACGTTGGGCCTTTCAGCTCTAGGGCAATGTAGCACACCCAGAGCAGAAGTCCTACTTCAGCCAGATCAGGCCTGCAAAGAAACTGCGTTTCAGAGGCCTTTGCAAGAGATGTTCCCGGTAGGCTGTAAGAGCACTGTGCAGAGCGAGTTGTTTCTTAGCTTCCCAAAGAGCTGGAAGCAAGATGCTGTGGGGCCCAACTCGCCCTTTGGAAAGAAGCCTGCACGTTGTGCCTTTCAGCTCTAGGGCAAAGTAGCACACCCAGAGCAGAAGTCCTACTTCAGCCAGATCAGGCCTGCAAAGAAACTGCGTTTCACAGGCCTTTGGAAGAGATGTTCCCACTAGGCTGTAAGAGCACTGTGCAGAGCGAGTTGTTTCTTAGCTTCCAAAAGAGCTGGAAGCAAGATGCTGTGGGGCCCAACTCGCCCTTTGGAAAGAAGCCTGCACGTTGTGCCTTTCAGCTCTAGGGCAAAGTAGCACACCCGGAGCAGAAGTCCTACTTCAGCCAGGTCAGGCCTGCAAAGAAACTGCGTTTCCCAGGCCTTTGGAAGAGATGTTCCCGGTAGGCTGTAAGAGCACTGTGCAGAGCGAGTGGTTTCTTATGTTCCCAAAGAGCTGGAAGCAAGATGGTGTGGGGCCCAACTCGCCCTTTGGAAAGAAGCCTGCACGTTGTGCCTTTCAGCTCTAGGGCAAAGTAGCACACCCAGAGCTGAAGTCCTACTTCAGCCAGATCAGGCCTGCAAAGAAACTGCGTTTGACAGGCCTTTGGAAGAGATGTTCCCGGTAGGCTGTAAGAGCACTGTGCAGAGCGAGTGGTTTCTTAGCTTCCCAAAGAGCTGGAAGCAAGATGGTGTGGGTCCCAACTCGCCCTTTGGAAAGAAGCCTGCACGTTGTGCCTTTCAGCTCTAGGGCAAAGTAGCACACCCAGAGCAGAAGTCCTACTTCAGCCAGGTCAGGCCTGCAAAGAAACTGCGTTTCCCAGGCCTTTGGAAGAGATGTTCCCGGTAGGCTGTAAGAGCACTGTGCAGAGCGAGTGGTTTCTTATGTTCCCAAAGAGCTGGAAGCAAGATGCTGTGGGGCCCAACTCGCCCTTTGGAAAGAAGCCTGCACGTTGTGCCTTTCAGCTCTAGGGCAATGTAGCACACCCAGAGCAGAAGTCCTACTTCAGCCACTTCAGGCCTGCAAAGAAACTGCGTTTCTCAGGCCTTTGGAAGAGATGTTCCCGGTAGGTTGTAAGAGCACTGTGCAGAGGGAGTTGTTTCTTAGCTTCCCAAAGAGCTGGAAGCAAGATGCTGTGGGGCCCAACTGGCCCTTTGGAAAGAAGCCTGCACGTTGTGCCTTTCAGCTCTAGGGCAAAGTAGCACACCCAGAGCAGAAGTCCTACTTCAGCCAGATCAGGCCTGCAAAGAAACTGCGTTTCACAGCCCTTTGGAAGAGATGTTCCCACTAGGCTCTAAGAGCACAGTGCAGAGCGAGTTGTTTCTTAGCTTCCCAAAGAGCTGGAAGCAAGATGCTGTGGGGCCCAACTCGCCCTTTGGAAAGAAGCCTGCACGTTGTGCCTTTCAGCTCTAGGGCAAAGTAGCACACCCAGAGCAGAAGTCCTACTTCAGCCAGATCAGGCCTGCAAAGAAACTGCGTTTGACAGGCCTTTGGAAGAGATGTTCCCGGTAGGCTGTAAGAGCACTGTGCAGAGCGAGTGGTTTCTTAGCTTCCGAAAGAGCTGGAAGCAAGATGCTGTGGGGCCCAACTCGCCCTTTGGAAAGAAGCCTGCACGTTGTGCCTTTCAGCTCTAAGGCAAAGTAGCACAGCCAGAGCAAAAGTCCTACTTCAGCCAGATCAGGCCTGCAAAGAAACTGCGTTTCACAGGCCTTTGGAAGAGATGTTCCCGGTAGGCTGTAAGAGCACTGTGCAGAGCGAGTGGTTTCTTAGCTTCCCAAAGAGCTGGAAGCAAGATGCTGTGGGGCCCAACTCGCCCTTTGGAAAGAAGCCTGCACGTTGTGCCTTTCAGCTCTAGGGCAAAGTAGCACACCCAGAGCAGAAGTCCTACTTCAGCCAGGTCAGGCCTGCAAAGAAACTGCGTTTCCCAGGCCTTTGGAAGAGATGTTCCCGGTAGGCTGTAAGAGCACTGTGCAGAGCGAGTTGATTCTTAGCTTCCCAAAGAGCTGGAAGCAAGATGGTGTGGGGCCCAACTCGCCCTTTGGAAAGAAGCCTGCACGTTGTGCCTTTCAGCTCTAGGGCAAAGTAGCACACCCAGAGCAGAACTCCTACTTCAGCCAGGTCAGGCCTGCAAAGAAACTGCGTTTCCCAGGCCTTTTTGAAGAGATGTTCCCGGTAGGCTGTAAGAGCACTGTGCAGAGCGAGTGGTTTCTTAGCTTCCCAAAGAGCTGGAAGCGAGATGCTGTGGGGCCCAACTCGCCCTTTGGAAAGAAGCCTGCACGTTGTGCCTTTCAGCTCTAGGGCAATGTAGCACACCCAGAGCAGAAGTCCTACTTCAGCCAGATCAGGCCTGCAAAGAAACTGCGTTTCACAGCCCTTTGGAAGAGATGTTCCCTGTAGGCTGTAAGAGCACTGTGCAGAGCGAGTGGTTTCTTAGCTTCCCAAAGAGCTGGAAGCAAGATGCTGTGGGGCCCAACTCGCCCTTTGGAAAGAAGCCTGCACGTTGTGCCTTTCAGCTCGAGGGCAAAGTAGAACACCCAGAGCAGAAGTCCTACTTCAGCCAGATCAGGCCTGCAAAGAAACTGCGTTTCACAGGCCTTTGGAAGATATGTTCCCACTAGGCTGTAAGAGCACTGTGCAGAGCGAGTTGTTTCTTAGCTTCCAAAAGAGCTGGAAGCAAGATGCTGTGGGGCCCAACTCGCCCTTTGGAAAGAAGCCTGCACGTTGTGCCTTTCAGCTCTAGGGCAAAGTAGCACACCCGGAGCAGAAGTCCTACTTCGGCCAGGTCAGGCCTGCAAAGAAACTGCGTTTCCCAGGCCTTTGGAAGAGATGTTCCCGGTAGGCTGTAAGAGCACTGTGCAGAGCGAGTGGTTTCTTATGTTCCCAAAGAGCTGGAAGCAAGATGGTGTGGGGCCCAACTCGCCCTTTGGAAAGAAGCCTGCACGTTGTGCCTTTCAGCTCTAGGGCAAAGTAGCACACCCAGAGCTGAAGTCCTACTTCAGCCAGATCAGGCCTGCAAAGAAACTGCGTTTCACAGGCCTTTGGAAGAGATGTTCCCGGTAGGCTGTAAGAGCACTGTGCAGAGCGAGTGGTTTCTTAGCTTCCCAAAGAGCTGGAAGCAAGATGCTGAGGGGCCCAACTCGCCCTTTGGAAAGAAGCCTGCACGTTGTGCCTTTCAGCTCTAGGGCAAAGTAGCACACCCAGAGCAGAAGTCCTACTTCAGCCAGGTCAGGCCTGCAAAGAAACTGCGTTTCCCAGGCCTTTGGAAGAGATGTTCCCGGTAGGCTGTAAGAGCACTGTGCAGAGCGAGTGGTTTCTTATGTTCCCAAAGAGCTGGAAGCAAGATGCTGTGGGGCCCAACTCGCCCTTTGGAAAGAAGCCTGCACGTTGTGCCTTTCAGCTCTAGGGCAATGTAGCACACCCAGAGCAGAAGTCCTACTTCAGCCAGTTCAGGCCTGCAAAGAAACTGCGTTTCTCAGGCCTTTGGAAGAGATGTTCCCGGTAGGCTGTAAGAGCACTGTGCAGAGCGAGTTGTTTCTTAGCTTCCCAAAGAGCTGGAAGCAAGATGCTGTGGGGCCCAACTGGCCCTTTGGAAAGAAGCCTGCACGTTGTGCCTTTCAGCTCTAGGGCAAAGTAGCACACCCAGAGCAGAAGTCCTACTTCAGCCAGATCAGGCCTGCAAAGCAACTGCGTTTGACAGGCCTTTGGAAGTGATGTTCCCGGTAGGCTGTAGGAGCACTGTGCAGAGCGAGTTGTTTCTTAGCTTCCAAAAGAGCTGGAAGCAAGATGCTGTGGGGCCCAACTCGCCCTTTGGAAAGAAGACTGCACGTTGTGCCTTTCAGCTCTAGGGCAAAGTAGCACACCCGGAGCAGAAGTCCTACTTCAGCCAGGTCAGGCCTGCAAAGAAACTGCGTTTCCCAGGCCTTTGGAAGAGATGTTCCCGGTAGGCTGTAAGAGCACTGTGCAGAGCGAGTGGTTTCTTATGTTCCCAAAGAGCTGGAAGCAAGATGGTGTGGGGCCCAACTCGCCCTTTGGAAAGAAGCCTGCACGTTGTGCCTTTCAGCTCTAGGGCAAAGTAGCACACCCAGAGCTGAAGTCCTACTTCAGCCAGATCAGGCCTGCAAAGAAACTGCGTTTCACAGGCCTTTGGAAGAGATGTTCCCGGTAGGCTGTAAGAGCACTGTGCAGAGCGAGTGGTTTCTTAGCTTCCCAAAGAGCTGGAAGCAAGATGGTGTGGGTCCCAACTCGCCCTTTGGAAAGAAGCCTGCACGTTGTGCCTTTCAGCTCTAGGGCAAAGTAGCACACCCAGAGCAGAAGTCCTACTTCAGCCAGGTCAGGCCTGCAAAGAAACTGCGTTTCCCAGGCCTTTGGAAGAGATGTTCCCGGTAGGCTGTAAGAGCACTGTGCAGAGCGAGTGGTTTCTTATGTTCCCAAAGAGCTGGAAGCAAGATGCTGTGGGGCCCAACTCGCCCTTTGGAAAGAAGCCTGCACGTTGTGCCTTTCAGCTCTAGGGCAATGTAGCACACCCAGAGCAGAAGTCCTACTTCAGCCACTTCAGGCCTGCAAAGAAACTGCGTTTCTCAGGCCTTTGGAAGAGATGTTCCCGGTAGGCTGTAAGAGCACTGTGCAGAGCGAGTTGTTTCTTAGCTTCCCAAAGAGCTGGAAGCAAGATGCTGTGGGGCCCAACTGGCCCTTTGGAAAGAAGCCTGCACGTTGTGCCTTTCAGCTCTAGGGCAAAGTAGCACACCCAGAGCAGAAGTCCTACTTCAGCCAGATCAGGCCTGCAAAGAAACTGCGTTTCACAGCCCTTTGGAAGAGATGTTCCCACTAGGCTCTAAGAGCACAGTGCAGAGCGAGTTGTTTCTTAGCTTCCCAAAGAGCTGGAAGCAAGATGCTGTGGGGCCCAACTCGCCCTTTGGAAAGAAGCCTGCACGTTGTGCCTTTCAGCTCTAGGGCAAAGTAGCACACCCAGAGCAGAAGTCCTACTTCAGCCAGATCAGGCCTGCAAAGAAACTGCGTTTGACAGGCCTTTGGAAGAGATGTTCCCGGTAGGCTGTAAGAGCACTGTGCAGAGCGAGTGGTTTCTTAGCTTCCCAAAGAGCTGGAAGCAAGATGCTGTGGGGCCCAACTCGCCCTTTGGAAAGAAGCCTGCACGTTGTGCCTTTCAGCTCTAGGGCAAAGTAGCACACCCAGAGCAGAAGTCCTACTTCAGCCAGATCAGGCCTGCAAAGAAACTGTGTTTCACACCCTTTGGAAGAGATGTTCCCACTAGGCTGTAAGAGCACTGTGCAGAGCGAGTTGATTCTTAGCTTCCCAAAGAGCTGGAAGCAAGATGGTGTGGGGCCCAACTCGCCCTTTGGAAAGAAGCCTGCACGTTGTGCCTTTCAGCTCTAGGGCAAAGTAGCACACCCAGAGCAGAAGTCCTACTTCAGCCAGGTCAGGCCTGCAAAGAAACTGCGTTTCCCAGGCCTTTTTGAAGAGATGTTCCCGGTAGGCTGTAAGAGCACTGTGCAGAGCGAGTGGTTTCTTAGCTTCCCAAAGAGCTGGAAGCGAGATGCTGTGGGGCCCAACTCGCCCTTTGGAAAGAAGCCTGCACGTTGTGCCTTTCAGCTCTAGGGCAATGTAGCACACCCAGAGCAGAAGTCCTACTTCAGCCAGATCAGGCCTGCAAAGAAACTGCGTTTCACAGGCCTTTGGAAGAGATGTTCCTGGTAGGCTGTAAGAGCACTGTGCAGAGCGAGTGGTTTCTTAGCTTCCGAAAGAGCTGGAAGCAAGATGCTGTGGGGCCCAACTCGCCCTTTGGAAAGAAGCCTGCACGTTGTGCCTTTCAGCTCTAAGGCAAAGTAGCACAGCCAGAGCAAAAGTCCTACTTCAGCCAGATCAGGCCTGCAAAGAAACTGCGTTTCACAGGCCTTTGGAAGAGATGTTCCCGGTAGGCTGTAAGAGCACTGTGCAGAGCGAGTGGTTTCTTAGCTTCCCAAAGAGCTGGAAGCAAGATTCTGTGGGGCCCAACTCGCCCTTTGGAAGGAGGCCTGCACGTTGTGCCTTTCAGCTCTAGATCAAAGTAGCACACCCAGAGCAGAAGTCCTAGTTCAGCCGGATCAGGCCTGCAAAGAAACTGCGTTTCACAGGCCTTTGGAAGAGATGTTCCCGGTAGGCTGTAAGAGCACTGTGCAGAGCGAGTGGTTTCTTAGCTTCCCAAAGAGCTGGAAGCAAGATGCTGTGGGGCCCAACTCGCCCTTTGGAAAGAAGCCTGCACGTTGTGCCTTTCAGCTCTAGGGCAAAGTAGCACACCCAGAGCAGAAGTCCTACTTCAGCCAGGTCAGGCCTGCAAAGAAACTGCGTTTCCCAGGCCTTTGGAAGAGATGTTCCCGGTAGGCTGTAAGAGCACTGTGCAGAGCGAGTTGATTCTTAGCTTCCCAAAGAGCTGGAAGCAAGATGGTGTGGGGCCCAACTCGCCCTTTGGAAAGAAGCCTGCACGTTGTGCCTTTCAGCTCTAGGGCAAAGTAGCACACCCAGAGCAGAAGTCCTACTTCAGCCAGGTCAGGCCTGCAAAGAAACTGCGTTTCCCAGGCCTTTTTGAAGAGATGTTCCCGGTAGGCTGTAAGAGCACTGTGCAGAGCGAGTGGTTTCTTAGCTTCCCAAAGAGCTGGAAGCGAGATGCTGTGGGGCCCAACTCGCCCTTTGGAAAGAAGCCTGCACGTTGTGCCTTTCAGCTCTAGGGCAATGTAGCACACCCAGAGCAGAAGTCCTACTTCAGCCAGATCAGGCCTGCAAAGAAACTGCGTTTCACAGCCCTTTGGAAGAGATGTTCCCTGTAGGCTGTAAGAGCACTGTGCAGAGCGAGTGGTTTCTTAGCTTCCCAAAGAGCTGGAAGCAAGATGCTGTGGGGCCCAACTCGCCCTTTGGAAAGAAGCCTGCACGTTGTGCCTTTCAGCTCGAGGGCAAAGTAGAACACCCAGAGCAGAAGTCCTACTTCAGCCAGATCAGGCCTGCAAAGAAACTGCGTTTCACAGGCCTTTGGAAGATATGTTCCCACTAGGCTGTAAGAGCACTGTGCAGAGCGAGTTGTTTCTTAGCTTCCAAAAGAGCTGGAAGCAAGATGCTGTGGGGCCCAACTCGCCCTTTGGAAAGAAGCCTGCACGTTGTGCCTTTCAGCTCTAGGGCAAAGTAGCACACCCGGAGCAGAAGTCCTACTTCGGCCAGGTCAGGCCTGCAAAGAAACTGCGTTTCCCAGGCCTTTGGAAGAGATGTTCCCGGTAGGCTGTAAGAGCACTGTGCAGAGCGAGTGGTTTCTTATGTTCCCAAAGAGCTGGAAGCAAGATGGTGTGGGGCCCAACTCGCCCTTTGGAAAGAAGCCTGCACGTTGTGCCTTTCAGCTCTAGGGCAAAGTAGCACACCCAGAGCTGAAGTCCTACTTCAGCCAGATCAGGCCTGCAAAGAAACTGCGTTTCACAGGCCTTTGGAAGAGATGTTCCCGGTAGGCTGTAAGAGCACTGTGCAGAGCGAGTGGTTTCTTAGCTTCCCAAAGAGCTGGAAGCAAGATGGTGTGGGTCCCAACTCGCCCTTTGGAAAGAAGCCTGCACGTTGTGCCTTTCAGCTCTAGGGCAAAGTAGCACACCCAGAGCAGAAGTCCTACTTCAGCCAGGTCAGGCCTGCAAAGAAACTGCGTTTCCCAGGCCTTTGGAAGAGATGTTCCCGGTAGGCTGTAAGAGCACTGTGCAGAGCGAGTGGTTTCTTATGTTCCCAAAGAGCTGGAAGCAAGATGCTGTGGGGCCCAACTCGCCCTTTGGAAAGAAGCCTGCACGTTGTGCCTTTCAGCTCTAGGGCAATGTAGCACACCCAGAGCAGAAGTCCTACTTCAGCCAGTTCAGGCCTGCAAAGAAACTGCGTTTCTCAGGCCTTTGGAAGAGATGTTCCCGGTAGGCTGTAAGAGCACTGTGCAGAGCGAGTTGTTTCTTAGCTTCCCAAAGAGCTGGAAGCAAGATGCTGTGGGGCCCAACTGGCCCTTTGGAAAGAAGCCTGCACGTTGTGCCTTTCAGCTCTAGGGCAAAGTAGCACACCCAGAGCAGAAGACCTACTTCAGCCAGATCAGGCCTGCAAAGAAACTGCGTTTCACAGCCCTTTGGAAGAGATGTTCCCACTAGGCTCTAAGAGCACAGTGCAGAGCGAGTTGTTTCTTAGCTTCCCAAAGAGCTGGAAGCAAGATGCTGTGGGGCCCAACTCGCCCTTTGGAAAGAAGCCTGCACGTTGTGCCTTTCAGCTCTAGGGCAAAGTAGCACACCCAGAGCAGAAGTCCTACTTCAGCCAGATCAGGCCTGCAAAGAAACTGCGTTTCACAGGCCTTTGGAAGAGATGTTCCCGGTAGGCTGTAAGAGCACTGTGCAGAGCGAGTTGTTTCTTAGCTTCCCAAAGAGCTGGAAGCAAGATGCTGTGGGGCCCAACTCGCCCTTTGGAAAGAAGCCTGCACGTTGTGCCTTTCAGCTCTAGGGCAAAGTAGCACACCCAGAGCAGAAGTCCTACTTCAGCCAGATCAGGCCTGCAAAGAAACTGCGTTTCACAGGCCTTTGGAAGAGATGTTCCCACTAGGCTGTAAGAGCACTGTGCAGAGCGAGTTGATTCTTAGCTTCCCAAAGAGCTGGAAGCAAGATGGTGTGGGGCCCAACTCGCCCTTTGGAAAGAAGCCTGCACGTTGTGCCTTTCAGCTCTAGGGCAAAGTAGCACACCCAGAGCAGAAGTCCTACTTCAGCCAGGTCAGGCCTGCAAAGAAACTGCGTTTCCCAGGCCTTTTTGAAGAGATGTTCCCGGTAGGCTGTAAGAGCACTGTGCAGAGCGAGTGGTTTCTTAGGTTCCCAAAGAGCTGGAAGCGAGCTGCTGTGGGGCCCAACTCGCCCTTTGGAAAGAAGCCTGCACGTTGTGCCTTTCAGCTCTAGGGCAATGTAGCACACCCAGAGCAGAAGTCCTACTTCAGCCAGATCAGGCCTGCAAAGAAACTGCGTTTCACAGGCCTTTGGAAGAGATGTTCCCGGTAGGCTGTAAGAGCACTGTGCAGAGCGAGTGGTTTCTTAGCTTCCCAAAGAGCTGGAAGCAAGATGCTGTGGGGCCCAACTCGCCCTTTGGAAAGAAGCCTGCACGTTGTGCCTTTCAGCTCTAAGGCAAAGTAGCACACCCAGAGCAAAAGTCCTACTTCAGCCAGATCAGGCCTGCAAAGAAACTGCGTTTCACAGGCCTTTGGAAGAGATGTTCCCGGTAGGCTGTAAGAGCACTGTGCAGAGCGAGTGGTTTCTTAGCTTCCCAAAGAGCTGGAAGCAAGATTCTGTGGGGCCCAACTCGCCCTTTGGAAGGAGGCCTGCACGTTGTGCCTTTCAGCTCTAGATCAAAGTAGCACACCCAGAGCAGAAGTCCTACTTCAGCCGGATCAGGCCTGCAAAGAAACTGCGTTTCACAGGCCTTTGGAAGAGATGTTCCCGGTAGGCTGTAAGAGCACTGTGCAGAGCGAGTTGTTTCTTAGCTTCCCAAAGAGCTGGAAGCAAGATGCTGTGGGGCCCAACTCGCCCTTTGGAAAGAAGCCTGCACGTTGTGCCTTTCAGCTTAGGGCAAAGTAGCACACCCAGAGCAGAAGTCCTACTTCAGCCAGATCAGGCCTGCAAAGAAACTGCGTTTGACAGGCCTTTGGAAGTGATGTTCCCGGTAGGCTGTAGGAGCACTGTGCAGAGCGAGTTGTTTCTTAGCTTCCCAAAGAGCTGGAAGCAAGATGCTGTGGGGCCCAACTGGCCCTTTGGAAAGAAGCGTGCACGTTGTGCCTTTCAGCTCTAAGGCAATGTAGCACACCCAGAGCAGAAGTCCTACTTCAGCCACATCAGGCCTGCAAAGAAACTGCCTTTCACAGGCCTTTGGAAGAGATGTTCCCACTAGGCTGAAAGAGCACTGTGCAGAGCGAGTTGTTTCTTAGCTTCCCAAAGAGCTGGAAGCAAGATGCTGTGGGGCCCAACTCGCCCTTTGGAAAGAAGCCTGCACGTTGTGCCTTTCAGCTCTAGGGCAAAGTAGCACACCCAGAGCAGAAGTCCTACTTCAGCCAGATCAGGCCTGCAAAGAAACTGCGTTTCACAGGCCTTTGGAAGAGATGTTCCCACTAGGCTGTAAGAGCACTGTGCAGAGCGAGTGGTTTCTTAGCTTCCCAAAGAGCTGGAAGCAAGATGGTGTGGGGCCCAACTCGCCCTTTGAAAAGAAGCCTGCACGTTGTGCCTTTCAGCTCTAGGGCAAGGTAGCACACCCAGAGCAGAAGTCCTACTTCAGCCAGATCAGGCCTGCAAAGAAACTGCGTTTGACAGGCCTTTGGAAGAGATGTTCCCGGTAGGCTGTAAGAGCACTGTGCAGAGCGAGTGGTTTCTTAGCTTCCCAAAGAGCTGGAAGCAAGATGCTGTGGGGCCCAACTCGCCCTTTGGAAAGAAGACTGCACGTTGTGCCTTTCAGCTCTAGGGCAATGTAGCACACCCAGAGCAGAAGTCCTACTTCAGCCAGATCAGGCCTGCAAAGAAACTGCGTTTCAGAGGCCTTTGGAAGAGATGTTCCCGGTAGGCTGTAAGAGCACTGTGCAGAGCGAGTTGTTTCTTAGCTTCCCAAAGAGCTGGAAGCAAGATGCTGTGGGGCCCAACTCGCCCTTTGGAAAGAAGCCTGCACGTTGTGCCTTTCAGCTCTAGGGCAAAGTAGCACACCCAGAGCAGAAGTCCTACTTCAGCCAGATCAGGCCTGCAAAGAAACTGCGTTTCACAGGCCTTTGGAAGAGATGTTCCCACTAGGCTGTAAGAGCACTGTGCAGAGCGAGTTGTTTCTTAGCTTCCAAAAGAGCTGGAAGCAAGATGCTGTGGGGCCCAACTCGCCCTTTGGAAAGAAGCCTGCACGTTGTGCCTTTCAGCTCTAGGGCAAAGTAGCACACCCGGAGCAGAAGTCCTACTTCAGCCAGGTCAGGCCTGCAAAGAAACTGCGTTTCCCAGGCCTTTGGAAGAGATGTTCCCGGTAGGCTGTAAGAGCACTGAGCAGAGCGAGTGGTTTCTTATGTTCCCAAAGAGCTGGAAGCAAGATGGTGTGGGGCCCAACTCGCCCTTTGGAAAGAAGCCTGCACGTTGTGCCTTTCAGCTCTAGGGCAAAGTAGCACACCCAGAGCTGAAGTCCTACTTCAGCCAGATCAGGCCTGCAAAGAAACTGCGTTTCACAGGCCTTTGGAAGAGATGTTCCCGGTAGGCTGTAAGAGCACTGTGCAGAGCGAGTGGTTTCTTAGCTTCCCAAAGAGCTGGAAGCAAGATGGTGTGGGTCCCAACTCGCCCTTTGGAAAGAAGCCTGCACGTTGTGCCTTTCAGCTCTAGGGCAAAGTAGCACACCCAGAGCAGAAGTCCTACTTCAGCCAGGTCAGGCCTGCAAAGAAACTGCGTTTCCCAGGCCTTTGGAAGAGATGTTCCCGGTAGGCTGTAAGAGCACTGTGCAGAGCGAGTGGTTTCTTATGTTCCCAAAGAGCTGGAAGCAAGATGCTGTGGGGCCCAACTCGCCCTTTGGAAAGAAGCCTGCACGTTGTGCCTTTCAGCTCTAGGGCAATGTAGCACACCCAGAGCAGAAGTCCTACTTCAGCCACTTCAGGCCTGCAAAGAAACTGCGTTTCTCAGGCCTTTGGAAGAGATGTTCCCGGTAGGCTGTAAGAGCACTGTGCAGAGCGAGTTGTTTCTTAGCTTCCCAAAGAGCTGGAAGCAAGATGCTGTGGGGCCCAACTGGCCCTTTGGAAAGAAGCCTGCACGTTGTGCCTTTCAGCTCTAGGGCAAAGTAGCACACCCAGAGCAGAAGTCCTACTTCAGCCAGATCAGGCCTGCAAAGAAACTGCGTTTCACAGAACTTTGGAAGAGATGTTCCCACTAGGCTCTAAGAGCACAGTGCAGAGCGAGTTGTTTCTTAGCTTCCCAAAGAGCTGGAAGCAAGATGCTGTGGGGCCCAACTCGCCCTTTGGAAAGAAGCCTGCACGTTGTGCCTTTCAGCTCTAGATCAAAGTAGCACACCCAGAGCAGAAGTCCTACTTCAGCCGGATCAGGCCTGCAAAGAAACTGCGTTTCACAGGCCTTTGGAAGAGATGTTCCCGGTAGGCTGTAAGAGCACTGTGCAGAGCGAGTTGTTTCTTAGCTTCCCAAAGAGCTGGAAGCAAGATGCTGTGGGGCCCAACTCGCCCTTTGGAAAGAAGCCTGCACGTTGTGCCTTTCAGCTCTAGGGCAAAGTAGCACACCCAGAGCAGAAGTCCTACTTCAGCCGGATCAGGCCTGCAAAGAAACTGCGTTTCACAGGCCTTTGGAAGAGATGTTCCCGGTAGGTTGTAAGAGCACTGTGCAGAGCGAGTGGTTTCTTAGCTTCCCAAAGAGCTGGAAGCAAGATGCTGTGGGGCCCAACTCGCCCTTTGGAAAGAAGCCTGCACGTTGTGCCTTTCAGCTCTAGGGCAAAGTAGCACACCCAGAGCAGAAGTCCTACTTCAGCGAGATCAGGCCTGCAAGGAAACTGCGTTTCACAGGCCTTTGGAAGAGATGTTCCCGGTAGGCTGTAAGAGCACTGTGCAGAGCGAGTGGTTTCTTAGCTTTCCAAAGAGCTGGAAGCAAGATGCTGTGGGGCCCAACTCGCCCTTTGGAAAGAAGCCTGCACGTTGTGCCTTTCAGCTCTAGGGCAAAGTAGCACACCCAGAGCAGAAGTCCTACTTCAGCCAGATCAGGCCTGCAAAGAAACTGCGTTTCACAGGCCTTTGGAAGAGATGTTCCCACTAGGCTGTAAGAGCACTGTGCAGAGCGAGTTGTTTCTTAGCTTCCCAAAGAGCTGGAAGCAAGATGGTGTGGGGCCCAACTCGCCCATTGGAAAGAAGCCTGCACGTTGTGCCTTTCAGCTCTAGGGCAAGGTAGCACACCCAGAGCAGAAGTCCTACTTCAGCCAGATCAGGCCTGCAAAGAAACTGCGTTTGACAGGCCTTTGGAAGAGATGTTCCCGGTAGGCTGTAAGAGCACTGTGCAGAGCGAGTTGTTTCTTAGCTTCCCAAAGAGCTGGAAGCAAGATGCTGTGGGGCCCAACTCGCCCTTTGGAAAGAAGCCTGCACGTTGTGCCTTTCAGCTCTAGGGCAATGTAGCACACCCAGAGCAGAAGTCCTACTTCAGCCAGATCAGGCCTGCAAAGAAACTGCGTTTCACAGGCCTTTGGAAGAGATGTTCCCGGTAGGCTGTAAGAGCACTGTGCAGAGCGAGTTGTTTCTTAGCTTCCCAAAGAGCTGGAAGCAAGATGCTGTGGGGCCCAACTCGCCCTTTGGAAAGAAGCCTGCACGTTGTGCCTTTCAGCTCTAGGGCAAAGTAGCACACCCAGAGCAGAAGTCCTACTTCAGCCAGATCAGGCCTGCAAAGAAACTGCGTTTGACAGGCCTTTGGAAGTGATGTTCCCGGTAGGCTGTAGGAGCACTGTGCAGAGCGAGTTGTTTCTTAGCTTCCCAAAGAGCTGGAAGCAAGATGCTGTGGGGCCCAACTGGCCCTTTGGAAAGAAGCGTGCACGTTGTGCCTTTCAGCTCTAAGGCAATGTAGCACACCCAGAGCAGAAGTCCTACTTCAGCCAGATCAGGCCTGCAAAGAAACTGCCTTTCACAGGCCTTTGGAAGAGATGTTCCCACTAGGCTGAAAGAGCACTGTGCAGAGCGAGTTGTTTCTTAGCTTCCCAAAGAGCTGGAAGCAAGATGCTGTGGGGCCCAACTCGCCCTTTGGAAAGAAGCCTGCACGTTGTGCCTTTCAGCTCTAGGTCAAAGTAGCACACCCAGAGCAGAAGTCCTACTTCAGCCAGATCAGGCCTGCAAAGAAACTGCGTTTCACAGGCCTTTGGAAGAGATGTTCCCACTAGGCTGTAAGAGCACTGTGCAGAGCGAGTTGTTTCTTAGCTTCCCAAAGAGCTGGAAGCAAGATGGTGTGGGGCCCAACTCGCCCTTTGGAAAGAAGCCTGCACGTTGTGCCTTTCAGCTCTAGGGCAAGGTAGCACACCCAGAGCAGAAGTCCTACTTCAGCCAGATCAGGCCTGCAAAGAAACTGCGTTTGACAGGCCTTTGGAAGAGATGTTCCCGGTAGGCTGTAAGAGCACTGTGCAGAGCGAGTGGTTTCTTAGCTTCCCAAAGAGCTGGAAGCAAGATGCTGTGGGGCCCAACTCGCCCTTTGGAAAGAAGCCTGCACGTTGTGCCTTTCAGCTCTAGGGCAATGTAGCACACCCAGAGCAGAAGTCCTACTTCAGCCAGATCAGGCCTGCAAAGAAACTGCGTTTCAGAGGCCTTTGGAAGAGATGTTCCCGGTAGGCTGTAAGAGCACTGTGCAGAGCGAGTTGTTTCTTAGCTTCCCAAAGAGCTGGAAGCAAGATGCTGTGGGGCCCAACTCGCCCTTTGGAAAGAAGCCTGCACGTTGTGCCTTTCAGCTCTAGGGCAAAGTAGCACACCCAGAGCAGAAGTCCTACTTCAGCCAGATCAGGCCTGCAAAGAAACTGCGTTTCACAGGCCTTTGGAAGAGATGTTCCCGGTAGGCTGTAAGAGCACTGTGCAGAGCGAGTTGTTTCTTAGCTTCCCAAAGAGCTGGAAGCAAGATGCTCTGGGGCCCAACTCGCCCTTTGGAAAGAAGCCTGCACGTTGTGCCTTTCAGCTCTAGGGCAAAGTAGCACACCCAGAGCAGAAGTCCTACTTCAGCCAGATCAGGCCTGCAAAGAAACTGCGTTTCACAGGCCTTTGGAAGAGATGTTCCCGGTAGGCTGTAAGAGCACTCTGCAGAGCGAGTTGTTTCTTAGCTTCCCAAAGAGCTGGAAGCAAGATGCTGTGGGGCCCAACTCGCCCTTTGGAAAGAAGCCTGCACGTTGTGCCTTTCAGCTCTAGGGCAATGTAGCACACCCAGAGCAGAAGTCCTACTTCAGCCAGATCAGGCCTGCAAAGAAACTGCGTTTCACAGGCCTTTGGAAGAGATGTTCCCGGTAGGCTGTAAGAGCACTGTCCAGAGCGAGTGGTTTCTTAGCTTCCCAAAGAGCTGGAAGCAAGATGCTGTGGGGCCCAACTCGCCCTTTGGAAGGAGGCCTGCACGTTGTGCCTTTCAGCTCTAGATCAAAGTAGCACACCCAGAGCAGAAGTCCTACTTCAGCCGGATCAGGCCTGCAAAGAAACTGCGTTTCACAGGCCTTTGGAAGAGATGTTCCCGGTAGGCTGTAAGAGCACTGTGCAGAGCGAGTGGTTTCTTAGCTTCCCAAAGAGCTGGAAGCAAGATGCTGTGGGGCCCAACTCGCCCTTTGGAAAGAAGCCTGCACGTTGTGCCTTTCAGCTCTAGGGCAAAGTAGCACACCCAGAGCAGAAGTCCTACTTCAGCCGGATCAGGCCTGCAAAGAAACTGCGTTTCACAGGCCTTTGGAAGAGATGTTCCCGGTAGGTTGTAAGAGCACTGTGCAGAGCGAGTGGTTTCTTAGCTTCCCAAAGAGCTGGAAGCAAGATGCTGTGGGGCCCAACTCGCCCTTTGGAAAGAAGCCTGCACGTTGTGCCTTTCAGCTCTAGGGCAAAGTAGCACACCCAGAGCAGAAGTCCTACTTCAGCGAGATCAGGCCTGCAAGGAAACTGCGTTTCACAGGCCTTTGGAAGAGATGTTCCCGGTAGGCTGTAAGAGCACTGTGCAGAGCGAGTGGTTTCTTAGCTTTCCAAAGAGCTGGAAGCAAGATGCTGTGGGGCCCAACTCGCCCTTTGGAAAGAAGCCTGCACGTTGTGCCTTTCAGCTCTAGGGCAAAGTAGCACACCCAGAGCAGAAGTCCTACTTCAGCCAGATCAGGCCTGCAAAGAAACTGCGTTTCACAGGCCTTTGGAAGAGATGTTCCCACTAGGCTGTAAGAGCACTGTGCAGAGCGAGTTGTTTCTTAGCTTCCCAAAGAGCTGGAAGCAAGATGGTGTGGGGCCCAACTCGCCCATTGGAAAGAAGCCTGCACGTTGTGCCTTTCAGCTCTAGGGCAAGGTAGCACACCCAGAGCAGAAGTCCTACTTCAGCCAGATCAGGCCTGCAAAGAAACTGCGTTTGACAGGCCTTTGGAAGAGATGTTCCCGGTAGGCTGTAAGAGCACTGTGCAGAGCGAGTGGTTTTTTAGCTTCCCAAAGAGCTGGAAGCAAGATGCTGTGGGGCCCAACTCGCCCTTTGGAAAGAAGCCTGCACGTTGTGCCTTTCAGCTCTAGGGCAATGTAGCACACCCAGAGCAGAAGTCCTACTTCAGCCAGATCAGGCCTGCAAAGAAACTGCGTTTCACAGGCCTTTGGAAGAGATGTTCCCGGTAGGCTGTAAGAGCACTGTGCAGAGCGAGTTGTTTCTTAGCTTCCCAAAGAGCTGGAAGCAAGATGCTGTGGGGCCCAACTCGCCCTTTGGAAAGAAGCCTGCACGTTGTGCCTTTCAGCTCTAGGGCAATGTAGCACACCCAGAGCAGAAGTCCTACTTCAGCCAGATCAGGCCTGCAAAGAAACTGCGTTTCACAGGCCTTTGGAAGAGATGTTCCCGGTAGGCTGTAAGAGCACTGTCCAGAGCGAGTGGTTTCTTAGCTTCCCAAAGAGCTGGAAGCAAGATGCTGTGGGGCCCAACTCGCCCTTTGGAAAGAAGCCTGCACGTTGTGCCTTTCAGCTCTAGGGCAAAGTAGCACACCCAGAGCAGAAGTCCTACTTCAGCCAGATCAGGCCTGCAAAGAAACTGCGTTTCACAGGCCTTTGGAAGAGATGTTCCCGGTAGGCTGTAAGAGCACTGTGCAGAGCGAGTTGATTCTTAGCTTCCCAAAGAGCTGGAAGCAAGATGGTGTGGGGCCCAACTCGCCCTTTGGAAAGAAGCCTGCACGTTGTGCCTTTCAGCTCTAGGGCAAAGTAGCACACCCAGAGCAGAAGTCCTACTTCAGCCAGGTCAGGCCTGCAAAGAAACTGCGTTTCCCAGGCCTTTTTGAAGAGATGTTCCCGGTAGGCTGTAAGAGCACTGTGCAGAGCGAGTGGTTTCTTAGCTTCCCAAAGAGCTGGAAGCGAGATGCTGTGGGGCCCAACTCGCCCTTTGGAAAGAAGCCTGCACGTTGTGCCTTTCAGCTCTAGGGCAATGTAGCACACTCAGAGCAGAAGTCCTACTTCAGCCAGATCAGGCCTGCAAAGAAACTGCGTTTCACAGGCCTTTGGAAGAGATGTTCCCGGTAGGCTGTAAGAGCACTGTGCAGAGCGAGTTGTTTCTTAGCTTCCCAAAGAGCTGGAAGCAAGATGCTGTGGGGCCCAACTCGCCCTTTGGAAAGAAGCCTGCACGTTGTGCCTTTCAGCTCTAAGGCAAAGTAGCACACCCAGAGCAAAAGTCCTACTTCAGCCAGATCAGGCCTGCAAAGAAACTGCGTTTCACAGGCCTTTGGAAGAGATGTTCCCGGTAGGCTGTAAGAGCACTGTGCAGAGCGAGTGGTTTCTTAGCTTCCCAAAGAGCTGGAAGCAAGATTCTGTGGGGCCCAACTCGCCCTTTGGAAGGAGGCCTGCACGTTGTGCCTTTCAGCTCTAGATCAAAGTAGCACACCCAGAGCAGAAGTCCTACTTCAGCCGGATCAGGCCTGCAAAGAAACTGCGTTTCACAGGCCTTCGGAAGAGATGTTCCCGGTAGGCTGTAAGAGCACTGTGCAGAGCGAGTTGTTTCTTAGCTTCCCAAAGAGCTGGAAGCAAGATGCTGTGGGGCCCAACTCGCCCTTTGGAAAGAAGCCTGCACGTTGTGCCTTTCAGCTCTAGGGCAAAGTAGCACACCCAGAGCAGAAGTCCTACTTCAGCCGGATCAGGCCTGCAAAGAAACTGCGTTTCACAGGCCTTTGGAAGAGATGTTCCCGGTAGGTTGTAAGAGCACTGTGCAGAGCGAGTGGTTTCTTAGCTTCCCAAAGAGCTGGAAGCAAGATGCTGTGGGGCCCAACTCGCCCTTTGGAAAGAAGCCTGCACGTTGTGCCTTTCAGCTCTAGGGCAAAGTAGCACACCCAGAGCAGAAGTCCTACTTCAGCGAGATCAGGCCTGCAAGGAAACTGCGTTTCACAGGCCTTTGGAAGAGATGTTCCCGGTAGGCTGTAAGAGCACTGTGCAGAGCGAGTGGTTTCTTAGCTTTCCAAAGAGCTGGAAGCAAGATGCTGTGGGGCCCAACACGCCCTTTGGAAAGAAGCCTGCACGTTGTGCCTTTCAGCTCTAGGGCAAAGTAGCACACCCAGAGCAGAAGTCCTACTTCAGCCAGATCAGGCCTGCAAAGAAACTGCGTTTCACAGGCCTTTGGAAGAGATGTTCCCACTAGGCTGTAAGAGCACTGTGCAGAGCGAGTTGTTTCTTAGCTTCCCAAAGAGCTGGAAGCAAGATGGTGTGGGGCCCAACTCGCCCATTGGAAAGAAGCCTGCACGTTGTGCCTTTCAGCTCTAGGGCAAGGTAGCACACCCAGAGCAGAAGTCCTACTTCAGCCAGATCAGGCCTGCAAAGAAACTGCGTTTGACAGGCCTTTGGAAGAGATGTTCCCGGTAGGCTGTAAGAGCACTGTGCAGAGCGAGTTGTTTCTCAGCTTCCCAAAGAGCTGGAAGCAAGATGCTGTGGGGCCCAACTCGCCCTTTGGAAAGCAGCCTGCACATTGTGCCTTTCAGCTCTAGGGCAAAGTAGCACACCCAGAGCAGAAGTCCTACTTCAGCCAGATCAGGCCTGCAAAGAAACTGCGTTTCACTGGCCTTTGGAAGAGATGTTCCCGGTAGGCTGTAAGAGCACTGTCCAGAGCGAGTGGTTTCTTAGCTTCCCAAAGAGCTGGAAGAAAGATGCTGTGGGGCCCAACTCGCCCTTTGGAAAGAAGCCTGCACGTTGTGCCTTTCAGCTCTAGGGCAAAGTAGCACACCCAGAGCAGAAGTCCTACTTCAGCCAGATCAGGCCTGCAATGAAACTGCGTTTCACAGGCCTTTGGAAGAGATGTTCCCGGTAGGCTGTAAGAGCACTGTGCAGAGCGAGTGGTTTCTTAGCTTCCCAAAGAGCTGGAAGCAAGATGCTGTGGGGCCCAACTCGCCCTTTGGAAAGAAGCCTGCACGTTGTCCCTTTCAGCTCTAGGGCAAAGTAGCACACCCAGAGCAGAAGTCCTACTTCAGCCAGATCAGGCCTGCAAAGAGACTGCGTTTCACAGGCCTTTGGAAGAGATGTTCCCGGTAGGCTGTAAGAGCACTGTGCAGAGCGAGTTGTTTCTTAGCTTCCCAAAGAGCTGGAAGCAAGATGCTGTGGGGCCCAACTCGCCCTTTGGAAAGAAGCCTGCACGTTGTGCCTTTCAGCTCTAGGGCAATGTAGCACACCCAGAGCAGAAGTCCTACTTCAGCCAGATCAGGCCTGCAAAGAAACTGCGTTTCACAGGCCTTTGGAAGAGATGTTCCCGGTAGGCTGTAAGAGCACTGTGCAGAGCGAGTGGTTTCTTAGCTTCCCAAAGAGCTGGAAGCAAGATGCTGTGGGGCCCAACTCGCCCTTTGGAAAGAAGCCTGCACGTTGTGCCTTTCAGCTCTAGGGCAAAGTAGCACACCCAGAGCAGAAGTCCTACTTCAGCCAGATCAGGCCTGCAAAGAAACTGCGTTTCACAGGCCTTTGGAAGAGATGTTCCCGGTAGGCTGTAAGAGCACTGTGCAGAGCGAGTGGTTTCTTAGCTTCCCAAAGAGCTGGAAGCAAGATGGTGTGGGGCCCAACTCGCCCTTTGTAAAGAAGCCTGCACGTTGTGCCTTTCAGCTCTAGGGCAAAGTAGCACACCCAGAGCAGAAGTCCTACTTCAGCCAGATCAGGCCTGCAAAGAAACTGCGTTTCACAGGCCTTTGGAAGAGATGTTCCCACTAGGCTGTAAGAGCACTGTGCAGAGCGAGTTGTTTCTTAGCTTCCCAAAGAGCTGGAAGCAAGATGGTGTGGGGCCCAACTCGCCCTTTGGAAAGAAGCCTGCACGTTGTGCCTTTCAGCTCTAGGGCAAAGTAGCACACCCGGAGCAGAAGTCCTACTTCAGCCAGGTCAGGCCTGCAAAGAAACTGCGTTTCCCAGGCCTTTGGAAGAGATGTTCCCGGTAGGCTGTAAGAGCACTGTGCAGAGCGAGTGGTTTCTTAGCTTCCCAAAGAGCTGGAAGCAAGATGCTGTGTGGCCCAACTGGCCCTTTGGAAAGAAGCCTGCACGTTGTGTCTTTCGGCTCTAGGGCAATGTAGCACACCCAGAGCAGAAGTCCTACTTCAGCCAGATCAGGCCTGCAAAGAAAATGCGTTTCAGAGGCCTTTGGAAGAGATGTTCCCACTAGGCTGTAAGAGCACTGTGCAGAGCGAGTTGTTTCTTAGCTTCCCAAAGAGCTGGAAGCAAGATGCTGTGGGGCCCAACTCGCCCTTTGGAAAGAAGCCTGCACGTTGTGCCTTTCAGCTCTAGGGCAAAGTAGCACACCCAGAGCAGAAGTCCTACTTCAGCCAGATCAGGCCTGCAAAGAAACTGCGTTTCACAGGCCTTTGGAAGAGATGTTCCCGGTAGGCTGTAAGAGCACTGTGCAGAGCGAGTTGTTTCTTCGCTTCCCAAAGAGCTGGAAGCAAGATGGTGTGGGGCCCAACTCGCCCTTTGGAAAGAAGCCTGCACGTTGTGCCTTTCAGCTCTAGGGCAAAGTAGAACACCCAGAGCAGAAGTCCTACTTCAGCCAGATCAGGCCTGCAAAGAAACTGCGTTTCACAGGCCTTTGGAAGAGATGTTCCCGGTAGGCTGTAAGAGCACTGTGCAGAGCGAGTGGTTTCTTAGCTTCCCAAAGAGCTGGAAGCAAGATGCTGTGGGGCCCAACTCGCCCTTTGGAAAGAAGCCTGCACGTTGTGCCTTTCAGCTCTAGGGCAAAGCAACACACCCAGAGCAGAAGTCCTACTTCAGCCAGATCAGGCCTGGAAAGAAACTGCGTTGCACAGGCCTTTGGAAGAGATGTTCCCACTAGGCTGTAAGAGCACTGTGCAGAGCGAGTTGTTTCTTAGCTTCCCAAAGAGCTGGAAGCAAGATGGTGTGGGGCCCAACTCGCCCTTTGGAAAGAAGCCTGCACGTTGTGCCTTTCAGCTCTAGGGCAAAGTAGCACACCCAGAGCAGAAGTCCTACTTCAGCCAGATCAGGCCTGCAAAGAAACTGCGTTTCCCAGGCATTTGGAAGAGATGTTCCCGGTAGGCTGTAAGAGCACTGTGCAGAGCGAGTGGTTTCTTAGCTTCCCAAAGAGCTGGAAGCAAGATGCTGTGGGGCCCAACTCGCCCTTTGGAAAGAAGCCTGCACGTTGTGCCTTTCAGCTCTAGGGCAATGTAGCACACCCAGAGCAGAAGTCCTACTTCAGCCAGATCAGGCCTGCAAAGAAACTGCGTTTCACAGGCCTTTGGAAGAGATGTTCCCGGTAGGCTGTAAGAGCACTGTGCAGAGCGAGTTGTTTCTTAGCTTCCCAAAGAGCTGGAAGCAAGATGCTGTGGGGCCCAACTCGCCGTTTGGAAAGAAGCCTGCACGTTGTGCCTTTCAGCTCTAGGGCAAAGTAGCACACCCAGAGCAGAAGTCCTACTTCAGCCAGATCAGGCCTGCAAAGAAACTGCGTTTCACAGGCCTTTGGAAGAGATGTTCCCGGTAGGCTGTAAGAGCACTGTGCAGAGCGAGTTGTTTCTTAGCTTCCCAAAGAGCTGGAAGCAAGATGCTGTGGGGCCCAACTGGCCCTTTGGAAAGAAGCCTGCACGTTGTGCCTTTCAGCTCTAAGGCAATGTAGCACACCCAGAGCAGAAGTCCTACTTCAGCCAGATCAGGCCTGCAAAGAAACTGCGTTTCACAGGCCTTTGGAAGAGATGTTCCCACTAGGCTGTAAGAGCACTGTGCAGAGCGAGTTGCTTCTTAGCTTCCCAGAGAGCTGGAAGCAAGATGCTGTGGGGCCCAACTCGCCCTTTGGAAAGAAGCCTGCACGTTGTGCCTTTCAGCTCTAGGGCAAAGTAGCACACCCAGAGCTGAAGTCCCACTTCAGCCAGATCAGGCCTGCAAAGAAACTGCGTTTCACAGGCCTTTGGAAGAGATGTTCCCGGTAGGCTGTAAGAGCACTGTGCAGAGCGAGTGGTTTCTTAGCTTCCCAAAGAGCTGGAAGCAAGATGCTCTGGGGCCCAACTCGCCCTTTGAAAAGAAGCCTGCACGTTGCGCCTTTCAGCTCTAGGGCAAAGTAGCACACCCAGAGCAGAAGTCCTACTTCAGCCAGATCAGGCCTGCAAAGAAACTGCGTTTCACAGGCCTTTGGAAGAGATGTTCCCACTAGCCTGTAAGAGCACTGTGCAGAGCGAGTTGTTTCTTAGCTTCCCCAAGAGCTGGAAGCAAGATGCTGTGGGGCCCAACTCGCCCTTTGGAAAGAAGACTGCACGTTGTGCCTTTCAGCTCTAGGGCAAAGTAGCACACCCAGAGCAGAAGTCCTACTTCAGCCAGATCAGGCCTGCAAAGAAACTGCGTTTCACAGGCCTTGGAAGAGATGTTCCCGGTAGGCTGTAAGAGCACTGTGCAGAGCGAGTGGTTTCTTAGCTTCCCAAAGAGCTGGAAGCAAGATGCTGTGGGGCCCAACTCGCCCTTTGGAAATAAGCCTGCACGTTGTGCCTTTCAGCTCTAGGGCAAAGTAGCACACCCAGAGCAGAAGTCCTACTTCAGCCAGATCAGGCCTGCAAAGAAACTGCGTTTCACAGGCCTTTGGAAGAGATGTTCCCGGTAGGCTGTAAGAGCACTGTGCAGAGCGAGTTGTTTCTTAGCTTCCCAAAGAGCTGGAAGCAAGATGCTGTGGGGCCCAACTCGCCCTTTGAAAAGCAGCCTGCACGTTGTGCCTTTCAGCTCTAGGGCAAAGTAGCACACCAAGAGCTGAAGTCCTACTTCAGCCAGATCAGGCCTGCAAAGAAACTGTGTTTCACAGGCCTTTGGAAGAGATGTTCCCGGTAGGCTGTAAGAGCACTGTGCAGACCGAGTGGTTTCTTAGCTTCCCAAAGAGCTGGAAGCAAGATGCTGTGGGGCCCAACTGGCCCTTTGGAAAGAAGCCTGCACGTTGTGCCTTTCAGCTCTAGGGCAATGTAGCACACCCAGAGCAGAAGTCCTACTTCAGCCAGATCAGGCCTGCAAAGAAACTGCGTTTCACAGGCCTTTGGAAGAGATGTTCCCACTAGGCTGTAAGAGCACTGTGCAGAACGAGTGGTTTCTTAGCTTCCCAAAGAGCTGGAAGCAAGATGCTGTGGGGCCCAACTCGCCCTTTGGAAAGAAGCCTGCACGTTGTGCCTTTCAGCTCTAGGGCAAAGTAGCACACCCAGAGCAGAAGTCCTACTTCAGCCAGATCAGGCCTGCAAAGAAACTGCGTTTGACAGGCCTTTGGAAGAGATGTTCCCGGTAGGCTGTAAGAGCACTGTGCAGAGCGAGTGGTTTCTTAGCTTCCCAAAGAGCTGGAAGCAAGATGCTGTGGGGCCCAACTCGCCCTTTGGAAAGAAGCCTGCACGTTGTGCCTTTCAGCTCTAGGGCAAAGTAGCACACCCAGAGCAGAAGTCCTACTTCAGCCAGATCAGGCCTGCAAAGAAACTGCGTTTCACAGGCCTTTGGAAGAGATGTTCCCGGTAGGCTGTAAGAGCACTGTGCAGAGCGAGTGGTTTCTTAGCTTCCCAAAGAGCTGGAAGCAAGATGCTGTGGGGCCCAACTCGCCCTTTGGAAAGAAGCCTGCACGTTGTGCCTTTCAGCTCTAGGGCAAAGTAGCACACCCAGAGCAGAAGTCCTACTTCAGCCAGATCAGGCCTGCAAAGAAACTGCGTTTCACAGGCCTTTGGAAGAGATGTTCCCGGTAGGCTGTAAGAGCACTGTGCAGAGCGAGTTGTTTCTTAGCTTCCCAAAGAGCTGGAAGCAAGATGCTGTGGGGCCCACCTCGCCCTTTGGAAAGAAGCCTGCACGTTGTGCCTTTCAGCTCTAGGGCAAAGCAGCACACCCAGAGCAGAAGTCCTACTTCAGCCAGATCAGGCCTGCAAAGAAACTGCGTTTCACAGGCCTTTGGAAGAGTTGTTCCCACTAGGCAGTAAGAGCACTGTGCAGAGCGAGTTGTTTCTTAGCTTCCCAAAGAGCTGGAAGCAAGATGGTGTGGGGCCCAACTCGCCCTTTGGAAAGAAGCCTGCACGTTGTGCCTTTCAGCTCTAGGGCAAAGTAGCACACCCAGAGCAGAAGTCCTACTTCAGCCAGGTCAGGCCTGCAAAGAAACTGCGTTTCCCAGGCCTTTGGAAGAGATGTTCCCGGTAGGCTGTAAGAGCACTGTGCAGAGCGAGTGGTTTCTTAGCTTCCCAAAGAGCTGGAAGCAAGATGGTGTGGGGCCCAACTCGCCCTTTGGAAAGAAGCCTGCACGTTGTGCCTTTCAGCTCTAGGGCAAGGTAGCACACCCAGAGCAGAAGTCCTACTTCAGCCAGATCAGGCCTGCAAAGAAACTGCGTTTGACAGGCCTTTGGAAGAGATGTTCCCGGTAGGCTGTAAGAGCACTGTGCAGAGCGAGTGGTTTTTTAGCTTCCCAAAGAGCTGGAAGCAAGATGCTGTGGGGCCCAACTCGCCCTTTGGAAAGAAGCCTGCACGTTGTGCCTTTCAGCTCTAGGGCAATGTAGCACACCCAGAGCAGAAGTCCTACTTCAGCCAGATCAGGCCTGCAAAGAAACTGCGTTTCACAGGCCTTTGGAAGAGATGTTCCCGGTAGGCTGTAAGAGCACTGTGCAGAGCGAGTTGTTTCTTCGCTTCCCAAAGAGCTGGAAGCAAGATGGTGTGGGGCCCAACTCGCCCTTTGGAAAGAAGCCTGCACGTTGTGCCTTTCAGCTCTAGGGCAAAGTAGAACACCCAGAGCAGAAGTCCTACTTCAGCCAGATCAGGCCTGCAAAGAAACTGCGTTTCACAGGCCTTTGGAAGAGATGTTCCCGGTAGGCTGTAAGAGCACTGTGCAGAGCGAGTGGTTTCTTAGCTTCCCAAAGAGCTGGAAGCAAGATGCTGTGGGGCCCAACTCGCCCTTTGGAAAGAAGCCTGCACGTTGTGCCTTTCAGCTCTAGGGCAAAGCAACACACCCAGAGCAGAAGTCCTACTTCAGCCAGATCAGGCCTGGAAAGAAACTGCGTTGCACAGGCCTTTGGAAGAGATGTTCCCACTAGGCTGTAAGAGCACTGTGCAGAGCGAGTTGTTTCTTAGCTTCCCAAAGAGCTGGAAGCAAGATGGTGTGGGGCCCAACTCGCCCTTTGGAAAGAAGCCTGCACGTTGTGCCTTTCAGCTCTAGGGCAAAGTAGCACACCCAGAGCAGAAGTCCTACTTCAGCCAGATCAGGCCTGCAAAGAAACTGCGTTTCCCAGGCATTTGGAAGAGATGTTCCCGGTAGGCTGTAAGAGCACTGTGCAGAGCGAGTGGTTTCTTAGCTTCCCAAAGAGCTGGAAGCAAGATGCTGTGGGGCCCAACTCGCCCTTTGGAAAGAAGCCTGCACGTTGTGCCTTTCAGCTCTAGGGCAATGTAGCACACCCAGAGCAGAAGTCCTACTTCAGCCAGATCAGGCCTGCAAAGAAACTGCGTTTCACAGGCCTTTGGAAGAGATGTTCCCGGTAGGCTGTAAGAGCACTGTGCAGAGCGAGTTGTTTCTTAGCTTCCCAAAGAGCTGGAAGCAAGATGCTGTGGGGCCCAACTCGCCGTTTGGAAAGAAGCCTGCACGTTGTGCCTTTCAGCTCTAGGGCAAAGTAGCACACCCAGAGCAGAAGTCCTACTTCAGCCAGATCAGGCCTGCAAAGAAACTGCGTTTCACAGGCCTTTGGAAGAGATGTTCCCGGTAGGCTGTAAGAGCACTGTGCAGAGCGAGTTGTTTCTTAGCTTCCCAAAGAGCTGGAAGCAAGATGCTGTGGGGCCCAACTGGCCCTTTGGAAAGAAGCCTGCACGTTGTGCCTTTCAGCTCTAAGGCAATGTAGCACACCCAGAGCAGAAGTCCTACTTCAGCCAGATCAGGCCTGCAAAGAAACTGCGTTTCACAGGCCTTTGGAAGAGATGTTCCCACTAGGCTGTAAGAGCACTGTGCAGAGCGAGTTGCTTCTTAGCTTCCCAGAGAGCTGGAAGCAAGATGCTGTGGGGCCCAACTCGCCCTTTGGAAAGAAGCCTGCACGTTGTGCCTTTCAGCTCTAGGGCAAAGTAGCACACCCAGAGCTGAAGTCCCACTTCAGCCAGATCAGGCCTGCAAAGAAACTGCGTTTCACAGGCCTTTGGAAGAGATGTTCCCGGTAGGCTGTAAGAGCACTGTGCAGAGCGAGTGGTTTCTTAGCTTCCCAAAGAGCTGGAAGCAAGATGCTCTGGGGCCCAACTCGCCCTTTGAAAAGAAGCCTGCACGTTGCGCCTTTCAGCTCTAGGGCAAAGTAGCACACCCAGAGCAGAAGTCCTACTTCAGCCAGATCAGGCCTGCAAAGAAACTGCGTTTCACAGGCCTTTGGAAGAGATGTTCCCACTAGCCTGTAAGAGCACTGTGCAGAGCGAGTTGTTTCTTAGCTTCCCCAAGAGCTGGAAGCAAGATGCTGTGGGGCCCAACTCGCCCTTTGGAAAGAAGACTGCACGTTGTGCCTTTCAGCTCTAGGGCAAAGTAGCACACCCAGAGCAGAAGTCCTACTTCAGCCAGATCAGGCCTGCAAAGAAACTGCGTTTCACAGGCCTTGGAAGAGATGTTCCCGGTAGGCTGTAAGAGCACTGTGCAGAGCGAGTGGTTTCTTAGCTTCCCAAAGAGCTGGAAGCAAGATGCTGTGGGGCCCAACTCGCCCTTTGGAAATAAGCCTGCACGTTGTGCCTTTCAGCTCTAGGGCAAAGTAGCACACCCAGAGCAGAAGTCCTACTTCAGCCAGATCAGGCCTGCAAAGAAACTGCGTTTCACAGGCCTTTGGAAGAGATGTTCCCGGTAGGCTGTAAGAGCACTGTGCAGAGCGAGTTGTTTCTTAGCTTCCCAAAGAGCTGGAAGCAAGATGCTGTGGGGCCCAACTCGCCCTTTGAAAAGCAGCCTGCACGTTGTGCCTTTCAGCTCTAGGGCAAAGTAGCACACCAAGAGCTGAAGTCCTACTTCAGCCAGATCAGGCCTGCAAAGAAACTGTGTTTCACAGGCCTTTGGAAGAGATGTTCCCGGTTGGCTGTAAGAGCACTGTGCAGACCGAGTGGTTTCTTAGCTTCCCAAAGAGCTGGAAGCAAGATGCTGTGGGGCCCAACTGGCCCTTTGGAAAGAAGCCTGCACGTTGTGCCTTTCAGCTCTAGGGCAATGTAGCACACCCAGAGCAGAAGTCCTACTTCAGCCAGATCAGGCCTGCAAAGAAACTGCGTTTCACAGGCCTTTGGAAGAGATGTTCCCACTAGGCTGTAAGAGCACTGTGCAGAACGAGTGGTTTCTTAGCTTCCCAAAGAGCTGGAAGCAAGATGCTGTGGGGCCCAACTCGCCCTTTGGAAAGAAGCCTGCACGTTGTGCCTTTCAGCTCTAGGGCAAAGTAGCACACCCAGAGCAGAAGTCCTACTTCAGCCAGATCAGGCCTGCAAAGAAACTGCGTTTGACAGGCCTTTGGAAGAGATGTTCCCGGTAGGCTGTAAGAGCACTGTGCAGAGCGAGTGGTTTCTTAGCTTCCCAAAGAGCTGGAAGCAAGATGCTGTGGGGCCCAACTCGCCCTTTGGAAAGAAGCCTGCACGTTGTGCCTTTCAGCTCTAGGGCAAAGTAGCACACCCAGAGCAGAAGTCCTACTTCAGCCAGATCAGGCCTGCAAAGAAACTGCGTTTCACAGGCCTTTGGAAGAGATGCTCCCGGTAGGCTGTAAGAGCACTGTGCAGAGCGAGTGGTTTCTTAGCTTCCCAAAGAGCTGGAAGCAAGATGCTGTGGGGCCCAACTCGCCCTTTGGAAAGAAGCCTGCACGTTGTGCCTTTCAGCTCTAGGGCAAAGTAGCACACCCAGAGCAGAAGTCCTACTTCAGTCAGATCAGGCCTGCAAAGAAACTGCGTTTCACAGGCCTTTGGAAGAGATGTTCCCGGTAGGCTGTAAGAGCACTGTGCAGAGCGAGTTGTTTCTTAGCTTCCCAAAGAGCTGGAAGCAAGATGCTGTGGGGCCCACCTCGCCCTTTGGAAAGAAGCCTGCACGTTGTGCCTTTCAGCTCTAGGGCAAAGCAGCACACCCAGAGCAGAAGTCCTACTTCAGCCAGATCAGGCCTGCAAAGAAACTGCGTTTCACAGGCCTTTGGAAGAGTTGTTCCCACTAGGCAGTAAGAGCACTGTGCAGAGCGAGTTGTTTCATAGCTTCCCAAAGAGCTGGAAGCAAGATGGTGTGGGGCCCAACTCGCCCTTTGGAAAGAAGCCTGCACGTTGTGCCTTTCAGCTCTAGGGCAAAGTAGCACACCCAGAGCAGAAGTCCTACTTCAGCCAGGTCAGGCCTGCAAAGAAACTGCGTTTCCCAGGCCTTTGGAAGAGATGTTCCCGGTAGGCTGTAAGAGCACTGTGCAGAGCGAGTGGTTTCTTAGCTTCCCAAAGAGCTGGAAGCAAGATGGTGTGGGGCCCAACTCGCCCTTTGGAAAGAAGCCTGCACGTTGTGCCTTTCAGCTCTAGGGCAAGGTAGCACACCCAGAGCAGAAGTCCTACTTCAGCCAGATCAGGCCTGCAAAGAAACTGCGTTTGACAGGCCTTTGGAAGAGATGTTCCCGGTAGGCTGTAAGAGCACTGTGCAGAGCGAGTGGTTTTTTAGCTTCCCAAAGAGCTGGAAGCAAGATGCTGTGGGGCCCAACTCGCCCTTTGGAAAGAAGCCTGCACGTTGTGCCTTTCAGCTCTAGGGCAATGTAGCACACCCAGAGCAGAAGTCCTACTTCAGCCAGATCAGGCCTGCAAAGAAACTGCGTTTCACAGGCCTTTGGAAGAGATGTTCCCGGTAGGCTGTAAGAGCACTGTGCAGAGCGAGTTGTTTCTTAGCTTCCCAAAGAGCTGGAAGCAAGATGCTGTGGGGCCCAACTCGCCCTTTGGAAAGAAGCCTGCACGTTGTGCCTTTCAGCTCTAGGGCAAAGCAGCACACCCAGAGCAGAAGTCCTACTTCAGCCAGATCAGGCCTGGAAAGAAACTGTGTTGCACAGGCCTTTGGAAGAGATGTTCCCACTAGGCTGTAAGAGCACTGTGCAGAGCGAGTGGTTTCTTAGCTTCCCAAAGAGCTGGAAGCAAGATGGTGTGGGGCCCAACTCGCCCTTTGGAAAGAAGCCTGCACGTTGTGCCTTTCAGCTCTAGGGCAAAGTAGCACACCCACAGCAGAAGTCCTACTTCAGCCAGATCAGGCCTGCAAAGAAACTGCGTTTCCCAGGCCTTTGGAAGAGATGTTCCCGGTAGGCTGTAAGAGCACTGTGCAGAGCGAGTGGTTTCTTAGCTTCCCAAAGAGCTGGAAGCAAGATGCTGTGGGGCCCAACTCGCCCTTTGGAAAGAAGCCTGCACGTTGTGCCTTTCAGCTCTAGGGCAATGTAGCACACCCAGAGCAGATGTCCTACTTCAGCCAGATCAGGCCTGCAAAGAAACTGCGTTTCACAGGCCTTTGGAAGAGATGTTCCCACTAGGCTGTAAGAGCACTGTGCAGAGCGAGTTGCTTCTTAGCTTCCCAGAGAGCTGGAAGCAAGATGCTGTGGGGCCCAACTCGCCCTTTGGAAAGAAGCCTGCACGTTGTGCCTTTCAGCTCTAGGGCAAAGTAGCACACCCAGAGCTGAAGTCCCACTTCAGCCAGATCAGGCCTGCAAAGAAACTGCGTTTCACAGGCCTTTGGAAGAGATGTTCCCGGTAGGCTGTAAGAGCACTGTGCAGAGCGAGTGGTTTCTTAGCTTCCCAAAGAGCTGGAAGCAAGATGCTGTGGGGCCCAACTCGCCCTTTGAAAAGAAGCCTGCACGTTGCGCCTTTCAGCTCTAGGGCAAAGTAGCACACCCAGAGCAGAAGTCCTACTTCAGCCAGATCAGGCCTGCAAAGAAACTGCGTTTCACAGGCCTTTGGAAGAGATGTTCCCACTAGCCTGTAAGAGCACTGTGCAGAGCGAGTTGTTTCTTAGCTTCCCCAAGAGCTGGAAGCAAGATGCTGTGGGGCCCAACTCGCCCTTTGGAAAGAAGCCTGCACGTTGTGCCTTTCAGCTCTAGGGCAAAGTAGCACACCCAGAGAAGAAGTCCTACTTCAGCCAGATCAGGCCTGCAAAGAAACTGCGTTTCACAGGCCTTGGAAGAGATGTTCCCGGTAGGCTGTAAGAGCACTGTGCAGAGGGAGTGGTTTCTTAGCTTCCCAAAGAGCTGGAAGCAAGATGCTGTGGGGCCCAACTCGCCCTTTGGAAAGAAGCCTGCACGTTGTGCCTTTCAGCTCTAGAGCAAAGTAGAACACCCAGAGCAGAAGTCCTACTTCAGCCGGATCAGGCCTGCAAAGAAACTGCGTTTGACAGGCCTTTGGAAGAGATGTTCCCGGTAGGCTGTAAGAGCACTGTGCAGAGCGAGTGGTTTCTTAGCTTCCCAAAGAGCTGGAAGCAAGATGCTGTGGGGCCCAACTCGCCCTTTGGAAATAAGCCTGCACGTTGTGCCTTTCAGCTCTAGGGCAAGGTAGCACACCCAGAGCAGAAGTCCTACTTCAGCCAGATCAGGCCTGCAAAGAAACTGCGTTTGACAGGCCTTTGGAAGAGATGTTCCCGGTAGGCTGTAAGAGCACTGTGCAGAGCGAGTGGTTTTTTAGCTTCCCAAAGAGCTGGAAGCAAGATGCTGTGGGGCCCAACTCGCCCTTTGGAAAGAAGCCTGCACGTTGTGCCTTTCAGCTCTAGGGCAATGTAGCACACCCAGAGCAGAAGTCCTACTTCAGCCAGATCAGGCCTGCAAAGAAACTGCGTTTCACAGGCCTTTGGAAGAGATGTTCCCGGTAGGCTGTAAGAGCACTGTGCAGAGCGAGTTGTTTCTTAGCTTCCCAAAGAGCTGGAAGCAAGATGCTGTGGGGCCCAACTCGCCCTTTGGAAAGAAGCCTGCACGTTGTGCCTTTCAGCTCTAGGGCAAAGCAGCACACCCAGAGCAGAAGTCCTACTTCAGCCAGATCAGGCCTGGAAAGAAACTGTGTTGCACAGGCCTTTGGAAGAGATGTTCCCACTAGGCTGTAAGAGCACTGTGCAGAGCGAGTGGTTTCTTAGCTTCCCAAAGAGCTGGAAGCAAGATGGTGTGGGGCCCAACTCGCCCTTTGGAAAGAAGCCTGCACGTTGTGCCTTTCAGCTCTAGGGCAAAGTAGCACACCCACAGCAGAAGTCCTACTTCAGCCAGATCAGGCCTGCAAAGAAACTGCGTTTCCCAGGCCTTTGGAAGAGATGTTCCCGGTAGGCTGTAAGAGCACTGTGCAGAGCGAGTGGTTTCTTAGCTTCCCAAAGAGCTGGAAGCAAGATGCTGTGGGGCCCAACTCGCCCTTTGGAAAGAAGCCTGCACGTTGTGCCTTTCAGCTCTAGGGCAATGTAGCACACCCAGAGCAGATGTCCTACTTCAGCCAGATCAGGCCTGCAAAGAAACTGCGTTTCACAGGCCTTTGGAAGAGATGTTCCCACTAGGCTGTAAGAGCACTGTGCAGAGCGAGTTGCTTCTTAGCTTCCCAGAGAGCTGGAAGCAAGATGCTGTGGGGCCCAACTCGCCCTTTGGAAAGAAGCCTGCACGTTGTGCCTTTCAGCTCTAGGGCAAAGTAGCACACCCAGAGCTGAAGTCCCACTTCAGCCAGATCAGGCCTGCAAAGAAACTGCGTTTCACAGGCCTTTGGAAGAGATGTTCCCGGTAGGCTGTAAGAGCACTGTGCAGAGCGAGTGGTTTCTTAGCTTCCCAAAGAGCTGGAAGCAAGATGCTGTGGGGCCCAACTCGCCCTTTGAAAAGAAGCCTGCACGTTGCGCCTTTCAGCTCTAGGGCAAAGTAGCACACCCAGAGCAGAAGTCCTACTTCAGCCAGATCAGGCCTGCAAAGAAACTGCGTTTCACAGGCCTTTGGAAGAGATGTTCCCACTAGCCTGTAAGAGCACTGTGCAGAGCGAGTTGTTTCTTAGCTTCCCCAAGAGCTGGAAGCAAGATGCTGTGGGGCCCAACTCGCCCTTTGGAAAGAAGCCTGCACGTTGTGCCTTTCAGCTCTAGGGCAAAGTAGCACACCCAGAGAAGAAGTCCTACTTCAGCCAGATCAGGCCTGCAAAGAAACTGCGTTTCACAGGCCTTGGAAGAGATGTTCCCGGTAGGCTGTAAGAGCACTGTGCAGAGGGAGTGGTTTCTTAGCTTCCCAAAGAGCTGGAAGCAAGATGCTGTGGGGCCCAACTCGCCCTTTGGAAAGAAGCCTGCACGTTGTGCCTTTCAGCTCTAGAGCAAAGTAGAACACCCAGAGCAGAAGTCCTACTTCAGCCGGATCAGGCCTGCAAAGAAACTGCGTTTGACAGGCCTTTGGAAGAGATGTTCCCGGTAGGCTGTAAGAGCACTGTGCAGAGCGAGTGGTTTCTTAGCTTCCCAAAGAGCTGGAAGCAAGATGCTGTGGGGCCCAACTCGCCCTTTGGAAATAAGCCTGCACGTTGTGCCTTTCAGCTCTAGGGCAAAGTAGCACACCCAGAGCAGAAGTCCTACTTCAGCCAGATCAGGCCTGCAAAGAAACTGCGTTTCACAGGCCTTTGGAAGAGATGTTCCCGGTAGGCTGTAAGAGCACTGTGCAGAGCGAGTTGTTTGTTAGCTTCCCAAAGAGCTGGAAGCAAGATGCTGTGGGGCCCAACTCGCCCTTTGAAAAGCAGCCTGCACGTTGTGCCTTTCAGCTCTAGGGCAAAGTAGCACACCAAGAGCTGAAGTCCTACTTCAGCCAGATCAGGCCTGCAAAGAAACTGTGTTTCACAGGCCTTTGGAAGAGATGTTCCCGGTAGGCTGTAAGAGCACTGTGCAGAGCGAGTTGTTTCTTAGCTTCCCAAAGAGCTGGAAGCAAGATGCTGTGGGGCCCAACTGGCCCTTTGGAAAGAAGCCTGCACGTTGTGCCTTTCAGCTCTAGGGCAATGTAGCACACCCAGAGCAGAAGTCCTACTTCAGCCAGATCAGGCCTGCAAAGAAACTGCGTTTCACAGGCCTTTGGAAGAGATGTTCCCACTAGGCTGTAAGAGCACTGTGCAGAACGAGTTGTTTCTTAGCTTCCCAAGGAGCTGGAAGCAAGATGCTGTGGGGCCCAACTCGCCCTTTGGAAAGAAGCCTGCACGTTGTGCCTTTCAGCTCTAGGGCAAAGTAGCACACCCAGAGCAGAAGTCCTACTTCAGCCAGATCAGGCCTGCAAAGAAACTGCGTTTGACAGGCCTTTGGAAGAGATGTTCCCGGTAGGCTGTAAGAGCACTGTGCAGAGCGAGTGGTTTCTTAGCTTCCCAAAGAGCTGGAAGCAAAATGCTGTGGGGCCCAACTCGCCCTTTGGAAAGAAGCCTGCACGTTGTGCCTTTCAGCTCTAGGGCAAAGTAGCACACCCAGAGCAGAAGTCCTACTTCAGCCAGATCAGGCCTGCAAAGAAACTGCGTTTCACAGGCCTTTGGAAGAGATGTTCCCAGTAGGCTGTAAGAGCACTGTGCAGAGCGAGTGGTTTCTTAGCTTCCCAAAGAGCTGGAAGCAAGATGCTGTGGGGCCCAACTCGCCCTTTGGAAAGAAGCCTGAACGTTGTGCCTTTCAGCTCTAGGGCAAAGTAGCACACCCAGAGCAGAAGTCCTACTTCAGCCAGATCAGGCCTGCAAAGAAACTGCGTTTCACAGGCCTTTGGAAGAGATGTTCCCGGTAGGCTGTAAGAGCACTGTGCAGAGCGAGTTGTTTCTTAGCTTCCCAAAGAGCTGGAAGCAAGATGCTGTGGGGCCCAACTCGCCCTTTGGAAAGAAGCCTGCACGTTGTGCCTTTCAGCTCTAGGGCAAAGTAGAACACCCAGAGCAGAAGTCCTACTTCAGCCAGATCAGGCCTGCAAAGAAACTGCGTTTCACAGGCCTTTGGAAGAGATGTTCCCGGTAGGCTGTAAGAGCACTGTGCAGAGCGAGTGGTTTCTTAGCTTCCCAAAGAGCTGGAAGCAAGATGCTGTGGGGCCCAACTCGCCCTTTGGAAAGAAGCCTGCACGTTGTGCCTTTCAGCTCTAGGGCAAAGCAGCACACCCAGAGCAGAAGTCCTACTTCAGCCAGATCAGGCCTGGAAAGAAACTGCGTTGCACAGGCCTTTGGAAGAGATGTTCCCACTAGGCTGTAAGAGCACTGTGCAGAGCGAGTTGTTTCTTAGCTTCCCAAAGAGCTGGAAGCAAGATGGTGTTCGGCCCAACTCGCCCTTTGGAAAGAAGCCTGCACGTTGTGCCTTTCAGCTCTAGGGCAAAGTAGCACACCCAGAGCAGAAGTCCTACTTCAGCCAGATCAGGCCTGCAAAGAAACTGCGTTTCCCAGGCCTTTGGAAGAGATGTTCCCGGTAGGCTGTAAGAGCACTGTGCAGAGCGAGTGGTTTCTTAGCTTCCCAAAGAGCTGGAAGCAAGATGCTGTGGGGCCCAACTCGCCCTTTGGAAAGAAGCCTGCACGTTGTGCCTTTCAGCTCTAGGGCAATGTAGCACACCCAGAGCAGAAGTCCTACTTCAGCCAGATCAGGCCTGCAAAGAAACTGCGTTTCACAGGCCTTTGGAAGAGATGTTCCCGGTAGGCTGTAAGAGCACTGTGCAGAGCGAGTTGTTTCTTAGCTTCCCAAAGAGCTGGAAGCAAGATGCTGTGGGGCCCAACTCGCCGTTTGGAAAGAAGCCTGCACGTTGTGCCTTTCAGCTCTAGGGCAAAGTAGCACACCCAGAGCAGAAGTCCTACTTAAGCCAGATCAGGCCTGCAAAGAAACTGCGTTTCCCAGGCCTTTGGAAGAGATGTTCCCGGTAGGCTGTAAGAGCACTGTGCAGAGCGAGTTGTTTCTTAGCTTCCCAAAGAGCTGGAAGCAAGATGCTGTGGGGCCCAACTGGCCCTTTGGAAAGAAGCCTGCACGTTGTGCCTTTCAGCTCTAAGGCAATGTAGCACACCCAGAGCAGAAGTCCTACTTCAGCCAGATCAGGCCTGCAAAGAAACTGCGTTTCAGAGGCCTTTGGAAGAGATGTTCCCACTAGGCTGTAAGAGCACTGTGCAGAGCGAGTTGCTTCTTAGCTTCCCAGAGAGCTGGAAGCAAGATGCTGTGGGGCCCAACTCGCCCTTTGGAAAGAAGCCTGCACGTTGTGCCTTTCAGCTCTAGGGCAAAGTAGCACACCCAGAGCTGAAGTCCCACTTCAGCCAGATCAGGCCTGCAAAGAAACTGCGTTTCACAGGCCTTTGGAAGAGATGTTCCCGGTAGGCTGTAAGAGCACTGTGCAGAGCGAGTGGTTTCTTAGCTTCCCAAAGAGCTGGAAGCAAGATGCTGTGGGGCCCAACTCGCCCTTTGAAAAGAAGCCTGCACGTTGCGCCTTTCAGCTCTAGGGCAAAGTAGCACACCCAGAGCAGAAGTCCTACTTCAGCCAGATCAGGCCTGCAAAGAAACTGCGTTTCACAGGCCTTTGGAAGAGATGTTCCCACTAGCCTGTAAGAGCACTGTGCAGAGCGAGTTGTTTCTTAGTTTCCCCAAGAGCTGGAAGCAAGATGCTGTGGGGCCCAACTCGCCCTTTGGAAAGAAGCCTGCACGTTGTGCCTTTCAGCTCTAGGGCAAAGTAGCACACCCAGAGCAGAAGTCCTACTTCAGCCAGATCAGGCCTGCAAAGAAACTGCGTTTCACAGGCCTTGGAAGAGATGTTCCCGGTAGGCTGTAAGAGCACTGTGCAGAGCGAGTGGTTTCTTAGCTTCCCAAAGAGCTGGAAGCAAGATGCTGTGGGGCCCAACTCGCCCTTTGGAAAGAAGCCTGCACGTTGTGCCTTTCAGCTCTAGAGCAAAGTAGAACACCCAGAGCAGAAGTCCTACTTCAGCCGGATCAGGCCTGCAAAGAAACTGCGTTTGACAGGCCTTTGGAAGAGATGTTCCCGGTAGGCTGTAAGAGCACTGTGCAGAGCGAGTGGTTTCTTAGCTTCCCAAAGAGCTGGAAGCAAGATGCTGTGGGGCCCAACTCGCCCTTTGGAAATAAGCCTGCACGTTGTGCCTTTCAGCTCTAGGGCAAAGTAGCACACCCAGAGCAGAAGTCCTACTTCAGCCAGATCAGGCCTGCAAAGAAACTGCGTTTCACAGGCCTTTGGAAGAGATGTTCCCGGTAGGCTGTAAGAGCACTGTGCAGAGCGAGTTGTTTCTTAGCTTCCCAAAGAGCTGGAAGCAAGATGCTGTGGGGCCCAACTCGCCCTTTGAAAAGCAGCCTGCACGTTGTGCCTTTCAGCTCTAGGGCAAAGTAGCACACGAAGAGCTGAAGTCCTACTTCAGCCAGATCAGGCCTGCAAAGAAACTGTGTTTCACAGGCCTTTGGAAGAGATGTTCCCGGTAGGCTGTAAGAGCACTGTGCAGAGCGAGTTGTTTCTTAGCTTCCCAAAGAGCTGGAAGCAAGATGCTGTGGGGCCCAACTGGCCCTTTGGAAAGAAGCCTGCACGTTGTGCCTTTCAGCTCTAGGGCAATGTAGCACACCCAGAGCAGAAGTCCTACTTCATCCAGATCAGGCCTGCAAAGAAACTGCGTTTCACAGGCCTTTGGAAGAGATGTTCCCACTAGGCTGTAAGAGCACTGTGCAGAACGAGTTGTTTCTTAGCTTCCCAACGAGCTGGAAGCAAGATGGTGTGGGGCCCAACTCGCCCTTTGGAAAGAAGCCTGCACGTTGTGCCTTTCAGCTCTAGGGCAAAGTAGCACACCCAGAGCAGAAGTCCTACTTCAGCCAGATCAGGCCTGCAAAGAAACTGCGTTTGACAGGCCTTTGGAAGAGATGTTCCCGGTAGGCTGTAAGAGCACTGTGCAGAGCGAGTGGTTTCTTAGCTTCCCAAAGAGCTGGAAGCAAGATGCTGTGGGGCCCAACTCGCCGTTTGGAAAGAAGCCTGCACGTTGTGCCTTTCAGCTCTAGGGCAAAGTAGCACACCCAGAGCAGAAGTCCTACTTAAGCCAGATCAGGCCTGCAAAGAAACTGCGTTTCCCAGGCCTTTGGAAGAGATGTTCCCGGTAGGCTGTAGGAGCACTGTGCAGAGCGAGTTGTTTCTTAGCTTCCCAAAGAGCTGGAAGCAAGATGCTGTGGGGCCCAACTCGCCCTTTGGAAAGAAGCCTGCACGTTGTGCCTTTCAGCTCTAGGGCAAAGTAGCACACCCAGAGCAGAAGTCCTACTTCAGCCAGATCAGGCCTGCAAAGAAACTGCGTTTGACAGGCCTTTGGAAGAGATGTTCCCGGTAGGCTGTAAGAGCACTGTGCAGAGCGAGTTGTTTCTTAGCTTCCCAAAGAGCTGGAAGCAAGATGCTGTGGGGCCCAACTCGCCGTTTGGAAAGAAGCCTGCACGTTGTGCCTTTCAGCTCTAGGGCAAAGTAGCACACCCAGAGCAGAAGTCCTACTTAAGCCAGATCAGGCCTGCAAAGAAACTGCGTTTCCCAGGCCTTTGGAAGAGATGTTCCCGGTAGGCTGTAAGAGCACTGTGCAGAGCGAGTTGTTTCTTAGCTTCCCAAAGAGCTGGAAGCAAGATGCTGTGGGGCCCAACTGGCCCTTTGGAAAGAAGCCTGCACGTTGTGCCTTTCAGCTCTAAGGCAATGTAGCACACCCAGAGCAGAAGTCCTACTTCAGCCAGATCAGGCCTGCAAAGAAACTGCGTTTCAGAGGCCTTTGGAAGAGATGTTCCCACTAGGCTGTAAGAGCACTGTGCAGAGCGAGTTGCTTCTTAGCTTCCCAGAGAGCTGGAAGCAAGATGCTGTGGGGCCCAACTCGCCCTTTGGAAAGAAGCCTGCACGTTGTGCCTTTCAGCTCTAGGGCAAAGTAGCACACCCAGAGCTGAAGTCCCACTTCAGCCAGATCAGGCCTGCAAAGAAACTGCGTTTCACAGGCCTTTGGAAGAGATGTTCCCGGTAGGCTGTAAGAGCACTGTGCAGAGCGAGTGGTTTCTTAGCTTCCCAAAGAGCTGGAAGCAAGATGCTGTGGGGCCCAACTCGCCCTTTGAAAAGAAGCCTGCACGTTGCGCCTTTCAGCTCTAGGGCAAAGTAGCACACCCAGAGCAGAAGTCCTACTTCAGCCAGATCAGGCCTGCAAAGAAACTGCGTTTCACAGGCCTTTGGAAGAGATGTTCCCACTAGCCTGTAAGAGCACTGTGCAGAGCGAGTTGTTTCTTAGTTTCCCCAAGAGCTGGAAGCAAGATGCTGTGGGGCCCAACTCGCCCTTTGGAAAGAAGCCTGCACGTTGTGCCTTTCAGCTCTAGGGCAAAGTAGCACACCCAGAGCAGAAGTCCTACTTCAGCCAGATCAGGCCTGCAAAGAAACTGCGTTTCACAGGCCTTGGAAGAGATGTTCCCGGTAGGCTGTAAGAGCACTGTGCAGAGCGAGTGGTTTCTTAGCTTCCCAAAGAGCTGGAAGCAAGATGCTGTGGGGCCCAACTCGCCCTTTGGAAAGAAGCCTGCACGTTGTGCCTTTCAGCTCTAGAGCAAAGTAGAACACCCAGAGCAGAAGTCCTACTTCAGCCGGATCAGGCCTGCAAAGAAACTGCGTTTGACAGGCCTTTGGAAGAGATGTTCCCGGTAGGCTGTAAGAGCACTGTGCAGAGCGAGTGGTTTCTTAGCTTCCCAAAGAGCTGGAAGCAAGATGCTGTGGGGCCCAACTCGCCCTTTGGAAATAAGCCTGCACGTTGTGCCTTTCAGCTCTAGGGCAAAGTAGCACACCCAGAGCAGAAGTCCTACTTCAGCCAGATCAGGCCTGCAAAGAAACTGCGTTTCACAGGCCTTTGGAAGAGATGTTCCCGGTAGGCTGTAAGAGCACTGTGCAGAGCGAGTTGTTTCTTAGCTTCCCAAAGAGCTGGAAGCAAGATGCTGTGGGGCCCAACTCGCCCTTTGAAAAGCAGCCTGCACGTTGTGCCTTTCAGCTCTAGGGCAAAGTAGCACACGAAGAGCTGAAGTCCTACTTCAGCCAGATCAGGCCTGCAAAGAAACTGTGTTTCACAGGCCTTTGGAAGAGATGTTCCCGGTAGGCTGTAAGAGCACTGTGCAGAGCGAGTTGTTTCTTAGCTTCCCAAAGAGCTGGAAGCAAGATGCTGTGGGGCCCAACTGGCCCTTTGGAAAGAAGCCTGCACGTTGTGCCTTTCAGCTCTAGGGCAATGTAGCACACCCAGAGCAGAAGTCCTACTTCATCCAGATCAGGCCTGCAAAGAAACTGCGTTTCACAGGCCTTTGGAAGAGATGTTCCCACTAGGCTGTAAGAGCACTGTGCAGAACGAGTTGTTTCTTAGCTTCCCAACGAGCTGGAAGCAAGATGGTGTGGGGCCCAACTCGCCCTTTGGAAAGAAGCCTGCACGTTGTGCCTTTCAGCTCTAGGGCAAAGTAGCACACCCAGAGCAGAAGTCCTACTTCAGCCAGATCAGGCCTGCAAAGAAACTGCGTTTGACAGGCCTTTGGAAGAGATGTTCCCGGTAGGCTGTAAGAGCACTGTGCAGAGCGAGTGGTTTCTTAGCTTCCCAAAGAGCTGGAAGCAAGATGCTGTGGGGCCCAACTCGCCCTTTGGAAAGAAGCCTGCACGTTGTGCCTTTCAGCTCTAGGGCAAAGTAGCACACCCAGAGCAGAAGTCCTACTTCAGCCAGATCAGGCCTGCAAAGAAACTGCGTTTCACAGGCCTTTGGAAGAGATGTTCCCAGTAGGCTGTAAGAGCACTGTGCAGAGCGAGTGGTTTCTTAGCTTCCCAAAGAGCTGGAAGCAAGATGCTGTGGGGCCCAACTCGCCCTTTGGAAAGAAGCCTGAACGTTGTGCCTTTCAGCTCTAGGGCAAAGTAGCACACCCTGAGCAGAAGTCCTACTTCAGCCAGATCAGGCCTGCAAAGAAACTGCGTTTCACAGGCCTTTGGAAGAGATGTTCCCGGTAGGCTGTAAGAGCACTGTGCAGAGCGAGTTGTTTCTTAGCTTCCCAAAGAGCTGGAAGCAAGATGCTGTGGGGCCCAACTCGCCCTTTGTAAAGAAGCCTGCACGTTGTGCCTTTCAGCTCTAGGGCAAAGTAGAACACCCAGAGCAGAAGTCCTACTTCAGCCAGATCAGGCCTGCAAAGAAACTGCGTTTCACAGGCCTTTGGAAGAGATGTTCCCGGTAGGCTGTAAGAGCACTGTGCAGAGCGAGTGGTTTCTTAGCTTCCCAAAGAGCTGGAAG
The DNA here is from genome assembly GCF_041296265.1 of Equus caballus. Classification (NCBI taxonomy): domain Eukaryota; kingdom Metazoa; phylum Chordata; class Mammalia; order Perissodactyla; family Equidae; genus Equus; species Equus caballus. Next base: position 22,810,264 of record NC_091695.1, read on the forward strand.
CAAGATGCTGTGGGGCCCACCTCGCCCTTTGTAAAGAAGCCTGCACGTTGTGCCTTTCAGCTCTAGGGCAAAGCAGCACACCCAGAGCAGAAGTCCTACATCAGCCAGATCAGGCCTGCAAAGAAACTGCGTTTCACAGGCCTTTGGAAGAGTTGTTCCCACTAGGCTGTAAGAGCACTGTGCAGAGCGAGTTGTTTCTTAGCTTCCCAAAGAGCTGGAAGCAAGATGGTGTGGGGCCCAACTCGCCCTTTGGAAAGAAGCCTGCACGTTGTGCCTTTCAGCTCTAGGGCAAAGTAGCACACCCAGAGCAGAAGTCCTACTTCAGCCAGGTCAGGCCTGCAAAGAAACTGCGTTTCCCAGGCCTTTGGAAGAGATGTTCCCGGTAGGCTGTAAGAGCACTGTGCAGAGCGAGTGGTTTCTTAGCTTCCCAAAGAGCTGGAAGCAAGATGCTGTGGGGCCCAACTCGCCCTTTGGAAAGAAGCCTGCACGTTGTGCCTTTCAGCTCTAGGGCAAAGCATCACACCCAGAGCAGAAGTCTTACTTCAGCCAGATCAGGCCTGCAAAGAAACTGCGTTTCACAGGCCTTTGGAAGAGATGTTCCCACTAGGCTGTAAGAGCACTGTGCAGAGCGAGTTGTTTCTTAGCTTCCCAAAGAGCTGGAAGCAAGATGGTGTGGGGCCCAACTCGCCCTTTGGAAAGAAGCCTGCACGTTGTGCCTTTCAGCTCTAGGGCAAAGTAGCACACCCAGAGCAGAAGTCCTACTTCAGCCAGGTCAGGCCTGCAAAGAAACTGCGTTTCCCAGGCCTTTGGAAGAGATGTTCCCGGTAGGCTGTAAGAGAACTGTGCAGAGCGAGTGGTTTCTTAGCTTCCCAAAGAGCTGGAAGCAAGATGCTGTGGGGCCCAACTCGCCCTTTGGAAAGAAGCCTGCACGTTGTGCCTTTCAGCTCTAGGGCAATGTAGCACACCCAGAGCAGAAGTCCTACTTCAGCCAGATCAGGCCTGCAAAGAAACTGCGTTTCACAGGCCTTTGGAAGAGATGTTCCCACTAGGCTGTAAGAGCACTGTGCAGAGCGAGTTGTTTCTTAGCTTCCCAAAGAGCTGGAAGCAAGATGCTGTGGGGCCCAACTCGCCCTTTGGAAAGAAGCCTGCACGTTGTGCCTTTCAGCTCTAGGGCAAAGTAGCACACCCGGAGCAGAAGTCCTACTTCAGCCAGGTCAGGCCTGCAAAGAAACTGCGTTTCCCAGGCCTTTGGAAGAGATGTTCCCGGTAGGCTGTAAGAGCACTGTGCAGAGAGAGTGGTTTCTTAGCTTCCCAAAGAGCTGGAAGCAAGATGCTGTGTGGCCCAACTGGCCCTTTGGAAAGAAGCCTGCACGTTGTGTCTTTCAGCTCTAGGGCAATGTAGCACACCCAGAGCAGAAGTCCTACTTCAGCCAGATCAGGCCTGCAAAGAAACTGCGTTTCACAGGCCTTTGGAAGAGATGTTCCCACTAGGCTGTAAGAGCACTGTGCAGAGCGAGTTGTTTCTTAGCTTCCCAAAGAGCTGGAAGCAAGATGCTGTGGGGCCCAACTCGCCCTTTGGAAAGAAGCCTGCACGTTGTGCCTTTCAGCTCTAGGGCAAAGTAGCACACCCAGAGCAGAAGTCCTACTTCAGCCAGATCAGGCCTGCAAAGAAACTGCGTTTCACAGGCCTTTGGAAGAGATGTTCCCGGTAGGCTGTAAGAGCACTGTGCAGAGCGAGTTGTTTCTTCGCTTCCCAAAGAGCTGGAAGCAAGATTGTGTGGGGCCCAACTCGCCCTTTGGAAAGAAGCCTGCACGTTGTGCCTTTCAGCTCTAGGGCAAAGTAGAACACCCAGAGCAGAAGTCCTACTTCAGCCAGATCAGGCCTGCAAAGAAACTGCGTTTCACAGGCCTTTGGAAGAGATGTTCCCGGTAGGCTGTAAGAGCACTGTGCAGAGCGAGTGGTTTCTTAGCTTCCCAAAGAGCTGGAAGCAAGATGCTGTGGGGCCCAACTCGCCCTTTGGAAAGAAGCCTGCACGTTGTGCCTTTCAGCTCTAGGGCAAAGCAGCACACCCAGAGCAGAAGTCCTACTTCAGCCAGATCAGGCCTGGAAAGAAACTGCGTTGCACAGGCCTTTGGAAGAGATGTTCCCACTAGGCTGTAAGAGCACTGTGCAGAGCGAGTGGTTTCTTAGCTTCCCAAAGAGCTGGAAGCAAGATGGTGTGGGGCCCAACTCGCCCTTTGGAAAGAAGCCTGCACGTTGTGCCTTTCAGCTCTAGGGCAAAGTAGCACACCCAGAGCAGAAGTCCTACTTCAGAAAGATCAGGCCTGCAAAGAAACTGCGTTTCCCAGGCCTTTGGAAGAGATGTTCCCGGTAGGCTGTAAGAGCACTGTGCAGAGCGAGTGGTTTCTTAGCTTCCCAAAGAGCTGGAAGCAAGATGCTGTGGGGCCCAACTCGCCCTTTGGAAAGAAGCCTGCACGTTGTGCCTTTCAGCTCTAAGGCAATGTAGCACACCCAGAGCAGATGTCCTACTTCAGCCAGATCAGGCCTGCAAAGAAACTGCGTTTCACAGGCCTTTGGAAGAGATGTTCCCACTAGGCTGTAAGAGCACTGTGCAGAGCGAGTTGCTTCTTAGCTTCCCAGAGAGCTGGAAGCAAGATGCTGTGGGGCCCAACTCGCCCTTTGGAAAGAAGCCTGCACGTTGTGCCTTTCAGCTCTAGGGCAAAGTAGCACACCCAGAGCTGAAGTCCCACTTCAGCCAGATCAGGCCTGCAAAGAAACTGCGTTTCACAGGCCTTTGGAAGAGATGTTCCCGGTAGGCTGTAAGAGCACTGTGCAGAGCGAGTGGTTTCTTAGCTTCCCAAAGAGCTGGAAGCAAGATGCTGTGGGGCCCAACTCGCCCTTTGAAAAGAAGCCTGCACGTTGCGCCTTTCAGCTCTAGGGCAAAGTAGCACACCCAGAGCAGAAGTCCTACTTCAGCCAGATCAGGCCTGCAAAGAAACTGCGTTTCACAGGCCTTTGGAAGAGATGTTCCCACTAGCCTGTAAGAGCACTGTGCAGAGCGAGTTGTTTCTTAGCTTCCCCAAGAGCTGGAAGCAAGATGCTGTGGGGCCCAACTCGCCCTTTGGAAAGAAGCCTACACGTTCTGCCTTTCAGCTCTAGGGCAAAGTAGCACACCCAGAGCAGAAGTCCTACTTCAGCCAGATCAGGCCTGCAAAGAAACTGCGTTTCACAGGCCTTTGGAAGAGATGTTCCCGGTAGGCTGTAAGAGCACTGTGCAGAGCGAGTTGTTTCTTAGCTTCCCAAAGAGCTGGAAGCAAGATGCTGTGGGGCCCAACTCGCCCTTTGTAAAGAAGCCTGCACGTTGTGCCTTTCAGCTCTAGGGCAAAGTAGCACACCCAGAGCAGAAGTCCTACTTCAGCCAGATCAGGCCTGCAAAGAAACTGCGTTTCACAGGCCTTTGGAAGAGATGTTCCCGGTAGGCTGTAAGAGCACTGTGCAGAGCGAGTTGTTTCTTAGCTTCCCAAAGAGCTGGAAGCAAGATGCTGTGGGGCCCAACTCGCCCTTTGGAAAGAAGCCTGCACGTTGTGCCTTTCAGCTCTAGGGCAAAGTAGCACACCCAGAGCAGAAGTCCTACTTCAGCCAGATCAGGCCTGCAAAGAAACTGCGTTTCACAGGCCTTTGGAAGAGATGTTCCCGGTAGGCTGTAAGAGCACTGTGCAGAGCGAGTTGTTTCTTAGCTTCCCAAAGAGCTGGAAGCAAGATGCTGTGGGGCCCAACTCGCCCTTTGTAAAGAAGCCTGCACGTTGTGCCTTTCAGCTCTAGGGCAAAGTAGAACACCCAGAGCAGAAGTCCTACTTCAGCCAGATCAGGCCTGCAAAGAAACTGCGTTTCACAGGCCTTTGGAAGAGATGTTCCCGGTAGGCTGTAAGAGCACTGTGCAGAGCGAGTGGTTTCTTAGCTTCCCAAAGAGCTGGAAGCAAGATGCTGTGGGGCCCACCTCGCCCTTTGGAAAGAAGCCTGCACGTTGTGCCTTTCAGCTCTAGGGCAAAGCAGCACACCCAGAGCAGAAGTCCTACATCAGCCAGATCAGGCCTGCAAAGAAACTGCGTTTCACAGGCCTTTGGAAGAGTTGTTCCCACTAGGCTGTAAGAGCACTGTGCAGAGCGAGTTGTTTCTTAGCTTCCCAAAGAGCTGGAAGCAAGATGGTGTGGGGCCCAACTCGCCCTTTGGAAAGAAGACTGCACGTTGTGCCTTTCAGCTCTAGGGCAAAGTAGCACACCCAGAGCAGAAGTCCTACTTCAGCCAGGTCAGGCCTGCAAAGAAACTGCGTTTCCCAGGCCTTTGGAAGAGATGTTCCCACTAGGCTGTAAGAGCACTGTGCAGAGCGAGTTGTTTCTTAGCTTCCCAAAGAGCTGGAAGCAAGATGGTGTGGGGCCCAACTCGCCCTTTGGAAAGAAGCCTGCACGTTGTGCCTTTCAGCTCTAGGGCAAAGTAGCACACCCAGAGCAGAAGTCCTACTTCAGCCAGGTCAGGCCTGCAAAGAAACTGCGTTTCCCAGGCCTTTGGAAGAGATGTTCCCGGTAGGCTGTAAGAGAACTGTGCAGAGCGAGTGGTTTCTTAGCTTCCCAAAGAGCTGGAAGCAAGATGCTGTGGGGCCCAACTCGCCCTTTGGAAAGAAGCCTGCACGTTGTGCCTTTCAGCTCTAGGGCAATGTAGCACACCCAGAGCAGAAGTCCTACTTCAGCCAGATCAGGCCTGCAAAGAAACTGCGTTTCACAGGCCTTTGGAAGAGATGTTCCCACTAGGCTGTAAGAGCACTGTGCAGAGCGAGTTGTTTCTTAGCTTCCCAAAGAGCTGGAAGCAAGATGCTGTGGGGCCCAACTCGCCCTTTGGAAAGAAGCCTGCACGTTGTGCCTTTCAGCTCTAGGGCAAAGTAGCACACCCGGAGCAGAAGTCCTACTTCAGCCAGGTCAGGCCTGCAAAGAAACTGCGTTTCCCAGGCCTTTGGAAGAGATGTTCCCGGTAGGCTGTAAGAGCACTGTGCAGAGCGAGTGGTTTCTTAGCTTCCCAAAGAGCTGGAAGCAAGATGCTGTGTGGCCCAACTGGCCCTTTGGAAAGAAGCCTGCACGTTGTGTCTTTCAGCTCTAGGGCAATGTAGCACACCCAGAGCAGAAGTCCTACTTCAGCCAGATCAGGCCTGCAAAGAAAATGCGTTTCAGAGGCCTTTGGAAGAGATGTTCCCACTAGGCTGTAAGAGCACTGTGCAGAGCGAGTTGTTTCTTAGCTTCCCAAAGAGCTGGAAGCAAGATGCTGTGGGGCCCAACTCGCCCTTTGGAAAGAAGCCTGCACGTTGTGCCTTTCAGCTCTAGGGCAAAGTAGCACACCCAGAGCAGAAGTCCTACTTCAGCCAGATCAGGCCTGCAAAGAAACTGCGTTTCACAGGCCTTTGGAAGAGATGTTCCCGGTAGGCTGTAAGAGCACTGTGCAGAGCGAGTTGTTTCTTCGCTTCCCAAAGAGCTGGAAGCAAGATGGTGTGGGGCCCAACTCGCCCTTTGGAAAGAAGCCTGCACGTTGTGCCTTTCAGCTCTAGGGCAAAGTAGAACACCCAGAGCAGAAGTCCTACTTCAGCCAGATCAGGCCTGCAAAGAAACTGCGTTTCACAGGCCTTTGGAAGAGATGTTCCCGGTAGGCTGTAAGAGCACTGTGCAGAGCGAGTGGTTTCTTAGCTTCCCAAAGAGCTGGAAGCAAGATGCTGTGGGGCCCAACTCGCCCTTTGGAAAGAAGCCTGCACGTTGTGCCTTTCAGCTCTAGGGCAAAGCAGCACACCCAGAGCAGAAGTCCTACTTCAGCCAGATCAGGCCTGGAAAGAAACTGCGTTGCACAGGCCTTTGGAAGAGATGTTCCCACTAGGCTGTAAGAGCACTGTGCAGAGCGAGTGGTTTCTTAGCTTCCCAAAGAGCTGGAAGCAAGATGGTGTGGGGCCCAACTCGCCCTTTGGAAAGAAGCCTGCACGTTGTGCCTTTCAGCTCTAGGGCAAAGTAGCACACCCAGAGCAGAAGTCCTACTTCAGCCAGATCAGGCCTGCAAAGAAACTGCGTTTCCCAGGCCTTTGGAAGAGATGTTCCCGGTAGGCTGTAAGAGCACTGTGCAGAGCGAGTGGTTTCTTAGCTTCCCAAAGAGCTGGAAGCAAGATGCTGTGGGGCACAACTCGCCCTTTGGAAAGAAGCCTGCACGTTGTGCCTTTCAGCTCTAGGGCAATGTAGCACACCCAGAGCAGATGTCCTACTTCAGCCAGATCAGGCCTGCAAAGAAACTGCGTTTCACAGGCCTTTGGAAGAGATGTTCCCACTAGGCTGTAAGAGCACTGTGCAGAGCGAGTTGCTTCTTAGCTTCCCAGAGAGCTGGAAGCAAGATGCTGTGGGGCCCAACTCGCCCTTTGGAAAGAAGCCTGCACGTTGTGCCTTTCAGCTCTAGGGCAAAGTAGCACACCCAGAGCTGAAGTCCCACTTCAGCCAGATCAGGCCTGCAAAGAAACTGCGTTTCACAGGCCTTTGGAAGAGATGTTCCCGGTAGGCTGTAAGAGCACTGTGCAGAGCGAGTGGTTTCTTAGCTTCCCAAAGAGCTGGAAGCAAGATGCTGTGGGGCCCAACTCGCCCTTTGAAAAGAAGCCTGCACGTTGCGCCTTTCAGCTCTAGGTCAAAGTAGCACACCCAGAGCAGAAGTCCTACTTCAGCCAGATCAGGCCTGCAAAGAAACTGCGTTTCACAGGCCTTTGGAAGAGATGTTCCCACTAGCCTGTAAGAGCACTGTGCAGAGCGAGTTGTTTCTTAGCTTCCCCAAGAGCTGGAAGCAAGATGCTGTGGGGCCCAACTCGCCCTTTGGAAAGAAGCCTGCACGTTGTGCCTTTCAGCTCTAGGGCAAAGTAGCACACCCAGAGCAGAAGTCCTACTTCAGCCAGATCAGGCCTGCAAAGAAACTGCGTTTCACAGGCCTTGGAAGAGATGTTCCCGGTAGGCTGTAAGAGCACTGTGCAGAGCGAGTGGTTTCTTAGCTTCCCAAAGAGCTGGAAGCAAGATGCTGTGGGGCCCAACTCGCCCTTTGGAAAGAAGCCTGCACGTTGTGCCTTTCAGCTCTAGAGCAAAGTAGAACACCCAGAGCAGAAGTCCTACTTCAGCCGGATCAGGCCTGCAAAGAAACTGCGTTTGACAGGCCTTTGGAAGAGATGTTCCCGGTAGGCTGTAAGAGCACTGTGCAGAGCGAGTGGTTTCTTAGCTTCCCAAAGAGCTGGAAGCAAGATGCTGTGGGGCCCAACTCGCCCTTTGGAAAGAAGCCTGCACGTTGTGCCTTTCAGCTCTAGGGCAAAGTAGCACACCCAGAGCAGAAGTCCTACTTCAGCCAGATCAGGCCTGCAAAGAAACTGCGTTTCACAGGCCTTTGGAAGAGATGTTCCCGGTAGGCTGTAAGAGCACTGTGCAGAGCGAGTTGTTTCTTAGCTTCCCAAAGAGCTGGAAGCAAGATGCTGTGGGGCCCAACTCGCCCTTTGAAAAGCAGCCTGCACGTTGTGCCTTTCAGCTCTAGGGCAAAGTAGCACACCAAGAGCTGAAGTCCTACTTCAGCCAGATCAGGCCTGCAAAGAAACTGTGTTTCACAGGCCTTTGGAAGAGATGTTCCCGGTAGGCTGTAAGAGCACTGTGCAGAGCGAGTTGTTTCTTAGCTTCCCAAAGAGCTGGAAGCAAGATGCTGTGGGGCCCAACTGGCCCTTTGGAAAGAAGCCTGCACGTTGTGCCTTTCAGCTCTAGGGCAATGTAGCACACCCAGAGCAGAAGTCCTACTTCAGCCAGATCAGGCCTGCAAAGAAACTGCGTTTCACAGGCCTTTGGAAGAGATGTTCCCACTAGGCTGTAAGAGCACTGTGCAGAACGAGTTGTTTCTTAGCTTCCCAAAGAGCTGGAAGCAAGATGCTGTGGGGCCCAACTCGCCCTTTGGAAAGAAGCCTGCACGTTGTGCCTTTCAGCTCTAGGGCAAAGTAGCACACCCAGAGCAGAAGTCCTACTTCAGCCAGATCAGGCCTGCAAAGAAACTGCGTTTGACAGGCCTTTGGAAGAGATGTTCCCGGTAGGCTGTAAGAGCACTGTGCAGAGCGAGTGGTTTCTTAGCTTCCCAAAGAGCTGGAAGCAAGATGCTGTGGGGCCCAACTCGCCCTTTGGAAAGAAGCCTGCACGTTGTGCCTTTCAGCTCTAGGGCAAAGTAGCACACCCAGAGCAGAAGTCCTACTTCAGCCAGATCAGGCCTGCAAAGAAACTGCGTTTCACAGGCCTTTGGAAGAGATGTTCCCAGTAGGCTGTAAGAGCACTGTGCAGAGCGAGTGGTTTCTTAGCTTCCCAAAGAGCTGGAAGCAAGATGCTGTGGGGCCCAACTCGCCCTTTGGAAAGAAGCCTGAACGTTGTGCCTTTCAGCTCTAGGGCAAAGTAGCACACCCAGAGCAGAAGTCCTACTTCAGCCAGATCAGGCCTGCAAAGAAACTGCGTTTCACAGGCCTTTGGAAGAGATGTTCCCGGTAGGCTGTAAGAGCACTGTGCAGAGCGAGTTGTTTCTTAGCTTCCCAAAGAGCTGGAAGCAAGATGCTGTGGGGCCCAACTCGCCCTTTGGAAAGAAGCCTGCACGTTGTGCCTTTCAGCTCTAGGGCAAAGTAGCACACCCAGAGCAGAAGTCCTACTTCAGCCAGATCAGGCCTGCAAAGAAACTGCGTTTCACAGGCCTTTGGAAGAGATGTTCCCGGTAGGCTGTAAGAGCACTGTGCAGAGCGAGTGGTTTCTTAGCTTCCCAAAGAGCTGGAAGCAAGATGCTGTGGGGCCCAACTCGCCCTTTGGAAAGAAGCCTGCACGTTGTGCCTTTCAGCTCTAGGGCAAAGCAGCACACCCAGAGCAGAAGTCCTACTTCAGCCAGATCAGGCCTGGAAAGAAACTGCGTTGCACAGGCCTTTGGAAGAGATGTTCCCACTAGGCTGTAAGAGCACTGTGCAGAGCGAGTTGTTTCTTAGCTTCCCAAAGAGCTGGAAGCAAGATGCTGTGGGGCCCAACTCGCCCTTTGGAAAGAAGCCTGCACGTTGTGCCTTTCAGCTCTAGGGCAAAGTAGCACACCCAGAGCAGAAGTCCTACTTCAGCCAGATCAGGCCTGCAAAGAAACTGCGTTTCCCAGGCCTTTGGAAGAGATGTTCCCGGTAGGCTGTAAGAGCACTGTGCAGAGCGAGTGGTTTCTTAGCTTCCCAAAGAGCTGGAAGCAAGATGCTGTGGGGCCCAACTCGCCCTTTGGAAAGAAGCCTGCACGTTGTGCCTTTCAGCTCTAGGGCAATGTAGCACACCCAGAGCAGAAGTCCTACTTCAGCCAGATCAGGCCTGCAAAGAAACTGCGTTTCACAGGCCTTTGGAAGAGATGTTCCCGGTAGGCTGTAAGAGCACTGTGCAGAGCGAGTTGTTTCTTAGCTTCCCAAAGAGCTGGAAGCAAGATGCTGTGGGGCCCAACTCGCCGTTTGGAAAGAAGCCTGCACGTTGTGCCTTTCAGCTCTAGGGCAAAGTAGCACACCCAGAGCAGAAGTCCTACTTAAGCCAGATCAGGCCTGCAAAGAAACTGCGTTTCACAGGCCTTTGGAAGAGATGTTCCCGGTAGGCTGTAAGAGCACTGTGCAGAGCGAGTTGTTTCTTAGCTTCCCAAAGAGCTGGAAGCAAGATGCTGTGGGGCCCAACTGGCCCTTTGGAAAGAAGCCTGCACGTTGTGCCTTTCAGCTCTAAGGCAATGTAGCACACCCAGAGCAGAAGTCCTACTTCAGCCAGATCAGGCCTGCAAAGAAACTGCGTTTCAGAGGCCTTTGGAAGAGATGTTCCCACTAGGCTGTAAGAGCACTGTGCAGAGCGAGTTGCTTCTTAGCTTCCCAGAGAGCTGGAAGCAAGATGCTGTCGGGCCCAACTCGCCCTTTGGAAAGAAGCCTGCACGTTGTGCCTTTCAGCTCTAGGGCAAAGTAGCACACCCAGAGCTGAAGTCCCACTTCAGCCAGATCAGGCCTGCAAAGAAACTGCGTTTCACAGGCCTTTGGAAGAGATGTTCCCGGTAGGCTGTAAGAGCACTGTGCAGAGCGAGTGGTTTCTTAGCTTCCCAAAGAGCTGGAAGCAAGATGCTGTGGGGCCCAACTCGCCCTTTGAAAAGAAGCCTGCACGTTGCGCCTTTCAGCTCTAGGGCAAAGTAGCACACCCAGAGCAGAAGTCCTACTTCAGCCAGATCAGGCCTGCAAAGAAACTGCGTTTCACAGGCCTTTGGAAGAGATGTTCCCACTAGCCTGTAAGAGCACTGTGCAGAGCGAGTTGTTTCTTAGTTTCCCCAAGAGCTGGAAGCAAGATGCTGTGGGGCCCAACTCGCCCTTTGGAAAGAAGCCTGCACGTTGTGCCTTTCAGCTCTAGGGCAAAGTAGCACACCCAGAGCAGAAGTCCTACTTCAGCCAGATCAGGCCTGCAAAGAAACTGCGTTTCACAGGCCTTGGAAGAGATGTTCCCGGTAGGCTGTAATGCACTGTGCAGAGCGAGTGGTTTCTTAGCTTCCCAAAGAGCTGGAAGCAAGATGCTGTGGGGCCCAACTCGCCCTTTGGAAAGAAGCCTGCACGTTGTGCCTTTCAGCTCTAGAGCAAAGTAGAACACCCAGAGCAGAAGTCCTACTTCAGCCGGATCAGGCCTGCAAAGAAACTGCGTTTGACAGGCCTTTGGAAGAGATGTTCCCGGTAGGCTGTAAGAGCACTGTGCAGAGCGAGTGGTTTCTTAGCTTCCCAAAGAGCTGGAAGCAAGATGCTGTGGGGCCCAACTCGCCCTTTGGAAAGAAGCCTGCACGTTGTGCCTTTCAGCTCTAGGGCAAAGTAGCACACCCAGAGCAGAAGTCCTACTTCAGCCAGATCAGGCCTGCAAAGAAACTGCGTTTCACAGGCCTTTGGAAGAGATGTTCCCGGTAGGCTGTAAGAGCACTGTGCAGAGCGAGTTGTTTCTTAGCTTCCCAAAGAGCTGGAAGCAAGATGCTGTGGGGCCCAACTCGCCCTTTGAAAAGCAGCCTGCATGTTGTGCCTTTCAGCTCTAGGGCAAAGTAGCACACGAAGAGCTGAAGTCCTACTTCAGCCAGATCAGGCCTGCAAAGAAACTGTGTTTCACAGGCCTTTGGAAGAGATGTTCCCGGTAGGCTGTAAGAGCACTGTGCAGAGCGAGTTGTTTCTTAGCTTCCCAAAGAGCTGGAAGCAAGATGCTGTGGGGCCCAACTGGCCCTTTGGAAAGAAGCCTGCACGTTGTGCCTTTCAGCTCTAGGGCAATGTAGCACACCCAGAGCAGAAGTCCTACTTCATCCAGATCAGGCCTGCAAAGAAACTGCGTTTCACAGGCCTTTGGAAGAGATGCTCCCACTAGGCTGTAAGAGCACTGTGCAGAACGAGTTGTTTCTTAGCTTCCCAAAGAGCTGGAAGCAAGATGCTGTGGGGCCCAACTCGCCCTTTGGAAAGAAGCCTGCACGTTGTGCCTTTCAGCTCTAGGGCAAAGTAGCACACCCAGAGCAGAAGTCCTACTTCAGCCAGATCAGGCCTGCAAAGAAACTGCGTTTGACAGGCCTTTGGAAGAGATGTTCCCGGTAGGCTGTAAGAGCACTGTGCAGAGCGAGTGGTTTCTTAGCTTCCCAAAGAGCTGGAAGCAAGATGCTGTGGGGCCCAACTCGCCCTTTGGAAAGAAGCCTGCACGTTGTGCCTTTCAGCTCTAGGGCAAAGTAGCACACCCAGAGCAGAAGTCCTACTTCAGCCAGATCAGGCCTGCAAAGAAACTGCGTTTCACAGGCCTTTGGAAGAGATGTTCCCAGTAGGCTGTAAGAGCACTGTGCAGAGCGAGTGGTTTCTTAGCTTCCCAAAGAGCTGGAAGCAAGATGCTGTGGGGCCCAACTCGCCCTTTGGAAAGAAGCCTGAACGTTGTGCCTTTCAGCTCTAGGGCAAAGTAGCACACCCTGAGCAGAAGTCCTACTTCAGCCAGATCAGGCCTGCAAAGAATCTGCGTTTCACAGGCCTTTGGAAGAGATGTTCCCGGTAGGCTGTAAGAGCACTGTGCAGAGCGAGTTGTTTCTTAGCTTCCCAAAGAGCTGGAAGCAAGATGCTGTGGGGCCCAACTCGCCCTTTGTAAAGAAGCCTGCACGTTGTGCCTTTCAGCTCTAGGGCAAAGTAGAACACCCAGAGCAGAAGTCCTACTTCAGCCAGATCAGGCCTGCAAAGAAACTGCGTTTCACAGGCCTTTGGAAGAGATGTTCCCGGTAGGCTGTAAGAGCACTGTGCAGAGCGAGTGGTTTCTTAGCTTCCCAAAGAGCTGGAAGCAAGATGCTGTGGGGCCCACCTCGCCCTTTGGAAAGAAGCCTGCACGTTGTGCCTTTCAGCTCTAGGGCAAAGCAGCACACCCAGAGCAGAAGTCCTACATCAGCCAGATCAGGCCTGCAAAGAAACTGCGTTTCACAGGCCTTTGGAAGAGTTGTTCCCACTAGGCTGTAAGAGCACTGTGCAGAGCGAGTTGTTTCTTAGCTTCCCAAAGAGCTGGAAGCAAGATGGTGTGGGGCCCAACTCGCCCTTTGGAAAGAAGCCTGCACGTTGTGCCTTTCAGCTCTAGGGCAAAGTAGCACACCCAGAGCAGAAGTCCTACTTCAGCCAGGTCAGGCCTGCAAAGAAACTGCGTTTCCCAGGCCTTTGGAAGAGATGTTCCCGGTAGGCTGTAAGAGCACTGTGCAGAGCGAGTGGTTTCTTAGCTTCCCCAAGAGCTGGAAGCAAGATGCTGTGGGGCCCAACTCGCCCTTTGGAAAGAAGCCTGCACGTTGTGCCTTTCAGCTCTAGGGCAATGTAGCACAGCCAGACCAGAAGTCCTACTTCAGCCAGATCAGGCCTGCAAAGAAACTGCGTTTCACAGGCCTTTGGAAGAGATGTTCCCGGTAGGCTGTAAGAGCACTGTGCAGAGCGAGTGGTTTCTTAGCTTCCCAAAGAGCTGGAAGCAAGATGCTGTGGGGCCCAACTCGCCCTTTGGAAAGAAGCCTGCACGTTGTGCCTTTCAGCTCTAGGGCAAAGCAGCACACCCAGAGCAGAAGTCTTACTTCAGCCAGATCAGGCCTGCAAAGAAACTGCGTTTCACAGGCCTTTGGAAGAGATGTTCCCACTAGGCTGTAAGAGCACTGTGCAGAGCGAGTTGTTTCTTAGCTTCCCAAAGAGCTGGAAGCAAGATGGTGTGGGGCCCAACTCGCCCTTTGGAAAGAAGCCTGCACGTTGTGCCTTTCAGCTCTAGGGCAAAGTAGCACACCCAGAGCAGAAGTCCTACTTCAGCCAGGTCAGGCCTGCAAAGAAACTGCGTTTCCCAGGCCTTTGGAAGAGATGTTCCCGGTAGGCTGTAAGAGAACTGTGCAGAGCGAGTGGTTTCTTAGCTTCCCAAAGAGCTGGAAGCAAGATGCTGTGGGGCCCAACTCGCCCTTTGGAAAGAAGCCTGCACGTTGTGCCTTTCAGCTCTAGGGCAATGTAGCACACCCAGAGCAGAAGTCCTACTTCAGCCAGATCAGGCCTGCAAAGAAACTGCGTTTCACAGGCCTTTGGAAGAGATGTTCCCACTAGGCTGTAAGAGCACTGTGCAGAGCGAGTTGTTTCTTAGCTTCCCAAAGAGCTGGAAGCAAGATGCTGTGGGGCCCAACTCGCCCTTTGGAAAGAAGCCTGCACGTTGTGCCTTTCAGCTCTAGGGCAAAGTAGCACACCCAGAGCAGAAGTCCTACTTCAGCCAGATCAGGCCTGCAAAGAAACTGCGTTTCACAGGCCTTTGGAAGAGATGTTCCCGGTAGGCTGTAAGAGCACTGTGCAGAGCGAGTTGTTTCTTAGCTTCCCAAAGAGCTGGAAGCAAGATGCTGTGGGGCCCAACTGGCCCTTTGGAAAGAAGCCTGCACGTTGTGCCTTTCAGCTCTAAGGCAATGTAGCACACCCAGAGCAGAAGTCCTACTTCAGCCAGATCAGGCCTGCCAAGAAACTGCGTTTCAGAGGCCTTTGGAAGAGATGTTCCCACTTGGCTGTAAGAGCACTGTGCAGAGCGAGTGGTTTCTTAGCTTCCCAAAGAGCTGGAAGCAAGATGGTGTGGGGCCCAACTCGCCCTTTGGAAAGAAGCCTGCACGTTGTGCCTTTAAGCTCTAGGGCAAAGTAGCACACCCAGAGCTGAAGTCCCACTTCAGCCAGATCAGGCCTGCAAAGAAACTGCGTTTCACAGGCCTTTGGAAGAGATGTTCCCGGTAGGCTGTAAGAGCACTGTGCAGAGCGAGTGGTTTCTTAGCTTCCCAAAGAGCTGGAAGCAAGATGCTGTGGGGCCCAACTCGCCCTTTGAAAAGAAGCCTGCACGTTGTGCTTTTCAGCTCTAGGGCAAAGTAGCACACCCAGAGCAGAAGTCCTACTTCAGCCAGATCAGGCCTGCAAAGAAACTGCGTTTCACAGGCCTTTGGAAGAGATGTTCCCACTAGCCTGTAAGAGCACTGTGCAGAGCGAGTTGTTTCTTAGCTTCCCCAGAGCTGGAAGCAAGATGGTGTGGGGCCCAACTCGCCCTTTGGAAAGAAGCCTGCACGTTGTGCCTTTCAGCTCTAGGGCAAAGTAGCACACCCAGAGCAGAAGTCCTACTTCAGCCATATCAGGCCTGCAAAGAAACTGCGTTTCACAGGCCTTGGAAGAGATGTTCCCGGTAGGATGTAAGAGCACTGTGCAGAGCGAGTGGTTTCTTAGCTTCCCAAAGAGCTGGAAGCAAGATGCTGTGGGGCCCAACTCGCCCTTTGGAAAGAAGCCTGCACGTTGTGCCTTTCAGCTCTAGAGCAAAGTAGAACACCCAGAGCAGAAGTCCTACTTCAGCCGGATCAGGCCTGCAAAGAAACTGCGTTTGACAGGCCTTTGGAAGAGATGTTCCCGGTAGGCTGTAAGAGCACTGTGCAGAGCGAGTGGTTTCTTAGCTTCCCAAAGAGCTGGAAGCAAGATGCTGTGGGGCCCAACTCGCCCTTTGGAAATAAGCCTGCACGTTGTGCCTTTCAGCTCTAGGGCAAAGTAGCACACCCAGAGCAGAAGTCCTACTTCAGCCAGATCAGGCCTGCAAAGAAACTGCGTTTCACAGGCCTTTGGAAGAGATGTTCCCGGTAGGCTGTAAGAGCACTGTGCAGAGCGAGTTGTTTCTTAGCTTCCCAAAGAGCTGGAAGCATGATGCTGTGGGGCCCAACTCGCCCTTTGAAAAGCAGCCTGCACGTTGTGCCTTTCAGCTCTAGGGCAAAGTAGCACACAAAGAGCTGAAGTCCTACTTCAGCCAGATCAGGCCTGCAAAGAAACTGTGTTTCACAGGCCTTTGGAAGAGATGTTCCCGGTAGGCTGTAAGAGCACTGTGCAGAGCGAGTGGTTTCTTAGCTTCCCAGAGAGCTGGAAGCAAGATGCTGTGGGGCCCAACTCGCCCTTTGGAAAGAAGCCTGCACGTTGTGCCTTTCAGCTCTAGGGCAAAGTAGCACACCCAGAGCAGAAGTCCTACTTCAGCCAGATCAGGCCTGCAAAGAAACTGCGTTTCACAGGCCTTTGGAAGAGATGTTCCCGGTAGGCTGTAAGAGCACTGTGCAGAGCGAGTGGTTTCTTAGCTTCCCAAAGAGCTGGAAGCAAGATGCTGTGGGGCCCAACTCGCCCTTTGGAAAGAAGCCTGCACGTTGTGCCTTTCAGCTCTAGGGCAAAGTAGCACACCCAGAGCAGAAGTCCTACTTCAGCCAGATCAGGCCTGCAAAGAAACTGCGTTTCACAGGCCTTTGGAAGAGATGTTCCCGGTAGGCTGTAAGAGCACTGTGCAGAGCGAGTTGTTTCTTAGCTTCCCAAAGAGCTGGAAGCAAGATGCTGTGGGGCCCAACTCGCCCTTTGGAAAGAAGCCTGCACGTTGTGCCTTTCAGCTCTAGGGCAAAGTAGAACACCCAGAGCAGAAGTCCTACTTCAGCCAGATCAGGCCTGCAAAGAAACTGCGTTTCACAGGCCTTTGGAAGAGATGTTCCCGGTAGGCTGTAAGAGCACTGTGCAGAGCGAGTGGTTTCTTAGCTTCCCAAAGAGCTGGAAGCAAGATGCTGTGGGGCCCAACTGGCCCTTTGGAAAGAAGCCTGCACGTTGTGCCTTTCAGCTCTAGGGCAAAGTAGCACACCCAGAGCTGAAGTCCTACTTCAGCCAGATCAGGCCTGAAAAGAAACTGCGTTTCACAGGCCTTGGAAGAGATGTTCCCGGTAGGCTGTAAGAGCACTGTGCAGAGCGAGTGGTTTCTTAGCTTCCCAAAGAGCTGGAAGCAAGATGCTGTGGGGCCCAACTCGCCCTTAGGAAAGAAGCCTGCACGTTGTGCCTTTCAGCTCTAGGGCAAAGTAGAACACCCAGAGCAGAAGTCCTACTTCAGCCAGATCAGGCCTGCAAAGAAAAGGCGTTTCACAGGCCTTTGGAAGAGATGTTCCCGGTAGGCTGTAAGAGCACTGTGCAGAGCGAGTTGTTTCTTAGCTTCCCAAAGAGCTGGAAGCAAGATGCTGTGGGGCCCAACTCGCCCTTTGGAAAGAAGCCTGCACGTTGTGCCTTTCAGCTCTAGGGCAAAGCAGCACACCCAGAGCAGAAGTCCTACTTCAGCCAGATCAGGCCTGCAAAGAAACTGCGTTTCACAGGCCTTTGGAAGAGATGTTCCCACTAGGCTGTAAGAGCACTGTGCAGAGCGAGTTGTTTCTTAGCTTCCCAAAGAGCTGGAAGCAAGATGATGTGGGGCCCAACTCGCCCTTTGGAAAGAAGCCTGCACGTTGTGCCTTTCAGCTCTAGGGCAAAGTAGCACACCCAGAGCAGAAGTCCTACTTCAGCCAGGTCAGGCCTGCAAAGAAACTGCGTTTCCCAGGCCTTTGGAAGAGATGTTCCCGGTAGGCTGTAAGAGCACTGTGCAGAGGGCGTGGTTTCTTAGCTTCCCAAAGAGCTGGAAGCAAGATGCTGTGGGGCCCAACTCGCCCTTTGAAAAGCAGCCTGCACGT
This sequence comes from Equus caballus, assembly GCF_041296265.1. Taxonomy (NCBI): domain Eukaryota; kingdom Metazoa; phylum Chordata; class Mammalia; order Perissodactyla; family Equidae; genus Equus; species Equus caballus. Next base: position 22,827,323 of record NC_091695.1, read on the forward strand.
TGTACCTTTCAGCTCTAGGGCAAAGCAGCACACCCAGAGCAGAAGTCCTACTTCAGCCAGATCAGGCCTGCAAAGAAACTGCGTTTCACAGGCCTTTGGAAGAGATGTTCCCACTAGGCTGTAAGAGCACTGTGCAGAGCGAGTTGTTTCTTAGCTTCCCAAAGAGCTGGAAGCAAGATGCTGTGGGGCCCAACTCGCCCTTTGGAAAGAAGCCTGCACGTTGTGCCTTTCAGCTCTAGGGCAAAGTAGCACACCCAGAGCAGAAGTCCTACTTCAGCCAGATCAGGCCTGCAAAGAAACTGCGTTTCACAGGCCTTTGGAAGAGATGTTCCCGGTAGGCTGTAAGAGCACTGTGCAGAGCGAGTTGTTTCTTAGCTTCCCAAAGAGCTGGAAGCAAGATGCTGTGGGGCCCAACTGGCCCTTTGGAAAGAAGCCTGCACGTTGTGCCTTTCAGCTCTAAGGCAATGTAGCACACCCAGAGCAGAAGTCCTACTTCAGCCAGATCAGGCCTGCCAAGAAACTGCGTTTCAGAGGCCTTTGGAAGAGATGTTCCCACTTGGCTGTAAGAGCACTGTGCAGAGCGAGTGGTTTCTTAGCTTCCCAAAGAGCTGGAAGCAAGATGGTGTGGGGCCCAACTCGCCCTTTGGAAAGAAGCCTGCACGTTGTGCCTTTAAGCTCTAGGGCAAAGTAGCACACCCAGAGCTGAAGTCCCACTTCAGCCAGATCAGGCCTGCAAAGAAACTGCGTTTCACAGGCCTTTGGAAGAGATGTTCCCGGTAGGCTGTAAGAGCACTGTGCAGAGCGAGTGGTTTCTTAGCTTCCCAAAGAGCTGGAAGCAAGATGCTGTGGGGCCCAACTCGCCCTTTGAAAAGAAGCCTGCACGTTGTGCTTTTCAGCTCTAGGGCAAAGTAGCACACCCAGAGCAGAAGTCCTACTTCAGCCAGATCAGGCCTGCAAAGAAACTGCGTTTCACAGGCCTTTGGAAGAGATGTTCCCACTAGCCTGTAAGAGCACTGTGCAGAGCGAGTTGTTTCTTAGCTTCCCCAGAGCTGGAAGCAAGATGGTGTGGGGCCCAACTCGCCCTTTGGAAAGAAGCCTGCACGTTGTGCCTTTCAGCTCTAGGGCAAAGTAGCACACCCAGAGCAGAAGTCCTACTTCAGCCATATCAGGCCTGCAAAGAAACTGCGTTTCACAGGCCTTGGAAGAGATGTTCCCGGTAGGATGTAAGAGCACTGTGCAGAGCGAGTGGTTTCTTAGCTTCCCAAAGAGCTGGAAGCAAGATGCTGTGGGGCCCAACTCGCCCTTTGGAAAGAAGCCTGCACGTTGTGCCTTTCAGCTCTAGAGCAAAGTAGAACACCCAGAGCAGAAGTCCTACTTCAGCCGGATCAGGCCTGCAAAGAAACTGCGTTTGACAGGCCTTTGGAAGAGATGTTCCCGGTAGGCTGTAAGAGCACTGTGCAGAGCGAGTGGTTTCTTAGCTTCCCAAAGAGCTGGAAGCAAGATGCTGTGGGGCCCAACTCGCCCTTTGGAAATAAGCCTGCACGTTGTGCCTTTCAGCTCTAGGGCAAAGTAGCACACCCAGAGCAGAAGTCCTACTTCAGCCAGATCAGGCCTGCAAAGAAACTGCGTTTCACAGGCCTTTGGAAGAGATGTTCCCGGTAGGCTGTAAGAGCACTGTGCAGAGCGAGTTGTTTCTTAGCTTCCCAAAGAGCTGGAAGCATGATGCTGTGGGGCCCAACTCGCCCTTTGAAAAGCAGCCTGCACGTTGTGCCTTTCAGCTCTAGGGCAAAGTAGCACACAAAGAGCTGAAGTCCTACTTCAGCCAGATCAGGCCTGCAAAGAAACTGTGTTTCACAGGCCTTTGGAAGAGATGTTCCCGGTAGGCTGTAAGAGCACTGTGCAGAGCGAGTGGTTTCTTAGCTTCCCAGAGAGCTGGAAGCAAGATGCTGTGGGGCCCAACTCGCCCTTTGGAAAGAAGCCTGCACGTTGTGCCTTTCAGCTCTAGGGCAAAGTAGCACACCCAGAGCAGAAGTCCTACTTCAGCCAGATCAGGCCTGCAAAGAAACTGCGTTTCACAGGCCTTTGGAAGAGATGTTCCCGGTAGGCTGTAAGAGCACTGTGCAGAGCGAGTGGTTTCTTAGCTTCCCAAAGAGCTGGAAGCAAGATGCTGTGGGGCCCAACTCGCCCTTTGGAAAGAAGCCTGCACGTTGTGCCTTTCAGCTCTAGGGCAAAGTAGCACACCCAGAGCAGAAGTCCTACTTCAGCCAGATCAGGCCTGCAAAGAAACTGCGTTTCACAGGCCTTTGGAAGAGATGTTCCCGGTAGGCTGTAAGAGCACTGTGCAGAGCGAGTGGTTTCTTAGCTTCCCAAAGAGCTGGAAGCAAGATGCTGTGGGGCCCAACTGGCCCTTTGGAAAGAAGCCTGCACGTTGTGCCTTTCAGCTCTAGGGCAAAGTAGCACACCCAGAGCTGAAGTCCTACTTCAGCCAGATCAGGCCTGAAAAGAAACTGCGTTTCACAGGCCTTGGAAGAGATGTTCCCGGTAGGCTGTAAGAGCACTGTGCAGAGCGAGTGGTTTCTTAGCTTCCCAAAGAGCTGGAAGGAAGATGCTGTGGGGCCCAACTCGCCCTTAGGAAAGAAGCCTGCACGTTGTGCCTTTCAGCTCTAGGGCAAAGTAGAACACCCAGAGCAGAAGTCCTACTTCAGCCAGATCAGGCCTGCAAAGAAAAGGCGTTTCACAGGCCTTTGGAAGAGATGTTCCCGGTAGGCTGTAAGAGCACTGTGCAGAGCGAGTTGTTTCTTAGCTTCCCAAAGAGCTGGAAGCAAGATGCTGTGGGGCCCAACTCGCCCTTTGGAAAGAAGCCTGCACGTTGTGCCTTTCAGCTCTAGGGCAAAGCAGCACACCCAGAGCAGAAGTCCTACTTCAGCCAGATCAGGCCTGCAAAGAAACTGCGTTTCACAGGCCTTTGGAAGAGATGTTCCCACTAGGCTGTAAGAGCACTGTGCAGAGCGAGTTGTTTCTTAGCTTCCCAAAGAGCTGGAAGCAAGATGATGTGGGGCCCAACTCGCCCTTTGGAAAGAAGCCTGCACGTTGTGCCTTTCAGCTCTAGGGCAAAGTAGCACACCCAGAGCAGAAGTCCTACTTCAGCCAGGTCAGGCCTGCAAAGAAACTGCGTTTCCCAGGCCTTTGGAAGAGATGTTCCCGGTAGGCTGTAAGAGCACTGTGCAGAGGGCGTGGTTTCTTAGCTTCCCAAAGAGCTGGAAGCAAGATGCTGTGGGGCCCAACTCGCCCTTTGAAAAGCAGCCTGCACGTTGTACCTTTCAGCTCTAGGGCAAAGCAGCACACCCAGAGCAGAAGTCCTACTTCAGCCAGATCAGGCCTGCAAAGAAACTGCGTTTCACAGGCCTTTGGAAGAGATGTTCCCACTAGGCTGTAAGAGCACTGTGCAGAGCGAGTTGTTTCTTAGCTTCCCAAAGAGCTGGAAGCAAGATGCTGTGGGGCCCAACTCGCCCTTTGGAAAGAAGCCTGCACGTTGTGCCTTTCAGCTCTAGGGCAAAGTAGCACACCCAGAGCAGAAGTCCTACTTCAGCCAGATCAGGCCTGCAAAGAAACTGCGTTTCACAGGCCTTTGGAAGAGATGTTCCCGGTAGGCTGTAAGAGCACTGTGCAGAGCGAGTGGTTTCTTAGCTTCCCAAAGAGCTGGAAGCAAGATGCTGTGGGGCCCAACTGGCCCTTTGGAAAGAAGCCTGCACGTTGTGCCTTTCAGCTCTAGGGCAAAGTAGCACACCCAGAGCTGAAGTCCTACTTCAGCCAGATCAGGCCTGAAAAGAAACTGCGTTTCACAGGCCTTGGAAGAGATGTTCCCGGTAGGCTGTAAGACCACTGTGCAGAGCGAGTGGTTTCTTAGCTTCCCAAAGAGCTGTAAGGAAGATGCTCTGGGGCCCAACTCGCCCTTTGGAAAGAAGCCTGCACGTTGTGCCTTACAGCTCTAGAGCAAAGTAGAACACCCAGAGCAGAAGTCCTACTTCAGCCGGATCAGGCCTGCAAAGAAACTGCGTTTGACAGGCCTTTGGAAGAGATGTTCCCGGTAGGCTGTAAGAGCACAGTCCAGAGCGAGTGGTTTCTTAGCTTCCCAAAGAGCTGGAAGCAAGATGCTGTGGGGCCCAACTCGCCCTTTGGAAAGAAGCCTGCACGTTGTGCCTTTCAGCTCTAGGGCAAAGTAGCACACCCAGAGCAGAAGTCCTACTTCAGCCAGATCAGGCCTGCAAAGAAACTGCGTTTCACAGGCCTTTGGAAGAGATGTTCCCGGTAGGCTGTAAGAGCACTGTGCAGAGCGAGTGGTTTCTTAGCTTCCCAAAGAGCTGGAAGCAAGATGCTGTGGGGCCCAACTCGCCCTTAGGAAAGAAGCCTGCACGTTGTGCCTTTCAGCTCTAGGGCAAAGTAGAACACCCAGAGCAGAAGTCCTACTTCAGCCAGATCAGGCCTGCAAAGAAAAGGCGTTTCACAGGCCTTTGGAAGAGATGTTCCCGGTAGGCTGTAAGAGCACTGTGCAGAGCGAGTTGTTTCTTAGCTTCCCAAAGAGCTGGAAGCAAGATGCTGTGGGGCCCAACTCGCCCTTTGGAAAGAAGCCTGCACGTTGTGCCTTTCAGCTCTAGGGCAAAGCAGCACACCCAGAGCAGAAGTCCTACTTCAGCCAGATCAGGCCTGCAAAGAAACTGCGTTTCACAGGCCTTTGGAAGAGATGTTCCCACTAGGCTGTAAGAGCACTGTGCAGAGCGAGTTGTTTCTTAGCTTCCCAAAGAGCTGGAAGCAAGATGATGTGGGGCCCAACTCGCCCTTTGGAAAGAAGCCTGCACGTTGTGCCTTTCAGCTATAGGGCAAAGTAGCACACCCAGAGCAGAAGTCCTACTTCAGCCAGGTCAGGCCTGCAAAGAAACTGCGTTTCCCAGGCCTTTGGAAGAGATGTTCCCGGTAGGCTGTAAGAGCACTGTGCAGAGGGAGTGGTTTCTTAGCTTCCCAAAGAGCTGGAAGCAAGATGCTGTGGGGCCCAACTCGCCCTTTGAAAAGCAGCCTGCACGTTGTACCTTTCAGCTCTAGGGCAAAGCAGCACACCCAGAGCAGAAGTCCTACTTCAGCCAGATCAGGCCTGCAAAGAAACTGCGTTTCACAGGCCTTTGGAAGAGATGTTCCCACTAGGCTGTAAGAGCACTGTGCAGAGCGAGTTGTTTCTTAGCTTCCCAAAGAGCTGGAAGCAAGATGCTGTGGGGCCCAACTCGCCCTTTGGAAAGAAGCCTGCACGTTGTGCCTTTCAGCTCTAGGGCAAAGTAGCACACCCAGAGCAGAAGTCCTACTTCAGCCAGATCAGGCCTGCAAAGAAACTGCGTTTCACAGGCCTTTGGAAGAGATGTTCCCGGTAGGCTGTAAGAGCACTGTGCAGAGCGAGTGGTTTCTTAGCTTCCCAAAGAGCTGGAAGCAAGATGCTGTGGGGCCCAACTCGCCCTTTGGAAAGAAGCCTGCACGTTGTGCCTTTCAGCTCTAGGGCAAAGTAGCACACCCAGAGCTGAAGTCCTACTTCAGCCAGGTCAGGCCTGAAAAGAAACTGCGTTTCACAGGCCTTGGAAGAGATGTTCCCGGTAGGCTGTAAGAGCACTGTGCAGAGCGAGTGGTTTCTTAGCTTCCCAGAGAGCTGGAAGCAAGATGCTGTGGGGCCCAACTCGCCCTTTGGAAAGAAGCCTGCACGTTGTGCCTTTCAGCTCTAGGGCAAAGTAGCACACCCAGAGCAGAAGTCCTACTTCAGCCAGATCAGGCCTGCAAAGAAACTGCGTTTCACAGGCCTTTGGAAGAGATGTTCCCGGTAGGCTGTAAGAGCACTGTGCAGAGCGAGTGGTTTCTTAGCTTCCAAAAGAGCTGGAAGCAAGATGCTGTGGGGCCCAACTCGCCCTTTGGAAAGAAGCCTGCACGTTGTGCCTTTCAGCTCTAGGGCAAAGTAGCACACCCAGAGCAGAAGTCCTACTTCAGCCAGATCAGGCCTGCAAAGAAACTGCGTTTCACAGGCCTTTGGAAGAGATGTTCCCGGTAGGCTGTAAGAGCACTGTGCAGAGCGAGTTGTTTCTTAGCTTCCCAAAGAGCTGGAAGCAAGATGCTGTGGGGCCCAACTCGCCCTTTGGAAAGAAGCCTGCACGTTGTGCCTTTCAGCTCGAGGGCAAAGTAGAACACCCAGAGCAGAAGTCCTACTTCAGCCAGATCAGGCCTGCAAAGAAACTGCGTTTCACAGGCCTTTGGAAGAGATGTTCCCGGTAGGCTGTAAGAGCACTGTGCAGAGCAAGTGGTTTCTTAGCTTCCCAAAGAGCTGGAAGCAAGATGCTGTGGGGCCCAACTGGCCCTTTGGAAAGAAGCCTGCACGTTGTGCCTTTCAGCTCTAGGGCAAAGTAGCACACCCAGAGCTGAAGTCCTACTTCAGCCAGATCAGGCCTGAAAAGAAACTGCGTTTCACAGGCCTTGGAAGAGATGTTCCCGGTAGGCTGTAAGACCACTGTGCAGAGCGAGTGGTTTCTTAGCTTCCCAAAGAGCTGGAAGCAAGATGCTCTGGGGCCCAACTCGCCCTTTGGAAAGAAGCCTGCACGTTGTGCCTTACAGCTCTAGAGCAAAGTAGAACACCCAGAGCAGAAGTCCTACTTCAGCCGGATCAGGCCTGCAAAGAAACTGCGTTTGACAGGCCTTTGGAAGAGATGTTCCCGGTAGGCTGTAAGAGCACTGTGCAGAGCGAGTTGTTTCTTAGCTTCCCAAAGAGCTGGAAGCAAGATGCTGTGGGGCCCAACTCGCCCTTTGGAAAGAAGACTGCACGTTGTGCCTTTCAGCTCTAGGGCAAAGTAGCACACCCAGAGCAGAAGTCCTACTTCAGCCAGATCAGGCCTGCAAAGAAACTGCGTTTCACAGGCCTTTGGAAGAGATGTTCCCGGTAGGCTGTAAGAGCACTGTGCAGAGCGAGTGGTTTCTTAGCTTCCCAAAGAGCTGGAAGCAAGATGCTGTGGGGCCCAACTCGCCCTTTGGAAAGAAGCCTGCACGTTGTGCCTTTCAGCTCTAGGGCAAAGTAGCACACCCAGAGCAGAAGTCCTACTTCAGCCAGATCAGGCCTGCAAAGAAACTGCGTTTCACAGGCCTTTGGAAGAGATGTTCCCGGTAGGCTGTAAGAGCACTGTGCAGAGCGAGTGGTTTCTTAGCTTCCCAAAGAGCTGGAAGCAAGATGCTGTGGGGCCCAACTCGCCCTTAGGAAAGAAGCCTGCACGTTGTGCCTTTCAGCTCTAGGGCAAAGTAGAACACCCAGAGCAGAAGTCCTACTTCAGCCAGATCAGGCCTGCAAAGAAAAGGCGTTTCACAGGCCTTTGGAAGAGATGTTCCCGGTAGGCTGTAAGAGCACTGTGCAGAGCGAGTTGTTTCTTAGCTTCCCAAAGAGCTGGAAGCAAGATGCTGTGGGGCCCAACTCGCCCTTTGGAAAGAAGCCTGCACGTTGTGCCTTTCAGCTCTAGGGCAAAGCAGCACACCCAGAGCAGAAGTCCTACTTCAGCCAGATCAGGCCTGCAAAGAAACTGCGTTTCACAGGCCTTTGGAAGAGATGTTCCCACTAGGCTGTAAGAGCACTGTGCAGAGCGAGTTGTTTCTTAGCTTCCCAAAGAGCTGGAAGCAAGATGATGTGGGGCCCAACTCGCCCTTTGGAAAGAAGCCTGCACGTTGTGCCTTTCAGCTCTAGGGCAAAGTAGCACACCCAGAGCAGAAGTCCTACTTCAGCCAGGTCAGGCCTGCAAAGAAACTGCGTTTCCCAGGCCTTTGGAAGAGATGTTCCCGGTAGGCTGTAAGAGCACTGTGCAGAGGGAGTGGTTTCTTAGCTTCCCAAAGAGATGGAAGCAAGATGCTGTGGGGCCCAACTCGCCCTTTGAAAAGCAGCCTGCACGTTGTACCTTTCAGCTCTAGGGCAAAGCAGCACACCCAGAGCAGAAGTCCTACTTCAGCCAGATCAGGCCTGCAAAGAAACTGCGTTTCACAGGCCTTTGGAAGAGATGTTCCCACTAGGCTGTAAGAGCACTGTGCAGAGCGAGTTGTTTCTTAGCTTCCCAAAGAGCTGGAAGCAAGATGCTGTGGGGCCCAACTCGCCCTTTGGAAAGAAGCCTGCACGTTGTGCCTTTCAGCTCTAGGGCAAAGTAGCACACCCAGAGCAGAAGTCCTACTTCAGCCAGATCAGGCCTGCAAAGAAACTGCGTTTCACAGGCCTTTGGAAGAGATGTTCCCGGTAGGCTGTAAGAGCACTGTGCAGAGCGAGTTGTTTCTTAGCTTCCCAAAGAGCTGGAAGCAAGATGCTGTGGGGCCCAACTCGCCCTTTGGAAAGAAGCCTGCACGTTGTGCCTTTCAGCTCTAGGGCAAAGTAGCACACCCAGAGCAGAAGTCCTACTTCAGCCAGATCAGGCCTGCAAAGAAACTGCGTTTCACAGGCCTTTGGAAGAGATGTTCCCGGTAGGCTGTAAGAGCACTGTGCAGAGCGAGTGGTTTCTTAGCTTCCCAAAGAGCTGGAAGCAAGATGCTGTGGGGCCCAACTCGCCCTTTGGAAATAAGCCTGCACGTTGTGCCTTTCAGCTCTAGGGCAAAGTAGCACACCCAGAGCAGAAGTCCTACTTCAGCCAGATCAGGCCTGCAAAGAAACTGCATTTCACAGGCCTTTGGAAGAGATGTTCCCGGTAGGCTGTAAGAGCACTGTGCAGAGCGAGTTGTTTCTTAGCTTCCCAAAGAGCTGGTAGCAAGATGCTGTGGGGCCCAACTCGCCCTTTGAAAAGCAGCCTGCACGTTGTGCCTTTCAGCTCTAGGGCAAAGTAGCACACCAAGAGCTGAAGTCCTACTTCAGCCAGATCAGGCCTGCAAAGAAACTGTGTTTCACAGGCCTTTGGAAGAGATGTTCCCGGTAGGCTGTAAGAGCACTGTGCAGAGCGAGTGGTTTCTTAGCTTCCCAAAGAGCTGGAAGCAAGATGCTGTGGGGCCCAACTCGCCCTTTGGAAAGAAGCCTGCACGTTGTGCCTTTCAGCTCTAGGGCAAAGTAGCACACCCAGAGCAGAAGTCCTACTTCAGCCAGATCAGGCCTGCAAAGAAACTGCGTTTCACAGGCCTTTGGAAGAGATGTTCCCGGTAGGCTGTAAGAGCACTGTGCAGAGCGAGTGGTTTCTTAGCTTCCCAAAGAGCTGGAAGCAAGATGCTGTGGGGCCCAACTCGCCCTTTGGAAAGAAGCCTGCACGTTGTGCCTTTCAGCTCTAGGGCAAAGTAGCACACCCAGAGCAGAAGTCCTACTTCAGCCAGATCAGGCCTGCAAAGAAACTGCGTTTCACAGGCCTTTGGAAGAGATGTTCCCGGTAGGCTGTAAGAGCACTGTGCAGAGCGAGTAGTTTCTTAGCTTCCCAAAGAGCTGGAAGCAAGATGGTGTGGGGCCCAACTCGCCCATTGGAAAGAAGCCTGCACGTTGTGCCTTTCAGCTCTAGGGCAAAGTAGCACACCCAGAGCAGAAGTCCTACTTCAGCCAGATCAGGCCTGCAAAGAAACTGCGTTTGACAGGCCTTTGGAAGAGATGTTCCCGGTAGGCTGTAAGAGCACTGTGCAGAGCGAGTGGTTTCTTAGCTTCCCAAAGAGCTGGAAGCAAGATGCTGTGGGGCCCAACTGGCCCTTTGGAAAGAAGCCTGCACGTTGTGCCTTTCAGCTCTAGGGCAAAGTAGCACACCCAGAGCTGAAGTCCTACTTCAGCCAGATCAGGCCTGAAAAGAAACTGCGTTTCACAGGCCTTGGAAGAGATGTTCCCGGTAGGCTGTAAGACCACTGTGCAGAGCGAGTGGTTTCTTAGCTTCCAAAAGAGCTGGAAGCAAGATGCTCTGGGGCCCAACTCGCCCTTTGGAAAGAAGCCTGCACGTTGTGCCTTTCAGCTCTAGAGCAAAGTAGAACACCCAGAGCAGAAGTCCTACTTCAGCCGGATCAGGCCTGCAAAGAAACTGCGTTTGACAGGCCTTTGGAAGAGATGTTCCCGGTAGGCTGTAAGAGGACTGTGCAGAGCGAGTGGTTTCTTAGCTTCCCAAAGAGCTGGAAGCAAGATGCTGTGGGGCCCAACTCGCCCTTTGGAAAGAAGCCTGCACGTTGTGCCTTTCAGCTCTAGGGCAAAGTAGAACACCCAGAGCAGAAGTCCTACTTCAGCCAGATCAGGCCTGCAAAGAAACTGCGTTTCACAGGCCTTTGGAAGAGATGTTCCCGGTAGGCTGTAAGAGCACTGTGCAGAGCGAGTTGTTTCTTAGCTTCCCAAAGAGCTGGAAGCAAGATGCTGTGGGGCCCAACTCGCCCTTTGGAAAGAAGCCTGCACGTTGTGCCTTTCAGCTCTAGGGCAAAGTAGCACACCCAGAGCAGAAGTCCTACTTCAGCCAGATCAGGCCTGCAAAGAAACTGCTTTTCACAGGCCTTTGGAAGAGATGTTCCGACTAGGCTGTAAGAGCACTGTGCAGAGCGAGTTGTTTCTTAGCTTCCCAAAGAGCTGTAAGCAAGATGGTGTGGGGCCCAACTCGCCCTTTGGAAAGAAGCCTGCACGTTGTGCCTTTCAGCTCTAGGGCAAAGTAGCACACCCAGAGCAGAAGTCCTACTTCAGCCAGGTCAGGCCTGCAAAGAAACTGCGTTTCCCAGGCCTTTGGAAGAGATGTTCCCGGTAGGCTGTAAGAGCACTGTGCAGAGCGAGTGGTTTCTTAGCTTCCCAAAGAGCTGGAAGCAAGATGCTGTGGGGCCCAACTCGCCCTTTGGAAAGAAGCCTGCACGTTATGCCTTTCAGCTCTAGGGAAATGTAGCACACCCAGAGCAGAAGTCCTACTTCAGCCAGATCAGGCCTGCAAAGAAACTGCGTTTCACAGGCCTTTGGAAGAGATGTTCCCGGTAGGCTGTAAGAGCACTGTGCAGAGCGAGTGGTTTCTTAGCTTCCCAAAGAGCTGGAAGCAAGATGGTGTGGGGCCCAACTCGCCCTTTGGAAAGAAGCCTGCACGTTGTGCCTTTCAGCTCTAGGGCAAAGTAGCACACCCAGAGCAGAAGTCCTACTTCAGCCAGATCAGGCCTGCAAAGAAACTGCGTTTCACAGGCCTTTGGAAGAGATGTTCCCGGTAGGCTGTAAGAGCACTGTGCAGAGCGAGTGGTTTCTTAGCTTCCCAAAGAGCTGGAAGCAAGATGGTGTGGGGCCCAACTCGCCCTTTGGAAAGAAGCCTGCACGTTGTGCCTTTCAGCTCTAGGGCAATGTAGCACACCCAGAACAGAAGTCCTACTTCAGCCAGATCAGGCTTGCAAAGAAACTGCGTTTCACAGGCCTTTGGAAGAGATTTTCCCGGTAGGCTGTAAGAGCACTGTGCAGAGCGAGTTGTTTCTTAGCTTCCCAAAGAGCTGGAAGCAAGATGCTGTGGGGCCCAACTGGCCCTTTGGAAAGAAGCCTGGACGTTGTGCCTTTCAGCTCTAGGGCAATGTAGCACACCCTGAGCTGAAGTCCTACTTCAGCCAGGTCAGGCCTGAAAAGAAACTGCGTTTCACAGGCCTTGGAAGAGATGTTCCCGGTAGGCTGTAAGAGCACTGTGCAGAGCGAGTGGTTTCTTAGCTTCCCAAAGAGCTGGAAGCAAGATGCTGTGGGGCCCAACTCGCCCTTTGGAAAGAAGCCTGCACGTTGTGCCTTTCAGCTCTAGAGCAAAGTAGAACACCCAGAGCAGAAGTCCTACTTCAGCCGGATCAGGCCTGCAAAGAAACTGCGTTTGACAGGCCTTTGGAAGAGATGTTCCCGGTAGGCTGTAAGAGCACTGTGCAGAGCGAGTGGTTTCTTAGCTTCCCAAAGAGCTGGAAGCAAGATGCTGTGGGGCCCAACTCGCCCTTTGGAAAGAAGCCTGCACGTTGTGCCTTTCAGCTCTAGGGCAAAGTAGCACACCCAGAGCAGAAGTCCTACTTCAGCCAGATCAGGCCTGCAAAGAAACTGCGTTTCACAGGCCTTTGGAAGAGATGTTCCCGGTAGGCTGTAAGAGCACTGTGCAGAGCGAGTGGTTTCTTAGCTTCCCAAAGAGCTGGAAGCAAGATGCTGTGGGGCCCAACTCGCCCTTTGGAAAGAAGCCTGCACGTTGTGCCTTTCAGCTCTAGGGCAAAGTAGCACACCCAGAGCAGAAGTCCTACTTCAGCCAGATCAGGCCTGAAAAGAAACTGCGTTTCACAGGCCTTGGAAGAGATGTTCCCGGTAGGCTGTAAGAGCACTGTGCAGAGCGAGTGGTTTCTTAGCTTCCCAAAGAGCTGGAAGCAAGATGCTGTGGGGCCCAACTCGCCCTTTGGAAAGAAGCCTGCACGTTGTGCCTTTCAACTCTAGAGCAAAGTAGAACACCCAGAGCAGAAGTCCTACTTCAGCCGGATCAGGCCTGCAAAGAAACTGCGTTTGACAGGCCTTTGGAAGAGATGTTCCCGGTAGGCTGTAAGAGCACTGTGCAGAGCGAGTGGTTTCTTAGCTTCCCAAAGAGCTGGAAGCAAGATGCTGTGGGGCCCAACTCGCCCTTTGGAAAGAAGCCTGCACGTTGTGCCTTTCAGCTCTAGGGCAAAGTAGCACACCCAGAGCAGAAGTCCTACTTCAGCCAGATCAGGCCTGCAAAGAAACTGCGTTTCACAGGCCTTTGGAAGAGATGTTCCCGGTAGGCTGTAAGAGCACTGTGCAGAGCGAGTGGTTTCTTAGCTTCCCAAAGAGCTGGAAGCAAGATGCTGTGGGGCCCAACTCGCCCTTTGGAAAGAAGCCTGCACGTTGTGCCTTTCAGCTCTAGGGCAAAGTAGCACACCCAGAGCAGAAGTCCTACTTCAGCCAGATCAGGCCTGCAAAGAAACTGCGTTTCACAGGCCTTTGGAAGAGATGTTCCCGGTAGGCTGTAAGAGCACTGTGCAGAGCGAGTTGTTTCTTAGCTTCCCAAAGAGCTGGAAGCAAGATGCTGTGGGGCCCAACTCGCCCTTTGGAAAGAAGCCTGCACGTTGTGCCTTTCAGCTCTAGGGCAAAGTAGCACACCCAGAGCAGAAGTCCTACTTCAGCCAGATCAGGCCTGCAAAGAAACTGCGTTTCACAGGCCTTTGGAAGAGATGTTCCCGGTAGGCTGTAAGAGCACTGTGCAGAGCGAGTGGTTTCTTAGCTTCCCAAAGAGCTGGAAGCAAGATGCTGTGGGGCCCAACTCGCCCTTTGGAAATAAGCCTGCACGTTGTGCCTTTCAGCTCTAGGGCAAAGTAGCACACCCAGAGCAGAAGTCCTACTTCAGCCAGATCAGGCCTGCAAAGAAACTGCATTTCACAGGCCTTTGGAAGAGATGTTCCCGGTAGGCTGTAAGAGCACTGTGCAGAGCGAGTTGTTTCTTAGCTTCCCAAAGAGCTGGTAGCAAGATGCTGTGGGGCCCAACTCGCCCTTTGAAAAGCAGCCTGCACGTTGTGCCTTTCAGCTCTAGGGCAAAGTAGCACACCAAGAGCTGAAGTCCTACTTCAGCCAGATCAGGCCTGCAAAGAAACTGTGTTTCACAGGCCTTTGGAAGAGATGTTCCCGGTAGGCTGTAAGAGCACTGTGCAGAGCGAGTGGTTTCTTAGCTTCCCAAAGAGCTGGAAGCAAGATGCTGTGGGGCCCAACTCGCCCTTTGGAAAGAAGCCTGCACGTTGTGCCTTTCAGCTCTAGGGCAAAGTAGCACACCCAGAGCAGAAGTCCTACTTCAGCCAGATCAGGCCTGCAAAGAAACTGCGTTTCACAGGCCTTTGGAAGAGATGTTCCCGGTAGGCTGTAAGAGCACTGTGCAGAGCGAGTTGTTTCTTAGCTTCCCAAAGAGCTGGAAGCAAGATGCTGTGGGGCCCAACTCGCCCTTTGGAAAGAAGCCTGCACGTTGTGCCTTTCAGCTCTAGGGCAAAGTAGCACACCCAGAGCAGAAGTCCTACTTCAGCCAGATCAGGCCTGCAAAGAAACTGCGTTTCACAGGCCTTTGGAAGAGATGTTCCCGGTAGGCTGTAAGAGCACTGTGCAGAGCGAGTTGTTTCTTAGCTTCCCAAAGAGCTGGAAGCAAGATGGTGTGGGGCCCAACTCGCCCATTGGAAAGAAGCCTGCACGTTGTGCCTTTCAGCTCTAGGGCAAAGTAGCACACCCAGAGCAGAAGTCCTACTTCAGCCAGATCAGGCCTGCAAAGAAACTGCGTTTGACAGGCCTTTGGAAGAGATGTTCCCGGTAGGCTGTAAGAGCACTGTGCAGAGCGAGTGGTTTCTTAGCTTCCCAAAGAGCTGGAAGCAAGATGCTGTGGGGCCCAACTGGCCCTTTGGAAAGAAGCCTGCACGTTGTGCCTTTCAGCTCTAGGGCAAAGTAGCACACCCAGAGCTGAAGTCCTACTTCAGCCAGATCAGGCCTGAAAAGAAACTGCGTTTCACAGGCCTTGGAAGAGATGTTCCCGGTAGGCTGTAAGACCACTGTGCAGAGCGAGTGGTTTCTTAGCTTCCAAAAGAGCTGGAAGCAAGATGCTCTGGGGCCCAACTCGCCCTTTGGAAAGAAGCCTGCACGTTGTGCCTTTCAGCTCTAGAGCAAAGTAGAACACCCAGAGCAGAAGTCCTACTTCAGCCGGATCAGGCCTGCAAAGAAACTGCGTTTGACAGGCCTTTGGAAGAGATGTTCCCGGTAGGCTGTAAGAGGACTGTGCAGAGCGAGTGGTTTCTTAGCTTCCCAAAGAGCTGGAAGCAAGATGCTGTGGGGCCCAACTCGCCCTTTGGAAAGAAGCCTGCACGTTGTGCCTTTCAGCTCTAGGGCAAAGTAGCACACCCAGAGCAGAAGTCCTACTTCAGCCAGATCAGGCCTGCAAAGAAACTGCGTTTCACAGGCCTTTGGAAGAGATGTTCCCGGTAGGCTGTAAGAGCACTGTGCAGAGCGAGTTGTTTCTTAGCTTCCCAAAGAGCTGGAAGCAAGATGCTGTGGGGCCCAACTCGCCCTTTGGAAAGAAGCCTGCACGTTGTGCCTTTCAGCTCTAGGGCAAAGTAGAACACCCAGAGCAGAAGTCCTACTTCAGCCAGATCAGGCCTGCAAAGAAACTGCTTTTCACAGGCCTTTGGAAGAGATGTTCCCACTAGGCTGTAAGAGCACTGTGCAGAGCGAGTTGTTTCTTAGCTTCCCAAAGAGCTGGAAGCAAGATGCTGTGGGGCCCAACTCGCCCTTTGGAAAGAAGCCTGCACGTTGTGCCTTTCAGCTCTAGGGCAAAGTAGCACACCCAGAGCAGAAGTCCTACTTCAGCCAGATCAGGCCTGCAAAGAAACTGCGTTTCACAGGCCTTTGGAAGAGATGTTCCCGGTAGGCTGTAGGAGCACTGTGCAGAGCGAGTTGTTTCTTAGCTTCCCAAAGAGCTGGAAGCAAGATGCTGTGGGGCCCAACTCGCCCTTTGGAAAGAAGCCTGCACGTTGTGCCTTTCAGCTCTAGGGCAAAGTAGCACACCCAGAGCAGAAGTCCTACTTCAGCCAGATCAGGCCTGCAAAGAAACTGTGTTTCACAGGCCTTTGGAAGAGATGTTCCCGGTAGGCTGTAAGAGCACTGTGCAGAGCGAGTTGTTTCTTAGCTTCCCAAAGAGCTGGAAGCAAGATGCTGTGGGGCCCAACTCGCCCTTTGGAAAGAAGCCTGCACGTTGTGCCTTTCAGCTCTAGGGCAAAGTAGCACACCCAGAGCAGAAGTCCTACTTCAGCCAGATCAGGCCTGCAAAGAAACTGCGTTTCACAGGCCTTTGGAAGAGATGTTCCCGGTAGGCTGTAAGAGCACTGTGCAGAGCGAGTGGTTTCTTAGCTTCCCAAAGAGCTGGAAACAAGATGCTGTGGGGCCCAACTCGCCCTTTGGAAAGAAGCCTGCACGTTGTGCCTTTCAGCTCTAGGGCAAAGTAGCACACCCAGAGCAGAAGTCCTACTTCAGCCAGATCAGGCCTGCAAAGAAACTGCGTTTCACAGGCCTTTGGAAGAGATGTTCCCACTAGGCTGTAAGAGCACTGTGCAGAGCGAGTTGTTTCTTAGCTTCCCAAAGAGCTGGAAGCAAGATGGTGTGGGGCCCAACTCGCCCTTTGGAAAGAAGCCTGCACGTTGTGCCTTTCAGCTCTAGGGCAAGGTACCACACCCAGAGCAGAAGTCCTACTTCAGCCAGATCAGGCCTGCAAAGAAACTGCGTTTGACAGGCCTTTGGAAGAGATGTTCCCGGTAGGCTGTAAGAGCACTGTGCAGAGCGAGTGGTTTCTTAGCTTCCCAAAGAGCTGGAAGCAAGATGCTGTGGGGCCCAACTCGCCCTTTGGAAAGAAGACTGCACGTTGTGCCTTTCAGCTCTAGGGCAATGTAGCACACCCAGAGCAGAAGTCCTACTTCAGCCAGATCAGGCCTGCAAAGAAACTGCGTTTCACAGGCCTTTGGAAGAGATGTTCCCGGTAGGCTGTAAGAGCACTGTGCAGAGCGAGTTGTTTCTTAGCTTCCCAAAGAGCTGGAAGCAAGATGCTGTGGGGCCCAAATCGCCCTTTGGAAAGAAGCCTGCACTCTGTGCCTTTCAGCTCTAGGGCAAAGTAGCACACCCAGAGCAGAAGTCCTACTTCAGCCAGATCAGGCCTGCAAAGAAACTGCGTTTGACAGGCCTTTGGAAGAGATGTTCCCGGTAGGCTGTAGGAGCACTGTGCAGAGCGAGTTGTTTCTTAGCTTCCCAAAGAGCTGGAAGCAAGATGCTGTGGGGCCCAACTGGCCCTTTGGAAAGAAGCCTGCACGTTGTGCCTTTCAGCTCTAAGGCAATGTAGCTCACCCAGAGGAGAAGTCCTACTTCAGCCAGATCAGGCCTGCCAAGAAACTGCGTTTCAGAGGCCTTTGGAAGAGATGTTCCCAGTAGGCTGTAAGAGCACTGTGCAGAGCGAGTGGTTTCTTAGCTTCCCAAAGAGCTGGAAGCAAGATGCTGTGGGGCCCAACTCGCCCTTTGGAAAGAAGCCTGCACGTTGTGCCTTTCAGCTCTAGGGCAAAGTAGCACACCCAGAGCAGAAGTCCTACTTCAGCCAGATCAGGCCTGCAAAGAAACTGCGTTTCCCAGGCCTTTGGAAGAGATGTTCCCGGTAGGCTGTAGGAGCACTGTGCAGAGCGAGTGGTTTCTTATGTTCCCAAAGAGCTGGAAGCAAGATGCTGTGGGGCCCAACTCGCCCTTTGGAAAGAAGCCTGCACGTTGTGCCTTTCAGCTCTAGGGCAATGTAGCACACCCAGAGCAGAAGTCCTACTTCAGCCAGTTCAGGCCTGCAAAGAAACTGCGTTTCTCAGGCCTTTGGAAGAGATGTTCCCGGTAGGCTGTAAGAGCACTGTGCAGAGCGAGTTGTTTCTTAGCTTCCCAAAGAGCTGGAAGCAAGATGCTGTGGGGCCCAACTGGCCCTTTGGAAAGAAGCCTGCACGTTGTGCCTTTCAGCTCTAGGGCAAAGTAGCACACCCAGAGCAGAAGTCCTACTTCAGCCAGATCAGGCCTGCAAAGAAACTGCGTTTCACAGCCCTTTGGAAGAGATGTTCCCACTAGGCTCTAAGAGCACTGTGCAGAGCGAGTGGTTTCTTAGCTTCCCAAAGAGCTGGAAGCAAGATGCTGTGGGGCCCAACTCGCCCTTTGGAAAGAAGCCTGCACGTTGTGCCTTTCAGCTCTAGGGCAAAGTAGCACACCCAGAGCAGAAGTCCTACTTCAGCCAGATCAGGCCTGCAAAGAAACTGCGTTTCACAGGCCTTTGGAAGAGATGTTCCCACTAGGCTGTAAGAGCACTGTGCAGAGCGAGTGGTTTCTTAGCTTCCCAAAGAGCTGGAAGCAAGATGCTGTGGGGCCCAACTCGCCCTTTGGAAAGAAGCCTGCACGTTGTGCCTTTCAGCTCTAGGGCAAAGTAGCACACCCAGAGCAGAAGTCCTACTTCAGCCAGATCAGGCCTGCAAAGAAACTGCGTTTCACAGGCCTTTGGAAGAGATGTTCCCACTAGGCTGTAAGAGCACTGTGCAGAGCGAGTTGATTCTTAGCTTCCCAAAGAGCTGGAAGCAAGATGCTGTGAGGCCCAACTCGCCCTTTGGAAAGAAGCCTGCACGTTGTGCCTTTCAGCTCTAAGGCAAAGTAGCACACCCAGAGAAGAAGTCCTACTTCAGCCAGGTCAGGCCTGCAAAGAAACTGCGTTTCACAGTCCTTTTTGAAGAGATGTTCCCGGTAGGCTGTAAGAGCACTGTGCAGAGCGAGTGGTTTCTTAGCTTCCCAAAGAGCTGGAAGCGAGATGCTGTGGGGCCCAACTCGCCCTTTGGAAAGAAGCCTGCACGTTGTGCCTTTCAGCTCTAGGGCAATGTAGCACACCCAGAGCAGAAGTCCTACTTCAGCCAGATCAGGCCTGCAAAGAAACTGCGTTTCACAGGCCTTTGGAAGAGATGTTCCCGGTAGGCTGTAAGAGCACTGTGCAGAGCGAGTGGTTTCTTAGCTTCCCAAAGAGCTGGAAGCAAGATGCTGTGGGGCCCAACTCGCCCTTTGGAAAGAAGCCTGCACGTTGTGCCTTTCAGCTCGAGGCCAAAGTAGAACACCCAGAGCAGAAGTCCTACTTCAGCCAGATCAGGCCTGCAAAGAAACTGCGTTTCACAGGCCTTTGGAAGATATGTTCCCACTAGGCTGTAAGAGCACTGTGCAGAGCGAGTTGTTTCTTAGCTTCCAAAAGAGCTGGAAGCAAGATGCTGTGGGGCCCAACTCGCCCTTTGGAAAGAAGCCTGCACGTTGTGCCTTTCAGCTCTAGGGCAAAGTAGCACACCCAGAGCAGAAGTCCTACTTCAGCCAGGTCAGGCCTGCAAAGAAACTGCGTTTCCCAGGCCTTTGGAAGAGATGTTCCCGGTAGGCTGTAAGAGCACTGTGCAGAGCGAGTGGTTTCTTATGTTCCCAAAGAGCTGGTAGCAAGATGCTGTGGGGCCCAACTCGCCCTTTGAAAAGCAGCCTGCACGTTGTGCCTTTCAGCTCTAGGGCAAAGTAGCACACCAAGAGCTGAAGTCCTACTTCAGCCAGATCAGGCCTGCAAAGAAACTGTGTTTCACAGGCCTTTGGAAGAGATGTTCCCGGTAGGCTGTAAGAGCACTGTGCAGAGCGAGTGGTTTCTTAGCTTCCCAAAGAGCTGGAAGCAAGATGCTGTGGGGCCCAACTCGCCCTTTGGAAAGAAGCCTGCACGTTGTGCCTTTCAGCTCTAGGGCAAAGTAGCACACCCAGAGCAGAAGTCCTACTTCAGCCAGATCAGGCCTGCAAAGAAACTGCGTTTCACAGGCCTTTGGAAGAGATGTTCCCGGTAGGCTGTAAGAGCACTGTGCAGAGCGAGTGGTTTCTTAGCTTCCCAAAGAGCTGGAAGCAAGATGCTGTGGGGCCCAACTCGCCCTTTGGAAAGAAGCCTGCACGTTGTGCCTTTCAGCTCTAGGGCAAAGTAGCACACCCAGAGCAGAAGTCCTACTTCAGCCAGATCAGGCCTGCAAAGAAACTGCGTTTCACAGGCCTTTGGAAGAGATGTTCCCGGTAGGCTGTAAGAGCACTGTGCAGAGCGAGTTGTTTCTTAGCTTCCCAAAGAGCTGGAAGCAAGATGGTGTGGGGCCCAACTCGCCCATTGGAAAGAAGCCTGCACGTTGTGCCTTTCAGCTCTAGGGCAAAGTAGCACACCCAGAGCAGAAGTCCTACTTCAGCCAGATCAGGCCTGCAAAGAAACTGCGTTTGACAGGCCTTTGGAAGAGATGTTCCCGGTAGGCTGTAAGAGCACTGTGCAGAGCGAGTGGTTTCTTAGCTTCCCAAAGAGCTGGAAGCAAGATGCTGTGGGGCCCAACTGGCCCTTTGGAAAGAAGCCTGCACGTTGTGCCTTTCAGCTCTAGGGCAAAGTAGCACACCCAGAGCTGAAGTCCTACTTCAGCCAGATCAGGCCTGAAAAGAAACTGCGTTTCACAGGCCTTGGAAGAGATGTTCCCGGTAGGCTGTAAGACCACTGTGCAGAGCGAGTGGTTTCTTAGCTTCCAAAAGAGCTGGAAGCAAGATGCTCTGGGGCCCAACTCGCCCTTTGGAAAGAAGCCTGCACGTTGTGCCTTTCAGCTCTAGAGCAAAGTAGAACACCCAGAGCAGAAGTCCTACTTCAGCCGGATCAGGCCTGCAAAGAAACTGCGTTTGACAGGCCTTTGGAAGAGATGTTCCCGGTAGGCTGTAAGAGGACTGTGCAGAGCGAGTGGTTTCTTAGCTTCCCAAAGAGCTGGAAGCAAGATGCTGTGGGGCCCAACTCGCCCTTTGGAAAGAAGCCTGCACGTTGTGCCTTTCAGCTCTAGGGCAAAGTAGCACACCCAGAGCAGAAGTCCTACTTCAGCCAGATCAGGCCTGCAAAGAAACTGCGTTTCACAGGCCTTTGGAAGAGATGTTCCCGGTAGGCTGTAAGAGCACTGTGCAGAGCGAGTTGTTTCTTAGCTTCCCAAAGAGCTGGAAGCAAGATGCTGTGGGGCCCAACTCGCCCTTTGGAAAGAAGCCTGCACGTTGTGCCTTTCAGCTCTAGGGCAAAGTAGAACACCCAGAGCAGAAGTCCTACTTCAGCCAGATCAGGCCTGCAAAGAAACTGCTTTTCACAGGCCTTTGGAAGAGATGTTCCCACTAGGCTGTAAGAGCACTGTGCAGAGCGAGTTGTTTCTTAGCTTCCCAAAGAGCTGTAAGCAAGATGGTGTGGGGCCCAACTCGCCCTTTGGAAAGAAGCCTGCACGTTGTGCCTTTCAGCTCTAGGGCAAAGTAGCACACCCAGAGCAGAAGTCCTACTTCAGCCAGGTCAGGCCTGCAAAGAAACTGCGTTTCCCAGGCCTTTGGAAGAGATGTTCCCGGTAGGCTGTAAGAGCACTGTGCAGAGCGAGTGGTTTCTTAGCTTCCCAAAGAGCTGGAAGCAAGATGCTGTGGGGCCCAACTCGCCCTTTGGAAAGAAGCCTGCACGTTATGCCTTTCAGCTCTAGGGAAATGTAGCACACCCAGAGCAGAAGTCCTACTTCAGCCAGATCAGGCCTGCAAAGAAACTGCGTTTCACAGGCCTTTGGAAGAGATGTTCCCGGTAGGCTGTAAGAGCACTGTGCAGAGCGAGTGGTTTCTTAGCTTCCCAAAGAGCTGGAAGCAAGATGGTGTGGGGCCCAACTCGCCCTTTGGAAAGAAGCCTGCACGTTGTGCCTTTCAGCTCTAGGGCAAAGTAGCACACCCAGAGCAGAAGTCCTACTTCAGCCAGATCAGGCCTGCAAAGAAACTGCGTTTCACAGGCCTTTGGAAGAGATGTTCCCGGTAGGCTGTAAGAGCACTGTGCAGAGCGAGTGGTTTCTTAGCTTCCCAAAGAGCTGGAAGCAAGATGGTGTGGGGCCCAACTCGCCCTTTGGAAAGAAGCCTGCACGTTGTGCCTTTCAGCTCTAGGGCAATGTAGCACACCCAGAACAGAAGTCCTACTTCAGCCAGATCAGGCCTGCAAAGAAACTGCGTTTCACAGGCCTTTGGAAGAGATTTTCCCGGTAGGCTGTAAGAGCACTGTGCAGAGCGAGTTGTTTCTTAGCTTCCCAAAGAGCTGGAAGCAAGATGCTGTGGGGCCCAACTGGCCCTTTGGAAAGAAGCCTGCACGTTGTGCCTTTCAGCTCTAGGGCAATGTAGCACACCCAGAGCAGAAGTCCTACTTCAGCCAGATCAGGCCTGCAAAGAAACTGTGTTTCACAGGCCTTTGGAAGAGATGTTCCCGGTAGGCTGTAAGAGCACTGTGCAGAGCGAGTTGTTTCTTAGCTTCCCAAAGAGCTGGAAGCAAGATGCTGTGGGGCCCAACTCGCCCTTTGGAAAGAAGCCTGCACGTTGTGCCTTTCAGCTCTAGGGCAAAGTAGCACACCCAGAGCAGAAGTCCTACTTCAGCCAGATCAGGCATGCAAAGAAACTGCGTTTCAGAGGCCTTTGGAAGAGATGTTCCCTGTAGGCTGTAAGAGCACTGTGCAGAGCGAGTTGTTTCTTAGCTTCCCAAAGAGCTGGAAGCAAGATGCTGTGGGGCCCAACTCGCCCTTTGGAAAGAAGCCTGCACGTTGTGCCTTTCAGCTCTAGGGCAAAGTAGCACACCCAGAGCAGAAGTCCTACTTCAGCCTGATCAGGCCTGCAAAGAAACTGCGTTTCACAGGCCTTTGGAAGAGATGTTCCCGGTAGGCTGTAAGAGCACTGTGCAGAGCGAGTGGTTTCTTAGCTTCCCAAAGAGCTGGAAGCAAGATGCTGTGGGGCCCAACTCGCCCTTTGGAAAGAAGCCTGCACGTTGTGCCTTTCAGCTCTAGGGCAAAGTAGCACACCCAGAGCAGAAGTCCTACTTCAGCCAGATCAGGCCTGCAAAGAAACTGCTTTTCACAGGCCTTTGGAAGAGATGTTCCCACTAGGCTGTAAGAGCACTGCGCAGAGCGAGTTGTTTCTTAGCTTCCCAAAGAGCTGTAAGCAAGATGGTGTGGGGCCCAACTCGCCCTTTGGAAAGAAGCCTGCACGTTGTGCCTTTCAGCTCTAGGGCAAAGTAGCACACCCAGAGCAGAAGTCCTACTTCAGCCAGGTCAGGCCTGCAAAGAAACTGTGTTTCACAGGCCTTTGGAAGAGATGTTCCCGGTAAGCTGTAAGAGCACTGTGCAGAGCGAGTTGTTTCTTAGCTTCCCAAAGAGCTGGAAGCAAGATGCTGTGGGGCCCAACTCGCCCTTTGGAAAGAAGCCTGCACGTTGTGCCTTTCAGCTCTAGGGCAAAGTAGCACACCCAGAGCAGAAGTCCTACTTCAGCCAGATCAGGCCTGCAAAGAAACTGCGTTTCACAGGCCTTTGGAAGAGATGTTCCCGGTAGGCTGTAAGAGCACTGTGCAGAGCGAGTGGTTTCTTAGCTTCCCAAAGAGCTGGAAGCAAGATGCTGTGGGGCCCAACTCGCCCTTTGGAAAGAAGCCTGCACGTTGTGCCTTTCAGCTCTAGGGCAAAGTAGCACACCCAGAGCAGAAGTCCTACTTCAGCCAGATCAGGCCTGCAAAGAAACTGCGTTTCACAGGCCTTTGGAAGAGATGTTCCCACTAGGCTGTAAGAGCACTGTGCAGAGCGAGTTGTTTCTTAGCTTCCCAAAGAGCTGGAAGCAAGATGCTGTGGGGCCCAACTCGCCCTTTGGAAAGAAGCCTGCACGTTGTGCCTTTCAGCTCTAGGGCAAGGTACCACACCCAGAGCAGAAGTCCTACTTCAGCCAGATCAGGCCTGCAAAGAAACTGCGTTTCACAGGCCTTTGGAAGAGATGTTCCCGGTAGGCTGTAAGAGCACTGTGCAGAGCGAGTGGTTTCTTAGCTTCCCAAAGAGCTGGAAGCAAGATGCTGTGGGGCCCAACTCGCCCTTTGGAAAGAAGACTGCACGTTGTGCCTTTCAGCTCTAGGGCAATGTAGCACACCCAGAGCAGAAGTCCTACTTCAGCCAGATCAGGCCTGCAAAGAAACTGCTTTTCACAGGCCTTTGGAAGAGATGTTCCCGGTAGGCTGTAAGAGCACTGTGCAGAGCGAGTTGTTTCTTAGCTTCCCAAAGAGCTGGAAGCAAGATGCTGTGGGGCCCAACTCGCCCTTTGGAAAGAAGCCTGCACGCTGTGCCTTTCAGCTCTAGGGCAAAGTAGCACACCCAGAGCAGAAGTCCTACTTCAGCCAGATCAGGCCTGCAAAGAAACTGCGTTTCACAGGCCTTTGGAAGAGATGTTCCCGGTAGGCTGTAGGAGCACTGTGCAGAGCGAGTTGTTTCTTAGCTTCCCAAAGAGCTGGAAGCAAGATGCTGTGGGGCCCAACTCGCCCTTTGGAAAGAAGCCTGCACGTTGTGCCTTTCAGCTCTAGGGCAAAGTAGCACACCCAGAGCAGAAGTCCTACTTCAGCCAGATCAGGCCTGCAAAGAAACTGTGTTTCACAGGCCTTTGGAAGAGATGTTCCCGGTAGGCTGTAAGAGCACTGTGCAGAGCGAGTTGTTTCTTAGCTTCCCAAAGAGCTGGAAGCAAGATGCTGTGGGGCCCAACTCGCCCTTTGGAAAGAAGCCTGCACGTTGTGCCTTTCAGCTCTAGGGCAAAGTAGCACACCCAGAGCAGAAGTCCTACTTCAGCCAGATCAGGCCTGCAAAGAAACTGCGTTTCACAGGCCTTTGGAAGAGATGTTCCCGGTAGGCTGTAAGAGCACTGTGCAGAGCGAGTGGTTTCTTAGCTTCCCAAAGAGCTGGAAACAAGATGCTGTGGGGCCCAACTCGCCCTTTGGAAAGAAGCCTGCACGTTGTGCCTTTCAGCTCTAGGGCAAAGTAGCACACCCAGAGCAGAAGTCCTACTTCAGCCAGATCAGGCCTGCAAAGAAACTGCGTTTCACAGGCCTTTGGAAGAGATGTTCCCACTAGGCTGTAAGAGCACTGTGCAGAGCGAGTTGTTTCTTAGCTTCCCAAAGAGCTGGAAGCAAGATGGTGTGGGGCCCAACTCGCCCTTTGGAAAGAAGCCTGCACGTTGTGCCTTTCAGCTCTAGGGCAAGGTACCACACCCAGAGCAGAAGTCCTACTTCAGCCAGATCAGGCCTGCAAAGAAACTGCGTTTGACAGGCCTTTGGAAGAGATGTTCCCGGTAGGCTGTAAGAGCACTGTGCAGAGCGAGTGGTTTCTTAGCTTCCCAAAGAGCTGGAAGCAAGATGCTGTGGGGCCCAACTCGCCCTTTGGAAAGAAGACTGCACGTTGTGCCTTTCAGCTCTAGGGCAATGTAGCACACCCAGAGCAGAAGTCCTACTTCAGCCAGATCAGGCCTGCAAAGAAACTGCGTTTCACAGGCCTTTGGAAGAGATGTTCCCGGTAGGCTGTAAGAGCACTGTGCAGAGCGAGTTGTTTCTTAGCTTCCCAAAGAGCTGGAAGCAAGATGCTGTGGGGCCCAAATCGCCCTTTGGAAAGAAGCCTGCACTCTGTGCCTTTCAGCTCTAGGGCAAAGTAGCACACCCAGAGCAGAAGTCCTACTTCAGCCAGATCAGGCCTGCAAAGAAACTGCGTTTGACAGGCCTTTGGAAGAGATGTTCCCGGTAGGCTGTAGGAGCACTGTGCAGAGCGAGTTGTTTCTTAGCTTCCCAAAGAGCTGGAAGCAAGATGCTGTGGGGCCCAACTGGCCCTTTGGAAAGAAGCCTGCACGTTGTGCCTTTCAGCTCTAAGGCAATGTAGCTCACCCAGAGGAGAAGTCCTACTTCAGCCAGATCAGGCCTGCCAAGAAACTGCGTTTCAGAGGCCTTTGGAAGAGATGTTCCCAGTAGGCTGTAAGAGCACTGTGCAGAGCGAGTGGTTTCTTAGCTTCCCAAAGAGCTGGAAGCAAGATGCTGTGGGGCCCAACTCGCCCTTTGGAAAGAAGCCTGCACGTTGTGCCTTTCAGCTCTAGGGCAAAGTAGCACACCCAGAGCAGAAGTCCTACTTCAGCCAGATCAGGCCTGCAAAGAAACTGCGTTTCCCAGGCCTTTGGAAGAGATGTTCCCGGTAGGCTGTAGGAGCACTGTGCAGAGCGAGTGGTTTCTTATGTTCCCAAAGAGCTGGAAGCAAGATGCTGTGGGGCCCAACTCGCCCTTTGGAAAGAAGCCTGCACGTTGTGCCTTTCAGCTCTAGGGCAATGTAGCACACCCAGAGCAGAAGTCCTACTTCAGCCAGTTCAGGCCTGCAAAGAAACTGCGTTTCTCAGGCCTTTGGAAGAGATGTTCCCGGTAGGCTGTAAGAGCACTGTGCAGAGCGAGTTGTTTCTTAGCTTCCCAAAGAGCTGGAAGCAAGATGCTGTGGGGCCCAACTGGCCCTTTGGAAAGAAGCCTGCACGTTGTGCCTTTCAGCTCTAGGGCAAAGTAGCACACCCAGAGCAGAAGTCCTACTTCAGCCAGATCAGGCCTGCAAAGAAACTGCGTTTCACAGCCCTTTGGAAGAGATGTTCCCACTAGGCTCTAAGAGCACTGTGCAGAGCGAGTGGTTTCTTAGCTTCCCAAAGAGCTGGAAGCAAGATGCTGTGGGGCCCAACTCGCCCTTTGGAAAGAAGCCTGCACGTTGTGCCTTTCAGCTCTAGGGCAAAGTAGCACACCCAGAGCAGAAGTCCTACTTCAGCCAGATCAGGCCTGCAAAGAAACTGCGTTTCACAGGCCTTTGGAAGAGATGTTCCCGGTAGGCTGTAAGAGCACTGTGCAGAGCGAGTGGTTTCTTAGCTTCCCAAAGAGCTGGAAGCAAGATGCTGTGGGGCCCAACTCGCCCTTTGGAAAGAAGCCTGCACGTTGTGCCTTTCAGCTCTAGGGCAAAGTAGCACACCCAGAGCAGAAGTCCTACTTCAGCCAGATCAGGCCTGCAAAGAAACTGCGTTTCACAGGCCTTTGGAAGAGATGTTCCCACTAGGCTGTAAGAGCACTGTGCAGAGCGAGTTGATTCTTAGCTTCCCAAAGAGCTGGAAGCAAGATGCTGTGAGGCCCAACTCGCCCTTTGGAAAGAAGCCTGCACGTTGTGCCTTTCAGCTCTAAGGCAAAGTAGCACACCCAGAGAAGAAGTCCTACTTCAGCCAGGTCAGGCCTGCAAAGAAACTGCGTTTCACAGTCCTTTTTGAAGAGATGTTCCCGGTAGGCTGTAAGAGCACTGTGCAGAGCGAGTGGTTTCTTAGCTTCCCAAAGAGCTGGAAGCGAGATGCTGTGGGGCCCAACTCGCCCTTTGGAAAGAAGCCTGCACGTTGTGCCTTTCAGCTCTAGGGCAATGTAGCACACCCAGAGCAGAAGTCCTACTTCAGCCAGATCAGGCCTGCAAAGAAACTGCGTTTCACAGGCCTTTGGAAGAGATGTTCCCGGTAGGCTGTAAGAGCACTGTGCAGAGCGAGTGGTTTCTTAGCTTCCCAAAGAGCTGGAAGCAAGATGCTGTGGGGCCCAACTCGCCCTTTGGAAAGAAGCCTGCACGTTGTGCCTTTCAGCTCGAGGCCAAAGTAGAACACCCAGAGCAGAAGTCCTACTTCAGCCAGATCAGGCCTGCAAAGAAACTGCGTTTCACAGGCCTTTGGAAGATATGTTCCCACTAGGCTGTAAGAGCACTGTGCAGAGCGAGTTGTTTCTTAGCTTCCAAAAGAGCTGGAAGCAAGATGCTGTGGGGCCCAACTCGCCCTTTGGAAAGAAGCCTGCACGTTGTGCCTTTCAGCTCTAGGGCAAAGTAGCACACCCAGAGCAGAAGTCCTACTTCAGCCAGGTCAGGCCTGCAAAGAAACTGCGTTTCCCAGGCCTTTGGAAGAGATGTTCCCGGTAGGCTGTAAGAGCACTGTGCAGAGCGAGTGGTTTCTTATGTTCCCAAAGAGCTGGAAGCAAGATGGTGTGGGGCCCAACTCGCCCTTTGGAAAGAAGCCTGCACGTTGTGCCTTTCAGCTCTAGGGCAAAGTAGCACACCCAGAGCAGAAGTCCTACTTCAGCCAGATCAGGCCTGCAAAGAAACTGCGTTTCACAGGCCTTTGGAAGAGATGTTCCCGGTAGGCTGTAAGAGCACTGTGCAGAGCGAGTGGTTTCTTAGCTTCCCAAAGAGCTGGAAGCAAGATGGTGTGGGGCCCAACTCGCCCTTTGGAAAGAAGCCTGCACGTTGTGCCTTTCAGCTCTAGGGCAATGTAGCACACCCAGAACAGAAGTCCTACTTCAGCCAGATCAGGCCTGCAAAGAAACTGCGTTTCACAGGCCTTTGGAAGAGATTTTCCCGGTAGGCTGTAAGAGCACTGTGCAGAGCGAGTTGTTTCTTAGCTTCCAAAGAGCTGGAAGCAAGATGCTGTGGGGCCCAACTCGCCCTTTGGAAAGAAGCCTGCACGTTGTGCCTTTCAGCTCTAGGGCAATGTAGCACACCCAGAGCAGAAGTCCCACTTCAGCCAGATCAGGCCTGCAAAGAAACTGCGTTTCACAGGCCTTTGGAAGTGATGTTCCCGGTAGGCTGTATGAGCACTGTGC
Source organism: Equus caballus (assembly GCF_041296265.1). NCBI lineage: Eukaryota > Metazoa > Chordata > Mammalia > Perissodactyla > Equidae > Equus > Equus caballus. The sequence continues at coordinate 22,855,294 of NC_091695.1, forward strand.
AGAGCGAGTTGTTTCTTAGCTTCCCAAAGAGCTGGAAGCAAGATGCTGTGGGGCCCAACTCGCCCTTTGGAAAGAAGCCTGCACGTTGTGCCTTTCAGCTCGAGGCCAAAGTAGAACACCCAGAGCAGAAGTCCTACTTCAGCCAGATCAGGCCTGCAAAGAAACTGCGTTTCACAGGCCTTTGGAAGATATGTTCCCACTAGGCTGTAAGAGCACTGTGCAGAGCGAGTTGTTTCTTAGCTTCCAAAAGAGCTGGAAGCAAGATGCTGTGGGGCCCAACTCGCCCTTTGGAAAGAAGCCTGCACGTTGTGCCTTTCAGCTCTAGGGCAAAGTAGCACACCCAGAGCAGAAGTCCTACTTCAGCCAGGTCAGGCCTGCAAAGAAACTGCGTTTCCCAGGCCTTTGGAAGAGATGTTCCCGGTAGGCTGTAAGAGCACTGTGCAGAGCGAGTGGTTTCTTATGTTCCCAAAGAGCTGGAAGCAAGATGGTGTGGGGCCCAACTCGCCCTTTGGAAAGAAGCCTGCACGTTGTGCCTTTCAGCTCTAGGGCAAAGTAGCACACCCAGAGCAGAAGTCCTACTTCAGCCAGATCAGGCCTGCAAAGAAACTGCGTTTCACAGGCCTTTGGAAGAGATGTTCCCGGTAGGCTGTAAGAGCACTGTGCAGAGCGAGTGGTTTCTTAGCTTCCCAAAGAGCTGGAAGCAAGATGGTGTGGGGCCCAACTCGCCCTTTGGAAAGAAGCCTGCACGTTGTGCCTTTCAGCTCTAGGGCAATGTAGCACACCCAGAACAGAAGTCCTACTTCAGCCAGATCAGGCCTGCAAAGAAACTGCGTTTCACAGGCCTTTGGAAGAGATTTTCCCGGTAGGCTGTAAGAGCACTGTGCAGAGCGAGTTGTTTCTTAGCTTCCCAAAGAGCTGGAAGCAAGATGCTGTGGGGCCCAACTCGCCCTTTGGAAAGAAGCCTGCACGTTGTGCCTTTCAGCTCTAGGGCAATGTAGCACACCCAGAGCAGAAGTCCCACTTCAGCCAGATCAGGCCTGCAAAGAAACTGCGTTTCACAGGCCTTTGGAAGTGATGTTCCCGGTAGGCTGTATGAGCACTGTGCAGAGCGAGTTGTTTCTTAGCTTCCCAAAGAGCTGGAAGCAAGATGCTGTGGGGCCCAACTCGCCCTTTGGAAAGAAGCCTGCACATTGTGCCTTTCAGCTCTAGGGCAAAGTAGCACACCCAGAGCAGAAGTCCTACTTCAGCCAGATCAGGCCTGCAAAGAAACTGTGTTTCACAGGCCTTTGGAAGAGATGTTCCCGGTAGGCTGTAAGAGCACTGTGCAGAGCGAGTTGTTTCTTAGCTTCCCAAAGAGCTGGAAGCAAGATGCTGTGGGGCCCAACTCGCCCTTTGGAAAGAAGCCTGCACGTTGTGCCTTTCAGCTCTAGGGCAAAGTAGCACACCCAGAACAGAAGTCCTACTTCAGCCAGATCAGGCCTGCAAAGAAACTGCGTTTCAGAGGCCTTTGGAAGAGATGTTCCCTGTAGGCTGTAAGAGCACTGTGCAGAGCGAGTTGTTTCTTAGCTTCCCAAAGAGCTGGAAGCAAGATGCTGTGGGGCCCAACTCGCCCTTTGGAAAGAAGCCTGCACGTTGTGCCTTTCAGCTCTAGGGCAAAGTAGCACACCCAGAGCAGAAGTCCTACTTCAGCCTGATCAGGCCTGCAAAGAAACTGCGTTTCACAGGCCTTTGGAAGAGATGTTCCCGGTAGGCTGTAAGAGCACTGTGCAGAGCGAGTGGTTTCTTAGCTTCCCAAAGAGCTGGAAGCAAGATGCTGTGGGGCCCAACTCGCCCTTTGGAAAGAAGCCTGCACGTTGTGCCTTTCAGCTCTAGGGCAAAGTAGCACACCCAGAGCAGAAGTCCTACTTCAGCCAGATCAGGCCTGCAAAGAAACTGCTTTTCACAGGCCTTTGGAAGAGATGTTCCCACTAGGCTGTAAGAGCACTGCGCAGAGCGAGTTGTTTCTTAGCTTCCCAAAGAGCTGTAAGCAAGATGGTGTGGGGCCCAACTCGCCCTTTGGAAAGAAGCCTGCACGTTGTGCCTTTCAGCTCTAGGGCAAAGTAGCACACCCAGAGCAGAAGTCCTACTTCAGCCAGGTCAGGCCTGCAAAGAAACTGCGTTTCCCAGGCCTTTGGAAGAGATGTTCCCGGTTGCCTGTAAGAGCACTGTGCAGAGCGAGTGGTTTCTTAGCTTCCCAAAGAGCTGGAAGCAAGATGCTGTGGGGCCCAACTCGCCCTTTGGAAAGAAGCCTGCACGTTGTGCCTTTCAGCTCTAGGGCAATGTAGCACACCCAGAGCAGAAGTCCTACTTCAGCCAGATCAGGCCTGCAAAGAAACTGCGTTTCACAGGCCTTTGGAAGAGATGTTCCCGGTAGGCTGTAAGAGCACTGTGCAGAGCGAGTTGTTTCTTAGCTTCCCAAAGAGCTGGAAGCAAGATGCTGTGGGGCCCAACTCGCCCTTTGGAAAGAAGCCTGCACATTGTGCCTTTCAGCTCTAGGGCAAAGTAGCACACCCAGAGCAGGAGTCCTACTTCAGCCAGATCAGGCCTGCAAAGAAACTGTGTTTCACAGGCCTTTGGAAGAGATGTTCCCGGTAGGCTGTAAGAGCACTGTGCAGAGCGAGTTGTTTCTTAGCTTCCCAAAGAGCTGGAAGCAAGATGCTGTGGGGCCCAACTCGCCCTTTGGAAAGAAGCCTGCACGTTGTGCCTTTCAGCTCTAGGGCAAAGTAGCACACCCAGAGCAGAAGTCCTACTTCAGCCAGATCAGGCCTGCAAAGAAACTGCGTTTCACAGGCCTTTGGAAGAGATGTTCCCGGTAGGCTGTAAGAGCACTGTGCAGAGCGAGTGGTTTCTTAGCTTCCCAAAGAGCTGGAAGCAAGATGCTGTGGGGCCCAACTCGCCCTTTGGAAAGAAGCCTGCACGTTGTGCCTTTCAGCTCTAGGGCAAAGTAGCACACCCAGAGCAGAAGTCCTACTTCAGCCAGATCAGGCCTGCAAAGAAACTGCGTTTCACAGGCCTTTGGAAGAGATGTTCCCACTAGGCTGTAAGAGCACTGTGCAGAGCGAGTTGTTTCTTAGCTTCCCAAAGAGCTGGAAGCAAGATGTTGTGGGGCCCAACTCGCCCTTTGGAAAGAAGCCTGCACGTTGTGCCTTTCAGCTCTAGGGCAAGGTACCACACCCAGAGCAGAAGTCCTACTTCAGCCAGATCAGGCCTGCAAAGAAACTGCGTTTGACAGGCCTTTGGAAGAGATGTTCCCGGTAGGCTATAAGAGCACTGTGCAGAGCGAGTGGTTTCTTAGCTTCCCAAAGAGCTGGAAGCAAGATGCTGTGGGGCCCAACTCGCCCTTTGGAAAGAAGACTGCACGTTGTGCCTTTCAGCTCTAGGGCAATGTAGCACACCCAGAGCAGAAGTCCTACTTCAGCCAGATCAGGCCTGCAAAGAAACTGCGTTTCACAGGCCTTTGGAAGAGATGTTCCCGGTAGGCTGTAAGAGCACTGTGCAGAGCGAGTTGTTTCTTAGCTTCCCAAAGAGCTGGAAGCAAGATGCTGTGGGGCCCAACTCGCCCTTTGGAAAGAAGCCTGCACGCTGTGCCTTTCAGCTCTAGGGCAAAGTAGCACACCCAGAGCAGAAGTCCTACTTCAGCCAGATCAGGCCTGCAAAGAAACTGCGTTTCACAGGCCTTTGGAAGAGATGTTCCCGGTAGGCTGTAGGAGCACTGTGCAGAGCGAGTTGTTTCTTAGCTTCCCAAAGAGCTGGAAGCAAGATGCTGTGGGGCCCAACTCGCCCTTTGGAAAGAAGCCTGCACGTTGTGCCTTTCAGCTCTAGGGCAAAGTAGCACACCCAGAGCAGAAGTCCTACTTCAGCCAGATCAGGCCTGCAAAGAAACTGTGTTTCACAGGCCTTTGGAAGAGATGTTCCCGGTAGGCTGTAAGAGCACTGTGCAGAGCGAGTTGTTTCTTAGCTTCCCAAAGAGCTGGAAGCAAGATGCTGTGGGGCCCAACTCGCCCTTTGGAAAGAAGCCTGCACGTTGTGCCTTTCAGCTCTAGGGCAAAGTAGCACACCCAGAGCAGAAGTCCTACTTCAGCCAGATCAGGCCTGCAAAGAAACTGCGTTTGACAGGCCTTTGGAAGAGATGTTCCCGGTAGGCTGTAAGAGCACTGTGCAGAGCGAGTGGTTTCTTAGCTTCCCAAAGAGCTGGAAACAAGATGCTGTGGGGCCCAACTCGCCCTTTGGAAAGAAGCCTGCACGTTGTGCCTTTCAGCTCTAGGGCAAAGTAGCACACCCAGAGCAGAAGTCCTACTTCAGCCAGATCAGGCCTGCAAAGAAACTGCGTTTCACAGGCCTTTGGAAGAGATGTTCCCACTAGGCTGTAAGAGCACTGTGCAGAGCGAGTTGTTTCTTAGCTTCCCAAAGAGCTGGAAGCAAGATGGTGTGGGGCCCAACTCGCCCTTTGGAAAGAAGCCTGCACGTTGTGCCTTTCAGCTCTAGGGCAAGGTACCACACCCAGAGCAGAAGTCCTACTTCAGCCAGATCAGGCCTGCAAAGAAACTGCGTTTGACAGGCCTTTGGAAGAGATGTTCCCGGTAGGCTGTAAGAGCACTGTGCAGAGCGAGTGGTTTCTTAGCTTCCCAAAGAGCTGGAAGCAAGATGCTGTGGGGCCCAACTCGCCCTTTGGAAAGAAGCCTGCACGTTGTGCCTTTCAGCTCTAGGGCAATGTAGCACACCCAGAGCAGAAGTCCTACTTCAGCCAGATCAGGCCTGCAAAGAAACTGCGTTTCACAGGCCTTTGGAAGAGATGTTCCCGGTAGGCTGTAAGAGCACTGTGCAGAGCGAGTGGTTTCTTAGCTTCCCAAAGAGCTGGAAGCAAGATGCTGTGGGGCCCAACTCGCCCTTTGGAAAGAAGCCTGCACGCTGTGCCTTTCAGCTCTAGGGCAAAGTAGCACACCCAGAGCAGAAGTCCTACTTCAGCCAGATCAGGCCTGCAAAGAAACTGCGTTTGACAGGCCTTTGGAAGAGATGTTCCCGGTAGGCTGTAGGAGCACTGTGCAGAGCGAGTTGTTTCTTAGCTTCCCAAAGAGCTGGAAGCAAGATGCTGTGGGGCCCAACTGGCCCTTTGGAAAGAAGCCTGCACGTTGTGCCTTTCAGCTCTAAGGCAATGTAGCTCACCCAGAGGAGAAGTCCTACTTCAGCCAGATCAGGCCTGCCAAGAAACTGCGTTTCAGAGGCCTTTGGAAGAGATGTTCCCACTAGGCTGTAAGAGCACTGTGCAGAGCGAGTGGTTTCTTAGCTTCCCAAAGAGCTGGAAGCAAGATGCTGTGGGGCCCAACTCGCCCTTTGGAAAGAAGCCTGCACGTTGTGCCTTTCAGCTCTAGGGCAAAGTAGCACACCCAGAGCAGAAGTCCTACTTCAGCCAGATCAGGCCTGCAAAGAAACTGCGTTTCACAGGCCTTTGGAAGAGATGTTCCCACTAGGCTGTAAGAGCACTGTGCAGAGCGAGTTGTTTCTTAGCTTCCCAAAGAGCTGGAAGCAAGATGCTGTGGGGCCCAACTCGCCCTTTGGAATGAAGCCTGCACGTTGTGCCTTTCAGCTCTAGGGCAAAGTAGCACACCCAGAGCAGAAGTCCTACTTCAGCCAGATCAGGCCTGCCAAGAAACTGCGTTTCACAGGCCTTTGGAAGAGATGTTCCCGGTAGGCTGTAAGAGCACTGTGCAGAGCGAGTGGTTTCTTAGCTTCCCAAAGAGCTGGAAGCAAGATGCTGTGGGGCCCAACTCGCCCTTTGGAAAGAAGCCTGCACGTTGTGCCTTCCAGCTCTAGGGCAAAGTAGCACACCCGGAGCAGAAGTCCTACTTCAGCCAGGTCAGGCCTGCAAAGAAACTGCGTTTCCCAGGCCTTTGGAAGAGATGTTCCCGGTAGGCTGTAAGAGCACTGTGCAGAGCGAGTGGTTTTTTATGTTCCCAAAGAGCTGGAAGCAAGATGCTGTGGGGCCCAACTCGCCCTTTGGAAAGAAGCCTGCACGTTGTGCCTTTCAGCTCTAGGGCAAAGTAGCACACCCAGAGCTGAAGTCCTACTTCAGCCAGATCAGGCCTGCAAAGAAACTGCATTTCACAGGCCTTTGGAAGAGATGTTCCCGGTAGGCTGTAAGAGCACTGTGCAGAGCGAGTTGTTTCTTAGCTTCCCAAAGAGCTGGAAGCAAGATGGTGTGGGTCCCAACTCGCCCTTTGGAAAGAAGCCTGCACGTTGTGCCTTTCAGCTCTAGGGCAAAGTAGCACACCCAGAGCAGAAGTCCTACTTCAGCCAGATCAGGCCTGCAAAGAAACTGCGTTTCCCAGGCCTTTGGAAGAGATGTTCCCGGTAGGCTGTAAGAGCACTGTGCAGAGCGAGTGGTTTCTTATGTTCCCAAAGAGCTGGAAGCAAGATGCTGTGGGGCCCAACTCGCCCTTTGGAAAGAAGCCTGCACGTTGTGCCTTTCAGCTCTAGGGCAATGTAGCACACCCAGAGCAGAAGTCCTACTTCAGCCATTTCAGGCCTGCAAAGAAACTGCGTTTCTCAGGCCTTTGGAAGAGATGTTCCCGGTAGGCTGTAAGAGCACTGTGCAGAGCGAGTGGTTTCTTAGCTTCCCAAAGAGCTGGAAGCAAGATGCTGTGGGGCCCAACTGGCCCTTTGGAAAGAAGCCTGCACGTTGTGCCTTTCAGCTCTAGGGCAAAGTAGCACACCCAGAGCAGAAGTCCTACTTCAGCCAGATCAGGCCTGCAAAGAAACTGCGTTTCACAGCCCTTTGGAAGAGATGTTCCCACTAGGCTCTAAGAGCACTGTGCAGAGCGAGTGGTTTCTTAGCTTCCCAAAGAGCTGGAAGCAAGATGCTCTGGGGCCCAACTCGCCCTTTGGAAAGAAGCCTGCACGTTGTGCCTTTCAGCTCTAGGGCAAAGTAGCACACCCAGAGCAGAAGTCCTACTTGAGCCAGATCAGGCCTGCAAAGAAACTGCGTTTCACAGGCCTTTGGAAGAGATGTTCCCGGTAGGCTGTAAGAGCACTGTGCAGAGCGAGTGGTTTCTTAGCTTCCCAAAGAGCTGGAAGCAAGATGCTGTGGGGCCCAACTCGCCCTTTGGAAAGAAGCCTGCACGTTGTGCCTTTCAGCTCTAAGGCAAAGTAGCACACCCAGAGCAAAAGTCCTACTTCAGCCAGATCAGGCCTGCAAAGAAACTGCGTTTCACAGGCCTTTGGAAGAGATGTTCCCGGTAGGCTGTAAGAGCACTGTGCAGAGCGAGTGGTTTCTTAGCTTCCCAAAGAGCTGGAAGCAAGATTCTGTGGGGCCCAACTCGCCCTTTGGAAGGAGGCCTGCACGTTGTGCCTTTCAGCTCTAGATCAAAGTAGCACACCCAGAGCAGAAGTCCTACTTCAGCCGGATCAGGCCTGCAAAGAAACTGCGTTTCACAGGCCTTTGGAAGAGATGTTCCCGGTAGGCTGTAAGAGCACTGTGCAGAGCGAGTTGTTTCTTAGCTTCCCAAAGAGCTGGAAGCAAGATGCTGTGGGGCCCAACTCGCCCTTTGGAAAGAAGCCTGCACGTTGTGCCTTTCAGCTCTAGGGCAAAGTAGCACACCCAGAGCAGAAGTCCTACTTCAGCCGGATCAGGCCTGCAAAGAAACTGCGTTTCACAGGCCTTTGGAAGAGATGTTCCCGGTAGGTTGTAAGAGCACTGTGCAGAGCGAGTGGTTTCTTAGCTTCCCAAAGAGCTGGAAGCAAGATGGTGTGGGTCCCAACTCGCCCTTTGGAAAGAAGCCTGCACGTTGTGCCTTTCAGCTCTAGGGCAAAGTAGCACACCCAGAGCAGAAGTCCTACTTCAGCCAGGTCAGGCCTGCAAAGAAACTGCGTTTCCCAGGCCTTTGGAAGAGATGTTCCCGGTAGGCTGTAAGAGCACTGTGCAGAGCGAGTGGTTTCTTATGTTCCCAAAGAGCTGGAAGCAAGATGCTGTGGGGCCCAACTCGCCCTTTGGAAAGAAGCCTGCACGTTGTGCCTTTCAGCTCTAGGGCAATGTAGCACACCCAGAGCAGAAGTCCTACTTCAGCCAGTTCAGGCCTGCAAAGAAACTGCGTTTCTCAGGCCTTTGGAAGAGATGTTCCCGGTAGGCTGTAAGAGCACTGTGCAGAGCGAGTTGTTTCTTAGCTTCCCAAAGAGCTGGAAGCAAGATGCTGTCGGGCCCAACTCGCCCTTTGGAAAGAAGCCTGCACGTTGTGCCTTTCAGCTCTAGGGCAAAGTAGCACACCCAGAGCAAAAGTCCTACTTCAGCCAGATCAGGCCTGCAAAGAAACTGCGTTTCACAGCCCTTTGGAAGAGATGTTCCCACTAGGCTCTAAGAGCACAGTGCAGAGAGAGTTGTTTCTTAGCTTCCCAAAGAGCTGGAAGCAAGATGCTGTGGGGCCCAACTCGCCCTTTGGAAAGAAGCCTGCACGTTGTGCCTTTCAGCTCTAGGGCAAAGTAGCACACCCAGAGCAGAAGTCCTACTTCAGCCAGATCAGGCCTGCAAAGAAACTGCGTTTCACAGGCCTTTGGAAGAGATGTTCCCGGTAGGCTCTAAGAGCACTGTGCAGAGCGAGTGGTTTCTTAGCTTCCCAAAGAGCTGGAAGCAAGATGCTGTGGGGCCCAACTCGCCCTTTGGAAAGAAGCCTGCACGTTGTGCCTTTCAGCTCTAGGGCAAAGTAGCACACCCAGAGCAGAAGTCCTACTTCAGCCAGATCAGGCCTGCAAAGAAACTGCGTTTCACAGGCCTTTGGAAGAGATGCTCCCACTAGGCTGTAAGAGCACTGTGCAGAGCGAGTGGTTTCTTAGCTTTCCAAAGAGCTGGAAGCAAGATGCTGTGGGGCCCAACTCGCCCTTTGGAAAGAAGCCTGCACGTTGTGCCTTTCAGCTCTAGGGCAAAGTAGCACACCCAGAGCAGAAGTCCTACTTCAGCCAGATCAGGCCTGCCAAGAAACTGCGTTTCACAGGCATTTGGAAGAGATGTTCCCACTAGGCTGTAAGAGCACTGTGCAGAGCGAGTTGTTTCTTAGCTTCCCAAAGAGCTGGAAGCAAGATGGTGTGGGGCCCAACTCGCCCTTTGGAAAGAAGCCTGCACGTTGTGCCTTTCAGCTCTAGGGCAAAGTAGCACACCCAGAGCAGAAGTCCTACTTCAGCCAGATCAGGCCTGCAAAGAAACTGCGTTTGACAGGCCTTTGGAAGTGATGTTCCCGGTAGGCTGTAGGAGCACTGTGCAGAGCGAGTTGTTTCTTAGCTTCCCAAAGAGCTGGAAGCAAGATGCTGTGGGGCCCAACTGGCCCTTTGGAAAGAAGCCTGCACGTTGTGCCTTTCAGCTCTAAGGCAATGTTACACACCCAGAGCAGAAGTCCTACTTCAGCCAGATCAGGCCTGCAAAGAAACTGCGTTTCAGAGGCCTTTGGAAGAGATGTTCCCACTAGGCTGAAAGAGCACTGTGCAGAGCGAGTTGTTTCTTAGCTTCCCAAAGAGCTGGAAGCAAGATGCTGTGGGGCCCAACTCGCCCTTTGGAAAGAAGCCTGCACGTTGTGCCTTTCAGCTCTAGGGCAAAGTAGCACACCCAGAGCAGAAGTCCTACTTCAGCCAGATCAGGCCTGCAAAGAAACTGCGTTTCACAGGCCTTTGGAAGAGATGTTCCCACTAGGCTGTAAGAGCACTGTGCAGAGCGTGTTGTTTCTTAGCTTCCCAAAGAGCTGGAAGCAAGATGGTGTGGGGCCCAACTCGCCCTTTGGAAAGAAGCCTGCACGTTGTGCCTTTCAGCTCTAGGGCAAGGTAGCACACCCAGAGCAGAAGTCCTACTTCAGCCAGATCAGGCCTGCAAAGAAACTGCGTTTGACAGGCCTTTGGAAGAGATGTTCCCACTAGGCTGTAAGAGCACTGTGCAGAACGAGTGGTTTCTTAGCTTCCCAAAGAGCTGGAAGCAAGATGCTGTGGGGCCCAACTCGCCCTTTGGAAAGAAGACTGCACGTTGTGCCTTTCAGCTCTAGGGCAATGTAGCACACCCAGAGCAGAAGTACTACTTCAGCCAGATCAGGCCTGCAAAGAAACTGCGTTTCAGAGGCCTTTGGAAGAGATGTTCCCGGTAGGCTGTAAGAGCACTGTGCAGAGCGAGTTGTTTCTTAGCTTCCCAAAGAGCTGGAAGCAAGATGCTGTGGGGCCCAACTCGCCCTTTGGAAAGAAGCCTGAACGTTGTGCCTTTCAGCTCTAGGGCAAAGTAGCACACCCAGAGCAGAAGTCCTACTTCAGCCAGATCAGGCCTGCAAAGAAACTGCGTTTCACAGGCCTTTGGAAGAGATGTTCCCGGTAGGCTGTAAGAGCACTGTCCAGAGCGAGTTGTTTCTTAGCTTCCCAAAGAGCTGGAAGCAAGATGCTCTGGGGCCCAACTCGCCCTTTGGAAAGAAGCCTGCACGTTGTGCCTTTCAGCTCTAGGGCAAAGTAGCACACCCAGAGCAGAAGTCCTACTTCAGCCAGATCAGGCCTGCAAAGAAACTGCGTTTCACAGGCCTTTGGAAGAGATGTTCCCGGTAGGCTGTAAGAGCACTGTGCAGAGCGAGTGGTTTCTTTGCTTCCCGAAGAGCTGGAAGCAATATGCTGTGGGGCCCAACTCGCCCTTTGGAAAGAAGCCTGCACGTTGTGCCTTTCAGCTCTAGGGCAATGTAGCACACCCAGAGCAGAAGTCCTACTTCAGCCAGATCAGGCCTGCAAAGAAACTGCGTTTCACAGGCCTTTGGAAGAGATGTTCCCGGTAGGCTGTAAGAGCACTGTCCAGAGCGAGTGGTTTCTTAGCTTCCCAAAGAGCTGGAAGCAAGATGCTGTGGGGCCCAACTCGCCCTTTGGAAAGAAGCCTGCACGTTGTGCCTTTCAGCTCTAGGGCAAAGTAGCACACCCAGAGCAGAAGTCCTACTTCACCCAGATCAGGCCTGCAAAGAGACTGCGTTTCACAGGCCTTTGGAAGAGATGTTCCCGGTAGGCTGTAAGAGCACTGTGCAGAGCGAGTTGTTTCTCAGCTTCCCAAAGAGCTGGAAGCAAGATGCTGTGGGGCCCAACTCGCCCTTTGGAAAGCAGCCTGCACATTGTGCCTTTCAGCTCTAGGGCAAAGTAGCACACCCAGAGCAGAAGTCCTACTTCAGCCAGATCAGGCCTGCAAAGAAACTGCGTTTCACTGGCCTTTGGAAGAGATGTTCCCGGTAGGCTGTAAGAGCACTGTGCAGAGCGAGTGGTTTCTTAGCTTCCCAAAGAGCTGGAAGCAAGATGCTGTGTGGCCCAACTGGCCCTTTGGAAAGAAGCCTGCACGTTGTGTCTTTCAGCTCTAGGGCAATGTAGCACACCCAGAGCAGAAGTCCTACTTCAGCCAGATCAGGCCTGCAAAGAAAATGCGTTTCAGAGGCCTTTGGAAGAGATGTTCCCACTAGGCTGTAAGAGCACTGTGCAGAGCGAGTGGTTTCTTAGCTTCCCAAAGAGCTGGAAGCAAGATGCTGTGGGGCCCAACTCGCCCTTTGGAAAGAAGCCTGCACGTTGTGCCTTTCAGCTCTAGGGCAAAGTAGCACACCCAGAGCAGAAGTCCTACTTCAGCCAGATCAGGCCTGCAAAGAAACTGCGTTTCACAGGCCTTTGGAAGAGATGTTCCCGGTAGGCTGTAAGAGCACTGTGCAGAGCGAGTGGTTTCTTAGCTTCCCAAAGAGCTGGAAGCAAGATGCTGTGGGGCCCAACTCGCCCTTTGGAAAGAAGCCTGCACGTTGTGCCTTTCAGCTCTAGGGCAATGTAGCACACCCAGAGCAGAAGTCCTACTTCAGCCAGATCAGGCCTGCAAAGAAACTGCGTTTCACAGGCCTTTGGAAGAGATGTTCCCGGTAGGCTGTAAGAGCACTGTGCAGAGCGAGTTGTTTCTTAGCTTCCCAAAGAGCTGGAAGCAAGATGCTGTGGGGCCCAACTCGCCGTTTGGAAAGAAGCCTGCACGTTGTGCCTTTCAGCTCTAGGGCAAAGTAGCACACACAGAGCAGAAGTCCTACTTAAGCCAGATCAGGCCTGCAAAGAAACTGCGTTTCACAGGCCTTTGGAAGAGATGTTCCCGGTAGGCTGTAAGAGCACTGTGCAGAGCGAGTGGTTTCTTAGCTTCCCAAAGAGCTGGAAGCAAGATGCTGTGGGGCCCAACTGGCCCTTTGGAAAGAAGCGTGCACGTTGTGCCTTTCAGCTCTAAGGCAATGTAGCACACCCAGAGCAGAAGTCCTACTTCAGCCAGATCAGGCCTGCAAAGAAACTGCATTTCAGAGGCCTTTGGAAGAGATGTTCCCACTAGGCTGTAAGAGCACTGTGCAGAGCGAGTTGCTTCTTAGCTTCCCAGAGAGCTGGAAGCAAGATGCTGTGGGGCCCAACTCGCCCTTTGGAAAGAAGCCTGCACGTTGTGCCTTTCAGCTCTAGGGCAAAGTAGCACACCCAGAGCTGAAATCCCACTTCAGCCAGATCAGGCCTGCAAAGAAACTGCGTTTCACAGGCCTTTGGAAGAGATGTTCCCGGTAGGCTGTAAGAGCACTGTGCAGAGCGAGTGGTTTCTTAGCTTCCCAAAGAGCTGGAAGCAAGATGCTGTGGGGCCCAACTCGCCCTTTGAAAAGAAGCCTGCACGTTGCGCCTTTCAGCTCTAGGGCAAAGTAGCACACCCAGAGCAGAAGTCCTACTTCAGCCAGATCAGGCCTGCAAAGAAACTGCGTTTCACAGGCCTTTGGAAGAGATGTTCCCACTAGCCTGTAAGAGCACTGTGCAGAGCGAGTTGTTTCTTAGCTTCCCCAAGAGCTGGAAGCAAGATGGTGTGGGGCCCAACTCGCCCTTTGGAAAGAAGCCTGCACGTTGTGCCTTTCAGCTCTAGGGCAAAGTAGCACACCCAGAGCAGAAGTCCTACTTCAGCCAGATCAGGCCTGCAAAGAAACTGCGTTTCACAGGCCTTGGAAGAGATGTTCCCGGTAGGCTGTAAGAGCACTGTGCAGAGCGAGTGGTTTCTTAGCTTCCCAAAGAGCTGGAAGCAAGATGCTGTGGGGCCCAACTCGCCCTTTGGAAAGAAGCCTGCACGTTGTGCCTTTCAGCTCTACAGCAAAGTAGAAGACCCAGAGCAGAAGTCCTACTTCAGCCGGATCAGGCCTGCAAAGAAACTGCGTTTGACAGGCCTTTGGAAGAGATGTTCCCGGTAGGCTGTAAGAGCACTGTGCAGAGCGAGTGGTTTCTTAGCTTCCCAAAGAGCTGGAAGCAAGATGCTGTGGGGCCCAACTCGCCCTTTGGAAATAAACCTGCACGTTGTGCCTTTCAGCTCTAGGGCAAAGTAGCACACCCAGAGCAGAAGTCCTACTTCAGCCAGATCAGGCCTGCAAAGAAACTGCGTTTCACAGGCCTTTGGAAGAGATGTTCCCGGTAGGCTGTAAGAGCACTGTGCAGAGCGAGTTGTTTCTTAGCTTCCCAAAGAGCTGGAAGCAAGATGCTGTGGGGCCCAACTCGCCCTTTGAAAAGCAGCCTGCACGTTGTGCCTTTCAGCTCTAGGGCAAAGTAGCACACCAAGAGCTGAAGTCCTACTTCAGCCAGATCAGGCCTGCAAAGAAACTGTGTTTCACAGGCCTTTGGAAGAGATGTTCCCGGTAGGCTGTAAGAGCACTGTGCAGAGCGAGTTGTTTCTTAGCTTCCCAAAGAGCTGGAAGCAAGATGCTTTGGGGCCCAACTCGCCCTTTGGAAAGAAGCCTGCACGTTGTGCCTTTCAGCTCTAGGGCAATGTAGCACACTCAGAGCAGAAGTCCTACTTCAGCCAGATCAGGCCTGCAAAGAAAGTGCGTTTCACAGGCCTTTGGAAGAGATGTTCCCACTAGGCTGTAAGAGCACTGTGCAGAGCGAGTTGTTTCTTAGCTTCCCAAAGAGCTGGAAGCAAGATGCTGTGGGGCCCAACTCGCCCTTTGGAAAGAAGCCTGCACGTTGTGCCTTTCAGCTCTAGGGCAAAGTAGCACACCCAGAGCAGAAGTCCTACTTCAGCCAGATCAGGCCTGCAAAGAAACTGCGTTTCACAGGCCTTTGGAAGAGATGTTCCCGGTAGGCTGTAAGAGCACTGTGCAGAGCGAGTGGTTTCTTAGCTTCCCAAAGAGCTGGAAGCAAGATGCTGTGGGGCCCAACTCGCCCTTTGGAAAGAAGCCTGCACGTTGTGCCTTTCAGCTCTAGGGCAAAGTAGCACACCCAGAGCTGAAGTCCTACTTCAGCCAGATCAGGCCTGAAAAGAAACTGCGTTTCACAGGCCTTGGAAGAGATGTTCCCGGTAGGCTGTAAGAGCACTGTGCAGAGCGAGTGGTTTCTTAGCTTCCCAAAGAGCTGGAAGCAAGATGGTGTGGGGCCCAACTCGCCCTTTGGAAAGAAGCCTGCACGTTGTGCCTTTCAGCTCTAGAGCAAAGTAGAACACCCAGAGCAGAAGTCCTACTTCAGCCGGATCAGGCCTGCAAAGAAACTGCGTTTGACAGGCCTTTGGAAGAGATGTTCCCGGTAGGCTGTAAGAGCACTGTGCAGAGCGAGTGGTTTCTTAGCTTCCCAAAGAGCTGGAAGCAAGATGCTGTGGGGCCCAACTCGCCCTTTGGAAAGAAGCCTGCACGTTGTGCCTTTCAGCTCTAGGGCAAAGTAGAACACCCAGAGCAGAAGTCCTACTTCAGCCAGATCAGGCCTGCAAAGAAACTGCGTTTCACAGGCCTTTGGAAGAGATGTTCCCGGTAGGCTGTAAGAGCACTGTGCAGAGCGAGTGGTTTCTTAGCTTCCCAAAGAGCTGGAAGCAAGATGGTGTGGGGCCCAACTCGCCCTTTGGAAAGAAGCCTGCACGTTGTGCCTTTCAGCTCTAGGGCAAAGTAGCACACACAGAGCAGAAGTCCTACTTCAGCCAGATCAGGCCTGCAAAGAAACTGCGTTTCACAGGCCTTTGGAAGAGATGTTCCCGGTAGGCTGTAAGAGCACTGTGCAGAGCGAGTTGTTTCTTAGCTTCCCAAAGAGCTGGAAGCAAGATGCTGTGGGGCCCAACCCGCCCTTTGGAAAGAAGCCTGCACGTTGTGCCTTTCAGCTCTAGGGCAAAGTAGAACACCCAGAGCAGAAGTCCTACTTCAGCCAGATCAGGCCTGCAAAGAAACTGCGTTTCACAGGCCTTTGGAAGAGATGTTCCCGGTAGGCTGTAAGAGCACTGTGCAGAGCGAGTGGTTTCTTAGCTTCCCAAAGAGCTGGAAGCAAGATGCTGTGGGGCCGAACTCGCCCTTTGGACAAAAGCGTGCACGTTGTGCCTTTCAGCTCTAGGGCAAAGCAGCACACCCAGAGCAGAAGTCCTACTTCAGCCAGATCAGGCCTGCAAAGAAACTGCGTTTCACAGGCCTTTGGAAGAGATGTTCCCACTAGGCTGTAAGAGCACTGTGCAGAGCGAGTTGTTTCTTAGCTTCCCAAAGAGCTGGAAGCAAGATGGTGTGGGGCCCAACTCGCCCTTTGGAAAGAAGCCTGCACGTTGTGCCTTTCAGCTCTAGGGCAAAGTAGCACACCCAGAGCAGAAGTCCTACTTCAGCCAGGTCAGGCCTGCAAAGAAACTGCGTTTCCCAGGCCTTTGGAAGAGATGTTCCCGGTAGGCTGTAAGAGAACTGTGCAGAGCGAGTGGTTTCTTAGCTTCCCAAAGAGCTGGAAGCAAGATGCTGTGGGGCCCAACTCGCCCTTTGGAAAGAAGCCTGCACGTTGTGCCTTTCAGCTCTAGGGCAATGTAGCACACCCAGAGCAGAAGTCCTACTTCAGCCAGATCAGGCCTGCAAAGAAACTGCGTTTCACAGGCCTTTGGAAGAGATGTTCCCGGTAGGCTGTAAGAGCACTGTGCAGAGCGAGTTGTTTCTTAGCTTCCCAAAGAGCTGGAAGCAAGATGCTGTGGGGCCCAACTGGCCCTTTGGAAAGAAGCCTGCACGTTGTGCCTTTCAGCTCTAAGGCAATGTAGCACACCCAGAGCAGAAGTCCTACTTCAGCCAGATCAGGCCTGCAAAGAAACTGCGTTTCAGAGGCCTTTGGAAGAGATGTTCCCATTAGGCTGTAAGACCACTGTGCAGAGCGAGTGGTTTCTTAGCTTCCCAAAGAGCTGGAAGCAAGATGCTGTGGGGCCCAACTCGCCCTTTGGAAAGAAGCCTGCACGTTGTGCCTTTCAGCTCTAGGGCAAAGTAGCACACCCAGAGCTGAAGTCCCACATCAGCCAGATCAGGCCTGCAAAGAAACTGCGTTTCACAGGCCTTTGGAAGAGATGTTCCCGGTAGGCTGTAAGAGCACTGTGCAGAGCGAGTGGTTTCTTAGCTTCCCAAAGAGCTGGAAGCAAGATGCTGTGGGGCCCAACTCGCCCTTTGAAAAGAAGCCTGCACGTTGTGCCTTTCAGCTCTAGGGCAAAGTAGCACACCCAGAGCAGAAGTCCTACTTCAGCCAGATCAGGCCTGCAAAGAAACTGCGTTTCACAGGCCTTTGGAAGAGATGTTCCCGGTAGGCTGTAAGAGCACTGTGCAGAGCGAGTGGTTTCTTAGCTTCCCAAAGAGCTGGAAGCAAGATGCTGTGGGGCCCAACTCGCCCTTTGGAAAGAAGCCTGCACGTTGTGCCTTTCAGCTCTAGGGCAAAGTAGCACACCAAGAGCAGAAGTCCTACTTCAGCCAGATCAGGCCTGCAAAGAAACTGCGTTTCACAGGCCTTTGGAAGAGATGTTCCCGGTAGGCTGTAAGAGCACTGTGCAGAGCGAGTTGTTTCTTAGCTTCCCAAAGAGCTGGAAGCAAGATGCTGTGGGGCCCAACTCGCCCTTTGAAAAGCAGCCTGCACGTTGTGCCTTTCAGCTCTAGGGCAAAGTAGCACACCAAGAGCTGAAGTCCTACTTCAGCCAGATCAGGCCTGCAAAGAAACTGTGTTTCACAGGCCTTTGGAAGAGATGTTCCCGGAAGGCTGTAAGAGCACTGTGCAGAGCGAGTGGTTTCTTAGCTTCCCAAAGAGCTGGAAGCAAGATGCTGTGGGGCCCAACTCGCCCTTTGGAAAGAAGCCTGCACGTTGTGCCTTTCAGCTCTAGGGCAAAGTAGCACACCCAGAGCAGAAGTCCTACTTCAGCCAGATCAGGCCTGCAAAGAAACTGCGTTTCACAGGCCTTTGGAAGAGATGTTCCCGGTAGGCTGTAAGAGCACTGTGCAGAGCGAGTGGTTTCTTAGCTTCCCAAAGAGCTGGAAGCAAGATGCTGTGGGGCCCAACTCGCCCTTTGGAAAGAAGCCTGCACGTTGTGCCTTTCAGCTCTAGGGCAAAGTAGCACACCCAGAGCAGAAGTCCTACTTCAGCCAGATCAGGCCTGCAAAGAAACTGCGTTTCACAGGCCTTTGGAAGAGATGTTCCCGGTAGGCTGTAAGAGCACTGTGCAGAGCGAGTGGTTTCTTAGCTTCCCAAAGAGCTGGAAGCAAGATGCTGTGGGGCCCAACTGGCCCTTTGGAAAGAAGCCTGCACGTTGTGCCTTTCAGCTCTAGGGCAAAGTAGCACACCCAGAGCTGAAGTCCTACTTCAGCCAGATCAGGCCTGAAAAGAAACTGCGTTTCACAGGCCTTGGAAGAGATGTTCCCGGTAGGCTGTAAGACCACTGTGCAGAGCGAGTGGTTTCTTAGCTTCCCAAAGAGCTGGAAGCAAGATGCTGTGGGGCCCAACTGGCCCTTTGGAAAGAAGCCTGCACGTTGTGCCTTTCAGCTCTAGGGCAAAGTAGCACACCCAGAGCAGAAGTCCTACTTCAGCCAGATCAGGCCTGCAAAGAAACTGCGTTTCACAGGCCTTTGGAAGAGATGTTCCCGGTAGGCTGTAAGAGCACTGTGCAGAGCGAGTGGTTTCTTAGCTTCCCAAAGAGCTGGAAGCAAGATGCTGTGGGGCCCAACTCGCCCTTTGGAAAGAAGCCTGCACGTTGTGCCTTTCAGCTCTAGGGCAAAGTAGCACACCCAGAGCAGAAGTCCTACTTCAGCCAGATCAGGCCTGCAAAGAAACTGCGTTTCACAGGCCTTTGGAAGAGATGTTCCCGGTAGGCTGTAAGAGCACTGTGCAGAGCCAGTTGTTTCTTAGCTTCCCAAAGAGCTGGAAGCAAGATGCTGTGGGGCCCAACTCGCCCTTTGAAAAGCAGCCTGCACGTTGTGCCTTTCAGCTCTAGGGCAAAGTAGCACACCAAGAGCTGAAGTCCTACTTCAGCCAGATCAGGCCTGCAAAGAAACTGTGTTTCACAGGCCTTTGGAAGAGATGTTCCCGGTAGGCTGTAAGAGCACTGTGCAGAGCGAGTGGTTTCTTAGCTTCCCAAAGAGCTGGAAGCAAGATGCTGTGGGGCCCAACTCGCCCTTTGGAAAGAAGCCTGCACGTTGTGCCTTTCAGCTCTAGGGCAAAGTAGCACACCCAGAGCAGAAGTCCTACTTCAGCCAGATCAGGCCTGCAAAGAAACTGCGTTTCACAGGCCTTTGGAAGAGATGTTCCCGGTAGGCTGTAAGAGCACTGTGCAGAGCGAGTGGTTTCTTAGCTTCCCAAAGAGCTGGAAGCAAGATGCTGTGGGGCCCAACTCGCCCTTTGGAAAGAAGCCTGCACGTTGTGCCTTTCAGCTCTAGGGCAAAGTAGCACACCCAGAGCAGAAGTCCTACTTCAGCCAGATCAGGCCTGCAAAGAAACTGCGTTTCACAGGCCTTTGGAAGAGATGTTCCCGGTAGGCTGTAAGAGCACTGTGCAGAGCGAGTTGTTTCTTAGCTTCCCAAAGAGCTGGAAGCAAGATGCTGTGGGGCCCAACTCGCCCTTTGGAAAGAAGCCTGCACGTTGTGCCTTTCAGCTCTAGGGCAAAGTAGCACACCCAGAGCAGAAGTCCTACTTCAGCCAGATCAGGCCTGCAAAGAAACTGCGTTTCACAGGCCTTTGGAAGAGATGTTCCCGGTAGGCTGTAAGAGCACTGTGCAGAGCGAGTGGTTTCTTAGCTTCCCAAAGAGCTGGAAGCAAGATGCTGTGGGGCCCAACTGGCCCTTTGGAAAGAAGCCTGCACGTTGTGCCTTTCAGCTCTAGGGCAAAGTAGCACACCCAGAGCAGAAGTCCTACTTCAGCCAGATCAGGCCTGAAAAGAAACTGCGTTTCACAGGCCTTGGAAGAGATGTTCCCGGTAGGCTGTAAGACCACTGTGCAGAGCGAGTGGTTTCTTAGCTTCCCAAAGAGCTGGAAGCAAGATGCTCTGGGGCCCAACTCGCCCTTTGGAAAGAAGCCTGCACGTTGTGCCTTTCAGCTCTAGAGCAAAGTAGTACACCCAGAGCAGAAGTCCTACTTCATCCGGATCAGGCCTGCAAAGAAACTGCGTTTGACAGGCCTTTGGAAGAGATGTTCCCGGTAGGCTGTAAGAGCACTGTGCAGAGCGAGTGGTTTCTTAGCTTCCCAAAGAGCTGGAAGCAAGATGCTGTGGGGCCCAACTCGCCCTTTGGAAATAAGCCTGCACGTTGTGCCTTTCAGCTCTAGGGCAAAGTAGCACACCCAGAGCAGAAGTCCTACTTCAGCCAGATCAGGCCTGCAAAGAAACTGCGTTTCACAGGACTTTGGAAGAGATGTTCCCGGTAGGCTGTAAGAGCACTGTGCAGAGCGAGTGGTTTCTTAGCTTCCCAAAGATCTGGAAGCAAGATGCTGTGGGGCCCAACTCGCCCTTTGGAAAGAAGCCTGCACGTTGTGCCTTTCAGCTCTAGGGCAAAGTAGCACACCCAGAGCAGAAGTCCTACTTCAGCCAGATCAGGCCTGCAAAGAAACTGCGTTTCACAGGCCTTTGGAAGAGATGTTCCCGGTAGGCTGTAAGAGCACTGTGCAGAGCGAGTGTTTTCTTAGCTTCCCAAAGAGCTGGAAGCAAGATGCTGTGGGGCCCAACTCGCCCTTAGGAAAGAAGCCTGCACGTTGTGCCGTTCAGCTCTAGGGCAAAGTAGAACACCCAGAGCAGAAGTCCTACTTCAGCCAGATCAGGCCTGCAAAGAAACTGCGTTTCACAGGCCTTTGGAAGAGATGTTCCCACTAGGCTGTAAGAGCACTGTGCAGAGCGAGTTGTTTCTTAGCTTCCCAAAGAGCTGGAAGCAAGATGCTGTGGGGCCCAACTCGCCCTTTGGAAAGAAGCCTGCACGTTGTGCCTTTCAGCTCTAGGGCAAAGCAGCACACCCAGAGCAGAAGTCCTACTTCAGCCAGATCAGGCCTGCAAAGAAACTGCGTTTCACAGGCCTTTGGAAGAGATGTTCCCACTAGGCTGTAAGAGCACTGTGCAGAGCGAGTTGTTTCTTAGCTTCCCAAAGAGCTGGAAGCAAGATGGTGTGGGGCCCAACTCGCCCTTTGGAAAGAAGCCTGCACGTTGTGCCTTTCAGCTCTAGGGCAAAGTAGCACACCCAGAGCAGAAGTCCTACTTCAGCCAGGTCAGGCCTGCAAAGAAACTGCGTTTCCCAGGCCTTTGGAAGAGATGTTCCCGGTAGGCTGTAAGAGCACTGTGCAGAGCGAGTGGTTTCTTAGCTTCCCAAAGAGCTGGAAGCAAGATGCTGTGGGGCCCAACTCGCCCTTTGGAAAGAAGCCTGCACGTTGTGCCTTTCAGCTCTAGGGCAATGTAGCACACCCAGAGCAGAAGTCCTACTTCAGCCAGATCAGGCCTGCAAAGAAACTGCGTTTCACAGGCCTTTGGAAGAGATGTTCCCGGTAGGCTGTAAGAGCACTGTGCAGAGCGAGTTGTTTCTTAGCTTCCCAAAGAGCTGGAAGCAAGATGCTGTGGGGCCCAACTCGCCCTTTGGAAAGAAGCCTGAACGTTGTGCCTTTCAGCTCTAGGGCAAAGTAGCACACCCAGAGCAGAAGTCCTACTTCAGCCAGATCAGGCCTGCAAAGAAACTGCGTTTCACAGGCCTTTGGAAGAGATCTTCCCGGTAGGCTGTAAGAGCACTGTGCAGAGCGAGTGGTTTCTTAGCTTCCCAAAGAGCTGGAAGCAAGATGCTGTGGGGCCCAACTGGCCCTTTGGAAAGAAGCCTGCACGTTGTGCCTTTCAGCTCTAAGGCAATGTAGCACACCCAGAGCAGAAGTCCTACTTCAGCCAGATCAGGCCTGCAAAGAAACTGCGTTTCACAGGCCTTTGGAAGAGATGTTCCCACTAGGCTGTAAGAGCACTGTGCAGAGCGAGTTGTTTCTTAGCTTCCCAAAGAGCTGGAAGCAAGATGCTGTGGGGCCCAACTCGCCCTTTGGAAAGAAGCCTGCACGTTGTGCCTTTCAGCTCTAGGGCAAAGTAGCACACCCAGAGCAGAAGTCCTACTTCAGCCTGATCAGGCCTGCAAAGAAACTGCGTTTCACAGGCCTTTGGAAGATATGTTCCCGGTAGGCTGTAAGAGCACTGTGCAGAGCGAGTGGTTTCTTAGCTTCCCAAAGAGCTGGAAGCAAGATGCTGTGGGGCCCAACTCGCCCTTTGGAAAGAAGCCTGCACGTTGTGCCTTTCAGCTCTAGGGCAAAGTAGCACACCCAGAGCAGAAGTCCTACTTCAGCCAGATCAGGCCTGCAAAGAAACTGCTTTTCACAGGCCTTTGGAAGAGATGTTCCCACTAGGCTGTAAGAGCACTGTGCAGAGCGAGTTGTTTCTTAGCTTCCCAAAGAGCTGTAAGCAAGATGGTGTGGGGCCCAACTCGCCCTTTGGAAAGAAGCCTGCACGTTGTGCCTTTCAGCTCTAGGGCAAAGTAGCACACCCAGAGCAGAAGTCCTACTTCAGCCAGGTCAGGCCTGCAAAGAAACTGCGTTTCCCAGGCCTTTGGAAGAGATGTTCCCGGTAGGCTGTAAGAGCACTGTGCAGAGCGAGTGGTTTCTTAGCTTCCCAAAGAGCTGGAAGCAAGATGCTGTGGGGCCCAACTCGCCCTTTGGAAAGAAGCCTGCACGTTGTGCCTTTCAGCTCTAGGGAAATGTAGCACACCCAGAGCAGAAGTCCTACTTCAGCCAGATCAGGCCTGCAAAGAAACTGCGTTTCACAGGCCTTTGGAAGAGATGTTCCCTGTAGGCTGTAAGAGCACTGTGCAGAGCGAGTGGATTCTTAGCTTCCCAAAGAGCTGGAAGCAAGATGGTGTGGGGCCCAACTCGCCCTTTGGAAAGAAGCCTGCACGTTGTGCCTTTCAGCTCTAGGGCAAAGTAGCACACCCAGAGCAGAAGTCCTACTTCAGCCAGATCAGGCCTGCAAAGAAACTGCGTTTCACAGGCCTTTGGAAGAGATGTTCCCGGTAGGCTGTAAGAGCACTGTGCAGAGTGAGTTGTTTCTTAGCTTCCCAAAGAGCTGGAAGCAAGATGGTGTGGGGCCCAACTCGCCCTTTGGAAAGAAGCCTGCACGTTGTGCCTTTCAGCTCTAGGGCAATGTAGCACAACCAGAACAGAAGTCCTACTTCAGCCAGATCAGGCCTGCAAAGAAACTGCATTTCACAAGCCTTTGGAAGAGATGTTCCCGGTAGGCTGTAAGAGCACTGTGCAGAGCGAGTGGTTTCTTAGCTTCCCAAAGAGCTGGAAGCAAGATGCTGTGGGGCCCAACTGGCCCTTTGGAAAGAAGCCTGCACGTTGTGCCTTTCAGCTCTAGGGCAAAGTAGCACACCCAGAGCTGAAGTCCTACTTCAGCCAGATCAGGCCTGAAAAGAAACTGCGTTTCACAGGCCTTGGAAGAGATGTTCCCGGTAGGCTGTAAGACCACTGTGCAGAGCGAGTGGTTTCTTAGCTTCCCAAAGAGCTGGAAGCAAGATGCTGTGGGGCCCAACTGGCCCTTTGGAAAGAAGCCTGCACGTTGTGCCTTTCAGCTCTAGGGCAAAGTAGCACACCCAGAGCAGAAGTCCTACTTCAGCCAGATCAGGCCTGCAAAGAAACTGCGTTTCACAGGCCTTTGGAAGAGATGTTCCCGGTAGGCTGTAAGAGCACTGTGCAGAGCGAGTGGTTTCTTAGCTTCCCAAAGAGCTGGAAGCAAGATGCTGTGGGGCCCAACTCGCCCTTTGGAAAGAAGCCTGCACGTTGTGCCTTTCAGCTCTAGGGCAAAGTAGCACACCCAGAGCAGAAGTCCTACTTCAGCCAGATCAGGCCTGCAAAGAAACTGCGTTTCACAGGCCTTTGGAAGAGATGTTCCCGGTAGGCTGTAAGAGCACTGTGCAGAGCCAGTTGTTTCTTAGCTTCCCAAAGAGCTGGAAGCAAGATGCTGTGGGGCCCAACTCGCCCTTTGAAAAGCAGCCTGCACGTTGTGCCTTTCAGCTCTAGGGCAAAGTAGCACACCAAGAGCTGAAGTCCTACTTCAGCCAGATCAGGCCTGCAAAGAAACTGTGTTTCACAGGCCTTTGGAAGAGATGTTCCCGGTAGGCTGTAAGAGCACTGTGCAGAGCGAGTGGTTTCTTAGCTTCCCAAAGAGCTGGAAGCAAGATGCTGTGGGGCCCAACTCGCCCTTTGGAAAGAAGCCTGCACGTTGTGCCTTTCAGCTCTAGGGCAAAGTAGCACACCCAGAGCAGAAGTCCTACTTCAGCCAGATCAGGCCTGCAAAGAAACTGCGTTTCACAGGCCTTTGGAAGAGATGTTCCCGGTAGGCTGTAAGAGCACTGTGCAGAGCGAGTGGTTTCTTAGCTTCCCAAAGAGCTGGAAGCAAGATGCTGTGGGGCCCAACTCGCCCTTTGGAAAGAAGCCTGCACGTTGTGCCTTTCAGCTCTAGGGCAAAGTAGCACACCCAGAGCAGAAGTCCTACTTCAGCCAGATCAGGCCTGCAAAGAAACTGCGTTTCACAGGCCTTTGGAAGAGATGTTCCCGGTAGGCTGTAAGAGCACTGTGCAGAGCGAGTTGTTTCTTAGCTTCCCAAAGAGCTGGAAGCAAGATGCTGTGGGGCCCAACTCGCCCTTTGGAAAGAAGCCTGCACGTTGTGCCTTTCAGCTCTAGGGCAAAGTAGCACACCCAGAGCAGAAGTCCTACTTCAGCCAGATCAGGCCTGCAAAGAAACTGCGTTTCACAGGCCTTTGGAAGAGATGTTCCCGGTAGGCTGTAAGAGCACTGTGCAGAGCGAGTGGTTTCTTAGCTTCCCAAAGAGCTGGAAGCAAGATGCTGTGGGGCCCAACTGGCCCTTTGGAAAGAAGCCTGCACGTTGTGCCTTTCAGCTCTAGGGCAAAGTAGCACACCCAGAGCTGAAGTCCTACTTCAGCCAGATCAGGCCTGAAAAGAAACTGCGTTTCACAGGCCTTGGAAGAGATGTTCCCGGTAGGCTGTAAGACCACTGTGCAGAGCGAGTGGTTTCTTAGCTTCCCAAAGAGCTGGAAGCAAGATGCTCTGGGGCCCAACTCGCCCTTTGGAAAGAAGCCTGCACGTTGTGCCTTTCAGCTCTAGAGCAAAGTAGTACACCCAGAGCAGAAGTCCTACTTCATCCGGATCAGGCCTGCAAAGAAACTGCGTTTGACAGGCCTTTGGAAGAGATGTTCCCGGTAGGCTGTAAGAGCACTGTGCAGAGCGAGTGGTTTCTTAGCTTCCCAAAGAGCTGGAAGCAAGATGCTGTGGGGCCCAACTCGCCCTTTGGAAATAAGCCTGCACGTTGTGCCTTTCAGCTCTAGGGCAAAGTAGCACACCCAGAGCAGAAGTCCTACTTCAGCCAGATCAGGCCTGCAAAGAAACTGCGTTTCACAGGACTTTGGAAGAGATGTTCCCGGTAGGCTGTAAGAGCACTGTGCAGAGCGAGTGGTTTCTTAGCTTCCCAAAGATCTGGAAGCAAGATGCTGTGGGGCCCAACTCGCCCTTTGGAAAGAAGCCTGCACGTTGTGCCTTTCAGCTCTAGGGCAAAGTAGCACACCCAGAGCAGAAGTCCTACTTCAGCCAGATCAGGCCTGCAAAGAAACTGCGTTTCACAGGCCTTTGGAAGAGATGTTCCCGGTAGGCTGTAAGAGCACTGTGCAGAGCGAGTGTTTTCTTAGCTTCCCAAAGAGCTGGAAGCAAGATGCTGTGGGGCCCAACTCGCCCTTAGGAAAGAAGCCTGCACGTTGTGCCGTTCAGCTCTAGGGCAAAGTAGAACACGCAGAGCAGAAGTCCTACTTCAGCCAGATCAGGCCTGCAAAGAAACTGCGTTTCACAGGCCTTTGGAAGAGATGTTCCCACTAGGCTGTAAGAGCACTGTGCAGAGCGAGTTGTTTCTTAGCTTCCCAAAGAGCTGGAAGCAAGATGCTGTGGGGCCCAACTCGCCCTTTGGAAAGAAGCCTGCACGTTGTGCCTTTCAGCTCTAGGGCAAAGCAGCACACCCAGAGCAGAAGTCCTACTTCAGCCAGATCAGGCCTGCAAAGAAACTGCGTTTCACAGGCCTTTGGAAGAGATGTTCCCACTAGGCTGTAAGAGCACTGTGCAGAGCGAGTTGTTTCTTAGCTTCCCAAAGAGCTGGAAGCAAGATGGTGTGGGGCCCAACTCGCCCTTTGGAAAGAAGCCTGCACGTTGTGCCTTTCAGCTCTAGGGCAAAGTAGCACACCCAGAGCAGAAGTCCTACTTCAGCCAGGTCAGGCCTGCAAAGAAACTGCGTTTCCCAGGCCTTTGGAAGAGATGTTCCCGGTAGGCTGTAAGAGCACTGTGCAGAGCGAGTGGTTTCTTAGCTTCCCAAAGAGCTGGAAGCAAGATGCTGTGGGGCCCAACTCGCCCTTTGGAAAGAAGCCTGCACGTTGTGCCTTTCAGCTCTAGGGCAATGTAGCACACCCAGAGCAGAAGTCCTACTTCAGCCAGATCAGGCCTGCAAAGAAACTGCGTTTCACAGGCCTTTGGAAGAGATGTTCCCGGTAGGCTGTAAGAGCACTGTGCAGAGCGAGTTGTTTCTTAGCTTCCCAAAGAGCTGGAAGCAAGATGCTGTGGGGCCCAACTCGCCCTTTGGAAAGAAGCCTGAACGTTGTGCCTTTCAGCTCTAGGGCAAAGTAGCACACCCAGAGCAGAAGTCCTACTTCAGCCAGATCAGGCCTGCAAAGAAACTGCGTTTCACAGGCCTTTGGAAGAGATGTTCCCGGTAGGCTGTAAGAGCACTGTGCAGAGCGAGTTGTTTCTTAGCTTCCCAAAGAGCTGGAAGCAAGATGCTGTGGGGCCCAACTGGCCCTTTGGAAAGAAGCCTGCACGTTGTGCCTTTCAGCTCTAAGGCAATGTAGCACACCCAGAGCAGAAGTCCTACTTCAGCCAGATCAGGCCTGCAAAGAAACTGCGTTTCACAGGCCTTTGGAAGAGATGTTCCCACTAGGCTGTAAGAGCACTGTGCAGAGCGAGTTGTTTCTTAGCTTCCCAAAGAGCTGGAAGCAAGATGCTGTGGGGCCCAACTCGCCCTTTGGAAAGAAGCCTGCACGTTGTGCCTTTCAGCTCTAGG
This sequence comes from Equus caballus, assembly GCF_041296265.1. Taxonomy (NCBI): domain Eukaryota; kingdom Metazoa; phylum Chordata; class Mammalia; order Perissodactyla; family Equidae; genus Equus; species Equus caballus. The sequence goes on from NC_091695.1 coordinate 22,881,692, forward strand.
GCAAAGTAGCACACCCAGAGCAGAAGTCCTACTTCAGCCTGATCAGGCCTGCAAAGAAACTGCGTTTCACAGGCCTTTGGAAGATATGTTCCCGGTAGGCTGTAAGAGCACTGTGCAGAGCGAGTGGTTTCTTAGCTTCCCAAAGAGCTGGAAGCAAGATGCTGTGGGGCCCAACTCGCCCTTTGGAAAGAAGCCTGCACGTTGTGCCTTTCAGATCTAGGGCAAAGTAGCACACCCAGAGCAGAAGTCCTACTTCAGCCAGATCAGGCCTGCAAAGAAACTGCTTTTCACAGGCCTTTGGAAGAGATGTTCCCACTAGGCTGTAAGAGCACTGTGCAGAGCGAGTTGTTTCTTAGCTTCCCAAAGAGCTGTAAGCAAGATGGTGTGGGGCCCAACTCGCCCTTTGGAAAGAAGCCTGCACGTTGTGCCTTTCAGCTCTAGGGCAAAGTAGCACACCCAGAGCAGAAGTCCTACTTCAGCCAGGTCAGGCCTGCAAAGAAACTGCGTTTCCCAGGCCTTTGGAAGAGATGTTCCCGGTAGGCTGTAAGAGCACTGTGCAGAGCGAGTGGTTTCTTAGCTTCCCAAAGAGCTGGAAGCAAGATGCTGTGGGGCCCAACTCGCCCTTTGGAAAGAAGCCTGCACGTTGTGCCTTTCAGCTCTAGGGAAATGTAGCACACCCAGAGCAGAAGTCCTACTTCAGCCAGATCAGGCCTGCAAAGAAACTGCGTTTCACAGGCCTTTGGAAGAGATGTTCCCGGTAGGCTGTAAGAGCACTGTGCAGAGCGAGTGGATTCTTAGCTTCCCAAAGAGCTGGAAGCAAGATGGTGTGGGGCCCAACTCGCCCTTTGGAAAGAAGCCTGCACGTTGTGCCTTTCAGCTCTAGGGCAAAGTAGCACACCCAGAGCAGAAGTCCTACTTCAGCCAGATCAGGCCTGCAAAGAAACTGCGTTTCACAGGCCTTTGGAAGAGATGTTCCCGGTAGGCTGTAAGAGCACTGTGCAGAGCGAGTTGTTTCTTAGCTTCCCAAAGAGCTGGAAGCAAGATGGTGTGGGGCCCAACTCGCCCTTTGGAAAGAAGCCTGCACGTTGTGCCTTTCAGCTCTAGGGCAATGTAGCACAACCAGAACAGAAGTCCTACTTCAGCCAGATCAGGCCTGCAAAGAAACTGCGTTTCACAGGCCTTTGGAAGAGATTTTCCCGGTAGGCTGTAAGAGCACTGTGCAGAGCGAGTTGTTTCCTAGCTTCCCAAAGAGCTGGAAGCAAGATGCTGTGGGGCCCAACTGGCCCTTTGGAAAGAAGCCTGCACGTTGTGCCTTTCAGCTCTAGGGCAATGTAGCACACCCAGAGCAGAAGTCCTACTTCAGCCAGATCAGGCCTGCAAAGAAACTGCGTTTCACAGGCCTTTGGAAGTGATGTTCCCGGTAGGCTGTATGAGCACTGTGCAGAGCGAGTTGTTTCTTAGCTTCCCAAAGAGCTGGAAGCAAGATGCTGTGGGGCCCAACTCGCCCTTTGGAAAGAAGCCTTCACATTGTGCCTTTCAGCTCTAGGGCAAAGTAGCACACCCAGAGCAGAAGTCCTACTTCAGCCAGATCAGGCCTGCAAAGAAACTGTGTTTCACAGGCCTTTGGAAGAGATGTTCCCGGTAGGCTGTAAGAGCACTGTGCAGAGCGAGTTGTTTCTTAGCTTCCCAAAGAGCTGGAAGCAAGATGCTGTGGGGCCCAACTCGCCCTTTGGAAAGAAGCCTGCACGTTGTGCCTTTCAGCTCTAGGGCAAAGTAGCTCACCCAGAGCAGAAGTCCTACTTCAGCCAGATCAGGCCTGCAAAGAAACTGCGTTTGACAGGCCTTTGGAAGAGATGTTCCCGGTAGGCTGTAAGAGCACTGTGCAGAGCGAGTGGTTTCTTAGCTTCCCAAAGAGCTGGAAGCAAGATGCTGTGGGGCCCAACTCGCCCTTTGGAAAGAAGCCTGCACGTTGTGCCTTTCAGCTCTAGGGCAAAGTAGCACACCCAGAGCAGAAGTCCTACTTCAGCCAGATCAGGCCTGCAAAGAAACTGCGTTTCACAGGCCTTTGGAAGAGATGTTCCCACTAGGCTGTAAGAGCACTGTGCAGAGCGAGTTGTTTCTTAGCTTCCCAAAGAGCTGGAAGCAAGATGCTGTGGGGCCCAACTCGCCCTTTGGAAAGAAGCCTGCACGTTGTGCCTTTCAGCTCTAGGGCAAGGTACCACACCCAGAGCAGAAGTCCTACTTCAGCCAGATCAGGCCTGCAAAGAAACTGCGTTTGACAGGCCTTTGGAAGAGGTGTTCCCGGTAGGCTGTAAGAGCACTGTGCAGAGCGAGTGGTTTCTTAGCTTCCCAAAGAGCTGGAAGCAAGATGCTGTGGGGCCCAACTCGCCCTTTGGAAAGAAGACTGCACGTTGTGCCTTTCAGCTCTAGGGCAATGTAGCCCACCCAGAGCAGAAGTCCTACTTCAGCCAGATCAGGCCTGCAAAGAAACTGCGTTTCACAGGCCTTTGGAAGAGATGTTCCCACTAGGCTGTAAGAGCACTGTGCAGAGCGAGTTGTTTCTTAGCTTCCCAAAGAGCTGGAAGCAAGATGCTGTGGGGCCCAACTCGCCCTTTGGAAAGAAGCCTGCACGCTGTGCCTTTCAGCTCTAGGGCAAAGTAGCACACCCAGAGCAGAAGTCCTACTTCAGCCAGATCAGGCCTGCAAAGAAACTGCGTTTCACAGGCCTTTGGAAGAGATGTTCCCGGTAGGCTGTAGGAGCACTGTGCAGAGCGAGTTGTTTCTTAGCTTCCCAAAGAGCTGGAAGCAAGATGCTGTGGGGCCCAACTCGCCCTTTTGAAAGAAGCCTGCACGTTGTGCCTTTCAGCTCTAGGGCAAAGTAGCACACCCAGAGCAGAAGTCCTACTTCAGCCAGATCAGGCCTGCAAAGAAACTGTGTTTCACAGGCCTTTGGAAGAGATGTTCACGGTAGGCTGTAAGAGCACTGTGCAGAGCGAGTTGTTTCTTAGCTTCCCAAAGAGCTGGAAGCAAGATGCTGTGGGGCCCAACTCGCCCTTTGGAAAGAAGCCTGCACGTTGTGCCTTTCAGCTCTAGGGCAAAGTAGCTCACCCAGAGCAGAAGTCCTACTTCAGCCAGATCAGGCCTGCAAAGAAACTGCGTTTGACAGGCCTTTGGAAGAGATGTTCCCGGTAGGCTGTAAGAGCACTGTGCAGAGCGAGTGGTTTCTTAGCTTCCCAAAGAGCTGGAAGCAAGATGCTGTGGGGCCCAACTCGCCCTTTGGAAAGAAGCCTGCACGTTGTGCCTTTCAGCTCTAGGGCAAAGTAGCACACCCAGAGCAGAAGTCCTACTTCAGCCAGATCAGGCCTGCAAAGAAACTGCGTTTCACAGGCCTTTGGAAGAGATGTTCCCACTAGGCTGTAAGAGCACTGTGCAGAGCGAGTTGTTTCTTAGCTTCCCAAAGAGCTGGAAGCAAGATGCTGTGGGGCCCAACTCGCCCTTTGGAAAGAAGCCTGCACGTTGTGCCTTTCAGCTCTAGGGCAAGGTACCACACCCAGAGCAGAAGTCCTACTTCAGCCAGATCAGGCCTGCAAAGAAACTGCGTTTGACAGGCCTTTGGAAGAGGTGTTCCCGGTAGGCTGTAAGAGCACTGTGCAGAGCGAGTGGTTTCTTAGCTTCCCAAAGAGCTGGAAGCAAGATGCTGTGGGGCCCAACTCGCCCTTTGGAAAGAAGCCTGCACGTTGTGCCTTTCAGCTCTAGGGCAATGTAGCACACCCAGAGCAGAAGTCCTACTTCAGCCAGATCAGGCCTGCAAAGAAACTGCGTTTCACAGGCCTTTGGAAGAGATGTTCCCGGTAGGCTGTAAGAGCACTGTGCAGAGCGAGTTGTTTCTTAGCTTCCCAAAGAGCTGGAAGCAAGATGCTGTGGGGCCCAACTCGCCCTTTGGAAAGAAGCCTGCACTCTGTGCCTTTCAGCTCTAGGGCAAAGTAGCACACCCAGAGCAGAAGTCCTACTTCAGCCAGATCAGGCCTGCAAAGAAACTGCGTTTCACAGGCCTTTGGAAGAGATGTTCCCGGTAGGCTGTAGGAGCACTGTGCAGAGCGAGTTGTTTCTTAGCTTCCCAAAGAGCTGGAAGCAAGATGCTGTGGGGCCCAACTCGCCCTTTGGAAAGAAGCCTGCACGTTGTGCCTTTCAGCTCTAGGGCAAAGTAGCACACCCAGAGCAGAAGTCCTACTTCAGCCAGATCAGGCCTGCAAAGAAACTGTGTTTCACAGGCCTTTGGAAGAGATGTTCCCGGTAGGCTGTAAGAGCACTGTGCAGAGCGAGTTGTTTCTTAGCTTCCCAAAGAGCTGGAAGCAAGATGCTGTGGGGCCCAACTCGCCCTTTGGAAAGAAGCCTGCACGTTGTGCCTTTCAGCTCTAGGGCAAAGTAGCACACCCAGAGCAGAAGTCCTACTTCAGCCAGATCAGGCCTGCAGAGAAACTGCGTTTGACAGGCCTTTGGAAGAGATGTTCCCGGTAGGCTGTAAGAGCACTGTGCAGAGCGAGTGGTTTCTTAGCTTCCCAAAGAGCTGGAAGCAAGATGCTGTGGGGCCCAACTCGCCCTTTGGAAAGAAGCCTGCACGTTGTGCCTTTCAGCTCTAGGGCAAAGTAGCACACCCAGAGCAGAAGTCCTACTTCAGCCAGATCAGGCCTGCAAAGAAACTGCGTTTCACAGGCCTTTGGAAGAGATGTTCCCACTAGGCTGTAAGAGCACTGTGCAGAGCGAGTTGTTTCTTAGCTTCCCAAAGAGCTGGAAGCAAGATGGTGTGGGGCCCAACTCGCCCTTTGGAAAGAAGCCTGCACGTTGTGCCTTTCAGCTCTAGGGCAAGGTAGCACACCCAGAGCAGAAGTCCTACTTCAGCCAGATCAGGCCTGCAAAGAAACTGCGTTTGACAGGCCTTTGGAAGAGATGTTCCCGGTAGGCTGTAAGAGCACTGTGCAGAGCGAGTGGTTTCTTAGCTTCCCAAAGAGCTGGAAGCAAGATGCTGTGGGGCCCAACTCGCCCTTTGGGAAGAAGCCTGCACGTTGTGCCTTTCAGCTCTAGGGCAAAGTAGCACACCCAGAGCAGAAGTCCTACTTCAGCCAGATCAGGCCTGCAAAGAAACTGCGTTTCACAGGCCTTTGGAAGAGATGTTCCCACTAGGCTGTAAGAGCACTGTGCAGAGCGAGTTGTTTCTTAGCTTCCCAAAGAGCTGGAAGCAAGATGCTGTGGGGCCCAACTCGCCCTTTGGAAAGAAGCCTGCACGTTGTGCCTTTCAGCTCTAGGGCAAGGTACCACACCCAGAGCAGAAGTCCTACTTCAGCCAGATCAGGCCTGCAAAGAAACTGCGTTTGACAGGCCTTTGGAAGAGATGTTCCCGGTAGGCTGTAAGAGCACTGTGCAGAGCGAGTGGTTTCTTAGCTTCCCAAAGAGCTGGAAGCAAGATGCTGTGGGGCCCAACTCGCCCTTTGGAAAGAAGACTGCACGTTGTGCCTTTCAGCTCTAGGGCAATGTAGCACACCCAGAGCAGAAGTCCTACTTCAGCCAGATCAGGCCTGCAAAGAAACTGCGTTTCACAGGCCTTTGGAAGAGATGTTCCCGGTAGGCTCTAAGAGCACTGTGCAGAGCGAGTTGTTTCTTAGCTTCCCAAAGAGCTGGGAGCAAGATGCTGTGGGGCCCAACTCGCCCTTTGGAAAGAAGCCTGTACGCTGTGCCTTTCAGCTCTAGGGCAAAGTAGCACACCCAGAGCAGAAGTCCTACTTCAGCCAGATCAGGCCTGCAAAGAAACTGCGTTTGACAGGCCTTTGGAAGAGATGTTCCCGGTAGGCTGTAGGAGCACTGTGCAGAGCGAGTTGTTTCTTAGCTTCCCAAAGAGCTGGAAGCAAGATGCTGTGGGGCCCAACTGGCCCTTTGGAAAGAAGCCTGCACGTTGTGCCTTTCAGCTCTAAGGCAATGTAGCTCACCCAGAGGAGAAGTCCTACTTCAGCCAGATCAGGCCTGCCAAGAAACTGCGTTTCAGAGGCCTTTGGAAGAGATGTTCCCACTAGGCTGTAAGAGCACTGTGCAGAGCGAGTGGTTTCTTAGCTTCCCAAAGAGCTGGAAGCAAGATGCTGTGGGGCCCAACTCGCCCTTTGGAAAGAAGCCTGCACGTTGTGCCTTTCAGCTCTAGGGTAAAGTAGCACACCCAGAGCAGAAGTCCTACTTCAGCCAGATCAGGCCTGCAAAGAAACTGCGTTTCACAGGCCTTTGGAAGAGATGTTCCCACTAGGCTGTAAGAGCACTGTGCAGAGCGAGTTGTTTCTTAGCTTCCCAAAGAGCTGGAAGCAAGATGCTGTGGGGCCCAACTCGCCCTTTGGAATGAAGCCTGCACGTTGTGCCTTTCAGCTCTAGGGCAAAGTAGCACACCCAGAGCAGAAGTCCTACTTCAGCCAGATCAGGCCTGCAAAGAAACTGCGTTTCACAGGCCTTTGTAAGAGATGTTCCCGGTAGGCTGTAAGAGCACTGTGCAGAGCGAGTGGTTTCTTAGCTTCGCAAAGAGCTGGAAGCAAGATGCTGTGGGGCCCAACTCGCCCTTTGGAAAGAAGCCTGCACGTTGTGCCTTTCAGCTCTAGGGCAAAGTAGCACACCCAGAGCAGAAGTCATACTTGAGCCAGATCAGGCCTGCCAAGAAACTGCGTTTCACAGGCCTTTGGAAGAGATGTTCCCGGTAGGCTGTAAGAGCACTGTGCAGAGCGAGTGGTTTCTTAGCTTCCCAAAGAGCTGGAAGCAAGATGCTGTGGGGCCCAACTCGGCCTTTGGAAAGAAGCCTGCACGCTGTGCCTTTCAGCTCTAGGGCAAAGTAGCACACCCAGAGCAGAAGTCCTACTTCAGCCAGATCAGGCCTGCAAAGAAACTGCGTTTGACAGGCCTTTGGAAGAGATGTTCCCGGTAGGCTGTAGGAGCACTGTGCAGAGCGAGTTGTTTCTTAGCTTCCCAAAGAGCTGGAAGCAAGATGCTGTGGGGCCCAACTGGCCCTTTGGAAAGAAGCCTGCACGTTGTGCCTTTCAGCTCTAAGGCAATGTAGCACACCCAGAGCAGAAGTCCTACTTCAGCCAGATCAGGCCTGCAAAGAAACTGCGTTTCAGAGGCCTTTGGAAGAGATGTTCCCACTAGGCTGTAAGAGCACTGTGCAGAGCGAGTTGTTTCTTAGCTTCCCAAAGAGCTGGAAGCAAGATGCTGTGGGGCCCAACTCGCCCTTTGGAAAGAAGCCTGCACGTTGTGCCTTTCAGCTCTAGGGCAAAGTAGCACACCCAGAGCAGAAGTCCTACTTCAGCCAGATCAGGCCTGCAAAGAAACTGCGTTTCACAGGCCTTTGGAAGAGATGTTCCCACTAGGCTGTAAGAGCACTGTGCAGAGCGAGTTGTTTCTTAGCTTCCCAAAGAGCTGGAAGCAAGATGCTGTGGGGCCCAACTCGCCCTTTGGAATGAAGCCTGCACGTTGTGCCTTTCAGCTCTAGGGCAAAGTAGCACACCCAGAGCAGAAGTCCTACTTCAGCCAGATCAGGCCTGCAAAGAAACTGCGTTTCACAGGCCTTTGTAAGAGATGTTCCCGGTAGGCTGTAAGAGCACTGTGCAGAGCGAGTGGTTTCTTAGCTTCCCAAAGAGCTGGAAGCAAGATGCTGTGGGGCCCAACTCGCCCTTTGGAAAGAAGCCTGCACGTTGTGCCTTTCAGCTCTAGGGCAAAGTAGCACACCCAGAGCAGAAGTCATACTTGAGCCAGATCAGGCCTGCCAAGAAACTGCGTTTCACAGGCCTTTGGAAGAGATGTTCCCGGTAGGCTGTAAGAGCACTGTGCAGAGCGAGTGGTTTCTTAGCTTCCCAAAGAGCTGGAAGCAAGATGGTGTGGGGCCCAACTCGCCCTTTGGAAAGAAGCCTGCACGTTGTGCCTTTCAGCTCTAGGGCAAGGTAGCACACCCAGAGCAGAAGTCCTACTTCAGCCAGATCAGGCCTGCAAAGAAACTGCGTTTGACAGGCCTTTGGAAGAGATGTTCCCGGTAGGCTGTAAGAGCACTGTGCAGAGCGAGTGGTTTCTTAGCTTCCCAAAGAGCTGGAAGCAAGATGCTGTGGGGCCCAACTCGCCCTTTGGAAAGAAGACTGCACGTTGTGCCTTTCAGCTCTAGGGCAATGTAGCCCACCCAGAGCAGAAGTCCTACTTCAGCCAGATCAGGCCTGCAAAGAAACTGCGTTTCACAGGCCTTTGGAAGAGATGTTCCCGGTAGGCTGTAAGAGCACTGTGCAGAGCGAGTTGTTTCTTAGCTTCCCAAAGAGCTGGAAGCAAGATGCTGTGGGGCCCAACTCGCCCTTTGGAAAGAAGCCTGCACGCTGTGCCTTTCAGCTCTAGGGCAAAGTAGCACACCCAGAGCAGAAGTCCTACTTCAGCCAGATCAGGCCTGCAAAGAAACTGCGTTTGACAGGCCTTTGGAAGAGATGTTCCCGGTAGGCTGTAGGAGCACTGTGCAGAGCGAGTTGTTTCTTAGCTTCCCAAAGAGCTGGAAGCAAGATGCTGTGGGGCCCAACTGGCCCTTTGGAAAGAAGCCTGCACGTTGTGCCTTTCAGCTCTAAGGCAATGTAGCACACCCAGAGCAGAAGTCCTACTTCAGCCAGATCAGGCCTGCAAAGAAACTGCGTTTCAGAGGCCTTTGGAAGAGATGTTCCCACTAGGCTGTAAGAGCACTGTGCAGAGCGAGTGGTTTCTTAGCTTCCCAAAGAGCTGGAAGCAAGATGCTGTGGGGCCGAACTCGCCCTTTGGAAAGAAGCCGGCACGTTGTGCCTTTCAGCTCTAGGGCAAAGTAGCACACCCAGAGCAGAAGTCCTACTTCAGCCAGATCAGGCCTGCAAAGAAACTGCGTTTCACAGGCCTTTGGAAGAGATGTTCCCACTAGGCTGTAAGAGCACTGTGCAGAGCGAGTTGTTTCTTAGCTTCCCAAAGAGCTGGAAGCAAGATGCTGTGGGGCCCAACTCGCCCTTTGGAATGAAGCCTGCACGTTGTGCCTTTCAGCTCTAGGGCAAAGTAGCACACCCAGAGCAGAAGTCCTACTTCAGCCAGATCAGGCCTGCAAAGAAACTGCGTTTCACAGGCCTTTGTAAGAGATGTTCCCGGTAGGCTGTAAGAGCACTGTGCAGAGTGAGTGGTTTCTTAGCTTCCCAAAGAGCTGGCAGCAAGATGCTGTGGGGCCCAACTCGCCCTTTGGAAAGAAGCCTGCACGTTGTGCCTTTCAGCTCTAGGGCAAAGTAGCACACCCAGAGCAGAAGTCATACTTGAGCCAGATCAGGCCTGCCAACAAACTGCGTTTCACAGGCCTTTGGAAGAGATGTTCCCGGTAGGCTGTAAGAGCACTGTGCAGAGCGAGTGGTTTCTTAGCTTCCCAAAGAGCTGGAAGCAAGATGCTGTGGGGCCCAACTCGCCCTTTGGAAAGAAGCCTGCACGTTGTGCCTTTCAGCTCTAAGGCAAAGTAGCACACCCAGAGCAGAAGTCCTACTTCAGCCAGATCAGGCCTGCAAAGAAACTGCGTTTCCCAGGCCTTTGGAAGAGATGTTCCCGGTAGGCTGTAAGAGCACTGTGCAGAGCGAGTGGTTTCTTAGCTTCCCAAAGAGCTGGAAGCAAGATGCTGTGGGGCCCAACTCGCCCTTTGGAAAGAAGCCTGCACGTTGTGCCTTTCAGCTCTAGGGCAAAGTAGCACACCCAGAGCAGAAGTCCTACTTCAGCCAGATCAGGCCTGCAAAGAAACTGCGTTTCCCAGGCCTTTGGAAGATATGTTCCCGGTAGGCTGTAAGAGCACAGTCCAGAGCGAGTGGTTTCTTAGCTTCCCAAAGAGCTGGAAGCAAGATGCTGTGGGGCCCAACTCGCCCTTTGGAAAGAAGCCTGCACGTTGTGCCTTTCAGCTCTAGGGCAAGGTACCACACCCAGAGCAGAAGTCCTACTTCAGCCAGATCAGGCCTGCAAAGAAACTGCGTTTCACAGGCCTTTGGAAGAGATGTTCCCGGTAGGCTGTAAGAGCACTGTGCAGAGCGAGTTGTTTCTTAGCTTCCCAAAGAGCTGGGAGCAAGATGCTGTGGGGCCCAACTCGCCCTTTGGAAAGAAGCCTGTACGCTGTGCCTTTCAGCTCTAGGGCAAAGTAGCACACCCAGAGCAGAAGTCCTACTTCAGCCAGATCAGGCCTGCAAAGAAACTGCGTTTGACAGGCCTTTGGAAGAGATGTTCCCGGTAGGCTGTAGGAGCACTGTGCAGAGCGAGTTGTTTCTTAGCTTCCCAAAGAGCTGGAAGCAAGATGCTGTGGGGCCCAACTGGCCCTTTGGAAAGAAGCCTGCACGTTGTGCCTTTCAGCTCTAAGGCAATGTAGCTCACCCAGAGGAGAAGTCCTACTTCAGCCAGATCAGGCCTGCCAAGAAACTGCGTTTCAGAGGCCTTTGGAAGAGATGTTCCCACTAGGCTGTAAGAGCACTGTGCAGAGCGAGTGGTTTCTTAGCTTCCCAAAGAGCTGGAAGCAAGATGCTGTGGGGCCCAACTCGCCCTTTGGAAAGAAGCCTGCACGTTGTGCCTTTCAGCTCTAGGGTAAAGTAGCACACCCAGAGCAGAAGTCCTACTTCAGCCAGATCAGGCCTGCAAAGAAACTGCGTTTCACAGGCCTTTGGAAGAGATGTTCCCACTAGGCTGTAAGAGCACTGTGCAGAGCGAGTTGTTTCTTAGCTTCCCAAAGAGCTGGAAGCAAGATGCTGTGGGGCCCAACTCGCCCTTTGGAATGAAGCCTGCACGTTGTGCCTTTCAGCTCTAGGGCAAAGTAGCACACCCAGAGCAGAAGTCCTACTTCAGCCAGATCAGGCCTGCAAAGAAACTGCGTTTCACAGGCCTTTGTAAGAGATGTTCCCGGTAGGCTGTAAGAGCACTGTGCAGAGCGAGTGGTTTCTTAGCTTCGCAAAGAGCTGGAAGCAAGATGCTGTGGGGCCCAACTCGCCCTTTGGAAAGAAGCCTGCACGTTGTGCCTTTCAGCTCTAGGGCAAAGTAGCACACCCAGAGCAGAAGTCATACTTGAGCCAGATCAGGCCTGCCAAGAAACTGCGTTTCACAGGCCTTTGGAAGAGATGTTCCCGGTAGGCTGTAAGAGCACTGTGCAGAGCGAGTGGTTTCTTAGCTTCCCAAAGAGCTGGAAGCAAGATGCTGTGGGGCCCAACTCGGCCTTTGGAAAGAAGCCTGCACGCTGTGCCTTTCAGCTCTAGGGCAAAGTAGCACACCCAGAGCAGAAGTCCTACTTCAGCCAGATCAGGCCTGCAAAGAAACTGCGTTTGACAGGCCTTTGGAAGAGATGTTCCCGGTAGGCTGTAGGAGCACTGTGCAGAGCGAGTTGTTTCTTAGCTTCCCAAAGAGCTGGAAGCAAGATGCTGTGGGGCCCAACTGGCCCTTTGGAAAGAAGCCTGCACGTTGTGCCTTTCAGCTCTAGGGCAAAGTAGCACACCCAGAGCTGAAGTCCTACTTCAGCCAGGTCAGGCCTGCAAAGAAACTGCGTTTCCCAGGCCTTTGGAAGAGATGTTCCCGGTAGGCTGTAAGAGCACTGTGCAGAGCGAGTGGTTTCTTAGCTTCCCAAAGAGCTGGAAGCAAGATGGTGTGGGGCCCAACTCGCCCTTTGGAAAGAAGCCTGCACGTTGTGCCTTTCAGCTCTAGGGCAAGGTAGCACACCCAGAGCAGAAGTCCTACTTCAGCCAGATCAGGCCTGCAAAGAAACTGCGTTTGACAGGCCTTTGGAAGAGATGTTCCCGGTAGGCTGTAAGAGCACTGTGCAGAGCGAGTGGTTTCTTAGCTTCCCAAAGAGCTGGAAGCAAGATGCTGTGGGGCCCAACTCGCCCTTTGGAAAGAAGACTGCACGTTGTGCCTTTCAGCTCTAGGGCAATGTAGCCCACCCAGAGCAGAAGTCCTACTTCAGCCAGATCAGGCCTGCAAAGAAACTGCGTTTCACAGGCCTTTGGAAGAGATGTTCCCGGTAGGCTGTAAGAGCACTGTGCAGAGCGAGTTGTTTCTTAGCTTCCCAAAGAGCTGGAAGCAAGATGCTGTGGGGCCCAACTCGACCTTTGGAAAGAAGCCTGCACGCTGTGCCTTTCAGCTCTAGGGCAAAGTAGCACACCCAGAGCAGAAGTCCTACTTCAGCCAGATCAGGCCTGCAAAGAAACTGCGTTTGACAGGCCTTTGGAAGAGATGTTCCCGGTAGGCTGTAGGAGCACTGTGCAGAGCGAGTTGTTTCTTAGCTTCCCAAAGAGCTGGAAGCAAGATGCTGTGGGGCCCAACTGGCCCTTTGGAAAGAAGCCTGCACGTTGTGCCTTTCAGCTCTAAGGCAATGTAGCACACCCAGAGCAGAAGTCCTACTTCAGCCAGATCAGGCCTGCAAAGAAACTGCGTTTCAGAGGCCTTTGGAAGAGATGTTCCCACTAGGCTGTAAGAGCACTGTGCAGAGCGAGTGGTTTCTTAGCTTCCCAAAGAGCTGGAAGCAAGATGCTGTGGGGCCGAACTCGCCCTTTGGAAAGAAGCCGGCACGTTGTGCCTTTCAGCTCTAGGGCAAAGTAGCACACCCAGAGCAGAAGTCCTACTTCAGCCAGATCAGGCCTGCAAAGAAACTGCGTTTCACAGGCCTTTGGAAGAGATGTTCCCACTAGGCTGTAAGAGCACTGTGCAGAGCGAGTTGTTTCTTAGCTTCCCAAAGAGCTGGAAGCAAGATGCTGTGGGGCCCAACTCGCCCTTTGGAATGAAGCCTGCACGTTGTGCCTTTCAGCTCTAGGGCAAAGTAGCACACCCAGAGCAGAAGTCCTACTTCAGCCAGATCAGGCGTGCAAAGAAACTGCGTTTCACAGGCCTTTGTAAGAGATGTTCCCGGTAGGCTGTAAGAGCACTGTGCAGAGTGAGTGGTTTCTTAGCTTCCCAAAGAGCTGGCAGCAAGATGCTGTGGGGCCCAACTCGCCCTTTGGAAAGAAGCCTGCACGTTGTGCCTTTCAGCTCTAGGGCAAAGTAGCACACCCAGAGCAGAAGTCATACTTGAGCCAGATCAGGCCTGCCAACAAACTGCGTTTCACAGGCCTTTGGAAGAGATGTTCCCGGTAGGCTGTAAGAGCACTGTGCAGAGCGAGTGGTTTCTTAGCTTCCCAAAGAGCTGGAAGCAAGATGCTGTGGGGCCCAACTCGCCCTTTGGAAAGAAGCCTGCACGTTGTGCCTTTCAGCTCTAAGGCAAAGTAGCACACCCAGAGCAGAAGTCCTACTTCAGCCAGATCAGGCCTGCAAAGAAACTGCGTTTCACAGGCCTTTGGAAGAGATGTTCCCGGTAGGCTGTAAGAGCACTGTGCAGAGCGAGTTGTTTCTTAGCTTCCCAAAGAGCTGGAAGCAAGATGCTGTGGGGCCCAACTCGCCCTTTGGAAAGAAGCCTGCACGCTGTGCCTTTCAGCTCTAGGGCAAAGTAGCACACCCAGAGCAGAAGTCCTACTTCAGCCAGATCAGGCCTGCAAAGAAACTGCGTTTGACAGGCCTTTGGAAGAGATGTTCCCGGTAGGCTGTAGGAGCACTGTGCAGAGCGAGTTGTTTCTTAGCTTCCCAAAGAGCTGGAAGCAAGATGCTGTGGGGCCCAACTGGCCCTTTGGAAAGAAGCCTGCACGTTGTGCCTTTCAGCTCTAAGGCAATGTAGCACACCCAGAGCAGAAGTCCTACTTCAGCCAGATCAGGCCTGCAAAGAAACTGCGTTTCAGAGGCCTTTGGAAGAGATGTTCCCACTAGGCTGTAAGAGCACTGTGCAGAGCGAGTGGTTTCTTAGCTTCCCAAAGAGCTGGAAGCAAGATGCTGTGGGGCCGAACTCGCCCTTTGGAAAGAAGCCGGCACGTTGTGCCTTTCAGCTCTAGGGCAAAGTAGCACACCCAGAGCAGAAGTCCTACTTCAGCCAGATCAGGCCTGCAAAGAAACTGCGTTTCACAGGCCTTTGGAAGAGATGTTCCCACTAGGCTGTAAGAGCACTGTGCAGAGCGAGTTGTTTCTTAGCTTCCCAAAGAGCTGGAAGCAAGATGCTGTGGGGCCCAACTCGCCCTTTGGAATGAAGCCTGCACGTTGTGCCTTTCAGCTCTAGGGCAAAGTAGCACACCCAGAGCAGAAGTCCTACTTCAGCCAGATCAGGCCTGCAAAGAAACTGCGTTTCACAGGCCTTTGTAAGAGATGTTCCCGGTAGGCTGTAAGAGCACTGTGCAGAGTGAGTGGTTTCTTAGCTTCCCAAAGAGCTGGCAGCAAGATGCTGTGGGGCCCAACTCGCCCTTTGGAAAGAAGCCTGCACGTTGTGCCTTTCAGCTCTAGGGCAAAGTAGCACACCCAGAGCAGAAGTCATACTTGAGCCAGATCAGGCCTGCCAACAAACTGCGTTTCACAGGCCTTTGGAAGAGATGTTCCCGGTAGGCTGTAAGAGCACTGTGCAGAGCGAGTGGTTTCTTAGCTTCCCAAAGAGCTGGAAGCAAGATGCTGTGGGGCCCAACTCGCCCTTTGGAAAGAAGCCTGCACGTTGTGCCTTTCAGCTCTAAGGCAAAGTAGCACACCCAGAGCAGAAGTCCTACTTCAGCCAGATCAGGCCTGCAAAGAAACTGCGTTTCCCAGGCCTTTGGAAGAGATGTTCCCGGTAGGCTGTAAGAGCACTGTGCAGAGCGAGTGGTTTCTTAGCTTCCCAAAGAGCTGGAAGCAAGATGCTGTGGGGCCCAACTCGCCCTTTGGAAAGAAGCCTGCACGTTGTGCCTTTCAGCTCTAGGGCAAAGTAGCACACCCAGAGCAGAAGTCCTACTTCAGCCAGATCAGGCCTGCAAAGAAACTGCGTTTCCCAGGCCTTTGGAAGATATGTTCCCGGTAGGCTGTAAGAGCACAGTCCAGAGCGAGTGGTTTCTTAGCTTCCCAAAGAGCTGGAAGCAAGATGCTGTGGGGCCCAACTCGCCCTTTGGAAAGAAGCCTGCACGTTGTGCCTTTCAGCTCTAGGGCAAGGTACCACACCCAGAGCAGAAGTCCTACTTCAGCCAGATCAGGCCTGCAAAGAAACTGCGTTTCACAGGCCTTTGGAAGAGATGTTCCCGGTAGGCTGTAAGAGCACTGTGCAGAGCGAGTTGTTTCTTAGCTTCCCAAAGAGCTGGGAGCAAGATGCTGTGGGGCCCAACTCGCCCTTTGGAAAGAAGCCTGTACGCTGTGCCTTTCAGCTCTAGGGCAAAGTAGCACACCCAGAGCAGAAGTCCTACTTCAGCCAGATCAGGCCTGCAAAGAAACTGCGTTTGACAGGCCTTTGGAAGAGATGTTCCCGGTAGGCTGTAGGAGCACTGTGCAGAGCGAGTTGTTTCTTAGCTTCCCAAAGAGCTGGAAGCAAGATGCTGTGGGGCCCAACTGGCCCTTTGGAAAGAAGCCTGCACGTTGTGCCTTTCAGCTCTAAGGCAATGTAGCTCACCCAGAGGAGAAGTCCTACTTCAGCCAGATCAGGCCTGCCAAGAAACTGCGTTTCAGAGGCCTTTGGAAGAGATGTTCCCACTAGGCTGTAAGAGCACTGTGCAGAGCGAGTGGTTTCTTAGCTTCCCAAAGAGCTGGAAGCAAGATGCTGTGGGGCCCAACTCGCCCTTTGGAAAGAAGCCTGCACGTTGTGCCTTTCAGCTCTAGGGTAAAGTAGCACACCCAGAGCAGAAGTCCTACTTCAGCCAGATCAGGCCTGCAAAGAAACTGCGTTTCACAGGCCTTTGGAAGAGATGTTCCCACTAGGCTGTAAGAGCACTGTGCAGAGCGAGTTGTTTCTTAGCTTCCCAAAGAGCTGGAAGCAAGATGCTGTGGGGCCCAACTCGCCCTTTGGAATGAAGCCTGCACGTTGTGCCTTTCAGCTCTAGGGCAAAGTAGCACACCCAGAGCAGAAGTCCTACTTCAGCCAGATCAGGCCTGCAAAGAAACTGCGTTTCACAGGCCTTTGTAAGAGATGTTCCCGGTAGGCTGTAAGAGCACTGTGCAGAGCGAGTGGTTTCTTAGCTTCGCAAAGAGCTGGAAGCAAGATGCTGTGGGGCCCAACTCGCCCTTTGGAAAGAAGCCTGCACGTTGTGCCTTTCAGCTCTAGGGCAAAGTAGCACACCCAGAGCAGAAGTCATACTTGAGCCAGATCAGGCCTGCCAAGAAACTGCGTTTCACAGGCCTTTGGAAGAGATGTTCCCGGTAGGCTGTAAGAGCACTGTGCAGAGCGAGTGGTTTCTTAGCTTCCCAAAGAGCTGGAAGCAAGATGCTGTGGGGCCCAACTCGGCCTTTGGAAAGAAGCCTGCACGCTGTGCCTTTCAGCTCTAGGGCAAAGTAGCACACCCAGAGCAGAAGTCCTACTTCAGCCAGATCAGGCCTGCAAAGAAACTGCGTTTGACAGGCCTTTGGAAGAGATGTTCCCGGTAGGCTGTAGGAGCACTGTGCAGAGCGAGTTGTTTCTTAGCTTCCCAAAGAGCTGGAAGCAAGATGCTGTGGGGCCCAACTGGCCCTTTGGAAAGAAGCCTGCACGTTGTGCCTTTCAGCTCTAGGGCAAAGTAGCACACCCAGAGCAGAAGTCATACTTGAGCCAGATCAGGCCTGCCAAGAAACTGCGTTTCACAGGCCTTTGGAAGAGATGTTCCCGGTAGGCTGTAAGAGCACTGTGCAGAGCGAGTGGTTTCTTAGCTTCCCAAAGAGCTGGAAGCAAGATGGTGTGGGGCCCAACTCGCCCTTTGGAAAGAAGCCTGCACGTTGTGCCTTTCAGCTCTAGGGCAAGGTAGCACACCCAGAGCAGAAGTCCTACTTCAGCCAGATCAGGCCTGCAAAGAAACTGCGTTTGACAGGCCTTTGGAAGAGATGTTCCCGGTAGGCTGTAAGAGCACTGTGCAGAGCGAGTGGTTTCTTAGCTTCCCAAAGAGCTGGAAGCAAGATGCTGTGGGGCCCAACTCGCCCTTTGGAAAGAAGACTGCACGTTGTGCCTTTCAGCTCTAGGGCAATGTAGCCCACCCAGAGCAGAAGTCCTACTTCAGCCAGATCAGGCCTGCAAAGAAACTGCGTTTCACAGGCCTTTGGAAGAGATGTTCCCGGTAGGCTGTAAGAGCACTGTGCAGAGCGAGTTGTTTCTTAGCTTCCCAAAGAGCTGGAAGCAAGATGCTGTGGGGCCCAACTCGACCTTTGGAAAGAAGCCTGCACGCTGTGCCTTTCAGCTCTAGGGCAAAGTAGCACACCCAGAGCAGAAGTCCTACTTCAGCCAGATCAGGCCTGCAAAGAAACTGCGTTTGACAGGCCTTTGGAAGAGATGTTCCCGGTAGGCTGTAGGAGCACTGTGCAGAGCGAGTTGTTTCTTAGCTTCCCAAAGAGCTGGAAGCAAGATGCTGTGGGGCCCAACTGGCCCTTTGGAAAGAAGCCTGCACGTTGTGCCTTTCAGCTCTAAGGCAATGTAGCACACCCAGAGCAGAAGTCCTACTTCAGCCAGATCAGGCCTGCAAAGAAACTGCGTTTCAGAGGCCTTTGGAAGAGATGTTCCCACTAGGCTGTAAGAGCACTGTGCAGAGCGAGTGGTTTCTTAGCTTCCCAAAGAGCTGGAAGCAAGATGCTGTGGGGCCGAACTCGCCCTTTGGAAAGAAGCCGGCACGTTGTGCCTTTCAGCTCTAGGGCAAAGTAGCACACCCAGAGCAGAAGTCCTACTTCAGCCAGATCAGGCCTGCAAAGAAACTGCGTTTCACAGGCCTTTGGAAGAGATGTTCCCACTAGGCTGTAAGAGCACTGTGCAGAGCGAGTTGTTTCTTAGCTTCCCAAAGAGCTGGAAGCAAGATGCTGTGGGGCCCAACTCGCCCTTTGGAATGAAGCCTGCACGTTGTGCCTTTCAGCTCTAGGGCAAAGTAGCACACCCAGAGCAGAAGTCCTACTTCAGCCAGATCAGGCGTGCAAAGAAACTGCGTTTCACAGGCCTTTGTAAGAGATGTTCCCGGTAGGCTGTAAGAGCACTGTGCAGAGTGAGTGGTTTCTTAGCTTCCCAAAGAGCTGGCAGCAAGATGCTGTGGGGCCCAACTCGCCCTTTGGAAAGAAGCCTGCACGTTGTGCCTTTCAGCTCTAGGGCAAAGTAGCACACCCAGAGCAGAAGTCATACTTGAGCCAGATCAGGCCTGCCAACAAACTGCGTTTCACAGGCCTTTGGAAGAGATGTTCCCGGTAGGCTGTAAGAGCACTGTGCAGAGCGAGTGGTTTCTTAGCTTCCCAAAGAGCTGGAAGCAAGATGCTGTGGGGCCCAACTCGCCCTTTGGAAAGAAGCCTGCACGTTGTGCCTTTCAGCTCTAAGGCAAAGTAGCACACCCAGAGCAGAAGTCCTACTTCAGCCAGATCAGGCCTGCAAAGAAACTGCGTTTCCCAGGCCTTTGGAAGAGATGTTCCCGGTAGGCTGTAAGAGCACTGTGCAGAGCGAGTGGTTTCTTAGCTTCCCAAAGAGCTGGAAGCAAGATGCTGTGGGGCCCAACTCGCCCTTTGGAAAGAAGCCTGCACGTTGTGCCTTTCAGCTCTAGGGCAAAGTAGCACACCCAGAGCAGAAGTCCTACTTCAGCCAGATCAGGCCTGCAAAGAAACTGCGTTTCCCAGGCCTTTGGAAGATATGTTCCCGGTAGGCTGTAAGAGCACAGTCCAGAGCGAGTGGTTTCTTAGCTTCCCAAAGAGCTGGAAGCAAGATGCTGTGGGGCCCAACTCGCCCTTTGGAAAGAAGCCTGCACGTTGTGCCTTTCAGCTCTAGGGCAAAGTAGCACACCCAGAGCAGAAGTCCTACTTCAGCCAGATCAGGCCTGCAAAGAAACTGCGTTTCACAGGCCTTTGGAAGAGATGTTCCCACTAGGCTGTAAGAGCACTGTGCAGAGCGAGTTGTTTCTTAGCTTCCCAAAGAGCTGGAAGCAAGATGCTGTGGGGCCCAACTCGCCCTTTGGAAAGAAGCCTGCACGTTGTGCCTTTCAGCTCTAGGGCAAAGTAGCACACCCAGAGCAGAAGTCCTACTTCAGCCAGATCAGGCCTGCAAAGAAACTGCGTTTCACAGGCCTTTGGAAGAGATGTTCCCGGTAGGCTGTAAGAGCACTGTGCAGAGCGAGTGGTTTCTTAGCTTCCCAAAGAGCTGGAAGCAAGATGCTGTGGGGCCCAACTCGCCCTTTGGAAAGAAGCCTGCACGTTGTGCCTTTCAGCTCTAGGGCAAAGTAGCACACCCAGAGCAGAAGTCCTACTTCAGCCAGATCAGGCCTGCAAAGAAACTGAGTTTCACAGGCCTTTGGAAGAGATGTTCCCACTAGGCTGTAAGAGCACTGTGCAGAGCGAGTTGTTTCTTAGCTTCCCAAAGAGCTGGAAGCAAGATGGTGTGGGGCCCAACTCGCCCTTTGGAAAGAAGCCTGCACGTTGTGCCTTTCAGCTCTAGGGCAAAGTAGCACACCCAGAGCAGAAGTCCTACTTCAGCCAGATCAGGCCTGCAAAGAAACTGCGTTTCACAGGCCTTTGGAAGAGATGTTCCCACTAGGCTGTAAGAGCACTGTGCAGAGCGAGTGGTTTCTTAGCTTCCCAAAGAGCTGGAAGCAAGATGCTGTGGGGCCCAACTCGCCCTTTGGAAAGAAGCCTGCACGTTGTGCCTTTCAGCTCTAGGGCAAAGTAGCACACCCAGAGCAGAAGTCCTACTTCAGCCAGATCAGGCCTGCAAAGAAACTGCGTTTCACAGGCCTTTGGAAGAGATGTTCCCGGTAGGCTGTAAGAGCACTGTGCAGAGCGAGTCTTTTCTTAGCTTCCCAAAGAGCTGGAAGCAAGATGCTGTGGGGCCCAACTCGCCCTTTGGAAAGAAGCCTGCACGTTGTGCCTTTCAGCTCTAGGGCAATGTAGCACACCCAGAGCAGAAGTCCTACTTCAGCCAGATCAGGCCTGCAAAGAAACTGCGTTTCACAGGCCTTTGGAAGAGATGTTCCCGGTAGGCTGTAAGAGCACTGTGCAGAGCGAGTGGTTTCTTAGCTTCCCAAAGAGCTGGAAGCAAGATGCTGTGGGGCCCAACTCGCCCTTTGGAAAGAAGCCTGCACGTTGTGCCTTTCAGCTCTAGGGCAAAGTAGCACACCCAGAGCAGAAGACCTACTTCAGCCAGATCAGGCCTGCAAAGAAACTGCGTTTCACAGGCCTTTTATAAGAGATGTTCCCACTAGGCTGTAAGAGGCTGTGCAGAGCGAGTTGTTTCTTAGCTTCCCAAAGAGCTGGAAGCAAGATGGTGTGGGGCCCAACTCGCCCTTTGGAAAGAAGCCTGCACGTTTTGCCTTTCAGCTCTAGGGCAAAGTAGGACACCCAGAGCAGAAGTCCTACTTCAGCCAGGTCAGGCCTGCAAAGAAACTGCGTTTCCCAGGCCTTTGGAAGAGATGTTCCTGGTAGGCTGTAAGAGCACTGTGCAGAGCGAGTGGTTTCTTAGCTTCCCAAAGAGCTGGAAGCAAGATGCTGTGGGGCCCAACTCGCCCTTTGGAAAGAAGCCTGCACGTTGTGCCTTTCAGCTCTAGGGCAAAGTAGCACACCCAGAGCAGAAGTCCTACTTCAGCCAGATCAGGCCTGCAAAGAAACTGCGTTTCACAGGCCTTTGGAAGAGATGTTCCCACTAGGCTGTAAGAGCACTGTGCAGAGCGAGTTGTTTCTTAGCTTCCCAAAGAGCTGGAAGCAAGATGGTGTGGGGCCCAACTCGCCCTTTGGAAAGAAGCCTGCACGTTGTGCCTTTCAGCTCTAGGGCAAAGTAGCACACCCAGAGCAGAAGTCCTACTTCAGCCAGATCAGGCCTGCAAAGAAACTGCGTTTCACAGGCCTTTGGAAGAGATGTTCCCGGTAGGCTGTAAGAGCACTGTGCAGAGCGAGTGGTTTCTTAGCTTCCCAAAGAGCTGGAAGCAAGATGCTGTGGGGCCCAACTCGCCCTTTGGAAAGAAGCCTGCACGTTGTGCCTTTCAGCTCTAGGGCAAAGTAGCACACCCAGAGCAGAAGTCCTACTTCAGCCAGATCAGGCCTGCCAAGAAACTGCGTTTCACAGGCCTTTGGAAGAGATGTTCCCACTAGGCTGTAAGAGCACTGTGCAGAGCGAGTTGTTTCTTAGCTTCCCAAAGAGCTGGAAGCAAGATGCTGTGGGGCCCAACTCGCCCTTTGGAAAGAAGCCTGCACGTTGTGCCTTTCAGCTCTAGGGCAATGTAGCACACCCAGAGCAGAAGTCCTACTTCAGCCAGATCAGGCCTGCAAAGAAACTGCGTTTCACAGGCCTTTGGAAGAGATGTTCCCGGTAGGCTGTAAGAGCACTGTGCAGAGCGAGTGGTTTCTTAGCTTCCCAAAGAGCTGGAAGCAAGATGCTGTGGGGCCCAACTCGCCCTTTGGAAATAAGCCTGCACGTTGTGCCTTTCAGCTCTAGGGCAAAGTAGCACACCCAGAGCAGAAGTCCTACTTCAGCCAGATCAGGCCTGCAAAGAAACTGCGTTTCACAGGCCTTTGGAAGAGATGTTCCCGGTAGGCTGTAAGAGCACTGTGCAGAGCGAGTGGTTTCTTAGCTTCCCAAAGAGCTGGAAGCAAGATGCTGTGGGGCCCAACTCGCCCTTTGAAAAGCAGCCTGCACGTTGTGCCTTTCAGCTCTAGGGCAAAGTAGCACACCAAGAGCTGAAGTCCTACTTCAGCCAGATCAGGCCTGCAAAGAAACTGTGTTTCACAGGCCTTTGGAAGAGATGTTCCCGGTAGGCTGTAAGAGCACTGTGCAGAGCGAGTGGTTTCTTAGCTTCCCAAAGAGCTGGAAGCAAGATGCTGTGGGGCCCAACTCGCCCTTTGGAAAGAAGCCTGCACGTTGTGCCTTTCAGCTCTAGGGCAAAGTAGCACACCCAGAGCAGAAGTCCTACTTCAGCCAGATCAGGCCTGCAAAGAAACTGCGTTTCACAGGCCTTTGGAAGAGATCTTCCCGGTAGGCTGTAAGAGCACTGTGCAGAGCGAGTGGTTTCTTAGCTTCCCAAAGAGCTGGAAGCAAGATGCTGTGGGGCCCAACTCGCCCTTTGGAAAGAAGCCTGCACGTTGTGCCTTTCAGCTCTAGGGCAAAGTAGCACACCCAGAGCAGAAGTCCTACTTCAGCCAGATCAGGCCTGCAAAGAAACTGCGTTTCACAGGCCTTTGGAAGAGATGTTCCCGGTAGGCTGTAAGAGCACTGTGCAGAGCGAGTTGTTTCTTAGCTTCCCAAAGAGCTGGAAGCAAGATGCTGTGGGGCCCAACTCGCCCTTTGGAAAGAAGCCTGCACGTTGTGCCTTTCAGCTCTAGGGCAAAGTAGCACACCCAGAGCAGAAGTCCTACTTCAGCCAGATCAGGCCTGCAAAGAAACTGCGTTTCACAGGCCTTTGGAAGAGATGTTCCCGGTAGGCTGTAAGAGCACTGTGCAGAGCGAGTGGTTTCTTAGCTTCCCAAAGAGCTGGAAGCAAGATGCTGTGGGGCCCAACTGGCCCTTTGGAAAGAAGCCTGCACGTTGTGCCTTTCAGCTCTAGGGCAAAGTAGCACACCCAGAGCTGAAGTCCTACTTCAGCCAGATCAGGCCTGAAAAGAAACTGCGTTTCACAGGCCTTGGAAGAGATGTTCCCGGTAGGCTGTAAGACCACTGTGCAGAGCGAGTGGTTTCTTAGCTTCCCAAAGAGCTGGAAGCAAGATGCTGTGGGGCCCAACTCGCCCTTTGGAAAGAAGCCTGCACGCTGTGCCTTTCAGCTCTAGGGCAAAGTAGCACACCCAGAGCAGAAGTCCTACTTCAGCCAGATCAGGCCTGCAAAGAAACTGCGTTTGACAGGCCTTTGGAAGAGATGTTCCCGGTAGGCTGTAGGAGCACTGTGCAGAGCGAGTTGTTTCTTAGCTTCCCAAAGAGCTGGAAGCAAGATGCTGTGGGGCCCAACTGGCCCTTTGGAAAGAAGCCTGCACGTTGTGCCTTTCAGCTCTAAGGCAATGTAGCACACCCAGAGCAGAAGTCCTACTTCAGCCAGATCAGGCCTGCAAAGAAACTGCGTTTCAGAGGCCTTTGGAAGAGATGTTCCCACTAGGCTGTAAGAGCACTGTGCAGAGCGAGTGGTTTCTTAGCTTCCCAAAGAGCTGGAAGCAAGATGCTGTGGGGCCGAACTCGCCCTTTGGAAAGAAGCCTGCACGTTGTGCCTTTCAGCTCTAGGGCAAAGTAGCACACCCAGAGCAGAAGACCTACTTCAGCCAGATCAGGCCTGCAAAGAAACTGCGTTTCACAGGCCTTTTATAAGAGATGTTCCCACTAGGCTGTAAGAGGCTGTGCAGAGCGAGTTGTTTCTTAGCTTCCCAAAGAGCTGGAAGCAAGATGGTGTGGGGCCCAACTCGCCTTTTGGAAAGAAGCCTGCACGTTTTGCCTTTCAGCTCTAGGGCAAAGTAGGACACCCAGAGCAGAAGTCCTACTTCAGCCAGGTCAGGCCTGCAAAGAAACTGCGTTTCCCAGGCCTTTGGAAGAGATGTTCCTGGTAGGCTGTAAGAGCACTGTGCAGAGCGAGTGGTTTCTTAGCTTCCCAAAGAGCTGGAAGCAAGATGCTGTGGGGCCCAACTCGCCCTTTGGAAAGAAGCCTGCACGTTGTGCCTTTCAGCTCTAGGGCAAAGTAGCACACCCAGAGCAGAAGTCCTACTTCAGCCAGATCAGGCCTGCAAAGAAACTGCGTTTCACAGGCCTTTGGAAGAGATGTTCCCACTAGGCTGTAAGAGCACTGTGCAGAGCGAGTTGTTTCTTAGCTTCCCAAAGAGCTGGAAGCAAGATGGTGTGGGGCCCAACTCGCCCTTTGGAAAGAAGCCTGCACGTTGTGCCTTTCAGCTCTAGGGCAAAGTAGCACACCCAGAGCAGAAGTCCTACTTCAGCCAGATCAGGCCTGCAAAGAAACTGCGTTTCACAGGCCTTTGGAAGAGATGTTCCCGGTAGGCTGTAAGAGCACTGTGCAGAGCGAGTGGTTTCTTAGCTTCCCAAAGAGCTGGAAGCAAGATGCTGTGGGGCCCAACTCGCCCTTTGGAAAGAAGCCTGCACGTTGTGCCTTTCAGCTCTAGGGCAAAGTAGCACACCCAGAGCAGAAGTCCTACTTCAGCCAGATCAGGCCTGCCAAGAAACTGCGTTTCACAGGCCTTTGGAAGAGATGTTCCCACTAGGCTGTAAGAGCACTGTGCAGAGCGAGTTGTTTCTTAGCTTCCCAAAGAGCTGGAAGCAAGATGCTGTGGGGCCCAACTCGCCCTTTGGAAAGAAGCCTGCACGTTGTGCCTTTCAGCTCTAGGGCAATGTAGCACACCCAGAGCAGAAGTCCTACTTCAGCCAGATCAGGCCTGCAAAGAAACTGCGTTTCACAGGCCTTTGGAAGAGATGTTCCCGGTAGGCTGTAAGAGCACTGTGCAGAGCGAGTGGTTTCTTAGCTTCCCAAAGAGCTGGAAGCAAGATGCTGTGGGGCCCAACTCGCCCTTTGGAAATAAGCCTGCACGTTGTGCCTTTCAGCTCTAGGGCAAAGTAGCACACCCAGAGCAGAAGTCCTACTTCAGCCAGATCAGGCCTGCAAAGAAACTGCGTTTCACAGGCCTTTGGAAGAGATGTTCCCGGTAGGCTGTAAGAGCACTGTGCAGAGCGAGTTGTTTCTTAGCTTCCCAAAGAGCTGGAAGCAAGATGCTGTGGGGCCCAACTCGCCCTTTGAAAAGCAGCCTGCACGTTGTGCCTTTCAGCTCTAGGGCAAAGTAGCACACCAAGAGCTGAAGTCCTACTTCAGCCAGATCAGGCCTGCAAAGAAACTGTGTTTCACAGGCCTTTGGAAGAGATGTTCCCGGTAGGCTGTAAGAGCACTGTGCAGAGCGAGTGGTTTCTTAGCTTCCCAAAGAGCTGGAAGCAAGATGCTGTGGGGCCCAACTCGCCCTTTGGAAAGAAGCCTGCACGTTGTGCCTTTCAGCTCTAGGGCAAAGTAGCACACACAGAGCAGAAGTCCTACTTCAGCCAGATCAGGCCTGCAAAGAAACTGCGTTTCACAGGCCTTTGGAAGAGATCTTCCCGGTAGGCTGTAAGAGCACTGTGCAGAGCGAGTGGTTTCTTAGCTTCCCAAAGAGCTGGAAGCAAGATGCTGTGGGGCCCAACTCGCCCTTTGGAAAGAAGCCTGCACGTTGTGCCTTTCAGCTCTAGGGCAAAGTAGCACACCCAGAGCAGAAGTCCTACTTCAGCCAGATCAGGCCTGCAAAGAAACTGCGTTTCACAGGCCTTTGGAAGAGATGTTCCCGGTAGGCTGTAAGAGCACTGTGCAGAGCGAGTTGTTTCTTAGCTTCCCAAAGAGCTGGAAGCAAGATGCTGTGGGGCCCAACTCGCCCTTTGGAAAGAAGCCTGCACGTTGTGCCTTTCAGCTCTAGGGCAAAGTAGCACACCCAGAGCAGAAGTCCTACTTCAGCCAGATCAGGCCTGCAAAGAAACTGCGTTTCACAGGCCTTTGGAAGAGATGTTCCCGGTAGGCTGTAAGAGCACTGTGCAGAGCGAGTGGTTTCTTAGCTTCCCAAAGAGCTGGAAGCAAGATGCTGTGGGGCCCAACTGGCCCTTTGGAAAGAAGCCTGCACGTTGTGCCTTTCAGCTCTAGGGCAAAGTAGCACACCCAGAGCTGAAGTCCTACTTCAGCCAGATCAGGCCTGAAAAGAAACTGCGTTTCACAGGCCTTGGAAGAGATGTTCCCGGTAGGCTGTAAGACCACTGTGCAGAGCGAGTGGTTTCTTAGCTTCCCAAAGAGCTGGAAGCAAGATGCTGTGGGGCCCAACTCGCCCTTTGGAAAGAAGCCTGCACGCTGTGCCTTTCAGCTCTAGGGCAAAGTAGCACACCCAGAGCAGAAGTCCTACTTCAGCCAGATCAGGCCTGCAAAGAAACTGCGTTTGACAGGCCTTTGGAAGAGATGTTCCCGGTAGGCTGTAGGAGCACTGTGCAGAGCGTGTTGTTTCTTAGCTTCCCAAAGAGCTGGAAGCAAGATGCTGTGGGGCCCAACTGGCCCTTTGGAAAGAAGCCTGCACGTTGTGCCTTTCAGCTCTAAGGCAATGTAGCACACCCAGAGCAGAAGTCCTACTTCAGCCAGATCAGGCCTGCAAAGAAACTGCGTTTCAGAGGCCTTTGGAAGAGATGTTCCCACTAGGCTGTAAGAGCACTGTGCAGAGCGAGTGGTTTCTTAGCTTCCCAAAGAGCTGGAAGCAAGATGCTGTGGGGCCGAACTCGCCCTTTGGAAAGAAGCCGGCACGTTGTGCCTTTCAGCTCTAGGGCAAAGTAGCACACCCAGAGCAGAAGTCCTACTTCAGCCAGATCAGGCCTGCAAAGAAACTGCGTTTCACAGGCCTTTGGAAGAGATGTTCCCACTAGGCTGTAAGAGCACTGTGCAGAGCGAGTTGTTTCTTAGCTTCCCAAAGAGCTGGAAGCAAGATGCTGTGGGGCCCAACTCGCCCTTTGGAATGAAGCCTGCACGTTGTGCCTTTCAGCTCTAGGGCAAAGTAGCACACCCAGAGCAGAAGTCCTACTTCAGCCAGATCAGGCCTGCAAAGAAACTGCGTTTCACAGGCCTTTGTAAGAGATGTTCCCGGTAGGCTGTAAGAGCACTGTGCAGAGCGAGTGGTTTCTTAGCTTCCCAAAGAGCTGGCAGCAAGATGCTGTAGGGCCCAACTCGCCCTTTGGAAAGAAGCCTGCACGTTGTGCCTTTCAGCTCTAGGGCAAAGTAGCACACCCAGAGCAGAAGTCATACTTGAGCCAGATCAGGCCTGCCAACAAACTGCGTTTCACAGGCCTTTGGAAGAGATGTTCCCGGTAGGCTGTAAGAGCACTGTGCAGAGCGAGTGGTTTCTTAGCTTCCCAAAGAGCTGGAAGCAAGATGCTGTGGGGCCCAACTCGCCCTGTGGAAAGAAGCCTGCACGTTGTGCCTTTCAGCTCTAAGGCAAAGTAGCACACCCAGAGCAGAAGTCCTACTTCAGCCAGATCAGGCCTGCAAAGAAACTGCGTTTCCCAGGCCTTTGGAAGAGATGTTCCCGGTAGGCTGTAAGAGCACTGTGCAGAGCGAGTGGTTTCTTAGCTTCCCAAAGAGCTGGAAGCAAGATGCTGTGGGGCCCAACTCGCCCTTTGGAAAGAAGCCTGCACGTTGTGCCTTTCAGCTCTAGGGCAAAGTAGCACACCCAGAGCAGAAGTCCTACTTCAGCCAGATCAGGCCTGCAAAGAAACTGCGTTTCACAGGCCTTTGGAAGAGATGTTCCCGGTAGGCTGTAAGAGCACTGTGCAGAGCGAGTTGTTTCTTAGCTTCCCAAAGAGCTGGAAGCAAGATGCTGTGGGGCCCAACTCGCCCTTTGGAAAGAAGCCTGCACGTTGTGCCTTTCAGCTCTAGGGCAATGTAGCACACCCAGAGCAGAAGTCCTACTTCAGCCAGATCAGGCCTGCAAAGAAACTGCGTTTCCCAGGCCTTTGGAAGAGATGTTCCCGGTAGGCTGTAAGAGCACTGTGCAGAGCGAGTGGTTTCTTAGCTTCCCAAAGAGCTGGAAGCAAGATGCTGTGGGGCCCAACTCGCCCTTTGGAAAGAAGCCTGCACGTTGTGCCTTTCAGCTCTAGGGCAAAGTAGCACACCCAGAGCAGAAGTCCTACTTCAGCCAGATCAGGCCTGCAAAGAAACTGCGTTTCACAGGCCTTTGGAAGAGATGTTCCCGGTAGGCTGTAAGAGCACTGTGCAGAGCGAGTTGTTTCTTAGCTTCCCAAAGAGCTGGAAGCAAGATGCTGTGGGGCCCAACTCGCCCTTTGGAAAGAAGCCTGCACGTTGTGCCTTTCAGCTCTAGGGCAATGTAGCACACCCAGAGCAGAAGTCCTACTTCAGCCAGATCAGGCCTGCAAAGAAACTGCGTTTCACAGGCCTTTGGAAGAGATGTTCCCGGTAGGCTGTAAGAGCACTGTGCAGAGCGAGTTGTTTCTTAGCTTCCCAAAGAGCTGGAAGCAAGATGCTGTGGGGCCCAACTCGCCCTTTGGAAAGAAGCCTGCACGTTGAGCCTTTCAGCTCTAGGGCAAAGTAGCACACCCAGAGCAGAAGTCCTACTTCAGCCAGATCAGGCCTGCAAAGAAACTGCGTTTCACAGGCCTTTGGAAGATATGTTCCCGGTAGGCTGTAAGAGCACAGTCCAGAGCGAGTGGTTTCTTAGCTTCCCAAAGAGCTGGAAGCAAGATGCTGTGGGGCCCAACTCGCCCTTTGGAAAGAAGCCTGCACGTTGTGCCTTTCAGCTCTAGGGCAAAGTAGCACACCCAGAGCAGAAGTCCTACTTCAGCCAGATCAGGCCTGCAAAGAAACTGCGTTTCACAGGCCTTTGGAAGAGATGTTCCCACTAGGCTGTAAGAGCACTGTGCAGAGCGAGTTGTTTCTTAGCTTCCCAAAGAGCTGGAAGCAAGATGCTGTGGGGCCCAACTCGCCCTTTGGAAAGAAGCCTGCACGTTGTGCCTTTCAGCTCTAGGGCAAAGTAGCACACCCAGAGCAGAAGTCCTACTTCAGCCAGATCAGGCCTGCAAAGAAACTGCGTTTCACAGGCCTTTGGAAGAGATGTTCCCGGTAGGCTGTAAGAGCACTGTGCAGAGCGAGTGGTTTCTTAGCTTCCCAAAGAGCTGGAAGCAAGATGCTGTGGGGCCCAACTCGCCCTTTGGAAAGAAGCCTGCACGTTGTGCCTTTCAGCTCTAGGGCAAAGTAGCACACCCAGAGCAGAAGTCCTACTTCAGCCAGATCAGGCCTGCAAAGAAACTGAGTTTCACAGGCCTTTGGAAGAGATGTTCCCACTAGGCTGTAAGAGCACTGTGCAGAGCGAGTTGTTTCTTAGCTTCCCAAAGAGCTGGAAGCAAGATGGTGTGGGGCCCAACTCGCCCTTTGGAAAGAAGCCTGCACGTTGTGCCTTTCAGCTCTAGGGCAAAGTAGCACACCCAGAGCAGAAGTCCTACTTCAGCCAGATCAGGCCTGCAAAGAAACTGCGTTTCACAGGCCTTTGGAAGAGATGTTCCCGGTAGGCTGTAAGAGCACTGTGCAGAGCGAGTGGTTTCTTAGCTTCCCAAAGAGCTGGAAGCAAGATGCTGTGGGGCCCAACTCGCCCTTTGGAAAGAAGCCTGCACGTTGTGCCTTTCAGCTCTAGGGCAAAGTAGCACACCCAGAGCAGAAGTCCTACTTCAGCCAGATCAGGCCTGCAAAGAAACTGCGTTTCACAGGCCTTTGGAAGAGATGTTCCCGGTAGGCTGTAAGAGCACTGTGCAGAGCGAGTCTTTTCTTAGCTTCCCAAAGAGCTGGAAGCAAGATGCTGTGGGGCCCAACTCGCCCTTTGGAAAGAAGCCTGCACGTTGTGCCTTTCAGCTCTAGGGCAATGTAGCACACCCAGAGCAGAAGTCCTACTTCAGCCAGATCAGGCCTGCAAAGAAACTGCGTTTCACAGGCCTTTGGAAGAGCTGTTCCCGGTAGGCTGTAAGAGCACTGTGCAGAGCGAGTGGTTTCTTAGCTTCCCAAAGAGCTGGAAGCAAGATGCTGTGGGGCCCAACTCGCCCTTTGGAAAGAAGCCTGCACGTTGTGCCTTTCAGCTCTAGGGCAAAGTAGCACACCCAGAGCAGAAGTCCTACTGCAGCCAGATCAGGCCTGCCAAGAAACTGCGTTTCACAGGCCTTTGGAAGAGATGTTCCCACTAGGCTGTAAGAGCACTGTGCAGAGCGAGTTGTTTCTTAGCTTCCCAAAGAGCTGGAAGCAAGATGCTGTGGGGCCCAACTCGCCCTTTGGAAAGAAGCCTGCACGTTGTGCCTTTCAGCTCTAGGGCAAAGTAGCACACCAAGAGCTGAAGTCCTACTTCAGCCAGATAAGGCCTGCAAAGAAACTGCGTTTCACAGGCCTTTGGAAGAGATGTTCCCGGTAGGCTGTAAGAGCACTGTGCAGAGCGAGTGGTTTCTTAGCTTCCCAAAGAGCTGGAAGCAAGATGCTGTGGGGCCCAACTCGCCCTTTGGAAAGAAGCCTGCACGTTGTGCCTTTCAGCTCTAGGGCAAAGTAGCACACCCAGAGCAGAAGTCCTACTTCAGCCAGATCAGGCCTGCAAAGAAACTGCGTTTCACAGGCCTTTGGAAGAGATGTTCCCGGTAGGCTGTAAGAGCACTGTGCAGAGCGAGTTGTTTCTTAGCTTCCCAAAGAGCTGGAAGCAAGATGCTGTGGGGCCCAACTCGCCCTTTGGAAAGAAGCCTGCACGTTGTGCCTTTCAGCTCTAGGGCAAAGTAGCACACCCAGAGCAGAAGTCCTACTTCAGCCAGATCAGGCCTGCAAAGAAACTGCGTTTCACAGGCCTTTGGAAGAGATGTTCCCGGTAGGCTGTAAGAGCACTGTGCAGAGCGAGTGGTTTCTTAGCTTCCCAAAGAGCTGGAAGCAAGATGCTGTGGGGCCCAACTGGCCCTTTGGAAAGAAGCCTGCACGTTGTGCCTTTCAGCTCTAGGGCAAAGGAGCACACCCAGAGCTGAAGTCCTACTTCAGCCAGATCAGGCCTGAAAAGAAACTGCGTTTCACAGGCCTTGGAAGAGATGTTCCCGGTAGGCTGTAAGACCACTGTGCAGAGCGAGTGGTTTCTTAGCTTCCCAAAGAGCTGGAAGCAAGATGCTCTGGGGCCCAACTCGCCCTTTGGAAAGAAGCCAGCACGTTGTGCCTTTCAGCTCTAGAGCAAAGTAGAACACCCAGAGCAGAAGTCCTACTTCAGCCGGATCAGGCCTGCAAAGAAACT
This sequence comes from Equus caballus, assembly GCF_041296265.1. Lineage (NCBI taxonomy): Eukaryota > Metazoa > Chordata > Mammalia > Perissodactyla > Equidae > Equus > Equus caballus. Next base: position 22,912,469 of record NC_091695.1, read on the forward strand.
GCGTTTGACAGGCCTTTGGAAGAGATGTTCCCGGTAGGCTGTAAGAGCACTGAGCAGAGCGAGTGGTTTCTTAGCTTCCCAAAGAGCTGGAAGCAAGATGCTGTGGGGCCCAACTCGCCCTTTGGAAAGAAGCCTGCACGTTGTGCCTTTCAGCTCTAGGGCAAAGTAGCACACCCAGAGCAGAAGTCCTACTTCAGCCAGATCAGGCCTGCAAAGAAACTGCGTTTCACAGGCCTTTGGAAGAGATGTTCCCGGTAGGCTGTAAGAGCACTGTGCAGAGCGAGTGGTTTCTTAGCTTCCCAAAGAGCTGGAAGCAAGATGCTGTGGGGCCCAACTCGCCCTTTGGAAAGAAGCCTGCACGTTGTGCCTTTCAGCTCTAGGGCAAAGTAGCACACCCAGAGCAGAAGTCCTACTTCAGCCAGATCAGGCCTGCAAAGAAACTGCGTTTCACAGGCCTTTGGAAGAGATGTTCCCACTAGGCTGTAAGAGCACTGTGCAGAGCGAGTTGTTTCTTAGCTTCCCAAAGAGCTGGAAGCAAGATGGTGTGGGGCCCAACTCGCCCTTTGGAAAGAAGCCTGCACGTTGTGCCTTTCAGCTCTAGGGCAAAGTAGCACACCCAGAGCAGAAGTCCTACTTCAGCCAGGTCAGGCCTGCAAAGAAACTGCGTTTCCCAGGCCTTTGGAAGAGATGTTCCCGGTAGGCTGTAAGAGCACTGTGCAGAGCGAGTGGTTTCTTAGCTTCCCAAAGAGCTGGAAGCAAGATGCTGTGGGGCCCAACTCGCCCTTTGGAAAGAAGCCTGCACGTTGTGCCTTTCAGCTCTAGGGCAATGTAGCACACCCAGAGCAGAAGTCCTACTTCAGCCAGATCAGGCCTGCAAAGAAACTGCGTTTCACAGGCCTTTGGAAGAGATGTTCCCGGTAGGCTGTAAGAGCACTGTGCAGAGCGAGTTGTTTCTTAGCTTCCCAAAGAGCTGGAAGCAAGATGCTGTGGGGCCCAACTCGCCCTTTGGAAAGAAGCCTGCACGTTGTGCCTTTCAGCTCTAGGGCAAAGTAGCACACCCAGAGCAGAAGTCCTACTTCAGCCAGATCAGGCCTGCAAAGAAACTGCGTTTCACAGGCCTTTGGAAGAGATGTTCCCACAAGGCTGTAAGAGCACTGTGCAGAGCGAGTTGTTTCTTAGCTTCCCAAAGAGCTGGAAGCAAGATGCTGTGGGGCCCAACTCGCCCTTTGGAATGAAGCCTGCACGTTGTGCCTTTCAGCTCTAGGGCAAAGTAGCACACCCAGAGCAGAAGTCCTACTTCAGCCAGATCAGGCCTGCAAAGAAACTGCGTTTCACAGGCCTTTGGAAGAGATGTTCCCGGTAGGCTGTAAGAGCACTGTGCAGAGCGAGTGGTTTCTTAGCTTCCCAAAGAGCTGGAAGCAAGATGCTGTGGGGCCCAACTCGCCCTTTGGAAAGAAGCCTGCACGTTGTGCCTTTCAGCTCTAGGGCAAAGTAGCACACCCAGAGCAGAAGTCATACTTGAGCCAGATCAGGCCTGCCAAGAAACTGCGTTTCACAGGCCTTTGGAAGAGATGTTCCCGGTAGGCTGTAAGAGCACTGTGCAGAGCGAGTGGTTTCTTAGCTTCCCAAAGAGCTGGAAGCAAGATGCTGTGGGGCCCAACTCGCCCTTTGGAAAGAAGCCTGCACGCTGTGCCTTTCAGCTCTAGGGCAAAGTAGCACACCCAGAGCAGAAGTCCTACTTCAGCCAGATCAGGCCTGCAAAGAAACTGCGTTTGACAGGCCTTTGGAAGAGATGTTCCCGGTAGGCTGTAGGAGCACTGTGCAGAGCGAGTTGTTTCTTAGCTTCCCAAAGAGCTGGAAGCAAGATGCTGTGGGGCCCAACTGGCCCTTTGGAAAGAAGCCGGCACGTTGTGCCTTTCAGCTCTAAGGCAATGTAGCACACCCAGAGCAGAAGTCCTACTTCAGCCAGATCAGGCCTGCAAAGAAACTGCGTTTCAGAGGCCTTTGGAAGAGATGTTCCCACTAGGCTGTAAGAGCACTGTGCAGAGCGAGTGGTTTCTTAGCTTCCCAAAGAGCTGGAAGCAAGATGCTGTGGGGCCCAACTCGCCCTTTGGAAAGAAGCCTGCACGTTGTGCCTTTCAGCTCTAGGGCAAAGTAGCACACCAAGAGCTGAAGTCCTACTTCAGCCAGATAAGGCCTGCAAAGAAACTGCGTTTCACAGGCCTTTGGAAGAGATGTTCCCGGTAGGCTGTAAGAGCACTGTGCAGAGCGAGTGGTTTCTTAGCTTCCCAAAGAGCTGGAAGCAAGATGCTGTGGGGCCCAACTCGCCCTTTGGAAAGAAGCCTGCACGTTGTGCCTTTCAGCTCTAGGGCAAAGTAGCACACCCAGAGCAGAAGTCCTACTTCAGCCAGATCAGGCCTGCAAAGAAACTGCGTTTCACAGGCCTTTGGAAGAGATGTTCCCGGTAGGCTGTAAGAGCACTGTGCAGAGCGAGTTGTTTCTTAGCTTCCCAAAGAGCTGGAAGCAAGATGCTGTGGGGCCCAACTCGCCCTTTGGAAAGAAGCCTGCACGTTGTGCCTTTCAGCTCTAGGGCAAAGTAGCACACCCAGAGCAGAAGTCCTACTTCAGCCAGATCAGGCCTGCAAAGAAACTGCGTTTCACAGGCCTTTGGAAGAGATGTTCCCGGTAGGCTGTAAGAGCACTGTGCAGAGCGAGTGGTTTCTTAGCTTCCCAAAGAGCTGGAAGCAAGATGCTGTGGGGCCCAACTGGCCCTTTGGAAAGAAGCCTGCACGTTGTGCCTTTCAGCTCTAGGGCAAAGGAGCACACCCAGAGCTGAAGTCCTACTTCAGCCAGATCAGGCCTGAAAAGAAACTGCGTTTCACAGGCCTTGGAAGAGATGTTCCCGGTAGGCTGTAAGACCACTGTGCAGAGCGAGTGGTTTCTTAGCTTCCCAAAGAGCTGGAAGCAAGATGCTCTGGGGCCCAACTCGCCCTTTGGAAAGAAGCCAGCACGTTGTGCCTTTCAGCTCTAGAGCAAAGTAGAACACCCAGAGCAGAAGTCCTACTTCAGCCGGATCAGGCCTGCAAAGAAACTGCGTTTGACAGGCCTTTGGAAGAGATGTTCCCGGTAGGCTGTAAGAGCACTGAGCAGAGCGAGTGGTTTCTTAGCTTCCCAAAGAGCTGGAAGCAAGATGCTGTGGGGCCCAACTCGCCCTTTGGAAAGAAGCCTGCACGTTGTGCCTTTCAGCTCTAGGGCAAAGTAGCACACCCAGAGCAGAAGTCCTACTTCAGCCAGATCAGGCCTGCAAAGAAACTGCGTTTCACAGGCCTTTGGAAGAGATGTTCCCGGTAGGCTGTAAGAGCACTGTGCAGAGCGAGTGGTTTCTTAGCTTCCCAAAGAGCTGGAAGGAAGATGCTGTGGGGCCCAACTCGCCCTTTGGAAAGAAGCCTGCACGTTGTGCCTTTCAGCTCTAGGGCAAAGTAGCACACCCAGAGCAGAAGTCCTACTTCAGCCAGATCAGGCCTGCAAAGAAACTGCGTTTCACAGGCCTTTGGAAGAGATGTTCCCACTAGGCTGTAAGAGCACTGTGCAGAGCGAGTTGTTTCTTAGCTTCCCAAAGAGCTGGAAGCAAGATGGTGTGGGGCCCAACTCGCCCTTTGGAAAGAAGCCTGCACGTTGTGCCTTTCAGCTCTAGGGCAAAGTAGCACACCCAGAGCAGAAGTCCTACTTCAGCCAGGTCAGGCCTGCAAAGAAACTGCGTTTCCCAGGCCTTTGGAAGAGATGTTCCCGGTAGGCTGTAAGAGCACTGTGCAGAGCGAGTGGTTTCTTAGCTTCCCAAAGAGCTGGAAGCAAGATGCTGTGGGGCCCAACTCGCCCTTTGGAAAGAAGCCTGCACGTTGTGCCTTTCAGCTCTAGGGCAATGTAGCACACCCAGAGCAGAAGTCCTACTTCAGCCAGATCAGGCCTGCAAAGAAACTGCGTTTCACAGGCCTTTGGAAGAGATGTTCCCGGTAGGCTGTAAGAGCACTGTGCAGAGCGAGTTGTTTCTTAGCTTCCCAAAGAGCTGGAAGCAAGATGCTGTGGGGCCCAACTCGCCCTTTGGAAAGAAGCCTGCACGTTGTGCCTTTCAGCTCTAGGGCAAAGTAGCACACCCAGAGCAGAAGTCCTACTTCAGCCAGATCAGGCCTGCAAAGAAACTGCGTTTCACAGGCCTTTGGAAGAGATGTTCCCACAAGGCTGTAAGAGCACTGTGCAGAGCGAGTTGTTTCTTAGCTTCCCAAAGAGCTGGAAGCAAGATGCTGTGGGGCCCAACTCGCCCTTTGGAATGAAGCCTGCACGTTGTGCCTTTCAGCTCTAGGGCAAAGTAGCACACCCAGAGCAGAAGTCCTACTTCAGCCAGATCAGGCCTGCAAAGAAACTGCGTTTCACAGGCCTTTGGAAGAGATGTTCCCGGTAGGCTGTAAGAGCACTGTGCAGAGCGAGTGGTTTCTTAGCTTCCCAAAGAGCTGGAAGCAAGATGCTGTGGGGCCCAACTCGCCCTTTGGAAAGAAGCCTGCACGTTGTGCCTTTCAGCTCTAGGGCAAAGTAGCACACCCAGAGCAGAAGTCATACTTGAGCCAGATCAGGCCTGCCAAGAAACTGCGTTTCACAGGCCTTTGGAAGAGATGTTCCCGGTAGGCTGTAAGAGCACTGTGCAGAGCGAGTGGTTTCTTAGCTTCCCAAAGAGCTGGAAGCAAGATGCTGTGGGGCCCAACTCGCCCTTTGGAAAGAAGCCTGCACGCTGTGCCTTTCAGCTCTAGGGCAAAGTAGCACACCCAGAGCAGAAGTCCTACTTCAGCCAGATCAGGCCTGCAAAGAAACTGCGTTTGACAGGCCTTTGGAAGAGATGTTCCCGGTAGGCTGTAGGAGCACTGTGCAGAGCGAGTTGTTTCTTAGCTTCCCAAAGAGCTGGAAGCAAGATGCTGTGGGGCCCAACTGGCCCTTTGGAAAGAAGCCGGCACGTTGTGCCTTTCAGCTCTAAGGCAATGTAGCACACCCAGAGCAGAAGTCCTACTTCAGCCAGATCAGGCCTGCAAAGAAACTGCGTTTCAGAGGCCTTTGGAAGAGATGTTCCCACTAGGCTGTAAGAGCACTGTGCAGAGCGAGTGGTTTCTTAGCTTCCCAAAGAGCTGGAAGCAAGATGCTGTGGGGCCCAACTCGCCCTTTGGAAAGAAGCCTGCACGTTGTGCCTTTCAGCTCTAGGGCAAAGTAGCACACCCAGAGCAGAAGTCCTACTTCAGCCAGATCAGGCCTGCAAAGAAACTGCGTTTCACAGGCCTTTGGAAGAGATGTTCCCACTAGGCTGTAAGAGCACTGTGCAGAGCGAGTTGTTTCTTAGCTTCCCAAAGAGCTGGAAGCAAGATGCTGTGGGGCCCAACTCGCCCTTTGGAATGAAGCCTGCACGTTGTGCCTTTCAGCTCTAGGGCAAAGTAGCACACCCAGAGCAGAAGTCCTACTTCAGCCAGATCAGGCCTGCAAAGAAACTGCGTTTCACAGGCCTTTGTAAGAGATGTTCCCGGTAGGCTGTAAGAGCACTGTGCAGAGCGAGTGGTTTCTTAGGTTCCCAAAGAGCTGGAAGCAAGATGCTGTGGGGCCCAACTCGCCCTTTGGAAAGAAGCCTGCACGTTGTGCCTTTCAGCTCTAGGGCAAAGTAGCACACCCAGAGCAGAAGTCATACTTGAGCCAGATCAGGCCTGCCAAGAAACTGCGTTTCACAGGCCTTTGGAAGAGATGTTCCCGGTAGGCTGTAAGAGCACTGTGCAGAGCGAGTGGTTTCTTAGCTTCCCAAAGAGCTGGAAGCAAGATGCTGTGGGGCCCAACTCGCCCTTTGGAAAGAAGCCTGCACGTTGTGCCTTTCAGCTCTAAGGCAAAGTAGCACACCCAGAGCAGAAGTCCTACTTCAGCCAGATCAGGCCTGCAAAGAAACTGCGTTTCACAGGCCTTTGGAAGAGATGTTCCCGGTAGGCTGTAAGAGCACTGTGCAGAGCGAGTGGTTTCTTAGCTTCCCAAAGAGCTGGAAGCAAGATGGTGTGGGGCCCAACTCGCCCTTTGGAAAGAAGCCTGCACGTTGTGCCTTTCAGCTCTAGGGCAAGGTAGCACACCCAGAGCAGAAGTCCTACTTCAGCCAGATCAGGCCTGCAAAGAAACTGCGTTTGACAGGCCTTTGGAAGAGATGTTCCCGGTAGGCTGTAAGAGCACTGTGCAGAGCGATTGGTTTCTTAGCTTCCCAAAGAGCTGGAAGCAAGATGCTGTGGGGCCCAACTCGCCCTTTGGAAAGAAGACTGCACGTTGTGCCTTTCAGCTCTAGGGCAATGTAGCACACCCAGAGCAGAAGTCCTACTTCAGCCAGATCAGGCCTGCAAAGAAACTGCGTTTCACAGGCCTTTGGAAGAGATGTTCCCGGTAGGCTGTAAGAGCACTGTGCAGAGCGAGTTGTTTCTTAGCTTCCCAAAGAGCTGGAAGCAAGATGCTGTGGGGCCCAACTCGCCCTTTGGAAAGAAGCCTGCACGCTGTGCCTTTCAGCTCTAGGGCAAAGTAGCACACCCAGAGCAGAAGTCCTACTTCAGCCAGATCAGGCCTGCAAAGAAACTGCGTTTGACAGGCCTTTGGAAGAGATGTTCCCGGTAGGCTGTAGGAGCACTGTGCAGAGCGAGTTGTTTCTTAGCTTCCCAAAGAGCTGGAAGCAAGATGCTGTGGGGCCCAACTGGCCCTTTGGAAAGAAGCCTGCACGTTGTGCCTTTCAGCTCTAAGGCAATGTAGCACACCCAGAGCAGAAGTCCTACTTCAGCCAGATCAGGCCTGCAAAGAAACTGCGTTTCAGAGGCCTTTGGAAGAGATGTTCCCACTAGGCTGTAAGAGCACTGTGCAGAGCGAGTTGTTTCTTAGCTTCCCAAAGAGCTGGAAGCAAGATGCTGTGGGGCCCAACTCGCCCTTTGGAAAGATGCCTGCACGTTGTGCCTTTCAGCTCTAGGGCAAAGTAGCACACCCAGAGCAGAAGTCCTACTTCAGCCAGATCAGGCCTGCAAAGAAACTGCGTTTCACAGGCCTTTGGAAGAGATGTTCCCACTAGGCTGTAAGAGCACTGTGCAGAGCGAGTGGTTTCTTAGCTTCCCAAAGAGCTGGAAGCAAGATGCTGTGGGGCCCAACTCGCCCTTTGGAAAGAAGCCTGCACGTTGTGCCTTTCAGCTCTAAGGCAAAGTAGCACACCCAGAGCAGAAGTCCTACTTCAGCCATATCAGGCCTGCAAAGAAACTGCGTTTCACAGGCCTTTGGAAGAGATGTTCCCACCAGGCTGTAAGAGCACTGTGCAGAGCGAGTGGTTTCTTAGCTTCCAAAAGAGCTGGAAGCAAGATGCTGTGGGGCCCAACTCGCCCTTTGGAAAGAAGCCTGCACGTTGTGCCTTTCAGCTCTAGGGCAAAGTAGCACACCCAGAGCAGAAGTCCTACTTCAGCCAGATCAGGCCTGCAAAGAAACTGCGTTTCACAGGCCTTTGGAAGAGATGTTCCCGGTAGGCTGTAAGAGCACTGTGCAGAGAGAGTATTTTCTTAGCTTCCCAAAGAGCTGGAAGCAAGATGCTGTGGGGCCCAACTCGCCCTTTGGAAAGAAGCCTGCACGTTGTGCCTTTCAGCTCTAGGGCAATGTAGCACACCCAGAGCAGAAGTCCTACTTCAGCCAGATCAGGCCTGCAAAGAAACTGCGTTTCACAGGCCTTTGGAAGAGATGTTCCCGGTAGGCTGTAAGAGCACTGTGCAGAGCGAGTGGTTTCTTAGCTTCCCAAAGAGCTGGAAGCAAGATGCTGTGGGTCCCAACTCGCCCTTTGGAAAGAAGCCTGCACGTTGTGCCTTTCAGCTCTAGGGCAAAGTAGCACACCCAGAGCAGAAGTCCTACTTCAGCCAGATCAGGCCTGCAAAGAAACTGCGTTTCACAGGCCTTTGAAGAGATGTTCCCGGTAGGCTGTAAGAGCACTATGCAGAGCGAGTATTTTCTTAGCTTCCCAAAGAGCTGGAAGCAAGATGCTGTGGGGCCCAACTCGCCCTTTGGAAAGAAGCCTGCACGTTGTGCCTTTCAGCTCTAGGGCAATGTAGCACACCCAGAGCAGAAGTCCTACTTGAGCCAGATCAGGCCTGCAAAGAAACTGCGTTTCACAGGCCTTTGGAAGAGATGTTCCCGGTAGGCTGTAAGAGCACTGTCCAGAGCGAGTGGTTTCTTAGCTTCCCAAAGAGCTGGAAGCAAGATGCTGTGGGGCCCAACTCGCCCTTTGGAAAGAAGCCTGCACGTTGAGCCTTTCAGCTCTAGGGCAAAGTAGCACACCCAGAGCAGAAGTCCTACTTCAGCCAGATCAGGCCTGCAAAGAAACTGCGTTTCCCAGGCCTTTGGAAGATATGTTCCCGGTAGGCTGTAAGAGCACAGTCCAGAGCGAGTGGTTTCTTAGCTTCCCAAAGAGCTGGAAGCAAGAAGCTGTGGGGCCCAACTCGCCCTTTGGAAAGAAGCCTGCATGTTGTTCCTTTCAGCTCTAGGGCAAAGTAGCACACCCAGAGCAGAAGTCCTACTTCAGCCAGATCAGGCCTGCAAAGAAACTGCGTTTCACAGGCCTTTGGAAGAGATGTTCCCACTAGGCTGTAAGAGCACTGTGCAGAGCGAGTTGTTTCTTAGCTTCCCAAAGAGCTGGAAGCAAGATGCTGTGGGGCCCAACTCGCCCTTTGGAAAGAAGCCTGCACGTTGTGCCTTTCAGCTCTAGGGCAAAGTAGCACACCCAGAGCATAAGTCCTACTTCAGCCAGATCAGGCCTGCAAAGAAACTGCGTTTCACAGGCCTTTGGAAGAGATGTTCCCGGTAGGCTGTAAGAGCACTGTGCAGAGCCAGTGGTTTCTTAGCTTCCCAAAGAGCTGGAAGCAAGATGCTGTGGGGCCCAACTCGCCCTTTGGAAAGAAGCCTGCACGTTGTGCCTTTCAGCTCTAGGGCAAAGTAGCACACCCAGAGCAGAAGTCCTACTTCAGCCAGATCAGGCCTGCAAAGAAACTGCGTTTCACAGGCCTTTGGAAGAGATGTTCCCACTAGGCTGTAAGAGCACTGTGCAGAGCGAGTTGTTTCTTAGCTTCCCAAAGAGCTGGAAGCAAGATGGTGTGGGGCTCAACTCGCCCTTTGGAAAGAAGCCTGCACGTTGTTCCTTTCAGCTCTAGGGCAAAGTAGCACACCCAGAGCAGAAGTCCTACTTCAGCCAGATCAGGCCTGCAAAGAAACTGCGTTTCACAGGCCTTTGGAAGAGATGTTCCCGGTAGGCTGTAAGAGCACTGTGCAGAGCGAGTGGATTCTTAGGTTCCCAAAGAGCTGGAAGCAAGATGCTGTGGGGCCCAACTCGCCCTTTGGAAAGAAGCCTGCACGTTGTGCCTTTCAGCTCTAGGGCAAAGTAGCACACCCAGAGCAGAAGTCCTACTTCAGCCAGATCAGGCCTGCAAAGAAACTGCGTTTCACAGGCCTTTGGAAGAGATGTTCCCGGTAGGCTGTAAGAGCACTGTGCAGAGCGAGTCTTTTCTTAGCTTCCCAAAGAGCTGGAAGCAAGATGCTGTGGGGCCCAACTCGCCCTTTGTAAAGAAGCCTGCACGTTGTGCCTTTCAGCTCTAGGGCAATGTAGCACACCCAGAGCAGAAGTCCTACTTCAGCCAGATCAGGCCTGCAAAGAAACTGCGTTTCACAGGCCTTTGGAAGAGATGTTCCCGGTAGGCTGTAAGAGCACTGTGCATAGCGAGTGGTTTCTTAGCTTCCCAAAGAGCTGGAAGCAAGATGGTGTGGGGCCCAACTCGCCCTTTGGAAAGAAGCCTGCACGTTGTGCCTTTCAGCTCTAGGGCAAAGTAGCACACCCAGAGCAGAAGTCCTACTTCAGCCAGATCAGGCCTGCAAAGAAACTGCGTTTCACAGGCCTTTGGAAGAGATGTTCCCGGTAGGCTGTAAGAGCACTGTGCAGAGCGAGTTGTTTCTTAGCTTCCCAAAGAGCTGGAAGCAACATGCTGTGGGGCCCAACTCGCCCTTTGGAAAGAAGCCTGCACGTTGTGCCTTTCAGCTCTAGGGCAATGTAGCACACCCAGAGCAGAAGTCCTACTTCAGCCAGATCAGGCCTGCAAAGAAACTGCGTTTCACAGGCCTTTGGAAGAGATGTTCCCGGTAGGCTGTAAGAGCACTGTGCAGAGCGAGTGGTTTCTTAGCTTCCCAAAGAGCTGGAAGCAAGATGCTGTGGGGCCCAACTCGCCCTTTGGAAAGAAGCCTGCACGTTGTGCCTTTCAGCTCTAGGGCAAAGTAGCACACCCAGAGCAGAAGTCCTACTTCAGCCAGATCAGGCCTGCAAAGAAACTGCGTTTCACAGGCCTTTGGAAGAGATGTTCCCGGTAGGCTGTAAGAGCACTGTCCAGAGCGAGTGGTTTCTTAGCTTCCCAAAGAGCTGGAAGGAAGATGCTGTGGGGCCCAACTCGCCCTTTGGAAAGAAGCCTGCACGTTGTGCCTTTGAGCTCTAGGGCAAAGTAGCACACCCAGAGCAGAAGTCCTACTTCAGCCAGATCAGGCCTGCAAAGAAACTGCGTTTCACAGGCCTTTGGAAGAGATGTTCCCGGTAGGCTGTAAGAGCACTGTGCAGAGCGAGTGGTTTCTTAGCTTCCCAAAGTGCTGGAAGCAAGATGCTGTGGGGCCCAACTCGCCTTTGGAAAGAGCCTGCACGTTGTCCCTTTCATCTCTAGGGCAATGTAGCACACCCAGAGCAGAAGTCCTACTTCAGCCAGATCAGGCCTGCAAAGAAACTGCGTTTCACAGGCCTTTGGAAGAGATGTTCCCACTAGGCTGTAAGAGCACTGTGCAGAGCGAGTTGTTTCTTAGCTTCCCAAAGAGCTGGAAGCAAGATGCTGTGGGGCCCAACTCGCCCTTTGGAAAGAAGCCTGCAAGTTGTGCCTTTCAGCTCTAGGGCAAAGTAGCACACCCAGTGCAGAAGTCCTACTTGAGCCAGATCAGGCCTGCAAAGAAACTGCGTTTCACAGGCCTTTGGAAGAGATGTTCCCACTAGGCTGTAAGAGCACTGTGCAGAGCGAGTTGATTCTTAGCTTCCCAAAGAGCTGGAAGCAAGATGCTGTGGGGCCCAACTCGCCCTTTGGAAAGAAGCCTGCACGTTGTGCCTTTCAGCTCTAGGGCAAAGTAGCACACCCAGAGCAGAAGTCCTACTTGAGCCAGATCAGGCCTGCAAAGAAACTGCGTTTCACAGGCCTTTCGAAGAGATGTTCCCGGTAGGCTGTAAGAGCACTGTGCAGAGCGAGTGGTTTCTTAGCTTCCCAAAGAGCTGGAAGCAAGATGCTGTGGGGCCCAACTCGCCCTTTGGAAAGAAGCCTGCACGTTGTGCCTTTCAGCTCTAGGGCAAAGTAGCACACCCAGAGCAGAAGTCCTACTTGAGCCAGATCAGGCCTGCAAAGAAACTGCGTTTCACAGGCCTTTGGAAGAGATGTTCCCGGTAGGCTGTAAGAGCACTGTGCAGAGCGAGTGGTTTCTTAGCTTCCCAAAGAGCTGGAAGCAAGATGCTGTGGGGCCCAACTCGCCCTTTGGAAAGAAGCCTGCACGTTGTGCCTTTCAGCTCTAGGGCAAAGTAGCACACCCAGAGCATAAGTCCTACTTCAGCCAGATCAATCCTGCAAAGAAACTGCGTTTCACAGGCCTTTGGAAGAGATGTTCCCGGTAGGCTGTAAGAGCACTGTGCAGAGCCAGTGGTTTCTTAGCTTCCCAAAGAGCTGGAAGCAAGATGCTGTGGGGCCCAACTCGCCCTTTGGAAAGAAGCCTGCACGTTGTGCCTTTCAGCTCTAGGGCAAAGTAGCACACCCAGAGCAGAAGTCCTACTTCAGCCAGATCAGGCCTGCAAAGAAACTGCGTTTCACAGGCCTTTGGAAGAGATGTTCCCACTAGGCTGTAAGAGCACTGTGCAGAGCGAGTGGTTTCTTAGCTTCCCAAAGAGCTGGAAGCAAGATGGTGTGGGGCTCAACTCGCCCTTTGGAAAGAAGCCTGCACGTTGTTCCTTTCAGCTCTAGGGCAAAGTAGCACACCCAGAGCAGAAGTCCTACTTCAGCCAGATCAGGCCTGCAAAGAAACTGCGTTTCACAGGCCTTTGGAAGAGATGTTCCCGGTAGGCTGTAAGAGCACTGTGCAGAGCGAGTGGTTTCTTAGCTTCCCAAAGAGCTGGAAGCAAGATGCTGTGGGGCCCAACTCGCCCTTTGGAAAGAAGCCTGCACGTTGTGCCTTTCAGCTCTAGGGCAAAGTAGCACACCCAGAGCAGAAGTCCTACTTCAGCCAGATCAGGCCTGCAAAGAAACTGCGTTTCACAGGCCTTTGGAAGAGATGTTCCCGGTAGGCTGTAAGAGCACTGTGCAGAGCGAGTCATTTCTTAGCTTCCCAAAGACCTGGAAGCAAGATGCTGTGGGGCCCAACTCGCCCTTTGGAAAGAAGCCTGCACGTTGTGCCTTTCAGCTCTAGGGCAATGTAGCACACCCAGAGCAGAAGTCCTACTTCATCCAGATCAGGCCTGCAAAGAAACTGCGTTTCACAGGCCTTTGGAAGAGATGTTCCCGGTAGGCTGTAAGAGCACTGTGCATAGCGAGTGGTTTCTTAGCTTCCCAAAGAGCTGGAAGCAAGATGCTGTGGGGCCCAACTCGCCCTTTGGAAAGAAGCCTGCACGTTGTGCCTTTCAGCTCTAGGGCAAAGTAGCACACCCAGAGCAGAAGTCCTACTTCAGCCAGATCAGGCCTGCAAAGAAACTGCGTTTCACAGGCCTTTGGAAGAGATGTTCCCGGTAGGCTGTAAGAGCACTGTGCAGAGCGAGTGGTTTCTTAGCTTCCCAAAGAGCTGGAAGCAAGATGCTGTGGGGCCCAACTCGCCCTTTGGAAAGAAGCCTGCACGTTGTGCCTTTCAGCTCTAGGGCAATGTAGCACACCCAGAGCAGAAGTCCTACTTCAGCCAGATCAGGCCTGCAAAGAAACTGCGTTTCACAGGCCTTTGGAAGAGATGTTCCCGGTAGGCTGTAAGAGCACTGTCCAGAGCGAGTGGTTTCTTAGCTTCCCAAAGAGCTGGAAGCAAGATGCTGTGGGGCCCAACTCGCCCTTTGGAAAGAAGCCTGCACGTTGTGCCTTTCAGCTCTAGGGCAAAGTAGCACACCCAGAGCAGAAGTCCTACTTCAGCCAGATCAGGCCTGCAAAGAAACTTCGTTTCACAGGCCTTTGGAAGAGATGTTCCCGGTAGGCTGTAAGAGCACTGTCCAGAGCGAGTGGTTTCTTAGCTTCCCAAAGAGCTGGAAGGAAGATGCTGTGGGGCCCAACTCGCCCTTTGGAAAGAAGCCTGCACGTTGTGCCTTTGAGCTCTAGGGCAAAGTAGCACACCCAGAGCAGAAGTCCTACTTCAGCCAGATCAGGCCTGCAAAGAAACTGCGTTTCACAGGCCTTTGGAAGAGATGTTCCCGGTAGGCTGTAAGAGCACTGTGCAGAGCGAGTGGTTTCTTAGCTTCCCAAAGTGCTGGAAGCAAGATGCTGTGGGGCCCAACTCGCCTTTGGAAAGAGCCTGCACGTTGTCCCTTTCATCTCTAGGGCAATGTAGCACACCCAGAGCAGAAGTCCTACTTCAGCCAGATCAGGCCTGCAAAGAAACTGCGTTTCACAGGCCTTTGGAAGAGATGTTCCCACTAGGCTGTAAGAGCACTGTGCAGAGCGAGTTGTTTCTTAGCTTCCCAAAGAGCTGGAAGCAAGATGCTGTGGGGCCCAACTCGCCCTTTGGAAAGAAGCCTGCACGTTGTGCCTTTCAGCTCTAGGGCAAAGTAGCACACCCAGAGCAGAAGTCCTACATCAGCCAGATCAGGCCTGCAAAGAAACTGCGTTTCACAGGCCTTTGGAAGAGATGTTCCCTGTAGGCTGTAAGAGCACTGTGCAGAGCGAGTTGTTTCTCAGCTTCCCAAAGAGCTGGAAGCAAGATGCTGTGGGGCCCAACTCGCCCTTTGGAAAGCAGCCTGCACGTTGTGCCTTTCAGCTCTAGGGCAAAGTAGCACACCCAGAGCAGAAGTCCTACTTCAGCCAGATCAGGCATGCAAAGAAACTGCGTTTCACAGGCCTTTGGAAGAGATGTTCCCGGTAGGCTGTAAGAGCACTGTGCAGAGCGAGTTGTTTCTTAGCTTCCCAAAGAGCTGGAAGCAAGATGCTGTGGGGCCCAACTCACCCTTTGGAAAGAAGCCTGCACGTTGTGCCTTTCAGCTCTAGGGCAAAGTAGCACACCCAGAGCAGAAGTCCTACTTCAGCCAGATCAGGCCTGCAAAGAAACTGCGTTTCACAGGCCTTTGGAAGAGATGTTCCCGGTAAGCTGTAAGAGCACTGTGCAGAGCGAGTGGTTTCTTAGGTTCCCAAAGAGCTGGAAGCAAGATGCTGTGGGGCCCAACTTGCCCTTTGGAAAGAAGCCTGCACGTTGTGCCTTTCAGCTCTAGGGAAAAGTAGCACACCCAGAGCAGAAGTCCTACTTCAGCCAGATGAGGCCTGCAAAGAAACTGCGTTTCACAGGCCTTTGGAAGAGATGTTCCCACTAGGCTTTAATAGCACTGTGCAGAGCGAGTTGTTTCTTAGCTTCCCAAAGAGCTGGAAGCAAGATGGTGTGGGGCCCAACTCGCCCTTTGGAAAGAAGCCTGCACGTTGTGCCTTTCAGCTCTAGGGCAAAGTAGCACACCCAGAGCAGAAGTCCTACTTCAGCCAGGTCAGGCCTGCAAAGAAACTGCGTTTCCCAGGCCTTTGGAAGAGATGTTCCCGGTAGGCTGTAAGAGCACTGTGCAGAGCGAGTGGTTTCTTAGCTTCCCAAAGAGCTGGAAGCAAGATGCTGTGGGGCCCAACTCGCCCTTTGGAAAGAAGCCTGCACGTTGTGCCTTTCAGCTCTAGGGCAAAGTAGCACACCCAGAGCAGAAGTCCTACTTCAGCCAGATCAGGCCTGCAAAGAAACTGCGTTTCACAGGCCTTTGGAAGAGATGTTCCCGGTAGGCTGTAAGAGCACTGTGCAGAGCGAGTTGTTTCTTAGCTTCCCAAAGAGCTGGAAGCAAGATGCTGTGGGGCCCAACTCGCCCTTTGGAAAGAAGCCTGCACGTTCTGCCTTTCAGCTCTAGGGCAATGTAGCACACCCAGAGCAGAAGTCCTACTTCAGCCAGATCAGGCCTGCAAAGAAACTGCGTTTCACAGGCCTTTGGAAGAGATGTTCCCGGTAGGCTGTAAGAGCACTGTCCAGAGCGAGTGGTTTCTTAGCTTCCCAAAGAGCTGGAAGCAAGATGCTGTGGGGCCCAACTCGCCCTTTGGAAAGAAGCCTGCACGTTGTGCCTTTCAGCTCTAGGGCAAAGTAGCACACCCAGAGCAGAAGTCCTACTTCAGCCAGATCAGGCCTGCAAAGAAACTGCGTTTCACAGGCCTTTGGAAGAGATGTTCCCGGTAGGCTGTAAGAGCACTGTCCAGAGCGAGTGGTTTCTTAGCTTCCCAAAGAGCTGGAAGCAAGATGCTGTGGGGCCCAACTCGCCCTTTGGAAAGAAGCCTGCACGTTGTGCCTTTCAGCTCTAGGGCAAAGTAGCACACCCAGAGCAGAAGTCCTACTTCAGCCAGATCAGGCCTGCAAAGAAACTGCGTTTCACAGGCCTTTGGAAGAGATGTTCCCGGTAGGCTGTAAGAGCACTGTGCAGAGCGAGTGGTTTCTTAGCTTCCCAAAGTGCTGGAAGCAAGATGCTGTGGGGCCCAACTCGCCTTTGGAAAGAGCCTGCACGTTGTCCCTTTCATCTCTAGGGCAATGTAGCACACCCAGAGAAGAAGTCCTACTTCAGCCAGATCAGGCCTGCAAAGAAACTGCGTTTCACAGGCCTTTGGAAGAGATGTTCCCACTAGGCTGTAAGAGCACTGTGCAGAGCGAGTTGTTTCTTAGCTTCCCAAAGAGCTGGAAGCAAGATGCTGTGGGGCCCAACTCGCCCTTTGGAAAGCAGCCTGCACGTTGTGCCTTTCAGCTCTAGGGCAAAGTAGCACACCCAGAGCAGAAGTCCTACTTCAGCCAGATCAGGCCTGCAAAGAAACTGCGTTTGACAGGCCTTTGGAAGAGATGCTCCCGGTAGGCTGCAAGAGCACTGTGCAGAGCGAGTTGTTTCTTAGCTTCCCAAAGAGCTGGAAGCAAGATGCTGTGGGGCCCAACTCACCCTTTGGAAAGAAGCCTGCACGTTGTGCCTTTCAGCTCTAGGGCAAAGTAGCACACCCAGAGCAGAAGTCCTACTTCAGCCAGATCAGGCCTGCAAAGAAACTGCGTTTCACAGGCCTTTGGAAGAGATGTTCCCGGTAGGCTGTAAGAGCACTGTGCAGAGCGAGTGGTTTCTTAGGTTCCCAAAGAGCTGGAAGCAAGATGCTGTGGGGCCCAACTCGCCCTTTGGAAAGAAGCCTGCACGTTGTGCCTTTCAGCTCTAGGGAAATGTAGCACACCCAGAGCAGAAGTCCTACTTCAGCCAGATCAGGCCTGCAAAGAAACTCGTTTCACAGGCCTTTGGAAGAGATGTTCCCACTAGGCTGTAAGAGCACTGTGCAGAGCGAGTTGTTTCTTAGCTTCCCAAAGAGCTGGAAGCAAGATGGTGTGGGGCCCAACTCGCCCTTTGGAAAGAAGCCTGCACGTTGTGCCTTTCAGCTCTAGGGCAAAGTAGCACACCCAGAGCAGAAGTCCTACTTCAGCCAGGTCAGGCCTGCAAAGAAACTGCGTTTCACAGGCCTGTCTAAGAGATGTTCCCGGTAGGCTGTAAGAGCACTGTGCAGAGCGAGTGGTTTCTTAGCTTCCCAAAGAGCTGGAAGCAAGATGCTGTGGGGCCCAACTCGCCCTTTGGAAAGAAGCCTGCACGTTGTGCCTTTCAGCTCTAGGGCAATGTAGCACACCCAGAGCAGAAGTCCTACTTCAGCCAGATCAGGCCTGCAAAGAAACTGCGTTTCACAGGCCTTTGGAAGAGATGTTCCCGGTAGGCTGTAAGAGCACTGTGCAGAGCGAGTTGTTTCTTAGCTTCCCAAAGAGCTGGAAGCAAGATGCTGTGGGGCCCAACTCGCCCTTTGGAAAGAAGCCTGCACGTTGTGCCTTTCAGCTCTAGGGCAAAGTAGCACACCCAGAGCAGAAGTCCTACTTCAGCCAGATAAGGCCTGCAAAGAAACTGCGTTTCAGAGGCCTTTGGAAGAGATGTTCCCACTAGGCTGTAAGAGCACTGTGCACAGCGAGTTGTTTCTTAGCTTCCCAAAGAGCTGGAAGCAAGATGCTGTGGGGCCCAACTCGCCCTTTGGAAAGAAGCCTGCACGTTGTGCCTTTCACCTCTAGGGCAAAGTAGCACACCCAGAGCAGAAGTCCTACTTCAGCCAGATCAGGCCTGCAAAGAAACTGCGTTTCACAGGCCTTTGGAAGAGATGTTCCCGGTAGGCTGTAAGAGCACTGTGCATAGCGAGTGGATTCTTAGCTTCCCAAAGAGCTGGAAGCAAGATGCTGTGGGGCCCAACTCGCCCTTTGGAAAGAACCCTGCACGTTGTGCCTTTCAGCTCTAGGGCAAAGTAGCACACCCAGAGCAGAAGTCCTACTTGAGCCAGATCAGGCCTGCAAAGAAACTGCGTTTCACAGGCCTTTGGAAGAGATGTTCCCACTAGGCTGTAAGAGCACTGTGCAGAGCGAGTTGATTCTTAGCTTCCCAAAGAGCTGGAAGCAAGATGCTGTGGGGCCCAACTCGCCCTTTGGAAAGAAGCCTGCACGTTGTCCCTTTCAGCTCTAGGGCAAAGTAGCACACCCAGAGCAGAAGTCCTACTTCAGCCAGATCAGGCCTGCAAAGAAACTGCGTTTCACAGGCCTTTGGAAGAGATGTTCCCGGTAGGCTGTAAGAGCACTGTGCAGAGCGAGTGGTTTCTTAGCTTCCCAAAGAGCTGGAAGCAAGATGCTGTGGGGCCCAACTCGCCCTTTGGAAAGAAGCCTGCACGTTGTGCCTTTCAGCTCTAGGGCAAAGTAGCACACCCAGAGCAGAAGTCCTACTTGAGCCAGATCAGGCCTGCCAAGAAACTGCGTTTCACAGGCCTTTGGAAGAGATGTTCCCGGTAGGCTGTAAGAGCACTGTGCAGAGCGAGTGGTTTCTTAGCTTCCCAAAGAGCTGGAAGCAAGATGCTGTGGGGCCCAACTCGCCCTTTGGAAAGAAGCCTGCACGTTGTGCCTTTCAGCTCTAGGGCAAAGTAGCACACCCAGAGCAGAAGTCCTACTTCAGCCAGATCAGGCCTGCAAAGAAACTGCGTTTCACAGGCCTTTGGAAGAGATGTTCCCGGTAGGCTGTAAGAGCACTGTGCAGAGCGAGTTGTTTCTTAGCTTCCCAAAGAGCTGGAAGCAAGATGCTGTGGGGCCCAACTCGCCCTTTGGAAAGAAGCCTGCACGTTGTGCCTTTCAGCTCTAGGGCAAAGTAGCACACCCAGAGCAGATGTCCTACTTCAGCCAGGTCAGGCCTGCAAAGAAACTGCGTTTCACAGGCCTGTGGAAGAGATGTTCCCGGTAGGCTGTAAGAGCACTGTGCAGAGCGAGTGGTTTCTTAGCTTCCCAAAGAGCTGGAAGCAAGATGCTGTGGGGCCCAACTCGCCCTTTGGAAAGAAGCCTGCACGTTGTGCCTTTCAGCTCTAGGGCAATGTAGCACACCCAGAGCAGAAGTCCTACTTCAGCCAATTCAGGCCTGCAAAGAAACTGCGTTTCACAGGCCTTTGGAAGAGATGTTCCCGGTAGGCTGTAAGAGCACTGTGCAGAGCGAGTTGTTTCTTAGCTTCCCAAAGAGCTGGAAGCAAGATGCTGTGGGGCCCAACTCGCCCTTTGGAAAGAAGCCTGCACGTTGTGCCTTTCAGCTCTAGGGCAAAGTAGCACACCCAGAGCAGAAGTCCTACTTCAGCCAGATAAGGCCTGCAAAGAAACTGCGTTTCAGAGGCCTTTGGAAGAGATGTTCCCACTAGGCTGTAAGAGCACTGTGCACAGCGAGTTGTTTCTTAGCTTCCCAAAGAGCTGGAAGCAAGATGCTGTGGGGCCCAACTCGCCCTTTGGAAAGAAGCCTGCACGTTGTGCCTTTCACCTCTAGGGCAAAGTAGCACACCCAGAGCAGAAGTCCTACTTCAGCCAGATCAGGCCTGCAAAGAAACTGCGTTTCACAGGCCTTTGGAAGAGATGTTCCCGGTAGGCTGTAAGAGCACTGTGCATAGCGAGTGGATTCTTAGCTTCCCAAAGAGCTGGAAGCAAGATGCTGTGGGGCCCAACTCGCCCTTTGGAAAGAAGCCTGCACGTTGTGCCTTTCAGCTCTAGGGCAAAGTAGCACACCCAGAGCAGAAGTCCTACTTGAGCCAGATCAGGCCTGCAAAGAAACTGCGTTTCACAGGCCTTTGGAAGAGATGTTCCCACTAGGCTGTAAGAGCACTGTGCAGAGCGAGTTGTTTCTTAGCTTCCCAAAGAGCTGTAAGCAAGATGCTGTGGGCCCCAACTCGCCCTTTGGAAAGAAGCCTGCACGTTGTGCCTTTCAGCTCTAGGGCAAAGTAGCACACCCAGAGCAGAAGTCCTACTTCAGCCAGGTCAGGCCTGCAAAGAAACTGCGTTTCCCAGGCCTTTGGAAGAGATGTTCCCGGTAGGCTGTAAGAGCACTGTGCAGAGCGAGTGGTTTCTTAGCTTCCCAAAGAGCTGGAAGCAAGATGCTGTGGGGCCCAGCTCGCCCTTTGGAAAGAAGCCTGCACGTTGTGCCTTTCACCTCTAGGGCAATGTAGCACACCCAGAGCAGAAGTCCTACTTCAGCCAGATCAGGCCTGCAAAGAAACTGCGTTTCACAGGCCTTTGGAAGAGATGTTCCCAGTAGGCTGTAAGAGCACTGGGCAGAGCGAGTGGTTTCTTAGCTTCCCAAAGAGCTGGAAGCAAGATGCTGTGGGGCCCAACTGGCCCTTTGGAAAGAAGCCTGCACGTTGTGCCTTTCAGCTCTAGGGCAATGTAGCACACCCAGAGCAGAGGTCCTACTTCAGCCAGATCAGGCCTGCAAAGAAACTGCGTTTCACTGGCCTTTGGAAGAGATGTTCCCGGTAGGCTGTAAGAGCACTGTCCAGAGCGAGTGGTTTCTTAGCTTCCCAAAGAGCTGGAAGCAAGATGCTGTGGGGCCCAACTCGCCCTTTGGAAAGAAGCCTGCACGTTGTGCCTTTCAGCTCTAGGGCAAAGTAGCACACCCAGAGCAGAAGTCCTACTCAGCCAGATCAGGCCTGCAAAGAAACTGCGTTTCCCAGGCCTTTGGAAGAGATGTTCCCGGTAGGCTGTAAGAGCACTGTGCAGAGCGAGTGGTTTCTTAGCTTCCCAAAGAGCTGGAAGCAAGATGCTGTGGGGCCCAACTCGCCCTTTGGAAAGAAGCCTGCACGTTGTGCCTTTCAGCTCTAGGGCAAAGTAGCACACCCAGAGCAGAAGTCCTACTTCAGCCAGATCAGGCCTGCAAAGAAACTGCGTTTCACAGGCCTTTGGAAGAGATGATCCCTGTAGGCTGTAAGAGCACTGTGCAGAGCGAGTGGTTTCTTAGCTTCCCAAAGAGCTGGAAGCAAGATGCTGTGGGGCCCAACTCGCCCTTTGGAAAGAAGCCTGCACGTTGTCCCTTTCAGCTCTACGGCAATGTAGCACACCCAGAGCAGAAGTCCTACTTCAGCCAGATCAGGCCTGCAAAGAAACTGCGTTTTACAGGCCTTTGGAAGAGATGTTCCCACTAGGCTGTAAGAGCACTGTGTAGAGCGAGTTGTTTCTTAGGTTCCCAAAGAGCTGGAAGCAAGATGCTGTTGGGCCCAACTCGCCCTTTGGAAAGAAGCCTGCACGTTGTGCCTTTCAGCTCTAGGGCAAAGTAGCACACCCAGAGCAGAAGTCCTACTTCAGCCAGATCAGGCCTGCAAAGAAACTGCGTTTCACAGGCCTTTGGAAGAGATGTTCCCGGTAGGCTGTAAGAGCACTGTGCAGAGCGGGCGGTTTCTTAGCTTCCCAAAGAGCTGGAAGCAAGATGCTGTGGGGCCCAACTCGCCCTTTGGAAAGAAGCCTGCACGTTGTGCCTTTCAGCTCTAGGGCAAAGTAGCACACCCAGAGCAGAAGTCCTACTTCAGCCAGATCAGGCCTGCAAAGAAACTGCGTTTCACAGGCCTTTGGAAGAGATGTTCCCACTAGGCTGTAAGAGCACTGTGCAGAGCGAGTTGTTTCTTAGCTTCCCAAAGAGCTGGAAGCAAGATGGTGTGGGGCCCAACTCGCCCTTTGGAAAGAAGCCTGCACGTTGTGCCTTTCAGCTCTAGGGCAAAGTAGCACACCCAGAGCAGAAGTCCTACTTCAGCCAGGTCAGGCCTGCAAAGAAACTGCGTTTCCCAGGCCTTTGGAAGAGATGTTCCCGGTAGGCTGTAAGAGCACAGTGCAGAGCGAGTGGTTTCTTATGTTCCCAAAGAGCTGGAAGCAAGATGCTGTGGGGCCCAACTCGCCCTTTGGAAAGAAGCCTGCACATTGTGCCTTTCATCTCTAGGGCAATATAGCACACCCAGAGCAGAAGTCCTACTTCAGCCAGATCAGGCCTGCAAAGAAACTGCGTTTCACAGGCCTTTGGAAGAGATGTTCCCGGTAGGCTGTAAGAGCACTGTGCAGAGCGAGTGGTTTCTTAGCTTCCCAAAGAGCTGGAAGCAAGATGCTGTGGGGCCCAACTCGCCCTTTGGAAAGAAGCCTGCACGTTGTGCCTTTCAGCTCTAAGGCAAAGTAGCACACCCAGATCAAAAGTCCTACTTCAGCCAGATCAGGCCTGCAAAGAAACTGCGTTTCACAGGCCCTTGGAAGAGATGTTCCCGGTAGGCTGTAAGAGCACTGTGCAGAGCGAGTGGTTTCTTAGCTTCCCAAAGAGCTCTAAGCAAGATGCTGTGGGGCCCAACTAGCCCTTTGGAAAGAAGCCTGCACGTTGAGCCTTTCAGCTCTAAGGCAAAGTAGCACACCCAGAGCAAAAGTCCTACTTCAGCCAAATCAGGCCTGCAAAGAAACTGCGTTTCTCAGGCCTTTGGAAGAGATGTTCCCGGTAGGCTGTAAGAGCACTGTGCAGAGCGAGTGGTTTCTTAGCTTCCCAAAGAGGTGGAAGCAAGATGGTGTGGGGCCCAACTCGGCCTTTGGAAAGAAGCCTGCACGTTGTGCCTTTCAGCTCTGGGCAAAGTAGCACACCCAGAGCAGAAGTCCTACTTCAGCCAGATCAGGCCTGCAAAGAAACTGCGTTTCACAGGCCTTTGGAAGAGATGTTCCCACTAGGCTGTAAGAGCACTGTGCAGAGCGAGTGGTTTCTTAGCTTCCCAAAGAGCTGGAAGCAAGATGCTGTGGGGCCCAACTCGCCCTTTGGAAAGAAGCCTGCACGTTGTGCCTTTCAGCTCTAGGGCAATGTAGCACACCCAGAGCAGAAGTCCTACTTCAGCCAGATCAGGCCTGCAAAGAAACTGCGTTTCACAGGCCTTTGGAAGAGATATTCGCGGTAGGCTGTAAGAGCACTGTGCAGAGCGAGTTGTTTCTTAGCTTCCCAAAGAGCTGGAAGCAAGATGCTGTGGGGCCCAACTCGCCCTTTGGAAAGAAGCCTGCACGTTGTGCCTTTCAGCTCTAGGGCAAAGTAGCACACCCAGAGCAGAAGTCCTACTTCAGCCCGATCAGGCCTGCAAAGAAACTGCATTTCACAGGCCTTTGGAAGAGATGTTCCCAGTAGGCTGTAAGAGCACTGTGCAGAGCGAGTGGTTTCTTAGCTTCCCAAAGAGCTGGAAGCAAGATGCTGTGGGGCCCAACTCGCCCTTTGGAAAGAAGCCTGCACGTTGTGCCTTTCAGCTCTAGGGCAAAGTAGCACACCCAGAGCAGAAGTCCTACTTCAGCCAGATCAGGCCTGCAAAGAAACTGCGTTTCACAGGTCTTTGGAAGAGATGTTCCCACTAGGATGTAAGAGCACTGTGCAGAGCGAGTTGTTTCTTAGCTTCCCAAAGAGCTGGAAGCAAGATGCTGTGGGGCCCAACTCGCCCTTTGGAAAGAAGCCTGCACGTTGTGCCTTTCAGCTCTAGGGCAAAGTAGCACACCCAGAGCAGAAGTCCTACTTCAACCAGATCAGGCCTGCAAAGAAACTGCGTTTCACAGGCCTTTGGAAGAGATGTTCCCGGTAGGCTTTAAGAGCACTGTGCAGAGCGAGTTGTTTCTTAGCTTCCCAAAGAGCTGGAAGCAAGATGCTGTGGGGCCCAACTCGCCCTTTGGAAAGAAGCCTGCACGTTGTGCCTTTCAGCTCTAGGGCAAAGTAGCACAACCAGAGCAGAAGTCCTACTTCAGCCAGATCAGGCCTGCAAAGAAACTGCGTTTCACAGGCCTTTGGAAGAGATGTTCCCGGTAGGCTGTAACAGCACTGTGCAGAGCGAGTTGTTTCTTAGCTTCCCAAAGAGCTGGAAGCAAGATGCTGTGGGGCCCAACTCGCCCTTTGGAAAGAAGCCTGCACGTTGTGCCTTTCAGCTCTAGGGCAAAGTAGCACACCCAGAGCAGAAGTCCTACTTCAGCCAGATCAGGCCTGCAAAGAAACTGCGTTTCACTGGCCTTTGGAAGAGATGTTCCCGGTAGGCTGTAAGAGCACTGTGCAGAGCGAGTTGTTTCTTAGCTTCCCAAAGAGCTGGAAGCAAGATGCTGTGGGGCCCAACTCGCCCTTTGGAAAGAAGCCTGCACGTTGTGCCTTTCAGCTCTAGGGCAAAGTAGCACACCCAGAGCAGAAGTCCTACTTCAGCCAGATCAGGCCTGCAAAGAAACTGCGTTTCACAGGCCTTTGGAAGAGATGTTCCCGGTAGGCTGTAAGGGCACTGTGCAGAGCGAGTTGTTTCTTAGCTTCCAAAAGTTCTGGAAGCAAAATGCTGTGGGGCCCAACTCGCCCTTTGGAAAGAAGCCTGCACGTTGTGCCTTTCAGCTCTAGGGCAAAGTAGCACACCCAGAGCAGAAGTCCTACTTCAGCCAGATCAGGCCTGCAAAGAAACTGCGTTTCACAGGCCTTTGGAAGAGATGTTCCCGGTAGGCTGTAAGAGCACTGTGCAGAGCGAGTGGTTTCTTAGCTTCCCAAAGAGCTGGAAGCAAGATGCTGTGGGGCCCAACTCGCCCTTTGGAAAGAAGCCTGCACGTTGTGCATTTCAGCTCTAGGGCAAAGTAGCACACCCAGAGCAGAAGTCCTACTTGAGCCAGATCAGGCCTGCAAAGAAACTGCGTTTCACAGGCCTTTGGAAGAGATGTTCCCACTAGACTGTAAGAGCACTGTGCAGAGCGAGTTGATTCTTAGCTTCCCAAAGAGCTGGAAGCAAGATGGTGTGGGGCCCAACTCGCCCTTTGGAAAGAAGCCTGCACGTTGTGCCTTTCAGCTCTAGGGCAAAGTATCACACCCAGAGCAGAAGTCCTACTTCAGCCAGGTCAGGCCTGCAAAGAAACTGCGTTTCCCAGGCCTTTTTGAAGAGATGTTCCCGGTAGGCTGTAAGAGCACTGTGCAGAGCGAGTGGTTTCTTAGCTTCCCAAAGAGCTGGAAGCGAGATGCTGTGGGGCCCAACTCGCCCTTTGGAAAGAAGCCTGCACGTTGTGCCTTTCAGCTCTAGGGCAATGTGGCACACCCAGAGCAGAAGTCCTACTTCAGCCAGATCAGGCCTGCAAAGAAACTGCGTTTCACAGGCCTTTGGAAGAGATGTTCCCGGTAGGCTGTAAGAGCACTGTGCAGAGCGAGTGGTTTCTTAGCTTCCCAAAGAGCTGGAAGCAAGATGCTGTGGGGCCCAACTCGCCCTTTGGAAAGAAGCCTGCACGTTGTGCCTTTCAGCTCTAAGGCAAAGTAGCACACCCAGAGCAAAAGTCCTACTTCAGCCAGATCAGGCCTGCAAAGAAACTGCGTTTCACAGGCCTTTGGAAGAGATGTTCCCGGTAGGCTGTAACAGCACTGTGCAGAGCGAGTGGTTTCTTAGCTTCCCAAAGAGGTGGAAGCAAGATGGTGTGGGGCCCAACTCGCCCTTTGGAAAGAAGCCTGCACGTTGTGCCTTTCAGCTCTGGGCAAAGTAGCACACCCAGAGCAGAAGTCCTACTTCAGCCAGATCAGGCCTGCAAAGAAACTGCGTTTCACAGGCCTTTGGAAGAGATGTTCCCGGTAGGATGTAAGAGCACTGTGCAGAGCGAGTGGTTTCTTAGCTTCCCAAAGAGCTGGAAGCAAGATGCTGTGGGGCCCAACTCGCCCTTTGGAAAGAAGCCTGCACGTTGTGCCTTTCAGCTCTAGGGCAATGTAGCACACCCAGAGCAGAAGTCCTACTTCAGCCAGATCAGGCCTGCAAAGAAACTGCATTTCACAGGCCTTTGGAAGAGATATTCGCGGTAGGCTGTAAGAGCACTGTGCAGAGCGAGTTGTTTCTTAGCTTCCCAAAGAGCTGGAAGCAAGATGCTGTGAGGCCCAACTCGCCCTATGGAAAGAAGCCTGCACGTTGTGCCTTTCAGCTCTAGGGCAAAGTAGCACACCCAGAGCAGAAGTCCTACTTCAGCCAGATCAGGCCTGCAAAGAAACTGCATTTCACAGGCCTTTGGAAGAGATGTTCCCAGTAGGCTGTAAGAGCACTGTGCAGAGCGAGTTGTTTCTTAGCTTCCCAAAGAGCTGGAAGCAAGATCCTGTGGGGCCCAACTCGCCCTTTGGAAAGAAGCCTGCACGTTGTGCCTTTCAGCTCTAGGGCAAAGTAGCACACCCAGAGCAGAAGTCCTACTTCAGCCAGATCAGGCCTGCAAAGAAACTGCGTTTCACAGGTCTTTGGAAGAGATGTTCCCACTAGGATGTAAGAGCACTGTGCAGAGCGAGTTGTTTCTTAGCTTCCCAAAGAGCTGGAAGCAAGATGCTGTGGGGCCCAACTCGCCCTTTGGAAAGCAGCCTGCACGTTGTGCTTTTCAGCTCTAGGGCAAAGTAGCACACCCAGAGCAGAAGTCCTACTTCAGCCAGATCAGGCCTGCAAAGAATCTAGGTTTCACAGCCCTTTGGAAGAGATGTTCCCGGTAGGCTGTAAGAGCACTGTGCAGAGCGAGTGGTTTCTTAGCTTCCAAAAGAGCTGGAAGCAAGATGCTGTGGGGCCCAACTCGCCCTTTGGAAAGAAGCCTGCACGTTGTGCCTTTCAGCTCTAGGGCAAAGTAGCACACCCAGAGCAGAAGTCCTACTTCAGCCAGATCAGGCCTGCAAAGAAACTGCGTTTCACAGGCCTTTGGAAGAGATGTTCCCGGTAGGCTGTAAGAGCACTGTGCAGACCGAGTTGTTTCTTAGCTTCCCAAAGAGCTGGAAGCAAGATGCTGTGGGGCCCAACTCGCCCTTTGGAAAGAAGCCTGCACGTTGTGCCTTTCAGCTCTAGGGCAAAGTAGCACACCCAGAGCAGATGTCCTACTTCAGCCAGGTCAGGCCTGCAAAGAAACTGCGTTTCACAGGCCTGTGGAAGAGATGTTCCCGGTAGGCTGTAAGAGCACTGTGCAGAGCGAGTGGTTTCTTAGCTTCCCAAAGAGCTGGAAGCAAGATGCTGTGGGGCCCAACTCGCCCTTTGGAAAGAAGCCTGCACGTTGTGCCTTTCAGCTCTAGGGCAAAGTAGCACACCCAGAGCAGAAGTCCTACTTCAGCCAGATCAGGCCTGCAAAGAAACTGCGTTTCACAGGCCTTTGGAAGAGATGTTCCCGGTAGGCTGTAAGAGCACTGTGCAGACCGAGTTGTTTCTTAGCTTCCCAAAGAGCTGGAAGCAAGATGCTGTGGGGCCCAACTCGCCCTTTGGAAAGAAGCCTGCACGTTGTGCCTTTCAGCTCTAGGGCAAAGTAGCACACCCAGAGCAGATGTCCTACTTCAGCCAGGTCAGGCCTGCAAAGAAACTGCGTTTCACAGGCCTGTGGAAGAGATGTTCCCGGTAGGCTGTAAGAGCACTGTGCAGAGCGAGTGGTTTCTTAGCTTCCCAAAGAGCTGGAAGCAAGATGCTGTGGGGCCCAACTCGCCCTTTGGAAAGAAGCCTGCACGTTGTGCCTTTCAGCTCTAGGGCAATGTAGCACACCCAGAGCAGAAGTCCTACTTCAGCCAATTCAGGCCTGCAAAGAAACTGCGTTTCACAGGCCTTTGGAAGAGATGTTCCCGGTAGGCTGTAAGAGCACTGTGCAGAGCGAGTTGTTTCTTAGCTTCCCAAAGAGCTGGAAGCAAGATGCTGTGGGGCCCAACTCGCCCTTTGGAAAGAAGCCTGCACGTTGTGCCTTTCAGCTCTAGGGCAAAGTAGCACACCCAGAGCAGAAGTCCTACTTCAGCCAGATAAGGCCTGCAAAGAAACTGCGTTTCAGAGGCCTTTGGAAGAGATGTTCCCACTAGGCTGTAAGAGCACTGTGCACAGCGAGTTGTTTCTTAGCTTCCCAAAGAGCTGGAAGCAAGATGCTGTGGGGCCCAACTCGCCCTTTGGAAAGAAGCCTGCACGTTGTGCCTTTCACCTCTAGGGCAAAGTAGCACACCCAGAGCAGAAGTCCTACTTCAGCCAGATCAGGCCTGCAAAGAAACTGCGTTTCACAGGCCTTTGGAAGAGATGTTCCCGGTAGGCTGTAAGAGCACTGTGCATAGCGAGTGGATTCTTAGCTTCCCAAAGAGCTGGAAGCAAGATGCTGTGGGGCCCAACTCGCCCTTTGGAAAGAAGCCTGCACGTTGTGCCTTTCAGCTCTAGGGCAAAGTAGCACACCCAGAGCAGAAGTCCTACTTCAGCCAGATCAGGCCTGCTAAGAAACTGCGTTTCACAGGCCTTTGGAAGAGATGTTCCCACTAGGCTGTAAGAGCACTGTGCAGAGCGAGTTGTTTCTTAGCTTCCCAAAGAGCTGTAAGCAAGATGCTGTGGGCCCCAACTCGCCCTTTGGAAAGAAGCCTGCACGTTGTGCCTTTCAGCTCTAGGGCAAAGTAGCACACCCAGAGCAGAAGTCCTACTTCAGCCAGGTCAGGCTTGCAAAGAAACTGCGTTTCCCAGGCCTTTGGAAGAGATGTTCCCGGTAGGCTGTAAGAGCACTGTGCAGAGCGAGTGGTTTCTTAGCTTCCCAAAGAGCTGGAAGCAAGATGCTGTGGGGCCCAGCTCGCCCTTTGGAAAGAAGCCTGCACGTTGTGCCTTTCAGCTCTAGGGCAATGTAGCACACCCAGAGCAGAAGTCCTACTTCAGCCAGATCAGGCCTGCAAAGAAACTGCGTTTCACAGGCCTTTGGAAGAGATGTTCCCAGTAGGCTGTAAGAGCACTGGGCAGAGCGAGTGGTTTCTTAGCTTCCCAAAGAGCTGGAAGCAAGATGCTGTGGGGCCCAACTGGCCCTTTGGAAAGAAGCCTGCACGTTGTGCCTTTCAGCTCTAGGGCAATGTAGCACACCCAGAGCAGAGGTCCTACTTCAGCCAGATCAGGCCTGCAAAGAAACTGCGTTTCACTGGCCTTTGGAAGAGATGTTCCCGGTAGGCTGTAAGAGCACTGTCCAGAGCCAGTGGTTTCTTAGCTTCCCAAAGAGCTGGAAGCAAGATGCTGTGGGGCCCAACTCGCCCTTTGGAAAGAAGCCTGCATGTTGTGCCTTTCAGCTCTAGGGCAAAGTAGCACACCCAGAGCAGAAGTCCTACTCAGCCAGATCAGGCCTGCAAAGAAACTGCGTTTCCCAGGCCTTTGGAAGAGATGTTCCCGGTAGGCTGTAAGAGCACTGTGCAGAGCGAGTGGTTTCTTAGCTTCCCAAAGAGCTGGAAGCAAGATGCTGTGGGGCCCAACTCGCCCTTTGGAAAGAAGCCTGCACGTTGTGCCTTTCAGCTCTAGGGCAAAGTAGCACACCCAGAGCAGAAGTCCTACTTCAGCCAGATCAGGCCTGCAAAGAAACTGCGTTTCACAGGCCTTTGGAAGAGATGATCCCTGTAGGCTGTAAGAGCACTGTGCAGAGCGAGTGGTTTCTTAGCTTCCCAAAGAGCTGGAAGCAAGATGCTGTGGGGCCCAACTCGCCCTTTGGAAAGAAGCCTGCACGTTGTCCCTTTCAGCTCTACGGCAATGTAGCACACCCAGAGCAGAAGTCCTACTTCAGCCAGATCAGGCCTGCAAAGAAACTGCGTTTTACAGGCCTTTGGAAGAGATGTTCCCACTAGGCTGTAAGAGCACTGTGCAGAGCGAGTTGTTTCTTAGGTTCCCAAAGAGCTGGAAGCAAGATGCTGTTGGGCCCAACTCGCCCTTTGGAAAGAAGCCTGCACGTTGTGCCTTTCAGCTCTAGGGCAAAGTAGCACACCCAGAGCAGAAGTCCTACTTCAGCCAGATCAGGCCTGCAAAGAAACTGCGTTTCACAGGCCTTTGGAAGAGATGTTCCCGGTAGGCTGTAAGAGCACTGTGCAGAGCGGGCGGTTTCTTAGCTTCCCAAAGAGCTGGAAGCAAGATGCTGTGGGGCCCAACTCGCCCTTTGGAAAGAAGCCTGCACGTTGTGCCTTTCAGCTCTAGGGCAAAGTAGCACACCCAGAGCAGAAGTCCTACTTCAGCCAGATCAGGCCTGCAAAGAAACTGCGTTTCACAGGCCTTTGGAAGAGATGTTCCCACTAGGCTGTAAGAGCACTGTGCAGAGCGAGTTGTTTCTTAGCTTCCCAAAGAGCTGGAAGCAAGATGGTGTGGGGCCCAACTCGCCCTTTGGAAAGAAGCCTGCACGTTGTGCCTTTCAGCTCTAGGGCAAAGTAGCACACCCAGAGCAGAAGTCCTACTTCAGCCAGGTCAGGCCTGCAAAGAAACTGCGTTTCCCAGGCCTTTGGAAGAGATGTTCCCGGTAGGCTGTAAGAGCACAGTGCAGAGCGAGTGGTTTCTTATGTTCCCAAAGAGCTGGAAGCAAGATGCTGTGGGGCCCAACTCGCCCTTTGGAAAGAAGCCTGCACATTGTGCCTTTCATCTCTAGGGCAATATAGCACACCCAGAGCAGAAGTCCTACTTCAGCCAGATCAGGCCTGCAAAGAAACTGCGTTTCACAGGCCTTTGGAAGAGATGTTCCCGGTAGGCTGTAAGAGCACTGTGCAGAGCGAGTGGTTTCTTAGCTTCCCAAAGAGCTGGAAGCAAGATGCTGTGGGGCCCAACTCGCCCTTTGGAAAGAAGCCTGCACGTTGTGCCTTTCAGCTCTAAGGCAAAGTAGCACACCCAGATCAAAAGTCCTACTTCAGCCAGATCAGGCCTGCAAAGAAACTGCGTTTCACAGGCCCTTGGAAGAGATGTTCCCGGTAGGCTGTAAGAGCACTGTGCAGAGCGAGTGGTTTCTTAGCTTCCCAAAGAGCTCTAAGCAAGATGCTGTGGGGCCCAACTAGCCCTTTGGAAAGATGCCTGCACGTTGAGCCTTTCAGCTCTAAGGCAAAGTAGCACACCCAGAGCAAAAGTCCTACTTCAGCCAAATCAGGCCTGCAAAGAAACTGCGTTTCTCAGGCCTTTGGAAGAGATGTTCCCGGTAGGCTGTAAGAGCACTGTGCAGAGCGAGTGGTTTCTTAGCTTCCCAAAGAGGTGGAAGCAAGATGGTGTGGGGCCCAACTCGGCCTTTGGAAAGAAGCCTGCACGTTGTGCCTTTCAGCTCTGGGCAAAGTAGCACACCCAGAGCAGAAGTCCTACTTCAGCCAGATCAGGCCTGCAAAGAAACTGCGTTTCACAGGCCTTTGGAAGAGATGTTCCCGGTAGGCTGTAAGAGCACTGTGCAGAGCGAGTGGTTTCTTAGCTTCCCAAAGAGCTGGAAGCAAGATGCTGTGGGGCCCAACTCGCCCTTTGGAAAGAAGCCTGCACGTTGTGCCTTTCAGCTCTAGGGCAATGTAGCACACCCAGAGCAGAAGTCCTACTTCAGCCAGATCAGGCCTGCAAAGAAACTGCGTTTCACAGGCCTTTGGAAGAGATATTCGCGGTAGGCTGTAAGAGCACTGTGCAGAGCGAGTTGTTTCTTAGCTTCCCAAAGAGCTGGAAGCAAGATGCTGTGGGGCCCAACTCGCCCTTTGGAAAGAAGCCTGCACGTTGTGCCTTTCAGCTCTAGGGCAAAGTAGCACACCCAGAGCAGAAGTCCTACTTCAGCCCGATCAGGCCTGCAAAGAAACTGCATTTCACAGGCCTTTGGAAGAGATGTTCCCAGTAGGCTGTAAGAGCACTGTGCAGAGCGAGTGGTTTCTTAGCTTCCCAAAGAGCTGGAAGCAAGATGCTGTGGGGCCCAACTCGCCCTTTGGAAAGAAGCCTGCACGTTGTGCCTTTCAGCTCTAGGGCAAAGTAGCACACCCAGAGCAGAAGTCCTACTTCAGCCAGATCAGGCCTGCAAAGAAACTGCGTTTCACAGGTCTTTGGAAGAGATGGTCCCACTAGGATGTAAGAGCACTGTGCAGAGCGAGTTGTTTCTTAGCTTCCCAAAGAGCTGGAAGCAAGATGCTGTGGGGCCCAACTCGCCCTTTGGAAAGAAGCCTGCACGTTGTGCCTTTCAGCTCTAGGGCAAAGTAGCACACCCAGAGCAGAAGTCCTACTTCAACCAGATCAGGCCTGCAAAGAAACTGCGTTTCACAGGCCTTTGGAAGAGATGTTCCCGGTAGGCTTTAAGAGCACTGTGCAGAGCGAGTTGTTTCTTAGCTTCCCAAAGAGCTGGAAGCAAGATGCTGTGGGGCCCAACTCGCCCTTTGGAAAGAAGCCTGCACGTTGTGCCTTTCAGCTCTAGGGCAAAGTAGCACACCCAGAGCAGAAGTCCTACTTCAGCCAGATCAGGCCTGCAAAGAAACTGCGTTTCACAGGCCTTTGGAAGAGATGTTCCCGGTAGGCTGTAACAGCACTGTGCAGAGCGAGTTGTTTCTTAGCTTCCCAAAGAGCTGGAAGCAAGATGCTGTGGGGCCCAACTCGCCCTTTGGAAAGAAGCCTGCACGTTGTGCCTTTCAGCTCTAGGGCAAAGTAGCACACCCAGAGCAGAAGTCCTACTTCAGCCAGATCAGGCCTGCAAAGAAACTGCGTTTCACTGGCCTTTGGAAGAGATGTTCCCGGTAGGCTGTAAGAGCACTGTGCAGAGCGAGTTGTTTCTTAGCTTCCCAAAGAGCTGGAAGCAAGATGCTGTGGGGCCCAACTCGCCCTTTGGAAAGAAGCCTGCACGTTGTGCCTTTCAGCTCTAGGGCAAAGTAGCACACCCAGAGCAGAAGTCCTACTTCAGCCAGATCAGGCCTGCAAAGAAACTGCGTTTCACAGGCCTTTGGAAGAGATGTTCCCGGTAGGCTGTAAGGGCACTGTGCAGAGCGAGTTGTTTCTTAGCTTCCAAAAGTTCTGGAAGCAAAATGCTGTGGGGCCCAACTCGCCCTTTGGAAAGAAGCCTGCACGTTGTGCCTTTCAGCTCTAGGGCAAAGTAGCACACCCAGAGCAGAAGTCCTACTTCAGCCAGATCAGGCCTGCAAAGAAACTGCGTTTCACAGGCCTTTGGAAGAGATGTTCCCGGTAGGCTGTAAGAGCACTGTGCAGAGCGAGTGGTTTCTTAGCTTCCCAAAGAGCTGGAAGCAAGATGCTGTGGGGCCCAACTCGCCCTTTGGAAAGAAGCCTGCACGTTGTGCATTTCAGCTCTAGGGCAAAGTAGCACACCCAGAGCAGAAGTCCTACTTGAGCCAGATCAGGCCTGCAAAGAAACTGCGTTTCACAGGCCTTTGGAAGAGATGTTCCCACTAGACTGTAAGAGCACTGTGCAGAGCGAGTTGATTCTTAGCTTCCCAAAGAGCTGGAAGCAAGATGGTGTGGGGCCCAACTCGCCCTTTGGAAAGAAGCCTGCACGTTGTGCCTTTCAGCTCTAGGGCAAAGTATCACACCCAGAGCAGAAGTCCTACTTCAGCCAGGTCAGGCCTGCAAAGAAACTGCGTTTCCCAGGCCTTTTTGAAGAGATGTTCCCGGTAGGCTGTAAGAGCACTGTGCAGAGCGAGTGGTTTCTTAGCTTCCCAAAGAGCTGGAAGCGAGATGCTGTGGGGCCCAACTCGCCCTTTGGAAAGAAGCCTGCACGTTGTGCCTTTCAGCTCTAGGGCAATGTGGCACACCCAGAGCAGAAGTCCTACTTCAGCCAGATCAGGCCTGCAAAGAAACTGCGTTTCACAGGCCTTTGGAAGAGATGTTCCCGGTAGGCTGTAAGAGCACTGTGCAGAGCGAGTGGTTTCTTAGCTTCCCAAAGAGCTGGAAGCAAGATGCTGTGGGGCCCAACTCGCCCTTTGGAAAGAAGCCTGCACGTTGTGCCTTTCAGCTCTAAGGCAAAGTAGCACACCCAGAGCAAAAGTCCTACTTCAGCCAGATCAGGCCTGCAAAGAAACTGCGTTTCACAGGCCTTTGGAAGAGATGTTCCCGGTAGGCTGTAACAGCACTGTGCAGAGCGAGTGGTTTCTTAGCTTCCCAAAGAGGTGGAAGCAAGATGGTGTGGGGCCCAACTCGCCCTTTGGAAAGAAGCCTGCACGTTGTGCCTTTCAGCTCTGGGCAAAGTAGCACACCCAGAGCAGAAGTCCTACTTCAGCCAGATCAGGCCTGCAAAGAAACTGCGTTTCACAGGCCTTTGGAAGAGATGTTCCCGGTAGGATGTAAGAGCACTGTGCAGAGCGAGTGGTTTCTTAGCTTCCCAAAGAGCTGGAAGCAAGATGCTGTGGGGCCCAACTCGCCCTTTGGAAAGAAGCCTGCACGTTGTGCCTTTCAGCTCTAGGGCAATGTAGCACACCCAGAGCAGAAGTCCTACTTCAGCCAGATCAGGCCTGCAAAGAAACTGCATTTCACAGGCCTTTGGAAGAGATATTCGCGGTAGGCTGTAAGAGCACTGTGCAGAGCGAGTTGTTTCTTAGCTTCCCAAAGAGCTGGAAGCAAGATGCTGTGAGGCCCAACTCGCCCTATGGAAAGAAGCCTGCACGTTGTGCCTTTCAGCTCTAGGGCAAAGTAGCACACCCAGAGCAGAAGTCCTACTTCAGCCAGATCAGGCCTGCAAAGAAACTGCATTTCACAGGCCTTTGGAAGAGATGTTCCCAGTAGGCTGTAAGAGCACTGTGCAGAGCGAGTTGTTTCTTAGCTTCCCAAAGAGCTGGAAGCAAGATCCTGTGGGGCCCAACTCGCCCTTTGGAAAGAAGCCTGCACGTTGTGCCTTTCAGCTCTAGGGCAAAGTAGCACACCCAGAGCAGAAGTCCTACTTCAGCCAGATCAGGCCTGCAAAGAAACTGCGTTTCACAGGTCTTTGGAAGAGATGTTCCCACTAGGATGTAAGAGCACTGTGCAGAGCGAGTTGTTTCTTAGCTTCCCAAAGAGCTGGAAGCAAGATGCTGTGGGGCCCAACTCGCCCTTTGGAAAGCAGCCTGCACGTTGTGCTTTTCAGCTCTAGGGCAAAGTAGCACACCCAGAGCAGAAGTCCTACTTCAGCCAGATCAGGCCTGCAAAGAATCTAGGTTTCACAGCCCTTTGGAAGAGATGTTCCCGGTAGGCTGTAAGAGCACTGTGCAGAGCGAGTGGTTTCTTAGCTTCCCAAAGAGCTGGAAGCAAGATGCTGTGGGGCCCAACTCGCCCTTTGGAAAGAAGCCTGCACGTTGTGCCTTTCAGCTCTAGGGCAAAGTAGCACACCCAGAGCAGAAGTCCTACTTCAGCCAGATCAGGCCTGCAAAGAAACTGCGTTTCACAGGCCTTTGGAAGAGATGTTCCCGGTAGGCTGTAAGAGCACTGTGCAGACCGAGTTGTTTCTTAGCTTCCCAAAGAGCTGGAAGCAAGATGCTGTGGGGCCCAACTCGCCCTTTGGAAAGAAGCCTGCACGTTGTGCCTTTCAGCTCTAGGGCAAAGTAGCACACCGAGAGCAGAAGTCCTACTTCAGCCAGATCAGGCCTGCAAAGAAACTGCGTTTCACAGGCCTTTGGAAGAGATGTTCCCGGTAGGCTGTAAGAGCACTGTGCAGAGCGAGTGGTTTCTTAGGTTCCCAAAGAGCTGGAAGCAAGATGCTGTGGGGCCCAACTCGCCCTTTGGAAAGAAGCCTGCACGTTGTGACTTTCAGCTCTAGGGCAAAGCAGCACACCCAGAGCAGATGTCCTACTTGAGCCAGATCAGGCCTGCAAAGAAACTGCGTTTCACAGGCCTTTGGAAGAGATGTTCCCGGTAGGCTGTAAGAGCACTGTGCAGAGCGAGTGGTTTCTTAGCTTCCAAAAGAGCTGGAAGCAAGATGGTGTGGGGCCCAACTCGCCCTTTGGGAAGAAGCCTGCACGTTGTGCCTTTCAGCTCTAGGGCAAAGTAGCACACCCAGAGCAGAAGTCCTACTTCAGCTAGATCAGGCCTGCAAAGAAACTGCGTTTCACAGGCCTTTGGAAGAGATGTTCCCAGTAGGCTGTAAGAGCACTGTGCAGAGCGAGTTGTTTCTTAGCTTCCCAAAGAGCTGGAAGCAAGATGCTGTGGGGCCCAACTCGCCCTTTGGAAAGAAGCCTGCACGTTGTGCCTTTCAGCTCTAGGGCAAAGTAGCACACCCAGAGCAGAAGTCCTACTTCAGCCAGATCAGGCCTGCAAAGAAACTGCGTTTCACAGGCCTTTGGAAGAGATGTTCCCGGTAGGCTGTAAGAGCACTGTGCAGAGCGAGTGGTTTCTTAGGTTCCCAAAGAGCTGGAAGCAAGATGCTGTCGGGCCCAACTCGCCCTTTGGAAAGAAGCCTGCACGTTGTGACTTTCAGCTCTAGGGCAAAGCAGCACACCCAGAGCAGAGGTCCTCCTTGAGCCAGATCAGGCCTGCAAAGAAACTGCGTTTCACAGGCCTTTGGAAGAGATGTTCCCGGTAGACTGTAAGAGCACTGTGCAGAGCGAGTGGTTTCTTAGCTTCCCAAAGAGCTGGAAGCAAGATGCTGTGGGGCCCAACTCGCCCTTTGGAAAGAAGCCTGCACGTTGTGCCTTTCAGCTCTAGGGCAAAGTAGCACACCCAGAGCAGAAGTCCTACTTCAGCCAGATCAGGCCTGCAAAGAAACTGCGTTTCACAGGCCTTTGGAAGAGATGTTCCCGGTAGGCTGTAAGAGCACTGT
The DNA here is from genome assembly GCF_041296265.1 of Equus caballus. NCBI lineage: Eukaryota > Metazoa > Chordata > Mammalia > Perissodactyla > Equidae > Equus > Equus caballus. The sequence continues at coordinate 22,948,532 of NC_091695.1, forward strand.
GCAGAGCGAGTGGTTTCTTAGCTTCCCAAAGAGCTGGAAGCAAGATGCTGTGGGGCCCAACTGGCCCTTTGGAAAGAACCCTGCACGTTGTGTCTTTCAGCTCTAGGGCAATGTAGCACACCCAGAGCAGAAGTCCTACTTCAGCCAGATCAGGCCTGCAAAGAAAATGCGTTTCAGAGGCCTTTGGAAGAGATGTTCCCACTAGGCTGTAAGAGCACTGTGCAGAGCGAGTTTTTTCTTAGCTTCCCAAAGAGCTGGAAGCAAGATGGTGTGGGGCCCAACTCGCCCTTTGGAAAGAAGCCTGCACGTTGTGCCTTTCAGCTCTAGGGCAAAGTAGCACACCCAGAGCAGAAGTCCTACTTCAGCCAGATCAGGCCTGCAAAGAAACTGCGTTTCACAGGCCTTTGGAAGAGATGTTCCCAGTAGGCTGTAAGAGCACTGTGCAGAGCGAGTGGTTTCTTAGCTTCCCAAAGAGCTGGAAGCAAGATGCTGTGGGGCCCAACTCGCCCTTTGGAAAGAAGCCTGCACGTTGTGCCTTTCAGCTCTAGGGCAAAGTAGCACACCCAGAGCAGAAGTCCTACTTCAGCCAGATCAGGCCTGCAAAGAAACTGCGTTTCACAGGCCTTTGGAAGAGATGTTCCCGGTAGGCTGTAAGGGCACTGTGCAGAGCGAGTTGTTTCTTAGCTTCCCAAAGTTCTGGAAGCAACATGCTGTGGGGCCCAACTCGCCCTTTGGAAAGAAGCCTGCACGTTGTGCCTTTCAGCTGTAGGGCAAAGTAGCACACCCAGAGCAGAAGTCCTACTTCAGCCAGATCAGGCCTGCAAAGAAACTGCGTTTCACAGGCCTTTGGCAGAGATGTTCCCGGTAGGCTGTAAGAGCACTGTGCAGAGCGAGTTGTTTCATAGCTTCCCAAAGAGCTGGAAGCAAGATGCTGTGGGGCCCAACTCGCCCTTTGGAAAGAAGCCTGCACGTTGTGCCTTTCAGCTCTAGGGCAAAGTAGCACACCCAGAGCAGAAGTCCTACTTCAGCCAGATCAGGCCTGCAAAGAAACTGCGTTTCACAGGCCTTTGGAAGAGATGTTCCCGGTAGGCTGTAAGAGCACTGTGCAGAGCGAGTGGTTTCTTAGCTTCCCAAAGAGCTGGAAGCAAGATGCTGTGGGGCCCAACTCGCCCTTTGGAAAGAAGCCTGCACGTTGTGCCTTTCAGCTCTAGGGCAAAGTAGCACACCCAGAGCAGAAGTCCTACTTCAGCCAGATCAGGCCTGCAAAGAAACTGCGTTTGACAGGCCTTTGGAAGAGATGTTCCCGGTAGGCTGTAAGAGCACTGTGCAGAGCGAGTGGTTTCTTAGCTTCCCAAAGAGCTGGAAGCAAGATGCTGTGGGGCCCAACTGGCCCTTTGGAAAGAAGCCTGCACGTTGTGCCTTTCAGCTCTAGGGCAATGTAGCACACCCAGAGCAGAAGTCCTACTTCAGCCAGATCAGGCCTGCAAAGAAAATGCGTTTCAGAGGCCTTTGGAAGAGATGTTCCCACTAGGTTGTAAGAGCACTGTGCAGAGCGAGTTTTTTCTTAGCTTCCCAAAGAGCTGGAAGCAAGATGGTGTGGGGCCCAACTCGCCCTTTTGGAAAGAAGCCTGCACGTTGTGCCTTTCAGCTCTAGGGCAAAGTAGCACACCCAGAGCAGAAGTCCTACTTCAGCCAGATCAGGCCTGCAAAGAAACTGCGTTTCACAGGCCTTTGGAATAGATGTTCCCAGTAGGCTGTAAGAGCACTGTGCAGAGCGAGTTGTTTCTTAGCTTCCCAAAGAGCTGGAAGCAAGATGCTGTGGGGCCCAACTCGCCCTTTGGAAAGAAGCCTGCACGTTGTGCCTTTCAGCTCTAGGGCAAAGTAGCACACCCAGAGCAGAAGTCCTACTTCAGCCAGATCAGGCCTGCCAAGAAACTGCGTTTCACAGGCCTTTGGAAGAGATGTTCCCGGTAGGCTGTAAGAGCACTGTGCAGAGCGAGTGGTTTCTTAGCTTCCAAAAGAGCTGGAAGCAAGATGCTGTGGGGCCCAACTCGCCCTTTGGAAAGAAGCCTGCACGTTGTGCCTTTCAGCTCTAGGGCAAAGTAGCACACCCAGAGCAGAAGTCCTACTTCAGCCAGATCAGGCCTGCAAAGAAACTGCGTTTCACAGGCCTTTGGAAGAGATGTTCCCAGTAGGCTGTAAGAGCACTGTGCAGACCGAGTTGTTTCTTAGCTTCCCAAAGAGCTGGAAGCAAGATGCTGTGGGGCCCAACTCGCCCTTTGGAAAGAAGCCTGCACGTTGTGCCCTTCAGCTCTAGGGCAAAGTAGCACACCCAGAGCAGAAGTCCTACTTCAGCCAGATCAGGCCTGCAAAGAAACTGCGTTTCACAGGCCTTTGGAAGAGATGTTCCCGGTAGGCTGTAAGAGCACTGTGCAGAGCGAGTGGTTTCTTAGCTTCCCAAAGAGCTGGAAGCAAGATGCTGTCGGGCCCAACTCGCCCTTTGGAAAGAAGCCTGCACGTTGTGACTTTCAGCTCTAGGGCAAAGTAGCACACCCAGAGCAGAAGTCCTACTTGAGCCAGATCAGGCCTGCAAAGAAACTGCGTTTCACAGGCCTTTGGAAGAGATGTTCCCGGTAGGCTGTAAGGGCACTGTGCAGAGCGAGTTGTTTCTTAGCTTCCCAAAGTTCTGGAAGCAACATGCTGTGGGGCCCAACTCGCCCTTTGGAAAGAAGCCTGCACGTTGTGCCTTTCAGCTGTAGGGCAAAGTAGCACACCCAGAGCAGAAGTCCTACTTCAGCCAGATCAGGCCTGCAAAGAAACTGCGTTTCACAGGCCTTTGGAAGAGATGTTCCCGGTAGGCTGTAAGAGCACTGTGCAGAGCGAGTTGTTTCTTAGCTTCCCAAAGAGCTGGAAGCAAGATGCTGTGGGGCCCAACTCGCCCTTTGGAAAGCAGCCTGCACGTTGTGCCTTTCAGCTCTAGGGCAAAGTAGCACACCCAGAGCAGAAGTCCTACTTCAGCCAGATCAGGCCTGCAAAGAAACTGCGTTTCACAGGCCTTTGGAAGAGATGTTCCCGGTAGGCTGTAAGAGCACTGTGCAGAGCGAGTGGTTTCTTAGCTTCCCAAAGAGCTGGAAGCAAGATGGTGTGGGGCCCAACTCGCCCTTTGGAAAGAAGCCTGCACGTTGTGCCTTTCAGCTCTAGGGCAAAGTAGCACACCCAGAGCAGAAGTCCTACTTCAGCCAGGTCAGGCCTGCAAAGAAACTGCGTTTCCCAGGCCTTTGGAAGAGATGTTCCCGGTAGGCTGTAAGAGCACTGTGCAGAGCGAGTGGTTTCTTAGCTTCCCAAAGAGCTGGAAGCAAGATGCTGTGGGGCCCAACTCGCCCTTTGGAAAGAAGCCTGCACGTTGTGCCTTTCAGCTCTAGGGCAAAGTAGCACACCCAGAGCAGAAGTCCTACTTCAGCCAGATCAGGCCTGCAAAGAAACTGCGTTTAACAGGCCTTTGGAAGAGATGTTCCCACTAGGCTGTAAGAGCACTGTGCAGAGCGAGTTGTTTCTTAGCTTCCCAAAGAGCTGGAAGCAAGATGCTGTGGGGCCCAACTCGCCCTTTGGAAAGAAGCCTGCACGTTGTGCCTTTCAGCTCTAGGGCAAAGTAGCACACCCAGAGCAGAAGTCCTACTTCAGCCAGATCAGGCCTGCAAAGAAACTGCGTTTCACAGGCCTTTGGAAGAGATGTTCCCGGTAGGCTGTAAGAGCACTGTGCAGAGCGAGTGGTTTCTTAGCTTCCCAAAGAGCTGGAAGCAAGATGCTGTGGGGCCCAACTCGCCCTTTGGAAAGAAGCCTGCACGTTGTGCCTTTCAGCTCTAGGGCAAAGTAGCACACCCAGAGCAGAAGTCCTACTTCAGCCAGATCAGGCCTGCAAAGAAACTGCGTTTCACAGGCCTTTGGAAGAGATGTTCCCGGTAGGCTGTAAGAGCACTGTGCAGAGCGAGTGGTTTCTTAGCTTCCCAAAGAGCTGGAAGCAAGATGCTGTGGGGCCCAACTCGCCCTTTGGAAAGAAGCCTGCACATTGTGCCTTTCAGCTCTAAGGCAAAGTAGCACACCCAGAGCAGAAGTCCTACTTCAGCCAGATCAGGCCTGCAAAGAAACTGCGTTTCACAGGCCTTTGGAAGAGATGTTCCCGGTAGGCTGTAAGAGCACTGTGCAGAGCGAGTGGTTTCTTAGCTTCCCAAAGAGCTGGAAGCAAGATGCTGTGGGGCCCAACTCGCCCTTTGGAAAGAAGCCTGCACGTTGTGCCTTTCAGCTCTAGGGCAAAGTAGCACACCCAGAGCAGAAGTCCTACTTCAGCCAGATCAGGCCTGCAAAGAAACTGCGTTTCACAGGCCTTTGGAAGAGATGTTCCCGGTAGGCTGTAAGAGCACTGTGCAGAGCGAGTCTTTTCTTAGCTTCCCAAAGAGCTGGAAGCAAGATGCTTTGGGGCCCAACTCGCCCTTTGGAAAGAAGCCTGCACGTTGTGCCTTTCAGCTCTAGGGCAATGTAGCACACCCAGAGCAGAAGTCCTACTTCAGCCAGATAAGGCCTGCAAAGAAACTGCGTTTCACAGGCCTTTGGAAGAGATGTTCCCGGTAGGCTGTAAGAGCACTGTGCAGAGCGAGTGGTTTCTTAGCTTCCCAAAGAGCTGGAAGCAAGATGCTCTGGGGCCCAACTCGCCCTTTGGAAAGAAGCCTGCACGTTGTGCCTTTCAGCTCTAGGGCAAAGTAGCACACCCAGAGCAGAAGTCCTACTTCAGCCAGATCAGGCCTGCAAAGAAACTGCGTTTCACAGGCCTTTGGAAGAGATGTTCCCGGTAGGCTGTAAGAGCACTGTGCAGAGCGAGTGGTTTCTTAGCTTCCCAAAGAGCTGGAAGCAAGATGCTGTGGGGCCCAACTCGCCCTTTGGAAAGAAGCCTGCACGTTGTGCCTTTCAGCTCTAGGGCAAAGTAGCACACCCAGAGCAGAAGTCCTACTTCAGCCAGGTCAGGCCTGCAAAGAAACTGCGTTTCCCAGGCCTTTGGAAGAGATGTTCCCGGTAGGCTGTAAGAGCACTGTGCAGAGCGAGTGGTTTCTTAGCTTCCCAAAGAGCTGGAAGCAAGATGCTGTGGGGCCCAGCTCGCCCTTTGGAAAGAAGCCTGCACGTTGTGCCTTTCAGCTCTAGGGCAAAGTAGCACACCCAGAGCAGAAGTCCTACTTCAGCCAGATCAGGCCTGCAAAGAAACTGCGTTTCCCAGGCCTTTGGAAGAGATGTTCCCGGTAGGCTGTAAGAGCACTGTGCAGAGCGAGTGGTTTCTTAGCTTCCCAAAGAGCTGGAAGCAAGATGCTGTGGGGCCCAACTCGCCCTTTGGAAAGAAGCCTGCACGTTGTGCCTTTCAGCTCTAGGGCAAAGTAGCACACCCAGAGCAGAAGTCCTACTTCAGCCAGATCAGGCCTGCAAAGAAACTGCGTTTCACAGGCCTTTGGAAGAGATGATCCCTGTAGGCTGTAAGAGCACTGTGCAGAGCGAGTGGTTTCTTAGCTTCCCAAAGAGCTGGAAGCAAGATGCTGTGGGGCCCAACTCGCCCTTTGGAAAGAAGCCTGCACGTTGTCCCTTTCAGCTCTACGGCAATGTAGCACACCCAGAGCAGAAGTCCTACTTCAGCCAGATCAGGCCTGCAAAGAAACTGCGTTTTACAGGCCTTTGGAAGAGATGTTCCCACTAGGCTGTAAGAGCACTGTGTAGAGCGAGTTGTTTCTTAGGTTCCCAAAGAGCTGGAAGCAAGATGCTGTGGGGCCCACCTCGCCCTTTGGAAAGAAGCCTGCACGTTGTGCCTTTCAGCTCTAGGGCAAAGTAGCACACCCAGAGCAGAAGTCCTACTTCAGCCAGATCAGGCCTGCAAAGAAACTGCGTTTCACAGGCCTTTGGAAGAGATGTTCCCGGTAGGCTGTAAGAGCACTGTGCAGAGCGGGCGGTTTCTTAGCTTCCCAAAGAGCTGGAAGCAAGATGCTGTGGGGCCCAACTCGCCCTTTGGAAAGAAGCCTGCACGTTGTGCCTTTCAGCTCTAGGGCAAAGTAGCACACCCAGAGCAGAAGTCCTACTTCAGCCAGATCAGGCCTGCAAAGAAACTGCATTTCACAGGCCTTTGGAAGAGATGTTCCCACTAGGCTGTAAGAGCACTGTGCAGACCGAGCTGTTTCTTAGCTTCCCAAAGAGCTGGAAGCAAGATGGTGTGGGGCCCAACTCGCCCTTTGGAAAGAAGACTGCACGTTGTGCCTTTCAGCTCTAGGGCAAAGTAGCACACCCAGAGCAGAAGTCCTACTTCAGCCAGGTCAGGCCTGCAAAGAAACTGCGTTTCCCAGGCCTTTGGAAGAGATGTTCCCGGTAGGCTGTAAGAGCACAGTGCAGAGCGTGTGGTTTCTTATGTTCCCAAAGAGCTGGAAGCAAGATGCTGTGGGGCCCAACTCGCCCTTTGGAAAGAAGCCTGCACATTGTGCCTTTCATCTCTAGGGCAATATAGCACACCCAGAGCAGAAGTCCTACTTCAGCCAGATCAGGCCTGCAAAGAAACTGCGTTTCACAGGCCTTTGGAAGAGATGTTCCCGGTAGGCTGTAAGAGCACTGTGCAGAGCGAGTGGTTTCTTAGCTTCCCAAAGAGCTGGAAGCAAGATGCTGTGGGGCCCAACTCGCCCTTTGGAAAGAAGCCTGCACGTTGTGCCTTTCAGCTCTAAGGCAAAGTAGCACACCCAGATCAAAAGTCCTACTTCAGCCAGATCAGGCCTGCAAAGAAACTGCGTTTCACAGGCCCTTGGAAGAGATGTTCCCGGTAGGCTGTAAGAGCACTGTGCAGAGCGAGTGGTTTCTTAGCTTCCCAAAGAGCTCTAAGCAAGATGCTGTGGGGCCCAACTAGCCCTTTGGAAAGAAGCCTGCACGTTGAGCCTTTCAGCTCTAAGGCAAAGTAGCACACCCAGAGCAAAAGTCCTACTTCAGCCAAATCAGGCCTGCAAAGAAACTGCGTTTCTCAGGCCTTTGGAAGAGATGTTCCCGGTAGGCTGTAAGAGCACTGTGCAGAGCGAGTGGTTTCTTAGCTTCCCAAAGAGGTGGAAGCAAGATGGTGTGGGGCCCAACTCGCCCTTTGGAAAGAAGCCTGCACGTTGTGCCTTTCAGCTCTGGGCAAAGTAGCACACCCAGAGCAGAAGTCCTACTTCAGCCAGATCAGGCCTGCAAAGAAACTGCGTTTCACAGGCCTTTGGAAGAGATGTTCCCGGTAGGCTGTAAGAGCACTGTGCAGAGCGAGTGGTTTCTTAGCTTCCCAAAGAGCTGGAAGCAAGATGCTGTGGGGCCCAACTCGCCCTTTGGAAAGAAGCCTGCACGTTGTGCCTTTCAGCTCTAGGGCAAAGTAGCACACCCAGAGCAGAAGTCCTACTTCAGCCAGATCAGGCCTGCAAAGAAACTGCGTTTCACAGGCCTTTGGAAGAGATGTTCCCGGTAGGCTGTAAGAGCACTGTGCAGAGCGAGTGGTTTCTTAGCTTCCCAAAGAGCTGGAAGCAAGATGCTGTGGGGCCCAACTCGCCCTTTGGAAAGAAGCCTGCACGTTGTGCCTTTCAGCTCTAGGGCAAAGTAGCACACCCAGAGCAGAAGTCCTACTTCAGCCAGATCAGGCCTGCAAAGAAACTGCGTTTCACAGGCCTTTGGAAGAGATGTTCCCGGTAGGCTGTAAGAGCACTGTGCAGAGCGAGTGGTTTCTTAGCTTCCCAAAGAGCTGGAAGCAAGATGCTGTGGGGCCCAACTCGCCCTTTGGAAAGAAGCCTGCACATTGTGCCTTTCAGCTCTAAGGCAAAGTAGCACACCCAGAGCAGAAGTCCTAATTCAGCCAGATCAGGCCTGCAAAGAAACTGCGTTTCACAGGCCTTTGGAAGAGATGTTCCCGGTAGGCTGTAAGAGCACTGTGCAGAGCGAGTGGTTTCTTAGCTTCCCAAAGAGCTGGAAGCAAGATGCTGTGGGGCCCAACTCGCCCTTTGGAAAGAAGCCTGCACGTTGTGCCTTTCAGCTCTAGGGCAAAGTAGCACACCCAGAGCAGAAGTCCTACTTCAGCCAGATCAGGCCTGCAAAGAAACTGCGTTTGACAGGCCTTTGGAAGAGATGTTCCCGGTAGGCTGTAAGAGCACTGTGCAGAGCGAGTCTTTTCTTAGCTTCCCAAAGAGCTGGAAGCAAGATGCTTTGGGGCCCAACTCGCCCTTTGGAAAGAAGCCTGCACGTTGTGCCTTTCAGCTCTAGGGCAATGTAGCACACCCAGAGCAGAAGTCCTACTTCAGCCAGATAAGGCCTGCAAAGAAACTGCGTTTCACAGGCCTTTGGAAGAGATGTTCCCGGTAGGCTGTAAGAGCACTGTGCAGAGCGAGTGGTTTCTTAGCTTCCCAAAGAGCTGGAAGCAAGATGCTCTGGGGCCCAACTCGCCCTTTGGAAAGAAGACTGCACGTTGTGCCTTTCAGCTCTAGGGCAAAGTAGCACACCCAGAGCAGAAGTCCTACTTCAGCCAGATCAGGCCTGCAAAGAAACTGCGTTTCACAGGCCTTTGGTAGAGATGTTCCCGGTAGGCTGTAAGAGCACTGTGCAGAGCGAGTGGTTTCTTAGCTTCCCAAAGAGCTGGAAGCAAGATGCTGTGGGGCCCAACTCGCCCTTTGGAAAGAAGCCTGCACGTTGTGCCTTTCAGCTCTAGGGCAAAGTAGCACACCCAGAGCAGAAGTCCTACTTCAGCCAGGTCAGGCCTGCAAAGAAACTGCGTTTCCCAGGCCTTTGGAAGAGATGTTCCCGGTAGGCTGTAAGAGCACTGTGCAGAGCGAGTGGTTTCTTAGCTTCCCAAAGAGCTGGAAGCAAGATGCTGTGGGGCCCACCTCGCCCTTTGGAAAGAAGCCTGCACGTTGTGCCTTTCAGCTCTAGGGCAAAGTAGCACACCCAGAGCAGAAGTCCTACTTCAGCCAGGTCAGGCCTGCAAAGAAACTGCGTTTCCCAGGCCTTTGGAAGAGATGTTCCCGGTAGGCTGTAAGAGCACAGTGCAGAGCGAGTGGTTTCTTATGTTCCCAAAGAGCTGGAAGCAAGATGCTGTGGGGCCCAACTCGCCCTTTGGAAAGAAGCCTGCACATTGTGCCTTTCATCTCTAGGGCAATATAGCACACCCAGAGCAGAAGTCCTACTTCAGCCAGATCAGGCCTGCAAAGAAACTGCGTTTCACAGGCCTTTGGAAGAGATGTTCCCGGTAGGCTGTAAGAGCACTGTGCAGAGCGAGTGGTTTCTTAGCTTCCCAAAGAGCTGGAAGCAAGATGCTGTGGGGCCCAACTCGCCCTTTGGAAAGAAGCCTGCACGTTGTGCCTTTCAGCTCTAAGGCAAAGTAGCACACCCAGATCAAAAGTCCTACTTCAGCCAGATCAGGCCTGCAAAGAAACTGCGTTTCACAGGCCCTTGGAAGAGATGTTCCCGGTAGGCTGTAAGAGCACTGTGCAGAGCGAGTGGTTTCTTAGCTTCCCAAAGAGCTCTAAGCAAGATGCTGTGGGGCCCAACTAGCCCTTTGGAAAGAAGCCTGCACGTTGAGCCTTTCAGCTCTAAGGCAAAGTAGCACACCCAGAGCAAAAGTCCTACTTCAGCCAAATCAGGCCTGCAAAGAAACTGCGTTTCTCAGGCCTTTGGAAGAGATGTTCCCGGTAGGCTGTAAGAGCACTGTGCAGAGCGAGTGGTTTCTTAGCTTCCCAAAGAGGTGGAAGCAAGATGGTGTGGGGCCCAACTCGCCCTTTGGAAAGAAGCCTGCACGTTGTGCCTTTCAGCTCTGGGCAAAGTAGCACACCCAGAGCAGAAGTCCTACTTCAGCCAGATCAGGCCTGCAAAGAAACTGCGTTTCACAGGCCTTTGGAAGAGATGTTCCCGGTAGGCTGTAAGAGCACTGTGCAGAGCGAGTGGTTTCTTAGCTTCCCAAAGAGCTGGAAGCAAGATGCTGTGGGGCCCAACTCGCCCTTTGGAAAGAAGCCTGCACGTTGTGCCTTTCAGCTCTAGGGCAATGTAGCACACCCAGAGCAGAAGTCCTACTTCAGCCAGATCAGGCCTGCAAAGAAACTGCGTTTCACAGGCCTTTGGAAGAGATATTCGCGGTAGGCTGTAAGAGCACTGTGCAGAGCGAGTTGTTTCTTAGCTTCCCAAAGAGCTGGAAGCAAGATGCTGTGGGGCCCAACTCGCCCTTTGGAAAGAAGCCTGCACGTTGTGCCTTTCAGCTCTAGGGCAAAGTAGCACACCCAGAGCAGAAGTCCTACTTCAGCCCGATCAGGCCTGCAAAGAAACTGCATTTCACAGGCCTTTGGAAGAGATGTTCCCAGTAGGCTGTAAGAGCACTGTGCAGAGCGAGTGGTTTCTTAGCTTCCCAAAGAGCTGGAAGCAAGATGCTGTGGGGCCCAACTCGCCCTTTGGAAAGAAGCCTGCACGTTGTGCCTTTCAGCTCTAGGGCAAAGTAGCACACCCAGAGCAGAAGTCCTACTTCAGCCAGATCAGGCCTGCAAAGAAACTGCGTTTCACAGGTCTTTGGAAGAGATGTTCCCACTAGGATGTAAGAGCACTGTGCAGAGCGAGTTGTTTCTTAGCTTCCCAAAGAGCTGGAAGCAAGATGCTGTGGGGCCCAACTCGCCCTTTGGAAAGAAGCCTGCACGTTGTGCCTTTCACCTCTGGGCAAAGTAGCACACCCAGAGCAGAAGTCCTACTTCAGCCAGATCAGGCCTGCAAAGAAACTGCGTTTCACAGGCCTTTGGAAGAGATGTTCCCGGTAGGCTGTAAGAGCACTGTGCATAGCGAGTGGTTTCTTAGCTTCCCAAAGAGCTGGAAGCAAGATGCTGTGGGGCCCAACTCGCCCTTTGGAAAGAACCCTGCACGTTGTGCCTTTCAGCTCTAGGGCAAAGTAGCACACCCAGAGCAGAAGTCCTACTTGAGCCAGATCAGGCCTGCAAAGAAACTGCGTTTCACAGGCCTTTGGAAGAGATGTTCCCACTAGGCTGTAAGAGCACTGTGCAGAGCGAGTTGTTTCTTAGCTTCCCAAAGAGCTGTAAGCAAGATGCTGTGGGGCCCAACTCGCCCTTTGGAAAGAAGCCTGCACGTTGTGCCTTTCAGCTCTAGGGCAAAGTAGCACACCCAGAGCAGAAGTCCTACTTCAGCCAGGTCAGGCCTGCAAAGAAACTGCGTTTCCCAGGCCTTTGGAAGAGATGTTCCCGGTAGGCTGTAAGAGCACTGTGCAGAGCGAGTGGTTTCTTAGCTTCCCAAAGAGCTGGAAGCAAGATGCTGTGGGGCCCAGCTCGCCCTTTGGAAAGAAGCCTGCACGTTGTGCCTTTCAGCTCTAGGGCAAAGTAGCACACCCAGAGCAGAAGTCCTACTTCAGCCAGATCAGGCCTGCAAAGAAACTGCGTTTCCCAGGCCTTTGGAAGAGATGTTCCCGGTAGGCTGTAAGAGCACTGTGCAGAGCGAGTGGTTTCTTAGCTTCCCAAAGAGCTGGAAGCAAGATGCTGTGGGGCCCAACTCGCCCTTTGGAAAGAAGCCTGCACGTTGTGCCTTTCAGCTCTAGGGCAAAGTAGCACACCCAGAGCAGAAGTCCTACTTCAGCCAGATCAGGCCTGCAAAGAAACTGCGTTTCACAGGCCTTTGGAAGAGATGATCCCTGTAGGCTGTAAGAGCACTGTGCAGAGCGAGTGGTTTCTTAGCTTCCCAAAGAGCTGGAAGCAAGATGCTGTGGGGCCCAACTCGCCCTTTGGAAAGAAGCCTGCACGTTGTCCCTTTCAGCTCTACGGCAATGTAGCACACCCAGAGCAGAAGTCCTACTTCAGCCAGATCAGGCCTGCAAAGAAACTGCGTTTTACAGGCCTTTGGAAGAGATGTTCCCACTAGGCTGTAAGAGCACTGTGTAGAGCGAGTTGTTTCTTAGGTTCCCAAAGAGCTGGAAGCAAGATGCTGTGGGGCCCACCTCGCCCTTTGGAAAGAAGCCTGCACGTTGTGCCTTTCAGCTCTAGGGCAAAGTAGCACACCCAGAGCAGAAGTCCTACTTCAGCCAGATCAGGCCTGCAAAGAAACTGCGTTTCACAGGCCTTTGGAAGAGATGTTCCCGGTAGGCTGTAAGAGCACTGTGCAGAGCGGGCAGTTTCTTAGCTTCCCAAAGAGCTGGAAGCAAGATGCTGTGGGGCCCAACTCGCCCTTCGGAAAGAAGCCTGCACGTTGTGCCTTTCAGCTCTAGGGCAAAGTAGCACACCCAGAGCAGAAGTCCTACTTCAGCCAGATCAGGCCTGCAAAGAAACTGCGTTTCACAGGCCTTTGGAAGAGATGTTCCCACTAGGCTGTAAGAGCACTGTGCAGACCGAGTTGTTTCTTAGCTTCCCAAAGAGCTGGAAGCAAGATGCTGTGGGGCCCAACTCGCCCTTTGGAAAGAAGCCTGCACGTTGTGCCTTTCAGCTCTAGGGCAAAGTAGCACACCCAGAGCAGAAGTCCTACTTCAGCCAGGTCAGGCCTGCAAAGAAACTGCGTTTCCCAGGCCTTTGGAAGAGATGTTCCCGGTAGGCTGTAAGAGCACAGTGCAGAGCGAGTGGTTTCTTATGTTCCCAAAGAGCTGGAAGCAAGATGCTGTGGGGCCCAACTCGCCCTTTGGAAAGAAGCCTGCACATTGTGCCTTTCATCTCTAGGGCAATATAGCACACCCAGAGCAGAAGTCCTACTTCAGCCAGATCAGGCCTGCAAAGAAACTGCGTTTCACAGGCCTTTGGAAGAGATGTTCCCGGTAGGCTGTAAGAGCACTGTGCAGAGCGAGTGGTTTCTTAGCTTCCCAAAGAGCTGGAAGCAAGATGCTGTGGGGCCCAACTCGCCCTTTGGAAAGAAGCCTGCACGTTGTGCCTTTCAGCTCTAAGGCAAAGTAGCACACCCAGATCAAAAGTCCTACTTCAGCCAGATCAGGCCTGCAAAGAAACTGCGTTTCACAGGCCCTAGGAAGAGATGTTCCCGGTAGGCTGTAAGAGCACTGTGCAGAGCGAGTGGTTTCTTAGCTTCCCAAAGAGCTCTAAGCAAGATGCTGTGGGGCCCAACTAGCCCTTTGGAAAGAAGCCTGCACGTTGAGCCTTTCAGCTCTAAGGCAAAGTAGCACACCCAGAGCAAAAGTCCTACTTCAGCCAAATCAGGCCTGCAAAGAAACTGCGTTTCTCAGGCCTTTGGAAGAGATGTTCCCGGTAGGCTGTAAGAGCACTGTGCAGAGCGAGTGGTTTCTTAGCTTCCCAAAGAGGTGGAAGCAAGATGGTGTGGGGCCCAACTCGCCCTTTGGAAAGAAGCCTGCACGTTGTGCCTTTCAGCTCTGGGCAAAGTAGCACACCCAGAGCAGAAGTCCTACTTCAGCCAGATCAGGCCTGCAAAGAAACTGTGTTTCACAGGCCTTTGGAAGAGATGTTCCCGGTAGGCTGTAAGAGCACTGTGCAGAGCGAGTGGTTTCTTAGCTTCCCAAAGAGCTGGAAGCAAGATGCTGTGGGGCCCAACTCGCCCTTTGGAAAGAAGCCTGCACGTTGTGCCTTTCAGCTCTAGGGCAATGTAGCACACCCAGAGCAGAAGTCCTACTTCAGCCAGATCAGGCCTGCAAAGAAACTGCGTTTCACAGGCCTTTGGAAGAGATATTCGCGGTAGGCTGTAAGAGCACTGTGCAGAGCGAGTTGTTTCTTAGCTTCCCAAAGAGCTGGAAGCAAGATGCTGTGGGGCCCAACTCGCCCTTTGGAAAGAAGCCTGCACGTTGTGCCTTTCAGCTCTAGGGCAAAGTAGCACACCCAGAGCAGAAGTCCTACTTCAGCCAGATCAGGCCTGCAAAGAAACTGCATTTCACAGGCCTTTGGAAGAGATGTTCCCAGTAGGCTGTAAGAGCACTGTGCAGAGCGAGTGGTTTCTTAGCTTCCCAAAGAGCTGGAAGCAAGATGCTGTGGGGCCCAACTCGCCCTTTGGAAAGAAGCCTGCACGTTGTGCCTTTCAGCTCTAGGGCAAAGTAGCACACCCAGAGCAGAAGTCCTACTTCAGCCAGATCAGGCCTGCAAAGAAACTGCGTTTCACAGGTCTTTGGAAGAGATGTTCCCACTAGGATGTAAGAGCACTGTGCAGAGCGAGTTGTTTCTTAGCTTCCCAAAGAGCTGGAAGCAAGATGCTGTGGGGCCCAACTCGCCCTTTGGAAAGAAGCCTGCACGTTGTGCCTTTCAGCTCTAGGGCAAAGTAGCACACCCAGAGCAGAAGTCCTACTTCAACCAGATCAGGCCTGCAAAGAAACTGCGTTTCACAGGCCTTTGGAAGAGATGATCCCGGTAGGCTGTAAGAGCACTGTGCAGAGCGAGTTGTTTCTTAGCTTCCCAAAGAGCTGGAAGCAAGATGCTGTGGGGCCCAACTCGCCCTTTGGAAAGCAGCCTGCACGTTGTGCCTTTCAGCTCTAGGGCAAAGTAGCACACCCAGAGCAGAAGTCCTACTTCAGCCAGATCAGGCCTGCAAAGAAACTGCGTTTCACAGGCCTTTGGAAGAGATGTTCCCGGTAGGCTGTAACAGCACTGTGCAGAGCGAGTTGTTTCTTAGCTTCCCAAAGAGCTGGAAGCAAGATGCTGTGGGGCCCAACTCGCCATTTGGAAAGAAGCCTGCACGTTGTGCCTTTCAGCTCTAGGGCAAAGTAGCACACCCAGAGCAGAAGTCCTACTTCAGCCAGATCAGGCCTGCAAAGAAACTGCGTTTCACTGGCCTTTGGAAGAGATGTTCCCGGTAGGCTGTAAGAGCACTGTGCAGAGCGAGTTGTTTCTTAGCTTCCCAAAGAGCTGGAAGCAAGATGGTGTGGGGCCCAACTCGCCCTTTGGAAAGAAGCCTGCACGTTGTGCCTTTCAGCTCTAGGGCAAAGTAGCACACCCAGAGCAGAAGTCCTACTTCAGCCAGATCAGGCCTGCAAAGAAACTGCGTTTCACAGGCCTTTGGAAGAGATGTTCCCGGTAGGCTGTAAGAGCACTGTGCAGAGCGAGTGGTTTCTTAGCTTCCCAAAGAGCTGGAAGCAAGATGCTGTGGGGCCCAACTCGCCCTTTGGAAAGAAGCCTGCACGTTGTGCCTTTCAGCTCTAGGGCAAAGTAGCACACCCAGAGCAGAAGTCCTACTTGAGCCAGATCAGGCCTGCAAAGAAACTGCGTTTCACAGGCCTTTGGAAGAGATGTTCCCCCTAGACTGTAAGAGCACTGTGCAGAGCGAGTTGATTCTTAGCTTCCCAAAGAGCTGGAAGCAAGATGGTGTGGGGCCCAACTCGCCCTTTGGAAAGAAGCCTGCACGTTGTGCCTTTCAGCTCTAGGGCAAAGTAGCACTCCCAGAGCAGAAGTCCTACTTCAGCCAGGTCAGGCCTGCAAAGAAACTGCGTTTCCCAGGCCTTTTTGAAGAGATGTTCCCGGTAGGCTGTAAGAGCACTGTGCAGAGCGAGTGGTTTCTTAGCTTCCCAAAGAGCTGGAAGCGAGATGCTGTGGGGCCCAACTCGCCCTTTGGAAAGAAGCCTGCACGTTGTGCCTTTCAGCTCTAGGGCAATGTGGCACACCCAGAGCAGAAGTCCTACTTCAGCCAGATCAGGCCTGCAAAGAAACTGCGTTTCACAGGCCTTTGGAAGAGATGTTCCCGGTAGGCTGTAAGAGCACTGTGCAGAGCGAGTGGTTTCTTAGCTTCCCAAAGAGCTGGAAGCAAGATGCTGTGGGGCCCAACTCGCCCTTTGGAAAGAAGCCTGCACGTTGTGCCTTTCAGCTCTAAGGCAAAGTAGCACACCCAGAGCAAAAGTCCTACTTCAGCCAGACCAGGCCTGCAAAGAAACTGCGTTTCACAGGCCTTTGGAAGAGATGTTCCCGGTAGGCTGTAACAGCACTGTGCAGAGCGAGTGGTTTCTTAGCTTCCCAAAGAGGTGGAAGCAAGATGGTGTGGGGCCCAACTCGCCCTTTGGAAAGAAGCCTGCACCTTGTGCCTTTCAGCTCTGGGCAAAGTAGCACACCCAGAGCAGAAGTCCTACTTCAGCCAGATCAGGCCTGCAAAGAAACTGCGTTTCACAGGCCTTTGGAAGAGATGTTCCCGGTAGGCTGTAAGAGCACTGTGCAGAGCGAGTGGTTTCTTAGCTTCCCAAAGAGCTGGAAGCAAGATGCTGTGGGGCCCAACTCGCCCTTTGGAAAGAAGCCTGCACGTTGTGCCTTTCAGCTCTAGGGCAATGTAGCACACCCAGAGCAGAAGTCCTACTTCAGCCAGATCAGGCCTGCAAAGAAACTGCATTTCACAGGCCTTTGGAAGAGATATTCGCGGTAGGCTGTAAGAGCACTTTGCAGAGCGAGTTGTTTCTTAGCTTCCCAAAGAGCTGGAAGCAAGATGCTGTGAGACCCAACTCGCCCTATGGAAAGAAGCCTGCACGTTGTGCCTTTCAGCTCTAGGGCAAAGTAGCACACCCAGAGCAGAAGTCCTACTTCAGCCAGATCAGGCCTGCAAAGAAACTGCATTTCACAGGCCTTTGGAAGAGATGTTCCCAGTAGGCTGTAAGAGCACTGTGCAGAGCGAGTTGTTTCTTAGCTTCCCAAAGAGCTGGAAGCAAGATGCTGTGGGGCCCAACTCGCCCTTTGGAAAGCAGCCTGCACGTTGTGCCTTTCAGCTCTAGGGCAAAGTAGCACACCCAGAGCAGAAGTCCTACTTGAGCCAGATCAGGCCTGCAAAGAAACTGCGTTTCACAGGTCTTTGGAAGAGATGTTCCCACTAGGCTGTAAGAGCACTGTGCAGAGCGAGTTGTTTCTTAGCTTCCCAAAGAGCTGGAAGCAAGATGCTGTGGGGCCCAACTCGCCCTTTGGAAAGCAGCCTGCACGTTGTGCCTTTCAGCTCTAGGGCAAAGTAGCACACCCAGAGAAAAAGTCCTACTTCAGCCAGATCAGGCCTGCAAAGAAACTGCGTTTCACAGGCCTTTGGAAGAGATGTTCCCGGTAGGCTGTAACAGCACTGTGCAGAGCGAGTTGTTTCTTAGCTTCCCAAAGAGCTGGAAGCAAGATGCTGTGGGGCCCAACTCGCCCTTTGGAAAGAAGCCTGCACGTTGTGCCTTTCAGCTCTAGGGCAATGTAGCACACCCAGAGCAGAAGTCCTACTTCAGCCAGATCAGGCCTGCAAAGAATCTAGGTTTCACAGCCCTTTGGAAGAGATGTTCCCGGTAGGCTGTAAGAGCACTGTGCAGAGCGAGTGGTTTCTTAGCTTCCCAAAGAGCTGGAAGCAAGATGCTGTGGGGCCCAACTCGCCCTTTGGAAAGAAGCCTGCACGTTGTGCCTTTCAGCTCTAGGGCAAAGTAGCACACCCAGAGCAGAAGTCCTACTTCAGCCAGATCAGGCCTGCAAAGAAACTGCGTTTCACAGGCCTTTGGAAGAGATGTTCCCGGTAGACTGTAAGAGCACTGTGCAGAGCGAGTGGTTTCTTAGCTTCCCAAAGAGCTGGAAGCAAGATGCTGTGGGGCCCAACTCGCCCTTTGGAAAGAAGCCTGCACGTTGTGCCTTTCAGCTCTAGGGCAAAGTAGCACACCCAGAGCAGAAGTCCTACTTCAGCCAGATCAGGCCTGCAAAGAAACTGCGTTTCACAGGCCTTTGGAAGAGATGTTCCCGGTAGGCTGTAAGAGCACTGTCCAGAGCGAGTGGTTTCTTAGCTTCCCAAAGAGCTGGAAGCAAGATGCTGTGGGGCCCAACTGGCCCTTTGGAAAGAACCCTGCACGTTGTGTCTTTCAGCTCTAGGGCAATGTAGCACACCCAGAGCAGAAGTCCTACTTCAGCCAGATCAGGCCTGCAAAGAAAATGCGTTTCAGAGGCCTTTGGAAGAGATGTTCCCACTAGGCTGTAAGAGCACTGTGCAGAGCGAGTTTTTTCTTAGCTTCCCAAAGAGCTGGAAGCAAGATGGTGTGGGGCCCAACTCGCCCTTTGGAAAGAAGCCTGCACGTTGTGCCTTTCAGCTCTAGGGCAAAGTAGCACACCCAGAGCAGAAGTCCTACTTCAGCCAGATCAGGCCTGCAAAGAAACTGCGTTTCACAGGCCTTTGGAAGAGATGTTCCCAGTAGGCTGTAAGAGCACTGTGCAGACCGAGTTGTTTCTTAGCTTCCCAAAGAGCTGGAAGCAAGATGCTGTGGGGCCCAACTCGCCCTTTGGAAAGAAGCCTGCACGTTGTGCCTTTCAGCTCTAGGGCAAAGTAGCACACCCAGAGCAGAAGTCCTACTTCAGCCAGATCAGGCCTGCAAAGAAACTGCGTTTCACAGGCCTTTGGAAGAGATGTTCCCGGTAGGCTGTAAGAGCACTGTGCAGAGCGAGTGGTTTCTTAGGTTCCCAAAGAGCTGGAAGCAAGATGCTGTGGGGCCCAACTCGCCCTTTGGAAAGAAGCCTGCACGTTGTGCCTTTCAGCTCTAGGGCAAAGCAGCACACCCAGAGCAGATGTCCTACTTGAGCCAGATCAGGCCTGCAAAGAAACTGCGTTTCACAGGCCTTTGGAAGAGATGTTCCCGGTAGGCTGTAAGAGCACTGTGCAGAGCGAGTGGTTTCTTAGCTTCCAAAAGAGCTGGAAGCAAGATGGTGTGGGGCCCAACTCGCCCTTTGGAAAGAAGCCTGCACGTTGTGCCTTTCAGCTCTAGGGCAAAGTAGCACACCCAGAGCAGAAGTCCTACTTCAGCTAGATCAGGCCTGCAAAGAAACTGCGTTTCACAGGCCTTTGGAAGAGATGTTCCCAGTAGGCTGTAAGAGCACTGTGCAGACCGAGTTGTTTCTTAGCTTCCCAAAGAGCTGGAAGCAAGATGCTGTGGGGCCCAACTCGCCCTTTGGAAAGAAGCCTGCACGTTGTGCCTTTCAGCTCTAGGGCAAAGTAGCACACCCAGAGCAGAAGTCCTACTTCAGCCAGATCAGGCCTGCAAAGAAACTGCGTTTCACAGGCCTTTGGAAGAGATGTTCCCGGTAGGCTGTAAGAGCACTGTGCAGAGCGAGTGGTTTCTTAGGTTCCCAAAGAGCTGGAAGCAAGATGCTGTCGGGCCCAACTCGCCCTTTGGAAAGAAGCCTGCACGTTGTGACTTTCAGCTCTAGGGCAAAGCAGCACACCCAGAGCAGAGGTCCTACTTGAGCCAGATCAGGCCTGCAAAGAAACTGCGTTTCACAGGCCTTTGGAAGAGATGTGCCCGGTAGGCTGTAAGAGCACTGTGCAGAGCGAGTGGTTTCTTAGCTTCCCAAAGAGCTGGAAGCAAGATGCTGTGGGGCCCAACTCGCCCTTTGGAAAGAAGCCTGCACGTTGTGCCTTTCAGCTCTAAGGCAAAGTAGCACACCCAGAGCCGAAGTCCTACTTCAGCCAGATCAGGCCTGCAAAGAAACTGCGTTTCACAGGCCTTTGGAAGAGATGTTCCCGGTAGGCTGTAAGAGCACTGTGCAGAGCGAGTTGTTTCTTAGCTTCCCAAAGAGCTGGAAGCAAGATGCTGTGGGGCCCAACTCGCCCTTTGGAAAGAAGCCTGCACGTTGTGCCTTTCAGCTCTAGGGCAAAGTAGCACACCCAGAGCAGAAGTCCTACTTCAGCCAGATCAGGCCTGCAAAGAAACTGCGTTTCACAGGCCTTTGGAAGAGATGTTCCCAGTAGGCTGTAAGAGCACTGTGCAGAGCGAGTGGTTTCTTAGCTTCCCAAAGAGCTGGAAGCAAGATGCTGTGGGGCCCAACTCGCCCTTTGGAAAGAAGCCTGCACGTTGTGCCTTTCAGCTCTAGGGCAAAGTAGCACACCCAGAGCAGAAGTCCTACTTCAGCCAGATCAGGCCTGCAAAGAAACTGCGTTTCACAGGCCTTTGGAAGAGATGTTCCCGGTAGGCTGTAAGGGCACTGTGCAGAGCGAGTTGTTTCTTAGCTTCCCAAAGTTCTGGAAGCAACATGCTGTGGGGCCCAACTCGCCCTTTGGAAAGAAGCCTGCACGTTGTGCCTTTCAGCTGTAGGGCAAAGTAGCACACCCAGAGCAGAAGTCCTACTTCAGCCAGATCAGGCCTGCAAAGAAACTGCGTTTCACAGGCCTTTGGAAGAGATGTTCCCGGTAGGCTGTAAGAGCACTGTGCAGAGCGAGTGGTTTCTTAGCTTCCCAAAGAGCTGGAAGCAAGATGCTGTGGGGCCCAACTCGCCCTTTGGAAAGAAGCCTGCACGTTGTGCCTTTCAGCTCTAGGGCAAAGTAGCACACCCAGAGCAGAAGTCCTACTTCAGCCAGATCAGGCCTGCAAAGAAACTGCGTTTCACAGGCCTTTGGAAGAGATGTTCCCGGTAGGCTGTAAGAGCACTGTGCAGAGCGAGTGGTTTCTTAGCTTCCCAAAGAGCTGGAAGCAAGATGCTGTGGGGCCCAACTCGCCCTTTGGAAAGAAGCCTGCACGTTGTGCCTTTCAGCTCTAGGGCAAAGTAGCACACCCAGAGCAGAAGTCCTACTTCAGCCAGATCAGGCCTGCAAAGAAACTGCGTTTCACAGGCCTTTGGAAGAGATGTTCCCGGTAGGCTGTAAGAGCACTGTGCAGAGCGAGTTGTTTCTTAGCTTCCCAAAGAGCTGGAAGCAAGATGCTGTGGGGCCCAACTGGCCCTTTGGAAAGAAGCCTGCACGTTGTGCCTTTCAGCTCTAGGGCAATGTAGCACACCCAGAGCAGAAGTCCTACTTCAGCCAGATCAGGCCTACAAAGAAAATGCGTTTCAGAGGCCTTTGGAAGAGATGTTCCCACTAGGCTGTAAGAGCACTGTGCAGAGCGAGTTTTTTCTTAGCTTCCCAAAGAGCTGGAAGCAAGATGGTGTGGGGCCCAACTCGCCCTTTTGGAAAGAAGCCTGCACGTTGTGCCTTTCAGCTCTAGGGCAAAGTAGCACACCCAGAGCAGAAGTCCTACTTCAGCCAGATCAGGCCTGCAAAGAAACTGCGTTTCACAGGCCTTTGGAAGAGATGTTCCCAGTAGGCTGTAAGAGCACTGTGCAGACCGAGTTGTTTCTTAGCTTCCCAAAGAGCTGGAAGCAAGATGCTGTGGGGCCCAACTCGCCCTTTGGAAAGAAGCCTGCACGTTGTGCCTTTCAGCTCTAGGGCAAAGTAGCACACCCAGAGCAGAAGTCCTACTTCAGCCAGATCAGGCCTGCAAAGAAACTGCGTTTCACAGGCCTTTGGAAGAGATGTTCCCGGTAGGCTGTAAGAGCACTGTGCAGAGCGAGTGGTTTCTTAGCTTCCCAAAGAGCTGGAAGCAAGATGCTGTGGGGCCCAACTCGCCCTTTGGAAAGAAGCCTGCACGTTGTGCCTTTCAGCTCTAGGGCAAAGTAGCACACCCAGAGCAGAAGTCCTACTTCAGCCAGATCAGGCCTGCAAAGAAACTGCGTTTCACAGGCCTTTGGAAGAGATGTTCCCAGTAGGCTGTAAGAGCACTGTGCAGACCGAGTTGTTTCTTAGCTTCCCAAAGAGCTGGAAGCAAGATGCTGTGGGGCCCAACTCGCCCTTTGGAAAGAAGCCTGCACGTTGTGCCCTTCAGCTCTAGGGCAAAGTAGCACACCCAGAGCAGAAGTCCTACTTCAGCCAGATCAGGCCTGCAAAGAAACTGCGTTTCACAGGCCTTTGGAAGAGATGTTCCCAGTAGGCTGTAAGAGCACTGTGCAGACCGAGTTGTTTCTTAGCTTCCCAAAGAGCTGGAAGCAAGATGCTGTGGGGCCCAACTCGCCCTTTGGAAAGAAGCCTGCACGTTGTGCCCTTCAGCTCTAGGGCAAAGTAGCACACCCAGAGCAGAAGTCCTACTTCAGCCAGATCAGGCCTGCAAAGAAACTGCGTTTCACAGGCCTTTGGAAGAGATGTTCCCGGTAGGCTGTAAGAGCACTGTGCAGAGCGAGTGGTTTCTTAGCTTCCCAAAGAGCTGGAAGCAAGATGCTGTGGGGCCCAACTCGCCCTTTGGAAAGAAGCCTGCACGTTGTGCCTTTCAGCTCTAGGGCAAAGTAGCACACCCAGAGCAGAAGTCCTACTTCAGCCAGATCAGGCCTGCAAAGAAACTGCGTTTCACAGGCCTTTGGAAGAGATGTTCCCGGTAGGCTGTAAGGGCACTGTGCAGAGCGAGTTGTTTCTTAGCTTCCCAAAGTTCTGGAAGCAACATGCTGTGGGGCCCAACTCGCCCTTTGGAAAGAAGCCTGCACGTGTGCCTTTCAGCTCTAGGGCAAAGTAGCACACCCAGAGCAGAAGTCCTACTTCAGCCAGATGAGGCCTGCAAAGAAACTGCGTTTCACAGGCCTTTGGAAGAGATGTTCCCGGTAGGCTGTAAGAGCACTGTGCAGAGCGAGTTGTTTCTTAGGTTCCCAAAGAGCTGGAAGCAAGATGCTGTGGGGCCCAACTCGCCCTTTGGAAAGAAGCCTGCACGTTTTGCCTTTCAGCTCTAGGGCAAAGTAGCACACCCAGAGCAGAAGTCCTACTTCAGCCAGATCAGGCCTGCAAAGAAACTGCGTTTCACAGGCCTTTGGAAGAGATGTTCCCGGTAGGCTGTAAGAGCACTGTGCAGAGCGAGTATTTTCTTAGCTTCCCAAAGAGCTGGAAGCAAGATGCTGTGGGGCCCAACTCGCCCTTTGGAAAGAAGCCTGCACGTTGTGCCTTTCAGCTCTAGGGCAATGTAGCACACCCAGAGCAGAAGTCCTACTTCAGCCAGATCAGGCCTGCAAAGAAACTGCGTTTCACAGGCCTTTGGAAGAGATGTTCCCGGTAGGCTGTAAGAGCACTGTGCAGAGCGAGTAGTTTCTTAGCTTCCCAAAGAGCTGGAAGCAAGATGCTGTGGGGCCCAACTCGCCCTTTGGAAAGAAGCCTGCACGTTGAGCCTTTCAGCTCTAGGGCAAAGTAGCACACCCAGAGCAGAAGTCCTACTTCAGCCAGATCAGGCCTGCAAAGAAACTGCGTTTCCCAGGCCTTTGGAAGATATGTTCCCGGTAGGCTGTAAGAGCACAGTCCAGAGCGAGTGGTTTCTTAGCTTCCCAAAGAGCTGGAAGCAAGATGCTGTGGGGCCCAACTCGCCCTTTGGAAAGAAGCCTGCACGTTGTGCCTTTCAGCTCTAGGGCAAAGTAGCACACCCAGAGCAGAAGTCCTACTTCAGCCAGATCAGGCCTGCAAAGAAACTGCGTTTCACAGGCCTTTGGAAGAGATGTTCCCACTAGGCTGTAAGAGCACTGTGCAGAGCGAGTTGTTTCTTAGCTTCCCAAAGAGCTGGAAGCAAGATGCTGTGGGGCCCAACTCGCCCTTTGGAAAGAAGCCTGCACGTTGTGCCTTTCAGCTCTAGGGCAAAGTAGCACACCCAGAGCAGAAGTCCTACTTCAGCCAGATCAGGCCTGCAAAGAAACTGCGTTTCACAGGCCTTTGGAAGAGATGTTCCCGGTAGGCTGTAAGAGCACTGTGCAGAGCGAGTGGTTTCTTAGCTTCCCAAAGAGCTGGAAGCAAGATGCTGTGGGGCCCAACTCGCCCTTTGGAAAGAAGCCTGCACGTTGTGCCTTTCAGCTCTAGGGCAAAGTAGCACACCCAGAGCAGAAGTCCTACTTCAGCCAGATCAGGCCTGCAAAGAAACTGAGTTTCACAGGCCTTTGGAAGAGATGTTCCCACTAGGCTGTAAGAGCACTGTGCAGAGCGAGTTGTTTCTTAGCTTCCCAAAGAGCTGGAAGCAAGATGGTGTGGGGCCCAACTCGCCCTTTGGAAAGAAGCCTGCACGTTGTGCCTTTCAGCTCTAGGGCAAAGTAGCACACCCAGAGCAGAAGTCCTACTTCAGCCAGATCAGGCCTGCAAAGAAACTGCGTTTCACAGGCCTTTGGAAGAGATGTTCCCGGTAGGCTGTAAGAGCACTGTGCAGAGCGAGTTGTTTCTTAGCTTCCCAAAGAGCTGGAAGCAAGATGCTGTGGGGCCCAACTCGCCCTTTGGAAAGAAGCCTGCACGTTGTGCCTTTCAGCTCTAGGGCAAAGTAGCACACCCAGAGCAGAAGTCCTACTTCAGCCAGATCAGGCCTGCAAAGAAACTGCGTTTCACAGGCCTTTGGAAGAGATGTTCCCGGTAGGCTGTAAGAGCACTGTGCAGAGCGAGTGGTTTCTTAGCTTCCCAAAGAGCTGGAAGCAAGATGCTGTGGGGCCCAACTCGCCCTTTGGAAAGAAGCCTGCACGTTGTGCCTTTCAGCTCTAGGGCAATGTAGCACACCCAGAGCAGAAGTCCTACTTCAGCCAGATCAGGCCTGCAAAGAAACTGCGTTTCACAGGCCTTTGGAAGAGATGTTCCCGGTAGGCTGTAAGAGCACTGTGCAGAGCGAGTGGTTTCTTAGCTTCCCAAAGAGCTGGAAGCAAGATGCTGTGGGGCCCAACTCGCCCTTTGGAAAGAAGCCTGCACGTTGTGCCTTTCAGCTCTAGGGCAAAGTAGCACACCCAGAGCAGAAGACCTACTTCAGCCAGATCAGGCCTGCAAAGAAACTGCGTTTCACAGGCCTTTTATAAGAGATGTTCCCACTAGGCTGTAAGAGGCTGTGCAGAGCGAGTTGTTTCTTAGCTTCCCAAAGAGCTGGAAGCAAGATGGTGTGGGGCCCAACTCGCCCTTTGGAAAGAAGCCTGCACGTTTTACCTTTCAGCTCTAGGGCAAAGTAGGACACCCAGAGCAGAAGTCCTACTTCAGCCAGGTCAGGCCTGCAAAGAAACTGCGTTTCCCAGGCCTTTGGAAGAGATGTTCCTGGTAGGCTGTAAGAGCACTGTGCAGAGCGAGTGGTTTCTTAGCTTCCCAAAGAGCTGGAAGCAAGATGCTGTGGGGCCCAACTCGCCCTTTGGAAAGAAGCCTGCACGTTGTGCCTTTCAGCTCTAGGGCAAAGTAGCACACCCAGAGCAGAAGTCCTACTTCAGCCAGATCAGGCCTGCAAAGAAACTGCGTTTCACAGGCCTTTGGAAGAGATGTTCCCACTAGGCTGTAAGAGCACTGTGCAGAGCGAGTTGTTTCTTAGCTTCCCAAAGAGCTGGAAGCAAGATGCTGTGGGGCCCAACTCGCCCTTTGGAATGAAGCCTGCACGTTGTGCCTTTCAGCTCTAGGGCAAAGTAGCACACCCAGAGCAGAAGTCCTACTTCAGCCAGATCAGGCCTGCAAAGAAACTGCGTTTCACAGGCCTTTGGAAGAGATGTTCCCGGTAGGCTGTAAGAGCACTGTGCAGAGCGAGTGGTTTCTTAGCTTCCCAAAGAGCTGGCAGCAAGATGCTGTGGGGCCCAACTCGCCCTTTGGAAAGAAGCCTGCACGTTGTGCCTTTCAGCTCTAGGGCAAAGTAGCACACCCAGAGCAGAAGTCATACTTGAGCCAGATCAGGCCTGCCAACAAACTGCGTTTCACAGGCCTTTGGAAGAGATGTTCCCGGTAGGCTGTAAGAGCACTGTGCAGAGCGAGTGGTTTCTTAGCTTCCCAAAGAGCTGGAAGCAAGATGCTGTGGGGCCCAACTCGCCCTTTGGAAAGAAGCCTGCACGTTGTGCCTTTCAGCTCTAAGGCAAAGTAGCACACCCAGAGCAGAAGTCCTACTTCAGCCAGATCAGGCCTGCAAAGAAACTGCGTTTCCCAGGCCTTTGGAAGAGATGTTCCCGGTAGGCTGTAAGAGCACTGTGCAGAGCGAGTGGTTTCTTAGCTTCCCAAAGAGCGGGAAGCAAGATGCTGTGGGGCCCAACTCGCCCTTTGGAAAGAAGCCTGCACGTTGTGCCTTTCAGCTCTAGGGCAAAGTAGCACACCCAGAGCAGAAGTCCTACTTCAGCCAGATCAGGCCTGCAAAGAAACTGCGTTTCACAGGCCTTTGGAAGAGATGTTCCCGGTAGGCTGTAAGAGCACTGTGCAGAGCGAGTATTTTCTTAGCTTCCCAAAGAGCTGGAAGCAAGATGCTGTGGGGCCCAACTCGCCCTTTGGAAAGAAGCCTGCACGTTGTGCCTTTCAGCTCTAGGGCAATGTAGCACACCCAGAGCAGAAGTCCTACTTCAGCCAGATCAGGCCTGCAAAGAAACTGCGTTTCACAGGCCTTTGGAAGAGATGTTCCCGGTAGGCTGTAAGAGCACTGTGCAGAGCGAGTTGTTTCTTAGCTTCCCAAAGAGCTGGAAGCAAGATGCTGTGGGGCCCAACTCGCCCTTTGGAAAGAAGCCTGCACGTTGAGCCTTTCAGCTCTAGGGCAAAGTAGCACACCCAGAGCAGAAGTCCTACTTCAGCCAGATCAGGCCTGCAAAGAAACTGCGTTTCCCAGGCCTTTGGAAGATATGTTCCCGGTAGGCTGTAAGAGCACAGTCCAGAGCGAGTGGTTTCTTAGCTTCCCAAAGAGCTGGAAGCAAGATGCTGTGGGGCCCAACTCGCCCTTTGGAAAGAAGCCTGCACGTTGTGCCTTTCAGCTCTAGGGCAAAGTAGCACACCCAGAGCAGAAGTCCTACTTCAGCCAGATCAGGCCTGCAAAGAAACTGCGTTTCACAGGCCTTTGGAAGAGATGTTCCCACTAGGCTGTAAGAGCACTGTGCAGAGCGAGTTGTTTCTTAGCTTCCCAAAGAGCTGGAAGCAAGATGCTGTGGGGCCCAACTCGCCCTTTGGAAAGAAGCCTGCACGTTGTGCCTTTCAGCTCTAGGGCAAAGTAGCACACCCAGAGCAGAAGTCCTACTTCAGCCAGATCAGGCCTGCAAAGAAACTGCGTTTCACAGGCCTTTGGAAGAGATGTTCCCGGTAGGCTGTAAGAGCACTGTGCAGAGCGAGTGGTTTCTTAGCTTCCCAAAGAGCTGGAAGCAAGATGCTGTGGGGCCCAACTCGCCCTTTGGAAAGAAGCCTGCACGTTGTGCCTTTCAGCTCTAGGGCAAAGTAGCACACCCAGAGCAGAAGTCCTACTTCAGCCAGATCAGGCCTGCAAAGAAACTGAGTTTCACAGGCCTTTGGAAGAGATGTTCCCACTAGGCTGTAAGAGCACTGTGCAGAGCGAGTTGTTTCTTAGCTTCCCAAAGAGCTGGAAGCAAGATGGTGTGGGGCCCAACTCGCCCTTTGGAAAGAAGCCTGCACGTTGTGCCTTTCAGCTCTAGGGCAAAGTAGCACACCCAGAGCAGAAGTCCTACTTCAGCCAGATCAGGCCTGCAAAGAAACTGCGTTTCACAGGCCTTTGTAAGAGATGTTCCCGGTAGGCTGTAAGAGCACTGTGCAGAGCGAGTGGTTTCTTAGCTTCCCAAAGAGCTGGAAGCAAGATGCTGTGGGGCCCAACTCGCCCTTTGGAAAGAAGCCTGCACGTTGTGCCTTTCAGCTCTAGGGCAAAGTAGCACACCCAGAGCAGAAGTCCTACTTCAGCCAGATCAGGCCTGCAAAGAAACTGCGTTTCACAGGCCTTTGGAAGAGATGTTCCCGGTAGGCTGTAAGAGCACTGTGCAGAGCGAGTCTTTTCTTAGCTTCCCAAAGAGCTGGAAGCAAGATGCTGTGGGGCCCAACTCGCCCTTTGGAAAGAAGCCTGCACGTTGTGCCTTTCAGCTCTAGGGCAATGTAGCACACCCAGAGCAGAAGTCCTACTTCAGCCAGATCAGGCCTGCAAAGAAACTGCGTTTCACAGGCCTTTGGAAGAGATGTTCCCGGTAGGCTGTAAGAGCACTGTGCAGAGCGAGTGGTTTCTTAGCTTCCCAAAGAGCTGGAAGCAAGATTCTGTGGGGCCCAACTCGCCCTTTGGAAAGAAGCCTGCACGTTGTGCCTTTCAGCTCTAGGGCAAAGTAGCACACCCAGAGCAGAAGACCTACTTCAGCCAGATCAGGCCTGCAAAGAAACTGCGTTTCACAGGCCTTTTATAAGAGATGTTCCCACTAGGCTGTAAGAGGCTGTGCAGAGCGAGTTGTTTCTTAGCTTCCCAAAGAGCTGGAAGCAAGATGGTGTGGGGCCCAACTCGCCCTTTGGAAAGAAGCCTGCACGTTTTGCCTTTCAGCTCTAGGGCAAAGTAGGACACCCAGAGCAGAAGTCCTACTTCAGCCAGGTCAGGCCTGCAAAGAAACTGCGTTTCCCAGGCCTTTGGAAGAGATGTTCCTGGTAGGCTGTAAGAGCACTGTGCAGAGCGAGTGGTTTCTTAGCTTCCCAAAGAGCTGGAAGCAAGATGCTGTGGGGCCCAACTCGCCCTTTGGAAAGAAGCCTGCACGTTGTGCCTTTCAGCTCTAGGGCAAAGTAGCACACCCAGAGCAGAAGTCCTACTTCAGCCAGATCAGGCCTGCAAAGAAACTGCGTTTCACAGGCCTTTGGAAGAGATGTTCCCACTAGGCTGTAAGAGCACTGTGCAGAGCGAGTTGTTTCTTAGCTTCCCAAAGAGCTGGAAGCAAGATGGTGTGGGGCCCAACTCGCCCTTTGGAAAGAAGCCTGCACGTTGTGCCTTTCAGCTCTAGGGCAAAGTAGCACACCCAGAGCAGTAGTCCTACTTCAGCCAGATCAGGCCTGCAAAGAAACTGCGTTTCACAGGCCTTTGGAAGAGATGTTCCCGGTAGGCTGTAAGAGCACTGTGCAGAGCGAGTGGTTTCTTAGCTTCCCAAAGAGCTGGAAGCAAGATGCTGTGGGGCCCAACTCGCCCTTTGGAAAGAAGCCTGCACGTTGTGCCTTTCAGCTCTAGGGCAAAGTAGCACACCCAGAGCAGAAGTCCTACTTCAGCCAGATCAGGCCTGCCAAGAAACTGCGTTTCACAGGCCTTTGGAAGAGATGTTCCCGGTAGGCTGTAAGAGCACTGTGCAGAGCGAGTGGTTTCTTAGCTTCCCAAAGAGCTGGAAGCAAGATGCTGTGGGGCCCAACTCGCCCTTTGGAAAGAAGCCTGCACGTTGTGCCTTTCAGCTCTAGGGCAAAGTAGCACACCCAGAGCAGAAGTCCTACTTCAGCCAGATCAGGCCTGCAAAGAAACTGCGTTTCACAGGCCTTTGGAAGAGATGTTCCCGGTAGGCTGTAAGAGCACTGTGCAGAGCGAGTTGTTTCTTAGCTTCCCAAAGAGCTGGAAGCAAGATGCTGTGGGGCCCAACTCGCCCTTTGAAAAGCAGCCTGCACGTTGTGCCTTTCAGCTCTAGGGCAAAGTAGCACACCAAGAGCTGAAGTCCTACTTCAGCCAGATCAGGCCTGCAAAGAAACTGTGTTTCACAGGCCTTTGGAAGAGATGTTCCCGGTAGGCTGTAAGAGCACTGTGCAGAGCGAGTGGTTTCTTAGCTTCCCAAAGAGCTGGAAGCAAGATGCTGTGGGGCCCAACTCGCCCTTTGGAAAGAAGCCTGCACGTTGAGCCTTTCAGCTCTAGGGCAAAGTAGCACACCCAGAGCAGAAGTCCTACTTCAGCCAGATCAGGCCTGCAAAGAAACTGCGTTTCACAGGCCTTTGGAAGAGATCTTCCCGGTAGGCTGTAAGAGCACTGTGCAGAGCGAGTGGTTTCTTAGCTTCCCAAAGAGCTGGAAGCAAGATGCTGTGGGGCCCAACTCGCCCTTTGGAAAGAAGCCTGCACGTTGTGCCTTTCAGCTCTAGGGCAAAGTAGCACACCCAGAGCAGAAGTCCTACTTCAGCCAGATCAGGCCTGCAAAGAAACTGCGTTTCACAGGCCTTTGGAAGAGATGTTCCCGGTAGGCTGTAAGAGCACTGTGCAGAGCGAGTGGTTTCTTAGCTTCCCAAAGAGCTGGAAGCAAGATTCTGTGGGGCCCAACTCGCCCTTTGGAAAGAAGCCTGCACGTTGTGCCTTTCAGCTCTAGGGCAAAGTAGCACACCCAGAGCAGAAGACCTACTTCAGCCAGATCAGGCCTGCAAAGAAACTGCGTTTCACAGGCCTTTTATAAGAGATGTTCCCACTAGGCTGTAAGAGGCTGTGCAGAGCGAGTTGTTTCTTAGCTTCCCAAAGAGCTGGAAGCAAGATGGTGTGGGGCCCAACTCGCCCTTTGGAAAGAAGCCTGCACGTTTTGCCTTTCAGCTCTAGGGCAAAGTAGGACACCCAGAGCAGAAGTCCTACTTCAGCCAGGTCAGGCCTGCAAAGAAACTGCGTTTCCCAGGCCTTTGGAAGAGATGTTCCTGGTAGGCTGTAAGAGCACTGTGCAGAGCGAGTGGTTTCTTAGCTTCCCAAAGAGCTGGAAGCAAGATGCTGTGGGGCCCAACTCGCCCTTTGGAAAGAAGCCTGCACGTTGTGCCTTTCAGCTCTAGGGCAAAGTAGCACACCCAGAGCAGAAGTCCTACTTCAGCCAGATCAGGCCTGCAAAGAAACTGCGTTTCACAGGCCTTTGGAAGAGATGTTCCCACTAGGCTGTAAGAGCACTGTGCAGAGCGAGTTGTTTCTTAGCTTCCCAAAGAGCTGGAAGCAAGATGGTGTGGGGCCCAACTCGCCCTTTGGAAAGAAGCCTGCACGTTGTGCCTTTCAGCTCTAGGGCAAAGTAGCACACCCAGAGCAGAAGTCCTACTTCAGCCAGATCAGGCCTGCAAAGAAACTGCGTTTCACAGGCCTTTGGAAGAGATGTTCCCGGTAGGCTGTAAGAGCACTGTGCAGAGCGAGTGGTTTCTTAGCTTCCCAAAGAGCTGGAAGCAAGATGCTGTGGGGCCCAACTCGCCCTTTGGAAAGAAGCCTGCACGTTGTGCCTTTCAGCTCTAGGGCAAAGTAGCACACCCAGAGCAGAAGTCCTACTTCAGCCAGATCAGGCCTGCAAAGAAACTGCGTTTCACAGGCCTTTGGAAGAGATGTTCCCGGTAGGCTGTAAGAGCACTGTGCAGAGCGAGTTGTTTCTTAGCTTCCCAAAGAGCTGGAAGCAAGATGCTGTGGGGCCCAACTCGCCCTTTGAAAAGCAGCCTGCACGTTGTGCCTTTCAGCTCTAGGGCAAAGTAGCACACCAAGAGCTGAAGTCCTACTTCAGCCAGATCAGGCCTGCAAAGAAACTGTGTTTCACAGGCCTTTGGAAGAGATGTTCCCGGTAGGCTGTAAGAGCACTGTGCAGAGCGAGTGGTTTCTTAGCTTCCCAAAGAGCTGGAAGCAAGATGCTGTGGGGCCCAACTCGCCCTTTGGAAAGAAGCCTGCACGTTGAGCCTTTCAGCTCTAGGGCAAAGTAGCACACCCAGAGCAGA
This sequence comes from Equus caballus, assembly GCF_041296265.1. Taxonomy (NCBI): domain Eukaryota; kingdom Metazoa; phylum Chordata; class Mammalia; order Perissodactyla; family Equidae; genus Equus; species Equus caballus. The sequence continues at coordinate 22,979,600 of NC_091695.1, forward strand.
AGTCCTACTTCAGCCAGATCAGGCCTGCAAAGAAACTGCGTTTCACAGGCCTTTGGAAGAGATCTTCCCGGTAGGCTGTAAGAGCACTGTGCAGAGCGAGTGGTTTCTTAGCTTCCCAAAGAGCTGGAAGCAAGATGCTGTGGGGCCCAACTCGCCCTTTGGAAAGAAGCCTGCACGTTGTGCCTTTCAGCTCTAGGGCAAAGTAGCACACCCAGAGCAGAAGTCCTACTTCAGCCAGATCAGGCCTGCAAAGAAACTGCGTTTCACAGGCCTTTGGAAGAGATGTTCCCGGTAGGCTGTAAGAGCACTGTGCAGAGCGAGTTGTTTCTTAGCTTCCCAAAGAGCTGGAAGCAAGATGCTGTGGGGCCCAACTCGCCCTTTGGAAAGAAGCCTGCACGTTGTGCCTTTCAGCTCTAGGGCAAAGTAGCACACCCAGAGCAGAAGTCCTACTTCAGCCAGATCAGGCCTGCAAAGAAAGTGCGTTTCACAGGCCTTTGGAAGAGATGTTCCCGGTAGGCTGTAAGAGCACTGTGCAGAGCGAGTGGTTTCTTAGCTTCCCAAAGAGCTGGAAGCAAGATGCTGTGGGGCCCAATTGGCCCTTTGGAAAGAAGCCTGCACGTTGTGCCTTTCAGCTCTAGGGCAAAGTAGCACACCCAGAGCTGAAGTCCTACTTCAGCCAGATCAGGCCTGAAAAGAAACTGCGTTTCACAGGCCTTGGAAGAGATGTTCCCGGTAGGCTGTAAGAGCACTGTGCAGAGCGAGTGGTTTCTTAGCTTCCCAAAGAGCTGGAAGCAAGATGCTGTGGGGCCCAACTCGCCCTTTGGAAAGAAGCCTGCACGCTGTGCCTTTCAGCTCTAGGGCAAAGTAGCACACCCAGAGCAGAAGTCCTACTTCAGCCAGATCAGGCCTGCAAAGAAACTGCGTTTGACAGGCCTTTGGAAGAGATGTTCCCGGTAGGCTGTAGGAGCACTGTGCAGAGCGAGTTGTTTCTTAGCTTCCCAAAGAGCTGGAAGCAAGATGCTGTGGGGCCCAACTGGCCCTTTGGAAAGAAGCCTGCACGTTGTGCCTTTCAGCTCTAAGGCAATGTAGCACACCCAGAGCAGAAGTCCTACTTCAGCCAGATCAGGCCTGCAAAGAAACTGCGTTTCAGAGGCCTTTGGAAGAGATGTTCCCACTAGGCTGTAAGAGCACTGTGCAGAGCGAGTGGTTTCTTAGCTTCCCAAAGAGCTGGAAGCAAGATGCTGTGGGGCCGAACTCGCCCTTTGGAAAGAAGCCGGCACGTTGTGCCTTTCAGCTCTAGGGCAAAGTAGCACACCCAGAGCAGAAGTCCTACTTCAGCCAGATCAGGCCTGCAAAGAAACTGCGTTTCACAGGCCTTTGGAAGAGATGTTCCCACTAGGCTGTAAGAGCACTGTGCAGAGCGAGTTGTTTCTTAGCTTCCCAAAGAGCTGGAAGCAAGATGCTGTGGGGCCCAACTCGCCCTTTGGAATGAAGCCTGCACGTTGTGCCTTTCAGCTCTAGGGCAAAGTAGCACACCCAGAGCAGAAGTCCTACTTCAGCCAGATCAGGCCTGCAAAGAAACTGCGTTTCACAGGCCTTTGTAAGAGATGTTCCCGGTAGGCTGTAAGAGCACTGTGCAGAGCGAGTGGTTTCTTAGCTTCCCAAAGAGCTGGCAGCAAGATGCTGTGGGGCCCAACTCGCCCTTTGGAAAGAAGCCTGCACGTTGTGCCTTTCAGCTCTAGGGCAAAGTAGCACACCCAGAGCAGAAGTCATACTTGAGCCAGATCAGGCCTGCCAACAAACTGCGTTTCACAGGCCTTTGGAAGAGATGTTCCCGGTAGGCTGTAAGAGCACTGTGCAGAGCGAGTGGTTTCTTAGCTTCCCAAAGAGCTGGAAGCAAGATGCTGTGGGGCCCAACTCGCCCTTTGGAAAGAAGCCTGCACGTTGTGCCTTTCAGCTCTAAGGCAAAGTAGCACACCCAGAGCAGAAGTCCTACTTCAGCCAGATCAGGCCTGCAAAGAAACTGCGTTTCCCAGGCCTTTGGAAGAGATGTTCCCGGTAGGCTGTAAGAGCACTGTGCAGAGCGAGTGGTTTCTTAGCTTCCCAAAGAGCTGGAAGCAAGATGCTGTGGGGCCCAACTCGCCCTTTGGAAAGAAGCCTGCACGTTGTGCCTTTCAGCTCTAGGGCAAAGTAGCACACCCAGAGCAGAAGTCCTACTTCAGCCAGATCAGGCCTGCAAAGAAACTGCGTTTCACAGGCCTTTGGAAGAGATGTTCCCGGTAGGCTGTAAGAGCACTGTGCAGAGCGAGTATTTTCTTAGCTTCCCAAAGAGCTGGAAGCAAGATGCTGTGGGGCCCAACTCGCCCTTTGGAAAGAAGCCTGCACGTTGTGCCTTTCAGCTCTAGGGCAATGTAGCACACCCAGAGCAGAAGTCCTACTTCAGCCAGATCAGGCCTGCAAAGAAACTGCGTTTCACAGGCCTTTGGAAGAGATGTTCCCGGTAGGCTGTAAGAGCACTGTGCAGAGCGAGTTGTTTCTTAGCTTCCCAAAGAGCTGGAAGCAAGATGCTGTGGGGCCCAACTCGCCCTTTGGAAAGAAGCCTGCACGTTGAGCCTTTCAGCTCTAGGGCAAAGTAGCACACCCAGAGCAGAAGTCCTACTTCAGCCAGATCAGGCCTGCAAAGAAACTGCGTTTCCCAGGCCTTTGGAAGATATGTTCCCGGTAGGCTGTAAGAGCACAGTCCAGAGCGAGTGGTTTCTTAGCTTCCCAAAGAGCTGGAAGCAAGATGCTGTGGGGCCCAACTCGCCCTTTGGAAAGAAGCCTGCACGTTGTGCCTTTCAGCTCTAGGGCAAAGTAGCACACCCAGAGCAGAAGTCCTACTTCAGCCAGATCAGGCCTGCAAAGAAACTGCGTTTCACAGGCCTTTGGAAGAGATGTTCCCACTAGGCTGTAAGAGCACTGTGCAGAGCGAGTTGTTTCTTAGCTTCCCAAAGAGCTGGAAGCAAGATGCTGTGGGGCCCAACTCGCCCTTTGGAAAGAAGCCTGCACGTTGTGCCTTTCAGCTCTAGGGCAAAGTAGCACACCCAGAGCAGAAGTCCTACTTCAGCCAGATCAGGCCTGCAAAGAAACTGCGTTTCCCAGGCCTTTGGAAGAGATGTTCCCGGTAGGCTGTAAGAGCACTGTGCAGAGCGAGTGGTTTCTTAGCTTCCCAAAGAGCTGGAAGCAAGATGCTGTGGGGCCCAACTCGCCCTTTGGAAAGAAGCCTGCACGTTGTGCCTTTCAGCTCTAGGGCAAAGTAGCACACCCAGAGCAGAAGTCCTACTTCAGCCAGATCAGGCCTGCAAAGAAACTGCGTTTCACAGGCCTTTGGAAGAGATGTTCCCGGTAGGCTGTAAGAGCACTGTGCAGAGCGAGTGGTTTCTTAGCTTCCCAAAGAGCTGGAAGCAAGATGCTGTGGGGCCCAACTCGCCCTTTGGAAAGAAGCCTGCACGTTGTGCCTTTCAGCTCTAGGGCAAAGTAGCACACCCAGAGCAGAAGTCCTACTTCAGCCAGATCAGGCCTGCAAAGAAACTGCGTTTCACAGGCCTTTGGAAGAGATGTTCCCGGTAGGCTGTAAGAGCACTGTGCAGAGCGAGTCTTTCCTTAGCTTCCCAAAGAGCTGGAAGCAAGATGGTGTGGGGCCCAACTCGCCCTTTGGAAAGAAGCCTGCACGTTGTGCCTTTCAGCTCTAGGGCAATGTAGCACACCCAGAGCAGAAGTCCTACTTCAGCCAGATCAGGCCTGCAAAGAAACTGCGTTTCACAGGCCTTTGGAAGAGATGTTCCCGGTAGGCTGTAAGAGCACTGTGCAGAGCGAGTGGTTTCTTAGCTTCCCAAAGAGCTGGAAGCAAGATGCTGTGGGGCCCAACTCGCCCTTTGGAAAGAAGCCTGCACGTTGTGCCTTTCAGCTCTAGGGCAAAGTAGCACACCCAGAGCAGAAGACCTACTTCAGCCAGATCAGGCCTGCAAAGAAACTGCGTTTCACAGGCCTTTTATAAGAGATGTTCCCACTAGGCTGTAAGAGGCTGTGCAGAGCGAGTTGTTTCTTAGCTTCCCAAAGAGCTGGAAGCAAGATGGTGTGGGGCCCAACTCGCCCTTTGGAAAGAAGCCTGCACGTTTTGCCTTTCAGCTCTAGGGCAAAGTAGGACACCCAGAGCAGAAGTCCTACTTCAGCCAGGTCAGGCCTGCAAAGAAACTGCGTTTCCCAGGCCTTTGGAAGAGATGTTCCTGGTAGGCTGTAAGAGCACTGTGCAGAGCGAGTGGTTTCTTAGCTTCCCAAAGAGCTGGAAGCAAGATGCTGTGGGGCCCAACTCGCCCTTTGGAAAGAAGCCTGCACGTTGTGCCTTTCAGCTCTAGGGCAAAGTAGCACACCCAGAGCAGAAGTCCTACTTCAGCCAGATCAGGCCTGCAAAGAAACTGCGTTTCACAGGCCTTTGGAAGAGATGTTCCCACTAGGCTGTAAGAGCACTGTGCAGAGCGAGTTGTTTCTTAGCTTCCCAAAGAGCTCGAAGCAAGATGCTGTGGGGCCCAACTCGCCCTTTGGAAAGAAGCCTGCACGTTGTGCCTTTCAGCTCTAGGGCAAAGTAGCACACCCAGAGCAGAAGTCCTACTTCAGCCAGATCAGGCCTGCAAAGAAACTGCGTTTCACAGGCCTTTGGAAGAGATGTTCCCGGTAGGCTGTAAGAGCACTGTGCAGAGCGAGTTGTTTCTTAGCTTCCCAAAGAGCTGGAAGCAAGATGCTGTGGGGCCCAACTCGCCCTTTGGAAAGAAGCCTGCACGTTGAGCCTTTCAGCTCTAGGGCAAAGTAGCACACCCAGAGCAGAAGTCCTACTTCAGCCAGATCAGGCCTGCAAAGAAACTGCGTTTCCCAGGCCTTTGGAAGATATGTTCCCGGTAGGCTGTAAGAGCACAGTCCAGAGCGAGTGGTTTCTTAGCTTCCCAAAGAGCTGGAAGCAAGATGCTGTGGGGCCCAACTCGCCCTTTGGAAAGAAGCCTGCACGTTGTGCCTTTCAGCTCTAGGGCAAAGTAGCACACCCAGAGCAGAAGTCCTACTTCAGCCAGATCAGGCCTGCAAAGAAACTGCGTTTCACAGGCCTTTGGAAGAGATGTTCCCACTAGGCTGTAAGAGCACTGTGCAGAGCGAGTTGTTTCTTAGCTTCCCAAAGAGCTGGAAGCAAGATGCTGTGGGGCCCAACTCGCCCTTTGGAAAGAAGCCTGCACGTTGTGCCTTTCAGCTCTAGGGCAAAGTAGCACACCCAGAGCAGAAGTCCTACTTCAGCCAGATCAGGCCTGCAAAGAAACTGCGTTTCACAGGCCTTTGGAAGAGATGTTCCCGGTAGGCTGTAAGAGCACTGTGCAGAGCGAGTGGTTTCTTAGCTTCCCAAAGAGCTGGAAGCAAGATGCTGTGGGGCCCAACTCGCCCTTTGGAAAGAAGCCTGCACGTTGTGCCTTTCAGCTCTAGGGCAAAGTAGCACACCCAGAGCAGAAGTCCTACTTCAGCCAGATCAGGCCTGCAAAGAAACTGAGTTTCACAGGCCTTTGGAAGAGATGTTCCCACTAGGCTGTAAGAGCACTGTGCAGAGCGAGTTGTTTCTTAGCTTCCCAAAGAGCTGGAAGCAAGATGGTGTGGGGCCCAACTCGCCCTTTGGAAAGAAGCCTGCACGTTGTGCCTTTCAGCTCTAGGGCAAAGTAGCACACCCAGAGCAGAAGTCCTACTTCAGCCAGATCAGGCCTGCAAAGAAACTGCGTTTCACAGGCCTTTGGAAGAGATGTTCCCGGTAGGCTGTAAGAGCACTGTGCAGAGCGAGTGGTTTCTTAGCTTCCCAAAGAGCTGGAAGCAAGATGCTGTGGGGCCCAACTCGCCCTTTGGAAAGAAGCCTGCACGTTGTGCCTTTCAGCTCTAGGGCAAAGTAGCACACCCAGAGCAGAAGTCCTACTTCAGCCAGATCAGGCCTGCAAAGAAACTGCGTTTCACAGGCCTTTGGAAGAGATGTTCCCGGTAGGCTGTAAGAGCACTGTGCAGAGCGAGTCTTTTCTTAGCTTCCCAAAGAGCTGGAAGCAAGATGCTGTGGGGCCCAACTCGCCCTTTGGAAAGAAGCCTGCACGTTGTGCCTTTCAGCTCTAGGGCAATGTAGCACACCCAGAGCAGAAGTCCTACTTCAGCCAGATCAGGCCTGCAAAGAAACTGCGTTTCACAGGCCTTTGGAAGAGATGTTCCCGGTAGGCTGTAAGAGCACTGTGCAGAGCGAGTGGTTTCTTAGCTTCCCAAAGAGCTGGAAGCAAGATGCTGTGGGGCCCAACTCGCCCTTTGGAAAGAAGCCTGCACGTTGTGCCTTTCAGCTCTAGGGCAAAGTAGCACACCCAGAGCAGAAGACCTACTTCAGCCAGATCAGGCCTGCAAAGAAACTGCGTTTCACAGGCCTTTTATAAGAGATGTTCCCACTAGGCTGTAAGAGGCTGTGCAGAGCGAGTTGTTTCTTAGCTTCCCAAAGAGCTGGAAGCAAGATGGTGTGGGGCCCAACTCGCCCTTTGGAAAGAAGCCTGCACGTTTTGCCTTTCAGCTCTAGGGCAAAGTAGGACACCCAGAGCAGAAGTCCTACTTCAGCCAGGTCAGGCCTGCAAAGAAACTGCGTTTCCCAGGCCTTTGGAAGAGATGTTCCTGGTAGGCTGTAAGAGCACTGTGCAGAGCGAGTGGTTTCTTAGCTTCCCAAAGAGCTGGAAGCAAGATGCTGTGGGGCCCAACTCGCCCTTTGGAAAGAAGCCTGCACGTTGTGCCTTTCAGCTCTAGGGCAAAGTAGCACACCCAGAGCAGAAGTCCTACTTCAGCCAGATCAGGCCTGCAAAGAAACTGCGTTTCACAGGCCTTTGGAAGAGATGTTCCCACTAGGCTGTAAGAGCACTGTGCAGAGCGAGTTGTTTCTTAGCTTCCCAAAGAGCTGGAAGCAAGATGGTGTGGGGCCCAACTCGCCCTTTGGAAAGAAGCCTGCACGTTGTGCCTTTCAGCTCTAGGGCAAAGTAGCACACCCAGAGCAGAAGTCCTACTTCAGCCAGATCAGGCCTGCAAAGAAACTGCGTTTCACAGGCCTTTGGAAGAGATGTTCCCGGTAGGCTGTAAGAGCACTGTGCAGAGCGAGTGGTTTCTTAGCTTCCCAAAGAGCTGGAAGCAAGATGCTGTGGGGCCCAACTCGCCCTTTGGAAAGAAGCCTGCACGTTGTGCCTTTCAGCTCTAGGGCAAAGTAGCACACCCAGAGCAGAAGTCCTACTTCAGCCAGATCAGGCCTGCCAAGAAACTGCGTTTCACAGGCCTTTGGAAGAGATGTTCCCACTAGGCTGTAAGAGCACTGTGCAGAGCGAGTTGTTTCTTAGCTTCCCAAAGAGCTGGAAGCAAGATGCTGTGGGGCCCAACTCGCCCTTTGGAAAGAAGCCTGCACGTTGTGCCTTTCAGCTCTAGGGCAATGTAGCACACCCAGAGCAGAAGTCCTACTTCAGCCAGATCAGGCCTGCAAAGAAACTGCGTTTCACAGGCCTTTGGAAGAGATGTTCCCGGTAGGCTGTAAGAGCACTGTGCAGAGCGAGTGGTTTCTTAGCTTCCCAAAGAGCTGGAAGCAAGATGCTGTGGGGCCCAACTCGCCCTTTGGAAAGAAGCCTGCACGTTGTGCCTTTCAGCTCTAGGGCAAAGTAGCACACCCAGAGCAGAAGTCCTACTTCAGCCAGATCAGGCCTGCAAAGAAACTGCGTTTCACAGGCCTTTGGAAGAGATGTTCCCGGTAGGCTGTAAGAGCACTGTGCAGAGCGAGTCTTTTCTTAGCTTCCCAAAGAGCTGGAAGCAAGATGCTGTGGGGCCCAACTCGCCCTTTGGAAAGAAGCCTGCACGTTGTGCCTTTCAGCTCTAGGGCAATGTAGCACACCCAGAGCAGAAGTCCTACTTCAGCCAGATCAGGCCTGCAAAGAAACTGCGTTTCACAGGCCTTTGGAAGAGATGTTCCCGGTAGGCTGTAAGAGCACTGTGCAGAGCGAGTGGTTTCTTAGCTTCCCAAAGAGCTGGAAGCAAGATGCTGTGGGGCCCAACTCGCCCTTTGGAAAGAAGCCTGCACGTTGTGCCTTTCAGCTCTAGGGCAAAGTAGCACACCCAGAGCAGAAGACCTACTTCAGCCAGATCAGGCCTGCAAAGAAACTGCGTTTCACAGGCCTTTTATAAGAGATGTTCCCACTAGGCTGTAAGAGGCTGTGCAGAGCGAGTTGTTTCTTAGCTTCCCAAAGAGCTGGAAGCAAGATGGTGTGGGGCCCAACTCGCCCTTTGGAAAGAAGCCTGCACGTTTTGCCTTTCAGCTCTAGGGCAAAGTAGGACACCCAGAGCAGAAGTCCTACTTCAGCCAGATCAGGCCTGCAAAGAAACTGCGTTTCCCAGGCCTTTGGAAGAGATGTTCCTGCTAGGCTGTAAGAGCACTGTGCAGAGCGAGTGGTTTCTTAGCTTCCCAAAGAGCTGGAAGCAAGATACTGTGGGGCCCAACTCGCCCTTTGGAAAGAAGCCTGCACGTTGTGCCTTTCAGCTCTAGGGCAAAGTAGCACACCCAGAGCAGAAGTCCTACTTCAGCCAGATCAGGCCTGCAAAGAAACTGCGTTTCACAGGCCTTTGGAAGAGATGTTCCCACTAGGCTGTAAGAGCACTGTGCAGAGCGAGTTGTTTCTTAGCTTCCCAAAGAGCTGGAAGCAAGATGGTGTGGGGCCCAACTCGCCCTTTGGAAAGAAGCCTGCACGTTGTGCCTTTCAGCTCTAGGGCAAAGTAGCACACCCAGAGCAGAAGTCCTACTTCAGCCAGATCAGGCCTGCAAAGAAACTGCGTTTCACAGGCCTTTGGAAGAGATGTTCCCGGTAGGCTGTAAGAGCACTGTGCAGAGCGAGTGGTTACTTAGCTTCCCAAAGAGCTGGAAGCAAGATGCTGTGGGGCCCAACTCGCCCTTTGGAAAGAAGCCTGCACGTTGTGCCTTTCAGCTCTAGGGCAAAGTAGCACACCCAGAGCAGAAGTCCTACTTCAGCCAGATCAGGCCTGCCAAGAAACTGCGTTTCACAGGCCTTTGGAAGAGATGTTCCCACTAGGCTGTAAGAGCACTGTGCAGAGCGAGTTGTTTCTTAGCTTCCCAAAGAGCTGGAAGCAAGATGCTGTGGGGCCCAACTCGCCCTTTGGAAAGAAGCCTGCACGTTGTGCCTTTCAGCTCTAGGGCAATGTAGCACACCCAGAGCAGAAGTCCTACTTCAGCCAGATCAGGCCTGCAAAGAAACTGCGTTTCACAGGCCTTTGGAAGAGATGTTCCCGGTAGGCTGTAAGAGCACTGTGCAGAGCGAGTGGTTTCTTAGCTTCCCAAAGAGCTGGAAGCAAGATGCTGTGGGGCCCAACTCGCCCTTTGGAAATAAGCCTGCACGTTGTGCCTTTCAGCTCTAGGGCAAAGTAGCACACCCAGAGCAGAAGTCCTACTTCAGCCAGATCAGGCCTGCAAAGAAACTGCGTTTCACAGGCCTTTGGAAGAGATGTTCCCGGTAGGCTGTAAGAGCACTGTGCAGAGCTAGTTGTTTCTTAGCTTCCCAAAGAGCTGGAAGCAAGATGCTGTGGGGCCCAACTCGCCCTTTGAAAAGCAGCCTGCACGTTGTGCCTTTCAGCTCTAGGGCAAAGTAGCACACCAAGAGCTGAAGTCCTACTTCAGCCAGATCAGGCCTGCAAAGAAACTGTGTTTCACAGGCCTTTGGAAGAGATGTTCCCGGTAGGCTGTAAGAGCACTGTGCAGAGCGAGTGGTTTCTTAGCTTCCCAAAGAGCTGGAAGCAAGATGCTGTGGGGCCCAACTCGCCCTTTGGAAAGAAGCCTGCACGTTGTGCCTTTCAGCTCTAGGGCAAAGTAGCACACCCAGAGCAGAAGTCCTACTTCAGCCAGATCAGGCCTGCAAAGAAACTGCGTTTCACAGGCCTTTGGAAGAGATCTTCCCGGTAGGCTGTAAGAGCACTGTGCAGAGCGAGTGGTTTCTTAGCTTCCCAAAGAGCTGGAAGCAAGATGCTGTGGGGCCCAACTCGCCCTTTGGAAAGAAGCCTGCACGTTGTGCCTTTCAGCTCTAGGGCAAAGTAGCACACCCAGAGCAGAAGTCCTACTTCAGCCAGATCAGGCCTGCAAAGAAACTGCGTTTCACAGGCCTTTGGAAGAGATGTTCCCGGTAGGCTGTAAGAGCACTGTGCAGAGCGAGTTGTTTCTTAGCTTCCCAAAGAGCTGGAAGCAAGATGCTGTGGGGCCCAACTCGCCCTTTGGAATGAAGCCTGCACGTTGTGCCTTTCAGCTCTAGGGCAAAGTAGCACACCCAGAGCAGAAGTCCTACTTCAGCCAGATCAGGCCTGCAAAGAAACTGCGTTTCACAGGCCTTTGGAAGAGATGTTCCCGGTAGGCTGTAAGAGCACTGTGCAGAGCGAGTGGTTTCTTAGCTTCCCAAAGAGCTGGAAGCAAGATGCTGTGGGGCCCAACTGGCCCTTTGGAAAGAAGCCTGCACGTTGTGCCTTTCAGCTCTAGGGCAAAGTAGCACACCCAGAGCTGAAGTCCTACTTCAGCCAGATCAGGCCTGAAAAGAAACTGCGTTTCACAGGCCTTGGAAGAGATGTTCCCGGTAGGCTGTAAGACCACTGTGCAGAGCGAGTGGTTTCTTAGCTTCCCAAAGAGCTGGAAGCAAGATGCTCTGGGGCCCAACTCGCCCTTTGGAAAGAAGCCAGCACGTTGTGCCTTTCAGCTCTAGAGCAAAGTAGAACACCCAGAGCAGAAGTCCTACTTCAGCCGGATCAGGCCTGCAAAGAAACTGCGTTTGACAGGCCTTTGGAAGAGATGTTCCCGGTAGGCTGTAAGAGCACTGAGCAGAGCGAGTGGTTTCTTAGCTTCCCAAAGAGCTGGAAGCAAGATGCTGTGGGGCCCAACTCGCCCTTTGGAAAGAAGCCTGCACGTTGTGCCTTTCAGCTCTAGGGCAAAGTAGCACACCCAGAGCAGAAGTCCTACTTCAGCCAGATCAGGCCTGCAAAGAAACTGCGTTTCACAGGCCTTTGGAAGAGATGTTCCCACAAGGCTGTAAGAGCACTGTGCAGAGCGAGTGGTTTCTTAGCTTCCCAAAGAGCTGGAAGCAAGATGCTGTGGGGCCCAACTCGCCCTTTGGAAAGAAGCCTGCACGTTGTGCCTTTCAGCTCTAGGGCAAAGTAGCACACCCAGAGCAGAAGTCCTACTTCAGCCAGATCAGGCCTGCAAAGAAACTGCGTTTCACAGGCCTTTGGAAGAGATGTTCCCACTAGGCTGTAAGAGCACTGTGCAGAGCGAGTTGTTTCTTAGCTTCCCAAAGAGCTGGAAGCAAGATGGTGTGGGGCCCAACTCGCCCTTTGGAAAGAAGCCTGCACGTTGTGCCTTTCAGCTCTAGGGCAAAGTAGCACACCCAGAGCAGAAGTCCTACTTCAGCCAGGTCAGGCCTGCAAAGAAACTGCGTTTCCCAGGCCTTTGGAAGAGATGTTCCCGGTAGGCTGTAAGAGCACTGTGCAGAGCGAGTGGTTTCTTAGCTTCCCAAAGAGCTGGAAGCAAGATGCTGTGGGGCCCAACTCGCCCTTTGGAAAGAAGCCTGCACGTTGTGCCTTTCAGCTCTAGGGCAATGTAGCACACCCAGAGCAGAAGTCCTACTTCAGCCAGATCAGGCCTGCAAAGAAACTGCGTTTCACAGGCCTTTGGAAGAGATGTTCCCGGTAGGCTGTAAGAGCACTGTGCAGAGCGAGTTGTTTCTTAGCTTCCCAAAGAGCTGGAAGCAAGATGCTGTGGGGCCCAACTCGCCCTTTGGAAAGAAGCCTGCACGTTGTGCCTTTCAGCTCTAGGGCAAAGTAGCACACCCAGAGCAGAAGTCCTACTTCAGCCAGATCAGGCCTGCAAAGAAACTGCGTTTCACAGGCCTTTGGAAGAGATGTTCCCACAAGGCTGTAAGAGCACTGTGCAGAGCGAGTTGTTTCTTAGCTTCCCAAAGAGCTGGAAGCAAGATGCTGTGGGGCCCAACTCGCCCTTTGGAATGAAGCCTGCACGTTGTGCCTTTCAGCTCTAGGGCAAAGTAGCACACCCAGAGCAGAAGTCCTACTTCAGCCAGATCAGGCCTGCAAAGAAACTGCGTTTCACAGGCCTTTGGAAGAGATGTTCCCGGTAGGCTGTAAGAGCACTGTGCAGAGCGAGTGGTTTCTTAGCTTCCCAAAGAGCTGGAAGCAAGATGCTGTGGGGCCCAACTCGCCCTTTGGAAAGAAGCCTGCACGTTGTGCCTTTCAGCTCTAGGGCAAAGTAGCACACACAGAGCAGAAGTCATACTTGAGCCAGATCAGGCCTGCCAAGAAACTGCGTTTCACAGGCCTTTTGAAGAGATGTTCCCGGTAGGCTGTAAGAGCACTGTGCAGAGCGAGTGGTTTCTTAGCTTCCCAAAGAGCTGGAAGCAAGATGCTGTGGGGCCCAACTCGCCCTTTGGAAAGAAGCCTGCACGCTGTGCCTTTCAGCTCTAGGGCAAAGTAGCACACCCAGAGCAGAAGTCCTACTTCAGCCAGATCAGGCCTGCAAAGAAACTGCGTTTGACAGGCCTTTGGAAGAGATGTTCCCGGTAGGCTGTAGGAGCACTGTGCAGAGCGAGTTGTTTCTTAGCTTCCCAAAGAGCTGGAAGCAAGATGCTGTGGGGCCCAACTGGCCCTTTGGAAAGAAGCCGGCACGTTGTGCCTTTCAGCTCTAAGGCAATGTAGCACACCCAGAGCAGAAGTCCTACTTCAGCCAGATCAGGCCTGCAAAGAAACTGCGTTTCAGAGGCCTTTGGAAGAGATGTTCCCACTAGGCTGTAAGAGCACTGTGCAGAGCGAGTGGTTTCTTAGCTTCCCAAAGAGCTGGAAGCAAGATGCTGTGGGGCCCAACTCGCCCTTTGGAAAGAAGCCTGCACGTTGTGCCTTTCAGCTCTAGGGCAAAGTAGCACACCCAGAGCAGAAGTCCTACTTCAGCCAGATCAGGCCTGCAAAGAAACTGCGTTTCACAGGCCTTTGGAAGAGATGTTCCCACTAGGCTGTAAGAGCACTGTGCAGAGCGAGTTGTTTCTTAGCTTCCCAAAGAGCTGGAAGCAAGATGCTGTGGGGCCCAACTCGCCCTTTGGAATGAAGCCTGCACGTTGTGCATTTCAGCTCTAGGGCAAAGTAGCACACCCAGAGCAGAAGTCCTACTTCAGCCAGATCAGGCCTGCAAAGAAACTGCGTTTCACAGGCCTTTGTAAGAGATGTTCCCGGTAGGCTGTAAGAGCACTGTGCAGAGCGAGTGGTTTCTTAGCTTCCCAAAGAGCTGGAAGCAAGATGCTGTGGGGCCCAACTCGCCCTTTGGAAAGAAGCCTGCACGTTGTGCCTTTCAGCTCTAGGGCAAAGTAGCACACCCAGAGCAGAAGTCATACTTGAGCCAGATCAGGCCTGCCAAGAAACTGCGTTTCACAGGCCTTTGGAAGAGATGTTCCCGGTAGGCTGTAAGAGCACTGTGCAGAGCGAGTGGTTTCTTAGGTTCCCAAAGAGCTGGAAGCAAGATGCTGTGGGGCCCAACTCGCCCTTTGGAAAGAAGCCTGCACGTTGTGCCTTTCAGCTCTAAGGCAAAGTAGCACACCCAGAGCAGAAGTCCTACTTCAGCCAGATCAGGCCTGCAAAGAAACTGCGTTTCACAGGCCTTTGGAAGAGATGTTCCCGGTAGGCTGTAAGAGCACTGTGCAGAGCGAGTGGTTTCTTAGCTTCCCAAAGAGCTGGAAGCAAGATGGTGTGGGGCCCAACTCGCCCTTTGGAAAGAAGCCTGCACGTTGTGCCTTTCAGCTCTAGGGCAAGGTAGCACACCCAGAGCAGAAGTCCTACTTCAGCCAGATCAGGCCTGCAAAGAAACTGCGTTTGACAGGCCTTTGGAAGAGATGTTCCCGGTAGGCTGTAAGAGCACTGTGCAGAGCGAGTGGTTTCTTAGCTTCCCAAAGAGCTGGAAGCAAGATGCTGTGGGGCCCAACTCGCCCTTTGGAAAGAAGACTGCACGTTGTGCCTTTCAGCTCTAGGGCAATGTAGCACACCCAGAGCAGAAGTCCTACTTCAGCCAGATCAGGCCTGCAAAGAAACTGCGTTTCACAGGCCTTTGGAAGAGATGTTCCCGGTAGGCTGTAAGAGCACTGTGCAGAGCGAGTTGTTTCTTAGCTTCCCAAAGAGCTGGAAGCAAGATGCTGTGGGGCCCAACTCGCCCTTTGGAAAGAAGCCTGCACGCTGTGCCTTTCAGCTCTAGGGCAAAGTAGCACACCCAGAGCAGAAGTCCTACTTCAGCCAGATCAGGCCTGCAAAGAAACTGCGTTTGACAGGCCTTTGGAAGAGATGTTCCCGGTAGGCTGTAGGAGCACTGTGCAGAGCGAGTTGTTTCTTAGCTTCCCAAAGAGCTGGAAGCAAGATGCTGTGGGGCCCAACTGGCCCTTTGGAAAGAAGCCTGCACGTTGTGCCTTTCAGCTCTAAGGCAATGTAGCACACCCAGAGCAGAAGTCCTACTTCAGCCAGATCAGGCCTGCAAAGAAACTGCGTTTCAGAGGCCTTTGGAAGAGATGTTCCCACTAGGCTGTAAGAGCACTGTGCAGAGCGAGTGGTTTCTTAGCTTCCCAAAGAGCTGGAAGCAAGATGCTGTGGGGCCCAACTCGCCCTTTGGAAAGAAGCCTGCACGTTGTGCCTTTCAGCTCTAGGGCAAAGTAGCACACCCAGAGCAGAAGTCCTACTTCAGCCAGATCAGGCCTGCAAAGAAACTGCGTTTCACAGGCCTTTGGAAGAGATGTTCCCACTAGGCTGTAAGAGCACTGTGCAGAGCGAGTGGTTTCTTAGCTTCCCAAAGAGCTGGAAGCAAGATGCTGTGGGGCCCAACTCGCCCTTTGGAAAGAAGCCTGCACGTTGTGCCTTTCAGCTCTAAGGCAAAGTAGCACACCCAGAGCAGAAGTCCTACTTCAGCCATATCAGGCCTGCAAAGAAACTGCGTTTCACAGGCCTTTGGAAGAGATGTTCCCACCAGGCTGTAAGAGCACTGTGCAGAGCGAGTGGTTTCTTAGCTTCCCAAAGAGCTGGAAGCAAGATGCTGTGGGGCCCAACTCGCCCTTTGGAAAGAAGCCTGCACGTTGTGCCTTTCAGCTCTAGGGCAAAGTAGCACACCCAGAGCAGAAGTCCTACTTCAGCCAGATCAGGCCTGCAAAGAAACTGCGTTTCACAGGCCTTTGGAAGAGATGTTCCCGGTAGGCTGTAAGAGCACTGTGCAGAGCGAGTATTTTCTTAGCTTCCCAAAGAGCTGGAAGCAAGATGCTGTGGGGCCCAACTCGTCCTTTGGAAAGAAGCCTGCACGTTGTGCCTTTCAGCTCTAGGGCAATGTAGCACACCCAGAGCAGAAGTCCTACTTCAGCCAGATCAGGCCTGCAAAGAAACTGCGTTTCACAGGCCTTTGGAAGAGATGTTCCCGGTAGGCTGTAAGAGCACTGTGCAGAGCGAGTGGTTTCTTAGCTTCCCAAAGAGCTGGAAGCAAGATGCTGTGGGTCCCAACTCGCCCTTTGGAAAGAAGCCTGCACGTTGTGCCTTTCAGCTCTAGGGCAAAGTAGCACACCCAGAGCAGAAGTCCTACTTCAGCCAGATCAGGCCTGCAAAGAAACTGCGTTTCACAGGCCTTTGAAGAGATGTTCCCGGTAGGCTGTAAGAGCACTATGCAGAGCGAGTATTTTCTTAGCTTCCCAAAGAGCTGGAAGCAAGATGCTGTGGGGCCCAACTCGCCCTTTGGAAAGAAGCCTGCACGTTGTGCCTTTCAGCTCTAGGGCAATGTAGCACACCCAGAGCAGAAGTCCTACTTGAGCCAGATCAGGCCTGCAAAGAAACTGCGTTTCACAGGCCTTTGGAAGAGATGTTCCCGGTAGGCTGTAAGAGCACTGTCCAGAGCGAGTGGTTTCTTAGCTTCCCAAAGAGCTGGAAGCAAGATGCTGTGGGGCCCAACTCGCCCTTTGGAAAGAAGCCTGCACGTTGAGCCTTTCAGCTCTAGGGCAAAGTAGCACACCCAGAGCAGAAGTCCTACTTCAGCCAGATCAGGCCTGCAAAGAAACTGCGTTTCCCAGGCCTTTGGAAGATATGTTCCCGGTAGGCTGTAAGAGCACAGTCCAGAGCGAGTGGTTTCTTAGCTTCCCAAAGAGCTGGAAGCAAGAAGCTGTGGGGCCCAACTCGCCCTTTGGAAAGAAGCCTGCATGTTGTTGATTTCAGCTCTAGGGCAAAGTAGCACACCCAGAGCAGAAGTCCTACTTCAGCCAGATCAGGCCTGCAAAGAAACTGCGTTTCACAGGCCTTTGGAAGAGATGTTCCCACTAGGCTGTAAGAGCACTGTGCAGAGCGAGTTGTTTCTTAGCTTCCCAAAGAGCTGGAAGCAAGATGCTGTGGGGCCCAACTCGCCCTTTGGAAAGAAGCCTGCACGTTGTGCCTTTCAGCTCTAGGGCAAAGTAGCACACCCAGAGCATAAGTCCTACTTCAGCCAGATCAGGCCTGCAAAGAAACTGTGTTTCACAGGCCTTTGGAAGAGATGTTCCCGGTAGGCTGTAAGAGCACTGTGCAGAGCCAGTGGTTTCTTAGCTTCCCAAAGAGCTGGAAGCAAGATGCTGTGGGGCCCAACTCGCCCTTTGGAAAGAAGCCTGCACGTTGTGCCTTTCAGCTCTAGGGCAAAGTAGCACACCCAGAGCAGAAGTCCTACTTCAGCCAGATCAGGCCTGCAAAGAAACTGCATTTCACAGGCCTTTGGAAGAGATGTTCCCACTAGGCTGTAAGAGCACTGTGCAGAGCGAGTTGTTTCTTAGCTTCCCAAAGAGCTGGAAGCAAGATGGTGTGGGGCTCAACTCGCCCTTTGGAAAGAAGCCTGCACGTTGTTCCTTTCAGCTCTAGGGCAAAGTAGCACACCCAGAGCAGAAGTCCTACTTCAGCCAGATCAGGCCTGCAAAGAAACTGCGTTTCACAGGCCTTTGGAAGAGATGTTCCCGGTAGGCTGTAAGAGCACTGTGCATAGCGAGTGGTTTCTTAGCTTCCCAAAGAGCTGGAAGCAAGATGGTGTGGGGCCCAACTCGCCCTTTGGAAAGAAGCCTGCACGTTGTGCCTTTCAGCTCTAGGGCAAAGTAGCACACCCAGAGCAGAAGTCCTACTTCAGCCAGATCAGGCCTGCAAAGAAACTGCGTTTCACAGGCCTTTGGAAGAGATGTTCCCGGTAGGCTGTAAGAGCACTGTGCAGAGCGAGTTGTTTCTTAGCTTCCCAAAGAGCTGGAAGCAAGATGCTGTGGGGCCCAACTCGCCCTTTGGAAAGAAGCCTGCACGTTGTGCCTTTCAGCTCTAGGGCAATGTAGCACACCCAGAGCAGAAGTCCTACTTCAGCCAGATCAGGCCTGCAAAGAAACTGCGTTTCACAGGCCTTTGGAAGAGATGTTCCCGGTAGGCTGTAAGAGCACTGTGCAGAGCGAGTGGTTTCTTAGCTTCCCAAAGAGCTGGAAGCAAGATGCTGTGGGGCCCAACTCGCCCTTTGGAAAGAAGCCTGCACGTTGTGCCTTTCAGCTCTAGGGCAAAGTAGCACACCCAGAGCAGAAGTCCTACTTCAGCCAGATCAGGCCTGCAAAGAAACTGCGTTTCACAGGCCTTTGGAAGAGATGTTCCCGGTAGGCTGTAAGAGCACTGTCCAGAGCGAGTGGTTTCTTAGCTTCCCAAAGAGCTGGAAGGAAGATGCTGTGGGGCCCAACTCGCCCTTTGGAAAGAAGCCTGCACGTTGTGCCTTTGAGCTCTAGGGCAAAGTAGCACACCCAGAGCAGAAGTCCTACTTCAGCCAGATCAGGCCTGCAAAGAAACTGCGTTTCACAGGCCTTTGGAAGAGATGTTCCCACTAGGCTGTAAGAGCACTGTGCAGAGCGAGTGGTTTCTTAGCTTCCCAAAGAGCTGGAAGCAAGATGCTGTGGGGCCCAACTCGCCCTTTGGAAAGAAGCCTGCACGTTGTGCCTTTCAGCTCTAGGGCAAAGTAGCACACCCAGAGCAGAAGTCCTACTTGAGCCAGATCAGGCCTGCAAAGAAACTGCGTTTCACAGGCCTTTGGAAGAGATGTTCCCGGTAGGCTGTAAGAGCACTGTGCAGAGCGAGTGGTTTCTTAGCTTCCCAAAGAGCTGGAAGCAAGATGCTGTGGGGCCCAACTCGCCCTTTGGAAAGAAGCCTGCACGTTGTGCCTTTCAGCTCTAGGGCAAAGTAGCACACCCAGAGCAGAAGTCCTACTTCAGCCAGATCAGGCCTGCAAAGAAACTGCGTTTCACAGGCCTTTGGAAGAGATGTTCCCGGTAGGCTGTAAGAGCACTGTGCAGAGCGAGTGGTTTCTTAGCTTCCCAAAGAGCTGGAAGCAAGATGCTGTGGGGCCCAACTCGCCCTTTGGAAAGAAGCCTGCACGTTGTGCCTTTCAGCTCTAGGGCAAAGTAGCACACCCAGAGCAGAAGTCCTACTTCAGCCAGATCAGGCCTGCAAAGAAACTGCGTTTCACAGGCCTTTGGAAGAGATGTTCCCACTAGGCTGTAAGAGCACTGTGCAGAGCGAGTGGTTTCTTAGCTTCCCAAAGAGCTGGAAGCAAGATGGTGTGGGGCTCAACTCGCCCTTTGGAAAGAAGCCTGCACGTTGTTCCTTTCAGCTCTAGGGCAAAGTAGCACACCCAGAGCAGAAGTCCTACTTCAGCCAGATCAGGCCTGCAAAGAAACTGCGTTTCACAGGCCTTTGGAAGAGATGTTCCCGGTAGGCTGTAAGAGCACTGTGCAGAGCCAGTGGTTTCTTAGCTTCCCAAAGAGCTGGAAGCAAGATGCTGTGGGGCCCAACTCGCCCTTTGGAAAGAAGCCTGCACGTTGTGCCTTTCAGCTCTAGGGCAAAGTAGCACACCCAGAGCAGAAGTCCTACTTCAGCCAGATCAGGCCTGCAAAGAAACTGCGTTTCACAGGCCTTTGGAAGAGATGTTCCCGGTAGGCTGTAAGAGCACTGTGCAGAGCGAGTCTTTTCTTAGCTTCCCAAAGAGCTGGAAGCAAGATGCTGTGGGGCCCAACTCGCCCTTTGGAAAGAAGCCTGCACGTTGTGCCTTTCAGCTCTAGGGCAAAGTAGCACACCCAGAGCAGAAGTCCTACTTCAGCCAGATCAGGCCTGCAAAGAAACTGCGTTTCACAGGCCTTTGGAAGAGATGTTCCCGGTAGGCTGTCAGAGCACTGTGCATAGCGAGTGGTTTCTTAGCTTCCCAAAGAGCTGGAAGCAAGATGCTGTGGGGCCCAACTCGCCCTTTGGAAAGAAGCCTGCACGTTGTGCCTTTCAGCTCTAGGGCAATGTAGCACACCCAGAGCAGAAGTCCTACTTCAGCCAGATCAGGCCTGCAAAGAAACTGCGTTTCACAGGCCTTTGGAAGAGATGTTCCCGGTAGGCTGTAAGAGCACTGTGCAGAGCGAGTTGTTTCTTAGCTTCCCAAAGAGCTGGAAGCAAGATGCTGTGGGGCCCAACTCGCCCTTTGGAAAGAAGCCTGCACGTTGTGCCTTTCAGCTCTAGGGCAATGTAGCACACCCAGAGCAGAAGTCCTACTTCAGCCAGATCAGGCCTGCAAAGAAACTGCGTTTCACAGGCCTTTGGAAGAGATGTTCCCGGTAGGCTGTAAGAGCACTGTCCAGAGCGAGTGGTTTCTTAGCTTCCCAAAGAGCTGGAAGCAAGATGCTGTGGGGCCCAACTCGCCCTTTGGAAAGAAGCCTGCACGTTGTGCCTTTCAGCTCTAGGGCAAAGTAGCACACCCAGAGCAGAAGTCCTACTTCAGCCAGATCAGGCCTGCAAAGAAACTGCGTTTCACAGGCCTTTGGAAGAGATGTTCCCGGTAGGCTGTAAGAGCACTGTCCAGAGCGAGTGGTTTCTTAGCTTCCCAAAGAGCTGGAAGGAAGATGCTGTGGGGCCCAACTCGCCCTTTGGAAAGAAGCCTGCACGTTGTGCCTTTGAGCTCTAGGGCAAAGTAGAACACCCAGAG
Organism: Equus caballus; assembly: GCF_041296265.1. Taxonomy (NCBI): domain Eukaryota; kingdom Metazoa; phylum Chordata; class Mammalia; order Perissodactyla; family Equidae; genus Equus; species Equus caballus. Next base: position 22,999,704 of record NC_091695.1, read on the forward strand.
CAGAAGTCCTACTTCAGCCAGATCAGGCCTGCAAAGAAACTGCGTTTGACAGGCCTTTGGAAGAGATGTTCCCGGTAGGCTGTAAGAGCACTGTGCAGAGCGAGTGGTTTCTTAGCTTCCCAAAGTGCTGGAAGCAAGATGCTGTGGGGCCCAACTCGCCTTTGGAAAGAGCCTGCACGTTGTCCCTTTCATCTCTAGGGCAATGTAGCACACCCAGAGCAGAAGTCCTACTTCAGCCAGATCAGGCCTGCAAAGAAACTGCGTTTCACAGGCCTTTGGAAGAGATGTTCCCGGTAGGCTGTAAGAGCACTGTGCAGAGCGAGTGGTTTCTTAGCTTCCCAAAGAGCTGGAAGCAAGATGCTGTGGGGCCCAACTCGCCCTTTGGAAAGAAGCCTGCACGTTGTGCCTTTCAGCTCTAGGGCAAAGTAGCACACCCAGAGCAGAAGTCCTACTTCAGCCAGATCAGGCCTGCAAAGAAACTGCGTTTCACAGGCCTTTGGAAGAGATGTTCCCACTAGGCTGTAAGAGCACTGTGCAGAGCGAGTGGTTTCTTAGCTTCCCAAAGAGCTGGAAGCAAGATGGTGTGGGGCTCAACTCGCCCTTTGGAAAGAAGCCTGCACGTTGTTCCTTTCAGCTCTAGGGCAAAGTAGCACACCCAGAGCAGAAGTCCTACTTCAGCCAGATCAGGCCTGCAAAGAAACTGCGTTTCACAGGCCTTTGGAAGAGATGTTCCCGGTAGGCTGTAAGAGCACTGTGCAGAGCGAGTGGTTTCTTAGCTTCCCAAAGAGCTGGAAGCAAGATGCTGTGGGGCCCAACTCGCCCTTTGGAAAGAAGCCTGCACGTTGTGCCTTTCAGCTCTAGGGCAAAGTAGCACACCCAGAGCAGAAGTCCTACTTCAGCCAGATCAGGCCTGCAAAGAAACTGCGTTTCACAGGCCTTTGGAAGAGATGTTCCCGGTAGGCTGTAAGAGCACTGTGCAGAGCGAGTCTTTTCTTAGCTTCCCAAAGAGCTGGAAGCAAGATGCTGTGGGGCCCAACTCGCCCTTTGGAAAGAAGCCTGCACGTTGTGCCTTTCAGCTCTAGGGCAATGTAGCACACCCAGAGCAGAAGTCCTACTTCAGCCAGATCAGGCCTGCAAAGAAACTGCGTTTCACAGGCCTTTGGAAGAGATGTTCCCGGTAGGCTGTAAGAGCACTGTGCATAGCGAGTGGTTTCTTAGCTTCCCAAAGAGCTGGAAGCAAGATGCTGTGGGGCCCAACTCGCCCTTTGGAAAGAAGCCTGCACGTTGTGCCTTTCAGCTCTAGGGCAAAGTAGCACACCCAGAGCAGAAGTCCTACTTCAGCCAGATCAGGCCTGCAAAGAAACTGCGTTTCACAGGCCTTTGGAAGAGATGTTCCCGGTAGGCTGTAAGAGCACTGTGCAGAGCGAGTTGTTTCTTAGCTTCCCAAAGAGCTGGAAGCAAGATGCTGTGGGGCCCAACTCGCCCTTTGGAAAGAAGCCTGCACGTTGTGCCTTTCAGCTCTAGGACAATGTAGCACACCCAGAGCAGAAGTCCTACTTCAGCCAGATCAGGCCTGCAAAGAAACTGCGTTTCACAGGCCTTTGGAAGAGATGTTCCCGGTAGGCTGTAAGAGCACTGTCCAGAGCGAGTGGTTTCTTAGCTTCCCAAAGAGCTGGAAGCAAGATGCTGTGGGGCCCAACTCGCCCTTTGGAAAGAAGCCTGCACGTTGTGCCTTTCAGCTCTAGGGCAAAGTAGCACACCCAGAGCAGAAGTCCTACTTCAGCCAGATCAGGCCTGCAAAGAAACTGCGTTTCACAGGCCTTTGGAAGAGATGTTCCCGGTAGGCTGTAAGAGCACTGTCCAGAGCGAGTGGTTTCTTAGCTTCCCAAAGAGCTGGAAGGAAGATGCTGTGGGGCCCAACTCGCCCTTTGGAAAGAAGCCTGCACGTTGTGCCTTTGAGCTCTAGGGCAAAGTAGAACACCCAGAGCAGAAGTCCTACTTCAGCCAGATCAGGCCTGCAAAGAAACTGCGTTTGACAGGCCTTTGGAAGAGATGTTCCCGGTAGGCTGTAAGAGCACTGTGCAGAGCGAGTGGTTTCTTAGCTTCCCAAAGTGCTGGAAGCAAGATGCTGTGGGGCCCAACTCGCCTTTGGAAAGAGCCTGCACGTTGTCCCTTTCATCTCTAGGGCAATGTAGCACACCCAGAGCAGAAGTCCTACTTCAGCCAGATCAGGCCTGCAAAGAAACTGCGTTTCACAGGCCTTTGGAAGAGATGTTCCCACTAGGCTGTAAGAGCACTGTGCAGAGCGAGTTGTTTCTTAGCTTCCCAAAGAGCTGGAAGCAAGATGCTGTGGGGCCCAACTCGCCCTTTGGAAAGAAGCCTGCACGTTGTGCCTTTCAGCTCTAGGGCAAAGTAGCACACCCAGAGCAGAAGTCCTACTTCAGCCAGATCAGGCCTGCAAAGAAACTGCGTTTCACAGGCCTTTGGAAGAGATGTTCCCGGTAGGCTGTAAGAGCACTGTGCAGAGCGAGTGGTTTCTTAGGTTCCCAAAGAGCTGGAAGCAAGATGCTGTGGGGCCCAACTCGCCCTTTGGAAAGAAGCCTGCACGTTGTGCCTTTCAGCTCTAGGGAAATGTAGCACACCCAGAGCAGAAGTCCTACTTCAGCCAGATCAGGCCTGCAAAGAAACTCGTTTCACAGGCCTTTGGAAGAGATGTTCCCACTAGGCTGTAAGAGCACTGTGCAGAGCGAGTTGTTTCTTAGCTTCCCAAAGAGCTGGAAGCAAGATGGTGTGGGGCCCAACTCGCCCTTTGGAAAGAAGCCTGCACGTTGTGCCTTTCAGCTCTAGGGCAAAGTAGGACACCCAGAGCAGAAGTCCTACTTCAGCCAGGTCAGGCCTGCAAAGAAACTGCGTTTGACAGGCCTTTGGAAGAGATGTTCCCGGTAGGCTGTAAGAGCACTGTGCAGAGCGAGTGGTTTCTTAGCTTCCCAAAGTGCTGGAAGCAAGATGCTGTGGGGCCCAACTCGCCTTTGGAAAGAGCCTGCACGTTGTCCCTTTCATCTCTAGGGCAATGTAGCACACCCAGAGCAGAAGTCCTACTTCAGCCAGATCAGGCCTGCAAAGAAACTGCGTTTCACAGGCCTTTGGAAGAGATGTTCCCACTAGGCTGTAAGAGCACTGTGCAGAGCGAGTTGTTTCTTAGCTTCCCAAAGAGCTGGAAGCAAGATGCTGTGGGGCCCAACTCGCCCTTTGGAAAGAAGCCTGCACGTTGTGCCTTTCAGCTCTAGGGCAAAGTAGCACACCCAGAGCAGAAGTCCTACTTCAGCCAGATCAGGCCTGCAAAGAAACTGCGTTTCACAGGCCTTTGGAAGAGATGTTCCCTGTAGGCTGTAAGAGCACTGTGCAGAGCGAGTTGTTTCTCAGCTTCCCAAAGAGCTGGAAGCAAGATGCTGTGGGGCCCAACTCGCCCTTTGGAAAGCAGCCTGCACGTTGTGCCTTTCAGCTCTAGGGCAAAGTAGCACACCCAGAGCAGAAGTCCTACTTCAGCCAGATCAGGCCTGCAAAGAAACTGCGTTTCACAGGCCTTTGGAAGAGATGTTCCCGGTAGGCTGTAAGAGCACTGTGCAGAGCGAGTTGTTTCTTAGCTTCCCAAAGAGCTGGAAGCAAGATGCTGTGGGGCCCAACTCACCCTTTGGAAAGAAGCCTGCACGTTGTGCCTTTCAGCTCTAGGGCAAAGTAGCACACCCAGAGCAGAAGTCCTACTTCAGCCAGATCAGGCCTGCAAAGAAACTGCGTTTCACAGGCCTTTGGAAGAGATGTTCCCGGTAAGCTGTAAGAGCACTGTGCAGAGCGAGTGGTTTCTTAGGTTCCCAAAGAGCTGGAAGCAAGATGCTGTGGGGCCCAACTCGCCCTTTGGAAAGAAGCCTGCACGTTGTGCCTTTCAGCTCTAGGGAAAAGTAGCACACCCAGAGCAGAAGTCCTACTTCAGCCAGATCAGGCCTGCAAAGAAACTGCGTTTCACAGGCCTTTGGAAGAGATGTTCCCACTAGGCTTTAAGAGCACTGTGCAGAGCGAGTTGTTTCTTAGCTTCCCAAAGAGCTGGAAGCAAGATGGTGTGGGGCCCAACTCGCCCTTTGGAAAGAAGCCTGCACGTTGTGCCTTTCAGCTCTAGGGCAAAGTAGCACACCCAGAGCAGAAGTCCTACTTCAGCCAGGTCAGGCCTGCAAAGAAACTGCGTTTCCCAGGCCTTTGGAAGAGATGTTCCCGGTAGGCTGTAAGAGCACTGTGCAGAGCGAGTGGTTTCTTAGCTTCCCAAAGAGCTGGAAGCAAGATGCTGTGGGGCCCAACTCGCCCTTTGGAAAGAAGCCTGCACGTTGTGCCTTTCAGCTCTAGGGCAAAGTAGCACACCCAGAGCAGAAGTCCTACTTCAGCCAGATCAGGCCTGCAAAGAAACTGCGTTTCACAGGCCTTTGGAAGAGATGTTCCCGGTAGGCTGTAAGAGCACTGTGCAGAGCGAGTTGTTTCTTAGCTTCCCAAAGAGCTGGAAGCAAGATGCTGTGGGGCCCAACTCGCCCTTTGGAAAGAAGCCTGCACGTTCTGCCTTTCAGCTCTAGGGCAATGTAGCACACCCAGAGCAGAAGTCCTACTTCAGCCAGATCAGGCCTGCAAAGAAACTGCGTTTCACAGGCCTTTGGAAGAGATGTTCCCGGTAGGCTGTAAGAGCACTGTCCAGAGCGAGTGGTTTCTTAGCTTCCCAAAGAGCTGGAAGCAAGATGCTGTGGGGCCCAACTCGCCCTTTGGAAAGAAGCCTGCACGTTGTGCCTTTCAGCTCTAGGGCAAAGTAGCACACCCAGAGCAGAAGTCCTACTTCAGCCAGATCAGGCCTGCAAAGAAACTGCGTTTCACAGGCCTTTGGAAGAGATGTTCCCGGTAGGCTGTAAGAGCACTGTCCAGAGCGAGTGGTTTCTTAGCTTCCCAAAGAGCTGGAAGCAAGATGCTGTGGGGCCCAACTCGCCCTTTGGAAAGAAGCCTGCACGTTGTGCCTTTCAGCTCTAGGGCAAAGTAGCACACCCAGAGCAGAAGTCCTACTTCAGCCGGATCAGGCCTGCAAAGAAACTGCGTTTCACAGGCCTTTGGAAGAGATGTTCCCGGTAGGCTGTAAGAGCACTGTGCAGAGCGAGTGGTTTCTTAGCTTCCCAAAGTGCTGGAAGCAAGATGCTGTGGGGCCCAACTCGCCTTTGGAAAGAGCCTGCACGTTGTCCCTTTCATCTCTAGGGCAATGTAGCACACCCAGAGAAGAAGTCCTACTTCAGCCAGATCAGGCCTGCAAAGAAACTGCGTTTCACAGGCCTTTGGAAGAGATGTTCCCACTAGGCTGTAAGAGCACTGTGCAGAGCGAGTTGTTTCTTAGCTTCCCAAAGAGCTGGAAGCAAGATGCTGTGGGGCCCAACTCGCCCTTTGGAAAGCAGCCTGCACGTTGTGCCTTTCAGCTCTAGGGCAAAGTAGCACACCCAGAGCAGAAGTCCTACTTCAGCCAGATCAGGCCTGCAAAGAAACTGCGTTTGACAGGCCTTTGGAAGAGATGTTCCCGGTAGGCTGCAAGAGCACTGTGCAGAGCGAGTTGTTTCTTAGCTTCCCAAAGAGCTGGAAGCAAGATGCTGTGGGGCCCAACTCACCCTTTGGAAAGAAGCCTGCACGTTGTGCCTTTCAGCTCTAGGGCAAAGTAGCACACCCAGAGCAGAAGTCCTACTTCAGCCAGATCAGGCCTGCAAAGAAACTGCGTTTCACAGGCCTTTGGAAGAGATGTTCCCGGTAGGCTGTAAGAGCACTGTGCAGAGCGAGTGGTTTCTTAGGTTCCCAAAGAGCTGGAAGCAAGATGCTGTGGGGCCCAACTCGCCCTTTGGAAAGAAGCCTGCACGTTGTGCCTTTCAGCTCTAGGGAAATGTAGCACACCCAGAGCAGAAGTCCTACTTCAGCCAGATCAGGCCTGCAAAGAAACTCGTTTCACAGGCCTTTGGAAGAGATGTTCCCACTAGGCTGTAAGAGCACTGTGCAGAGCGAGTTGTTTCTTAGCTTCCCAAAGAGCTGGAAGCAAGATGGTGTGGGGCCCAACTCGCCCTTTGGAAAGAAGCCTGCACGTTGTGCCTTTCAGCTCTAGGGCAAAGTAGCACACCCAGAGCAGAAGTCCTACTTCAGCCAGGTCAGGCCTGCAAAGAAACTGCGTTTCACAGGCCTGTGGAAGAGATGTTCCTGGTAGGCTGTAAGAGCACTGTGCAGAGCGAGTGGTTTCTTAGCTTCCCAAAGAGCTGGAAGCAAGATGCTGTGGGGCCCAACTCGCCCTTTGGAAAGAAGCCTGCACGTTGTGCCTTTCAGCTCTAGGGCAATGTAGCACACCCAGAGCAGAAGTCCTACTTCAGCCAGATCAGGCCTGCAAAGAAACTGCGTTTCACAGGCCTTTGGAAGAGATGTTCCCGGTAGGCTGTAAGAGCACTGTGCAGAGCGAGTTGTTTCTTAGCTTCCCAAAGAGCTGGAAGCAAGATGCTGTGGGGCCCAACTCGCCCTTTGGAAAGAAGCCTGCACGTTGTGCCTTTCAGCTCTAGGGCAAAGTAGCACACCCAGAGCAGAAGTCCTACTTCAGCCAGATAAGGCCTGCAAAGAAACTGCGTTTCAGAGGCCTTTGGAAGAGATGTTCCCACTAGGCTGTAAGAGCACTGTGCACAGCGAGTTGTTTCTTAGCTTCCCAAAGAGCTGGAAGCAAGATGCTGTGGGGCCCAACTCGCCCTTTGGAAAGAAGCCTGCACGTTGTGCCTTTCACCTCTAGGGCAAAGTAGCACACCCAGAGCAGAAGTCCTACTTCAGCCAGATCAGGCCTGCAAAGAAACTGCGTTTCACAGGCCTTTGGAAGAGATGTTCCCGGTAGGCTGTAAGAGCACTGTGCATAGCGAGTGGATTCTTAGCTTCCCAAAGAGCTGGAAGCAAGATGCTGTGGGGCCCAACTCGCCCTTTGGAAAGAACCCTGCACGTTGTGCCTTTCAGCTCTAGGGCAAAGTAGCACACCCAGAGCAGAAGTCCTACTTGAGCCAGATCAGGCCTGCAAAGAAACTGCGTTTCACAGGCCTTTGGAAGAGATGTTCCCACTAGGCTGTAAGAGCACTGTGCAGAGCGAGTTGATTCTTAGCTTCCCAAAGAGCTGGAAGCAAGATGCTGTGGGGCCCAACTCGCCCTTTGGAAAGAAGCCTGCACGTTGTCCCTTTCAGCTCTAGGGCAAAGTAGCACACCCAGAGCAGAAGTCCTACTTCAGCCAGATCAGGCCTGCAAAGAAACTGCGTTTCACAGGCCTTTGGAAGAGATGTTCCCGGTAGGCTGTAAGAGCACTGTGCAGAGCGAGTGGTTTCTTAGCTTCCCAAAGAGCTGGAAGCAAGATGCTGTGGGGCCCAACTCGCCCTTTGGAAAGAAGCCTGCACGTTGTGCCTTTCAGCTCTAGGGCAAAGTAGCACACCCAGAGCAGAAGTCCTACTTGAGCCAGATCAGGCCTGCCAAGAAACTGCGTTTCACAGGCCTTTGGAAGAGATGTTCCCGGTAGGCTGTAAGAGCACTGTGCAGAGCGAGTGGTTTCTTAGCTTCCCAAAGAGCTGGAAGCAAGATGCTGTGGGGCCCAACTCGCCCTTTGGAAAGAAGCCTGCACGTTGTGCCTTTCAGCTCTAGGGCAAAGTAGCACACCCAGAGCAGAAGTCCTAGTTCAGCCAGATCAGGCCTGCAAAGAAACTGCGTTTCACAGGCCTTTGGAAGAGATGTTCCCACTAGGCTGTAAGAGCACTGTGCAGAGCGAGTTGTTTCTTAGCTTCCCAAAGAGCTGGAAGCAAGATGGTGTGGGGCCCAACTCGCCCTTTGGAAAGAAGCCTGCACGTTGTGCCTTTCAGCTCTAGGGCAAAGTAGCACACCCAGAGCAGAAGTCCTACTTCAGCCAGGTCAGGCCTGCAAAGAAACTGCGTTTCACAGGCCTGTGGAAGAGATGTTCCCGGTAGGCTGTAAGAGCACTGTGCAGAGCGAGTGGTTTCTTAGCTTCCCAAAGAGCTGGAAGCAAGATGCTGTGGGGCCCAACTCGCCCTTTGGAAAGAAGCCTGCACGTTGTGCCTTTCAGCTCTAGGGCAATGTAGCACACCCAGAGCAGAAGTCCTACTTCAGCCAATTCAGGCCTGCAAAGAAACTGCGTTTCACAGGCCTTTGGAAGAGATGTTCCCGGTAGGCTGTAAGAGCACTGTGCAGAGCGAGTTGTTTCTTAGCTTCCCAAAGAGCTGGAAGCAAGATGCTGTGGGGCCCAACTCGCCCTTTGGAAAGAAGCCTGCACGTTGTGCCTTTCAGCTCTAGGGCAAAGTAGCACACCCAGAGCAGAAGTCCTACTTCAGCCAGATAAGGCCTGCAAAGAAACTGCGTTTCAGAGGCCTTTGGAAGAGATGTTCCCACTAGGCTGTAAGAGCACTGTGCACAGCGAGTTGTTTCTTAGCTTCCCAAAGAGCTGGAAGCAAGATGCTGTGGGGCCCAACTCTCCCTTTGGAAAGAAGCCTGCACGTTGTGCCTTTCACCTCTAGGGCAAAGTAGCACACCCAGAGCAGAAGTCCTACTTCAGCCAGATCAGGCCTGCAAAGAAACTGCGTTTCACAGGCCTTTGGAAGAGATGTTCCCGGTAGGCTGTAAGAGCACTGTGCATAGCGAGTGGATTCTTAGCTTCCCAAAGAGCTGGAAGCAAGATGCTGTGGGGCCCAACTCGCCCTTTGGAAAGAACCCTGCACGTTGTGCCTTTCAGCTCTAGGGCAAAGTAGCACACCCAGAGCAGAAGTCCTACTTCAGCCAGATCAGGCCTGCAAAGAAACTGCGTTTCACAGGCCTTTGGGAGAGATGTTCCCACTAGGCTGTAAGAGCACTGTGCAGAGCGAGTTGTTTCTTAGCTTCCCAAAGAGCTGTAAGCAAGATGCTGTGGGCCCCAACTCGCCCTTTGGAAAGAAGCCTGCACGTTGTGCCTTTCAGCTCTAGGGCAAAGTAGCACACCCAGAGCAGAAGTCCTACTTCAGCCAGGTCAGGCCTGCAAAGAAACTGCGTTTCCCAGGCCTTTGGAAGAGATGTTCCCGGTAGGCTGTAAGAGCACTGTGCAGAGCGAGTGGTTTCTTAGCTTCCCAAAGAGCTGGAAGCAAGATGCTGTGGGGCCCAGCTCGCCCTTTGGAAAGAAGCCTGCACGTTGTGCCTTTCAGCTCTAGGGCAATGTAGCACACCCAGAGCAGAAGTCCTACTTCAGCCAGATCAGGCCTGCAAAGAAACTGCGTTTCACAGGCCTTTGGAAGAGATGTTCCCAGTAGGCTGTAAGAGCACTGGGCAGAGCGAGTGGTTTCTTAGCTTCCCAAAGAGCTGGAAGCAAGATGCTGTGGGGCCCAACTGGCCCTTTGGAAAGAAGCCTGCACGTTGTGCCTTTCAGCTCTAGGGCAATGTAGCACACCCAGAGCAGAGGTCCTACTTCAGCCAGATCAGGCCTGCAAAGAAACTGCGTTTCACTGGCCTTTGGAAGAGATGTTCCCGGTAGGCTGTAAGAGCACTGTCCAGAGCGAGTGGTTTCTTAGCTTCCCAAAGAGCTGGAAGCAAGATGCTGTGGGGCCCAACTCGCCCTTTGGAAAGAAGCCTGCACGTTGTGCCTTTCAGCTCTAGGGCAAAGTAGCACACCCAGAGCAGAAGTCCTACTCAGCCAGATCAGGCCTGCAAAGAAACTGCGTTTCCCAGGCCTTTGGAAGAGATGTTCCCGGTAGGCTGTAAGAGCACTGTGCAGAGCGAGTGGTTTCTTAGCTTCCCAAAGAGCTGGAAGCAAGATGCTGTGGGGCCCAACTCGCCCTTTGGAAAGAAGCCTGCACGTTGTGCCTTTCAGCTCTAGGGCAAAGTAGCACACCCAGAGCAGAAGTCCTACTTCAGCCAGATCAGGCCTGCAAAGAAACTGCGTTTCACAGGCCTTTGGAAGAGATGATCCCTGTAGGCTGTAAGAGCACTGTGCAGAGCGAGTGGTTTCTTAGCTTCCCAAAGAGCTGGAAGCAAGATGCTGTGGGGCCCAACTCGCCCTTTGGAAAGAAGCCTGCACGTTGTCCCTTTCAGCTCTACGGCAATGTAGCACACCCAGAGCAGAAGTCCTACTTCAGCCAGATCAGGCCTGCAAAGAAACTGCGTTTTACAGGCCTTTGGAAGAGATGTTCCCACTAGGCTGTAAGAGCACTGTGTAGAGCGAGTTGTTTCTTAGGTTCCCAAAGAGCTGGAAGCAAGATGCTGTTGGGCCCAACTCGCCCTTTGGAAAGAAGCCTGCACGTTGTGCCTTTCAGCTCTAGGGCAAAGTAGCACACCCAGAGCAGAAGTCCTACTTCAGCCAGATCAGGCCTGCAAAGAAACTGCGTTTCACAGGCCTTTGGAAGAGATGTTCCCGGTAGGCTGTAAGAGCACTGTGCAGAGCGGGCGGTTTCTTAGCTTCCCAAAGAGCTGGAAGCAAGATGCTGTGGGGCCCAACTCGCCCTTTGGAAAGAAGCCTGCACGTTGTGCCTTTCAGCTCTAGGGCAAAGTAGCACACCCAGAGCAGAAGTCCTACTTCAGCCAGATCAGGCCTGCAAAGAAACTGCGTTTCACAGGCCTTTGGAAGAGATGTTCCCACTAGGCTGTAAGAGCACTGTGCAGAGCGAGTTGTTTCTTAGCTTCCCAAAGAGCTGGAAGCAAGATGGTGTGGGGCCCAACTCGCCCTTTGGAAAGAAGCCTGCACGTTGTGCCTTTCAGCTCTAGGGCAAAGTAGCACACCCAGAGCAGAAGTCCTACTTCAGCCAGGTCAGGCCTGCAAAGAAACTGCGTTTCCCAGGCCTTTGGAAGAGATGTTCCCGGTAGGCTGTAAGAGCACAGTGCAGAGCGAGTGGTTTCTTATGTTCCCAAAGAGCTGGAAGCAAGATGCTGTGGGGCCCAACTCGCCCTTTGGAAAGAAGCCTGCACATTGTGCCTTTCATCTCTAGGGCAATATAGCACACCCAGAGCAGAAGTCCTACTTCAGCCAGATCAGGCCTGCAAAGAAACTGCGTTTCACAGGCCTTTGGAAGAGATGTTCCCGGTAGGCTGTAAGAGCACTGTGCAGAGCGAGTGGTTTCTTAGCTTCCCAAAGAGCTGGAAGCAAGATGCTGTGGGGCCCAACTCGCCCTTTGGAAAGAAGCCTGCACGTTGTGCCTTTCAGCTCTAAGGCAAAGTAGCACACCCAGATCAAAAGTCCTACTTCAGCCAGATCAGGCCTGCAAAGAAACTGCGTTTCACAGGCCCTTGGAAGAGATGTTCCCGGTAGGCTGTAAGAGCACTGTGCAGAGCGAGTGGTTTCTTAGCTTCCCAAAGAGCTCTAAGCAAGATGCTGTGGGGCCCAACTAGCCCTTTGGAAAGAAGCCTGCACGTTGAGCCTTTCAGCTCTAAGGCAAAGTAGCACACCCAGAGCAAAAGTCCTACTTCAGCCAAATCAGGCCTGCAAAGAAACTGCGTTTCTCAGGCCTTTGGAAGAGATGTTCCCGGTAGGCTGTAAGAGCACTGTGCAGAGCGAGTGGTTTCTTAGCTTCCCAAAGAGGTGGAAGCAAGATGGTGTGGGGCCCAACTCGCCCTTTGGAAAGAAGCCTGCACGTTGTGCCTTTCAGCTCTGGGCAAAGTAGCACACCCAGAGCAGAAGTCCTACTTCAGCCAGATCAGGCCTGCAAAGAAACTGCGTTTCACAGGCCTTTGGAAGAGATGTTCCCGGTAGGCTGTAAGAGCACTGTGCAGAGCGAGTGGTTTCTTAGCTTCCCAAAGAGCTGGAAGCAAGATGCTGTGGGGCCCAACTCGCCCTTTGGAAAGAAGCCTGCACGTTGTGCCTTTCAGCTCTAGGGCAATGTAGCACACCCAGAGCAGAAGTCCTACTTCAGCCAGATCAGGCCTGCAAAGAAACTGCGTTTCACAGGCCTTTGGAAGAGATATTCGCGGTAGGCTGTAAGAGCACTGTGCAGAGCGAGTTGTTTCTTAGCTTCCCAAAGAGCTGGAAGCAAGATGCTGTGGGGCCCAACTCGCCCTTTGGAAAGAAGCCTGCACGTTGTGCCTTTCAGCTCTAGGGCAAAGTAGCACACCCAGAGCAGAAGTCCTACTTCAGCCCGATCAGGCCTGCAAAGAAACTGCATTTCACAGGCCTTTGGAAGAGATGTTCCCAGTAGGCTGTAAGAGCACTGTGCAGAGCGAGTGGTTTCTTAGCTTCCCAAAGAGCTGGAAGCAAGATGCTGTGGGGCCCAACTCGCCCTTTGGAAAGAAGCCTGCACGTTGTGCCTTTCAGCTCTAGGGCAAAGTAGCACACCCAGAGCAGAAGTCCTACTTCAGCCAGATCAGGCCTGCAAAGAAACTGCGTTTCACAGGTCTTTGGAAGAGATGTTCCCACTAGGATGTAAGAGCACTGTGCAGAGCGAGTTGTTTCTTAGCTTCCCAAAGAGCTGGAAGCAAGATGCTGTGGGGCCCAACTCGCCCTTTGGAAAGAAGCCTGCACGTTGTGCCTTTCAGCTCTAGGGCAAAGTAGCACACCCAGAGCAGAAGTCCTACTTCAACCAGATCAGGCCTGCAAAGAAACTGCGTTTCACAGGCCTTTGGAAGAGATGTTCCCGGTAGGCTTTAAGAGCACTGTGCAGAGCGAGTTGTTTCTTAGCTTCCCAAAGAGCTGGAAGCAAGATGCTGTGGGGCCCAACTCGCCCTTTGGAAAGCAGCCTGCACGTTGTGCCTTTCAGCTCTAGGGCAAAGTAGCACACCCAGAGCAGAAGTCCTACTTCAGCCAGATCAGGCCTGCAAAGAAACTGCGTTTCACAGGCCTTTGGAAGAGATGTTCCCGGTAGGCTGTAACAGCACTGTGCAGAGCGAGTTGTTTCTTAGCTTCCCAAAGAGCTGGAAGCAAGATGCTGTGGGGCCCAACTCGCCCTTTGGAAAGAAGCCTGCACGTTGTGCCTTTCAGCTCTAGGGCAAAGTAGCACACCCAGAGCAGAAGTCCTACTTCAGCCAGATCAGGCCTGCAAAGAAACTGCGTTTCACTGGCCTTTGGAAGAGATGTTCCCGGTAGGCTGTAAGAGCACTGTGCATAGCGAGTGGATTCTTAGCTTCCCAAAGAGCTGGAAGCAAGATGCTGTGGGGCCCAACTCGCCCTTTGGAAAGAACCCTGCACGTTGTGCCTTTCAGCTCTAGGGCAAAGTAGCACACCCAGAGCAGAAGTCCTACTTGAGCCAGATCAGGCCTGCAAAGAAACTGCGTTTCACAGGCCTTTGGAAGAGATGTTCCCACTAGGCTGTAAGAGCACTGTGCAGAGCGAGTTGATTCTTAGCTTCCCAAAGAGCTGGAAGCAAGATGCTGTGGGGCCCAACTCGCCCTTTGGAAAGAAGCCTGCACGTTGTCCCTTTCAGCTCTAGGGCAAAGTAGCACACCCAGAGCAGAAGTCCTACTTCAGCCAGATCAGGCCTGCAAAGAAACTGCGTTTCACAGGCCTTTGGAAGAGATGTTCCCGGTAGGCTGTAAGAGCACTGTGCAGAGCGAGTGGTTTCTTAGCTTCCCAAAGAGCTGGAAGCAAGATGCTGTGGGGCCCAACTCGCCCTTTGGAAAGAAGCCTGCACGTTGTGCCTTTCAGCTCTAGGGCAAAGTAGCACACCCAGAGCAGAAGTCCTACTTGAGCCAGATCAGGCCTGCCAAGAAACTGCGTTTCACAGGCCTTTGGAAGAGATGTTCCCGGTAGGCTGTAAGAGCACTGTGCAGAGCGAGTGGTTTCTTAGCTTCCCAAAGAGCTGGAAGCAAGATGGTGTGGGGCCCAACTCGCCCTTTGGAAAGAAGCCTGCACGTTGTGCCTTTCAGCTCTAGGGCAAAGTAGCACACCCAGAGCAGAAGTCCTACTTCAGCCAGATCAGGCCTGCAAAGAAACTGCGTTTCACAGGCCTTTGGAAGAGATGTTCCCACTAGGCTGTAAGAGCACTGTGCAGAGCGAGTTGTTTCTTAGCTTCCCAAAGAGCTGGAAGCAAGATGGTGTGGGGCCCAACTCGCCCTTTGGAAAGAAGCCTGCACGTTGTGCCTTTCAGCTCTAGGGCAAAGTAGCACACCCAGAGCAGAAGTCCTACTTCAGCCAGGTCAGGCCTGCAAAGAAACTGCGTTTCACAGGCCTGTGGAAGAGATGTTCCCGGTAGGCTGTAAGAGCACTGTGCAGAGCGAGTGGTTTCTTAGCTTCCCAAAGAGCTGGAAGCAAGATGCTGTGGGGCCCAACTCGCCCTTTGGAAAGAAGCCTGCACGTTGTGCCTTTCAGCTCTAGGGCAATGTAGCACACCCAGAGCAGAAGTCCTACTTCAGCCAATTCAGGCCTGCAAAGAAACTGCGTTTCACAGGCCTTTGGAAGAGATGTTCCCGGTAGGCTGTAAGAGCACTGTGCAGAGCGAGTTGTTTCTTAGCTTCCCAAAGAGCTGGAAGCAAGATGCTGTGGGGCCCAACTCGCCCTTTGGAAAGAAGCCTGCACGTTGTGCCTTTCAGCTCTAGGGCAAAGTAGCACACCCAGAGCAGAAGTCCTACTTCAGCCAGATAAGGCCTGCAAAGAAACTGCGTTTCAGAGGCCTTTGGAAGAGATGTTCCCACTAGGCTGTAAGAGCACTGTGCACAGCGAGTTGTTTCTTAGCTTCCCAAAGAGCTGGAAGCAAGATGCTGTGGGGCCCAACTCGCCCTTTGGAAAGAAGCCTGCACGTTGTGCCTTTCACCTCTAGGGCAAAGTAGCACACCCAGAGCAGAAGTCCTACTTCAGCCAGATCAGGCCTGCAAAGAAACTGCGTTTCACAGGCCTTTGGAAGAGATGTTCCCGGTAGGCTGTAAGAGCACTGTGCATAGCGAGTGGATTCTTAGCTTCCCAAAGAGCTGGAAGCAAGATGCTGTGGGGCCCAACTCGCCCTTTGGAAAGAAGCCTGCACGTTGTGCCTTTCAGCTCTAGGGCAAAGTAGCACACCCAGAGCAGAAGTCCTACTTGAGCCAGATCAGGCCTGCAAAGAAACTGCGTTTCACAGGCCTTTGGAAGAGATGTTCCCACTAGGCTGTAAGAGCACTGTGCAGAGCGAGTTGTTTCTTAGCTTCCCAAAGAGCTGTAAGCAAGATGCTGTGGGCCCCAACTAGCCCTTTGGAAAGAAGCCTGCACGTTGTGCCTTTCAGCTCTAGGGCAAAGTAGCACACCCAGAGCAGAAGTCCTACTTCAGCCAGGTCAGGCCTGCAAAGAAACTGCGTTTCCCAGGCCTTTGGAAGAGATGTTCCCGGTAGGCTGTAAGAGCACTGTGCAGAGCGAGTGGTTTCTTAGCTTCCCAAAGAGCTGGAAGCAAGATGCTGTGGGGCCCAGCTCGCCCTTTGGAAAGAAGCCTGCACGTTGTGCCTTTCAGCTCTAGGGCAATGTAGCACACCCAGAGCAGAAGTCCTACTTCAGCCAGATCAGGCCTGCAAAGAAACTGCGTTTCACAGGCCTTTGGAAGAGATGTTCCCAGTAGGCTGTAAGAGCACTGGGCAGAGCGAGTGGTTTCTTAGCTTCCCAAAGAGCTGGAAGCAAGATGCTGTGGGGCCCAACTGGCCCTTTGGAAAGAAGCCTGCACGTTGTGCCTTTCAGCTCTAGGGCAATGTAGCACACCCAGAGCAGAGGTCCTACTTCAGCCAGATCAGGCCTGCAAAGAAACTGCGTTTCACTGGCCTTTGGAAGAGATGTTCCCGGTAGGCTGTAAGAGCACTGTCCAGAGCGAGTGGTTTCTTAGCTTCCCAAAGAGCTGGAAGCAAGATGCTGTGGGGCCCAACTCGCCCTTTGGAAAGAAGCCTGCACGTTGTGCCTTTCAGCTCTAGGGCAAAGTAGCACACCCAGAGCAGAAGTCCTACTCAGCCAGATCAGGCCTGCAAAGAAACTGCGTTTCCCAGGCCTTTGGAAGAGATGTTCCCGGTAGGCTGTAAGAGCACTGTGCAGAGCGAGTGGTTTCTTAGCTTCCCAAAGAGCTGGAAGCAAGATGCTGTGGGGCCCAACTCGCCCTTTGGAAAGAAGCCTGCACGTTGTCCCTTTCAGCTCTACGGCAATGTAGCACACCCAGAGCAGAAGTCCTACTTCAGCCAGATCAGGCCTGCAAAGAAACTGCGTTTTACAGGCCTTTGGAAGAGATGTTCCCACTAGGCTGTAAGAGCACTGTGTAGAGCGAGTTGTTTCTTAGGTTCCCAAAGAGCTGGAAGCAAGATGCTGTTGGGCCCAACTCGCCCTTTGGAAAGAAGCCTGCACGTTGTGCCTTTCAGCTCTAGGGCAAAGTAGCACACCCAGAGCAGAAGTCCTACTTCAGCCAGATCAGGCCTGCAAAGAAACTGCGTTTCACAGGCCTTTGGAAGAGATGTTCCCGGTAGGCTGTAAGAGCACTGTGCAGAGCGGGCGGTTTCTTAGCTTCCCAAAGAGCTGGAAGCAAGATGCTGTGGGGCCCAACTCGCCCTTTGGAAAGAAGCCTGCACGTTGTGCCTTTCAGCTCTAGGGCAAAGTAGCACACCCAGAGCAGAAGTCCTACTTCAGCCAGATCAGGCCTGCAAAGAAACTGCGTTTCACAGGCCTTTGGAAGAGATGTTCCCACTAGGCTGTAAGAGCACTGTGCAGAGCGAGTTGTTTCTTAGCTTCCCAAAGAGCTGGAAGCAAGATGCTGTGGGGCCCAACTCGCCCTTTGGAAAGAAGCCTGCACGTTGTGCCTTTCAGCTCTAGGGCAAAGTAGCACACCCAGAGCAGAAGTCCTACTTCAGCCAGGTCAGGCCTGCAAAGAAACTGCGTTTCCCAGGCCTTTGGAAGAGATGTTCCCGGTAGGCTGTAAGAGCACAGTGCAGAGCGAGTGGTTTCTTATGTTCCCAAAGAGCTGGAAGCAAGATGCTGTGGGGCCCAACTCGCCCTTTGGAAAGAAGCCTGCACATTGTGCCTTTCATCTCTAGGGCAATATAGCACACCCAGAGCAGAAGTCCTACTTCAGCCAGATCAGGCCTGCAAAGAAACTGCGTTTCACAGGCCTTTGGAAGAGATGTTCCCGGTAGGCTGTAAGAGCACTGTGCAGAGCGAGTGGTTTCTTAGCTTCCCAAAGAGCTGGAAGCAAGATGCTGTGGGGCCCAACTCGCCCTTTGGAAAGAAGCCTGCACGTTGTGCCTTTCAGCTCTAAGGCAAAGTAGCACACCCAGATCAAAAGTCCTACTTCAGCCAGATCAGGCCTGCAAAGAAACTGCGTTTCACAGGCCCTTGGAAGAGATGTTCCCGGTAGGCTGTAAGAGCACTGTGCAGAGCGAGTGGTTTCTTAGCTTCCCAAAGAGCTCTAAGCAAGATGCTGTGGGGCCCAACTAGCCCTTTGGAAAGAAGCCTGCACGTTGAGCCTTTCAGCTCTAAGGCAAAGTAGCACACCCAGAGCAAAAGTCCTACTTCAGCCAAATCAGGCCTGCAAAGAAACTGCGTTTCTCAGGCCTTTGGAAGAGATGTTCCCGGTAGGCTGTAAGAGCACTGTGCAGAGCGAGTGGTTTCTTAGCTTCCCAAAGAGGTGGAAGCAAGATGGTGTGGGGCCCAACTCGCCCTTTGGAAAGAAGCCTGCACGTTGTGCCTTTCAGCTCTGGGCAAAGTAGCACACCCAGAGCAGAAGTCCTACTTCAGCCAGATCAGGCCTGCAAAGAAACTGCGTTTCACAGGCCTTTGGAAGAGATGTTCCCGGTAGGCTGTAAGAGCACTGTGCAGAGCGAGTGGTTTCTTAGCTTCCCAAAGAGCTGGAAGCAAGATGCTGTGGGGCCCAACTCGCCCTTTGGAAAGAAGCCTGCACGTTGTGCCTTTCAGCTCTAGGGCAATGTAGCACACCCAGAGCAGAAGTCCTACTTCAGCCAGATCAGGCCTGCAAAGAAACTGCGTTTCACAGGCCTTTGGAAGAGATATTCGCGGTAGGCTGTAAGAGCACTGTGCAGAGCGAGTTGTTTCTTAGCTTCCCAAAGAGCTGGAAGCAAGATGCAGTGGGGCCCAACTCGCCCTTTGGAAAGAAGCCTGCACGTTGTGCCTTTCAGCTCTAGGGCAAAGTAGCACACCCAGAGCAGAAGTCCTACTTCAGCCCGATCAGGCCTGCAAAGAAACTGCATTTCACAGGCCTTTGGAAGAGATGTTCCCAGTAGGCTGTAAGAGCACTGTGCAGAGCGAGTGGTTTCTTAGCTTCCCAAAGAGCTGGAAGCAAGATGCTGTGGGGCCCAACTCGCCCTTTGGAAAGAAGCCTGCACGTTGTGCCTTTCAGCTCTAGGGCAAAGTAGCACACCCAGAGCAGAAGTCCTACTTGAGCCAGATCAGGCCTGCAAAGAAACTGCGTTTCACAGGCCTTTGGAAGAGATGTTCCCACTAGACTGTAAGAGCACTGTGCAGAGCGAGTTGATTCTTAGCTTCCCAAAGAGCTGGAAGCAAGATGGTGTGGGGCCCAACTCGCCCTTTGGAAAGAAGCCTGCACGTTGTGCCTTTCAGCTCTAGGGCAAAGTATCACACCCAGAGCAGAAGTCCTACTTCAGCCAGGTCAGGCCTGCAAAGAAACTGCGTTTCCCAGGCCTTTTTGAAGAGATGTTCCCGGTAGGCTGTAAGAGCACTGTGCAGAGCGAGTGGTTTCTTAGCTTCCCAAAGAGCTGGAAGCGAGATGCTGTGGGGCCAAACTCGCCCTTTGGAAAGAAGCCTGCACGTTGTGCCTTTCAGCTCTAGGGCAATGTGGCACACCCAGAGCAGAAGTCCTACTTCAGCCAGATCAGGCCTGCAAAGAAACTGCGTTTCACAGGCCTTTGGAAGAGATGTTCCCGGTAGGCTGTAAGAGCACTGTGCAGAGCGAGTGGTTTCTTAGCTTCCCAAAGAGCTGGAAGCAAGATGCTGTGGGGCCCAACTCGCCCTTTGGAAAGAAGACTGCACGTTGTGCCTTTCAGCTCTAAGGCAAAGTAGCACACCCAGAGCAAAAGTCCTACTTCAGCCAGATCAGGCCTGCAAAGAAACTGCGTTTCACAGGCCTTTGGAAGAGATGTTCCCGGTAGGCTGTAACAGCACTGTGCAGAGCGAGTGGTTTCTTAGCTTCCCAAAGAGGTGGAAGCAAGATGGTGTGGGGCCCAACTCGCCCTTTGGAAAGAAGCCTGCACGTTGTGCCTTTCAGCTCTGGGCAAAGTAGCACACCCAGAGCAGAAGTCCTACTTCACCCAGATCAGGCCTGCAAAGAAACTGCGTTTCACAGGCCTTTGGAAGAGATGTTCCCGGTAGGATGTAAGAGCACTGTGCAGAGCGAGTGGTTTCTTAGCTTCCCAAAGAGCTGGAAGCAAGATGCTGTGGGGCCCAACTCGCCCTTTGGAAAGAAGCCTGCACGTTGTGCCTTTCAGCTCTAGGGCAATGTAGCACACCCAGAGCAGAAGTCCTACTTCAGCCAGATCAGGCCTGCAAAGAAACTGCATTTCACAGGCCTTTGGAAGAGTTATTCGCGGTAGGCTGTAAGAGCACTGTGCAGAGCGAGTTGTTTCTTAGCTTCCCAAAGAGCTGGAAGCAAGATGCTGTGAGGCCCAACTCGCCCTATGGAAAGAAGCCTGCACGTTGTGCCTTTCAGCTCTAGGGCAAAGTAGCACACCCAGAGCAGAAGTCCTACTTCAGCCAGATCAGGCCTGCAAAGAAACTGCATTTCACAGGCCTTTGGAAGAGATGTTCCCAGTAGGCTGTAAGAGCACTGTGCAGAGCGAGTTGTTTCTTAGCTTCCCAAAGAGCTGGAAGCAAGATCCTGTGGGGCCCAACTCGCCCTTTGGAAAGAAGCCTGCACGTTGTGCCTTTCAGCTCTAGGGCAAAGTAGCACACCCAGAGCAGAAGTCCTACTTCAGCCAGATCAGGCCTGCAAAGAAACTGCGTTTCACAGGTCTTTGGAAGAGATGTTCCCACTAGGCTGTAAGAGCACTGTGCAGAGCGAGTTGTTTCTTAGCTTCCCAAAGAGCTGGAAGCAAGATGCTGTGGGGCCCAACTCGCCCTTTGGAAAGCAGCCTGCACGTTGTGCCTTTCAGCTCTAGGGCAAAGTAGCACACCCAGAGCAGAAGTCCTACTTCAGCCAGATCAGGCCTGCAAAGAATCTAGGTTTCACAGCCCTTTGGAAGAGATGTTCCCGGTAGGCTGTAAGAGCACTGTGCAGAGCGAGTGGTTTCTTAGCTTCCCAAAGAGCTGGAAGCAAGATGCTGTGGGGCCCAACTCGCCCTTTGGAAAGAAGCCTGCACGTTGTGCCTTTCAGCTCTAGGGCAAAGTAGCACACCCAGAGCAGAAGTCCTACTTCAGCCAGATCAGGCCTGCAAAGAAACTGCGTTTCACAGGCCTTTGGAAGAGATGTTCCCGGTAGGCTGTAAGAGCACTGTGCAGACCGAGTTGTTTCTTAGCTTCCCAAAGAGCTGGAAGCAAGATGCTGTGGGGCCCAACTCGCCCTTTGGAAAGAAGCCTGCACGTTGTGCCTTTCAGCTCTAGGGCAAAGTAGCACACCCAGAGCAGAAGTCCTACTTCAGCCAGATCAGGCCTGCAAAGAAACTGCGTTTCACAGGCCTTTGGAAGAGATGTTCCCGGTAGGCTGTAAGAGCACTGTGCAGAGCGAGTGGTTTCTTAGGTTCCCAAAGAGCTGGAAGCAAGATGCTGTGGGGCCCAACTCGCCCTTTGGAAAGAAGCCTGCACGTTGTGACTTTCAGCTCTAGGGCAAAGCAGCACACCCAGAGCAGATGTCCTACTTGAGCCAGATCAGGCCTGCAAAGAAACTGCGTTTCACAGGCCTTTGGAAGAGATGTTCCCGGTAGGCTGTAAGAGCACTGTGCAGAGCGAGTGGTTTCTTAGCTTCCAAAAGAGCTGGAAGCAAGATGGTGTGGGGCCCAACTCGCCCTTTGGGAAGCAGCCTGCACGTTGTGCCTTTCAGCTCTAGGGCAAAGTAGCACACCCAGAGCAGAAGTCCTACTTCAGCTAGATCAGGCCTGCAAAGAAACTGCGTTTCACAGGCCTTTGGAAGAGATGTTCCCAGTAGGCTGTAAGAGCACTGTGCAGACCGAGTTGTTTCTTAGCTTCCCAAAGAGCTGGAAGCAAGATGCTGTGGGGCCCAACTCGCCCTTTGGAAAGAAGCCTGCACGTTGTGCCTTTCAGCTCTAGGGCAAAGTAGCACACCCAGAGCAGAAGTCCTACTTCAGCCAGATCAGGCCTGCAAAGAAACTGCGTTTCACAGGCCTTTGGAAGAGATGTTCCCGGTAGGCTGTAAGAGCACTGTGCAGAGCGAGTGGTTTCTTAGGTTCCCAAAGAGCTGGAAGCAAGATGCTGTCGGGCCCAACTCGCCCTTTGGAAAGAAGCCTGCACGTTGTGACTTTCAGCTCTAGGGCAAAGCAGCACACCCAGAGCAGAGGTCCTACTTGAGCCAGATCAGGCCTGCAAAGAAACTGCGTTTCACAGGCCTTTGGAAGAGATGTTCCCGGTAGACTGTAAGAGCACTGTGCAGAGCGAGTGGTTTCTTAGCTTCCCAAAGAGCTGGAAGCAAGATGCTGTGGGGCCCAACTCGCCCTTTGGAAAGAAGCCTGCACGTTGTGCCTTTCAGCTCTAGGGCAAAGTAGCACACCCAGAGCAGAAGTCCTACTTCAGCCAGATCAGGCCTGCAAAGAAACTGCGTTTCACAGGCCTTTGGAAGAGATGTTCCCGGTAGGCTGTAAGAGCACTGTGCAGAGCGAGTGGTTTCTTAGCTTCCCAAAGAGCTGGAAGCAAGATGCTGTGGGGCCCAACTGGCCCTTTGGAAAGAACCCTGCACGTTGTGTCTTTCAGCTCTAGGGCAATGTAGCACACCCAGAGCAGAAGTCCTACTTCAGCCAGATCAGGCCTGCAAAGAAAATGCGTTTCAGAGGCCTTTGGAAGAGATGTTCCCACTAGGCTGTAAGAGCACTGTGCAGAGCGAGTTTTTTCTTAGCTTAGCAAAGAGCTGGAAGCAAGATGGTGTGGGGCCCAACTCGCCCTTTGGAAAGAAGCCTGCACGTTGTGCCTTTCAGCTCTAGGGCAAAGTAGCACACCCAGAGCAGAAGTCCTACTTCAGCCAGATCAGGCCTGCAAAGAAACTGCGTTTCACAGGCCTTTGGAAGAGATGTTCCCACTAGGCTGTAAGAGCACTGTGCAGACCGAGTTGTTTCTTAGCTTCCCAAAGAGCTGGAAGCAAGATGCTGTGGGGCCCAACTCGCCCTTTGGAAAGAAGCCTGCACGTTGTGCCTTTCAGCTCTAGGGCAAAGTAGCACACCCAGAGCAGAAGTCCTACTTCAGCCAGATCAGGCCTGCAAAGAAACTGCGTTTCACAGGCCTTTGGAAGAGATGTTCCCACTAGGCTGTAAGAGCACTGTGCAGAGCGAGTTGTTTCTTAGCTTAGCAAAGAGCTGGAAGCAAGATGGTGTGGGGCCCAACTCGCCCTTTGGAAAGAAGCCTGCACGTTGTGCCTTTCAGCTCTAGGGCAAAGTAGCACACCCAGAGCAGAAGTCCTACTTCAGCCAGGTCAGGCCTGCAAAGAAACTGCGTTTCACAGGCCTGTGGAAGAGATGTTCCCGGTAGGCTGTAAGAGCACTGTGCAGAGCGAGTGGTTTCTTAGCTTCCCAAAGAGCTGGAAGCAAGATGCTGTGGGGCCCAACTCGCCCTTTGGAAAGAAGCCTGCACGTTGTGCCTTTCAGCTCTAGGGCAATGTAGCACACCCAGAGCAGAAGTCCTACTTCAGCCAATTCAGGCCTGCAAAGAAACTGCGTTTCACAGGCCTTTGGAAGAGATGTTCCCGGTAGGCTGTAAGAGCACTGTGCAGAGCGAGTTGTTTCTTAGCTTCCCAAAGAGCTGGAAGCAAGATGCTGTGGGGCCCAACTCGCCCTTTGGAAAGAAGCCTGCACGTTGTGCCTTTCAGCTCTAGGGCAAAGTAGCACACCCAGAGCAGAAGTCCTACTTCAGCCAGATAAGGCCTGCAAAGAAACTGCGTTTCAGAGGCCTTTGGAAGAGATGTTCCCACTAGGTTGTAAGAGCACTGTGCACAGCGAGTTGTTTCTTAGCTTCCCAAAGAGCTGGAAGCAAGATGCTGTGGGGCCCAACTCGCCCTTTGGAAAGAAGCCCGCACGTTGTGCCTTTGACCTCTAGGGCAAAGTAGCACACCCAGAGCAGAAGTCCTACTTCAGCCAGATCAGGCCTGCAAAGAAACTGCGTTTCACAGGCCTTTGGAAGAGATGTTCCCGGTAGGCTGTAAGAGCACTGTGCATAGCGAGTGGATTCTTAGCTTCCCAAAGAGCTGGAAGCAAGATGCTGTGGGGCCCAACTCGCCCTTTGGAAAGAACCCTGCACGTTGTGCCTTTCAGCTCTAGGGCAAAGTAGCACACCCAGAGCAGAAGTCCTACTTCAGCCAGATCAGGCCTGCAAAGAAACTGCGTTTCACAGGCCTTTGGGAGAGATGTTCCCGGTAGGCTGTAAGAGCACTGTGCATAGCGAGTTGTTTCTTAGCTTCCCAAAGAGCTGTAAGCAAGATGCTGTGGGCCCCAACTCGCCCTTTGGAAAGAAGCCTGCACGTTGTGCCTTTCAGCTCTAGGGCAAAGTAGCACACCCAGAGCAGAAGTCCTACTTCAGCCAGGTCAGGCCTGCAAAGAAACTGCGTTTCCCAGGCCTTTGGAAGAGATGTTCCCGGTAGGCTGTAAGAGCACTGTGCAGAGCGAGTGGTTTCTTAGCTTCCCAAAGAGCTGGAAGCAAGATGCTGTGGGGCCCAGCTCGCCCTTTGGAAAGAAGCCTGCACGTTGTGCCTTTCAGCTCTAGGGCAATGTAGCACACCCAGAGCAGAAGTCCTACTTCAGCCAGATCAGGCCTGCAAAGAAACTGCGTTTCACAGGCCTTTGGAAGAGATGTTCCCAGTAGGCTGTAAGAGCACTGGGCAGAGCGAGTGCTTTCTTAGCTTCCCAAAGAGCTGGAAGCAAGATGCTGTGGGGCCCAACTGGCCCTTTGGAAAGAAGCCTGCACGTTGTGCCTTTCAGCTCTAGGGCAATGTAGCACACCCAGAGCAGAGGTCCTACTTCAGCCAGATCAGGCCTGCAAAGAAACTGCGTTTCACTGGCCTTTGGAAGAGATGTTCCCGGTAGGCTGTAAGAGCACTGTCCAGAGCGAGTGGTTTCTTAGCTTCCCAAAGAGCTGGAAGCAAGATGCTGTGGGGCCCAACTCGCCCTTTGGAAAGAAGCCTGCACGTTGTGCCTTTCAGCTCTAGGGCAAAGTAGCACACCCAGAGCAGAAGTCCTACTCAGCCAGATCAGGCCTGCAAAGAAACTGCGTTTCCCAGGCCTTTGGAAGAGATGTTCCCGGTAGGCTGTAAGAGCACTGTGCAGAGCGAGTGGTTTCTTAGCTTCCCAAAGAGCTGGAAGCAAGATGCTGTGGGGCCCAACTCGCCCTTTGGAAAGAAGCCTGCACGTTGTGCCTTTCAGCTCTAGGGCAAAGTAGCACACCCAGAGCAGAAGTCCTACTTCAGCCAGATCAGGCCTGCAAAGAAACTGCGTTTCACAGGCCTTTGGAAGAGATGATCCCTGTAGGCTGTAAGAGCACTGTGCAGAGCGAGTGGTTTCTTAGCTTCCCAAAGAGCTGGAAGCAAGATGCTGTGGGGCCCAACTCGCCCTTTGGAAAGAAGCCTGCACGTTGTCCCTTTCAGCTCTACGGCAATGTAGCACACCCAGAGCAGAAGTCCTACTTCAGCCAGATCAGGCCTGCAAAGAAACTGCGTTTTACAGGCCTTTGGAAGAGATGTTCCCACTAGGCTGTAAGAGCACTGTGTAGAGCGAGTTGTTTCTTAGGTTCCCAAAGAGCTGGAAGCAAGATGCTGTTGGGCCCAACTCGCCCTTTGGAAAGAAGCCTGCACGTTGTGCCTTTCAGCTCTAGGGCAAAGTAGCACACCCAGAGCAGAAGTCCTACTTCAGCCAGATCAGGCCTGCAAAGAAACTGCGTTTCACAGGCCTTTGGAAGAGATGTTCCCGGTAGGCTGTAAGAGCACTGTGCAGAGCGGGCGGTTTCTTAGCTTCCCAAAGAGCTGGAAGCAAGATGCTGTGGGGCCCAACTCGCCCTTTGGAAAGAAGCCTGCACGTTGTGCCTTTCAGCTCTAGGGCAAAGTAGCACACCCAGAGCAGAAGTCCTACTTCAGCCAGATCAGGCCTGCAAAGAAACTGCGTTTCACAGGCCTTTGGAAGAGATGTTCCCACTAGGCTGTAAGAGCACTGTGCAGAGCGAGTTGTTTCTTAGCTTCCCAAAGAGCTGGAAGCAAGATGGTGTGGGGCCCAACTCGCCCTTTGGAAAGAAGCCTGCACGTTGTGCCTTTCAGCTCTAGGGCAAAGTAGCACACCCAGAGCAGAAGTCCTACTTCAGCCAGGTCAGGCCTGCAAAGAAACTGCGTTTCCCAGGCCTTTGGAAGAGATGTTCCCGGTAGGCTGTAAGAGCACAGTGCAGAGCGAGTGGTTTCTTATGTTCCCAAAGAGCTGGAAGCAAGATGCTGTGGGGCCCAACTCGCCCTTTGGAAAGAAGCCTGCACATTGTGCCTTTCATCTCTAGGGCAATATAGCACACCCAGAGCAGAAGTCCTACTTCAGCCAGATCAGGCCTGCAAAGAAACTGCGTTTCACAGGCCTTTGGAAGAGATGTTCCCGGTAGGCTGTAAGAGCACTGTGCAGAGCGAGTGGTTTCTTAGCTTCCCAAAGAGCTGGAAGCAAGATGCTGTGGGGCCCAACTCGCCCTTTGGAAAGAAGCCTGCACGTTGTGCCTTTCAGCTCTAAGGCAAAGTAGCACACCCAGATCAAAAGTCCTACTTCAGCCAGATCAGGCCTGCAAAGAAACTGCGTTTCACAGGCCCTTGGAAGAGATGTTCCCGGTAGGCTGTAAGAGCACTGTGCAGAGCGAGTGGTTTCTTAGCTTCCCAAAGAGCTCTAAGCAAGATGCTGTGGGGCCCAACTAGCCCTTTGGAAAGAAGCCTGCACGTTGAGCCTTTCAGCTCTAAGGCAAAGTAGCACACCCAGAGCAAAAGTCCTACTTCAGCCAAATCAGGCCTGCAAAGAAACTGCGTTTCTCAGGCCTTTGGAAGAGATGTTCCCGGTAGGCTGTAAGAGCACTGTGCAGAGCGAGTGGTTTCTTAGCTTCCCAAAGAGGTGGAAGCAAGATGGTGTGGGGCCCAACTCGCCCTTTGGAAAGAAGCCTGCACGTTGTGCCTTTCAGCTCTGGGCAAAGTAGCACACCCAGAGCAGAAGTCCTACTTCAGCCAGATCAGGCCTGCAAAGAAACTGCGTTTCACAGGCCTTTGGAAGAGATGTTCCCGGTAGGCTGTAAGAGCACTGTGCAGAGCGAGTGGTTTCTTAGCTTCCCAAAGAGCTGGAAGCAAGATGCTGTGGGGCCCAACTCGCCCTTTGGAAAGAAGCCTGCACGTTGTGCCTTTCAGCTCTAGGGCAATGTAGCACACCCAGAGCAGAAGTCCTACTTCAGCCAGATCAGGCCTGCAAAGAAACTGCGTTTCACAGGCCTTTGGAAGAGATATTCGCGGTAGGCTGTAAGAGCACTGTGCAGAGCGAGTTGTTTCTTAGCTTCCCAAAGAGCTGGAAGCAAGATGCTGTGGGGCCCAACTCGCCCTTTGGAAAGAAGCCTGCACGTTGTGCCTTTCAGCTCTAGGGCAAAGTAGCACACCCAGAGCAGAAGTCCTACTTCAGCCCGATCAGGCCTGCAAAGAAACTGCATTTCACAGGCCTTTGGAAGAGATGTTCCCAGTAGGCTGTAAGAGCACTGTGCAGAGCGAGTGGTTTCTTAGCTTCCCAAAGAGCTGGAAGCAAGATGCTGTGGGGCCCAACTCGCCCTTTGGAAAGAAGCCTGCACGTTGTGCCTTTCAGCTCTAGGGCAAAGTAGCACACCCAGAGCAGAAGTCCTACTTCAGCCAGATCAGGCCTGCAAAGAAACTGCGTTTCACAGGTCTTTGGAAGAGATGTTCCCACTAGGATGTAAGAGCACTGTGCAGAGCGAGTTGTTTCTTAGCTTCCCAAAGAGCTGGAAGCAAGATGCTGTGGGGCCCAACTCGCCCTTTGGAAAGAAGCCTGCACGTTGTGCCTTTCAGCTCTAGGGCAAAGTAGCACACCCAGAGCAGAAGTCCTACTTCAGCCAGATCAGGCCTGCAAAGAAACTGCGTTTCACAGGCCTTTGGAAGAGATGTTCCCGGTAGGCTGTAAGAGCACTGTGCATAGCGAGTGGATTCTTAGCTTCCCAAAGAGCTGGAAGCAAGATGCTGTGGGGCCCAACTCGCCCTTTGGAAAGAACCCTGCACGTTGTGCCTTTCAGCTCTAGGGCAAAGTAGCACACCCAGAGCAGAAGTCCTACTTCAGCCAGATCAGGCCTGCAAAGAAACTGCGTTTCACAGGCCTTTGGGAGAGATGTTCCCGGTAGGCTGTAAGAGCACTGTGCATAGCGAGTTGTTTCTTAGCTTCCCAAAGAGCTGTAAGCAAGATGCTGTGGGCCCCAACTCGCCCTTTGGAAAGAAGCCTGCACGTTGTGCCTTTCAGCTCTAGGGCAAAGTAGCACACCCAGAGCAGAAGTCCTACTTCAGCCAGGTCAGGCCTGCAAAGAAACTGCGTTTCCCAGGCCTTTGGAAGAGATGTTCCCGGTAGGCTGTAAGAGCACTGTGCAGAGCGAGTGGTTTCTTAGCTTCCCAAAGAGCTGGAAGCAAGATGCTGTGGGGCCCAGCTCGCCCTTTGGAAAGAAGCCTGCACGTTGTGCCTTTCAGCTCTAGGGCAATGTAGCACACCCAGAGCAGAAGTCCTACTTCAGCCAGATCAGGCCTGCAAAGAAACTGCGTTTCACAGGCCTTTGGAAGAGATGTTCCCAGTAGGCTGTAAGAGCACTGGGCAGAGCGAGTGGTTTCTTAGCTTCCCAAAGAGCTGGAAGCAAGATGCTGTGGGGCCCAACTGGCCCTTTGGAAAGAAGCCTGCACGTTGTGCCTTTCAGCTCTAGGGCAATGTAGCACACCCAGAGCAGAGGTCCTACTTCAGCCAGATCAGGCCTGCAAAGAAACTGCGTTTCACTGGCCTTTGGAAGAGATGTTCCCGGTAGGCTGTAAGAGCACTGTCCAGAGCGAGTGGTTTCTTAGCTTCCCAAAGAGCTGGAAGCAAGATGCTGTGGGGCCCAACTCGCCCTTTGGAAAGAAGCCTGCACGTTGTGCCTTTCAGCTCTAGGGCAAAGTAGCACACCCAGAGCAGAAGTCCTACTCAGCCAGATCAGGCCTGCAAAGAAACTGCGTTTCCCAGGCCTTTGGAAGAGATGTTCCCGGTAGGCTGTAAGAGCACTGTGCAGAGCGAGTGGTTTCTTAGCTTCCCAAAGAGCTGGAAGCAAGATGCTGTGGGGCCCAACTCGCCCTTTGGAAAGAAGCCTGCACGTTGTGCCTTTCAGCTCTAGGGCAAAGTAGCACACCCAGAGCAGAAGTCCTACTTCAGCCAGATCAGGCCTGCAAAGAAACTGCGTTTCACAGGACTTTGGAAGAGATGATCCCTGTAGGCTGTAAGAGCACTGTGCAGAGCGAGTGGTTTCTTAGCTTCCCAAAGAGCTGGAAGCAAGATGCTGTGGGGCCCAACTCGCCCTTTGGAAAGAAGCCTGCACGTTGTCCCTTTCAGCTCTACGGCAATGTAGCACACCCAGAGCAGAAGTCCTACTTCAGCCAGATCAGGCCTGCAAAGAAACTGCGTTTTACAGGCCTTTGGAAGAGATGTTCCCACTAGGCTGTAAGAGCACTGTGTAGAGCGAGTTGTTTCTTAGGTTCCCAAAGAGCTGGAAGCAAGATGCTGTTGGGCCCAACTCGCCCTTTGGAAAGAAGCCTGCACGTTGTGCCTTTCAGCTCTAGGGCAAAGTAGCACACCCAGAGCAGAAGTCCTACTTCAGCCAGATCAGGCCTGCAAAGAAACTGCGTTTCACAGGCCTTTGGAAGAGATGTTCCCGGTAGGCTGTAAGAGCACTGTGCAGAGCGGGCGGTTTCTTAGCTTCCCAAAGAGCTGGAAGCAAGATGCTGTGGGGCCCAACTCGCCCTTTGGAAAGAAGCCTGCACGTTGTGCCTTTCAGCTCTAGGGCAAAGTAGCACACCCAGAGCAGAAGTCCTACTTCAGCCAGATCAGGCCTGCAAAGAAACTGCGTTTCACAGGCCTTTGGAAGAGATGTTCCCACTAGGCTGTAAGAGCACTGTGCAGAGCGAGTTGTTTCTTAGCTTCCCAAAGAGCTGGAAGCAAGATGGTGTGGGGCCCAACTCGCCCTTTGGAAAGAAGCCTGCACGTTGTGCCTTTCAGCTCTAGGGCAAAGTAGCACACCCAGAGCAGAAGTCCTACTTCAGCCAGGTCAGGCCTGCAAAGAAACTGCGTTTCCCAGGCCTTTGGAAGAGATGTTCCCGGTAGGCTGTAAGAGCACAGTGCAGAGCGAGTGGTTTCTTATGTTCCCAAAGAGCTGGAAGCAAGATGCTGTGGGGCCCAACTCGCCCTTTGGAAAGAAGCCTGCACATTGTGCCTTTCATCTCTAGGGCAATATAGCACACCCAGAGCAGAAGTCCTACTTCAGCCAGATCAGGCCTGCAAAGAAACTGCGTTTCACAGGCCTTTGGAAGAGATGTTCCCGGTAGGCTGTAAGAGCACTGTGCAGAGCGAGTGGTTTCTTAGCTTCCCAAAGAGCTGGAAGCAAGATGCTGTGGGGCCCAACTCGCCCTTTGGAAAGAAGCCTGCACGTTGTGCCTTTCAGCTCTAAGGCAAAGTAGCACACCCAGATCAAAAGTCCTACTTCAGCCAGATCAGGCCTGCAAAGAAACTGCGTTTCACAGGCCCTTGGAAGAGATGTTCCCGGTAGGCTGTAAGAGCACTGTGCAGAGCGAGTGGTTTCTTAGCTTCCCAAAGAGCTCTAAGCAAGATGCTGTGGGGCCCAACTAGCCCTTTGGAAAGAAGCCTGCACGTTGAGCCTTTCAGCTCTAAGGCAAAGTAGCACACCCAGAGCAAAAGTCCTACTTCAGCCAAATCAGGCCTGCAAAGAAACTGCGTTTCTCAGGCCTTTGGAAGAGATGTTCCCGGTAGGCTGTAAGAGCACTGTGCAGAGCGAGTGGTTTCTTAGCTTCCCAAAGAGGTGGAAGCAAGATGGTGTGGGGCCCAACTCGCCCTTTGGAAAGAAGCCTGCACGTTGTGCCTTTCAGCTCTGGGCAAAGTAGCACACCCAGAGCAGAAGTCCTACTTCAGCCAGATCAGGCCTGCAAAGAAACTGCGTTTCACAGGCCTTTGGAAGAGATGTTCCCGGTAGGCTGTAAGAGCACTGTGCAGAGCGAGTGGTTTCTTAGCTTCCCAAAGAGCTGGAAGCAAGATGCTGTGGGGCCCAACTCGCCCTTTGGAAAGAAGCCTGCACGTTGTGCCTTTCAGCTCTAGGGCAATGTAGCACACCCAGAGCAGAAGTCCTACTTCAGCCAGATCAGGCCTGCAAAGAAACTGCGTTTCACAGGCCTTTGGAAGAGATATTCGCGGTAGGCTGTAAGAGCACTGTGCAGAGCGAGTTGTTTCTTAGCTTCCCAAAGAGCTGGAAGCAAGATGCTGTGGGGCCCAACTCGCCCTTTGGAAAGAAGCCTGCACGTTGTGCCTTTCAGCTCTAGGGCAAAGTAGCACACCCAGAGCAGAAGTCCTACTTCAGCCCGATCAGGCCTGCAAAGAAACTGCATTTCACAGGCCTTTGGAAGAGATGTTCCCAGTAGGCTGTAAGAGCACTGTGCAGAGCGAGTGGTTTCTTAGCTTCCCAAAGAGCTGGAAGCAAGATGCTGTGGGGCCCAACTCGCCCTTTGGAAAGAAGCCTGCACGTTGTGCCTTTCAGCTCTAGGGCAAAGTAGCACACCCAGAGCAGAAGTCCTACTTCAGCCAGATCAGGCCTGCAAAGAAACTGCGTTTCACAGGTCTTTGGAAGAGATGTTCCCACTAGGATGTAAGAGCACTGTGCAGAGCGAGTTGTTTCTTAGCTTCCCAAAGAGCTGGAAGCAAGATGCTGTGGGGCCCAACTCGCCCTTTGGAAAGAAGCCTGCACGTTGTGCCTTTCAGCTCTAGGGCAAAGTAGCACACCCAGAGCAGAAGTCCTACTTCAACCAGATCAGGCCTGCAAAGAAACTGCGTTTCACAGGCCTTTGGAAGAGATGTTCCCGGTAGGCTTTAAGAGCACTGTGCAGAGCGAGTTGTTTCTTAGCTTCCCAAAGAGCTGGAAGCAAGATGCTGTGGGGCCCAACTCGCCCTTTGGAAAGCAGCCTGCACGTTGTGCCTTTCAGCTCTAGGGCAAAGTAGCACACCCAGAGCAGAAGTCCTACTTCAGCCAGATCAGGCCTGCAAAGAAACTGCGTTTCACAGGCCTTTGGAAGAGATGTTCCCGGTAGGCTGTAACAGCACTGTGCAGAGCGAGTTGTTTCTTAGCTTCCCAAAGAGCTGGAAGCAAGATGCTGTGGGGCCCAACTCGCCCTTTGGAAAGAAGCCTGCACGTTGTGCCTTTCAGCTCTAGGGCAAAGTAGCACACCCAGAGCAGAAGTCCTACTTCAGCCAGATCAGGCCTGCAAAGAAACTGCGTTTCACTGGCCTTTGGAAGAGATGTTCCCGGTAGGCTGTAAGAGCACTGTGCATAGCGAGTGGATTCTTAGCTTCCCAAAGAGCTGGAAGCAAGATGCTGTGGGGCCCAACTCGCCCTTTGGAAAGAACCCTGCACGTTGTGCCTTTCAGCTATAGGGCAAAGTAGCACACCCAGAGCAGAAGTCCTACTTGAGCCAGATCAGGCCTGCAAAGAAACTGCGTTTCACAGGCCTTTGGAAGAGATGTTCCCACTAGGCTGTAAGAGCACTGTGCAGAGCGAGTTGATTCTTAGCTTCCCAAAGAGCTGGAAGCAAGATGCTGTGGGGCCCAACTCGCCCTTTGGAAAGAAGCCTGCACGTTGTCCCTTTCAGCTCTAGGGCAAAGTAGCACACCCAGAGCAGAAGTCCTACTTCAGCCAGATCAGGCCTGCAAAGAAACTGCGTTTCACAGGCCTTTGGAAGAGATGTTCCCGGTAGGCTGTAAGAGCACTGTGCAGAGCGAGTGGTTTCTTAGCTTCCCAAAGAGCTGGAAGCAAGATGCTGTGGGGCCCAACTCGCCCTTTGGAAAGAAGCCTGCACGTTGTGCCTTTCAGCTCTAGGGCAAAGTAGCACACCCAGAGCAGAAGTCCTACTTGAGCCAGATCAGGCCTGCCAAGAAACTGCGTTTCACAGGCCTTTGGAAGAGATGTTCCCGGTAGGCTGTAAGAGCACTGTGCAGAGCGAGTGGTTTCTTAGCTTCCCAAAGAGCTGGAAGCAAGATGCTGTGGGGCCCAACTCGCCCTTTGGAAAGAAGCCTGCACGTTGTGCCTTTCAGCTCTAGGGCAAAGTAGCACACCCAGAGCAGAAGTCCTACTTCAGCCAGATCAGGCCTGCAAAGAAACTGCGTTTCACAGGCCTTTGGAAGAGATGTTCCCACTAGGCTGTAAGAGCACTGTGCAGAGCGAGTTGTTTCTTAGCTTCCCAAAGAGCTGGAAGCAAGATGGTGTGGGGCCCAACTCGCCCTTTGGAAAGAAGCCTGCACGTTGTGCCTTTCAGCTCTAGGGCAAAGTAGCACACCCAGAGCAGAAGTCCTACTTCAGCCAGGTCAGGCCTGCAAAGAAACTGCGTTTCACAGGCCTGTGGAAGAGATGTTCCCGGTAGGCTGTAAGAGCACTGTGCAGAGCGAGTGGTTTCTTAGCTTCCCAAAGAGCTGGAAGCAAGATGGTGTGGGGCCCAACTCGCCCTTTGGAAAGAAGCCTGCACGTTGTGCCTTTCAGCTCTAGGGCAAAGTAGCACACCCAGAGCAGAAGTCCTACTTCAGCCAATTCAGGCCTGCAAAGAAACTGCGTTTCACAGGCCTTTGGAAGAGATGTTCCCGGTAGGCTGTAAGAGCACTGTGCAGAGCGAGTTGTTTCTTAGCTTCCCAAAGAGCTGGAAGCAAGATGCTGTGGGGCCCAACTCGCCCTTTGGAAAGAAGCCTGCACGTTGTGCCTTTCAGCTCTAGGGCAAAGTAGCACACCCAGAGCAGAAGTCCTACTTCAGCCAGATAAGGCCTGCAAAGAAACTGCGTTTCAGAGGCCTTTGGAAGAGATGTTCCCACTAGGCTGTAAGAGCACTGTGCACAGCGAGTTGTTTCTTAGCTTCCCAAAGAGCTGGAAGCAAGATGCTGTGGGGCCCAACTCGCCCTTTGGAAAGAAGCCTGCACGTTGTGCCTTTCACCTCTAGGGCAAAGTAGCACACCCAGAGCAGAAGTCCTACTTCAGCCAGATCAGGCCTGCAAAGAAACTGCGTTTCACAGGCCTTTGGAAGAGATGTTCCCGGTAGGCTGTAAGAGCACTGTGCATAGCGAGTGGATTCTTAGCTTCCCAAAGAGCTGGAAGCAAGATGCTGTGGGGCGCAACTCGCCCTTTGGAAAGAACCCTGCACGTTGTGCCTTTCAGCTCTAGGGCAAAGTAGCACACCCAGAGCAGAAGTCCTACTTGAGCCAGATCAGGCCTGCAAAGAAACTGCGTTTCACAGGCCTTTGGAAGAGATGTTCCCACTAGGCTGTAAGAGCACTGTGCAGAGCGAGTTGTTTCTTAGCTTCCCAAAGAGCTGTAAGCAAGATGCTGTGGGCCCCAACTCGCCCTTTGGAAAGAAGCCTGCACGTTGTGCCTTTCAGCTATAGGGCAAAGTAGCACACCCAGAGCAGAAGTCCTACTTCAGCCAGGTCAGGCCTGCAAAGAAACTGCGTTTCCCAGGCCTTTGGAAGAGATGTTCCCGGTAGGCTGTAAGAGCACTGTGCAGAGCGAGTGGTTTCTTAGCTTCCCAAAGAGCTGGAAGCAAGATGCTGTGGGGCCCAGCTCGCCCTTTGGAAAGAAGCCTGCACGTTGTGCCTTTCAGCTCTAGGGCAATGTAGCACACCCAGAGCAGAAGTCCTACTTCAGCCAGATCAGGCCTGCAAAGAAACTGCGTTTCACAGGCCTTTGGAAGAGATGTTCCCAGTAGGCTGTAAGAGCACTGGGCAGAGCGAGTGGTTTCTTAGCTTCCCAAAGAGCTGGAAGCAAGATGCTGTGGGGCCCAACTGGCCCTTTGGAAAGAAGCCTGCACGTTGTGCCTTTCAGCTCTAGGGCAATGTAGCACACCCAGAGCAGAGGTCCTACTTCAGCCAGATCAGGCCTGCAAAGAAACTGCGTTTCACTGGCCTTTGGAAGAGATGTTCCCGGTAGGCTGTAAGAGCACTGTCCAGAGCGAGTGGTTTCTTAGCTTCCCAAAGAGCTGGAAGCAAGATGCTGTGGGGCCCAACTCGCCCTTTGGAAAGAAGCCTGCACGTTGTGCCTTTCAGCTCTAGGGCAAAGTAGCACACCCAGAGCAGAAGTCCTACTCAGCCAGATCAGGCCTGCAAAGAAACTGCGTTTCCCAGGCCTTTGGAAGAGATGTTCCCGGTAGGCTGTAAGAGCACTGTGCAGAGCGAGTGGTTTCTTAGCTTCCCAAAGAGCTGGAAGCAAGATGCTGTGGGGCCCAACTCGCCCTTTGGAAAGAAGCCTGCACGTTGTGCCTTTCAGCTCTAGGGCAAAGTAGCACACCCAGAGCAGAAGTCCTACTTCAGCCAGATCAGGCCTGCAAAGAAACTGCGTTTCACAGGCCTTTGGAAGAGATGATCCCTGTAGGCTGTAAGAGCACTGTGCAGAGCGAGTGGTTTCTTAGCTTCCCAAAGAGCTGGAAGCAAGATGCTGTGGGGCCCAACTCGCCCTTTGGAAAGAAGCCTGCACGTTGTCCCTTTCAGCTCTACGGCAATGTAGCACACCCAGGTCAGAAGTCCTACTTCAGCCAGATCAGGCCTGCAAAGAAACTGCGTTTTACAGGCCTTTGGAAGAGATGTTCCCACTAGGCTGTAAGAGCACTGTGTAGAGCGAGTTGTTTCTTAGGTTCCCAAAGAGCTGGAAGCAAGATGCTGTTGGGCCCAACTCGCCCTTTGGAAAGAAGCCTGCACGTTGTGCCTTTCAGCTCTAGGGCAAA
This sequence comes from Equus caballus, assembly GCF_041296265.1. Taxonomy (NCBI): domain Eukaryota; kingdom Metazoa; phylum Chordata; class Mammalia; order Perissodactyla; family Equidae; genus Equus; species Equus caballus. The sequence goes on from NC_091695.1 coordinate 23,034,809, forward strand.
GTAGCACACCCAGAGCAGAAGTCCTACTTCAGCCAGATCAGGCCTGCAAAGAAACTGCGTTTCACAGGCCTTTGGAAGAGATGTTCCCGGTAGGCTGTAAGAGCACTGTGCAGAGCGGGCGGTTTCTTAGCTTCCCAAAGAGCTGGAAGCAAGATGCTGTGGGGCCCAACTCGCCCTTTGGAAAGAAGCCTGCACGTTGTGCCTTTCAGCTCTAGGGCAAAGTAGCACACCCAGAGCAGAAGTCCTACTTCAGCCAGATCAGGCCTGCAAAGAAACTGCGTTTCACAGGCCTTTGGAAGAGATGTTCCCACTAGGCTGTAAGAGCACTGTGCAGAGCGAGTTGTTTCTTAGCTTCCCAAAGAGCTGGAAGCAAGATGCTGTGGGGCCCAACTCGCCCTTTGGAAAGAAGCCTGCACGTTGTGCCTTTCAGCTCTAGGGCAAAGTAGCACACCCAGAGCAGAAGTCCTACTTCAGCCAGGTCAGGCCTGCAAAGAAACTGCGTTTCCCAGGCCTTTGGAAGAGATGTTCCCGGTAGGCTGTAAGAGCACAGTGCAGAGCGAGTGGTTTCTTATGTTCCCAAAGAGCTGGAAGCAAGATGCTGTGGGGCCCAACTCGCCCTTTGGAAAGAAGCCTGCACATTGTGCCTTTCATCTCTAGGGCAATATAGCACACCCAGAGCAGAAGTCCTACTTCAGCCAGATCAGGCCTGCAAAGAAACTGCGTTTCACAGGCCTTTGGAAGAGATGTTCCCGGTAGGCTGTAAGAGCACTGTGCAGAGCGAGTGGTTTCTTAGCTTCCCAAAGAGCTGGAAGCAAGATGCTGTGGGGCCCAACTCGCCCTTTGGAAAGAAGCCTGCACGTTGTGCCTTTCAGCTCTAAGGCAAAGTAGCACACCCAGATCAAAAGTCCTACTTCAGCCAGATCAGGCCTGCAAAGAAACTGCGTTTCACAGGCCCTTGGAAGAGATGTTCCCGGTAGGCTGTAAGAGCACTGTGCAGAGCGAGTGGTTTCTTAGCTTCCCAAAGAGCTCTAAGCAAGATGCTGTGGGGCCCAACTAGCCCTTTGGAAAGAAGCCTGCACGTTGAGCCTTTCAGCTCTAAGGCAAAGTAGCACACCCAGAGCAAAAGTCCTACTTCAGCCAAATCAGGCCTGCAAAGAAACTGCGTTTCTCAGGCCTTTGGAAGAGATGTTCCCGGTAGGCTGTAAGAGCACTGTGCAGAGCGAGTGGTTTCTTAGCTTCCCAAAGAGGTGGAAGCAAGATGGTGTGGGGCCCAACTCGCCCTTTGGAAAGAAGCCTGCACGTTGTGCCTTTCAGCTCTGGGCAAAGTAGCACACCCAGAGCAGAAGTCCTACTTCAGCCAGATCAGGCCTGCAAAGAAACTGCGTTTCACAGGCCTTTGGAAGAGATGTTCCCGGTAGGCTGTAAGAGCACTGTGCAGAGCGAGTGGTTTCTTAGCTTCCCAAAGAGCTGGAAGCAAGATGCTGTGGGGCCCAACTCGCCCTTTGGAAAGAAGCCTGCACGTTGTGCCTTTCAGCTCTAGGGCAATGTAGCACACCCAGAGCAGAAGTCCTACTTGAGCCAGATCAGGCCTGCAAAGAAACTGCGTTTCACAGGCCTTTGGAAGAGATATTCGCGGTAGGCTGTAAGAGCACTGTGCAGAGCGAGTTGTTTCTTAGCTTCCCAAAGAGCTGGAAGCAAGATGCTGTGGGGCCCAACTCGCCCTTTGGAAAGAAGCCTGCACGTTGTGCCTTTCAGCTCTAGGGCAAAGTAGCACACCCAGAGCAGAAGTCCTACTTCAGCCCGATCAGGCCTGCAAAGAAACTGCATTTCACAGGCCTTTGGAAGAGATGTTCCCAGTAGGCTGTAAGAGCACTGTGCAGAGCGAGTGGTTTCTTAGCTTCCCAAAGAGCTGGAAGCAAGATGCTGTGGGGCCCAACTCGCCCTTTGGAAAGAAGCCTGCACGTTGTGCCTTTCAGCTCTAGGGCAAAGTAGCACACCCAGAGCAGAAGTCCTACTTGAGCCAGATCAGGCCTGCAAAGAAACTGCGTTTCACAGGCCTTTGGAAGAGATGTTCCCACTAGACTGTAAGAGCACTGTGCAGAGCGAGTTGATTCTTAGCTTCCCAAAGAGCTGGAAGCAAGATGGTGTGGGGCCCAACTCGCCCTTTGGAAAGAAGCCTGCACGTTGTGCCTTTCAGCTCTAGGGCAAAGTATCACACCCAGAGCAGAAGTCCTACTTCAGCCAGGTCAGGCCTGCAAAGAAACTGCGTTTCCCAGGCCTTTTTGAAGAGATGTTCCCGGTAGGCTGTAAGAGCACTGTGCAGAGCGAGTGGTTTCTTAGCTTCCCAAAGAGCTGGAAGCGAGATGCTGTGGGGCCAAACTCGCCCTTTGGAAAGAAGCCTGCACGTTGTGCCTTTCAGCTCTAGGGCAATGTGGCACACCCAGAGCAGAAGTCCTACTTCAGCCAGATCAGGCCTGCAAAGAAACTGCGTTTCACAGGCCTTTGGAAGAGATGTTCCCGGTAGGCTGTAAGAGCACTGTGCAGAGCGAGTGGTTTCTTAGCTTCCCAAAGAGCTGGAAGCAAGATGCTGTGGGGCCCAACTCGCCCTTTGGAAAGAAGCCTGCACGTTGTGCCTTTCAGCTCTAAGGCAAAGTAGCACACCCAGAGCAAAAGTCCTACTTCAGCCAGATCAGGCCTGCAAAGAAACTGCGTTTCACAGGCCTTTGGAAGAGATGTTCCCGGTAGGCTGTAACAGCACTGTGCAGAGCGAGTGGTTTCTTAGCTTCCCAAAGAGGTGGAAGCAAGATGGTGTGGGGCCCAACTCGCCCTTTGGAAAGAAGCCTGCACGTTGTGCCTTTCAGCTCTGGGCAAAGTAGCACACCCAGAGCAGAAGTCCTACTTCAGCCAGATCAGGCCTGCAAAGAAACTGCGTTTCACAGGCCTTTGGAAGAGATGTTCCCGGTAGGATGTAAGAGCACTGTGCAGAGCGAGTGGTTTCTTAGCTTCCCAAAGAGCTGGAAGCAAGATGCTGTGGGGCCCAACTCGCCCTTTGGAAAGAAGCCTGCACGTTGTGCCTTTCAGCTCTAGGGCAATGTAGCACACCCAGAGCAGAAGTCCTACTTCAGCCAGATCAGGCCTGCAAAGAAACTGCATTTCACAGGCCTTTGGAAGAGTTATTCGCGGTAGGCTGTAAGAGCACTGTGCAGAGCGAGTTGTTTCTTAGCTTCCCAAAGAGCTGGAAGCAAGATGCTGTGAGGCCCAACTCGCCCTATGGAAAGAAGCCTGCACGTTGTGCCTTTCAGCTCTAGGGCAAAGTAGCACACCCAGAGCAGAAGTCCTACTTCAGCCAGATCAGGCCTGCAAAGAAACTGCATTTCACAGGCCTTTGGAAGAGATGTTCCCAGTAGGCTGTAAGAGCACTGTGCAGAGCGAGTTGTTTCTTAGCTTCCCAAAGAGCTGGAAGCAAGATCCTGTGGGGCCCAACTCGCCCTTTGGAAAGAAGCCTGCACGTTGTGCCTTTCAGCTCTAGGGCAAAGTAGCACACCCAGAGCAGAAGTCCTACTTCAGCCAGATCAGGCCTGCAAAGAAACTGCGTTTCACAGGTCTTTGGAAGAGATGTTCCCACTAGGCTGTAAGAGCACTGTGCAGAGCGAGTTGTTTCTTAGCTTCCCAAAGAGCTGGAAGCAAGATGCTGTGGGGCCCAACTCGCCCTTTGGAAAGCAGCCTGCACGTTGTGCCTTTCAGCTCTAGGGCAAAGTAGCACACCCAGAGCAGAAGTCCTACTTCAGCCAGATCAGGCCTGCAAAGAATCTAGGTTTCACAGCCCTTTGGAAGAGATGTTCCCGGTAGGCTGTAAGAGCACTGTGCAGAGCGAGTGGTTTCTTAGCTTCCCAAAGAGCTGGAAGCAAGATGCTGTGGGGCCCAACTCGCCCTTTGGAAAGAAGCCTGCACGTTGTGCCTTTCAGCTCTAGGGCAAAGTAGCACACCCAGAGCAGAAGTCCTACTTCAGCCAGATCAGGCCTGCAAAGAAACTGCGTTTCACAGGCCTTTGGAAGAGATGTTCCCGGTAGGCTGTAAGAGCACTGTGCAGACCGAGTTGTTTCTTAGCTTCCCAAAGAGCTGGAAGCAAGATGGTGTGGGGCCCAACTCGCCCTTTGGAAAGAAGCCTGCACGTTGTGCCTTTCAGCTCTAGGGCAAAGTAGCACACCCAGAGCAGAAGTCCTACTTCAGCCAGATCAGGCCTGCAAAGAAACTGCGTTTCACAGGCCTTTGGAAGAGATGTTCCCGGTAGGCTGTAAGAGCACTGTGCAGAGCGAGTGGTTTCTTAGGTTCCCAAAGAGCTGGAAGCAAGATGCTGTGGGGCCCAACTCGCCCTTTGGAAAGAAGCCTGCACGTTGTGACTTTCAGCTCTAGGGCAAAGCAGCACACCCAGAGCAGATGTCCTACTTGAGCCAGATCAGGCCTGCAAAGAAACTGCGTTTCACAGGCCTTTGGAAGAGATGTTCCCGGTAGGCTGTAAGAGCACTGTGCAGAGCGAGTGGTTTCTTAGCTTCCAAAAGAGCTGGAAGCAAGATGGTGTGGGGCCCAACTCGCCCTTTGGGAAGCAGCCTGCACGTTGTGCCTTTCAGCTCTAGGGCAAAGTAGCACACCCAGAGCAGAAGTCCTACTTCAGCTAGATCAGGCCTGCAAAGAAACTGCGTTTCACAGGCCTTTGGAAGAGATGTTCCCAGTAGGCTGTAAGAGCACTGTGCAGACCGAGTTGTTTCTTAGCTTCCCAAAGAGCTGGAAGCAAGATGCTGTGGGGCCCAACTCGCCCTTTGGAAAGAAGCCTGCACGTTGTGCCTTTCAGCTCTAGGGCAAAGTAGCACACCCAGAGCAGAAGTCCTACTTCAGCCAGATCAGGCCTGCAAAGAAACTGCGTTTCACAGGCCTTTGGAAGAGATGTTCCCGGTAGGCTGTAAGAGCACTGTGCAGAGCGAGTGGTTTCTTAGGTTCCCAAAGAGCTGGAAGCAAGATGCTGTCGGGCCCAACTCGCCCTTTGGAAAGAAGCCTGCACGTTGTGACTTTCAGCTCTAGGGCAAAGCAGCACACCCAGAGCAGAGGTCCTACTTGAGCCAGATCAGGCCTGCAAAGAAACTGCGTTTCACAGGCCTTTGGAAGAGATGTTCCCGGTAGACTGTAAGAGCACTGTGCAGAGCGAGTGGTTTCTTAGCTTCCCAAAGAGCTGGAAGCAAGATGCTGTGGGGCCCAACTCGCCCTTTGGAAAGAAGCCTGCACGTTGTGCCTTTCAGCTCTAGGGCAAAGTAGCACACCCAGAGCAGAAGTCCTACTTCAGCCAGATCAGGCCTGCAAAGAAACTGCGTTTCACAGGCCTTTGGAAGAGATGTTCCCGGTAGGCTGTAAGAGCACTGTGCAGAGCGAGTGGTTTCTTAGCTTCCCAAAGAGCTGGAAGCAAGATGCTGTGGGGCCCAACTGGCCCTTTGGAAAGAACCCTGCACGTTGTGTCTTTCAGCTCTAGGGCAATGTAGCACACCCAGAGCAGAAGTCCTACTTCAGCCAGATCAGGCCTGCAAAGAAACTGCGTTTCACAGGCCTGTGGAAGAGATGTTCCCGGTAGGCTGTAAGAGCACTGTGCAGAGCGAGTGGTTTCTTAGCTTCCCAAAGAGCTGGAAGCAAGATGCTGTGGGGCCCAACTCGCCCTTTGGATAGAAGCCTGCACGTTGTGCCTTTCAGCTCTAGGGCAATGTAGCACACCCAGAGCAGAAGTCCTACTTCAGCCAATTCAGGCCTGCAAAGAAACTGCGTTTCACAGGCCTTTGGAAGAGATGTTCCCGGTAGGCTGTAAGAGCACTGTGCAGAGCGAGTTGTTTCTTAGCTTCCCAAAGAGCTGGAAGCAAGATGCTGTGGGGCCCAACTCGCCCTTTGGAAAGAAGCCTGCACGTTGTGCCTTTCAGCTCTAGGGCAAAGTAGCACACCCAGAGCAGAAGTCCTACTTCAGCCAGATAAGGCCTGCAAAGAAACTGCGTTTCAGAGGCCTTTGGAAGAGATGTTCCCACTAGGCTGTAAGAGCACTGTGCACAGCGAGTTGTTTCTTAGCTTCCCAAAGAGCTGGAAGCAAGATGCTGTGGGGCCCAACTCGCCCTTTGGAAAGAAGCCTGCACGTTGTGCCTTTCACCTCTAGGGCAAAGTAGCACACCCAGAGCAGAAGTCCTACTTCAGCCAGATCAGGCCTGCAAAGAAACTGCGTTTCACAGGCCTTTGGAAGAGATGTTCCCGGTAGGCTGTAAGAGCACTGTGCATAGCGAGTGGATTCTTAGCTTCCCAAAGAGCTGGAAGCAAGATGCTGTGGGGCCCAACTCGCCCTTTGGAAAGAACCCTGCACGTTGTGCCTTTCAGCTCTAGGGCAAAGTAGCACACCCAGAGCAGAAGTCCTACTTGAGCCAGATCAGGCCTGCAAAGAAACTGCGTTTCACAGGCCTTTGGAAGAGATGTTCCCACTAGGCTGTAAGAGCACTGTGCAGAGCGAGTTGTTTCTTAGCTTCCCAAAGAGCTGTAAGCAAGATGCTGTGGGCCCCAACTCGCCCTTTGGAAAGAAGCCTGCACGTTGTGCCTTTCAGCTCTAGGGCAAAGTAGCACACCCAGAGCAGAAGTCCTACTTCAGCCAGGTCAGGCCTGCAAAGAAACTGCGTTTCCCAGGCCTTTGGAAGAGATGTTCCCGGTAGGCTGTAAGAGCACTGTGCAGAGCGAGTGGTTTCTTAGCTTCCCAAAGAGCTGGAAGCAAGATGCTGTGGGGCCCAGCTCGCCCTTTGGAAAGAAGCCTGCACGTTGTGCCTTTCAGCTCTAGGGCAATGTAGCACACCCAGAGCAGAAGTCCTACTTCAGCCAGATCAGGCCTGCAAAGAAACTGCGTTTCACAGGCCTTTGGAAGAGATGTTCCCAGTAGGCTGTAAGAGCACTGGGCAGAGCGAGTGGTTTCTTAGCTTCCCAAAGAGCTGGAAGCAAGATGCTGTGGGGCCCAACTGGCCCTTTGGAAAGAAGCCTGCACGTTGTGCCTTTCAGCTCTAGGGCAATGTAGCACACCCAGAGCAGAGGTCCTACTTCAGCCAGATCAGGCCTGCAAAGAAACTGCGTTTCACTGGCCTTTGGAAGAGATGTTCCCGGTAGGCTGTAAGAGCACTGTCCAGAGCGAGTGGTTTCTTAGCTTCCCAAAGAGCTGGAAGCAAGATGGTGTGGGGCCCAACTCGCCCTTTGGAAAGAAGCCTGCACGTTGTGCCTTTCAGCTCTAGGGCAAAGTAGCACACCCAGAGCAGAAGTCCTACTCAGCCAGATCAGGCCTGCAAAGAAACTGCGTTTCCCAGGCCTTTGGAAGAGATGTTCCCGGTAGGCTGTAAGAGCACTGTGCAGAGCGAGTGGTTTCTTAGCTTCCCAAAGAGCTGGAAGCAAGATGCTGTGGGGCCCAACTCGCCCTTTGGAAAGAAGCCTGCACGTTGTGCCTTTCAGCTCTAGGGCAAAGTAGCACACCCAGAGCAGAAGTCCTACTTCAGCCAGATCAGGCCTGCAAAGAAACTGCGTTTCACAGGCCTTTGGAAGAGATGATCCCTGTAGGCTGTAAGAGCACTGTGCAGAGCGAGTGGTTTCTTAGCTTCCCAAAGAGCTGGAAGCAAGATGCTGTGGGGCCCAACTCGCCCTTTGGAAAGAAGCCTGCACGTTGTCCCTTTCAGCTCTACGGCAATGTAGCACACCCAGAGCAGAAGTCCTACTTCAGCCAGATCAGGCCTGCAAAGAAACTGCGTTTTACAGGCCTTTGGAAGAGATGTTCCCACTAGGCTGTAAGAGCACTGTGTAGAGCGAGTTGTTTCTTAGGTTCCCAAAGAGCTGGAAGCAAGATGCTGTTGGGCCCAACTCGCCCTTTGGAAAGAAGCCTGCACGTTGTGCCTTTCAGCTCTAGGGCAAAGTAGCACACCCAGAGCAGAAGTCCTACTTCAGCCAGATCAGGCCTGCAAAGAAACTGCGTTTCACAGGCCTTTGGAAGAGATGTTCCCGGTAGGCTGTAAGAGCACTGTGCAGAGCGGGCGGTTTCTTAGCTTCCCAAAGAGCTGGAAGCAAGATGCTGTGGGGCCCAACTCGCCCTTTGGAAAGAAGCCTGCACGTTGTGCCTTTCAGCTCTAGGGCAAAGTAGCACACCCAGAGCAGAAGTCCTACTTCAGCCAGATCAGGCCTGCAAAGAAACTGCGTTTCACAGGCCTTTGGAAGAGATGTTCCCACTAGGCTGTAAGAGCACTGTGCAGAGCGAGTTGTTTCTTAGCTTCCCAAAGAGCTGGAAGCAAGATGCTGTGGGGCCCAACTCGCCCTTTGGAAAGAAGCCTGCACGTTGTGCCTTTCAGCTCTAGGGCAAAGTAGCACACCCAGAGCAGAAGTCCTACTTCAGCCAGGTCAGGCCTGCAAAGAAACTGCGTTTCCCAGGCCTTTGGAAGAGATGTTCCCGGTAGGCTGTAAGAGCACAGTGCAGAGCGAGTGGTTTCTTATGTTCCCAAAGAGCTGGAAGCAAGATGCTGTGGGGCCCAACTCGCCCTTTGGAAAGAAGCCTGCACATTGTGCCTTTCATCTCTAGGGCAATATAGCACACCCAGAGCAGAAGTCCTACTTCAGCCAGATCAGGCCTGCAAAGAAACTGCGTTTCACAGGCCTTTGGAAGAGATGTTCCCGGTAGGCTGTAAGAGCTCTGTGCAGAGCGAGTGGTTTCTTAGCTTCCCAAAGAGCTGGAAGCAAGATGCTGTGGGGCCCAACTCGCCCTTTGGAAAGAAGCCTGCACGTTGTGCCTTTCAGCTCTAAGGCAAAGTAGCACACCCAGATCAAAAGTCCTACTTCAGCCAGATCAGGCCTGCAAAGAAACTGCGTTTCACAGGCCCTTGGAAGAGATGTTCCCGGTAGGCTGTAAGAGCACTGTGCAGAGCGAGTGGTTTCTTAGCTTCCCAAAGAGCTCTAAGCAAGATGCTGTGGGGCCCAACTAGCCCTTTGGAAAGAAGCCTGCACGTTGAGCCTTTCAGCTCTAAGGCAAAGTAGCACACCCAGAGCAAAAGTCCTACTTCAGCCAAATCAGGCCTGCAAAGAAACTGCGTTTCTCAGGCCTTTGGAAGAGATGTTCCCGGTAGGCTGTAAGAGCACTGTGCAGAGCGAGTGGTTTCTTAGCTTCCCAAAGAGGTGGAAGCAAGATGGTGTGGGGCCCAACTCGCCCTTTGGAAAGAAGCCTGCACGTTGTGCCTTTCAGCTCTGGGCAAAGTAGCACACCCAGAGCAGAAGTCCTACTTCAGCCAGATCAGGCCTGCAAAGAAACTGCGTTTCACAGGCCTTTGGAAGAGATGTTCCCGGTAGGCTGTAAGAGCACTGTGCAGAGCGAGTGGTTTCTTAGCTTCCCAAAGAGCTGGAAGCAAGATGCTGTGGGGCCCAACTCGCCCTTTGGAAAGAAGCCTGCACGTTGTGCCTTTCAGCTCTAGGGCAATGTAGCACACCCAGAGCAGAAGTCCTACTTCAGCCAGATCAGGCCTGCAAAGAAACTGCGTTTCACAGGCCTTTGGAAGAGATATTCGCGGTAGGCTGTAAGAGCACTGTGCAGAGCGAGTTGTTTCTTAGCTTCCCAAAGAGCTGGAAGCAAGATGCTGTGGGGCCCAACTCGCCCTTTGGAAAGAAGCCTGCACGTTGTGCCTTTCAGCTCTAGGGCAAAGTAGCACACCCAGAGCAGAAGTCCTACTTCAGCCCGATCAGGCCTGCAAAGAAACTGCATTTCACAGGCCTTTGGAAGAGATGTTCCCAGTAGGCTGTAAGAGCACTGTGCAGAGCGAGTGGTTTCTTAGCTTCCCAAAGAGCTGGAAGCAAGATGCTGTGGGGCCCAACTCGCCCTTTGGAAAGAAGCCTGCACGTTGTGCCTTTCAGCTCTAGGGCAAAGTAGCACACCCAGAGCAGAAGTCCTACTTGAGCCAGATCAGGCCTGCAAAGAAACTGCGTTTCACAGGCCTTTGGAAGAGATGTTCCCACTAGACTGTAAGAGCACTGTGCAGAGCGAGTTGATTCTTAGCTTCCCAAAGAGCTGGAAGCAAGATGGTGTGGGGCCCAACTCGCCCTTTGGAAAGAAGCCTGCACGTTGTGCCTTTCAGCTCTAGGGCAAAGTATCACACCCAGAGCAGAAGTCCTACTTCAGCCAGGTCAGGCCTGCAAAGAAACTGCGTTTCCCAGGCCTTTTTGAAGAGATGTTCCCGGTAGGCTGTAAGAGCACTGTGCAGAGCGAGTGGTTTCTTAGCTTCCCAAAGAGCTGGAAGCGAGATGCTGTGGGGCCAAACTCGCCCTTTGGAAAGAAGCCTGCACGTTGTGCCTTTCAGCTCTAGGGCAATGTGGCACACCCAGAGCAGAAGTCCTACTTCAGCCAGATCAGGCCTGCAAAGAAACTGCGTTTCACAGGCCTTTGGAAGAGATGTTCCCGGTAGGCTGTAAGAGCACTGTGCAGAGCGAGTGGTTTCTTAGCTTCCCAAAGAGCTGGAAGCAAGATGCTGTGGGGCCCAACTCGCCCTTTGGAAAGAAGCCTGCACGTTGTGCCTTTCAGCTCTAAGGCAAAGTAGCACACCCAGAGCAAAAGTCCTACTTCAGCCAGATCAGGCCTGCAAAGAAACTGCGTTTCACAGGCCTTTGGAAGAGATGTTCCCGGTAGGCTGTAACAGCACTGTGCAGAGCGAGTGGTTTCTTAGCTTCCCAAAGAGGTGGAAGCAAGATGGTGTGGGGCCCAACTCGCCCTTTGGAAAGAAGCCTGCACGTTGTGCCTTTCAGCTCTGGGCAAAGTAGCACACCCAGAGCAGAAGTCCTACTTCAGCCAGATCAGGCCTGCAAAGAAACTGCGTTTCACAGGCCTTTGGAAGAGATGTTCCCGGTAGGATGTAAGAGCACTGTGCAGAGCGAGTGGTTTCTTAGCTTCCCAAAGAGCTGGAAGCAAGATGCTGTGGGGCCCAACTCGCCCTTTGGAAAGAAGCCTGCACGTTGTGCCTTTCAGCTCTAGGGCAATGTAGCACACCCAGAGCAGAAGTCCTACTTCAGCCAGATCAGGCCTGCAAAGAAACTGCATTTCACAGGCCTTTGGAAGAGTTATTCGCGGTAGGCTGTAAGAGCACTGTGCAGAGCGAGTTGTTTCTTAGCTTCCCAAAGAGCTGGAAGCAAGATGCTGTGAGGCCCAACTCGCCCTATGGAAAGAAGCCTGCACGTTGTGCCTTTCAGCTCTAGGGCAAAGTAGCACACCCAGAGCAGAAGTCCTACTTCAGCCAGATCAGGCCTGCAAAGAAACTGCATTTCACAGGCCTTTGGAAGAGATGTTCCCAGTAGGCTGTAAGAGCACTGTGCAGAGCGAGTTGTTTCTTAGCTTCCCAAAGAGCTGGAAGCAAGATCCTGTGGGGCCCAACTCGCCCTTTGGAAAGAAGCCTGCACGTTGTGCCTTTCAGCTCTAGGGCAAAGTAGCACACCCAGAGCAGAAGTCCTACTTCAGCCAGATCAGGCCTGCAAAGAAACTGCGTTTCACAGGTCTTTGGAAGAGATGTTCCCACTAGGCTGTAAGAGCACTGTGCAGAGCGAGTTGTTTCTTAGCTTCCCAAAGAGCTGGAAGCAAGATGCTGTGGGGCCCAACTCGCCCTTTGGAAAGCAGCCTGCACGTTGTGCCTTTCAGCTCTAGGGCAAAGTAGCACACCCAGAGCAGAAGTCCTACTTCAGCCAGATCAGGCCTGCAAAGAATCTAGGTTTCACAGCCCTTTGGAAGAGATGTTCCCGGTAGGCTGTAAGAGCACTGTGCAGAGCGAGTGGTTTCTTAGCTTCCCAAAGAGCTGGAAGCAAGATGCTGTGGGGCCCAACTCGCCCTTTGGAAAGAAGCCTGCACGTTGTGCCTTTCAGCTCTAGGGCAAAGTAGCACACCCAGAGCAGAAGTCCTACTTCAGCCAGATCAGGCCTGCAAAGAAACTGCGTTTCACAGGCCTTTGGAAGAGATGTTCCCGGTAGGCTGTAAGAGCACTGTGCAGACCGAGTTGTTTCTTAGCTTCCCAAAGAGCTGGAAGCAAGATGCTGTGGGGCCCAACTCGCCCTTTGGAAAGAAGCCTGCACGTTGTGCCTTTCAGCTCTAGGGCAAAGTAGCACACCCAGAGCAGAAGTCCTACTTCAGCCAGATCAGGCCTGCAAAGAAACTGCGTTTCACAGGCCTTTGGAAGAGATGTTCCCGGTAGGCTGTAAGAGCACTGTGCAGAGCGAGTGGTTTCTTAGGTTCCCAAAGAGCTGGAAGCAAGATGCTGTGGGGCCCAACTCGCCCTTTGGAAAGAAGCCTGCACGTTGTGACTTTCAGCTCTAGGGCAAAGCAGCACACCCAGAGCAGATGTCCTACTTGAGCCAGATCAGGCCTGCAAAGAAACTGCGTTTCACAGGCCTTTGGAAGAGATGTTCCCGGTAGGCTGTAAGAGCACTGTGCAGAGCGAGTGGTTTCTTAGCTTCCAAAAGAGCTGGAAGCAAGATGGTGTGGGGCCCAACTCGCCCTTTGGGAAGCAGCCTGCACGTTGTGCCTTTCAGCTCTAGGGCAAAGTAGCACACCCAGAGCAGAAGTCCTACTTCAGCTAGATCAGGCCTGCAAAGAAACTGTGTTTCACAGGCCTTTGGAAGAGATGTTCCCAGTAGGCTGTAAGAGCACTGTGCAGACCGAGTTGTTTCTTAGCTTCCCAAAGAGCTGGAAGCAAGATGCTGTGGGGCCCAACTCGCCCTTTGGAAAGAAGCCTGCACGTTGTGCCTTTCAGCTCTAGGGCAAAGTAGCACACCCAGAGCAGAAGTCCTACTTCAGCCAGATCAGGCCTGCAAAGAAACTGCGTTTCACAGGCCTTTGGAAGAGATGTTCCCGGTAGGCTGTAAGAGCACTGTGCAGAGCGAGTGGTTTCTTAGGTTCCCAAAGAGCTGGAAGCAAGATGCTGTCGGGCCCAACTCGCCCTTTGGAAAGAAGCCTGCACGTTGTGACTTTCAGCTCTAGGGCAAAGCAGCACACCCAGAGCAGAGGTCCTACTTGAGCCAGATCAGGCCTGCAAAGAAACTGCGTTTCACAGGCCTTTGGAAGAGATGTTCCCGGTAGACTGTAAGAGCACTGTGCAGAGCGAGTGGTTTCTTAGCTTCCCAAAGAGCTGGAAGCAAGATGCTGTGGGGCCCAACTCGCCCTTTGGAAAGAAGCCTGCACGTTGTGCCTTTCAGCTCTAGGGCAAAGTAGCACACCCAGAGCAGAAGTCCTACTTCAGCCAGATCAGGCCTGCAAAGAAACTGCGTTTCACAGGCCTTTGGAAGAGATGTTCCCGGTAGGCTGTAAGAGCACTGTGCAGAGCGAGTGGTTTCTTAGCTTCCCAAAGAGCTGGAAGCAAGATGCTGTGGGGCCCAACTGGCCCTTTGGAAAGAACCCTGCACGTTGTGTCTTTCAGCTCTAGGGCAATGTAGCACACCCAGAGCAGAAGTCCTACTTCAGCCAGGTCAGGCCTGCAAAGAAAATGCGTTTCAGAGGCCTTTGGAAGAGATGTTCCCACTAGGCTGTAAGAGCACTGTGCAGAGCGAGTTTTTTCTTAGCTTAGCAAAGAGCTGGAAGCAAGATGGTGTGGGGCCCAACTCGCCCTTTGGAAAGAAGCCTGCACGTTGTGCCTTTCAGCTCTAGGGCAAAGTAGCACACCCAGAGCAGAAGTCCTACTTCAGCCAGATCAGGCCTGCAAAGAAACTGCGTTTCACAGGCCTTTGGAAGAGATGTTCCCACTAGGCTGTAAGAGCACTGTGCAGACCGAGTTGTTTCTTAGCTTCCCAAAGAGCTGGAAGCAAGATGCTGTGGGGCCCAACTCGCCCTTTGGAAAGAAGCCTGCACGTTGTGCCTTTCAGCTCTAGGGCAAAGTAGCACACCCAGAGCAGAAGTCCTACTTCAGCCAGATCAGGCCTGCAAAGAAACTGCGTTTCACAGGCCTTTGGAAGAGATGTTCCCGGTAGGCTGTAAGAGCACTGTGCAGAGCGAGTGGTTTCTTAGCTTCCCAAAGAGCTGGAAGCAAGATGCTCTGGGGCCCAACTCGCCCTTTGGAAAGAAGCCTGCACGTTGTGACTTTCAGCTCTAGGGCAAAGCAGCACACCCAGAGCAGATGTCCTACTTGAGCCAGATCAGGCCTGCAAAGAAACTGCGTTTCACAGGCCTTTGGAAGAGATGTTCCCGGTAGGCTGTAAGAGCACTGTGCAGAGCGAGTGGTTTCTTAGCTTCCAAAAGAGCTGGAAGCAAGATGGTGTGGGGCCCAACTCGCCCTTTGGAAAGAAGCCTGCACGTTGTGCCTTTCAGCTCTAGGGCAAAGTAGCACACCCAGAGCAGAAGTCCTACTTCAGCTAGATCAGGCCTGCAAAGAAACTGCGTTTCACAGGCCTTTGGAAGAGATGTTCCCAGTAGGCTGTAAGAGCACTGTGCAGACCGAGTTGTTTCTTAGCTTCCCAAAGAGCTGGAAGCAAGATGCTGTGGGGCCCAACTCGCCCTTTGGAAAGAAGCCTGCACGTTGTGCCTTTCAGCTCTAGGGCAAAGTAGCACACCCAGAGCAGAAGTCCTACTTCAGCCAGATCAGGCCTGCAAAGAAACTGCGTTTCACAGGCCTTTGAAAGAGATGTTCCCGGTAGGCTGTAAGAGCACTGTGCAGAGCGAGTGGTTTCTTAGGTTCCCAAAGAGCTGGAAGCAAGATGCTGTCGGGCCCAACTCGCCCTTTGGAAAGAAGCCTGCACGTTGTGACTTTCAGCTCTAGGGCAAAGCAGCACACCCAGAGCAGAGGTCCTACTTGAGCCAGATCAGGCCTGCAAAGAAACTGCGTTTCACAGGCCTTTGGAAGAGATGTTCCCGGTAGGCTGTAAGAGCACTGTGCAGAGCGAGTGGTTTCTTAGCTTCCCAAAGAGCTGGAAGCAAGATGCTGTGGGGCCCAACTCGCCCTTTGGAAAGAAGCCTGCACGTTGTGCCTTTCAGCTCTAAGGCAAAGTAGCACACCCAGAGCAGAAGTCCTACTTCAGCCAGATCAGGCCTGCAAAGAAACTGCGTTTCACAGGCCTTTGGAAGAGATGTTCCCGGTAGGCTGTAAGAGCACTGTGCAGAGCGAGTGGTTTCTTAGCTTCCCAAAGAGCTGGAAGCAAGATGGTGTGGGGCCCAACTCGCCCTTTGGAAAGAAGCCTGCACGTTGTGCCTTTCAGCTCTAGGGCAAAGTAGCACACCCAGAGCAGAAGTCCTACTTCAGCCAGATCAGGCCTGCAAAGAAAATGCGTTTCAGAGGCCTTTGGAAGAGATGTTCCCACTAGGCTGTAAGAGCACTGTGCAGAGCGAGTTTTTTCTTAGCTTCCCAAAGAGCTGGAAGCAAGATGGTGTGGGGCCCAACTCGCCCTTTGGAAAGAAGCCTGCACGTTGTGCCTTTCAGCTCTAGGGCAAAGTAGCACACCCAGAGCAGAAGTCCTACTTCAGCCAGATCAGGCCTGCAAAGAAACTGCGTTTCACAGGCCTTTGGAAGAGATGTTCCCAGTAGGCTGTAAGAGCACTGTGCAGACCGAGTTGTTTCTTAGCTTCCCAAAGAGCTGGAAGCAAGATGCTGTGGGGCCCAACTCGCCCTTTGGAAAGAAGCCTGCACGTTGTGCCTTTCAGCTCTAGGGCAAAGTAGCACACCCAGAGCAGAAGTCCTACTTCAGCCAGATCAGGCCTGCAAAGAAACTGCGTTTCGCAGGCCTTTGGAAGAGATGTTCCCGGTAGGCTGTAAGAGCACTGTGCAGAGCGAGTGGTTTCTTAGCTTCCCAAAGAGCTGGAAGCAAGATGCTCTGGGGCCCAACTCGCCCTTTGGAAAGAAGCCTGCACGTTGTGACTTTCAGCTCTAGGGCAAAGCAGCACACCCAGAGCAGATGTCCTACTTGAGCCAGATCAGGCCTGCAAAGAAACTGCGTTTCACAGGCCTTTGGAAGAGATGTTCCCGGTAGGCTGTAAGAGCACTGTGCAGAGCGAGTGGTTTCTTAGCTTCCAAAAGAGCTGGAAGCAAGATGGTGTGGGGCCCAACTCGCCCTTTGGAAAGAAGCCTGCACGTTGTGCCTTTCAGCTCTAGGGCAAAGTAGCACACCCAGAGCAGAAGTCCTACTTCAGCTAGATCAGGCCTGCAAAGAAACTGCGTTTCACAGGCCTTTGGAAGAGATGTTCCCAGTAGGCTGTAAGAGCACTGTGCAGACCGAGTTGTTTCTTAGCTTCCCAAAGAGCTGGAAGCAAGATGCTGTGGGGCCCAACTCGCCCTTTGGAAAGAAGCCTGCACGTTGTGCCTTTCAGCTCTAGGGCAAAGTAGCACACCCAGAGCAGAAGTCCTACTTCAGCCAGATCAGGCCTGCAAAGAAACTGCGTTTCACAGGCCTTTGGAAGAGATGTTCCCGGTAGGCTGTAAGAGCACTGTGCAGAGCGAGTGGTTTCTTAGGTTCCCAAAGAGCTGGAAGCAAGATGCTGTCGGGCCCAACTCGCCCTTTGGAAAGAAGCCTGCACGTTGTGACTTTCAGCTCTAGGGCAAAGCAGCACACCCAGAGCAGAGGTCCTACTTGAGCCAGATCAGGCCTGCAAAGAAACTGCGTTTCACAGGCCTTTGGAAGAGATGTTCCCGGTAGGCTGTAAGAGCACTGTGCAGAGCGAGTTGTTTCTTAGCTTCCCAAAGTTCTGGAAGCAACATGCTGTGGGGCCCAACTCGCCCTTTGGAAAGAAGCCTGCACGTTGTGCCTTTCAGCTGTAGGGCAAAGTAGCACACCCAGAGCAGAAGTCCTACTTCAGCCAGATCAGGCCTGCAAAGAAACTGCGTTTCACAGGCCTTTGGCAGAGATGTTCCCGGTAGGCTGTAAG
The DNA here is from genome assembly GCF_041296265.1 of Equus caballus. Classification (NCBI taxonomy): domain Eukaryota; kingdom Metazoa; phylum Chordata; class Mammalia; order Perissodactyla; family Equidae; genus Equus; species Equus caballus. The sequence continues at coordinate 23,051,703 of NC_091695.1, forward strand.
AGCACTGTGCAGAGCGAGTTGTTTCATAGCTTCCCAAAGAGCTGGAAGCAAGATGCTGTGGGGCCCAACTCGCCCTTTGGAAAGAAGCCTGCACGTTGTGCCTTTCAGCTCTAGGGCAAAGTAGCACACCCAGAGCAGAAGTCCTACTTCAGCCAGATCAGGCCTGCAAAGAAACTGCGTTTCACAGGCCTTTGGAAGAGATGTTCCCACTAGGCTGTAAGAGCACTGTGCAGACCGAGTTGTTTCTTAGCTTCCCAAAGAGCTGGAAGCAAGATGCTGTGGGGCCCAACTCGCCCTTTGGAAAGAAGCCTGCACGTTGTGCCTTTCAGCTCTAGGGCAAAGTAGCACACCCAGAGCAGAAGTCCTACTTCAGCCAGATCAGGCCTGCAAAGAAACTGCGTTTCACAGGCCTTTGGAAGAGATGTTCCCGGTAGGCTGTAAGAGCACTGTGCAGAGCGAGTGGTTTCTTAGCTTCCCAAAGAGCTGGAAGCAAGATGCTCTGGGGCCCAACTCGCCCTTTGGAAAGAAGCCTGCACGTTGTGACTTTCAGCTCTAGGGCAAAGCAGCACACCCAGAGCAGATGTCCTACTTGAGCCAGATCAGGCCTGCAAAGAAACTGCGTTTCACAGGCCTTTGGAAGAGATGTTCCCGGTAGGCTGTAAGAGCACTGTGCAGAGCGAGTGGTTTCTTAGCTTCCAAAAGAGCTGGAAGCAAGATGGTGTGGGGCCCAACTCGCCCTTTGGAAAGAAGCCTGCACGTTGTGCCTTTCAGCTCTAGGGCAAAGTAGCACACCCAGAGCAGAAGTCCTACTTCAGCTAGATCAGGCCTGCAAAGAAACTGCGTTTCACAGGCCTTTGGAAGAGATGTTCCCAGTAGGCTGTAAGAGCACTGTGCAGACCGAGTTGTTTCTTAGCTTCCCAAAGAGCTGGAAGCAAGATGCTGTGGGGCCCAACTCGCCCTTTGGAAAGAAGCCTGCACGTTGTGCCTTTCAGCTCTAGGGCAAAGTAGCACACCCAGAGCAGAAGTCCTACTTCAGCCAGATCAGGCCTGCAAAGAAACTGCGTTTCACAGGCCTTTGAAAGAGATGTTCCCGGTAGGCTGTAAGAGCACTGTGCAGAGCGAGTGGTTTCTTAGGTTCCCAAAGAGCTGGAAGCAAGATGCTGTCGGGCCCAACTCGCCCTTTGGAAAGAAGCCTGCACGTTGTGACTTTCAGCTCTAGGGCAAAGCAGCACACCCAGAGCAGAGGTCCTACTTGAGCCAGATCAGGCCTGCAAAGAAACTGCGTTTCACAGGCCTTTGGAAGAGATGTTCCCGGTAGGCTGTAAGAGCACTGTGCAGAGCGAGTGGTTTCTTAGCTTCCCAAAGAGCTGGAAGCAAGATGCTGTGGGGCCCAACTCGCCCTTTGGAAAGAAGCCTGCACGTTGTGCCTTTCAGCTCTAAGGCAAAGTAGCACACCCAGAGCAGAAGTCCTACTTCAGCCAGATCAGGCCTGCAAAGAAACTGCGTTTCACAGGCCTTTGGAAGAGATGTTCCCGGTAGGCTGTAAGAGCACTGTGCAGAGCGAGTGGTTTCTTAGCTTCCCAAAGAGCTGGAAGCAAGATGGTGTGGGGCCCAACTCGCCCTTTGGAAAGAAGCCTGCACGTTGTGCCTTTCAGCTCTAGGGCAAAGTAGCACACCCAGAGCAGAAGTCCTACTTCAGCCAGATCAGGCCTGCAAAGAAAATGCGTTTCAGAGGCCTTTGGAAGAGATGTTCCCACTAGGCTGTAAGAGCACTGTGCAGAGCGAGTTTTTTCTTAGCTTCCCAAAGAGCTGGAAGCAAGATGGTGTGGGGCCCAACTCGCCCTTTGGAAAGAAGCCTGCACGTTGTGCCTTTCAGCTCTAGGGCAAAGTAGCACACCCAGAGCAGAAGTCCTACTTCAGCCAGATCAGGCCTGCAAAGAAACTGCGTTTCACAGGCCTTTGGAAGAGATGTTCCCAGTAGGCTGTAAGAGCACTGTGCAGACCGAGTTGTTTCTTAGCTTCCCAAAGAGCTGGAAGCAAGATGCTGTGGGGCCCAACTCGCCCTTTGGAAAGAAGCCTGCACGTTGTGCCTTTCAGCTCTAGGGCAAAGTAGCACACCCAGAGCAGAAGTCCTACTTCAGCCAGATCAGGCCTGCAAAGAAACTGCGTTTCGCAGGCCTTTGGAAGAGATGTTCCCGGTAGGCTGTAAGAGCACTGTGCAGAGCGAGTGGTTTCTTAGCTTCCCAAAGAGCTGGAAGCAAGATGCTCTGGGGCCCAACTCGCCCTTTGGAAAGAAGCCTGCACGTTGTGACTTTCAGCTCTAGGGCAAAGCAGCACACCCAGAGCAGATGTCCTACTTGAGCCAGATCAGGCCTGCAAAGAAACTGCGTTTCACAGGCCTTTGGAAGAGATGTTCCCGGTAGGCTGTAAGAGCACTGTGCAGAGCGAGTGGTTTCTTAGCTTCCAAAAGAGCTGGAAGCAAGATGGTGTGGGGCCCAACTCGCCCTTTGGAAAGAAGCCTGCACGTTGTGCCTTTCAGCTCTAGGGCAAAGTAGCACACCCAGAGCAGAAGTCCTACTTCAGCTAGATCAGGCCTGCAAAGAAACTGCGTTTCACAGGCCTTTGGAAGAGATGTTCCCAGTAGGCTGTAAGAGCACTGTGCAGACCGAGTTGTTTCTTAGCTTCCCAAAGAGCTGGAAGCAAGATGCTGTGGGGCCCAACTCGCCCTTTGGAAAGAAGCCTGCACGTTGTGCCTTTCAGCTCTAGGGCAAAGTAGCACACCCAGAGCAGAAGTCCTACTTCAGCCAGATCAGGCCTGCAAAGAAACTGCGTTTCACAGGCCTTTGGAAGAGATGTTCCCGGTAGGCTGTAAGAGCACTGTGCAGAGCGAGTGGTTTCTTAGGTTCCCAAAGAGCTGGAAGCAAGATGCTGTCGGGCCCAACTCGCCCTTTGGAAAGAAGCCTGCACGTTGTGACTTTCAGCTCTAGGGCAAAGCAGCACACCCAGAGCAGAGGTCCTACTTGAGCCAGATCAGGCCTGCAAAGAAACTGCGTTTCACAGGCCTTTGGAAGAGATGTTCCCGGTAGGCTGTAAGAGCACTGTGCAGAGCGAGTTGTTTCTTAGCTTCCCAAAGTTCTGGAAGCAACATGCTGTGGGGCCCAACTCGCCCTTTGGAAAGAAGCCTGCACGTTGTGCCTTTCAGCTGTAGGGCAAAGTAGCACACCCAGAGCAGAAGTCCTACTTCAGCCAGATCAGGCCTGCAAAGAAACTGCGTTTCACAGGCCTTTGGCAGAGATGTTCCCGGTAGGCTGTAAGAGCACTGTGCAGAGCGAGTTGTTTCATAGCTTCCCAAAGAGCTGGAAGCAAGATGCTGTGGGGCCCAACTCGCCCTTTGGAAAGAAGCCTGCACGTTGTGCCTTTCAGCTCTAGGGCAAAGTAGCACACCCAGAGCAGAAGTCCTACTTCAGCCAGATCAGGCCTGCAAAGAAACTGCGTTTCACAGGCCTTTGGAAGAGATGTTCCCACTAGGCTGTAAGAGCACTGTGCAGACCGAGTTGTTTCTTAGCTTCCCAAAGAGCTGGAAGCAAGATGCTGTGGGGCCCAACTCGCCCTTTGGAAAGAAGCCTGCACGTTGTGCCTTTCAGCTCTAGGGCAAAGTAGCACACCCAGAGCAGAAGTCCTACTTCAGCCAGATCAGGCCTGCAAAGAAACTGCGTTTCACAGGCCTTTGGAAGAGATGTTCCCGGTAGGCTGTAAGAGCACTGTGCAGAGCGAGTGGTTTCTTAGCTTCTCAAAGAGCTGGAAGCAAGATGCTCTGGGGCCCAACTCGCCCTTTGGAAAGAAGCCTGCACGTTGTGACTTTCAGCTCTAGGGCAAAGCAGCACACCCAGAGCAGATGTCCTACTTGAGCCAGATCAGGCCTGCAAAGAAACTGCGTTTCACAGGCCTTTGGAAGAGATGTTCCCGGTAGGCTGTAAGAGCACTGTGCAGAGCGAGTGGTTTCTTAGCTTCCAAAAGAGCTGGAAGCAAGATGGTGTGGGGCCCAACTCGCCCTTTGGAAAGAAGCCTGCACGTTGTGCCTTTCAGCTCTAGGGCAAAGTAGCACACCCAGAGCAGAAGTCCTACTTCAGCTAGATCAGGCCTGCAAAGAAACTGCGTTTCACAGGCCTTTGGAAGAGATGTTCCCAGTAGGCTGTAAGAGCACTGTGCAGACCGAGTTGTTTCTTAGCTTCCCAAAGAGCTGGAAGCAAGATGCTGTGGGGCCCAACTCGCCCTTTGGAAAGAAGCCTGCACGTTGTGCCTTTCAGCTCTAGGGCAATGTAGCACACCCAGAGCAGAAGTCCTACTTCAGCCAGATCAGGCCTGCAAAGAAAATGCGTTTCAGAGGCCTTTGGAAGAGATGTTCCCACTAGGCTGTAAGAGCACTGTGCAGAGCGAGTTTTTTCTTAGCTTCCCAAAGAGCTGGAAGCAAGATGGTGTGGGGCCCAACTCGCCCTTTTGGAAAGAAGCCTGCACGTTGTGCCTTTCAGCTCTAGGGCAAAGTAGCACACCCAGAGCAGAAGTCCTACTTCAGCCAGATCAGGCCTGCAAAGAAACTGCGTTTCACAGGCCCTTGGAATAGATGTTCCCAGTAGGCTGTAAGAGCACTGTGCAGAGCGAGTTGTTTCTTAGCTTCCCAAAGAGCTGGAAGCAAGATGCTGTGGGGCCCAACTCGCCCTTTGGAAAGAAGCCTGCACGTTGTGCCTTTCAGCTCTAGGGCAAAGTAGCACACCCAGAGCAGAAGTCCTACTTCAGCCAGATCAGGCCTGCCAAGAAACTGCGTTTCACAGGCCTTTGGAAGAGATGTTCCCGGTAGGCTGTAAGAGCACTGTGCAGAGCGAGTGGTTTCTTAGCTTCCAAAAGAGCTGGAAGCAAGATGCTGTGGGGCCCAACTCGCCCTTTGGAAAGAAGCCTGCACGTTGTGCCTTTCAGCTCTAGGGCAAAGTAGCACACCCAGAGCAGAAGTCCTACTTCAGCCAGATCAGGCCTGCAAAGAAACTGCGTTTCACAGGCCTTTGGAAGAGATGTTCCCAGTAGGCTGTAAGAGCACTGTGCAGACCGAGTTGTTTCTTAGCTTCCCAAAGAGCTGGAAGCAAGATGCTGTGGGGCCCAACTCGCCCTTTGGAAAGAAGCCTGCACGTTGTGCCCTTCAGCTCTAGGGCAAAGTAGCACACCCAGAGCAGAAGTCCTACTTCAGCCAGATCAGGCCTGCAAAGAAACTGCGTTTCACAGGCCTTTGGAAGAGATGTTCCCGGTAGGCTGTAAGAGCACTGTGCAGAGCGAGTTGTTTCTTAGCTTCCCAAAGAGCTGGAAGCAAGATGCTGTGGGGCCCAACTCGCCCTTTGGAAAGCAGCCTGCACGTTGTGCCTTTCAGCTCTAGGGCAAAGTAGCACACCCAGAGCAGAAGTCCTACTTCAGCCAGATCAGGCCTGCAAAGAAACTGCGTTTCACAGGCCTTTGGAAGAGATGTTCCCGGTAGGCTGTAAGAGCACTGTGCAGAGCGAGTGGTTTCTTAGCTTCCCAAAGAGCTGGAAGCCAGATGGTGTGGGGCCCAACTCGCCCTTTGGAAAGAAGCCTGCACGTTGTGCCTTTCAGCTCTAGGGCAAAGTAGCACACCCAGAGCAGAAGTCCTACTTCAGCCAGGTCAGGCCTGCAAAGAAACTGCGTTTCCCAGGCCTTTGGAAGAGATGTTCCCGGTAGGCTGTAAGAGCACTGTGCAGAGCGAGTGGTTTCTTAGCTTCCCAAAGAGCTGGAAGCAAGATGCTGTGGGGCCCAACTCGCCCTTTGGAAAGAAGCCTGCACGTTGTGCCTTTCAGCTCTAGGGCAAAGTAGCACACCCAGAGCAGAAGTCCTACTTCAGCCAGATCAGGCCTGCAAAGAAACTGCGTTTAACAGGCCTTTGGAAGAGATGTTCCCACTAGGCTGTAAGAGCACTGTGCAGAGCGAGTTGTTTCTTAGCTTCCCAAAGAGCTGGAAGCAAGATGCTGTGGGGCCCAACTCGCCCTTTGGAAAGAAGCCTGCACGTTGTGCCTTTCAGCTCTAGGGCAAAGTAGCACACCCAGAGCAGAAGTCCTACTTCAGCCAGATCAGGCCTGCAAAGAAACTGCGTTTCACAGGCCTTTGGAAGAGATGTTCCCGGTAGGCTGTGAGAGCACTGTGCAGAGCGAGTGGTTTCTTAGCTTCCCAAAGAGCTGGAAGCAAGATGCTGTGGGGCCCAACTCGCCCTTTGGAAAGAAGCCTGCACGTTGTGCCTTTCAGCTCTAGGGCAAAGTAGCACACCCAGAGCAGAAGTCCTACTTCAGCCAGATCAGGCCTGCCAAGAAACTGCGTTTCACAGGCCTTTGGAAGAGATGTTCCCGGTAGGCTGTAAGAGCACTGTGCAGAGCGAGTTGTTTCTTAGCTTCCCAAAGAGCTGGAAGCAAGATGCTGTGGGGCCCAACTCGCCCTTTGGAAAGAAGCCTGCACGTTGTGCCTTTCAGCTCTAGGGCAAAGTAGCACACCCAGAGCAGAAGTCCTACTTCAGCCAGATCAGGCCTGCAAAGAAACTGCGTTTCACAGGCCTTTGGAAGAGATGTTCCCGGTAGGCTGTAAGAGCACTGTGCAGAGCGAGTGGTTTCTTAGCTTCCCAAAGAGCTGGAAGCAAGATGCTGTGGGGCCCAACTCGCCCTTTGGAAAGAAGCCTGCACGTTGTGCCTTTCAGCTCTAGGGCAAAGTAGCACACCCAGAGCAGAAGTCCTACTTCAGCCAGATCAGGCCTGCAAAGAAACTGCGTTTCACAGGCCTTTGGAAGAGATGTTCCCGGTAGGCTGTAAGAGCACTGTGCAGAGCGAGTGGTTTCTTAGCTTCCCAAAGAGCTGGAAGCAAGATGCTGTGGGGCCCAACTCGCCCTTTGGAAAGAAGCCTGCACATTGTGCCTTTCAGCTCTAAGGCAAAGTAGCACACCCAGAGCAGAAGTCCTACTTCAGCCAGATCAGGCCTGCAAAGAAACTGCGTTTCACAGGCCTTTGGAAGAGATGTTCCCGGTAGGCTGTAAGAGCACTGTGCAGAGCGAGTGGTTTCTTAGCTTCCCAAAGAGCTGGAAGCAAGATGCTGTGGGGCCCAACTCGCCCTTTGGAAAGAAGCCTGCACGTTGTGCCTTTCAGCTCTAGGGCAAAGTAGCACACCCAGAGCAGAAGTCCTACTTCAGCCAGATCAGGCCTGCAAAGAAACTGCGTTTCACAGGCCTTTGGAAGAGATGTTCCCGGTAGGCTGTAAGAGCACTGTGCAGAGCGAGTCTTTTCTTAGCTTCCCAAAGAGCTGGAAGCAAGATGCTTTGGGGCCCAACTCGCCCTTTGGAAAGAAGCCTGCACGTTGTGCCTTTCAGCTCTAGGGCAATGTAGCACACCCAGAGCAGAAGTCCTACTTCAGCCAGATAAGGCCTGCAAAGAAACTGCGTTTCACAGGCCTTTGGAAGAGATGTTCCCGGTAGGCTGTAAGAGCACTGTGCAGAGCGAGTGGTTTCTTAGCTTCCCAAAGAGCTGGAAGCAAGATGCTCTGGGGCCCAACTCGCCCTTTGGAAAGAAGACTGCACGTTGTGCCTTTCAGCTCTAGGGCAAAGTAGCACACCCAGAGCAGAAGTCCTACTTCAGCCAGATCAGGCCTGCAAAGAAACTGCGTTTCACAGGCCTTTGGAAGAGATGTTCCCGGTAGGCTGTAAGAGCACTGTGCAGAGCGAGTGGTTTCTTAGCTTCCCAAAGAGCTGGAAGCAAGATGCTGTGGGGCCCAACTCGCCCTTTGGAAAGAAGCCTGCACGTTGTGCCTTTCAGCTCTAGGGCAAAGTAGCACACCCAGAGCAGAAGTCCTACTTCAGCCAGGTCAGGCCTGCAAAGAAACTGCGTTTCCCAGGCCTTTGGAAGAGATGTTCCCGGTAGGCTGTAAGAGCACTGTGCAGAGCGAGTGGTTTCTTAGCTTCCCTAAGAGCTGGAAGCAAGATGCTGTGGGGCCCAGCTCGCCCTTTGGAAAGAAGCCTGCACGTTGTGCCTTTCAGCTCTAGGGCAAAGTAGCACACCCAGAGCAGAAGTCCTACTTCAGCCAGATCAGGCCTGCAAAGAAACTGCGTTTCCCAGGCCTTTGGAAGAGATGTTCCCGGTAGGCTGTAAGAGCACTGTGCAGAGCGAGTGGTTTCTTAGCTTCCCAAAGAGCTGGAAGCAAGATGCTGTGGGGCCCAACTCGCCCTTTGGAAAGAAGCCTGCACGTTGTGCCTTTCAGCTCTAGGGCAAAGTAGCACACCCAGAGCAGAAGTCCTACTTCAGCCAGATCAGGCCTGCAAAGAAACTGCGTTTCACAGGCCTTTGGAAGAGATGATCCCTGTAGGCTGTAAGAGCACTGTGCAGAGCGAGTGGTTTCTTAGCTTCCCAAAGAGCTGGAAGCAAGATGCTGTGGGGCCCAACTCGCCCTTTGGAAAGAAGCCTGCACGTTGTCCCTTTCAGCTCTACGGCAATGTAGCACACCCAGAGCAGAAGTCCTACTTCAGCCAGATCAGGCCTGCAAAGAAACTGCATTTCACAGGCCTTTGGAAGAGATGTTCCCACTAGGCTGTAAGAGCACTGTGCAGACCGAGTTGTTTCTTAGCTTCCCAAAGAGCTGGAAGCAAGATGGTGTGGGGCCCAACTCGCCCTTTGGAAAGAAGCCTGCACGTTGTGCCTTTCAGCTCTAGGGCAAAGTAGCACACCCAGAGCAGAAGTCCTACTTCAGCCAGGTCAGGCCTGCAAAGAAACTGCGTTTCCCAGGCCTTTGGAAGAGATGTTCCCGGTAGGCTGTAAGAGCACAGTGCAGAGCGAGTGGTTTCTTATGTTCCCAAAGAGCTGGAAGCAAGATGCTGTGGGGCCCAACTCGCCCTTTGGAAAGAAGCCTCCACATTGTGCCTTTCATCTCTAGGGCAATATAGCACACCCAGAGCAGAAGTCCTACTTCAGCCAGATCAGGCCTGCAAAGAAACTGCGTTTCACAGGCCTTTGGAAGAGATGTTCCCGGTAGGCTGTAAGAGCACTGTGCAGAGCGAGTGGTTTCTTAGCTTCCCAAAGAGCTGGAAGCAAGATGCTGTGGGGCCCAACTCGCCTTTTGGAAAGAAGCCTGCACGTTGTGCCTTTCAGCTCTAAGGCAAAGTAGCACACCCAGATCAAAAGTCCTACTTCAGCCAGATCAGGCCTGCAAAGAAACTGCGTTTCACAGGCCCTTGGAAGAGATGTTCCCGGTAGGCTGTAAGAGCACTGTGCAGAGCGAGTGGTTTCTTAGCTTCCCAAAGAGCTCTAAGCAAGATGCTGTGGGGCCCAACTAGCCCTTTGGAAAGAAGCCTGCACGTTGAGCCTTTCAGCTCTAAGGCAAAGTAGCACACCCAGAGCAAAAGTCCTACTTCAGCCAAATCAGGCCTGCAAAGAAACTGCGTTTCTCAGGCCTTTGGAAGAGATGTTCCCGGTAGGCTGTAAGAGCACTGTGCAGAGCGAGTGGTTTCTTAGCTTCCCAAAGAGCTGGAAGCAAGATGCTGTGGGGCCCAACTCGCCCTTTGGAAAGAAGCCTGCACATTGTGCCTTTCAGCTCTAAGGCAAAGTAGCACACCCAGAGCAGAAGTCCTACTTCAGCCAGATCAGGCCTGCAAAGAAACTGCGTTTCACAGGCCTTTGGAAGAGATGTTCCCGGTAGGCTGTAAGAGCACTGTGCAGAGCGAGTGGTTTCTTAGCTTCCAAAAGAGCTGGAAGCAAGATGCTGTGGGGCCCAACTCGCCCTTTGGAAAGAAGCCTGCACGTTGTGCCTTTCAGCTCTAGGGCAAAGTAGCACACCCAGAGCAGAAGTCCTACTTCAGCCAGATCAGGCCTGCAAAGAAACTGCGTTTCACAGGCCTTTGGAAGAGATGTTCCCGGTAGGCTGTAAGAGCACTGTGCAGAGCGAGTCTTTTCTTAGCTTCCCAAAGAGCTGGAAGCAAGATGCTTTGGGGCCCAACTCGCCCTTTGGAAAGAAGCCTGCACGTTGTGCCTTTCAGCTCTAGGGCAATGTAGCACACCCAGAGCAGAAGTCCTACTTCAGCCAGATAAGGCCTGCAAAGAAACTGCGTTTCACAGGCCTTTGGAAGAGATGTTCCCGGTAGGCTGTAAGAGCACTGTGCAGAGCGAGTGGTTTCTTAGCTTCCCAAAGAGCTGGAAGCAAGATGCTGTGGGGCCCAACTCGCCCTTTGGAAAGAAGCCTGCACGTTGTGCCTTTCAGCTCTAGGGCAAAGTAGCACACCCAGAGCAGAAGTCCTACTTCAGCCAGGTCAGGCCTGCAAAGAAACTGCGTTTCCCAGGCCTTTGGAAGAGATGTTCCCGGTAGGCTGTAAGAGCACTGTGCAGAGCGAGTGGTTTCTTAGCTTCCCAAAGAGCTGGAAGCAAGATGCTGTGGGGCCCAGCTCGCCCTTTGGAAAGAAGCCTGCACGTTGTGCCTTTCAGCTCTAGGGCAAAGTAGCACACCCAGAGCAGAAGTCCTACTTCAGCCAGATCAGGCCTGCAAAGAAACTGCGTTTCCCAGGCCTTTGGAAGAGATGTTCCCGGTAGGCTGTAAGAGCACTGTGCAGAGCGAGTGGTTTCTTAGCTTCCCAAAGAGCTGGAAGCAAGATGCTGTGGGGCCCAACTCGCCCTTTGGAAAGAAGCCTGCACGTTGTGCCTTTCAGCTCTAGGGCAAAGTAGCACACCCAGAGCAGAAGTCCTACTTCAGCCAGATCAGGCCTGCAAAGAAACTGCGTTTCACAGGCCTTTGGAAGAGATGATCCCTGTAGGCTGTAAGAGCACTGTGCAGAGCGAGTGGTTTCTTAGCTTCCCAAAGAGCTGGAAGCAAGATGCTGTGGGGCCCAACTCGCCCTTTGGAAAGAAGCCTGCACGTTGTCCCTTTCAGCTCTACGGCAATGTAGCACACCCAGAGCAGAAGTCCTACTTCAGCCAGATCAGGCCTGCAAAGAAACTGCATTTCACAGGCCTTTGGAAGAGATGTTCCCACTAGGCTGTAAGAGCACTGTGCAGACCGAGTTGTTTCTTAGCTTCCCAAAGAGCTGGAAGCAAGATGGTGTGGGGCCCAACTCGCCCTTTGGAAAGAAGCCTGCACGTTGTGCCTTTCAGCTCTAGGGCAAAGTAGCACACCCAGAGCAGAAGTCCTACTTCAGCCAGGTCAGGCCTGCAAAGAAACTGCGTTTCCCAGGCCTTTGGAAGAGATGTTCCCGGTAGGCTGTAAGAGCACAGTGCAGAGCGAGTGGTTTCTTATGTTCCCAAAGAGCTGGAAGCAAGATGCTGTGGGGCCCAACTCGCCCTTTGGAAAGAAGCCTGCACATTGTGCCTTTCATCTCTAGGGCAATATAGCACACCCAGAGCAGAAGTCCTACTTCAGCCAGATCAGGCCTGCAAAGAAACTGCGTTTCACAGGCCTTTGGAAGAGATGTTCCCGGTAGGCTGTAAGAGCACTGTGCAGAGCGAGTGGTTTCTTAGCTTCCCAAAGAGCTGGAAGCAAGATGCTGTGGGGCCCAACTCGCCCTTTGGAAAGAAGCCTGCACGTTGTGCCTTTCAGCTCTAAGGCAAAGTAGCACACCCAGATCAAAAGTCCTACTTCAGCCAGATCAGGCCTGCAAAGAAACTGCGTTTCACAGGCCCTTGGAAGAGATGTTCCCGGTAGGCTGTAAGAGCACTGTGCAGAGCGAGTGGTTTCTTAGCTTCCCAAAGAGCTCTAAGCAAGATGCTGTGGGGCCCAACTAGCCCTTTGGAAAGAAGCCTGCACGTTGAGCCTTTCAGCTCTAAGGCAAAGTAGCACACCCAGAGCAAAAGTCCTACTTCAGCCAAATCAGGCCTGCAAAGAAACTGCGTTTCTCAGGCCTTTGGAAGAGATGTTCCCGGTAGGCTGTAAGAGCACTGTGCAGAGCGAGTGGTTTCTTAGCTTCCCAAAGAGGTGGAAGCAAGATGGTGTGGGGCCCAACTCGCCCTTTGGAAAGAAGCCTGCACGTTGTGCCTTTCAGCTCTGGGCAAAGTAGCACACCCAGAGCAGAAGTCCTACTTCAGCCAGATCAGGCCTGCAAAGAAACTGCGTTTCACAGGCCTTTGGAAGAGATGTTCCCGGTAGGCTGTAAGAGCACTGTGCAGAGCGAGTGGTTTCTTAGCTTCCCAAAGAGCTGGAAGCAAGATGCTGTGGGGCCCAACTCGCCCTTTGGAAAGAAGCCTGCACGTTGTGCCTTTCAGCTCTAGGGCAATGTAGCACACCCAGAGCAGAAGTCCTACTTCAGCCAGATCAGGCCTGCAAAGAAACTGCGTTTCACAGGCCTTTGGAAGAGATATTCGCGGTAGGCTGTAAGAGCACTGTGCAGAGCGAGTTGTTTCTTAGCTTCCCAAAGAGCTGGAAGCAAGATGCTGTGGGGCCCAACTCGCCCTTTGGAAAGAAGCCTGCACGTTGTGCCTTTCAGCTCTAGGGCAAAGTAGCACACCCAGAGCAGAAGTCCTACTTCAGCCCGATCAGGCCTGCAAAGAAACTGCATTTCACAGGCCTTTGGAAGAGATGTTCCCAGTAGGCTGTAAGAGCACTGTGCAGAGCGAGTGGTTTCTTAGCTTCCCAAAGAGCTGGAAGCAAGATGCTGTGGGGCCCAACTCGCCCTTTGGAAAGAAGCCTGCACGTTGTGCCTTTCAGCTCTAGGGCAAAGTAGCACACCCAGAGCAGAAGTCCTACTTCAGCCAGATCAGGCCTGCAAAGAAACTGCGTTTCACAGGTCTTTGGAAGAGATGTTCCCACTAGGATGTAAGAGCACTGTGCAGAGCGAGTTGTTTCTTAGCTTCCCAAAGAGCTGGAAGCAAGATGCTGTGGGGCCCAACTCGCCCTTTGGAAAGAAGCCTGCACGTTGTGCCTTTCACCTCTGGGCAAAGTAGCACACCCAGAGCAGAAGTCCTACTTCAGCCAGATCAGGCCTGCAAAGAAACTGCGTTTCACAGGCCTTTGGAAGAGATGTTCCCGGTAGGCTGTAAGAGCACTGTGCATAGCGAGTGGTTTCTTAGCTTCCCAAAGAGCTGGAAGCAAGATGCTGTGGGGCCCAACTCGCCCTTTGGAAAGAACCCTGCACGTTGTGCCTTTCAGCTCTAGGGCAAAGTAGCACACCCAGAGCAGAAGTCCTACTTGAGCCAGATCAGGCCTGCAAAGAAACTGCGTTTCACAGGCCTTTGGAAGAGATGTTCCCACTAGGCTGTAAGAGCACTGTGCAGAGCGAGTTGTTTCTTAGCTTCCCAAAGAGCTGTAAGCAAGATGCTGTGGGGCCCAACTCGCCCTTTGGAAAGAAGCCTGCACGTTGTGCCTTTCAGCTCTAGGGCAAAGTAGCACACCCAGAGCAGAAGTCCTACTTCAGCCAGGTCAGGCCTGCAAAGAAACTGCGTTTCCCAGGCCTTTGGAAGAGATGTTCCCGGTAGGCTGTAAGAGCACTGTGCAGAGCGAGTGGTTTCTTAGCTTCCCAAAGAGCTGGAAGCAAGATGCTGTGGGGCCCAGCTCGCCCTTTGGAAAGAAGCCTGCACGTTGTGCCTTTCAGCTCTAGGGCAAAGTAGCACACCCAGAGCAGAAGTCCTACTTCAGCCAGATCAGGCCTGCAAAGAAACTGCGTTTCCCAGGCCTTTGGAAGAGATGTTCCCGGTAGGCTGTAAGAGCACTGTGCAGAGCGAGTGGTTTCTTAGCTTCCCAAAGAGCTGGAAGCAAGATGCTGTGGGGCCCAACTCGCCCTTTGGAAAGAAGCCTGCACGTTGTGCCTTTCAGCTCTAGGGCAAAGTAGCACACCCAGAGCAGAAGTCCTACTTCAGCCAGATCAGGCCTGCAAAGAAACTGCGTTTCACAGGCCTTTGGAAGAGATGTTCCCTGTAGGCTGTAAGAGCACTGTGCAGAGCGAGTGGTTTCTTAGCTTCCCAAAGAGCTGGAAGCAAGATGCTGTGGGGCCCAACTCGCCCTTTGGAAAGAAGCCTGCACGTTGTCCCTTTCAGCTCTACGGCAATGTAGCACACCCAGAGCAGAAGTCCTACTTCAGCCAGATCAGGCCTGCAAAGAAACTGCGTTTTACAGGCCTTTGGAAGAGATGTTCCCACTAGGCTGTAAGAGCACTGTGTAGAGCGAGTTGTTTCTTAGGTTCCCAAAGAGCTGGAAGCAAGATGCTGTGGGGCCCACCTCGCCCTTTGGAAAGAAGCCTGCACGTTGTGCCTTTCAGCTCTAGGGCAAAGTAGCACACCCAGAGCAGAAGTCCTACTTCAGCCAGATCAGGCCTGCAAAGAAACTGCGTTTCACAGGCCTTTGGAAGAGATGTTCCCGGTAGGCTGTAAGAGCACTGTGCAGAGCGGGCGGTTTCTTAGCTTCCCAAAGAGCTGGAAGCAAGATGCTGTGGGGCCCAACTCGCCCTTTGGAAAGAAGCCTGCACGTTGTGCCTTTCAGCTCTAGGGCAAAGTAGCACACCCAGAGCAGAAGTCCTACTTCAGCCAGATCAGGCCTGCAAAGAAACTGCGTTTCACAGGCCTTTGGAAGAGATGTTCCCACTAGGCTGTAAGAGCACTGTGCAGACCGAGTTGTTTCTTAGCTTCCCAAAGAGCTGGAAGCAAGATGGTGTGGGGCCCAACTCGCCCTTTGGAAAGAAGCCTGCACGTTGTGCCTTTCAGCTCTAGGGCAAAGTAGCACACCCAGAGCAGAAGTCCTACTTCAGCCAGGTCAGGCCTGCAAAGAAACTGCGTTTCCCAGGCCTTTGGAAGAGATGTTCCCGGTAGGCTGTAAGAGCACAGTGCAGAGCGAGTGGTTTCTTATGTTCCCAAAGAGCTGGAAGCAAGATGCTGTGGGTCCCAACTCGCCCTTTGGAAAGAAGCCTGCACATTGTGCCTTTCATCTCTAGGGCAATATAGCACACCCAGAGCAGAAGTCCTACTTCAGCCAGATCAGGCCTGCAAAGAAACTGCGTTTCACAGGCCTTTGGAAGAGATGTTCCCGGTAGGCTGTAAGAGCACTGTGCAGAGCGAGTGGTTTCTTAGCTTCCCAAAGAGCTGGAAGCAAGATGCTGTGGGGCCCAACTCGCCCTTTGGAAAGAAGCCTGCACGTTGTGCCTTTCAGCTCTAAGGCAAAGTAGCACACCCAGATCAAAAGTCCTACTTCAGCCAGATCAGGCCTGCAAAGAAACTGCGTTTCACAGGCCCTTGGAAGAGATGTTCCCGGTAGGCTGTAAGAGCACTGTGCAGAGCGAGTGGTTTCTTAGCTTCCCAAAGAGCTCTAAGCAAGATGCTGTGGGGCCCAACTAGCCCTTTGGAAAGAAGCCTGCACGTTGAGCCTTTCAGCTCTAAGGCAAAGTAGCACACCCAGAGCAAAAGTCCTACTTCAGCCAAATCAGGCCTGCAAAGAAACTGCGTTTCTCAGGCCTTTGGAAGAGATGTTCCCGGTAGGCTGTAAGAGCACTGTGCAGAGCGAGTGGTTTCTTAGCTTCCCAAAGAGGTGGAAGCAAGATGGTGTGGGGCCCAACTCGCCCTTTGGAAAGAAGCCTGCACGTTGTGCCTTTCAGCTCTGGGCAAAGTGGCACACCCAGAGCAGAAGTCCTACTTCAGCCAGATCAGGCCTGCAAAGAAACTGTGTTTCACAGGCCTTTGGAAGAGATGTTCCCGGTAGGCTGTAAGAGCACTGTGCAGAGCGAGTGGTTTCTTAGCTTCCCAAAGAGCTGGAAGCAAGATGCTGTGGGGCCCAACTCGCCCTTTGGAAAGAAGCCTGCACGTTGTGCCTTTCAGCTCTAGGGCAAAGTAGCACACCCAGAGCAGAAGTCCTACTTCAGCCCGATCAGGCCTGCAAAGAAACTGCATTTCACAGGCCTTTGGAAGAGATGTTCCCAGTAGGCTGTAAGAGCACTGTGCAGAGCGAGTGGTTTCTTAGCTTCCCAAAGAGCTGGAAGCAAGATGCTGTGGGGCCCAACTCGCCCTTTGGAAAGAAGCCTGCACGTTGTGCCTTTCAGCTCTAGGGCAAAGTAGCACACCCAGAGCAGAAGTCCTACTTCAGCCAGATCAGGCCTGCAAAGAAACTGCGTTTCACAGGTCTTTGGAAGAGATGTTCCCACTAGGATGTAAGAGCACTGTGCAGAGCGAGTTGTTTCTTAGCTTCCCAAAGAGCTGGAAGCAAGATGCTGTGGGGCCCAACTCGCCCTTTGGAAAGAAGCCTGCACGTTGTGCCTTTCAGCTCTAGGGCAAAGTAGCACACCCAGAGCAGAAGTTCTACTTCAACCAGATCAGGCCTGCAAAGAAACTGCGTTTCACAGGCCTTTGGAAGAGATGATCCCGGTAGGCTGTAAGAGCACTGTGCAGAGCGAGTTGTTTCTTAGCTTCCCAAAGAGCTGGAAGCAAGATGCTGTGGGGCCCAACTCGCCCTTTGGAAAGCAGCCTGCACGTTGTGCCTTTCAGCTCTAGGGCAAAGTAGCACACCCAGAGCAGAAGTCCTACTTCAGCCAGATCAGGCCTGCAAAGAAACTGCGTTTCACAGGCCTTTGGAAGAGATGTTCCCGGTAGGCTGTAACAGCACTGTGCAGAGCGAGTTGTTTCTTAGCTTCCCAAAGAGCTGGAAGCAAGATGCTGTGGGGCCCAACTCGCCCTTTGGAAAGAAGCCTGCACGTTGTGCCTTTCAGCTCTAGGGCAAAGTAGCACACCCAGAGCAGAAGTCCTACTTCAGCCAGATCAGGCCTGCAAAGAAACTGCGTTTCACTGGCCTTTGGAAGAGATGTTCCCGGTAGGCTGTAAGAGCACTGTGCAGAGCGAGTTGTTTCTTAGCTTCCCAAAGAGCTGGAAGCAAGATGGTGTGGGGCCCAACTCGCCCTTTGGAAAGAAGCCTGCACGTTGTGCCTTTCAGCTCTAGGGCAAAGTAGCACACCCAGAGCAGAAGTCCTACTTCAGCCAGATCAGGCCTGCAAAGAAACTGCGTTTCACAGGCCTTTGGAAGAGATGTTCCCGGTAGGCTGTAAGAGCACTGTGCAGAGCGAGTGGTTTCTTAGCTTCCCAAAGAGCTGGAAGCAAGATGCTGTGGGGCCCAACTCGCCCTTTGGAAAGAAGCCTGCACGTTGTGCATTTCAGCTCTAGGGCAAAGTAGCACACCCAGAGCAGAAGTCCTACTTGAGCCAGATCAGGCCTGCAAAGAAACTGCGTTTCACAGGCCTTTGGAAGAGATGTTTCCCCTAGACTGTAAGAGCACTGTGCAGAGCGAGTTGATTCTTAGCTTCCCAAAGAGCTGGAAGCAAGATGGTGTGGGGCCCAACTCGCCCTTTGGAAAGAAGCCTGCACGTTGTGCCTTTCAGCTCTAGGGCAAAGTAGCACACCCAGAGCAGAAGTCCTACTTCAGCCCGATCAGGCCTGCAAAGAAACTGCATTTCACAGGCCTTTGGAAGAGATGTTCCCAGTAGGCTGTAAGAGCACTGTGCAGAGCGAGTGGTTTCTTAGCTTCCCAAAGAGCTGGAAGCAAGATGCTGTGGGGCCCAACTCGCCCTTTGGAAAGAAGCCTGCACGTTGTGCCTTTCAGCTCTAGGGCAAAGTAGCACACCCAGAGCAGAAGTCCTACTTCAGCCAGATCAGGCCTGCAAAGAAACTGCGTTTCACAGGTCTTTGGAAGAGATGTTCCCACTAGGATGTAAGAGCACTGTGCAGAGCGAGTTGTTTCTTAGCTTCCCAAAGAGCTGGAAGCAAGATGCTGTGGGGCCCAACTCGCCCTTTGGAAAGAAGCCTGCACGTTGTGCCTTTCACCTCTGGGCAAAGTAGCACACCCAGAGCAGAAGTCCTACTTCAGCCAGATCAGGCCTGCAAAGAAACTGCGTTTCACAGGCCTTTGGAAGAGATGTTCCCGGTAGGCTGTAAGAGCACTGTGCATAGCGAGTGGTTTCTTAGCTTCCCAAAGAGCTGGAAGCAAGATGCTGTGGGGCCCAACTCGCCCTTTGGAAAGAACCCTGCACGTTGTGCCTTTCAGCTCTAGGGCAAAGTAGCACACCCAGAGCAGAAGTCCTACTTGAGCCAGATCAGGCCTGCAAAGAAACTGCGTTTCACAGGCCTTTGGAAGAGATGTTCCCACTAGGCTGTAAGAGCACTGTGCAGAGCGAGTTGTTTCTTAGCTTCCCAAAGAGCTGTAAGCAAGATGCTGTGGGGCCCAACTCGCCCTTTGGAAAGAAGCCTGCACGTTGTGCCTTTCAGCTCTAGGGCAAAGTAGCACACCCAGAGCAGAAGTCCTACTTCAGCCAGGTCAGGCCTGCAAAGAAACTGCGTTTCCCAGGCCTTTGGAAGAGATGTTCCCGGTAGGCTGTAAGAGCACTGTGCAGAGCGAGTGGTTTCTTAGCTTCCCAAAGAGCTGGAAGCAAGATGCTGTGGGGCCCAGCTCGCCCTTTGGAAAGAAGCCTGCACGTTGTGCCTTTCAGCTCTAGGGCAAAGTAGCACACCCAGAGCAGAAGTCCTACTTCAGCCAGATCAGGCCTGCAAAGAAACTGCGTTTCCCAGGCCTTTGGAAGAGATGTTCCCGGTAGGCTGTAAGAGCACTGTGCAGAGCGAGTGGTTTCTTAGCTTCCCAAAGAGCTGGAAGCAAGATGCTGTGGGGCCCAACTCGCCCTTTGGAAAGAAGCCTGCACGTTGTGCCTTTCAGCTCTAGGGCAAAGTAGCACACCCAGAGCAGAAGTCCTACTTCAGCCAGATCAGGCCTGCAAAGAAACTGCGTTTCACAGGCCTTTGGAAGAGATGTTCCCTGTAGGCTGTAAGAGCACTGTGCAGAGCGAGTGGTTTCTTAGCTTCCCAAAGAGCTGGAAGCAAGATGCTGTGGGGCCCAACTCGCCCTTTGGAAAGAAGCCTGCACGTTGTCCCTTTCAGCTCTACGGCAATGTAGCACACCCAGAGCAGAAGTCCTACTTCAGCCAGATCAGGCCTGCAAAGAAACTGCGTTTTACAGGCCTTTGGAAGAGATGTTCCCACTAGGCTGTAAGAGCACTGTGTAGAGCGAGTTGTTTCTTAGGTTCCCAAAGAGCTGGAAGCAAGATGCTGTGGGGCCCACCTCGCCCTTTGGAAAGAAGCCTGCACGTTGTGCCTTTCAGCTCTAGGGCAAAGTAGCACACCCAGAGCAGAAGTCCTACTTCAGCCAGATCAGGCCTGCAAAGAAACTGCGTTTCACAGGCCTTTGGAAGAGATGTTCCCGGTAGGCTGTAAGAGCACTGTGCAGAGCGGGCGGTTTCTTAGCTTCCCAAAGAGCTGGAAGCAAGATGCTGTGGGGCCCAACTCGCCCTTTGGAAAGAAGCCTGCACGTTGTGCCTTTCAGCTCTAGGGCAAAGTAGCACACCCAGAGCAGAAGTCCTACTTCAGCCAGATCAGGCCTGCAAAGAAACTGCGTTTCACAGGCCTTTGGAAGAGATGTTCCCACTAGGCTGTAAGAGCACTGTGCAGACCGAGTTGTTTCTTAGCTTCCCAAAGAGCTGGAAGCAAGATGGTGTGGGGCCCAACTCGCCCTTTGGAAAGAAGCCTGCACGTTGTGCCTTTCAGCTCTAGGGCAAAGTAGCACACCCAGAGCAGAAGTCCTACTTCAGCCAGGTCAGGCCTGCAAAGAAACTGCGTTTCCCAGGCCTTTGGAAGAGATGTTCCCGGTAGGCTGTAAGAGCACAGTGCAGAGCGAGTGGTTTCTTATGTTCCCAAAGAGCTGGAAGCAAGATGCTGTGGGTCCCAACTCGCCCTTTGGAAAGAAGCCTGCACATTGTGCCTTTCATCTCTAGGGCAATATAGCACACCCAGAGCAGAAGTCCTACTTCAGCCAGATCAGGCCTGCAAAGAAACTGCGTTTCACAGGCCTTTGGAAGAGATGTTCCCGGTAGGCTGTAAGAGCACTGTGCAGAGCGAGTGGTTTCTTAGCTTCCCAAAGAGCTGGAAGCAAGATGCTGTGGGGCCCAACTCGCCCTTTGGAAAGAAGCCTGCACGTTGTGCCTTTCAGCTCTAAGGCAAAGTAGCACACCCAGATCAAAAGTCCTACTTCAGCCAGATCAGGCCTGCAAAGAAACTGCGTTTCACAGGCCCTTGGAAGAGATGTTCCCGGTAGGCTGTAAGAGCACTGTGCAGAGCGAGTGGTTTCTTAGCTTCCCAAAGAGCTCTAAGCAAGATGCTGTGGGGCCCAACTAGCCCTTTGGAAAGAAGCCTGCACGTTGAGCCTTTCAGCTCTAAGGCAAAGTAGCACACCCAGAGCAAAAGTCCTACTTCAGCCAAATCAGGCCTGCAAAGAAACTGCGTTTCTCAGGCCTTTGGAAGAGATGTTCCCGGTAGGCTGTAAGAGCACTGTGCAGAGCGAGTGGTTTCTTAGCTTCCCAAAGAGGTGGAAGCAAGATGGTGTGGGGCCCAACTCGCCCTTTGGAAAGAAGCCTGCACGTTGTGCCTTTCAGCTCTGGGCAAAGTGGCACACCCAGAGCAGAAGTCCTACTTCAGCCAGATCAGGCCTGCAAAGAAACTGTGTTTCACAGGCCTTTGGAAGAGATGTTCCCGGTAGGCTGTAAGAGCACTGTGCAGAGCGAGTGGTTTCTTAGCTTCCCAAAGAGCTGGAAGCAAGATGCTGTGGGGCCCAACTCGCCCTTTGGAAAGAAGCCTGCACGTTGTGCCTTTCAGCTCTAGGGCAAAGTAGCACACCCAGAGCAGAAGTCCTACTTCAGCCCGATCAGGCCTGCAAAGAAACTGCATTTCACAGGCCTTTGGAAGAGATGTTCCCAGTAGGCTGTAAGAGCACTGTGCAGAGCGAGTGGTTTCTTAGCTTCCCAAAGAGCTGGAAGCAAGATGCTGTGGGGCCCAACTCGCCCTTTGGAAAGAAGCCTGCACGTTGTGCCTTTCAGCTCTAGGGCAAAGTAGCACACCCAGAGCAGAAGTCCTACTTCAGCCAGATCAGGCCTGCAAAGAAACTGCGTTTCACAGGTCTTTGGAAGAGATGTTCCCACTAGGATGTAAGAGCACTGTGCAGAGCGAGTTGTTTCTTAGCTTCCCAAAGAGCTGGAAGCAAGATGCTGTGGGGCCCAACTCGCCCTTTGGAAAGAAGCCTGCACGTTGTGCCTTTCAGCTCTAGGGCAAAGTAGCACACCCAGAGCAGAAGTTCTACTTCAACCAGATCAGGCCTGCAAAGAAACTGCGTTTCACAGGCCTTTGGAAGAGATGATCCCGGTAGGCTGTAAGAGCACTGTGCAGAGCGAGTTGTTTCTTAGCTTCCCAAAGAGCTGGAAGCAAGATGCTGTGGGGCCCAACTCGCCCTTTGGAAAGCAGCCTGCACGTTGTGCCTTTCAGCTCTAGGGCAAAGTAGCACACCCAGAGCAGAAGTCCTACTTCAGCCAGATCAGGCCTGCAAAGAAACTGCGTTTCACAGGCCTTTGGAAGAGATGTTCCCGGTAGGCTGTAACAGCACTGTGCAGAGCGAGTTGTTTCTTAGCTTCCCAAAGAGCTGGAAGCAAGATGCTGTGGGGCCCAACTCGCCCTTTGGAAAGAAGCCTGCACGTTGTGCCTTTCAGCTCTAGGGCAAAGTAGCACACCCAGAGCAGAAGTCCTACTTCAGCCAGATCAGGCCTGCAAAGAAACTGCGTTTCACTGGCCTTTGGAAGAGATGTTCCCGGTAGGCTGTAAGAGCACTGTGCAGAGCGAGTTGTTTCTTAGCTTCCCAAAGAGCTGGAAGCAAGATGGTGTGGGGCCCAACTCGCCCTTTGGAAAGAAGCCTGCACGTTGTGCCTTTCAGCTCTAGGGCAAAGTAGCACACCCAGAGCAGAAGTCCTACTTCAGCCAGATCAGGCCTGCAAAGAAACTGCGTTTCACAGGCCTTTGGAAGAGATGTTCCCGGTAGGCTGTAAGAGCACTGTGCAGAGCGAGTGGTTTCTTAGCTTCCCAAAGAGCTGGAAGCAAGATGCTGTGGGGCCCAACTCGCCCTTTGGAAAGAAGCCTGCACGTTGTGCATTTCAGCTCTAGGGCAAAGTAGCACACCCAGAGCAGAAGTCCTACTTGAGCCAGATCAGGCCTGCAAAGAAACTGCGTTTCACAGGCCTTTGGAAGAGATGTTTCCCCTAGACTGTAAGAGCACTGTGCAGAGCGAGTTGATTCTTAGCTTCCCAAAGAGCTGGAAGCAAGATGGTGTGGGGCCCAACTCGCCCTTTGGAAAGAAGCCTGCACGTTGTGCCTTTCAGCTCTAGGGCAAAGTAGCACACCCAGAGCAGAAGTCCTACTTCAGCCAGGTCAGGCCTGCAAAGAAACTGCGTTTCCCAGGCCTTTTTGAAGAGATGTTCCCGGTAGGCTGTAAGAGCACTGTGCAGAGCGAGTGGTTTCTTAGCTTCCCAAAGAGCTGGAAGCGAGATGCTGTGGGGCCCAACTCGCCCTTTGGAAAGAAGCCTGCACGTTGTGCCTTTCAGCTCTAGGGCAATGTGGCACACCCAGAGCAGAAGTCCTACTTCAGCCAGATCAGGCCTGCAAAGAAACTGCGTTTCACAGGCCTTTGGAAGAGATGTTCCCGGTAGGCTGTAAGAGCACTGTGCAGAGCGAGTGGTTTCTTAGCTTCCCAAAGAGCTGGAAGCAAGATGCTGTGGGGCCCAACTCGCCCTTTGGAAAGAAGCCTGCACGTTGTGCCTTTCAGCTCTAAGGCAAAGTAGCACACCCAGAGCAAAAGTCCTACTTCAGCCAGATCAGGCCTGCAAAGAAACTGCGTTTCACAGGCCTTTGGAAGAGATGTTCCCGGTAGGCTGTAACAGCACTGTGCAGAGCGAGTGGTTTCTTAGCTTCCCAAAGAGCTGGAAGCAAGATGCTGTGGGGCCCAACTCGCCCTTTGGAAAGAAGCCTGCACGTTGTGCCTTTCAGCTCTGGGCAAAGTAGCACACCCAGAGCAGAAGTCCTACTTCAGCCAGATCAGGCCTGCAAAGAAACTGCGTTTCACAGGCCTTTGGAAGAGATGTTCCCGGTAGGCTGTAAGAGCACTGTGCAGAGCGAGTGGTTTCTTAGCTTCCCAAAGAGCTGGAAGCAAGATGCTGTGGGGCCCAACTCGCCCTTTGGAAAGAAGCCTGCACGTTGTGCCTTTCAGCTCTAGGGCAATGTAGCACACCCAGAGCAGAAGTCCTACTTCAGCCAGATCAGGCCTGCAAAGAAACTGCATTTCACAGGCCTTTGGAAGAGATATTCGCGGTAGGCTGTAAGAGCACTTTGCAGAGCGAGTTGTTTCTTAGCTTCCCAAAGAGCTGGAAGCAAGATGCTGTGAGGCCCAACTCGCCCTATGGAAAGAAGCCTGCACGTTGTGCCTTTCAGCTCTAGGGCAAAGTAGCACACCCAGAGCAGAAGTCCTACTTCAGCCAGATCAGGCCTGCAAAGAAACTGCATTTCACAGGCCTTTGGAAGAGATGTTCCCAGTAGGCTGTAAGAGCACTGTGCAGAGCGAGTTGTTTCTTAGCTTCCCAAAGAGCTGGAAGCAAGATGCTGTGGGGCCCAACTCGCCCTTTGGAAAGCAGCCTGCACGTTGTGCCTTTCAGCTCTAGGGCAAAGTAGCACACCCAGAGCAGAAGTCCTACTTGAGCCAGATCAGGCCTGCAAAGAAACTGCGTTTCACAGGTCTTTGGAAGAGATGTTCCCACTAGGCTGTAAGAGCACTGTGCAGAGCGAGTTGTTTCTTAGCTTCCCAAAGAGCTGGAAGCAAGATGCTGTGGGGCCCAACTCGCCCTTTGGAAAGCAGCCTGCACGTTGTGCCTTTCAGCTCTAGGGCAAAGTAGCACACCCAGAGAAAAAGTCCTACTTCAGCCAGATCAGGCCTGCAAAGAAACTGCGTTTCACAGGCCTTTGGAAGAGATGTTCCCGGTAGGCTGTAACAGCACTGTGCAGAGCGAGTTGTTTCTTAGCTTCCCAAAGAGCTGGAAGCAAGATGCTGTGGGGCCCAACTCGCCCTTTGGAAAGAAGCCTGCACGTTGTGCCTTTCAGCTCTAGGGCAATGTAGCACACCCAGAGCAGAAGTCCTACTTCAGCCAGATCAGGCCTGCAAAGAATCTAGGTTTCACAGCCCTTTGGAAGAGATGTTCCCGGTAGGCTGTAAGAGCACTGTGCAGAGCGAGTGGTTTCTTAGCTTCCCAAAGAGCTGGAAGCAAGATGCTGTGGGGCCCAACTCGCCCTTTGGAAAGAAGCCTGCACGTTGTGCCTTTCAGCTCTAGGGCAAAGTAGCACACCCAGAGCAGAAGTCCTACTTCAGCCAGATCAGGCCTGCAAAGAAACTGCGTTTCACAGGCCTTTGGAAGAGATGTTCCCGGTAGACTGTAAGAGCACTGTGCAGAGCGAGTGGTTTCTTAGCTTCCCAAAGAGCTGGAAGCAAGATGCTGTGGGGCCCAACTCGCCCTTTGGAAAGAAGCCTGCACGTTGTGCCTTTCAGCTCTAGGGCAAAGTAGCACACCCAGAGCAGAAGTCCTACTTCAGCCAGATCAGGCCTGCAAAGAAACTGCGTTTCACAGGCCTTTGGAAGAGATGTTCCCGGTAGGCTGTAAGAGCACTGTGCAGAGCGAGTGGTTTCTTAGCTTCCCAAAGAGCTGGAAGCAAGATGCTGTGGGGCCCAACTGGCCCTTTGGAAAGAACCCTGCACGTTGTGTCTTTCAGCTCTAGGGCAATGTAGCACACCCAGAGCAGAAGTCCTACTTCAGCCAGATCAGGCCTGCAAAGAAAATGCGTTTCAGAGGCCTTTGGAAGAGATGTTCCCACTAGGCTGTAAGAGCACTGTGCAGAGCGAGTTTTTTCTTAGCTTCCCAAAGAGCTGGAAGCAAGATGGTGTGGGGCCCAACTCGCCCTTTGGAAAGAAGCCTGCACGTTGTGCCTTTCAGCTCTAGGGCAAAGTAGCACACCCAGAGCAGAAGTCCTACTTCAGCCAGATCAGGCCTGCAAAGAAACTGCGTTTCACAGGCCTTTGGAAGAGATGTTCCCAGTAGGCTGTAAGAGCACTGTGCAGACCGAGTTGTTTCTTAGCTTCCCAAAGAGCTGGAAGCAAGATGCTGTGGGGCCGAACTCGCCCTTTGGAAAGAAGCCTGCACGTTGTGCCTTTCAGCTCTAGGGCAAAGTAGCACACCCAGAGCAGAAGTCCTACTTCAGCCAGATCAGGCCTGCAAAGAAACTGCGTTTCACAGGCCTTTGGAAGAGATGTTCCCGGTAGGCTGTAAGAGCACTGTGCAGAGCGAGTGGTTTCTTAGGTTCCCAAAGAGCTGGAAGCAAGATGCTGTGGGGCCCAACTCGCCCTTTGGAAAGAAGCCTGCACGTTGTGCCTTTCAGCTCTAGGGCAAAGCAGCACACCCAGAGCAGATGTCCTACTTGAGCCAGATCAGGCCTGCAAAGAAACTGCGTTTCACAGGCCTTTGGAAGAGATGTTCCCGGTAGGCTGTAAGAGCACTGTGCAGAGCGAGTGGTTTCTTAGCTTCCAAAAGAGCTGGAAGCAAGATGGTGTGGGGCCCAACTCGCCCTTTGGAAAGAAGCCTGCACGTTGTGCCTTTCAGCTCTAGGGCAAAGTAGCACACCCAGAGCAGAAGTCCTACTTCAGCTAGATCAGGCCTGCAAAGAAACTGCGTTTCACAGGCCTTTGGAAGAGATGTTCCCAGTAGGCTGTAAGAGCACTGTGCAGACCGAGTTGTTTCTTAGCTTCCCAAAGAGCTGGAAGCAAGATGCTGTGGGGCCCAACTCGCCCTTTGGAAAGAAGCCTGCACGTTGTGCCTTTCAGCTCTAGGGCAAAGTAGCACACCCAGAGCAGAAGTCCTACTTCAGCCAGATCAGGCCTGCAAAGAAACTGCGTTTCACAGGCCTTTGGAAGAGATGTTCCCGGTAGGCTGTAAGAGCACTGTGCAGAGCGAGTGGTTTCTTAGGTTCCCAAAGAGCTGGAAGCAAGATGCTGTCGGGCCCAACTCGCCCTTTGGAAAGAAGCCTGCACGTTGTGACTTTCAGCTCTAGGGCAAAGCAGCACACCCAGAGCAGAGGTCCTACTTGAGCCAGATCAGGCCTGCAAAGAAACTGCGTTTCACAGGCCTTTGGAAGAGATGTTCCCGGTAGGCTGTAAGAGCACTGTGCAGAGCGAGTGGTTTCTTAGCTTCCCAAAGAGCTGGAAGCAAGATGCTGTGGGGCCCAACTCGCCCTTTGGAAAGAAGCCTGCACGTTGTGCCTTTCAGCTCTAAGGCAAAGTAGCACACCCAGAGCCGAAGTCCTACTTCAGCCAGATCAGGCCTGCAAAGAAACTGCGTTTCACAGGCCTTTGGAAGAGATGTTCCCGGTAGGCTGTAAGAGCACTGTGCAGAGCGAGTGGTTTCTTAGCTTCCCAAAGAGCTGGAAGCAAGATGCTGTGGGGCCCAACTCGCCCTTTGGAAAGAAGCCTGCACGTTGTGCCTTTCAGCTCTAGGGCAAAGTAGCACACCCAGAGCAGAAGTCCTACTTCAGCCAGATCAGGCCTGCAAAGAAACTGCGTTTCACAGGCCTTTGGAAGAGATGTTCCCAGTAGGCTGTAAGAGCACTGTGCAGAGCGAGTGGTTTCTTAGCTTCCCAAAGAGCTGGAAGCAAGATGCTGTGGGGCCCAACTCGCCCTTTGGAAAGAAGCCTGCACGTTGTGCCTTTCAGCTCTAGGGCAAAGTAGCACACCCAGAGCAGAAGTCCTACTTCAGCCAGATCAGGCCTGCAAAGAAACTGCATTTCACAGGCCTTTGGAAGAGATGTTCCCGGTAGGCTGTAAGGGCACTGTGCAGAGCGAGTTGTTTCTTAGCTTCCCAAAGTTCTGGAAGCAACATGCTGTGGGGCCCAACTCGCCCTTTGGAAAGAAGCCTGCACGTTGTGCCTTTCAGCTGTAGGGCAAAGTAGCACACCCAGAGCAGAAGTCCTACTTCAGCCAGATCAGGCCTGCAAAGAAACTGCGTTTCACAGGCCTTTGGAAGAGATGTTCCCGGTAGGCTGTAAGAGCACTGTGCAGAGCGAGTTGTTTCTTAGCTTCCCAAAGAGCTGGAAGCAAGATGCTGTGGGGCCCAACTCGCCCTTTGGAAAGAAGCCTGCACGTTGTGCCTTTCAGCTCTAGGGCAAAGTAGCACACCCAGAGCAGAAGTCCTACTTCAGCCAGATCAGGCCTGCAAAGAAACTGCGTTTCACAGGCCTTTGGAAGAGATGTTCCCGGTAGGCTGTAAGAGCACTGTGCAGAGCGAGTGGTTTCTTAGCTTCCCAAAGAGCTGGAAGCAAGATGCTGTGGGGCCCAACTCGCCCTTTGGAAAGAAGCCTGCACGTTGTGCCTTTCAGCTCTAGGGCAAAGTAGCACACCCAGAGCAGAAGTCCTACTTCAGCCAGATCAGGCCTGCAAAGAAACTGCGTTTCACAGGCCTTTGGAAGAGATGTTCCCGGTAGGCTGTAAGAGCACTGTGCAGAGCGAGTTGTTTCTTAGCTTCCCAAAGAGCTGGAAGCAAGATGCTGTGGGGCCCAACTGGCCCTTTGGAAAGAAGCCTGCACGTTGTGCCTTTCAGCTCTAGGGCAATGTAGCACACCCAGAGCAGAAGTCCTACTTCAGCCAGATCAGGCCTGCAAAGAAAATGCGTTTCAGAGGCCTTTGGAAGAGATGTTCCCACTAGGCTGTAAGAGCACTGTGCAGAGCGAGTTTTTTCTTAGCTTCCCAAAGAGCTGGAAGCAAGATGGTGTGGGGCCCAACTCGCCCTTTTGGAAAGAAGCCTGCACGTTGTGCCTTTCAGCTCTAGGGCAAAGTAGCACACCCAGAGCAGAAGTCCTACTTCAGCCAGATCAGGCCTGCAAAGAAACTGCGTTTCACAGGCCTTTGGAAGAGATGTTCCCAGTAGGCTGTAAGAGCACTGTGCAGACCGAGTTGTTTCTTAGCTTCCCAAAGAGCTGGAAGCAAGATGCTGTGGGGCCCAACTCGCCCTTTGGAAAGAAGCCTGCACGTTGTGCCTTTCAGCTCTAGGGCAAAGTAGCACACCCAGAGCAGAAGTCCTACTTCAGCCAGATCAGGCCTGCAAAGAAACTGCGTTTCACAGGCCTTTGGAAGAGATGTTCCCGGTAGGCTGTAAGAGCACTGTGCAGAGCGAGTGGTTTCTTAGCTTCCAAAAGAGCTGGAAGCAAGATGCTGTGGGGCCCAACTCGCCCTTTGGAAAGAAGCCTGCACGTTGTGCCTTTCAGCTCTAGGGCAAAGTAGCACACCCAGAGCAGAAGTCCTACTTCAGCCAGATCAGGCCTGCAAAGAAACTGCGTTTCACAGGCCTTTGGAAGAGATGTTCCCAGTAGGCTGTAAGAGCACTGTGCAGACCGAGTTGTTTCTTAGCTTCCCAAAGAGCTGGAAGCAAGATGCTGTGGGGCCCAACTCGCTCTTTGGAAAGAAGCCTGCACGTTGTGCCCTTCAGCTCTAGGGCAAAGTAGCACACCCATAGCAGAAGTCCTACTTCAGCCAGATCAGGCCTGCAAAGAAACTGCGTTTCACAGGCCTTTGGAAGAGATGTTCCCGGTAGGCTGTAAGAGCACTGTGCAGAGCGAGTGGTTTCTTAGCTTCCCAAAGAGCTGGAAGCAAGATGCTGTCGGGCCCAACTCGCCCTTTGGAAAGAAGCCTGCACGTTGTGACTTTCAGCTCTAGGGCAAAGTAGCACACCCAGAGCAGAAGTCCTACTTGAGCCAGATCAGGCCTGCAAAGAAACTGCGTTTCACAGGCCTTTGGAAGAGATGTTCCCGGTAGGCTGTAAGGGCACTGTGCAGAGCGAGTTGTTTCTTAGCTTCCCAAAGTTCTGGAAGCAACATGCTGTGGGGCCCAACTCGCCCTTTGGAAAGAAGCCTGCACGTTGTGCCTTTCAGCTGTAGGGCAAAGTAGCACACCCAGAGCAGAAGTCCTACTTCAGCCAGATCAGGCCTGCAAAGAAACTGCGTTTCACAGGCCTTTGGAAGAGATGTTCCCGGTAGGCTGTAAGAGCACTGTGCAGAGCGAGTTGTTTCTTAGCTTCCCAAAGAGCTGGAAGCAACATGCTGTGGGGCCCAACTCGCCCTTTGGAAAGCAGCCTGCACGTTGTGCCTTTCAGCTCTAGGGCAAAGTAGCACACCCAGAGCAGAAGTCCTACTTCAGCCAGATCAGGCCTGCAAAGAAACTGCGTTTCACAGGCCTTTGGAAGAGATGTTCCCGGTAGGCTGTAAGAGCACTGTGCAGAGCGAGTGGTTTCTTAGCTTCCCAAAGAGCTGGAAGCAAGATGCTGTGGGGCCCAACTCGCCCTTTGGAAAGAAGCCTGCACGTTGTGCCTTTCAGCTCTAGGGCAAAGTAGCACACCCAGAGCAGAAGTCCTACTTCAGCCAGATCAGGCCTGCAAAGAAACTGCGTTTCACAGGCCTTTGGAAGAGATGTTCCCGGTAGGCTGTAAGAGCACTGTGCAGAGCGAGTGGTTTCTTAGCTTCCCAAAGAGCTGGAAGCAAGATGCTGTGGGGCCTAACTGGCCCTTTGGAAAGAACCCTGCACGTTGTGTCTTTCAGCTCTAGGGCAATGTAGCACACCCAGAGCAGAAGTCCTACTTCAGCCAGATCAGGCCTGCAAAGAAAATGCGTTTCAGAGGCCTTTGGAAGAGATGTTCCCACTAGGCTGTAAGAGCACTGTGCAGAGCGAGTTTTTTCTTAGCTTCCCAAAGAGCTGGAAGCAAGATGGTGTGGGGCCCAACTCGCCCTTTGGAAAGAAGCCTGCACATTGTGCCTTTCAGCTCTAGGGCAAAGTAGCACACCCAGAGCAGAAGTCCTACTTCAGCCAGATCAGGCCTGCAAAGAAACTGCGTTTCACAGGCCTTTGGAAGAGATGTTCCCAGTAGGCTGTAAGAGCACTGTGCAGAGCGAGTGGTTTCTTAGCTTCCCAAAGAGCTGGAAGCAAGATGCTGTGGGGCCCAACTCGCCCTTTGGAAAGAAGCCTGCACGTGGTGCCTTTCAGCTCTAGGGCAAAGTAGCACACCCAGAGCAGAAGTCCTACTTCAGCCAGATCAGGCCTGCAAAGAAACTGCGTTTCACAGGCCTTTGGAAGAGATGTTCCCGGTAGGCTGTAAGAGCACTGTGCAGAGCGAGTGGTTTCTTAGCTTCCCAAAGAGCTGGAAGCAAGATGCTGTGGGGCCCAACTGGCCCTTTGGAAAGAACCCTGCACGTTGTGTCTTTCAGCTCTAGGGCAATGTAGCACACCCAGAGCAGAAGTCCTACTTCAGCCAGATCAGGCCTGCAAAGAAAATGCGTTTCAGAGGCCTTTGGAAGAGATGTTCCCACTGGGCTGTAAGAGTACTGTGCAGAGCGAGTTGTTTCTTAGCTTCCCAAAGAGCTGGAAGCAAGATGGTGTGGGGCCCAACTCGCCCTTTGGAAAGAAGCCTGCACATTGTGCCTTTCAGCTCTAGGGCAAAGTAGCACACCCAGAGCAGAAGTCCTACTTCAGCCAGATCAGGCCTGCAAAGAAACTGCGTTTCACAGGCCTTTGGAAGAGATTTTCCCAGTAGGCTGTAAGAGCACTGTGCAGACCGAGTTGTTTCTTAGCTTCCCAAAGAGATGGAAGCAAGATGCTGTGGGGCCCAACTCGCCCTTTGGAAAGAAGCCTGCACGTTGTGCCTTTCAGCTCTAGGGCAAAGTAGCACACCCAGAGCAGAAGTCCTACTTCAGCCAGATCAGGCCTGCAAAGAAACTGCCTTTCACAGGCCTTTGGAAGAGATGTTCCCGGTAGGCTGTAAGAGCACTGTGCAGAGCGAGTGGTTTCTTAGGTTCCCAAAGAGCTGGAAGCAAGATGCTGTGGGGCCCAACTCGCCCTTTGGAAAGAAGCCTGCACGTTGTGACTTTCAGCTCTAGGGCAAAGCAGCACACCCAGAGCAGATGTCCTACTTGAGCCAGATCAGGCCTGCAAAGAAACTGCGTTTCACAGGCCTTTGGAAGAGATCTTCCATGTAGGCTCTAAGAGCACTGTGCAGAGCGAGTGGTTTCTTAGCTTCCCAAAGAGCTGGAAGCAAGATGGTGTGGGGCCCAACTCGCCCTTTGGAAAGAAGCCTGCACGTTGTGCCTTTCAGCTCTAAGGCAAAGTAGCACACCCAGAGCAGAAGTCCTACTTCAGCCAGATCAGGCCTGCAAAGAAACTGCGTTTCACAGGCCTTTGGAAGAGATGTTCCCGGTAGGCTGTAAGAGCACTGTGCAGAGCGAGTGGTTTCTTAGCTTCCCAAAGAGCTGGAAGCAAGATGCTGTGGGGCCCAACTCGCCCTTTGGAAAGAAGCCTGCACGTTGTGCCTTTCAGCTCTAGGGCAAAGTAGCACACCCAGAGCAGAAGTCCTACTTCAGCCAGATCAGGCCTGCAAAGAAACTGCGTTTCACAGGCCTTTGGAAGAGATGTTCCCGGTAGGCTGTAAGGGCACTGTGCAGAGCGAGTTGTTTCTTAGCTTCCCAAAGTTCTGGAAGCAACATGCTGTGGGGCCCAACTCGCCCTTTGGAAAGAAGCCTGCACGTGTGCCTTTCAGCTCTAGGGCAAAGTAGCACACCCAGAGCAGAAGTCCTACTTCAGCCAGATGAGGCCTGCAAAGAAACTGCGTTTCACAGGCCTTTGGAAGAGATGTTCCCGGTAGGCTGTAAGAGCACTGTGCAGAGCGAGTTGTTTCTTAGCTTCCCAAAGAGCTGGAAGCAAGATGCTGTGGGGCCCAACTCGCCCTTTGGAAAGAAGCCTGCACGTTGTGCCTTTCAGCTCTAGGGCAAAGTAGCACACCCAGAGCAGAAGTCCTACTTCAGCCAGATCAGGCCTACAAAGAAACTGCGTTTCACAGGCCTTTGGAAGAGATGTTCCCGGTAGGCTGTAAGAGCACTGTGCAGAGCGAGTGGTTTCTTAGCTTCCCAAAGAGCTGGAAGCAAGATGCTGTGGGGCCCAACTCGCCCTTTGGAAAGAAGCCTGCACGTTGTGCCTTTCAGCTCTAGGGCAAAGTAGCACACCCAGAGCAGAAGTCCTACTTCAGCCAGATCAGGCCTGCAAAGAAACTGCGTTTCACAGGCCTTTGGAAGAGATGTTCCCAGTAGGCTGTAAGAGCACTGTGCAGAGCGAGTGGTTTCTTAGCTTCCCAAAGAGCTGGAAGCAAGATGCTGTGGGGCCCAACT
The DNA here is from genome assembly GCF_041296265.1 of Equus caballus. Lineage (NCBI taxonomy): Eukaryota > Metazoa > Chordata > Mammalia > Perissodactyla > Equidae > Equus > Equus caballus. The sequence continues at coordinate 23,083,814 of NC_091695.1, forward strand.
CGCCCTTTGGAAAGAAGCCTGCACGTTGTGCCTTTCAGCTCTAGGGCAAAGTAGCACACCCAGAGCAGAAGTCCTACTTCAGCCAGATCAGGCCTGCAAAGAAACTGCGTTTCACAGGCCTTTGGAAGAGATGTTCCCGGTAGGCTGTAAGGGCACTGTGCAGAGCGAGTTGTTTCTTAGCTTCCCAAAGTTCTGGAAGCAAGATGCTGTGGGGCCCAACTCGCCCTTTGGAAAGAAGCCTGCACGTTGTGCCTTTCAGCTCTAGGGCAAAGTAGCACACCCAGAGCAGAAGTCCTACTTCAGCCAGATCAGGCCTGCAAAGAAACTGCGTTTCACAGGCCTTTGGAAGAGATGTTCCCGGTAGGCTGTAAGAGCACTGTGCAGAGCGAGTTGTTTCTTAGCTTCCCAAAGAGCTGGAAGCAAGATGCTGTGGGCCCAACTCGCCCTTTGGAAAGAAGCCTGCACGTTGTGCCTTTCAGCTCTAGGGCAAAGTAGCACACCCAGAGCAGAAGTCCTACTTCAGCCAGATCAGGCCTGCAAAGAAACTGCGTTTCACAGGCCTTTGGAAGAGATGTTCCCGGTAGGCTGTAAGAGCACTGTGCAGAGCGAGTGGTTTCTTAGCTTCCCAAAGAGCTGGAAGCAAGATGCTGTGGGGCCCAACTCGCCCTTTGGAAAGAAGCCTGCACGTTGTGCCTTTCAGCTCTAGGGCAAAGTAGCACACCCAGAGCAGAAGTCCTACTTCAGCCAGATCAGGCCTGCAAAGAAACTGCGTTTGACAGGCCTTTGGAAGAGATGTTCCCGGTAGGCTGTAAGAGCACTGTGCAGAGCGAGTTGTTTCTTAGCTTCCCAAAGAGCTGGATGCAAGATGCTGTGGGGCCCAACTGGCCCTTTGGAAAGAACCCTGCACGTTGTGCCTTTCAGCTCTAGGGCAAAGTAGCACACCCAGAGCAGAAGTCCTACTTCAGCCAGATCAGGCCTGCAAAGAAACTGCGTTTCACAGGCCTTTGGAAGAGATGTTCCCAGTAGGCTGTAAGAGCACTGTGCAGACCGAGTTGTTTCTTAGCTTCCCAAAGAGCTGGAAGCAAGATGCTGTGGGGCCCAACTCGCCCTTTGGAAAGAAGCCTGCACGTTGTGCCTTTCAGCTCTAGGGCAAAGTAGCACACCCAGAGCAGAAGTCCTACTTCAGACAGATCAGGCCTGCAAAGAAACTGCGTTTTACAGGCCTTTGGAAGAGATGTTCCCGGTAGGCTGTAAGAGCACTGTGCAGAGCGAGTGGTTTCTTAGGTTCCCAAAGAGCTGGAAGCAAGATGCTGTGGGGCCCAACTCGCCCTTTGGAAAGAAGCCTGCACGTTGTGACTTTCAGCTCTAGGGCAAAGCAGCACACCCAGAGCAGATGTCCTACTTGAGCCAGATCAGGCCTGCAAAGAAACTGCGTTTCACAGGCCTTTGGAAGAGATGTTCCCGGTAGGCTGTAAGAGCACTGTGTAGAGCGAGTGGTTTCTTAGCTTCCCAAAGAGCTGGAAGCAAGATGGTGTGGGGCCCAACTCGCCCTTTGGAAAGAAGCCTGCACGTTGTGCCTTTCAGCTCTAAGGCAAAGTAGCACACCCAGAGCAGAAGTCCTACTTCAGCCAGATCAGGCCTGCAAAGAAACTGCGTTTCACAGGCCTTTGGAAGAGATGTTCCCGGTAGGCTGTAAGAGCACTGTGCAGAGCGAGTGGTTTCTTAGCTTCCCAAAGAGCTGGAAGCAAGATGCTGTGGGGCCCAACTCGCCCTTTGGAAAGAAGCCTGCACGTTGTGCCTTTCAGCTCTAGGGCAAAGTAGCACACCCAGAGCAGAAGTCCTACTTCAGCCAGATCAGGCCTGCAAAGAAACTGCGTTTCACAGGCCTTTGGAAGAGATGTTCCCGGTAGGCTGTAAGAGCACTGTGCAGAGCGAGTGGTTTCTTAGCTTCCCAAAGAGCTGGAAGCAAGATGCTGTGGGGCCCAACTCGCCCTTTGGAAAGAAGCCTGCACGTTGTGCCTTTCAGCTCTAGGGCAAAGTAGCACACCCAGAGCTGAAGTCCTACTTCTGCCAGATCAGGCCTGCAAAGAAACTGCGTTTCACAGGCCTTTGGAAGAGATGTTCCCGGTAGGCTGTAAGAGCACTGTGCAGAGCGAGTTGTTTCTCAGCTTCCCAAAGAGCTGGAAGCAAGATGCTGTGGGGCCCAACTCGCCCTTTGGAAAGAAGCCTGCACGTTGTGCCTTTCAGCTCTAGGGCAAAGTAGCACACCCAGAGCAGAAGTCCTACTTCAGCCAGATCAGGCCTGCAAAGAAACTGCGTTTCACAGGCCTTTGGAAGAGATGTTCCCACTAGGCTGTAAGAGCACTGTGCAGAGCGAGTGGTTTCTTAGCTTCCCCAAGAGCTGGAAGCAAGATGGTGTGGGGCCCAACTCGCCCTTTGGAAAGAAGCCTGCACGTTGTGCCTTTCAGCTCTAGGGCAAAGTAGCACACCCAGAGCAGAAGTCCTACTTCAGCCAGATCAGGCCTGCAAAGAAACTGCGTTTCACAGGCATTTGGAAGAGATGTTCCCGGTAGGCTGTAAGAGCACTGTGCAGAGCGAGTGGTTTCTTAGCTTCCCAAAGAGCTGGAAGCAAGATGCTGTGGGGCCCAACTCGCCCTTTGGAAAGAAGCCTGCACGTTGTGCCTTTCAGCTCTAGAGCAAAGTAGAACACCCAGAGCAGAAGTCCTACTTCAGCCGGATCAGGCCTGCAAAGAAACTGCGTTTGACAGGCCTTTGGAAGAGATGTTCCCGGTAGGCTGTAAGAGCACTGTGCAGAGCGAGTGGTTTCTTAGCTTCCCAAAGAGCTGGAAGCAAGATGCTGTGGGGCCCAACTCGCCCTTTGGAAAGAAGCCTGCACGTTGTGCCTTTCAGCTCTAGGGCAAAGTAGCACACCCAGAGCAGAAGTCCTACTTCAGCCAGATCAGGCCTGCAAAGAAACTGCGTTTCACAGGCCTTTGGAAGAGATGTTCCCGGTAGGCTGTAAGAGCACTGTGCAGAGCGAGTGGTTTCTTAGCTTCCCAAAGAGCTGGAAGCAAGATGCTGTGGGGCCCAACTCGCCCTTTGGAAAGAAGCCTGCACGTTGTGCCTTTCAGCTCTAGGGCAAAGTAGCACACCCAGAGCAGAAGTCCTACTTCAGCCAGATCAGGCCTGCAAAGAAACTGCGTTTCACAGGCCTTTGGAAGAGATGTTCCCGGTAGGCTGTAAGAGCACTGTGCAGAGCGAGTGGTTTCTTAGCTTCCCAAAGAGCTGGAAGCAAGATGCTGTGGGGCCCAACTCGCCCTTTGGAAAGAAGCCTGCACGTTGTGCCTTTCAGCTCTAGGGCAAAGTAGCACACCCAGAGCAGAAGTCCTACTTCAGCCAGATCAGGCCTGCAAAGAAACTGCGTTTCACAGGCCTTTGGAAGAGATGTTCCCGGTAGGCTGTAAGAGCACTGTGCAGAGCGAGTGGTTTCTTAGCTTCCCAAAGAGCTGGAAGCAAGATGCTGTGGGGCCCAACTCGCCCTTTGGAAAGAAGCCTGCACGTTGTGCCTTTCAGCTCTAGGGCAAAGCAGCACACCCAGAGCAGAAGTCCTACTTCAGCCAGATCAGGCCTGCAAAGAAACTGCGTTTCACAGGCCTTTGGAAGAGATGTTCCCACTAGGCTGTAAGAGCACTGTGCAGAGCGAGTTGTTTCTTAGCTTCCCAAAGAGCTGGAAGCAAGATGCTGTGGGGCCCAACTCGCCCTTTGGAAAGAAGCCTGCACGTTGTGCCTTTCAGCTCTAGGGCAAAGTAGCACACCCAGAGCAGAAGTCCTACTTCAGCCAGATCAGGCCTGCAAAGAAACTGCATTTCACAGGCCTTTGGAAGAGATGTTCCCACTAGGCTGTAAGAGCACTGTGCAGAGCGAGTTGTTTCTTAGCTTCCCAAAGAGCTGGAAGCAAGATGCTGTGGGGCCCAACTCGCCCTTTGGAAAGAAGCCTGCACGTTGTGCCTTTCAGCTCTAGGGCAAAGTAGCACACCCAGAGCAGAAGTCCTACTTCAGCCAGATCAGGCCTGCAAAGAAACTGCGTTTCACAGGCCTTTGGAAGAGATGTTCCCGGTAGGCTGTAAGAGCACTGTGCAGAGCGACTTGTTTCTTAGCTTCCCAAAGAGCTGGAAGAAAGATGCTGTGGGGCCCAACTCGCCCTTTGGAAAGAAGCCTGCACGTTGTGCCTTTCAGCTCTAGGGCAAAGTAGCACACCCAGAGCAGAAGTCCTACTTCAGCCAGATCAGGCCTGCAAAGAAACTGCGTTTCACAGGCCTTTGGAAGAGATGTTCCCGGTAGGCTGTAAGAGCACTGTGCAGAGCGAGTTGTTTCTTAGGTTCCCAAAGAGCTGGAAGCAAGATGCTGTGGGGCCCAACTCGCCCTTTGGAAAGAAGCCTGCACGTTGTGCCTTTCAGCTCTAGGGCAAAGCAGCACACACAGAGCAGAAGTCCTACTTCAGCCAGATCAGGCCTGCAAAGAAACTGCGTTTCACAGGCCTTTGGAAGAGATGTTCCCACTAGGCTGTAAGAGCACTGTGCAGAGCGAGTGGTTTCTTAGGTTCCCAAAGAGCTGGAAGCAAGATGCTGTGGGGCCCAACTCGCCCTTTGGAAAGAAGCCTGCACGTTGTGACTTTCAGCTCTAGGGCAAAGCAGCACACCCAGAGCAGAAGTCCTACTTGAGCCAGATCAGGCCTGCAAAGAAACTGCGTTTCACAGGCCTTTGGAAGAGATGTTCCCTGTAGGCTGTAAGAGCACTGTGCAGAGCGAGTGGTTTCTTAGCTTCCCAAAGAGCTGGAAGCAAGATGCTGTGGGGCCCAACTCGCCCTTTGGAAAGAAGCCTGCACGTTGTGCCTTTCAGCTCTAGTGCAAAGTAGCACACCCAGAGCAGAAGTCCTACTTCAGCCAGATCAGGCCTGCAAAGAAACTGCGTTTCACAGGCCTTTGGAAGAGATGTTCCCGGTAGGCTGTAAGAGGACTGTGCAGAGCGAGTGGTTTCTTAGCTTCCCAAAGAGCTGGAAGCAAGATGCTGTGGGGCCCAACTCGCCCTTTGGAAAGAAGCCTGCACGTTGTGCCTTTCAGCTCTAAGGCAAAGTAGCACACCCAGAGCAGAAGTCCTACTTCAGCCAGATAAGGCCTGCAAAGAAACTGCGTTTCACAGGCCTTTGGAAGAGATGTTCCCGGTAGGCTGTAAGAGCACTGTGCAGAGCGAGTGGTTTCTTAGCTTCCCAAAGAGCTGGAAGCAAGATGCTGTGGGGCCCAACTCGCCCTTTGGAAAGAAGCCTGCACGTTGTGCCTTTCAGCTCTAGGGCAAAGTAGCACACCCAGAGCAGAAGTCCTACTTCAGCCAGATCAGGCCTGCAAAGAAACTGCATTTCACAGGCCTTTGGAAGAGATGTTCCCACTAGGCTGTAAGAGCACTGTGCAGAGCGAGTTGTTTCTTAGCTTCCCAAAGAGCTGGAAGCAAGATGCTGTGGGGCCCAACTCGCCCTTTGGAAAGAAGCCTGCACGTTGTGCCTTTCAGCTCTAGGGCAAAGTAGCACACCCAGAGCAGAAGTCCTACTTCAGCCAGATCAGGCCTGCAAAGAAACTGCGTTTCACAGGCCTTTGGAAGAGATGTTCCCGGTAGGCTGTAAGAGCACTGTGCAGAGCGACTTGTTTCTTAGCTTCCCAAAGAGCTGGAAGAAAGATGCTGTGGGGCCCAACTCGCCCTTTGGAAAGAAGCCTGCACGTTGTGCCTTTCAGCTCTAGGGCAAAGTAGCACACCCAGAGCAGAAGTCCTACTTCAGCCAGATCAGGCCTGCAAAGAAACTGCGTTTCACAGGCCTTTGGAAGAGATGTTCCCGGTAGGCTGTAAGAGCACTGTGCAGAGCGAGTTGTTTCTTAGGTTCCCAAAGAGCTGGAAGCAAGATGCTGTGGGGCCCAACTCGCCCTTTGGAAAGAAGCCTGCACGTTGTGCCTTTCAGCTCTAGGGCAAAGCAGCACACCCAGAGCAGAAGTCCTACTTCAGCCAGATCAGGCCTGCAAAGAAACTGCGTTTCACAGGCCTTTGGAAGAGATGTTCCCGGTAGGCTGTAAGAGCACTGTGCAGAGCGAGTGGTTTCTTAGGTTCCCAAAGAGCTGGAAGCAAGATGCTGTGGGGCCCAACTCGCCCTTTGGAAAGAAGCCTGCACGTTGTGACTTTCAGCTCTAGGGCAAAGCAGCACACCCAGAGCAGAAGTCCTACTTGAGCCAGATCAGGCCTGCAAAGAAACTGCGTTTCACAGGCCTTTGGAAGAGATGTTCCCTGTAGGCTGTAAGAGCACTGTGCAGAGCGAGTGGTTTCTTAGCTTCCCAAAGAGCTGGAAGCAAGATGCTGTGGGGCCCAACTCGCCCTTTGGAAAGAAGCCTGCACGTTGTGCCTTTCAGCTCTAGGGCAAAGTAGCACACCCAGAGCAGAAGTCCTACTTCAGCCAGATCAGGCCTGCAAAGAAACTGCGTTTCACAGGCCTTTGGAAGAGATGTTCCCGGTAGGCTGTAAGAGCACTGTGCAGAGCGAGTGGTTTCTAAGCTTCCCAAAAAGCTGGAAGCAAGATGGTGTGGGGCCCAACTCGCCCTTTGGAAAGAAGCCTGCACGTTGTGCCTTTCAGCTCTAGGGCAAAGTAGCACACCCAGAGCAGAAGTCCTACTTCAGCCAGATCAGGCCTGCAAAGAAACTGCGTTTCACAGGCCTTTGGAAGAGATGTTCCCGGTAGGCTGTAAGAGCACTGTGCAGAGCGAGTTGTTTCTTAGGTTCCCAAAGAGCTGGAAGCAAGATGCTGTGGGGCCCAACTCGCCCTTTGGAAAGAAGCCTGCACGTTGTGCCTTTCAGCTCTAGGGCAAAGCAGCACACCCAGAGCAGAAGTCCTACTTCAGCCAGATCAGGCCTGCAAAGAAACTGCGTTTCACAGGCCTTTGGAAGAGATGTTCCCGGTAGGCTGTAAGAGCACTGTGCAGAGCGAGTGGTTTCTTAGCTTCCCAAAGAGCTGGAAGCAAGATGCTGTGGGGCCCAACTCGCCCTTTGGAAAGAAGCCTGCACGTTGTGCCTTTCAGCTCTAGGGCAAAGTAGCACACCCAGAGCAGAAGTCCTACTTCAGCCAGATCAGGCCTGCAAAGAAACTGCGTTTCACAGGCCTTTGGAAGAGATGTTCCCGGTAGGCTGTAAGAGCACTGTGCAGAGCGAGTGGTTTCTTAGCTTCCCAAAGAGCTGGAAGCAAGATGCTGTGGGGCCCAACTCGCCCTTTGGAAAGAAGCCTGCACGTTGTGCCTTTCAGCTCTAGGGCAATGTAGCACACCCAGAGCAGAAGTCCTACTTCAGCCAGATCAGGCCTGCAAAGAAACTGCGTTTCACAGGCCTTTGGAAGAGATGTTCCCGGTAGGCTGTAAGAGCACTGTGCAGAGCGAGTTGTTTCTTAGGTTCCCAAAGAGCTGGAAGCAAGATGCTGTGGGGCCCAACTCGCCCTTTGGAAAGAAGCCTGCACGTTGTGCCTTTCAGCTCTAGGGCAAAGTAGCACACCCAGAGCAGAAGTCCTACTTGAGCCAGATCAGGCCTGCAAAGAAACTGCGTTTCACAGGCCTTTGGAAGAGATGTTCCCGGTAGGCTGTAAGAGCACTGTGCAGAGCGAGTGGTTTCTTAGCTTCCCAAAGAGCTGGAAGCAAGATGCTGTGGGGCCCAACTCGCCCTTTGGAAAGAAGCCTGCACGTTGTGCCTTTCAGCTCTAGGGCAAAGCAGCACACCCAGAGCAGAAGTCCTACTTGAGCCAGATCAGGCCTGCAAAGAAACTGCGTTTCACAGGCCTTTGGAAGAGATGTTCCCTGTAGGCTGTAAGAGCACTGTGCAGAGCGAGTGGTTTCTTAGCTTCCCAAAGAGCTGGAAGGAAGATGCTGTGGGGCCCAACTCGCCCTTTGGAAAGAAGCCTGCACGTTGTGCCTTTCAGCTCTAGGGCAAAGTAGCACACCCAGAGCAGAAGTCCTACTTGAGCCAGATCAGGCCTGCAAAGAAACTGCGTTTCACAGGCCTTTGGAAGAGATGTTCCCGGTAGGCTGTAAGAGCACTGTGCAGAGCGAGTGGTTTCTAAGCTTCCCAAAGAGCTGGAAGCAAGATGCTGTGGGGCCCAACTCGCCCTTTGGAAAGAAGCCTGCACGTTGTGCCTTTCAGCTCTAGGGCAAAGTAGCACACCCAGAGCAGAAGTCCTACTTCAGCCAGATCAGCCCGCAAAGAAACTGCGTTTCACAGGCCTTTGGAAGAGATGTTCCCGGTAGGCTGTAAGAGCACTGTGCAGAGCGAGTGGTTTCTTAGCTTCCCAAAGAGCTGGAAGCAAGATGGTGTGGGGCCCAACTCGCCCTTTGGAAAGAAGCCTGCACGTTGTGCCTTTCAGCTCTAGGGCAATGTAGCACACCCAGAGCAGAAGTCCTACTTCAGCCAGATCAGGCCTGCAAAGAAACTGCGTTTCACAGGCCTTTGGAAGAGATGTTCCCGGTAGGCTGTAAGAGCACTGTGCAGAGCGAGTTGTTTCTTAGGTTCCCAAAGAGCTGGAAGCAAGATGCTGTGGGGCCCAACTCGCCCTTTGGAAAGAAGCCTGCACGTTGTGCCTTTCAGCTCTAGGGCAAAGTAGCACACCCAGAGCAGAAGTCCTACTTGAGCCAGATCAGGCCTGCAAAGAAACTGCGTTTCACAGGCCTTTGGAAGAGATGTTCCCGGTAGGCTGTAAGAGGACTGTGCAGAGCGAGTGGTTTCTTAGCTTCCCAAAGAGCTGGAAGCAAGATGCTGTGGGGCCCAACTCGCCCTTTGGAAAGAAGCCTGCACGTTGTGCCTTTCAGCTCTAAGGCAAAGTAGCACACCCAGAGCAGAAGTCCTACTTCAGCCAGATCAGGCCTGCAAAGAAACTGCGTTTCACAGGCCTTTGGAAGAGATGTTCCCGGTAGGCTGTAAGAGCACTGTGCAGAGCGAGTTGTTTCTTAGCTTCCCAAAGAGCTGGAAGCAAGATGCTGTGGGGCCCAACTCGCCTTTTGGAAAGAAGCCTGCACGTTGTGCCTTTCAGCTCTAGGGCAAAGTAGCACACCCAGAGCAGAAGTCCTACTTCAGCCAGATCAGGCCTGCAAAGAAACTGCATTTCACAGGCCTTTGGAAGAGATGTTCCCACTAGGCTGTAAGAGCACTGTGCAGAGCGAGTTGTTTCTTAGCTTCCCAAAGAGCTGGAAGCAAGATGCTGTGGGGCCCAACTCGCCCTTTGGAAAGAAGCCTGCACGTTGTGCCTTTCAGCTCTAGGGCAAAGTAGCACACCCAGAGCAGAAGTCCTACTTCAGCCAGATCAGGCCTGCAAAGAAACTGCGTTTCACTGGCCTTTGGAAGAGATGTTCCCGGTAGGCTGTAAGAGCACTGTGCAGAGCGAGTGGTTTCTAAGCTTCCCAAAGAGCTCGAAGCAAGATGCTGTGGGGCCCAACTCGCCCTTTGGAAAGAAGCCTGCACGTTGTGCCTTTCAGCTCTAGGGCAAAGTAGCACACCCAGAGCAGAAGTCCTACTTCAGCCAGATCAGGCCTGCAAAGAAACTGCGTTTCACAGGCCTTTGGAAGAGATGTTCCCTGTAGGCTGTAAGAGCACTGTGCAGAGCGAGTGGTTTCTTAGCTTCCCAAAGAGCTGGAAGCAAGATGCTGTGGGGCCCAACTCACCCTTTGGAAAGAAGCCTGCACGTTGTGCCTTTCAGCTCTAGGGCAAAGTAGCACACCCAGAGCAGAAGTCCTACCTCAGCCAGATCAGGCCTGCAAAGAAACTGCGTTTCACAGGCCTTTGGAAGAGATGTTCCCGGTAGGCTGTAAGAGCACTGTGCAGAGCGAGTGGTTTCTAAGCTTCCCAAAGAGCTGGAAGCAAGATGGTGTGGGGTCCAACTCGCCCTTTGGAAAGAAGCCTGCACGTTGTGCCTTTCAGCTCTAGGGCAAAGTAGCACACCCAGAGCAGAAGTCCTACTTCAGCCAGATCAGGCCTGCAAAGAAACTGCGTTTCACAGGCCTTTGGAAGAGATGTTCCCGCTAGGCTGTAAGAGCACTGTGCAGAGCGAGTTGTTTCTTAGCTTCTCAAAGAGCTGGAAGCAAGATGGTGTGGGGCCCAACTCGCCCTTTGGAAAGAAGCCTGCACGTTGTGCCTTTCAGCTCTAGGGCAAAGTAGCACACCCAGAGCAGAAGTCCTACTTCAGCCAGATCAGGCCTGCAAAGAAACTGCATTTCACAGGCCTTTGGAAGAGATGTTCCCACTAGGCTGTAAGAGCACTGTGCAGAGCGAGTTGTTTCTTAGCTTCCCAAAGAGCTGGAAGCAAGATGCTGTGGGGCCCAACTCGCCCTTTGGAAAGAAGCCTGCACGTTGTGCCTTTCAGCTCTAGGGCAAAGTAGCACACCCAGAGCAGAAGTCCTACTTCAGCCAGATCAGGCCTGCAAAGAAACTGCGTTTCACTGGCCTTTGGAAGAGATGTTCCCGGTAGGCTGTAAGAGCACTGTGCAGAGCGAGTGGTTTCTAAGCTTCCCAAAGAGCTCGAAGCAAGATGCTGTGGGGCCCAACTCGCCCTTTGGAAAGAAGCCTGCACGTTGTGCCTTTCAGCTCTAGGGCAAAGTAGCACACCCAGAGCAGAAGTCCTACTTCAGCCAGATCAGGCCTGCAAAGAAACTGCGTTTCACAGGCCTTTGGAAGAGATGTTCCCTGTAGGCTGTAAGAGCACTGTGCAGAGCGAGTGGTTTCTTAGCTTCCCAAAGAGCTGGAAACAAGATGCTGTGGGGCCCAACTCACCCTTTGGAAAGAAGCCTGCACGTTGTGCCTTTCAGCTCTAGGGCTAAGTAGCACACCCAGAGCAGAAGTCCTACCTCAGCCAGATCAGGCCTGCAAAGAAACTGCGTTTCACAGGCCTTTGGAAGAGATGTTCCCGGTAGGCTGTAAGAGCACTGTGCAGAGCGAGTGGTTTCTAAGCTTCCCAAAGAGCTGGAAGCAAGATGGTGTGGGGTCCAACTCGCCCTTTGGAAAGAAGCCTGCACGTTGTGCCTTTCAGCTCTAGGGCAAAGTAGCACACCCAGAGCAGAAGTCCTACTTCAGCCAGATCAGGCCTGCAAAGAAACTGCGTTTCACAGGCCTTTGGAAGAGATGTTCCCGCTAGGCTGTAAGAGCACTGTGCAGAGCGAGTTGTTTCTTAGCTTCCCAAAGAGCTGGAAGCAAGATGGTGTGGGGCCCAACTCGCCCTTTGGAAAGAAGCCTGCACGTTGTGCCTTTCAGCTCTAGGGCAAAGTAGCACACCCAGAGCAGAAGTCCTACTTCAGCCAGATCAGGCCTGCAAAGAAACTGCATTTCACAGGCCTTTGGAAGAGATGTTCCCACTAGGCTGTAAGAGCACTGTGCAGAGCGAGTTGTTTCTTAGCTTCCCAAAGAGCTGGAAGCAAGATGCTGTGGGGCCCAACTCGCCCTTTGGAAAGAAGCCTGCACGTTGTGCCTTTCAGCTCTAGGGCAAAGTAGCACACCCAGAGCAGAAGTCCTACTTCAGCCAGATCAGGCCTGCAAAGAAACTGCGTTTCACAGGCCTTTGGAAGAGATGTTCCCGGTAGGCTGTAAGAGCACTGTGCAGAGCGAGTTGTTTCTTAGCTTCCCAAAGAGCTGGAAGAAAGATGCTGTGGGGCCCAACTCGCCCTTTGGAAAGAAGCCTGCACGTTGTGCCTTTCAGCTCTAGGGCAAAGTAGCACACCCAGAGCAGAAGTCCTACTTGAGCCAGATCAGGCCTGCAAAGAAACTGCGTTTCACAGGCCTTTGGAAGAGATGTTCCCGGTAGGCTGTAAGAGCACTGTGCAGAGCGAGTGGTTTCTAAGCTTCCCAAAGAGCTGGAAGCAAGATGGTGTGGGGCCCAACTCGCCCTTTGGAAAGAAGCCTGCACGTTGTGCCTTTCAGCTCTAGGGCAAAGTAGCACACCCAGAGCAGAAGTCCTACTTCAGCCAGATCAGCCCGCAAAGAAACTGCGTTTCACAGGCCTTTGGAAGAGATGTTCCCGGTAGGCTGTAAGAGCACTGTGCAGAGCGAGTGGTTTCTTAGCTTCCCAAAGAGCTGGAAGCAAGATGCTGTGGGGCCCAACTCGCCCTTTGGAAAGAAGCCTGCACGTTGTGCCTTTCAGCTCTAGGGCAAAGTAGCACACCCAGAGCAGAAGTCCTACTTCAGCCAGATGAGCCCGCAAAGAAACTGCGTTTCACAGGCCTTTGGAAGAGATGTTCCCGGTAGGCTGTAAGAGCACTGTGCAGAGCGAGTGGTTTCTTAGCTTCCCAAAGAGCTGGAAGCAAGATGGTGTGGCCCCAACTCGCCCTTTGGAAAGAAGCCTGCACGTTGTGCCTTTCAGCTCTAGGGCAATGTAGCACACCCAGAGCAGAAGTCCTACTTCAGCCAGATCAGGCCTGCAAAGAAACTGCGTTTCACAGGCCTTTGGAAGAGATGTTCCCGGTAGGCTGTAAGAGCACTGTGCAGAGCGAGTTGTTTCTTAGGTTCCCAAAGAGCTGGAAGCAAGATGCTGTGGGGCCCAACTCGCCCTTTGGAAAGAAGCCTGCACGTTGTGCCTTTCAGCTCTAGGGCAAAGTAGCACACCCAGAGCAGAAGTCCTACTTGAGCCAGATCAGGCCTGCAAAGAAACTGCGTTTCACAGGCCTTTGGAAGAGATGTTCCCGGTAGGCTGTAAGAGGACTGTGCAGAGCGAGTGGTTTCTTAGCTTCCCAAAGAGCTGGAAGCAAGATGCTGTGGGGCCCAACTCGCCCTTTGGAAAGAAGCCTGCACGTTGTGCCTTTCAGCTCTAAGGCAAAGTAGCACACCCAGAGCAGAAGTCCTACTTCAGCCAGATAAGGCCTGCAAAGAAACTGCGTTTCACAGGCCTTTGGAAGAGATGTTCCCGGTAGGCTGTAAGAGCACTGTGCAGAGCGAGTTGTTTCTTAGCTTCCCAAAGAGCTGGAAGCAAGATGCTGTGGGGCCCAACTCGCCCTTTGGAAAGAAGCCTGCACGTTGTGCCTTTCAGCTCTAGGGCAAAGTAGCACACCCAGAGCAGAAGTCCTACTTCAGCCAGATCAGGCCTGCAAAGAAACTGCGTTTCACAGGCCTTTGGAAGAGATGTTCCCGGTAGGCTGTAAGAGCACTGTGCAGAGCGAGTGGTTTCTTAGCTTCCCAAAGAGCTGGAGGCAAGATGGTGTGGGGCCCAACTCGCCCTTTGGAAAGAAGCCTGCACGTTGTGCCTTTCAGCTCTAGGGCAATGTAGCACACCCAGAGCAGAAGTCCTACTTGAGCCAGATCAGGCCTGCAAAGAAACTGCGTTTCACAGGCCTTTGGAAGAGATGTTCCCGGTAGGCTGTAAGAGCACTGTGCAGAGCGAGTGGTTTCTTAGGTTCCCAAAGAGCTGGAAGCAAGATGCTGTGGGGCCCAACTCGCCCTTTGGAAAGAAGCCTGCACGTTGTGCCTTTCAGCTCTAGGGCAAAGTAGCACACCCAGAGCAGAAGTCCTACTTCAGCCAGATAAGGCCTGCAAAGAAACTGCGTTTCACAGGCCTTTGGAAGAGATGTTCCCGGTAGGCTGTAAGAGCACTGTGCAGAGCGAGTTGTTTCTTAGCTTCCCAAAGAGCTGGAAGCAAGATGCTGTGGGGCCCAACTCGCCCTTTGGAAAGAAGCCTGCACGTTGTGCCTTTCAGCTCTAGGGCAAAGTAGCACACCCAGAGCAGAAGTCCTACTTCAGCCAGATCAGGCCTGCAAAGAAACTGCATTTCACAGGCCTTTGGAAGAGATGTTCCCACTAGGCTGTAAGAGCACTGTGCAGAGCGAGTTGTTTCTTAGCTTCCCAAAGAGCTGGAAGCAAGATGCTGTGGGGCCCAACTCGCCCTTTGGAAAGAAGCCTGCACGTTGTGACTTTCAGCTCTAGGGCAAAGCAGCACACCCAGAGCAGAAGTCCTACTTGAGCCAGATCAGGCCTGCAAAGCAACTGCGTTTCACAGGCCTTTGGAAGAGATGTTCCCGGTAGGCTGTAAGAGCACTGTGCAGAGCGAGTGGTTTCTTAGCTTCCCAAAGAGCTGGAAGCAAGATGCTGTGTGGCCCAACTCGCCCTTTGGAAAGAAGCCTGCACGTTGTGCCTTTCAGCTCTAGGGCAAAGTAGCACACCCAGAGCAGAAGTCCTACGTCAGCCAGATCAGGCCTGCAAGGAAACTGCGTTTCACAGGCCTTTGGAAGAGATGTTCCCGGTAGGCTGTAAGAGCACTGTGCAGAGCGAGTGGTTTCTAAGCTTCCCAAAGTGCTGGAAGCAAGATGGTGTGGGGCCCAACTCGCCCTTTGGAAAGAAGCCTGCACGTTGTGCCTTTCAGCTCTAGGGCAAAGTAGCACACCCAGAGCAGAAGTCCTACTTCAGCCAGATCAGGCCTGCAAAGAAACTGCGTTTCACAGGCCTTTGGAAGAGATGTTCCCGGTAGGCTGTAAGAGCACTGTGCAGAGCGAGTTGTTTCTTAGCTTCCCAAAGAGCTGGAAGAAAGATGCTGTGGGGCCCAACTCGCCCTTTGGAAAGAAGCCTGCACGTTGTGCCTTTCAGCTCTAGGGCAAAGCAGCACACCCAGAGCAGAAGTCCTACTTCAGCCAGATCAGGCCTGCAAAGAAACTGCATTTCACAGGCCTTTGGAAGAGATGTTCCCACTAGGCTGTAAGAGCACTGTGCAGAGCGAGTTGTTTCTTAGCTTCCCAAAGAGCTGGAAGCAAGATGCTGTGGGGCCCAACTCGCCCTTTGGAAAGAAGCCTGCACGTTGTGCCTTTCAGCTCTAGGGCAAAGTAGCACACCCAGAGCAGAAGTCCTACTTCAGCCAGATCAGGCCTGCAAAGAAACTGCGTTTCACAGGCCTTTGGAAGAGATGTTCCCACTAGGCTGTAAGAGCACTGTGCAGAGCGAGTTGTTTCTTAGCTTCCCAAAGAGCTGGAAGAAAGATGCTGTGGGGCCCAACTCGCCCTTTGGAAAGAAGCCTGCACGTTGTGCCTTTCAGCTCTAGGGCAAAGTAGCACACCCAGAGAAGAAGTCCTACTTCAGCCAGATCAGGCCTGCAAAGAAACTGCGTTTCACAGGCCTTTGGAAGAGATGTTCCCGGTAGGCTGTAAGAGCACTGTGCAGAGCGAGTTGTTTCTTAGGTTCCCAAAGAGCTCGAAGCAAGATGCTGTGGGGCCCAACTCGCCCTTTGGAAAGAAGCCTGCACGTTGTGCCTTTCAGCTCTAGGGCAAAGCAGCACACCCAGAGCAGAAGTCCTACTTCAGCCAGATCAGGCCTGCAAAGAAACTGCGTTTCACAGGCCTTTGGAAGAGATGTTCCCGGTAGGCTGTAAGAGCACTGTGCAGAGCGAGTGGTTTCTTAGGTTCCCAAAGAGCTGGAAGCAAGATGCTGTGGGGCCCAACTCGCCCTTTGGAAAGAAGCCTGCACGTTGTGCCTTTCAGCTCTAGGGCAAAGTAGCACACCCAGAGCAGAAGTCCTACCTCAGCCAGATCAGGCCTGCAAAGAAACTGCGTTTCACAGGCCTTTGGAAGAGATGTTCCCGGTAGGCTGTAAGAGCACTGTGCAGAGCGAGTGGTTTCTAAGCTTCCCAAAGTGCTGGAAGCAAGATGGTGTGGGGCCCAACTCGCCCTTTGGAAAGAAGCCTGCACGTTGTGCCTTTCAGCTCTAGGGCAAAGTAGCACACCCAGAGCAGAAGTCCTACTTCAGCCAGATCAGGCCTGCAAAGAAACTGCGTTTCACAGGCCTTTGGAAGAGATGTTCCCGGTAGGCTGTAAGAGCACTGTGCAGAGTGAGTTGTTTCTTAGCTTCCCAAAGAGCTGGAAGAAAGATGCTGTGGGGCCCAACTCGCCCTTTGGAAAGAAGCCTGCACGTTGTGCCTTTCAGCTCTAGGGCAAAGCAGCACACCCAGAGCAGAAGTCCTACTTCAGCCAGATCAGGCCTGCAAAGAAACTGCATTTCACAGGCCTTTGGAAGAGATGTTCCCACTTGGCTGTAAGAGCACTGTGCAGAGCGAGTTGTTTCTTAGCTTCCCAAAGAGCTGGAAGCAAGATGCTGTGGGGCCCAACTCGCCCTTTGGAAAGAAGCCTGCACGTTGTGCCTTTCAGCTCTAGGGCAAAGTAGCACACCCAGAGCAGAAGTCCTACTTCAGCCAGATCAGGCCTGCAAAGAAACTGCGTTTCACAGGCCTTTGGAAGAGATGTTCCCACTAGGCTGTAAGAGCACTGTGCAGAGCGAGTTGTTTCTTAGCTTCCCAAAGAGCTGGAAGAAAGATGCTGTGGGGCCCAACTCGCCCTTTGGAAAGAAGCCTGCACGTTGTGCCTTTCAGCTCTAGGGCAAAGTAGCACACCCAGAGAAGAAGTCCTACTTCAGCCAGATCAGGCCTGCAAAGAAACTGCGTTTCACAGGCCTTTGGAAGAGATGTTCCCGGTAGGCTGTAAGAGCACTGTGCAGAGCGAGTTGTTTCTTAGGTTCCCAAAGAGCTGGAAGCAAGATGCTGTGGGGCCCAACTCGCCCTTTGGAAAGAAGCCTGCACGTTGTGCCTTTCAGCTCTAGGGCAAAGCAGCACACCCAGAGCAGAAGTCCTACTTCAGCCAGATCAGGCCTGCAAAGAAACTGCGTTTCACAGGCCTTTGGAAGAGATGTTCCCGGTAGGCTGTAAGAGCACTGTGCAGAGCGAGTGGTTTCTTAGGTTCCCAAAGAGCTGGAAGCAAGATGCTGTGGGGCCCAACTCGCCCTTTGGAAAGAAGCCTGCACGTTGTGCCTTTCAGCTCTAGGGCAAAGTAGCACACCCAGAGCAGAAGTCCTACTTCAGCCAGATCAGGCCTGCAAAGAAACTGCGTTTCACAGGCCTTTGGAAGAGATGTTCCCACTAGGCTGTAAGAGCACTGTGCAGAGCGAGTTGTTTCTTAGCTTCCCAAAGAGCTGGAAGCAAGATGCTGTGGGGCCGAACTCGCCCTTTGGAAAGAAGCCTGCACGTTGTGCCTTTCAGCTCTAGGGCAAAGTAGCACACCCAGAGCAGAAGTCCTACTTCAGCCAGATCAGGCCTGCAAAGAAACTGCGTTTCACAGGCCTTTGGAAGAGATGTTCCCGGTAGGCTGTAAGAGCACTGTGCAGAGCGAGTGGTTTCTTAGCTTCCCAAAGAGCTGGAAGCAAGATGCTGTGGGGCCCAACTCACCCTTTGGAAAGAAGCCTGCACGTTGTGCCTTTCAGCTCTAGGGCAAAGTAGCACACCCAGAGCAGAAGTCCTACCTCAGCCAGATCAGGCCTGCAAAGAAACTGCGTTTCACAGGCCTTTGGAAGAGATGTTCCCGGTAGGCTGTAAGAGCACTGTGCAGAGCGAGTGGTTTCTAAGCTTCCCAAAGAGCTGGAAGCAAGATGGTGTGGGGTCCAACTCGCCCTTTGGAAAGAAGCCTGCACGTTGTGCCTTTCAGCTCTAGGGCAAAGTAGCACACCCAGAGCAGAAGTCCTACTTCAGCCAGATCAGGCCTGCAAAGAAACTGCGTTTCACAGGCCTTTGGAAGAGATGTTCCCGCTAGGCTGTAAGAGCACTGTGCAGAGCGAGTTGTTTCTTAGCTTCCCAAAGAGCTGGAAGCAAGATGGTGTGGGGCCCAACTCGCCCTTTGGAAAGAAGCCTGCACGTTGTGCCTTTCAGCTCTAGGGCAAAGTAGCACACCCAGAGCAGAAGTCCTACTTCAGCCAGATCAGGCCTGCAAAGAAACTGCATTTCACAGGCCTTTGGAAGAGATGTTCCCACTAGGCTGTAAGAGCACTGTGCAGAGCGAGTTGTTTCTTAGCTTCCCAAAGAGCTGGAAGCAAGATGCTGTGGGGCCCAACTCGCCCTTTGGAAAGAAGCCTGCACGTTGTGCCTTTCAGCTCTAGGGCAAAGTAGCACACCCAGAGCAGAAGTCCTACTTCAGCCAGATCAGGCCTGCAAAGAAACTGCGTTTCACAGGCCTTTGGAAGAGATGTTCCCGGTAGGCTGTAAGAGCACTGTGCAGAGCGAGTTGTTTCTTAGCTTCCCAAAGAGCTGGAAGAAAGATGCTGTGGGGCCCAACTCGCCCTTTGGAAAGAAGCCTGCACGTTGTGCCTTTCAGCTCTAGGGCAAAGTAGCACACCCAGAGCAGAAGTCCTACTTGAGCCAGATCAGGCCTGCAAAGAAACTGCGTTTCACAGGCCTTTGGAAGAGATGTTCCCGGTAGGCTGTAAGAGCACTGTGCAGAGCGAGTGGTTTCTAAGCTTCCCAAAGAGCTGGAAGCAAGATGGTGTGGGGCCCAACTCGCCCTTTGGAAAGAAGCCTGCACGTTGTGCCTTTCAGCTCTAGGGCAAAGTAGCACACCCAGAGCAGAAGTCCTACTTCAGCCAGATCAGCCCGCAAAGAAACTGCGTTTCACAGGCCTTTGGAAGAGATGTTCCCGGTAGGCTGTAAGAGCACTGTGCAGAGCGAGTGGTTTCTTAGCTTCCCAAAGAGCTGGAAGCAAGATGCTGTGGGGCCCAACTCGCCCTTTGGAAAGAAGCCTGCACGTTGTGCCTTTCAGCTCTAGGGCAAAGTAGCACACCCAGAGCAGAAGTCCTACTTCAGCCAGATGAGCCCGCAAAGAAACTGCGTTTCACAGGCCTTTGGAAGAGATGTTCCCGGTAGGCTGTAAGAGCACTGTGCAGAGCGAGTGGTTTCTTAGCTTCCCAAAGAGCTGGAAGCAAGATGGTGTGGCCCCAACTCGCCCTTTGGAAAGAAGCCTGCACGTTGTGCCTTTCAGCTCTAGGGCAATGTAGCACACCCAGAGCAGAAGTCCTACTTCAGCCAGATCAGGCCTGCAAAGAAACTGCGTTTCACAGGCCTTTGGAAGAGATGTTCCCGGTAGGCTGTAAGAGCACTGTGCAGAGCGAGTTGTTTCTTAGGTTCCCAAAGAGCTGGAAGCAAGATGCTGTGGGGCCCAACTCGCCCTTTGGAAAGAAGCCTGCACGTTGTGCCTTTCAGCTCTAGGGCAAAGTAGCACACCCAGAGCAGAAGTCCTACTTGAGCCAGATCAGGCCTGCAAAGAAACTGCGTTTCACAGGCCTTTGGAAGAGATGTTCCCGGTAGGCTGTAAGAGGACTGTGCAGAGCGAGTGGTTTCTTAGCTTCCCAAAGAGCTGGAAGCAAGATGCTGTGGGGCCCAACTCGCCCTTTGGAAAGAAGCCTGCACGTTGTGCCTTTCAGCTCTAAGGCAAAGTAGCACACCCAGAGCAGAAGTCCTACTTCAGCCAGATAAGGCCTGCAAAGAAACTGCGTTTCACAGGCCTTTGGAAGAGATGTTCCCGGTAGGCTGTAAGAGCACTGTGCAGAGCGAGTTGTTTCTTAGCTTCCCAAAGAGCTGGAAGCAAGATGCTGTGGGGCCCAACTCGCCCTTTGGAAAGAAGCCTGCACGTTGTGCCTTTCAGCTCTAGGGCAAAGTAGCACACCCAGAGCAGAAGTCCTACTTCAGCCAGATCAGGCCTGCAAAGAAACTGCGTTTCACAGGCCTTTGGAAGAGATGTTCCCGGTATGCTGTAAGAGCACTGTGCAGAGCGAGTGGTTTCTTAGCTTCCCAAAGAGCTGGAGGCAAGATGGTGTGGGGCCCAACTCGCCCTTTGGAAAGAAGCCTGCACGTTGTGCCTTTCAGCTCTAGGGCAATGTAGCACACCCAGAGCAGAAGTCCTACTTCAGCCAGATCAGGCCTGCAAAGAAACTGCGTTTCACAGGCCTTTGGAAGAGATGTTCCCGGTAGGCTGTAAGAGCACTGTGCAGAGCGAGTGGTTTCTTAGGTTCCCAAAGAGCTGGAAGCAAGATGCTGTGGGGCCCAACTCGCCCTTTGGAAAGAAGCCTGCACGTTGTGCCTTTCAGCTCTAGGGCAAAGTAGCACACCCAGAGCAGAAGTCCTACTTCAGCCAGATAAGGCCTGCAAAGAAACTGCGTTTCACAGGCCTTTGGAAGAGATGTTCCCGGTAGGCTGTAAGAGCACTGTGCAGAGCGAGTTGTTTCTTAGCTTCCCAAAGAGCTGGAAGCAAGATGCTGTGGGGCCCAACTCGCCCTTTGGAAAGAAGCCTGCACGTTGTGCCTTTCAGCTCTAGGGCAAAGTAGCACACCCAGAGCAGAAGTCCTACTTCAGCCAGATCAGGCCTGCAAAGAAACTGCATTTCACAGGCCTTTGGAAGAGATGTTCCCACTAGGCTGTAAGAGCACTGTGCAGAGCGAGTTGTTTCTTAGCTTCCCAAAGAGCTGGAAGCAAGATGCTGTGGGGCCCAACTCACCCTTTGGAAAGAAGCCTGCACGTTGTGACTTTCAGCTCTAGGGCAAAGCAGCACACCCAGAGCAGAAGTCCTACTTGAGCCAGATCAGGCCTGCAAAGAAACTGCGTTTCACAGGCCTTTGGAAGAGATGTTCCCGGTAGGCTGTAAGAGCACTGTGCAGAGCGAGTGGTTTCTTAGCTTCCCAAAGAGCTGGAAGCAAGATGCTGTGGGGCCCAACTCGCCCTTTGGAAAGAAGCCTGCACGTTGTGCCTTTCAGCTCTAGGGCAAAGTAGCACACCCAGAGCAGAAGTCCTACCTCAGCCAGATCAGGCCTGCAAAGAAACTGCGTTTCACAGGCCTTTGGAAGAGATGTTCCCGGTAGGCTGTAAGAGCACTGTGCAGAGCGAGTGGTTTCTAAGCTTCCCAAAGTGCTGGAAGCAAGATGGTGTGGGGCCCAACTCGCCCTTTGGAAAGAAGCCTGCACGTTGTGCCTTTCAGCTCTAGGGCAAAGTAGCACACCCAGAGCAGAAGTCCTACTTCAGCCAGATCAGGCCTGCAAAGAAACTGCGTTTCACAGGCCTTTGGAAGAGATGTTCCCGGTAGGCTGTAAGAGCACTGTGCAGAGCGAGTTGTTTCTTAGCTTCCCAAAGAGCTGGAAGAAAGATGCTGTGGGGCCCAACTCGCCCTTTGGAAAGAAGCCTGCACGTTGTGCCTTTCAGCTCTAGGGCAAAGCAGCACACCCAGAGCAGAAGTCCTACTTCAGCCAGATCAGGCCTGCAAAGAAACTGCATTTCACAGGCCTTTGGAAGAGATGTTCCCACTAGGCTGTAAGAGCACTGTGCAGAGCGAGTTGTTTCTTAGCTTCCCAAAGAGCTGGAAGCAAGATGCTGTGGGGCCCAACTCGCCCTTTGGAAAGAAGCCTGCACGTTGTGCCTTTCAGCTCTAGGGCAAAGTAGCACACCCAGAGCAGAAGTCCTACTTCAGCCAGATCAGGCCTGCAAAGAAACTGCGTTTCACAGGCCTTTGGAAGAGATGTTCCCACTAGGCTGTAAGAGCACTGTGCAGAGCGAGTTGTTTCTTAGCTTCCCAAAGAGCTGGAAGAAAGATGCTGTGGGGCCCAACTCGCCCTTTGGAAAGAAGCCTGCACGTTGTGCCTTTCAGCTCTAGGGCAAAGTAGCACACCCAGAGAAGAAGTCCTACTTCAGCCAGATCAGGCCTGCAAAGAAACTGCGTTTCACAGGCCTTTGGAAGAGATGTTCCCGGTAGGCTGTAAGAGCACTGTGCAGAGCGAGTTGTTTCTTAGGTTCCCAAAGAGCTGGAAGCAAGATGCTGTGGGGCCCAACTCGCCCTTTGGAAAGAAGCCTGCACGTTGTGCCTTTCAGCTCTAGGGCAAAGCAGCACACCCAGAGCAGAAGTCCTACTTCAGCCAGATCAGGCCTGCAAAGAAACTGCGTTTCACAGGCCTTTGGAAGAGATGTTCCCGGTAGGCTGTAAGAGCACTGTGCAGAGCGAGTGGTTTCTTAGGTTCCCAAAGAGCTGGAAGCAAGATGCTGTGGGGCCCAACTCGCCCTTTGGAAAGAAGCCTGCACGTTGTGCCTTTCAGCTCTAGGGCAAAGTAGCACACCCAGAGCAGAAGTCCTACCTCAGCCAGATCAGGCCTGCAAAGAAACTGCGTTTCACAGGCCTTTGGAAGAGATGTTCCCGGTAGGCTGTAAGAGCACTGTGCAGAGCGAGTGGTTTCTAAGCTTCCCAAAGTGCTGGAAGCAAGATGGTGTGGGGCCCAACTCGCCCTTTGGAAAGAAGCCTGCACGTTGTGCCTTTCAGCTCTAGGGCAAAGTAGCACACCCAGAGCAGAAGTCCTACTTCAGCCAGATCAGGCCTGCAAAGAAACTGCGTTTCACAGGCCTTTGGAAGAGATGTTCCCGGTAGGCTGTAAGAGCACTGTGCAGAGTGAGTTGTTTCTTAGCTTCCCAAAGAGCTGGAAGAAAGATGCTGTGGGGCCCAACTCGCCCTTTGGAAAGAAGCCTGCACGTTGTGCCTTTCAGCTCTAGGGCAAAGCAGCACACCCAGAGCAGAAGTCCTACTTCAGCCAGATCAGGCCTGCAAAGAAACTGCATTTCACAGGCCTTTGGAAGAGATGTTCCCACTTGGCTGTAAGAGCACTGTGCAGAGCGAGTTGTTTCTTAGCTTCCCAAAGAGCTGGAAGCAAGATGCTGTGGGGCCCAACTCGCCCTTTGGAAAGAAGCCTGCACGTTGTGCCTTTCAGCTCTAGGGCAAAGTAGCACACCCAGAGCAGAAGTCCTACTTCAGCCAGATCAGGCCTGCAAAGAAACTGCGTTTCACAGGCCTTTGGAAGAGATGTTCCCACTAGGCTGTAAGAGCACTGTGCAGAGCGAGTTGTTTCTTAGCTTCCCAAAGAGCTGGAAGAAAGATGCTGTGGGGCCCAACTCGCCCTTTGGAAAGAAGCCTGCACGTTGTGCCTTTCAGCTCTAGGGCAAAGTAGCACACCCAGAGAAGAAGTCCTACTTCAGCCAGATCAGGCCTGCAAAGAAACTGCGTTTCACAGGCCTTTGGAAGAGATGTTCCCGGTAGGCTGTAAGAGCACTGTGCAGAGCGAGTTGTTTCTTAGGTTCCCAAAGAGCTGGAAGCAAGATGCTGTGGGGCCCAACTCGCCCTTTGGAAAGAAGCCTGCACGTTGTGCCTTTCAGCTCTAGGGCAAAGCAGCACACCCAGAGCAGAAGTCCTACTTCAGCCAGATCAGGCCTGCAAAGAAACTGCGTTTCACAGGCCTTTGGAAGAGATGTTCCCGGTAGGCTGTAAGAGCACTGTGCAGAGCGAGTGGTTTCTTAGGTTCCCAAAGAGCTGGAAGCAAGATGCTGTGGGGCCCAACTCGCCCTTTGGAAAGAAGCCTGCACGTTGTGACTTTCAGCTCTAGGGCAAAGCAGCACACCCAGAGCAGAAGTCCTACTTGAGCCAGATCAGGCCTGCAAAGAAACTGCGTTTCACAGGCCTTTGGAAGAGATGTTCCCTGTAGGCTGTAAGAGCACTGTGCAGAGCGAGTGGTTTCTTAGCTTCCCAAAGAGCTGGAAGCAAGATGCTGTGGGGCCCAACTCGCCCTTTGGAAAGAAGCCTGCACGTTGTGCCTTTCAGCTCTAGGGCAAAGTAGCACACCCAGAGCAGAAGTCCTACTTCAGCCAGATCAGGCCTGCAAAGAAACTGCGTTTCACAGGCCTTTGGAAGAGATGTTCCCGGTAGGCTGTAAGAGCACTGTGCAGACCGAGTGGTTTCTAAGCTTCCCAAAGAGCTGGAAGCAAGATGGTGTGGGGCCCAACTCGCCCTTTGGAAAGAAGCCTGCACGTTGTGCCTTTCAGCTCTAGGGCAAAGTAGCACACCCAGAGCAGAAGTCCTACTTCAGCCAGATCAGGCCTGCAAAGAAACTGCGTTTCACAGGCCTTTGGAAGAGATGTTCCCGGTAGGCTGTAAGAGCACTGTGCAGAGCGAGTGGTTTCTTAGCTTCCCAAAGAGCTGGAAGCAAGATGCTGTGGGGCCCAACTCGCCCTTTGGAAAGAAGCCTGCACGTTGTGCCTTTCAGCTCTAGGGCAAAGTAGCACACCCAGAGCAGAAGTCCTACTTCAGCCAGATCAGGCCTGCAAAGAAACTGCGTTTCACAGGCCTTTGGAAGAGATGTTCCCGGTAGGCTGTAAGAGCACTGTGCAGAGCGAGTGGTTTCTTAGCTTCCCAAAGAGCTGGAAGCAAGATGCTGTGGGGCCCAACTCGCCCTTTGGAAAGAAGCCTGCACGTTGTGCCTTTCAGCTCTAGGGCAATGTAGCACACCCAGAGCAGAAGTCCTACTTCAGCCAGATCAGGCCTGCAAAGAAACTGCGTTTCACAGGCCTTTGGAAGAGATGTTCCCGGTAGGCTGTAAGAGCACTGTGCAGAGCGAGTTGTTTCTTAGGTTCCCAAAGAGCTGGAAGCAAGATGCTGTGGGGCCCAACTCGCCCTTTGGAAAGAAGCCTGCATGTTGTGCCTTTCAGCTCTAGGGCAAAGTAGCACACCCAGAGCAGAAGTCCTACTTGAGCCAGATCAGGCCTGCAAAGAAACTGCGTTTCACAGGCCTTTGGAAGAGATGTTCCCGGTAGGCTGTAAGAGCACTGTGCAGAGCGAGTGGTTTCTTAGCTTCCCAAAGAGCTGGAAGCAAGATGCTGTGGGGCCCAACTCGCCCTTTGGAAAGAAGCCTGCACGTTGTGACTTTCAGCTCTAGGGCAAAGCAGCACACCCAGAGCAGAAGTCCTACTTGAGCCAGATCAGGCCTGCAAAGAAACTGCGTTTCACAGGCCTTTGGAAGAGATGTTCCCTGTAGGCTGTAAGAGCACTGTGCAGAGCGAGTGGTTTCTTAGCTTCCCAAAGAGCTGGAAGGAAGATGCTGTGGGGCCCAACTCGCCCTTTGGAAAGAAGCCTGCACGTTGTGCCTTTCAGCTCTAGGGCAAAGTAGCACACCCAGAGCAGAAGTCCTACTTGAGCCAGATCAGGCCTGCAAAGAAACTGCGTTTCACAGGCCTTTGGAAGAGATGTTCCCGGTAGGCTGTAAGAGCACTGTGCAGAGCGAGTGGTTTCTAAGCTTCCCAAAGAGATGGAAGCAAGATGCTGTGGGGCCCAACTCGCCCTTTGGAAAGAAGCCTGCACGTTGTGCCTTTCAGCTCTAGGGCAAAGTAGCACACCCAGAGCAGAAGTCCTACTTCAGCCAGATCAGCCCGCAAAGAAACTGCGTTTCACAGGCCTTTGGAAGAGATGTTCCCGGTAGGCTGTAAGAGCACTGTGCAGAGCGAGTGGTTTCTTAGCTTCCCAAAGAGCTGGAAGCAAGATGGTGTGGGGCCCAACTCGCCCTTTGGAAAGAAGCCTGCACGTTGTGCCTTTCAGCTCTAGGGCAATGTAGCACACCCAGAGCAGAAGTCCTACTTCAGCCAGATCAGGCCTGCAAAGAAACTGCGTTTCACAGGCCTTTGGAAGAGATGTTCCCGGTAGGCTGTAAGAGCACTGTGCAGAGCGAGTTGTTTCTTAGGTTCCCAAAGAGCTGGAAGCAAGATGCTGTGGGGCCCAACTCGCCCTTTGGAAAGAAGCCTGCACGTTGTGCCTTTCAGCTCTAGGGCAAAGTAGCACACCCAGAGCAGAAGTCCTACTTGAGCCAGATCAGGCCTGCAAAGAAACTGCGTTTCACAGGCCTTTGGAAGAGATGTTCCCGGTAGGCTGTAAGAGGACTGTGCAGAGCGAGTGGTTTCTTAGCTTCCCAAAGAGCTGGAAGCAAGATGCTGTGGGGCCCAACTCGCCCTTTGGAAAGAAGCCTGCACGTTGTGCCTTTCAGCTCTAAGGCAAAGTAGCACACCCAGAGCAGAAGTCCTACTTCAGCCAGATCAGGCCTGCAAAGAAACTGCGTTTCACAGGCCTTTGGAAGAGATGTTCCCGGTAGGCTGTAAGAGCACTGTGCAGAGCGAGTTGTTTCTTAGCTTCCCAAAGAGCTGGAAGCAAGATGCTGTGGGGCCCAACTCGCCTTTTGGAAAGAAGCCTGCACGTTGTGCCTTTCAGCTCTAGGGCAAAGTAGCACACCCAGAGCAGAAGTCCTACTTCAGCCAGATCAGGCCTGCAAAGAAACTGCATTTCACAGGCCTTTGGAAGAGATGTTCCCACTAGGCTGTAAGAGCACTGTGCAGAGCGAGTTGTTTCTTAGCTTCCCAAAGAGCTGGAAGCAAGATGCTGTGGGGCCCAACTCGCCCTTTGGAAAGAAGCCTGCACGTTGTGCCTTTCAGCTCTAGGGCAAAGTAGCACACCCAGAGCAGAAGTCCTACTTCAGCCAGATCAGGCCTGCAAAGAAACTGCGTTTCACTGGCCTTTGGAAGAGATGTTCCCGGTAGGCTGTAAGAGCACTGTGCAGAGCGAGTGGTTTCTAAGCTTCCCAAAGAGCTCGAAGCAAGATGCTGTGGGGCCCAACTCGCCCTTTGGAAAGAAGCCTGCACGTTGTGCCTTTCAGCTCTAGGGCAAAGTAGCACACCCAGAGCAGAAGTCCTACTTCAGCCAGATCAGGCCTGCAAAGAAACTGCGTTTCACAGGCCTTTGGAAGAGATGTTCCCTGTAGGCTGTAAGAGCACTGTGCAGAGCGAGTGGTTTCTTAGCTTCCCAAAGAGCTGGAAGCAAGATGCTGTGGGGCCCAACTCACCCTTTGGAAAGAAGCCTGCACGTTGTGCCTTTCAGCTCTAGGGCAAAGTAGCACACCCAGAGCAGAAGTCCTACCTCAGCCAGATCAGGCCTGCAAAGAAACTGCGTTTCACAGGCCTTTGGAAGAGATGTTCCCGGTAGGCTGTAAGAGCACTGTGCAGAGCGAGTGGTTTCTAAGCTTCCCAAAGAGCTGGAAGCAAGATGGTGTGGGGTCCAACTCGCCCTTTGGAAAGAAGCCTGCACGTTGTGCCTTTCAGCTCTAGGGCAAAGTAGCACACCCAGAGCAGAAGTCCTACTTCAGCCAGATCAGGCCTGCAAAGAAACTGCGTTTCACAGGCCTTTGGAAGAGATGTTCCCGCTAGGCTGTAAGAGCACTGTGCAGAGCGAGTTGTTTCTTAGCTTCCCAAAGAGCTGGAAGCAAGATGGTGTGGGGCCCAACTCGCCCTTTGGAAAGAAGCCTGCACGTTGTGCCTTTCAGCTCTAGGGCAAAGTAGCACACCCAGAGCAGAAGTCCTACTTCAGCCAGATCAGGCCTGCAAAGAAACTGCATTTCACAGGCCTTTGGAAGAGATGTTCCCACTAGGCTGTAAGAGCACTGTGCAGAGCGAGTTGTTTCTTAGCTTCCCAAAGAGCTGGAAGCAAGATGCTGTGGGGCCCAACTCGCCCTTTGGAAAGAAGCCTGCACGTTGTGCCTTTCAGCTCTAGGGCAAAGTAGCACACCCAGAGCAGAAGTCCTACTTCAGCCAGATCAGGCCTGCAAAGAAACTGCGTTTCACAGGCCTTTGGAAGAGATGTTCCCGGTAGGCTGTAAGAGCACTGTGCAGAGCGAGTTGTTTCTTAGCTTCCCAAAGAGCTGGAAGAAAGATGCTGTGGGGCCCAACTCGCCCTTTGGAAAGAAGCCTGCACGTTGTGCCTTTCAGCTCTAGGGCAAAGTAGCACACCCAGAGCAGAAGTCCTACTTGAGCCAGATCAGGCCTGCAAAGAAACTGCGTTTCACAGGCCTTTGGAAGAGATGTTCCCGGTAGGCTGTAAGAGCACTGTGCAGAGCGAGTGGTTTCTAAGCTTCCCAAAGAGCTGGAAGCAAGATGGTGTGGGGCCCAACTCGCCCTTTGGAAAGAAGCCTGCACGTTGTGCCTTTCAGCTCTAGGGCAAAGTAGCACACCCAGAGCAGAAGTCCTACTTCAGCCAGATCAGCCCGCAAAGAAACTGCGTTTCACAGGCCTTTGGAAGAGATGTTCCCGGTAGGCTGTAAGAGCACTGTGCAGAGCGAGTGGTTTCTTAGCTTCCCAAAGAGCTGGAAGCAAGATGCTGTGGGGCCCAACTCGCCCTTTGGAAAGAAGCCTGCACGTTGTGCCTTTCAGCTCTAGGGCAAAGTAGCACACCCAGAGCAGAAGTCCTACTTCAGCCAGATGAGCCCGCAAAGAAACTGCGTTTCACAGGCCTTTGGAAGAGATGTTCCCGGTAGGCTGTAAGAGCACTGTGCAGAGCGAGTGGTTTCTTAGCTTCCCAAAGAGCTGGAAGCAAGATGGTGTGGCCCCAACTCGCCCTTTGGAAAGAAGCCTGCACGTTGTGCCTTTCAGCTCTAGGGCAATGTAGCACACCCAGAGCAGAAGTCATACTTCAGCCAGATCAGGCCTGCAAAGAAACTGCGTTTCACAGGCCTTTGGAAGAGATGTTCCCGGTAGGCTGTAAGAGCACTGTGCAGAGCGAGTTGTTTCTTAGGTTCCCAAAGAGCTGGAAGCAAGATGCTGTGGGGCCCAACTCGCCCTTTGGAAAGAAGCCTGCACGTTGTGCCTTTCAGCTCTAGGGCAAAGTAGCACACCCAGAGCAGAAGTCCTACTTGAGCCAGATCAGGCCTGCAAAGAAACTGCGTTTCACAGGCCTTTGGAAGAGATGTTCCCGGTAGGCTGTAAGAGGACTGTGCAGAGCGAGTGGTTTCTTAGCTTCCCAAAGAGCTGGAAGCAAGATGCTGTGGGGCCCAACTCGCCCTTTGGAAAGAAGCCTGCACGTTGTGCCTTTCAGCTCTAAGGCAAAGTAGCACACCCAGAGCAGAAGTCCTACTTCAGCCAGATAAGGCCTGCAAAGAAACTGCGTTTCACAGGCCTTTGGAAGAGATGTTCCCGGTAGGCTGTAAGAGCACTGTGCAGAGCGAGTTGTTTCTTAGCTTCCCAAAGAGCTGGAAGCAAGATGCTGTGGGGCCCAACTCGCCCTTTGGAAAGAAGCCTGCACGTTGTGCCTTTCAGCTCTAGGGCAAAGTAGCACACCCAGAGCAGAAGTCCTACTTCAGCCAGATCAGGCCTGCAAAGAAACTGCGTTTCACAGGCCTTTGGAAGAGATGTTCCCGGTAGGCTGTAAGAGCACTGTGCAGAGCGAGTGGTTTCTTAGCTTCCAAAAGAGCTGGAGGCAAGATGGTGTGGGGCCCAACTCGCCCTTTGGAAAGAAGCCTGCACGTTGTGCCTTTCAGCTCTAGGGCAATGTAGCACACCCAGAGCAGAAGTCCTACTTGAGCCAGATCAGGCCTGCAAAGAAACTGCGTTTCACAGGCCTTTGGAAGAGATGTTCCCGGTAGGCTGTAAGAGCACTGTGCAGAGCGAGTGGTTTCTTAGGTTCCCAAAGAGCTGGAAGCAAGATGCTGTGGGGCCCAACTCGCCCTTTGGAAAGAAGCCTGCACGTTGTGCCTTTCAGCTCTAGGGCAAAGTAGCACACCCAGAGCAGAAGTCCTACTTCAGCCAGATAAGGCCTGCAAAGAAACTGCGTTTCACAGGCCTTTGGAAGAGATGTTCCCGGTAGGCTGTAAGAGCACTGTGCAGAGCGAGTTGTTTCTTAGCTTCCCAAAGAGCTGGAAGCAAGATGGTGTGGGGCCCAACTCGCCCTTTGGAAAGAAGCCTGCACGTTGTGCCTTTCAGCTCTAGGGCAAAGTAGCACACCCAGAGCAGAAGTCCTACTTCAGCCAGATCAGGCCTGCAAAGAAACTGCATTTCACAGGCCTTTGGAAGAGATGTTCCCACTAGGCTGTAAGAGCACTGTGCAGAGCGAGTTGTTTCTTAGCTTCCCAAAGAGCTGGAAGCAAGATGCTGTGGGGCCCAACTCGCCCTTTGGAAAGAAGCCTGCACGTTGTGACTTTCAGCTCTAGGGCAAAGCAGCACACCCAGAGCAGAAGTCCTACTTGAGCCAGATCAGGCCTGCAAAGAAACTGCGTTTCACAGGCCTTTGGAAGAGATGTTCCCGGTAGGCTGTAAGAGCACTGTGCAGAGCGAGTGGTTTCTTAGCTTCCCAAAGAGCTGGAAGCAAGATGCTGTGGGGCCCAACTCGCCCTTTGGAAAGAAGCCTGCACGTTGTGCCTTTCAGCTCTAGGGCAAAGTAGCACACCCAGAGCAGAAGTCCTACCTCAGCCAGATCAGGCCTGCAAGGAAACTGCGTTTCACAGGCCTTTGGAAGAGATGTTCCCGGTAGGCTGTAAGAGCACTGTGCAGAGCGAGTGGTTTCTAAGCTTCCCAAAGTGCTGGAAGCAAGATGGTGTGGGGCCCAACTCGCCCTTTGGAAAGAAGCCTGCACGTTGTGCCTTTCAGCTCTAGGGCAAAGTAGCACACCCAGAGCAGAAGTCCTACTTCAGCCAGATCAGGCCTGCAAAGAAACTGCGTTTCACAGGCCTTTGGAAGAGATGTTCCCGGTAGGCTGTAAGAGCACTGTGCAGAGCGAGTTGTTTCTTAGCTTCCCAAAGAGCTGGAAGAAAGATGCTGTGGGGCCCAACTCGCCCTTTGGAAAGAAGCCTGCACGTTGTGCCTTTCAGGTCTAGGGCAAAGCAGCACACCCAGATCAAAAGTCCTACTTCAGCCAGATCAGGCCTGCAAAGAAACTGCATTTCACAGGCCTTTGGAAGAGATGTTCCCACTAGGCTGTAAGAGCACTGTGCAGAGCGAGTTGTTTCTTAGCTTCCCAAAGAGCTGGAAGCAAGATGCTGTGGGGCCCAACTCGCCCTTTGGAAAGAAGCCTGCACGTTGTGCCTTTCAGCTCTAGGGCAAAGTAGCACACCCAGAGCAGAAGTCCTACTTCAGCCAGATCAGGCCTGCAAAGAAACTGCGTTTCACAGGCCTTTGGAAGAGATGTTCCCACTAGGCTGTAAGAGCACTGTGCAGAGCGAGTTGTTTCTTAGCTTCCCAAAGAGCTGGAAGAAAGATGCTGTGGGGCCCAACTCGCCCTTTGGAAAGAAGCCTGCACGTTGTGCCTTTCAGCTCTAGGGCAAAGTAGCACACCCAGAGAAGAAGTCCTACTTCAGCCAGATCAGGCCTGCAAAGAAACTGCGTTTCACAGGCCTTTGGAAGAGATGTTCCCGGTAGGCTGTAAGAGCACTGTGCAGAGCGAGTTGTTTCTTAGGTTCCCAAAGAGCTCGAAGCAAGATGCTGTGGGGCCCAACTCGCCCTTTGGAAAGAAGCCTGCACGTTGTGCCTTTCAGCTCTAGGGCAAAGCAGCACACCCAGAGCAGAAGTCCTACTTCAGCCAGATCAGGCCTGCAAAGAAACTGCGTTTCACAGGCCTTTGGAAGAGATGTTCCCGGTAGGCTGTAAGAGCACTGTGCAGAGCGAGTGGTTTCTTAGGTTCCCAAAGAGCTGGAAGCAAGATGCTGTGGGGCCCAACTCGCCCTTTGGAAAGAAGCCTGCACGTTGTGCCTTTCAGCTCTAGGGCAAAGTAGCACACCCAGAGCAGAAGTCCTACCTCAGCCAGATCAGGCCTGCAAAGAAACTGCGTTTCACAGGCCTTTGGAAGAGATGTTCCCGGTAGGCTGTAAGAGCACTGTGCAGAGCGAGTGGTTTCTAAGCTTCCCAAAGTGCTGGAAGCAAGATGGTGTGGGGCCCAACTCGCCCTTTGGAAAGAAGCCTGCACGTTGTGCCTTTCAGCTCTAGGGCAAAGTAGCACACCCAGAGCAGAAGTCCTACTTCAGCCAGATCAGGCCTGCAAAGAAACTGCGTTTCACAGGCCTTTGGAAGAGATGTTCCCGGTAGGCTGTAAGAGCACTGTGCAGAGTGAGTTGTTTCTTAGCTTCCCAAAGAGCTGGAAGAAAGATGCTGTGGGGCCCAACTCGCCCTTTGGAAAGAAGCCTGCACGTTGTGCCTTTCAGCTCTAGGGCAAAGCAGCACACCCAGAGCAGAAGTCCTACTTCAGCCAGATCAGGCCTGCAAAGAAACTGCATTTCACAGGCCTTTGGAAGAGATGTTCCCACTTGGCTGTAAGAGCACTGTGCAGAGCGAGTTGTTTCTTAGCTTCCCAAAGAGCTGGAAGCAAGATGCTGTGGGGCCCAACTCGCCCTTTGGAAAGAAGCCTGCACGTTGTGCCTTTCAGCTCTAGGGCAAAGTAGCACACCCAGAGCAGAAGTCCTACTTCAGCCAGATCAGGCCTGCAAAGAAACTGCGTTTCACAGGCCTTTGGAAGAGATGTTCCCACTAGGCTGTAAGAGCACTGTGCAGAGCGAGTTGTTTCTTAGCTTCCCAAAGAGCTGGAAGAAAGATGCTGTGGGGCCCAACTCGCCCTTTGGAAAGAAGCCTGCACGTTGTGCCTTTCAGCTCTAGGGCAAAGTAGCACACCCAGAGAAGAAGTCCTACTTCAGCCAGATCAGGCCTGCAAAGAAACTGCGTTTCACAGGCCTTTGGAAGAGATGTTCCCGGTAGGCTGTAAGAGCACTGTGCAGAGCGAGTTGTTTCTTAGGTTCCCAAAGAGCTGGAAGCAAGATGCTGTGGGGCCCAACTCGCCCTTTGGAAAGAAGCCTGCACGTTGTGCCTTTCAGCTCTAGGGCAAAGCAGCACACCCAGAGCAGAAGTCCTACTTCAGCCAGATCAGGCCTGCAAAGAAACTGCGTTTCACAGGCCTTTGGAAGAGATGTTCCCGGTAGGCTGTAAGAGCACTGTGCAGAGCGAGTGGTTTCTTAGGTTCCCAAAGAGCTGGAAGCAAGATGCTGTGGGGCCCAACTCGCCCTTTGGAAAGAAGCCTGCACGTTGTGCCTTTCAGCTCTAGGGCAAAGTAGCACACCCAGAGCAGAAGTCCTACTTCAGCCAGATCAGGCCTGCAAAGAAACTGCGTTTCACAGGCCTTTGGAAGAGATGTTCCCACTAGGCTGTAAGAGCACTGTGCAGAGCGAGTTGTTTCTTAGCTTCCCAAAGAGCTGGAAGCAAGATGCTGTGGGGCCCAACTCGCCCTTTGGAAAGAAGCCTGCACGTTGTGCCTTTCAGCTCTAGGGCAAAGTAGCACACCCAGAGCAGAAGTCCTACTTCAGCCAGATCAGGCCTGCAAAGAAACTGCGTTTCACAGGCCTTTGGAAGAGATGTTCCCGGTAGGCTGTAAGAGCACTGTGCAGAGCGAGTGGTTTCTAAGCTTCCCAAAGAGCTCGAAGCAAGATGCTGTGGGGCCCAACTCGCCCTTTGGAAAGAAGCCTGCACGTTGTGCCTTTCAGCTCTAGGGCAAAGTAGCACACCCAGAGCAGAAGTCCTACTTCAGCCAGATCAGGCCTGCAAAGAAACTGCGTTTCACAGGCCTTTGGAAGAGATGTTCCCTGTAGGCTGTAAGAGCACTGTGCAGAGCGAGTGGTTTCTTAGCTTCCCAAAGAGCTGGAAGCAAGATGCTGTGGGGCCCAACTCACCCTTTGGAAAGAAGCCTGCACGTTGTGCCTTTCAGCTCTAGGGCAAAGTAGCACACCCAGAGCAGAAGTCCTACCTCAGCCAGATCAGGCCTGCAAAGAAACTGCGTTTCACAGGCCTTTGGAAGAGATGTTCCCGGTAGGCTGTAAGAGCACTGTGCAGAGCGAGTGGTTTCTAAGCTTCCCAAAGAGCTGGAAGCAAGATGGTGTGGGGTCCAACTCGCCCTTTGGAAAGAAGCCTGCACGTTGTGCCTTTCAGCTCTAGGGCAAAGTAGCACACCCAGAGCAGAAGTCCTACTTCAGCCAGATCAGGCCTGCAAAGAAACTGCGTTTCACAGGCCTTTGGAAGAGATGTTCCCGCTAGGCTGTAAGAGCACTGTGCAGAGCGAGTGGTTTCTTAGGTTCCCAAAGAGCTGGAAGCAAGATGCTGTGGGGCCCAACTCGCCCTTTGGAAAGAAGCCTGCACGTTGTGCCTTTCAGCTCTAGGGCAAAGTAGCACACCCAGAGCAGAAGTCCTACTTCAGCCAGATCAGGCCTGCAAAGAAACTGCATTTCACAGGCCTTTGGAAGAGATGTTCCCACTAGGCTGTAAGAGCACTGTGCAGAGCGAGTTGTTTCTTAGCTTCCCAAAGAGCTGGAAGCAAGATGCTGTGGGGCCCAACTCGCCCTTTGGAAAGAAGCCTGCACGTTGTGCCTTTCAGCTCTAGGGCAAAGTAGCACACCCAGAGCAGAAGTCCTACTTCAGCCAGATCAGGCCTGCAAAGAAACTGCGTTTCACAGGCCTTTGGAAGAGATGTTCCCGGTAGGCTGTAAGAGCACTGTGCAGAGCGAGTTGTTTCTTAGCTTCCCAAAGAGCTGGAAGAAAGATGCTGTGGGGCCCAACTCGCCCTTTGGAAAGAAGCCTGCACGTTGTGCCTTTCAGCTCTAGGGCAAAGTAGCACACCCAGAGCAGAAGTCCTACTGGAGCCAGATCAGGCCTGCAAAGAAACTGCGTTTCACAGGCCTTTGGAAGAGATGTTCCCGGTAGGCTGTAAGAGCACTGTGCAGAGCGAGTGGTTTCTAAGCTTCCCAAAGAGCTGGAAGCAAGATGGTGTGGGGCCCAACTCGCCCTTTGGAAAGAAGCCTGCACGTTGTGCCTTTCAGCTCTAGGGCAAAGTAGCACACCCAGAGCAGAAGTCCTACTTCAGCCAGATCAGCCCGCAAAGAAACTGCGTTTCACAGGCCTTTGGAAGAGATGTTCCCGGTAGGCTGTAAGAGCACTCTGCAGAGCGAGTGGTTTCTTAGCTTCCCAAAGAGCTGGAAGCAAGATGCTGTGGGGCCCAACTCGCCCTTTGGAAAGAAGCCTGCACGTTGTGCCTTTCAGCTCTAGGGCAAAGTAGCACACCCAGAGCAGAAGTCCTACTTCAGCCAGATGAGCCCGCAAAGAAACTGCGTTTCACAGGCCTTTGGAAGAGATGTTCCCGGTAGGCTGTAAGAGCACTGTGCAGAGCGAGTGGTTTCTTAGCTTCCCAAAGAGCTGGAAGCAAGATGGTGTGGCCCCAACTCGCCCTTTGGAAAGAAGCCTGCACGTTGTGCCTTTCAGCTCTAGGGCAATGTAGCACACCCAGAGCAGAAGTCCTACTTCAGCCAGATCAGGCCTGCAAAGAAACTGCGTTTCACAGGCCTTTGGAAGAGATGTTCCCGGTAGGCTGTAAGAGCACTGTGCAGAGCGAGTTGTTTCTTAGGTTCCCAAAGAGCTGGAAGCAAGATGCTGTGGGGCCCAACTCGCCCTTTGGAAAGAAGCCTGCACGTTGTGCCTTTCAGCTCTAGGGCAAAGTAGCACACCCAGAGCAGAAGTCCTACTTGAGCCAGATCAGGCCTGCAAAGAAACTGCGTTTCACAGGCCTTTGGAAGAGATGTTCCCGGTAGGCTGTAAGAGGACTGTGCAGAGCGAGTGGTTTCTTAGCTTCCCAAAGAGCTGGAAGCAAGATGGTGTGGGGCCCAACTCGCCCTTTGGAAAGAAGCCTGCACGTTGTGCCTTTCAGCTCTAAGGCAAAGTAGCACACCCAGAGCAGAAGTCCTACTTCAGCCAGATAAGGCCTGCAAAGAAACTGCGTTTCACAGGCCTTTGGAAGAGATGTTCCCGGTAGGCTGTAAGAGCACTGTGCAGAGCGAGTTGTTTCTTAGCTTCCCAAAGAGCTGGAAGCAAGATGCTGTGGGGCCCAACTCGCCCTTTTTAAAGAAGCCTGCACGTTGTGCCTTTCAGCTCTAGGGCAAAGTAGCACACCCAGAGCAGAAGTCCTACTTCAGCCAGATCAGGCCTGCAAAGAAACTGCGTTTCACAGGCCTTTGGAAGAGATGTTCCCGGTAGGCTGTAAGAGCACTGTGCAGAGCGAGTGGTTTCTTAGCTTCCCAAAGAGCTGGAGGCAAGATGGTGTGGGGCCCAACTCGCCCTTTGGAAAGAAGCCTGCACGTTGTGCCTTTCAGCTCTAGGGCAATGTAGCACACCCAGAGCAGAAGTCCTACTTCAGCCAGATCAGGCCTGCAAAGAAACTGCGTTTCACAGGCCTTTGGAAGAGATGTTCCCGGTAGGCTGTAAGAGCACTGTGCAGAGCGAGTGGTTTCTTAGGTTCCCAAAGAGCTGGAAGCAAGATGCTGTGGGGCCCAACTCGCCCTTTGGAAAGAAGCCTGCACGTTGTGCCTTTCAGCTCTAGGGCAAAGTAGCACACCCAGAGCAGAAGTCCTACTTCAGCCAGATAAGGCCTGCAAAGAAACTGCGTTTCACAGGCCTTTGGAAGAGATGTTCCCGGTAGGCTGTAAGAGCACTGTGCAGAGCGAGTTGTTTCTTAGCTTCCCAAAGAGCTGGAAGCAAGATGCTGTGGGGCCCAACTCGCCCTTTGGAAAGAAGCCTGCACGTTGTGCCTTTCAGCTCTAGGGCAAAGTAGCACACCCAGAGCAGAAGTCCTACTTCAGCCAGATCAGGCCTGCAAAGAAACTGCATTTCACAGGCCTTTGGAAGAGATGTTCCCACTAGGCTGTAAGAGCACTGTGCAGAGCGAGTTGTTTCTTAGCTTCCCAAAGAGCTGGAAGCAAGATGCTGTGGGGCCCAACTCGCCCTTTGGAAAGAAGCCTGCACGTTGTGACTTTCAGCTCTAGGGCAAAGCAGCACACCCAGAGCAGAAGTCCTACTTGAGCCAGATCAGGCCTGCAAAGAAACTGCGTTTCACAGGCCTTTGGAAGAGATGTTCCCGGTAGGCTGTAAGAGCACTGTGCAGAGCGAGTGGTTTCTTAGCTTCCCAAAGAGCTGGAAGCAAGATGCTGTGGGGCCCAACTCGCCCTTTGGAAAGAAGCCTGCACGTTGTGCCTTTCAGCTCTAGGGCAAAGTAGCACACCCAGAGCAGAAGTCCTACCTCAGCCAGATCAGGCCTGCAAAGAAACTGCGTTTCACAGGCCTTTGGAAGAGATGTTCCCGGTAGGCTGTAAGAGCACTGTGCAGAGCGAGTGGTTTCTAAGCTTCCCAAAGTGCTGGAAGCAAGATGGTGTGGGGCCCAACTCGCCCTTTGGAAAGAAGCCTGCACGTTGTGCCTTTCAGCTCTAGGGCAAAGTAGCACACCCAGAGCAGAAGTCCTACTTCAGCCAGATCAGGCCTGCAAAGAAACTGCGTTTCACAGGCCTTTGGAAGAGATGTTCCCGGTAGGCTGTAAGAGCACTGTGCAGAGCGAGTTGTTTCTTAGGTTCCCAAAGAGCTGGAAGAAAGATGCTGTGGGGCCCAACTCGCCCTTTGGAAAGAAGCCTGCACGTTGTGCCTTTCAGCTCTAGGGCAAAGCAGCACACCCAGAGCAGAAGTCCTACTTCAGCCAGATCAGGCCTGCAAAGAAACTGCATTTCACAGGCCTTTGGAAGAGATGTTCCCACTAGGCTGTAAGAGCACTGTGCAGAGCGAGTTGTTTCTTAGCTTCCCAAAGAGCTGGAAGCAAGATGCTGTGGGGCCCAACTCGCCCTTTGGAAAGAAGCCTGCACGTTGTGCCTTTCAGCTCTAGGGCAAAGTAGCACACCCAGAGCAGAAGTCCTACTTCAGCCAGATCAGGCCTGCAAAGAAACTGCGTTTCACAGGCCTTTGGAAGAGATGTTCCCACTAGGCTGTAAGAGCACTGTGCAGAGCGAGTTGTTTCTTAGCTTCCCAAAGAGCTGGAAGAAAGATGCTGTGGGGCCCAACTCGCCCTTTGGAAAGAAGCCTGCACGTTGTGCCTTTCAGCTCTAGGGCAAAGTAGCACACCCAGAGAAGAAGTCCTACTTCAGCCAGATCAGGCCTGCAAAGAAACTGCGTTTCACAGGCCTTTGGAAGAGATGTTCCCGGTAGGCTGTAAGAGCACTGTGCAGAGCGAGTTGTTTCTTAGGTTCCCAAAGAGCTGGAAGCAAGATGCTGTGGGGCCCAACTCGCCCTTTGGAAAGAAGCCTGCACGTTGTGCCTTTCAGCTCTAGGGCAAAGCAGCACACCCAGAGCAGAAGTCCTACTTCAGCCAGATCAGGCCTGCAAAGAAACTGCGTTTCACAGGCCTTTGGAAGAGATGTTCCCGGTAGGCTGTAAGAGCACTGTGCAGAGCGAGTGGTTTCTTAGGTTCCCAAAGAGCTGGAAGCAAGATGCTGTGGGGCCCAACTCGCCCTTTGGAAAGAAGCCTGCACGTTGTGCCTTTCAGCTCTAGGGCAAAGTAGCACACCCAGAGCAGAAGTCCTACCTCAGCCAGATCAGGCCTGCAAAGAAACTGCGTTTCACAGGCCTTTGGAAGAGATGTTCCCGGTAGGCTGTAAGAGCACTGTGCAGAGCGAGTGGTTTCTAAGCTTCCCAAAGTGCTGGAAGCAAGATGGTGTGGGGCCCAACTCGCCCTTTGGAAAGAAGCCTGCACGTTGTGCCTTTCAGCTCTAGGGCAAAGTAGCACACCCAGAGCAGAAGTCCTACTTCAGCCAGATCAGGCCTGCAAAGAAACTGCGTTTCACAGGCCTTTGGAAGAGATGTTCCCGGTAGGCTGTAAGAGCACTGTGCAGAGTGAGTTGTTTCTTAGCTTCCCAAAGAGCTGGAAGAAAGATGCTGTGGGGCCCAACTCGCCCTTTGGAAAGAAGCCTGCACGTTGTGCCTTTCAGCTCTAGGGCAAAGCAGCACACCCAGAGCAGAAGTCCTACTTCAGCCAGATCAGGCCTGCAAAGAAACTGCATTTCACAGGCCTTTGGAAGAGATGTTCCCACTTGGCTGTAAGAGCACTGTGCAGAGCGAGTTGTTTCTTAGCTTCCCAAAGAGCTGGAAGCAAGATGCTGTGGGGCCCAACTCGCCCTTTGGAAAGAAGCCTGCACGTTGTGCCTTTCAGCTCTAGGGCAAAGTAGCACACCCAGAGCAGAAGTCCTACTTCAGCCAGATGAGCCCGCAAAGAAACTGCGTTTCACAGGCCTTTGGAAGAGATGTTCCCGGTAGGCTGTAAGAGCACTGTGCAGAGCGAGTGGTTTCTTAGCTTCCCAAAGAGCTGGAAGCAAGATGGTGTGGCCCCAACTCGCCCTTTGGAAAGAAGCCTGCACGTTGTGCCTTTC
Source organism: Equus caballus (assembly GCF_041296265.1). Lineage (NCBI taxonomy): Eukaryota > Metazoa > Chordata > Mammalia > Perissodactyla > Equidae > Equus > Equus caballus. The sequence goes on from NC_091695.1 coordinate 23,122,508, forward strand.
AGCTCTAGGGCAATGTAGCACACCCAGAGCAGAAGTCCTACTTCAGCCAGATCAGGCCTGCAAAGAAACTGCGTTTCACAGGCCTTTGGAAGAGATGTTCCCGGTAGGCTGTAAGAGCACTGTGCAGAGCGAGTTGTTTCTTAGGTTCCCAAAGAGCTGGAAGCAAGATGCTGTGGGGCCCAACTCGCCCTTTGGAAAGAAGCCTGCACGTTGTGCCTTTCAGCTCTAGGGCAAAGTAGCACACCCAGAGCAGAAGTCCTACTTGAGCCAGATCAGGCCTGCAAAGAAACTGCGTTTCACAGGCCTTTGGAAGAGATGTTCCCGGTAGGCTGTAAGAGGACTGTGCAGAGCGAGTGGTTTCTTAGCTTCCCAAAGAGCTGGAAGCAAGATGCTGTGGGGCCCAACTCGCCCTTTGGAAAGAAGCCTGCACGTTGTGCCTTTCAGCTCTAAGGCAAAGTAGCACACCCAGAGCAGAAGTCCTACTTCAGCCAGATAAGGCCTGCAAAGAAACTGCGTTTCACAGGCCTTTGGAAGAGATGTTCCCGGTAGGCTGTAAGAGCACTGTGCAGAGCGAGTTGTTTCTTAGCTTCCCAAAGAGCTGGAAGCAAGATGCTGTGGGGCCCAACTCGCCCTTTGGAAAGAAGCCTGCACGTTGTGCCTTTCAGCTCTAGGGCAAAGTAGCACACCCAGAGCAGAAGTCCTACTTCAGCCAGATCAGGCCTGCAAAGAAACTGCGTTTCACAGGCCTTTGGAAGAGATGTTCCCGGTAGGCTGTAAGAGCACTGTGCAGAGCGAGTGGTTTCTTAGCTTCCCAAAGAGCTGGAGGCAAGATGGTGTGGGGCCCAACTCGCCCTTTGGAAAGAAGCCTGCACGTTGTGCCTTTCAGCTCTAGGGCAATGTAGCACACCCAGAGCAGAAGTCCTACTTGAGCCAGATCAGGCCTGCAAAGAAACTGCGTTTCACAGGCCTTTGGAAGAGATGTTCCCGGTAGGCTGTAAGAGCACTGTGCAGAGCGAGTGGTTTCTTAGGTTCCCAAAGAGCTGGAAGCAAGATGCTGTGGGGACCAACTCGCCCTTTGGAAAGAAGCCTGCACGTTGTGCCTTTCAGCTCTAGGGCAAAGTAGCACACCCAGAGCAGAAGTCCTACTTCAGCCAGATAAGGCCTGCAAAGAAACTGCGTTTCACAGGCCTTTGGAAGAGATGTTCCCGGTAGGCTGTAAGAGGACTGTGCAGAGCGAGTTGTTTCTTAGCTTCCCAAAGAGCTGGAAGCAAGATGCTGTGGGGCCCAACTCGCCCTTTGGAAAGAAGCCTGCACGTTGTGCCTTTCAGCTCTAGGGCAAAGTAGCACACCCAGAGCAGAAGTCCTACTTCAGCCAGATCAGGCCTGCAAAGAAACTGCATTTCACAGGCCTTTGGAAGAGATGTTCCCACTAGGCTGTAAGAGCACTGTGCAGAGCGAGTTGTTTCTTAGCTTCCCAAAGAGCTGGAAGCAAGATGCTGTGGGGCCCAACTCGCCCTTTGGAAAGAAGCCTGCACGTTGTGACTTTCAGCTCTAGGGCAAAGCAGCACACCCAGAGCAGAAGTCCTACTTGAGCCAGATCAGGCCTGCAAAGAAACTGCGTTTCACAGGCCTTTGGAAGAGATGTTCCCGGTAGGCTGTAAGAGCACTGTGCAGAGCGAGTGGTTTCTTAGCTTCCCAAAGAGCTGGAAGCAAGATGCTGTGGGGCCCAACTCGCCCTTTGGAAAGAAGCCTGCACGTTGTGCCTTTCAGCTCTAGGGCAAAGTAGCACACCCAGAGCAGAAGTCCTACCTCAGCCAGATCAGGCCTGCAAAGAAACTGCGTTTCACAGGCCTTTGGAAGAGATGTTCCCGGTAGGCTGTAAGAGCACTGTGCAGAGCGAGTGGTTTCTAAGCTTCCCAAAGTGCTGGAAGCAAGATGGTGTGGGGCCCAACTCGCCCTTTGGAAAGAAGCCTGCACGTTGTGCCTTTCAGCTCTAGGGCAAAGTAGCACACCCAGAGCAGAAGTCCTACTTCAGCCAGATCAGGCCTGCAAAGAAACTGCGTTTCACAGGCCTTTGGAAGAGATGTTCCCGGTAGGCTGTAAGAGCACTGTGCAGAGCGAGTTGTTTCTTAGCTTCCCAAAGAGCTGGAAGAAAGATGCTGTGGGGCCCAACTCGCCCTTTGGAAAGAAGCCTGCACGTTGTGCCTTTCAGCTCTAGGGCAAAGCAGCACACCCAGAGCAGAAGTCCTACTTCAGCCAGATCAGGCCTGCAAAGAAACTGCATTTCACAGGCCTTTGGAAGAGATGTTCCCACTAGGCTGTAATAGCACTGTGCAGAGCGAGTTGTTTCTTAGCTTCCCAAAGAGCTGGAAGCAAGATGCTGTGGGGCCCAACTCGCCCTTTGGAAAGAAGCCTGCACGTTGTGCCTTTCAGCTCTAGGGCAAAGTAGCACACCCAGAGCAGAAGTCCTACTTCAGCCAGATCAGGCCTGCAAAGAAACTGCGTTTCACAGGCCTTTGGAAGAGATGTTCCCACTAGGCTGTAAGAGCACTGTGCAGAGCGAGTTGTTTCTTAGCTTCCCAAAGAGCTGGAAGAAAGATGCTGTGGGGCCCAACTCGCCCTTTGGAAAGAAGCCTGCACGTTGTGCCTTTCAGCTCTAGGGCAAAGTAGCACACCCAGAGAAGAAGTCCTACTTCAGCCAGATCAGGCCTGCAAAGAAACTGCGTTTCACAGGCCTTTGGAAGAGATGTTCCCGGTAGGCTGTAAGAGCACTGTGCAGAGCGAGTTGTTTCTTAGGTTCCCAAAGAGCTGGAAGCAAGATGCTGTGGGGCCCAACTCGCCCTTTGGAAAGAAGCCTGCACGTTGTGCCTTTCAGCTCTAGGGCAAAGCAGCACACCCAGAGCAGAAGTCCTACTTCAGCCAGATCAGGCCTGCAAAGAAACTGCGTTTCACAGGCCTTTGGAAGAGATGTTCCCGGTAGGCTGTAAGAGCACTGTGCAGAGCGAGTGGTTTCTTAGGTTCCCAAAGAGCTGGAAGCAAGATGCTGTGGGGCCCAACTCGCCCTTTGGAAAGAAGCCTGCACGTTGTGCCTTTCAGCTCTAGGGCAAAGTAGCACACCCAGAGCAGAAGTCCTACCTCAGCCAGATCAGGCCTGCAAAGAAACTGCGTTTCACAGGCCTTTGGAAGAGATGTTCCCGGTAGGCTGTAAGAGCACTGTGCAGAGCGAGTGGTTTCTAAGCTTCCCAAAGTGCTGGAAGCAAGATGGTGTGGGGCCCAACTCGCCCTTTGGAAAGAAGCCTGCACGTTGTGCCTTTCAGCTCTAGGGCAAAGTAGCACACCCAGAGCAGAAGTCCTACTTCAGCCAGATCAGGCCTGCAAAGAAACTGCGTTTCACAGGCCTTTGGAAGAGATGTTCCCGGTAGGCTGTAAGAGCACTGTGCAGAGTGAGTTGTTTCTTAGCTTCCCAAAGAGCTGGAAGAAAGATGCTGTGGGGCCCAACTCGCCCTTTGGAAAGAAGCCTGCACGTTGTGCCTTTCAGCTCTAGGGCAAAGCAGCACACCCAGAGCAGAAGTCCTACTTCAGCCAGATCAGGCCTGCAAAGAAACTGCATTTCACAGGCCTTTGGAAGAGATGTTCCCACTTGGCTGTAAGAGCACTGTGCAGAGCGAGTTGTTTCTTAGCTTCCCAAAGAGCTGGAAGCAAGATGCTGTGGGGCCCAACTCGCCCTTTGGAAAGAAGCCTGCACGTTGTGCCTTTCAGCTCTAGGGCAAAGTAGCACACCCAGAGCAGAAGTCCTACTTCAGCCAGATCAGGCCTGCAAAGAAACTGCGTTTCACAGGCCTTTGGAAGAGATGTTCCCACTAGGCTGTAAGAGCACTGTGCAGAGCGAGTTGTTTCTTAGCTTCCCAAAGAGCTGGAAGAAAGATGCTGTGGGGCCCAACTCGCCCTTTGGAAAGAAGCCTGCACGTTGTGCCTTTCAGCTCTAGGGCAAAGTAGCACACCCAGAGAAGAAGTCCTACTTCAGCCAGATCAGGCCTGCAAAGAAACTGCGTTTCACAGGCCTTTGGAAGAGATGTTCCCGGTAGGCTGTAAGAGCACTGTGCAGAGCGAGTTGTTTCTTAGGTTGCCAAAGAGCTGGAAGCAAGATGCTGTGGGGCCCAACTCGCCCTTTGGAAAGAAGCCTGCACGTTGTGCCTTTCAGCTCTAGGGCAAAGCAGCACACCCAGAGCAGAAGTCCTACTTCAGCCAGATCAGGCCTGCAAAGAAACTGCGTTTCACAGGCCTTTGGAAGAGATGTTCCCGGTAGGCTGTAAGAGCACTGTGCAGAGCGAGTGGTTTCTTAGGTTCCCAAAGAGCTGGAAGCAAGATGCTGTGGGGCCCAACTCGCCCTTTGGAAAGAAGCCTGCACGTTGTGACTTTCAGCTCTAGGGCAAAGCAGCACACCCAGAGCAGAAGTCCTACTTGAGCCAGATCAGGCCTGCAAAGAAACTGCGTTTCACAGGCCTTTGGAAGAGATGTTCCCGGTAGGCTGTAAGAGCACTGTGCAGAGCGAGTGGTTTCTTAGCTTCCCAAAGAGCTGGAAGCAAGATGCTGTGGGGCCCAACTCGCCCTTTGGAAAGAAGCCTGCACGTTGTGCCTTTCAGCTCTAGGGCAAAGTAGCACACCCAGAGCAGAAGTCCTACTTGAGCCAGATCAGGCCTGCAAAGAAACTGCGTTTCACAGGCCTTTGGAAGAGATGTTCCCGGTAGGCTGTAAGAGCACTGTGCAGACCGAGTGGTTTCTAAGCTTCCCAAAGAGCTGGAAGCAAGATGGTGTGGGGCCCAACTCGCCCTTTGGAAAGAAGCCTGCACGTTGTGCCTTTCAGCTCTAGGGCAAAGTAGCACACCCAGAGCAGAAGTCCTACTTCAGCCAGATCAGGCCTGCAAAGAAACTGCATTTCACAGGCCTTTGGAAGAGATGTTCCCACTAGGCTGTAAGAGCACTGTGCAGAGCGAGTTGTTTCTTAGCTTCCCAAAGAGCTGGAAGCAAGATGCTGTGGGGCCCAACTCGCCCTTTGGAAAGAAGCCTGCACGTTGTGCCTTTCAGCTCTAGGGCAAAGCAGCACACCCAGAGCAGAAGTCCTACTTGAGCCAGATCAGGCCTGCAAAGAAACTGCGTTTCACAGGCCTTTGGAAGAGATGTTCCCGGTAGGCTGTAAGAGCACTGTGCAGAGCGAGTGGTTTCTTAGCTTCCCAAAGAGCTGGAAGCAAGATGCTGTGGGGCCCAACTCGCCTTTTGGAAAGAAGCCTGCACGTTGTGCCTTTCAGCTCTAGGGCAAAGTAGCACACCCAGAGCAGAAGTCCTACCTCAGCCAGATCAGGCCTGCAAAGAAACTGCGTTTCACAGGCCTTTGGAAGAGATGTTCCCGGTAGGCTGTAAGAGCACTGTGCAGAGCGAGTGGTTTCTAAGCTTCCCAAAGTGCTGGAAGCAAGATGGTGTGGGGCCCAACTCGCCCTTTGGAAAGAAGCCTGCACGTTGTGCCTTTCAGCTCTAGGGCAAAGTAGCACACCCAGAGCAGAAGTCCTACTTCAGCCAGATCAGGCCTGCAAAGAAACTGCGTTTCACAGGCCTTTGGAAGAGATGTTCCCGGTAGGCTGTAAGAGCACTGTGCAGAGCGAGTTGTTTCTTAGCTTCCCAAAGAGCTGGAAGAAAGATGCTGTGGGGCCCAACTCGCCCTTTGGAAAGAAGCCTGCACGTTGTGCCTTTCAGCTCTAGGGCAAAGCAGCACACCCAGAGCAGAAGTCCTACTTCAGCCAGATCAGGCCTGCAAAGAAACTGCATTTCACAGGCCTTTGGAAGAGATGTTCCCACTAGGCTGTAAGAGCACTGTGCAGAGCGAGTTGTTTCTTAGCTTCCCAAAGAGCTGGAAGCAAGATGCTGTGGGGCCCAACTCGCCCTTTGGAAAGAAGCCTGCACGTTGTGCCTTTCAGCTCTAGGGCAAAGTAGCACACCCAGAGCAGAAGTCCTACTTCAGCCAGATCAGGCCTGCAAAGAAACTGCGTTTCACAGGCCTTTGGAGGAGATGTTCCCACTAGGCTGTAAGAGCACTGTGCAGAGCGAGTTGTTTCTTAGCTTCCCAAAGAGCTGGAAGAAAGATGCTGTGGGGCCCAACTCGCCCTTTGGAAAGAAGCCTGCACGTTGTGCCTTTCAGCTCTAGGGCAAAGTAGCACACCCAGAGAAGAAGTCCTACTTCAGCCAGATCAGGCCTGCAAAGAAACTGCGTTTCACAGGCCTTTGGAAGAGATGTTCCCGGTAGGCTGTAAGAGCACTGTGCAGAGCGAGTTGTTTCTTAGGTTCCCAAAGAGCTGGAAGCAAGATGCTGTGGGGCCCAACTCGCCCTTTGGAAAGAAGCCTGCACGTTGTGCCTTTCAGCTCTAGGGCAAAGCAGCACACCCAGAGCAGAAGTCCTACTTCAGCCAGATCAGGCCTGCAAAGAAACTGCGTTTCACAGGCCTTTGGAAGAGATGTTCCCGGTAGGCTGTAAGAGCACTGTGCAGAGCGAGTGGTTTCTTAGGTTCCCAAAGAGCTGGAAGCAAGATGCTGTGGGGCCCAACTCGCCCTTTGGAAAGAAGCCTGCACGTTGTGCCTTTCAGCTCTAGGGCAAAGTAGCACACCCAGAGCAGAAGTCCTACCTCAGCCAGATCAGGCCTGCAAAGAAACTGCGTTTCACAGGCCTTTGGAAGAGATGTTCCCGGTAGGCTGTAAGAGCACTGTGCAGAGCGAGTGGTTTCTAAGCTTCCCAAAGTGCTGGAAGCAAGATGGTGTGGGGCCCAACTCGCCCTTTGGAAAGAAGCCTGCACGTTGTGCCTTTCAGCTCTAGGGCAAAGTAGCACACCCAGAGCAGAAGTCCTACTTCAGCCAGATCAGGCCTGCAAAGAAACTGCGTTTCACAGGCCTTTGGAAGAGATGTTCCCGGTAGGCTGTAAGAGCACTGTGCAGAGTGAGTTGTTTCTTAGCTTCCCAAAGAGCTGGAAGAAAGATGCTGTGGGGCCCAACTCGCCCTTTGGAAAGAAGCCTGCACGTTGTGCCTTTCAGCTCTAGGGCAAAGCAGCACACCCAGAGCAGAAGTCCTACTTCAGCCAGATCAGGCCTGCAAAGAAACTGCATTTCACAGGCCTTTGGAAGAGATGTTCCCACTTGGCTGTAAGAGCACTGTGCAGAGCGAGTTGTTTCTTAGCTTCCCAAAGAGCTGGAAGCAAGATGCTGTGGGGCCCAACTCGCCCTTTGGAAAGAAGCCTGCACGTTGTGCCTTTCAGCTCTAGGGCAAAGTAGCACACCCAGAGCAGAAGTCCTACTTCAGCCAGATCAGGCCTGCAAAGAAACTGCGTTTCACAGGCCTTTGGAAGAGATGTTCCCACTAGGCTGTAAGAGCACTGTGCAGAGCGAGTTGTTTCTTAGCTTCCCAAAGAGCTGGAAGAAAGATGCTGTGGGGCCCAACTCGCCCTTTGGAAAGAAGCCTGCACGTTGTGCCTTTCAGCTCTAGGGCAAAGTAGCACACCCAGAGAAGAAGTCCTACTTCAGCCAGATCAGGCCTGCAAAGAAACTGCGTTTCACAGGCCTTTGGAAGAGATGTTCCCGGTAGGCTGTAAGAGCACTGTGCAGAGCGAGTTGTTTCTTAGGTTCCCAAAGAGCTGGAAGCAAGATGCTGTGGGGCCCAACTCGCCCTTTGGAAAGAAGCCTGCACGTTGTGCCTTTCAGCTCTAGGGCAAAGCAGCACACCCAGAGCAGAAGTCCTACTTCAGCCAGATCAGGCCTGCAAAGAAACTGCGTTTCACAGGCCTTTGGAAGAGATGTTCCCGGTAGGCTGTAAGAGCACTGTGCAGAGCGAGTGGTTTCTTAGGTTCCCAAAGAGCTGGAAGCAAGATGCTGTGGGGCCCAACTCGCCCTTTGGAAAGAAGCCTGCACGTTGTGACTTTCAGCTCTAGGGCAAAGCAGCACACCCAGAGCAGAAGTCCTACTTGAGCCAGATCAGGCCTGCAAAGAAACTGCGTTTCACAGGCCTTTGGAAGAGATGTTCCCTGTAGGCTGTAAGAGCACTGTGCAGAGCGAGTGGTTTCTTAGCTTCCCAAAGAGCTGGAAGCAAGATGCTGTGGGGCCCAACTCGCCCTTTGGAAAGAAGCCTGCACGTTGTGCCTTTCAGCTCTAGGGCAAAGTAGCACACCCAGAGCAGAAGTCCTACTTGAGCCAGATCAGGCCTGCAAAGAAACTGCGTTTCACAGGCCTTTGGAAGAGATGTTCCCGGTAGGCTGTAAGAGCACTGTGCAGACCGAGTGGTTTCTAAGCTTCCCAAAGAGCTGGAAGCAAGATGGTGTGGGGCCCAACTCGCCCTTTGGAAAGAAGCCTGCACGTTGTGCCTTTCAGCTCTAGGGCAAAGTAGCACACCCAGAGCAGAAGTCCTACTTCAGCCAGATCAGGCCTGCAAAGAAACTGCGTTTCACAGGCCTTTGGAAGAGATGTTCCCGGTAGGCTGTAAGAGCACTGTGCAGAGCGAGTGGTTTCTTAGCTTCCCAAAGAGCTGGAAGCAAGATGCTGTGGGGCCCAACTCGCCCTTTGGAAAGAAGCCTGCACGTTGTGCCTTTCAGCTCTAGGGCAATGTAGCACACCCAGAGCAGAAGTCCTACTTCAGCCAGATCAGGCCTGCAAAGAAACTGCGTTTCACAGGCCTTTGGAAGAGATGTTCCCGGTAGGCTGTAAGAGCACTGTGCAGAGCGAGTTGTTTCTTAGGTTCCCAAAGAGGTGGAAGCAAGATGCTGTGGGGCCCAACTCACCCTTTGGAAAGAAGCCTGCACGTTGTGCCTTTCAGCTCTAGGGCAAAGTAGCACACCCAGAGCAGAAGTCCTACTTGAGCCAGATCAGGCCTGCAAAGAAACTGCGTTTCACAGGCCTTTGGAAGAGATGTTCCCGGTAGGCTGTAAGAGGACTGTGCAGAGCGAGTGGTTTCTTAGCTTCCCAAAGAGCTGGAAGCAAGATGCTGTGGGGCCCAACTCGCCCTTTGGAAAGAAGCCTGCACGTTGTGCCTTTCAGCTCTAAGGCAAAGTAGCACACCCAGAGCAGAAGTCCTACTTCAGCCAGATGAGCCCGCAAAGAAACTGCGTTTCACAGGCCTTTGGAAGAGATGTTCCCGGTAGGCTGTAAGAGCACTGTGCAGAGCGAGTGGTTTCTTAGCTTCCCAAAGAGCTGGAAGCAAGATGGTGTGGCCCCAACTCGCCCTTTGGAAAGAAGCCTGCACGTTGTGCCTTTCAGCTCTAGGGCAATGTAGCACACCCAGAGCAGAAGTCCTACTTCAGCCAGATCAGGCCTGCAAAGAAACTGCGTTTCACAGGCCTTTGGAAGAGATGTTCCCGGTAGGCTGTAAGAGCACTGTGCAGAGCGAGTTGTTTCTTAGGTTCCCAAAGAGCTGGAAGCAAGATGCTGTGGGGCCCAACTCGCCCTTTGGAAAGAAGCCTGCACGTTGTGCCTTTCAGCTCTAGGGCAAAGTAGCACACCCAGAGCAGAAGTCCTACTTGAGCCAGATCAGGCCTGCAAAGAAACTGCGTTTCACAGGCCTTTGGAAGAGATGTTCCCGGTAGGCTGTAAGAGGACTGTGCAGAGCGAGTGGTTTCTTAGCTTCCCAAAGAGCTGGAAGCAAGATGCTGTGGGGCCCAACTCGCCCTTTGGAAAGAAGCCTGCACGTTGTGCCTTTCAGCTCTAAGGCAAAGTAGCACACCCAGAGCAGAAGTCCTACTTCAGCCAGATAAGGCCTGCAAAGAAACTGCGTTTCACAGGCCTTTGGAAGAGATGTTCCCGGTAGGCTGTAAGAGCACTGTGCAGAGCGAGTTGTTTCTTAGCTTCCCAAAGAGCTGGAAGCAAGATGCTGTGGGGCCCAACTCGCCCTTTGGAAAGAAGCCTGCACGTTGTGCCTTTCAGCTCTAGGGCAAAGTAGCACACCCAGAGCAGAAGTCCTACTTCAGCCAGATCAGGCCTGCAAAGAAACTGCGTTTCACAGGCCTTTGGAAGAGATGTTCCCGGTAGGCTGTAAGAGCACTGTGCAGAGCGAGTGGTTTCTTAGCTTCCCAAAGAGCTGGAGGCAAGATGGTGTGGGGCCCAACTCGCCCTTTGGAAAGAAGCCTGCACGTTGTGCCTTTCAGCTCTAGGGCAATGTAGCACACCCAGAGCAGAAGTCCTACTTGAGCCAGATCAGGCCTGCAAAGAAACTGCGTTTCACAGGCCTTTGGAAGAGATGTTCCCGGTAGGCTGTAAGAGCACTGTGCAGAGCGAGTGGTTTCTTAGGTTCCCAAAGAGCTGGAAGCAAGATGCTGTGGGGCCCAACTCGCCCTTTGGAAAGAAGCCTGCACGTTGTGCCTTTCAGCTCTAGGGCAAAGTAGCACACCCAGAGCAGAAGTCCTACTTGAGCCAGATCAGGCCTGCAAAGAAACTGCGTTTCACAGGCCTTTGGAAGAGATGTTCCCGGTAGGCTGTAAGAGCACTGTGCAGAGCGAGTTGTTTCTTAGCTTCCCAAAGAGCTGGAAGCAAGATGCTGTGGGGCCCAACTCGCCCTTTGGAAAGAAGCCTGCACGTTGTGCCTTTCAGCTCTAGGGCAAAGTAGCACACCCAGAGCAGAAGTCCTACTTCAGCCAGATCAGGCCTGCAAAGAAACTGCATTTCACAGGCCTTTGGAAGAGATGTTCCCACTAGGCTGTAAGAGCACTGTGCAGAGCGAGTTGTTTCTTAGCTTCCCAAAGAGCTGGAAGCAAGATGCTGTGGGGCCCAACTCGCCCTTTGGAAAGAAGCCTGCACGTTGTGACTTTCAGCTCTAGGGCAAAGCAGCACACCCAGAGCAGAAGTCCTACTTGAGCCAGATCAGGCCTGCAAAGAAACTGCGTTTCACAGGCCTTTGGAAGAGATGTTCCCGGTAGGCTGTAAGAGCACTGTGCAGAGCGAGTGGTTTCTTAGCTTCCCAAAGAGCTGGAAGCAAGATGCTGTGGGGCCCAACTCGCCCTTTGGAAAGAAGCCTGCACGTTGTGCCTTTCAGCTCTAGGGCAAAGTAGCACACCCAGAGCAGAAGTCCTACCTCAGCCAGATCAGGCCTGCAAGGAAACTGCGTTTCACAGGCCTTTGGAAGAGATGTTCCCGGTAGGCTGTAAGAGCACTGTGCAGAGCGAGTGGTTTCTAAGCTTCCCAAAGTGCTGGAAGCAAGATGGTGTGGGGCCCAACTCGCCCTTTGGAAAGAAGCCTGCACGTTGTGCCTTTCAGCTCTAGGGCAAAGTAGCACACCCAGAGCAGAAGTCCTACTTCAGCCAGATCAGGCCTGCAAAGAAACTGCGTTTCACAGGCCTTTGGAAGAGATGTTCCCGGTAGGCTGTAAGAGCACTGTGCAGAGCGAGTTGTTTCTTAGCTTCCCAAAGAGCTGGAAGAAAGATGCTGTGGGGCCCAACTCGCCCTTTGGAAAGAAGCCTGCACGTTGTGCCTTTCAGCTCTAGGGCAAAGCAGCACACCCAGAGCAGAAGTCCTACTTCAGCCAGATCAGGCCTGCAAAGAAACTGCATTTCACAGGCCTTTGGAAGAGATGTTCCCACTAGGCTGTAAGAGCACTGTGCAGAGCGAGTTGTTTCTTAGCTTCCCAAAGAGCTGGAAGCAAGATGCTGTGGGGCCCAACTCGCCCTTTGGAAAGAAGCCTGCACGTTGTGCCTTTCAGCTCTAGGGCAAAGTAGCACACCCAGAGCAGAAGTCCTACTTCAGCCAGATCAGGCCTGCAAAGAAACTGCGTTTCACAGGCCTTTGGAAGAGATGTTCCCACTAGGCTGTAAGAGCACTGTGCAGAGCGAGTTGTTTCTTAGCTTCCCAAAGAGCTGGAAGAAAGATGCTGTGGGGCCCAACTCGCCCTTTGGAAAGAAGCCTGCACGTTGTGCCTTTCAGCTCTAGGGCAAAGTAGCACACCCAGAGAAGAAGTCCTACTTCAGCCAGATCAGGCCTGCAAAGAAACTGCGTTTCACAGGCCTTTGGAAGAGATGTTCCCGGTAGGCTGTAAGAGCACTGTGCAGAGCGAGTTGTTTCTTAGGTTCCCAAAGAGCTCGAAGCAAGATGCTGTGGGGCCCAACTCGCCCTTTGGAAAGAAGCCTGCACGTTGTGCCTTTCAGCTCTAGGGCAAAGCAGCACACCCAGAGCAGAAGTCCTACTTCAGCCAGATCAGGCCTGCAAAGAAACTGCGTTTCACAGGCCTTTGGAAGAGATGTTCCCGGTAGGCTGTAAGAGCACTGTGCAGAGCGAGTGGTTTCTTAGGTTCCCAAAGAGCTGGAAGCAAGATGCTGTGGGGCCCAACTCGCCCTTTGGAAAGAAGCCTGCACGTTGTGCCTTTCAGCTCTAGGGCAAAGTAGCACACCCAGAGCAGAAGTCCTACCTCAGCCAGATCAGGCCTGCAAAGAAACTGCGTTTCACAGGCCTTTGGAAGAGATGTTCCCGGTAGGCTGTAAGAGCACTGTGCAGAGCGAGTGGTTTCTAAGCTTCCCAAAGTGCTGGAAGCAAGATGGTGTGGGGCCCAACTCGCCCTTTGGAAAGAAGCCTGCACGTTGTGCCTTTCAGCTCTAGGGCAAAGTAGCACACCCAGAGCAGAAGTCCTACTTCAGCCAGATCAGGCCTGCAAAGAAACTGCGTTTCACAGGCCTTTGGAAGAGATGTTCCCGGTAGGCTGTAAGAGCACTGTGCAGAGTGAGTTGTTTCTTAGCTTCCCAAAGAGCTGGAAGAAAGATGCTGTGGGGCCCAACTCGCCCTTTGGAAAGAAGCCTGCACGTTGTGCCTTTCAGCTCTAGGGCAAAGCAGCACACCCAGAGCAGAAGTCCTACTTCAGCCAGATCAGGCCTGCAAAGAAACTGCATTTCACAGGCCTTTGGAAGAGATGTTCCCACTTGGCTGTAAGAGCACTGTGCAGAGCGAGTTGTTTCTTAGCTTCCCAAAGAGCTGGAAGCAAGATGCTGTGGGGCCCAACTCGCCCTTTGGAAAGAAGCCTGCACGTTGTGCCTTTCAGCTCTAGGGCAAAGTAGCACACCCAGAGCAGAAGTCCTACTTCAGCCAGATCAGGCCTGCAAAGAAACTGCGTTTCACAGGCCTTTGGAAGAGATGTTCCCACTAGGCTGTAAGAGCACTGTGCAGAGCGAGTTGTTTCTTAGCTTCCCAAAGAGCTGGAAGAAAGATGCTGTGGGGCCCAACTCGCCCTTTGGAAAGAAGCCTGCACGTTGTGCCTTTCAGCTCTAGGGCAAAGTAGCACACCCAGAGAAGAAGTCCTACTTCAGCCAGATCAGGCCTGCAAAGAAACTGCGTTTCACAGGCCTTTGGAAGAGATGTTCCCGGTAGGCTGTAAGAGCACTGTGCAGAGCGAGTTGTTTCTTAGGTTCCCAAAGAGCTGGAAGCAAGATGCTGTGGGGCCCAACTCGCCCTTTGGAAAGAAGCCTGCACGTTGTGCCTTTCAGCTCTAGGGCAAAGCAGCACACCCAGAGCAGAAGTCCTACTTCAGCCAGATCAGGCCTGCAAAGAAACTGCGTTTCACAGGCCTTTGGAAGAGATGTTCCCGGTAGGCTGTAAGAGCACTGTGCAGAGCGAGTGGTTTCTTAGGTTCCCAAAGAGCTGGAAGCAAGATGCTGTGGGGCCCAACTCGCCCTTTGGAAAGAAGCCTGCACGTTGTGCCTTTCAGCTCTAGGGCAAAGTAGCACACCCAGAGCAGAAGTCCTACTTCAGCCAGATCAGGCCTGCAAAGAAACTGCGTTTCACAGGCCTTTGGAAGAGATGTTCCCACTAGGCTGTAAGAGCACTGTGCAGAGCGAGTTGTTTCTTAGCTTCCCAAAGAGCTGGAAGCAAGATGCTGTGGGGCCCAACTCGCCCTTTGGAAAGAAGCCTGCACGTTGTGCCTTTCAGCTCTAGGGCAAAGTAGCACACCCAGAGCAGAAGTCCTACTTCAGCCAGATCAGGCCTGCAAAGAAACTGCGTTTCACAGGCCTTTGGAAGAGATGTTCCCGGTAGGCTGTAAGAGCACTGTGCAGAGCGAGTGGTTTCTAAGCTTCCCAAAGAGCTCGAAGCAAGATGCTGTGGGGCCCAACTCGCCCTTTGGAAAGAAGCCTGCACGTTGTGCCTTTCAGCTCTAGGGCAAAGTAGCACACCCAGAGCAGAAGTCCTACTTCAGCCAGATCAGGCCTGCAAAGAAACTGCGTTTCACAGGCCTTTGGAAGAGATGTTCCCTGTAGGCTGTAAGAGCACTGTGCAGAGCGAGTGGTTTCTTAGCTTCCCAAAGAGCTGGAAGCAAGATGCTGTGGGGCCCAACTCACCCTTTGGAAAGAAGCCTGCACGTTGTGCCTTTCAGCTCTAGGGCAAAGTAGCACACCCAGAGCAGAAGTCCTACCTCAGCCAGATCAGGCCTGCAAAGAAACTGCGTTTCACAGGCCTTTGGAAGAGATGTTCCCGGTAGGCTGTAAGAGCACTGTGCAGAGCGAGTGGTTTCTAAGCTTCCCAAAGAGCTGGAAGCAAGATGGTGTGGGGTCCAACTCGCCCTTTGGAAAGAAGCCTGCACGTTGTGCCTTTCAGCTCTAGGGCAAAGTAGCACACCCAGAGCAGAAGTCCTACTTCAGCCAGATCAGGCCTGCAAAGAAACTGCGTTTCACAGGCCTTTGGAAGAGATGTTCCCGCTAGGCTGTAAGAGCACTGTGCAGAGCGAGTTGTTTCTTAGCTTCCCAAAGAGCTGGAAGCAAGATGGTGTGGGGCCCAACTCGCCCTTTGGAAAGAAGCCTGCACGTTGTGCCTTTCAGCTCTAGGGCAAAGTAGCACACCCAGAGCAGAAGTCCTACTTCAGCCAGATCAGGCCTGCAAAGAAACTGCATTTCACAGGCCTTTGGAAGAGATGTTCCCACTAGGCTGTAAGAGCACTGTGCAGAGCGAGTTGTTTCTTAGCTTCCCAAAGAGCTGGAAGCAAGATGCTGTGGGGCCCAACTCGCCCTTTGGAAAGAAGCCTGCACGTTGTGCCTTTCAGCTCTAGGGCAAAGTAGCACACCCAGAGCAGAAGTCCTACTTCAGCCAGATCAGGCCTGCAAAGAAACTGCGTTTCACAGGCCTTTGGAAGAGATGTTCCCGGTAGGCTGTAAGAGCACTGTGCAGAGCGAGTTGTTTCTTAGCTTCCCAAAGAGCTGGAAGAAAGATGCTGTGGGGCCCAACTCGCCCTTTGGAAAGAAGCCTGCACGTTGTGCCTTTCAGCTCTAGGGCAAAGTAGCACACCCAGAGCAGAAGTCCTACTTGAGCCAGATCAGGCCTGCAAAGAAACTGCGTTTCACAGGCCTTTGGAAGAGATGTTCCCGGTAGGCTGTAAGAGCACTGTGCAGAGCGAGTGGTTTCTAAGCTTCCCAAAGAGCTGGAAGCAAGATGGTGTGGGGCCCAACTCGCCCTTTGGAAAGAAGCCTGCACGTTGTGCCTTTCAGCTCTAGGGCAAAGTAGCACACCCAGAGCAGAAGTCCTACTTCAGCCAGATCAGCCCGCAAAGAAACTGCGTTTCACAGGCCTTTGGAAGAGATGTTCCCGGTAGGCTGTAAGAGCACTGTGCAGAGCGAGTGGTTTCTTAGCTTCCCAAAGAGCTGGAAGCAAGATGCTGTGGGGCCCAACTCGCCCTTTGGAAAGAAGCCTGCACGTTGTGCCTTTCAGCTCTAGGGCAAAGTAGCACACCCAGAGCAGAAGTCCTACTTCAGCCAGATGAGCCCGCAAAGAAACTGCGTTTCACAGGCCTTTGGAAGAGATGTTCCCGGTAGGCTGTAAGAGCACTGTGCAGAGCGAGTGGTTTCTTAGCTTCCCAAAGAGCTGGAAGCAAGATGGTGTGGCCCCAACTCGCCCTTTGGAAAGAAGCCTGCACGTTGTGCCTTTCAGCTCTAGGGCAATGTAGCACACCCAGAGCAGAAGTCCTACTTCAGCCAGATCAGGCCTGCAAAGAAACTGCGTTTCACAGGCCTTTGGAAGAGATGTTCCCGGTAGGCTGTAAGAGCACTGTGCAGAGCGAGTTGTTTCTTAGGTTCCCAAAGAGCTGGAAGCAAGATGCTGTGGGGCCCAACTCGCCCTTTGGAAAGAAGCCTGCACGTTGTGCCTTTCAGCTCTAGGGCAAAGTAGCACACCCAGAGCAGAAGTCCTACTTGAGCCAGATCAGGCCTGCAAAGAAACTGCGTTTCACAGGCCTTTGGAAGAGATGTTCCCGGTAGGCTGTAAGAGCACTGTGCAGAGCGAGTGGTTTCTTAGCTTCCCAAAGAGCTGGAAGCAAGATGCTGTGGGGCCCAACTCGCCCTTTGGAAAGAAGCCTGCACGTTGTGCCTTTCAGCTCTAGGGCAAAGTAGCACACCCAGAGCAGAAGTCCTACTTCAGCCAGATCAGGCCTGCAAAGAAACTGCGTTTCACAGGCCTTTGGAAGAGATGTTCCCGGTAGGCTGTAAGAGCACTGTGCAGAGCGAGTGGTTTCTTAGCTTCCCAAAGAGCTGGAGGCAAGATGGTGTGGGGCCCAACTCGCCCTTTGGAAAGAAGCCTGCACGTTGTGCCTTTCAGCTCTAGGGCAATGTAGCACACCCAGAGCAGAAGTCCTACTTGAGCCAGATCAGGCCTGCAAAGAAACTGCGTTTCACAGGCCTTTGGAAGAGATGTTCCCGGTAGGCTGTAAGAGCACTGTGCAGAGCGAGTGGTTTCTTAGGTTCCCAAAGAGCTGGAAGCAAGATGCTGTGGGGCCCAACTCGCCCTTTGGAAAGAAGCCTGCACGTTGTGCCTTTCAGCTCTAGGGCAAAGTAGCACACCCAGAGCAGAAGTCCTACTTCAGCCAGATAAGGCCTGCAAAGAAACTGCGTTTCACAGGCCTTTGGAAGAGATGTTCCCGGTAGGCTGTAAGAGCACTGTGCAGAGCGAGTTGTTTCTTAGCTTCCCAAAGAGCTGGAAGCAAGATGCTGTGGGGCCCAACTCGCCCTTTGGAAAGAAGCCTGCACGTTGTGCCTTTCAGCTCTAGGGCAAAGTAGCACACCCAGAGCAGAAGTCCTACTTCAGCCAGATCAGGCCTGCAAAGAAACTGCATTTCACAGGCCTTTGGAAGAGATGTTCCCACTAGGCTGTAAGAGCACTGTGCAGAGCGAGTTGTTTCTTAGCTTCCCAAAGAGCTGGAAGCAAGATGCTGTGGGGCCCAACTCGCCCTTTGGAAAGAAGCCTGCACGTTGTGACTTTCAGCTCTAGGGCAAAGCAGCACACCCAGAGCAGAAGTCCTACTTGAGCCAGATCAGGCCTGCAAAGAAACTGCGTTTCACAGGCCTTTGGAAGAGATGTTCCCGGTAGGCTGTAAGAGCACTGTGCAGAGCGAGTGGTTTCTTAGCTTCCCAAAGAGCTGGAAGCAAGATGCTGTGGGGCCCAACTCGCCCTTTGGAAAGAAGCCTGCACGTTGTGCCTTTCAGCTCTAGGGCAAAGTAGCACACCCAGAGCAGAAGTCCTACCTCAGCCAGATCAGGCCTGCAAAGAAACTGCGTTTCACAGGCCTTTGGAAGAGATGTTCCCGGTAGGCTGTAAGAGCACTGTGCAGAGCGAGTGGTTTCTAAGCTTCCCAAAGTGCTGGAAGCAAGATGGTGTGGGGCCCAACTCGCCCTTTGGAAAGAAGCCTGCACGTTGTGCCTTTCAGCTCTAGGGCAAAGTAGCACACCCAGAGCAGAAGTCCTACTTCAGCCAGATCAGGCCTGCAAAGAAACTGCGTTTCACAGGCCTTTGGAAGAGATGTTCCCGGTAGGCTGTAAGAGCACTGTGCAGAGCGAGTTGTTTCTTAGCTTCCCAAAGAGCTGGAAGAAAGATGCTGTGGGGCCCAACTCGCCCTTTGGAAAGAAGCCTGCACGTTGTGCCTTTCAGCTCTAGGGCAAAGCAGCACACCCAGAGCAGAAGTCCTACTTCAGCCAGATCAGGCCTGCAAAGAAACTGCATTTCACAGGCCTTTGGAAGAGATGTTCCCACTAGGCTGTAAGAGCACTGTGCAGAGCGAGTTGTTTCTTAGCTTCCCAAAGAGCTGGAAGCAAGATGCTGTGGGGCCCAACTCGCCCTTTGGAAAGAAGCCTGCACGTTGTGCCTTTCAGCTCTAGGGCAAAGTAGCACACCCAGAGCAGAAGTCCTACTTCAGCCAGATCAGGCCTGCAAAGAAACTGCGTTTCACAGGCCTTTGGAAGAGATGTTCCCACTAGGCTGTAAGAGCACTGTGCAGAGCGAGTTGTTTCTTAGCTTCCCAAAGAGCTGGAAGAAAGATGCTGTGGGGCCCAACTCGCCCTTTGGAAAGAAGCCTGCACGTTGTGCCTTTCAGCTCTAGGGCAAAGTAGCACACCCAGAGAAGAAGTCCTACTTCAGCCAGATCAGGCCTGCAAAGAAACTGCGTTTCACAGGCCTTTGGAAGAGATGTTCCCGGTAGGCTGTAAGAGCACTGTGCAGAGCGAGTTGTTTCTTAGCTTCCCAAAGAGCTGGAAGCAAGATGCTGTGGGGCCCAACTCGCCCTTTGGAAAGAAGCCTGCACGTTGTGCCTTTCAGCTCTAGGGCAAAGCAGCACACCCAGAGCAGAAGTCCTACTTCAGCCAGATCAGGCCTGCAAAGAAACTGCGTTTCACAGGCCTTTGGAAGAGATGTTCCCGGTAGGCTGTAAGAGCACTGTGCAGAGCGAGTGGTTTCTTAGGTTCCCAAAGAGCTGGAAGCAAGATGCTGTGGGGCCCAACTCGCCCTTTGGAAAGAAGCCTGCACGTTGTGCCTTTCAGCTCTAGGGCAAAGTAGCACACCCAGAGCAGAAGTCCTACTTGAGCCAGATCAGGCCTGCAAAGAAACTGCGTTTCACAGGCCTTTGGAAGAGATGTTCCCGGTAGGCTGTAAGAGGACTGTGCAGAGCGAGTGGTTTCTTAGCTTCCCAAAGAGCTGGAAGCAAGATGGTGTGGGGCCCAACTCGCCCTTTGGAAAGAAGCCTGCACGTTGTGCCTTTCAGCTCTAAGGCAAAGTAGCACACCCAGAGCAGAAGTCCTACTTCAGCCAGATAAGGCCTGCAAAGAAACTGCGTTTCACAGGCCTTTGGAAGAGATGTTCCCGGTAGGCTGTAAGAGCACTGTGCAGAGCGAGTTGTTTCTTAGCTTCCCAAAGAGCTGGAAGCAAGATGCTGTGGGGCCCAACTCGCCCTTTGGAAAGAAGCCTGCACGTTGTGCCTTTCAGCTCTAGGGCAAAGTAGCACACCCAGAGCAGAAGTCCTACTTCAGCCAGATCAGGCCTGCAAAGAAACTGCGTTTCACAGGCCTTTGGAAGAGATGTTCCCGGTAGGCTGTAAGAGCACTGTGCAGAGCGAGTGGTTTCTTAGCTTCCCAAAGAGCTGGAGGCAAGATGGTGTGGGGCCCAACTCGCCCTTTGGAAAGAAGCCTGCACGTTGTGCCTTTCAGCTCTAGGGCAATGTAGCACACCCAGAGCAGAAGTCCTACTTGAGCCAGATCAGGCCTGCAAAGAAACTGCGTTTCACAGGCCTTTGGAAGAGATGTTCCCGGTAGGCTGTAAGAGCACTGTGCAGAGCGAGTGGTTTCTTAGGTTCCCAAAGAGCTGGAAGCAAGATGCTGTGGGGCCCAACTCGCCCTTTGGAAAGAAGCCTGCACGTTGTGCCTTTCAGCTCTAGGGCAAAGTAGCACACCCAGAGCAGAAGTCCTACTTCAGCCAGATAAGGCCTGCAAAGAAACTGCGTTTCACAGGCCTTTGGAAGAGATGTTCCCGGTAGGCTGTAAGAGCACTGTGCAGAGCGAGTTGTTTCTTAGCTTCCCAAAGAGCTGGAAGCAAGATGCTGTGGGGCCCAACTCGCCCTTTGGAAAGAAGCCTGCACGTTGTGCCTTTCAGCTCTAGGGCAAAGTAGCACACCCAGAGCAGAAGTCCTACTTCAGCCAGATCAGGCCTGCAAAGAAACTGCATTTCACAGGCCTTTGGAAGAGATGTTCCCACTAGGCTGTAAGAGCACTGTGCAGAGCGAGTTGTTTCTTAGCTTCCCAAAGAGCTGGAAGCAAGATGCTGTGGGGCCCAACTCGCCCTTTGGAAAGAAGCCTGCACGTTGTGACTTTCAGCTCTAGGGCAAAGCAGCACACCCAGAGCAGAAGTCCTACTTGAGCCAGATCAGGCCTGCAAAGAAACTGCGTTTCACAGGCCTTTGGAAGAGATGTTCCCGGTAGGCTGTAAGAGCACTGTGCAGAGCGAGTGGTTTCTTAGCTTCCCAAAGAGCTGGAAGCAAGATGCTGTGGGGCCCAACTCGCCCTTTGGAAAGAAGCCTGCACGTTGTGCCTTTCAGCTCTAGGGCAAAGTAGCACACCCAGAGCAGAAGTCCTACCTCAGCCAGATCAGGCCTGCAAAGAAACTGCGTTTCACAGGCCTTTGGAAGAGATGTTCCCGGTAGGCTGTAAGAGCACTGTGCAGAGCGAGTGGTTTCTAAGCTTCCCAAAGTGCTGGAAGCAAGATGGTGTGGGGCCCAACTCGCCCTTTGGAAAGAAGCCTGCACGTTGTGCCTTTCAGCTCTAGGGCAAAGTAGCACACCCAGAGAAGAAGTCCTACTTCAGCCAGATCAGGCCTGCAAAGAAACTGCGTTTCACAGGCCTTTGGAAGAGATGTTCCCGGTAGGCTGTAAGAGCACTGTGCAGAGCGAGTTGTTTCTTAGCTTCCCAAAGAGCTGGAAGAAAGATGCTGTGGGGCCCAACTCGCCCTTTGGAAAGAAGCCTGCACGTTGTGCCTTTCAGCTCTAGGGCAAAGCAGCACACCCAGAGCAGAAGTCCTACTTCAGCCAGATCAGGCCTGCAAAGAAACTGCATTTCACAGGCCTTTGGAAGAGATGTTCCCACTAGGCTGTAAGAGCACTGTGCAGAGCGAGTTGTTTCTTAGCTTCCCAAAGAGCTGGAAGCAAGATGCTGTGGGGCCCAACTCGCCCTTTGGAAAGAAGCCTGCACGTTGTGCCTTTCAGCTCTAGGGCAAAGTAGCACACCCAGAGCAGAAGTCCTACTTCAGCCAGATCAGGCCTGCAAAGAAACTGCGTTTCACAGGCCTTTGGAAGAGATGTTCCCACTAGGCTGTAAGAGCACTGTGCAGAGCGAGTTGTTTCTTAGCTTCCCAAAGAGCTGGAAGAAAGATGCTGTGGGGCCCAACTCGCCCTTTGGAAAGAAGCCTGCACGTTGTGCCTTTCAGCTCTAGGGCAAAGTAGCACACCCAGAGAAGAAGTCCTACTTCAGCCAGATCAGGCCTGCAAAGAAACTGCGTTTCACAGGCCTTTGGAAGAGATGTTCCCGGTAGGCTGTAAGAGCACTGTGCAGAGCGAGTTGTTTCTTAGCTTCCCAAAGAGCTGGAAGCAAGATGCTGTGGGGCCCAACTCGCCCTTTGGAAAGAAGCCTGCACGTTGTGCCTTTCAGCTCTAGGGCAAAGCAGCACACCCAGAGCAGAAGTCCTACTTCAGCCAGATCAGGCCTGCAAAGAAACTGCGTTTCACAGGCCTTTGGAAGAGATGTTCCCGGTAGGCTGTAAGAGCACTGTGCAGAGCGAGTGGTTTCTTAGGTTCCCAAAGAGCTGGAAGCAAGATGCTGTGGGGCCCAACTCGCCCTTTGGAAAGAAGCCTGCACGTTGTGCCTTTCAGCTCTAGGGCAAAGTAGCACACCCAGAGCAGAAGTCCTACCTCAGCCAGATCAGGCCTGCAAAGAAACTGCGTTTCACAGGCCTTTGGAAGAGATGTTCCCGGTAGGCTGTAAGAGCACTGTGCAGAGCGAGTGGTTTCTAAGCTTCCCAAAGTGCTGGAAGCAAGATGGTGTGGGGCCCAACTCGCCCTTTGGAAAGAAGCCTGCACGTTGTGCCTTTCAGCTCTAGGGCAAAGTAGCACACCCAGAGCAGAAGTCCTACTTCAGCCAGATCAGGCCTGCAAAGAAACTGCGTTTCACAGGCCTTTGGAAGAGATGTTCCCGGTAGGCTGTAAGAGCACTGTGCAGAGCGAGTTGTTTCTTAGGTTCCCAAAGAGCTGGAAGCAAGATGCTGTGGGGCCCAACTCGCCCTTTGGAAAGAAGCCTGCACGTTGTGCCTTTCAGCTCTAGGGCAAAGCAGCACACCCAGAGCAGAAGTCCTACTTCAGCCAGATCAGGCCTGCAAAGAAACTGCGTTTCACAGGCCTTTGGAAGAGATGTTCCCGGTAGGCTGTAAGAGCACTGTGCAGAGCGAGTGGTTTCTTAGGTTCCCAAAGAGCTGGAAGCAAGATGCTGTGGGGCCCAACTCGCCCTTTGGAAAGAAGCCTGCACGTTGTGACTTTCAGCTCTAGGGCAAAGCAGCACACCCAGAGCAGAAGTCCTACTTGAGCCAGATCAGGCCTGCAAAGAAACTGCGTTTCACAGGCCTTTGGAAGAGATGTTCCCTGTAGGCTGTAAGAGCACTGTGCAGAGCGAGTGGTTTCTTAGCTTCCCAAAGAGCTGGAAGCAAGATGCTGTGGGGCCCAACTCGCCCTTTGGAAAGAAGCCTGCACGTTGTGCCTTTCAGCTCTAGGGCAAAGTAGCACACCCAGAGCAGAAGTCCTACTTCAGCCAGATCAGGCCTGCAAAGAAACTGCGTTTCACAGGCCTTTGGAAGAGATGTTCCCGGTAGGCTGTAAGAGCACTGTGCAGACCGAGTGGTTTCTAAGCTTCCCAAAGAGCTGGAAGCAAGATGGTGTGGGGCCCAACTCGCCCTTTGGAAAGAAGCCTGCACGTTGTGCCTTTCAGCTCTAGGGCAAAGTAGCACACCCAGAGCAGAAGTCCTACTTCAGCCAGATCAGGCCTGCAAAGAAACTGCGTTTCACAGGCCTTTGGAAGAGATGTTCCCGGTAGGCTGTAAGAGCACTGTGCAGAGCGAGTGGTTTCTTAGCTTCCCAAAGAGCTGGAAGCAAGATGCTGTGGGGCCCAACTCGCCCTTTGGAAAGAAGCCTGCACGTTGTGCCTTTCAGCTCTAGGGCAATGTAGCACACCCAGAGCAGAAGTCCTACTTCAGCCAGATCAGGCCTGCAAAGAAACTGCGTTTCACAGGCCTTTGGAAGAGATGTTCCCGGTAGGCTGTAAGAGCACTGTGCAGAGCGAGTTGTTTCTTAGGTTCCCAAAGAGGTGGAAGCAAGATGCTGTGGGGCCCAACTCACCCTTTGGAAAGAAGCCTGCACGTTGTGCCTTTCAGCTCTAGGGCAAAGTAGCACACCCAGAGCAGAAGTCCTACTTGAGCCAGATCAGGCCTGCAAAGAAACTGCGTTTCACAGGCCTTTGGAAGAGATGTTCCCGGTAGGCTGTAAGAGGACTGTGCAGAGCGAGTGGTTTCTTAGCTTCCCAAAGAGCTGGAAGCAAGATGCTGTGGGGCCCAACTCGCCCTTTGGAAAGAAGCCTGCACGTTGTGCCTTTCAGCTCTAAGGCAAAGTAGCACACCCAGAGCAGAAGTCCTACTTCAGCCAGATAAGGCCTGCAAAGAAACTGCGTTTCACAGGCCTTTGGCAGAGATGTTCCCACTAGGCTGTAAGAGCACTGTGCAGAGCGAGTTGTTTCTTAGCTTCCCAAAGAGCTGGAAGCAAGATGCTGTGGGGCCCAACTCGCCCTTCGGAAAGAAGCCTGCACGTTGTGCCTTTCAGCTCTAGGGCAAAGTAGCACACCCAGAGCAGAAGTCCTACTTCAGCCAGATCAGGCCTGCAAAGAAACTGCATTTCACAGGCCTTTGGAAGAGATGTTCCCACTAGGCTGTAAGAGCACTGTGCAGAGCGAGTTGTTTCTTAGCTTCCCAAAGAGCTGGAAGCAAGATGCTGTGGGGCCCAACTCGCCCTTTGGAAAGAAGCCTGCACGTTGTGCCTTTCAGCTCTAGGGCAAAGTAGCACACCCAGAGCAGAAGTCCTACTTCAGCCAGATCAGGCCTGCAAAGAAACTGCGTTTCACAGGCCTTTGGAAGAGATGTTCCCGGTAGGCTGTAAGAGCACTGTGCAGAGCGAGTTGTTTCTTAGCTTCCCAAAGAGCTGGAAGAAAGATGCTGTGGGGCCCAACTCGCCCTTTGGAAAGAAGCCTGCACGTTGTGCCTTTCAGCTCTAGGGCAAAGTAGCACACCCAGAGCAGAAGTCCTACTTCAGCCAGATCAGGCCTGCAAAGAAACTGCGTTTCACAGGCCTTTGGAAGAGATGTTCCCGGTAGGCTGTAAGAGCACTGTGCAGAGCGAGTGGTTTCTTAGCTTCCCAAAGAGCTGGAAGCAAGATGCTGTGGGGCCCAACTCGCCCTTTGGAAAGAAGCCTGCACGTTGTGCCTTTCAGCTCTAGGGCAAAGCAGCACACCCAGAGCAGAAGTCCTACTTCAGCCAGATCAGGCCTGCAAAGAAACTGCGTTTCACAGGCCTTTGGAAGAGATGTTCCCACTAGGCTGTAAGAGCACTGTGCAGAGCGAGTTGTTTCTTAGCTTCCCAAAGAGCTGGAAGCAAGATGGTGTGCGGCCCAACTCGCCCTTTGGAAAGAAGCCTGCACGTTGTGCCTTTCAGCTCTAGGGCAAAGTAGCACACCCAGAGCAGAAGTCCTACTTCAGCCAGATCAGGCCTGCAAAGAAACTGCGTTTCACAGGCCTTTGGAAGAGATGTTCCCGGTAGGCTGTAAGAGCACTGTGCAGAGCGAGTGGTTTCTTAGCTTCCCAAAGAGCTGGAAGCAAGATGCTGTGGGGCCCAACTCGCCCTTTGGAAAGAAGCCTGCACGTTGTGCCTTTCAGCTCTAGGGCAAATTAGCACACCCAGAGCAGAAGTCCTACTTCAGCCAGATCAGGCCTGCAAAGAAACTGCGTTTCACAGGCCTTTGGAAGAGATGTTCCCGGTAGGCTGTAAGAGCACTGTGCAGAGCGAGTGGTTTCTTAGCTTCCCAAAGAGCTAGAAGCAAGATGCTGTGGGGCCCAACTCGCCCTTTGGAAAGAAGCCTGCACGTTGTGCCTTTCAGCTCTAGGGCAAAGTAGCACACCCAGAGCAGAAGTCCTACTTCAGCCAGATCAGGCCTGCAAAGAAACTGCGTTTCACAGGCCTTTGGAAGAGATGTTCCCGGTAGGCTGTAAGAGCACTGTCAAGAGCGAGTGGTTTCTTAGCTTCCCAAAGAGCTGGAAGCAAGATGCTGTGGGGCCCAACTCGCCCTTTGGAAAGAAGCCTGCACGTTGTGCCTTTCAGCTCTAGGGCAAAGTAGCACACCCAGAGCAGAAGTCCTACTTCAGCCAGATCAGGCCTGCAAAGAAACTGCGTTTCACAGGCCTTTGGAAGAGATGTTCCCGGTAGGCTGTAAGAGCACTGTGCAGAGCGAGTGGTTTCTTAGCTTCCCAAAGAGCTGGAAGCAAGATGCTGTGGGGCCCAACTCGCCCTTTGGAAAGAAGCCTGCACGTTGTGCCTTTCAGCTCTAGGGCAAAGTAGCACACCCAGAGCAGAAGTCCTACTTCAGCCAGATCAGGCCTGCAAAGAAACTGCGTTTCACAGGCCTTTGGAAGAGATGTTCCCGGTAGGCTGTAAGAGCACTGTGCAGAGCGAGTTGTTTCTTAGCTTCCCAAAGAGCTGGAAGCAAGATGCTGTGGGGCCCAACTCGCCCTTTGGAAAGAAGCCTGCACGTTGTGCCTTTCAGCTCTAGGGCAAAGTAGCACACCCAGAGCAGAAGTCCTACTTGAGCCAGATCAGGCCTGCAAAGAAACTGCGTTTCACAGGCCTTTGGAAGAGATGTTCCCGGTAGGCTGTAAGAGCACTGTGCAGAGCGAGTGGTTTCTTAGGTTCCCAAAGAGCTGGAAGCAAGATGCTGTGGGGCCCAACTCGCCCTTTGGAAAGAAGCCTGCACGTTGTGACTTTCAGCTCTAGGGCAAAGCAGCACACCCAGAGCAGAAGTCCTACTTGAGCCAGATCAGGCCTGCAAAGAAACTGCGTTTCACAGGCCTTTGGAAGAGATGTTCCCTGTAGGCTGTAAGAGCACTGTGCAGAGCGAGTGGTTTCTTAGCTTCCCAAAGAGCTGGAAGCAAGATGCTGTGGGGCCCAACTCGCCCTTTGGAAAGAAGCCTGCACGTTGTGCCTTTCAGCTCTAGGGCAAAGTAGCACACCCAGAGCAGAAGTCCTACTTCAGCCAGATCAGGCCTGCAAAGAAACTGCGTTTCACAGGCCTTTGGAAGAGATGTTCCCGGTAGGCTGTAAGAGCACTGTGCAGAGCGAGTGGTTTCTAAGCTTCCCAAAGAGCTGGAAGCAAGATGGTGTGGGGCCCAACTCGCCCTTTGGAAAGAAGCCTGCACGTTGTGCCTTTCAGCTCTAGGGCAAAGTAGCACACCCAGAGCAGAAGTCCTACTTCAGCCAGATCAGGCCTGCAAAGAAACTGCGTTTCACAGGCCTTTGGAAGAGATGCTCCCGGTAGGCTGTAAGAGCACTGTGCAGAGCGAGTGGTTTCTTAGCTTCCCAAAGAGCTGGAAGCAAGATGGTGTGGGGCCCAACTCGCCCTTTGGAAAGAAGCCTGCACGTTGTGCCTTTCAGCTCTAGGGCAATGTAGCACACCCAGAGCAGAAGTCCTACTTGAGCCAGATCAGGCCTGCAAAGAAACTGCGTTTCACAGGCCTTTGGAAGAGATGTTCCCTGTTGGCTGTAAGAGAGGTGTGCAGAGCGAGTTGTTTCTCAGCTTCCCAAAGAACTGGAAGCAAGATGCTTTGGGGCCCAACTCGCCCTTTGGAAAGAATACAGCACTTCGTCCCTTGCAGGTCTACGGCACTGTAGGACACCCAGAGCAGAAGGTGTACTTCAGCCAGATCAGGCCTGCAAGAAACTGCGTTTCACAGGCCTTTGTAAGAGATGTTTCCTGTAGGCTGTAAGAGAGGTCTGCAGAGCGTGTTGTTTCCTAGCTTCCCAATGAGCTGGAAGCAAGATTCTTTGGGGCCCAACTCGCCCTTTGGAAAGAAGACTGCACGTTGCGCCTTTCAACTCTAGGGCAATGTAGCACACCCAGAGCAGAAGTTCTACTTCAGCCATATCAGGCCTGCAAATAAACTGCGTTTCACAGGCCTTTGTAAGAGATGTTCCCGGTTGGCTGTAAGAGAGGTGTGCAGAGCGAGTTGTTTCTTAGCTTCCAAAAGAGCTGGAAGCAAGATGCTTTGGGGCCCAACTGGCCCTTAATAAAGAAGACAGCACTTTGTGCCTTTCAGCTCTAGGGCAATGTATCACAGCCAGAGCAGAAGTTCTACTTCAGCCAGATCAGTCCTGCAAAGAAACGGTGTTTCACAGGCCTTTCTAAGAGATGTTCCCGGTAGGCTGTAAGAGCACTGTGCAGAGCGAGTGGTTTCTTAGCTTCCCAAAGAGCTGGAAGCAAGATGGTGTGGGGCCCAACTCGCCCTTTGGAAAGAAGCCTGCACGTTGTGCCTTTCAGCTCTAGGGCAATGTAGCACACCCAGAGCAGAAGTCCTACTTCAGCCAGATCAGGCCTGCAAAGAAACTGTGTTTCAGAGGCCTTTGGAAGAGATGTTCCCGGTAGGCTTTAAGAGCACTGTGCAGAGCGAGTTGTTTCTTAGCTTCCCAAAGAGCTGGAAGCAAGATGCTGTGGGGCCCAGCTCACCCTTTGGAAAGAAGCCTGCACGTTGTGCCTTTCAGCTCTAGGGCAAAGTAGCACACCCAGAGCAGAAGTCCTACTTCATCCAGATCAGGCCTGCAAAGAAACTGCGTTTCACAGGCCTTTGGAAGAGATGTTCCCGGTAGGCTGTAAGAGCACTGTGCAGAGCGAGTGGTTTCTTAGCTTCCCAAAGAGCTGGAAGCAAGATGCTGTGGGGCCCAACTCGCCCTTTGGAAAGAAGCCTGCACGTTGTGCCTTTCAGCTCTAGGGCAAAGTAGCACACCCAGAGCAGAAGTCCTACTTCAGCCAGATCAGGCCTGCAAAGAAACTGCGTTTCACAGGCCTTTGGAAGAGATGTTCCCGGTAG
The DNA here is from genome assembly GCF_041296265.1 of Equus caballus. Lineage (NCBI taxonomy): Eukaryota > Metazoa > Chordata > Mammalia > Perissodactyla > Equidae > Equus > Equus caballus. Next base: position 23,150,455 of record NC_091695.1, read on the forward strand.
GCTGTCAGAGCACTGTGCAGAGCGAGTGGTTTCTTAGCTTCCCAAAGAGCTGGAAGCAAGATGCTGTGGGGCCCAACTCGCCCTTTGGAAAGAAGCCTGCACGTTGTGCCTTTCAGCTCTAGGGCAAAGTAGCACACCCAGAGCAGAAGTCCTACTTCAGCCAGATCAGGCCTGCAAAGAAACTGCGTTTCACAGGCCTTTGGAAGAGATGTTCCCGGTAGGCTGTAAGAGCACTGTTCAGAGCGAGTTGTTTCTTAGCTTCCCAAAGAGCTGGAAGCCAGATGGTGTGGGGCCCAACTCGCCCTTTGGAAAGAAGCCTGCACGTTGTGCCTTTCAGCTCTAGGGCAAATTAGCACACCCAGAGCAGAAGTCCTACTTCAGCCAGATCAGGCCTGCAAAGAAACTGCGTTTCACAGTCCTTTGGAAGAGATGTTCCCGGTAGGCTGTAAGAGCACTGTGCAGAGCGAGTGGTTTCTTAGCTTCCCAAAGAGCTGGAAGCAAGATGCTGTGGGGCCCAACTCGCCCTTTGGAAAGAAGCCTGCACGTTGTGCCTTTCAGCTCTAGGGCAATGTAGCACACCCAGAGCAGAAGTCCTACTTCAGCCAGATCAGGCCTGCAAAGAAACTGCATTTCACAGGCCTTTGGAAGAGATGTTCCCGGTAGGCTGTAAGAGCACTGTGCAGAGCGAGTGGTTTCTTAGCTTCCCAAAGAGCTGGAAGCAAGATGCTGTGGGGCCCAACTCGCCCTTTGGAAAGAAGCCTGCACGTTGTGCCTTTCAGCTCTAGGGCAAAGTAGCACACCCAGAGCAGAAGTCCTACTTCAGCCAGATCAGGCCTGCAAAGAAACTGCGTTTCACAGGCCTTTGGAAGAGATGTTCCTGGTAGGCTGTAAGAGCACTGTGCAGAGCGAGTGGTTTCTTAGCTTCCCAAAGAGCTGGAAGCAAGATGCTGTGGGGCCCAACTCGCCCTTTGGAAAGAAGCCTGCACGTTGTGCCTTTCAGCTCTAGGGCAAATTAGCACACCCAGAGCAGAAGTCCTACTTCAGCCAGATCAGGCCTGCAAAGAAACTGCGTTTCACAGGCCTTTGGAAGAGATGTTCCCGGTAGGCTGTAAGAGCACTGTGCAGAGCGAGTGGTTTCTTAGCTTCCCAAAGAGCTAGAAGCAAGATGCTGTGGGGCCCAACTCGCCCTTTGGAAAGAAGCCTGCACGTTGTGCCTTTCAGCTCTAGGGCAAAGTAGCACACCCAGAGCAGAAGTCCTACTTCAGCCAGATCAGGCCTGCAAAGAAACTGCGTTTCACAGGCCTTTGGAAGAGATGTTCCCGGTAGGCTGTAAGAGCACTGTCAAGAGCGAGTGGTTTCTTAGCTTCCCAAAGAGCTGGAAGCAAGATGCTGTGGGGCCCAACTCGCCCTTTGGAAAGAAGCCTGCACGTTGTGCCTTTCAGCTCTAGGGCAAAGTAGCACACCCAGAGCAGAAGTCCTACTTCAGCCAGATCAGGCCTGCAAAGAAACTGCGTTTCACAGGCCTTTGGAAGAGATGTTCCCACTAGGCTGTAAGAGCACTGTGCAGAGCGAGTTGTTTCATAGCTTCCCAAAGAGCTGGAAGCAAGATGCTGTGGGGTCCAACTCGGCCTTTGGAAAGAAGCCTGCACGTTGTGCCTTTCAGCTTTAGGGCAAAGTAGCACACCCAGAGCAGAAGTCCTACTTCAGCCAGATCAGGCCTGCAAAGAAACTGCGTTTCACAGGCCTTTGGAAGAGATGTTCCCGGTAGGCTGTAAGAGCACTGTGCAGAGCGAGTTGTTTCTTAGCTTCCCAAAGAGCTGGAAGCAAGATGCTGTGGGGCCCAACTCGCCCTTTGGAAAGAAGCCTGCACGTTGTGCCTTTCAGCTCTAGGGCAAATTAGCACACCCAGAGCAGAAGTCCTACTTCAGCCAGATCAGGCCTGCAAAGAAACTGCGTTTCACAGGCCTTTGGAAGAGATGTTCCCGGTAGGCTGTAAGAGCACTGTGCAGAGCGAGTGGTTTCTTAGCTTCCCAAAGAGCTAGAAGCAAGATGCTGTGGGGCCCAACTCGCCCTTTGGAAAGAAGCCTGCACGTTGTGCCTTTCAGCTCTAGGGCAAAGTAGCACACCCAGAGCAGAAGTCCTCCTTGAGCCAGATCAGGCCTGCAAAGAAACTGCGTTTCACAGGCCTTTGGAAGAGATGTTCCCGGTAGGCTGTAAGAGGACTGTGCAGAGCGAGTGGTTTCTTAGCTTCCCAAAGAGCTGGAAGCAAGATGCTGTGGGGCCCAACTCGCCCTTTGGAAAGAAGCCTGCACGTTGTGCCTTTCAGCTCTAGGGCAAAGCAGCACACCCAGAGCAGAAGTCCTACTTGAGCCAGATCAGGCCTGCAAAGAAACTGCGTTTCACAGGCCTTTGGAAGAGATGTTCCCGGTAGGCTGTAAGAGCACTGTGCAGAGCGAGTTGTTTCTTAGCTTCCCAAAGAGCTGGAAGCAAGATGCTGTGGGGCCCAACTCGCCCTTTGGAAAGAAGCCTGCACGTTGTGCCTTTCAGCTCTAGGGCAAAGTAGAACACCCAGAGCAGAAGTCCTACTTCAGCCAGATCAGGCCTGCAAAGAAACTGCGTTTCACAGGCCTTTGGAAGAGATGTTCCCGGTAGGCTGTAAGAGCGCTGTGCAGAGCGAGTTGTTTCTTAGCTTCCCAAAGAGCTGGAAGCAAGATGCTGTGGGGCCCAACTCGCCCTTTGGAAAGAAGCCTGCACGTTGTGCCTTTCAGCTCTAGGGCAAAGTAGCACACCCAGAGCAGAAGTCCTACTTCAGCCAGATCAGGCCTGCAAAGAAACTTCATTTCACAGGCCTTTGGAAGAGATGTTCCCACTAGGCTGTAAGAGCACTGTGCAGAGCGAGTGGTTTCTTAGCTTCCCAAAGAGCTGGAAGCAAGATGCTGTGGGGCCCAACTCGCCCTTTGGAAAGAAGCCTGCACGTTGTGCCTTTCAGCTCTAGGGCAAAGTAGCACACCCAGAGCAGAAGTCCTACTTCAGCCAGATCAGGCCTGCAAAGAAACTGCGTTTCACAGGCCTTTGGAAGAGATGTTCCCGGTAGGCTGTAAGAGCACTGTGCAGAGCGAGTTGTTTCTTAGCTTCCCAAAGAGCTGGAAGCAAGATGCTGTGGGGCCCAACTCGCCCTTTGGAAAGAAGCCTGCACGTTGTGCCTTTCAGCTCTAGGGCAAAGCAGCACACCCAGAGCAGAAGTCCTACTTCAGCCAGATCAGGCCTGCAAAGAAACTGCATTTCACAGGCCTTTGGAAGAGATGTTCCCACTAGGCTGTAAGAGCACTGTGCAGAGCGAGTTGTTTCTTAGCTTCCCAAAGAGCTGGAAGCAAGATGCTGTGGGGCCCAACTCGCCCTTTGGAAAGAAGCCTGCACGTTGTGCCTTTCAGCTCTAGGGCAAAGTAGCACACCCAGAGCAGAAGTCCTACTTCAGCCAGATCAGGCCTGCAAAGAAACTGCGTTTCACAGGCCTTTGGAAGAGATGTTCCCACTAGGCTGTAAGAGCACTGTGCAGAGCGAGTTGTTTCTTAGCTTCCCAAAGAGCTGGAAGAAAGATGCTGTGGGGCCCAACTCGCCCTTTGGAAAGAAGCCTGCACGTTGTGCCTTTCAGCTCTAGGGCAAAGTAGCACACCCAGAGAAGAAGTCCTACTTCAGCCAGATCAGGCCTGCAAAGAAACTGCGTTTCACAGGCCTTTGGAAGAGATGTTCCCGGTAGGCTGTAAGAGCACTGTGCAGAGCGAGTTGTTTCTTAGGTTCCCAAAGAGCTCGAAGCAAGATGCTGTGGGGCCCAACTCGCCCTTTGGAAAGAAGCCTGCACGTTGTGCCTTTCAGCTCTAGGGCAAAGCAGCACACCCAGAGCAGAAGTCCTACTTCAGCCAGATCAGGCCTGCAAAGAAACTGCGTTTCACAGGCCTTTGGAAGAGATGTTCCCGGTAGGCTGTAAGAGCACTGTGCAGAGCGAGTGGTTTCTTAGGTTCCCAAAGAGCTGGAAGCAAGATGCTGTGGGGCCCAACTCGCCCTTTGGAAAGAAGCCTGCACGTTGTGACTTTCAGCTGTAGGGCAAAGCAGCACACCCAGAGCAGAAGTCCTACTTGAGCCAGATCAGGCCTGAAAAGAAACTGCGTTTCACAGGCCTTTGGAAGAGTTGTTCCCTGTAGGCTGTAAGAGCACTGTGCAGAGCGAGTGGTTTCTTAGCTTCCCAAAGAGCTGGAAGCAAGATGCTGTGGGGCCCAACTCGCCCTTTGGAAAGAAGCCTGCACGTTGTGCCTTTCAGCTCTAGGGCAAAGTAGCACACCCAGAGCAGAAGTCCTACTTCAGCCAGATCAGGCCTGCAAAGAAACTGCGTTTCACAGGCCTTTGGAAGAGATGTTCCCGGTAGGCTGTAAGAGCACTGTGCAGACCGAGTGATTTCTAAGCTTCCCAAAGAGCTGGAAGCAAGATGGTGTGGGGCCCAACTCGCCCTTTGGAAAGAAGCCTGCACGTTGTGCCTTTCAGCTCTAGGGCAAAGTAGCACACCCAGAGCAGAAGTCCTACTTCAGCCAGATCAGGCCTGCAAAGAAACTGCGTTTCACAGGCCTTTGGAAGAGATGTTCCCGGTAGGCTGTAAGAGCACTGTGCAGAGCGAGTTGTTTCTTAGCTTCCCAAAGAGCTGGAAGCAAGATGCTGTGGGGCCCAACTCGCCCTTTGGAAAGAAGCCAGCACGTTGTGCCTTTCAGCTCTAGGGCAAAGCAGCACACCCGGAGCAGAAGTCCTACTTCAGCCAGATCAGGCCTGCAAAGAAACTGCATTTCACAGGCCTTTGGAAGAGATGTTCCCACTAGGCTGTAAGAGCACTGTGCAGAGCGAGTTGTTTCTTAGCTTCCCAAAGAGCTGGAAGCAAGATGCTGTGGGGCCCAACTCGCCCTTTGGAAAGAAGCCTGCACGTTGTGCCTTTCAGCTCTAGGGCAAAGTAGCACACCCAGAGCAGAAGTCCTACTTCAGCCAGATCAGGCCTGCAAAGAAACTGCGTTTCACAGGCCTTTGGAAGAGATGTTCCCACTAGGCTGTAAGAGCACTGTGCAGAGCGAGTTGTTTCTTAGCTTCCCAAAGAGCTGGAAGAAAGATGCTGCGGGGCCCAACTCGCCCTTTGGAAAGAAGCCTGCACGTTGTGCCTTTCAGCTCTAGGGCAAAGTAGCACACCCAGAGAAGAAGTCCTACTTCAGCCAGATCAGGCCTGCAAAGAAACTGCGTTTCACAGGCCTTTGGAAGAGATGTTCCCGGTAGGCTGTAAGAGCACTGTGCAGAGCGAGTTGTTTCTTAGGTTCCCAAAGAGCTCGAAGCAAGATGCTTTGGGCCCAACTCGCCCTTTGGAAAGAAGCCTGCACGTTGTGCCTTTCAGCTCTAGGGCAAAGCAGCACACCCAGAGCAGAAGTCCTACTTCAGCCAGATCAGGCCTGCAAAGAAACTGCGTTTCACAGGCCTTTGGAAGAGATGTTCCCGGTAGGCTGTAAGAGCACTGTGCAGAGCGAGTGGTTTCTTAGGTTCCCAAAGAGCTGGAAGCAAGATGCTGTGGGGCCCAACTCGCCCTTTGGAAAGAAGCCTGCACGTTGTGACTTTCAGCTCTAGGGCAAAGCAGCACACCCAGAGCAGAAGTCCTACTTGAGCCAGATCAGGCCTGCAAAGAAACTGCGTTTCACAGGCCTTTGGAAGAGATGTTCCCTGTAGGCTGTAAGAGCACTGTGCAGAGCGAGTGGTTTCTTAGCTTCCCAAAGAGCTGGAAGCAAGATGCTGTGGGGCCCAACTCGCCCTTTGGAAAGAAGCCTGCACGTTGTGCCTTTCAGCTCTAGGGCAAAGTAGCACACCCAGAGCAGAAGTCCTACTTCAGCCAGATCAGGCCTGCAAAGAAACTGCGTTTCACAGGCCTTTGGAAGAGATGTTCCCGGTAGGCTGTAAGAGCACTGTGCAGACCGAGTGGTTTCTAAGCTTCCCAAAGAGCTGGAAGCAAGATGGTGTGGGGCCCAACTCGCCCTTTGGAAAGAAGCCTGCACGTTGTGCCTTTCAGCTCTAGGGCAAAGTAGCACACCCAGAGCAGAAGTCCTACTTCAGCCAGATCAGGCCTGCAAAGAAACTGCGTTTCACAGGCCTTTGGAAGAGATGTTCCCGGTAGGCTGTAAGAGCACTGTGCAGAGCGAGTGGTTTCTTAGCTTCCCAAAGAGCTGGAAGCAAGATGCTGTGGGGCCCAACTCGCCCTTTGGAAAGAAGCCTGCACGTTGTGACTTTCAGCTGTAGGGCAAAGCAGCACACCCAGAGCAGAAGTCCTACTTGAGCCAGATCAGGCCTGCAAAGAAACTGCGTTTCACAGGCCTTTGGAAGAGATGTTCCCTGTAGGCTGTAAGAGCACTGTGCAGAGCGAGTGGTTTCTTAGCTTCCCAAAGAGCTGGAAGCAAGATGCTGTGGGGCCCAACTCGCCCTTTGGAAAGAAGCCTGCACGTTGTGCCTTTCAGCTCTAGGGCAAAGTAGCACACCCAGAGCAGAAGTCCTACTTCAGCCAGATCAGGCCTGCAAAGAAACTGCGTTTCACAGGCCTTTGGAAGAGATGTTCCCGGTAGGCTGTAAGAGCACTGTGCAGACCGAGTGATTTCTAAGCTTCCCAAAGAGCTGGAAGCAAGATGGTGTGGGGCCCAACTCGCCCTTTGGAAAGAAGCCTGCACGTTGTGCCTTTCAGCTCTAGGGCAAAGTAGCACACCCAGAGCAGAAGTCCTACTTCAGCCAGATCAGGCCTGCAAAGAAACTGCGTTTCACAGGCCTTTGGAAGAGATGTTCCCGGTAGGCTGTAAGAGCACTGTGCAGAGCGAGTTGTTTCTTAGCTTCCCAAAGAGCTGGAAGCAAGATGCTGTGGGGCCCAACTCGCCCTTTGGAAAGAAGCCAGCACGTTGTGCCTTTCAGCTCTAGGGCAAAGCAGCACACCCGGAGCAGAAGTCCTACTTCAGCCAGATCAGGCCTGCAAAGAAACTGCATTTCACAGGCCTTTGGAAGAGATGTTCCCACTAGGCTGTAAGAGCACTGTGCAGAGCGAGTTGTTTCTTAGCTTCCCAAAGAGCTGGAAGCAAGATGCTGTGGGGCCCAACTCGCCCTTTGGAAAGAAGCCTGCACGTTGTGCCTTTCAGCTCTAGGGCAAAGTAGCACACCCAGAGCAGAAGTCCTACTTCAGCCAGATCAGGCCTGCAAAGAAACTGCGTTTCACAGGCCTTTGGAAGAGATGTTCCCACTAGGCTGTAAGAGCACTGTGCAGAGCGAGTTGTTTCTTAGCTTCCCAAAGAGCTGGAAGAAAGATGGTGCGGGGCCCAACTCGCCCTTTGGAAAGAAGCCTGCACGTTGTGCCTTTCAGCTCTAGGGCAAAGTAGCACACCCAGAGAAGAAGTCCTACTTCAGCCAGATCAGGCCTGCAAAGAAACTGCGTTTCACAGGCCTTTGGAAGAGATGTTCCCGGTAGGCTGTAAGAGCACTGTGCAGAGCGAGTTGTTTCTTAGGTTCCCAAAGAGCTGGAAGCAAGATGCTGTGGGGCCCAACTCGCCCTTTGGAAAGAAGCCTGCACGTTGTGCCTTTCAGCTCTAGGGCAAAGCAGCACACCCAGAGCAGAAGTCCTACTTCAGCCAGATCAGGCCTGCAAAGAAACTGCGTTTCACAGGCCTTTGGAAGAGATGTTCCCGGTAGGCTGTAAGAGCACTGTGCAGAGCGAGTGGTTTCTTAGGTTCCCAAAGAGCTGGAAGCAAGATGCTGTGGGGCCCAACTCGCCCTTTGGAAAGAAGCCTGCACGTTGTGACTTTCAGCTCTAGGGCAAAGCAGCACACCCAGAGCAGAAGTCCTACTTGAGCCAGATCAGGCCTGCAAAGAAACTGCGTTTCACAGGCCTTTGGAAGAGATGTTCCCTGTAGGCTGTAAGAGCACTGTGCAGAGCGAGTGGTTTCTTAGCTTCCCAAAGAGCTGGAAGCAAGATGCTGTGGGGCCCAACTCGCCCTTTGGAAAGAAGCCTGCACGTTGTGCCTTTCAGCTCTAGGGCAAAGTAGCACACCCAGAGCAGAAGTCCTACTTCAGCCAGATCAGGCCTGCAAAGAAACTGCGTTTCACAGGCCTTTGGAAGAGATGTTCCCGGTAGGCTGTAAGAGCACTGTGCAGACCGAGTGGTTTCTAAGCTTCCCAAAGAGCTGGAAGCAAGATGGTGTGGGGCCCAACTCGCCCTTTGGAAAGAAGCCTGCACGTTGTGCCTTTCAGCTCTAGGGCAAAGTAGCACACCCAGAGCAGAAGTCCTACTTCAGCCAGATCAGGCCTGCAAAGAAACTGCGTTTCACAGGCCTTTGGAAGAGATGTTCCCGGTAGGCTGTAAGAGCACTGTGCAGAGCGAGTGGTTTCTTAGCTTCCCAAAGAGCTGGAAGCAAGATGCTGTGGGGCCCAACTCGCCCTTTGGAAAGAAGCCTGCACGTTGTGCCTTTCAGCTCTAGGGCAATGTAGCACACCCAGAGCAGAAGTCCTACTTCAGCCAGATCAGGCCTGCAAAGAAACTGCGTTTCACAGGCCTTTGGAAGAGATGTTCCCGGTAGGCTGTAAGAGCACTGTGCAGAGCGAGTTGTTTCTTAGGTTCCCAAAGAGGTGGAAGCAAGATGCTGTGGGGCCCAACTCACCCTTTGGAAAGAAGCCTGCACGTTGTGCCTTTCAGCTCTAGGGCAAAGTAGCACACCCAGAGCAGAAGTCCTACTTGAGCCAGATCAGGCCTGCAAAGAAACTGCGTTTCACAGGCCTTTGGAAGAGATGTTCCCGGTAGGCTGTAAGAGGACTGTGCAGAGCGAGTGGTTTCTTAGCTTCCCAAAGAGCTGGAAGCAAGATGCTGTGGGGCCCAACTCGCCCTTTGGAAAGAAGCCTGCACGTTGTGCCTTTCAGCTCTAAGGCAAAGTAGCACACCCAGAGCAGAAGTCCTACTTCAGCCAGATAAGGCCTGCAAAGAAACTGCGTTTCACAGGCCTTTGGAAGACATGTTCCCGGTAGGCTGTAAGAGCACTGTGCAGAGCGAGTTGTTTCTTAGCTTCCCAAAGAGCTGGAAGCAAGATGCTGTGGGGCCCAACTCGCCCTTCGGAAAGAAGCCTGCACGTTGTGCCTTTCAGCTCTAGGGCAAAGTAGCACACCCAGAGCAGAAGTCCTACTTCAGCCAGATCAGGCCTGCAAAGAAACTGCATTTCACAGGCCTTTGGAAGAGATGTTCCCACTAGGCTGTAAGAGCACTGTGCAGAGCGAGTTGTTTCTTAGCTTCCCAAAGAGCTGGAAGCAAGATGCTGTGGGGCCCAACTCGCCCTTTGGAAAGAAGCCTGCACGTTGTGCCTTTCAGCTCTAGGGCAAAGTAGCACACCCAGAGCAGAAGTCCTACTTCAGCCAGATCAGGCCTGCAAAGAAACTGCGTTTCACAGGCCTTTGGAAGAGATGTTCCCGGTAGGCTGTAAGAGCACTGTGCAGAGCGAGTTGTTTCTTAGCTTCCCAAAGAGCTGGAAGAAAGATGCTGTGGGGCCCAACTCGCCCTTTCTAAAGAAGCCTGCACGTTGTGCCTTTCAGCTCTAGGGCAAAGTAGCACACCCAGAGCAGAAGTCCTACTTCAGCCAGATCAGGCCTGCAAAGAAACTGCGTTTCACAGGCCTTTGGAAGAGATGTTCCCGGTAGGCTGTAAGAGCACTGTGCAGAGCGAGTGGTTTCTTAGCTTCCCAAAGAGCTGGAAGCAAGATGCTGTGGGGCCCAACTCGCCCTTTGGAAAGAAGCCTGCACGTTGTGCCTTTCAGCTCTAGGGCAAAGCAGCACACCCAGAGCAGAAGTCCTACTTCAGCCAGATCAGGCCTGCAAAGAAACTGCGTTTCACAGGCCTTTGGAAGAGATGTTCCCACTAGGCTGTAAGAGCACTGTGCAGAGCGAGTTGTTTCTAAGCTTCCCAAAGACCTGGAAGCAAGATGGTGTGCGGCCCAACTCGCCCTTTGGAAAGAAGCCTGCACGTTGTGCCTTTCAGCTCTAGGGCAAAGTAGCACACCCAGAGCAGAAGTCCTACTTCAGCCAGATCAGGCCTGCAAAGAAACTGCGTTTCACAGGCCTTTGGAAGAGATGTTCCCGGTAGGCTGTAAGAGCACTGTGCAGAGCGAGTGGTTTCTTAGCTTCCCAAAGAGCTGGAAGCAAGATGCTGTGGGGCCCAACTCGCCCTTTGGAAAGAAGCCTGCACGTTGTGCCTTTCAGCTCTAGGGCAAATTAGCACACCCAGAGCAGAAGTCCTACTTCAGCCAGATCAGGCCTGCAAAGAAACTGCGTTTCACAGGCCTTTGGAAGAGATGTTCCCGGTAGGCTGTAAGAGCACTGTGCAGAGCGAGTGGTTTCTTAGCTTCCCAAAGAGCTGGAAGCAAGATGCTGTGGGGCCCAACTCGCCCTTTGGAAAGAAGCCTGCACGTTGTGCCTTTCAGCTCTAGGGCAAAGTAGCACACCCAGAGCAGAAGTCCTACTTCAGCCAGATCAGGCCTGCAAAGAAACTGCGTTTCACAGGCCTTTGGAAGAGATGTTCCCGGTAGGCTGTAAGAGCACTGTGCAGAGCGAGTGGTTTCTTAGCTTCCCAAAGAGCTAGAAGCAAGATGCTGTGGGGCCCAACTCGCCCTTTGGAAAGAAGCCTGCACGTTGTGCCTTTCAGCTCTAGGGCAAAGTAGCACACCCAGAGCAGAAGTCCTACTTCAGCCAGATCAGGCCTGCAAAGAAATTGCGTTTCACAGGCCTTTGGAAGAGATGTTCCCGGTAGGCTGTAAGAGCACTGTGCAGAGCGAGTTGTTTCTTAGGTTCCCAAAGAGCTGGAAGCAAGATGCTGTGGGGCCCAACTCGCCCTTTGGAAAGAAGCCTGCACGTTGTGCCTTTCAGCTCTAGGGCAAAGTAGCACACCCAGAGCAGAAGTCCTCCTTGAGCCAGATCAGGCCTGCAAAGAAACTGCGTTTCACAGGCCTTTGGAAGAGATGTTCCCGGTAGGCTGTAAGAGGACTGTGCAGAGCGAGTGGTTTCTTAGCTTCCCAAAGAGCTGGAAGCAAGATGCTGTGGGGCCCAACTCGCCCTTTGGAAAGAAGCCTGCACGTTGTGCCTTTCAGCTCTAGGGCAAAGTAGCACACCCAGAGCAGAAGTCCTACTTCAGCCAGATCAGGCCTGCAAAGAAACTGCGTTTCACAGGCCTTTGGAAGAGATGTTCCCGGTAGGCTGTAAGAGCACTGTGCAGAGCGAGTTGTTTCTTAGCTTCCCAAAGAGCTGGAAGCAAGATGCTGTGGGGCCCAACTCGCCCTTTGGAAAGAAGCCTGCACGTTGTGCCTTTCAGCTCTAGGGCAAAGTAGAACACCCAGAGCAGAAGTCCTACTTCAGCCAGATCAGGCCTGCAAAGAAACTGCGTTTCACAGGCCTTTGGAAGAGATGTTCCCGGTAGGCTGTAAGAGCGCTGTACAGAGCGAGTTGTTTCTTAGGTTCCCAAAGAGCTGGAAGCAAGATGCTGTGGGGCCCAACTCGCCCTTTGGAAAGAAGCCTGCACGTTTTGCCTTTCAGCTCTAGGGCAAAGTAGCACACCCAGAGCAGAAGTCCTACTTCAGCCAGATCAGGCCTGCAAAGAAATTTCATTTCACAGGCCTTTGGAAGAGATGTTCCCACTAGGCTGTAAGAGCACTGTGCAGAGCGAGTTGTTTCTTAGCTTCCCAAAGAGCTGGAAGCAAGATGCTGTGGGGCCCAACTCGCCCTTTGGAAAGAAGCCTGCACGTTGTGCCTTTCAGCTCTAGGGCAAAGTAGCACACCCAGAGCAGAAGTCCTACTTCAGCCAGATCAGGCCTGCAAAGAAACTGCGTTTCACAGGCCTTTGGAAGAGATGTTCCCGGTAGGCTGTAAGAGCACTGTGCAGAGCGAGTGGTTTCTTAGCTTCCCAAAGAGCTGGAAGCAAGATGCTGTGGGGCCCAACTCGCCCTTTGGAAAGAAGCCTGCACGTTGTGCCTTTCAGCTCTAGGGCAAAGTAGCACACCCAGAGCAGAAGTCCTACTTGAGCCAGATCAGGCCTGCAAAGAAACTGCGTTTCACAGGCCTTTGGAAGAGATGTTCCCGGTAGGCTGTAAGAGCACTGTGCAGAGCGAGTGGTTTCTTAGCTTCCCAAAGAGCTGGAAGCAAGATGCTGTGGGGCCCAACTCGCCCTTTGGAAAGAAGCCTGCACGTTGTGCCTTTCAGCTCTAAGGCAAAGTAGCACACCCAGAGCAGAAGTCCTACTTCAGCCAGATCAGGCCTGCAAAGAAACTGCGTTTCACAGGCCTTTGGAAGAGATGTTCCCGGTAGGCTGTAAGAGCACTGTGCAGAGCGAGTGGTTTCTTAGCTTCCCAAAGAGCTGGAAGCAAGATGCTGTGGGGCCCAACTCGCCCTTTGGAAAGAAGCCTGCACGTTGTGCCTTTCAGCTCTAGGGCAAAGTAGCACACCCAGAGCAGAAGTCCTACTTCAGCCAGATCAGGCCTGCAAAGAAACTGCGTTTCACAGGCCTTTGGAAGAGATGTTCCCGGTAGGCTGTAAGAGCACTGTGCAGAGCGAGTGGTTTCTTAGGTTCCCAAAGAGCTGGAAGCAAGATGCTGTGGGGCCCAACTCGCCCTTTGGAAAGAAGCCTGCACGTTGTGACTTTCAGCTTTAGGGCAAAGCAGCACACCCAGAGCAGAAGTCCTACTTGAGCCAGATCAGGCCTGCAAAGAAACTGCGTTTCACAGGCCTTTGGAAGAGATGTTCCCTGTAGGCTGTAAGAGCACTGTGCAGAGCGAGTGGTTTCTTAGCTTCCCAAAGAGCTGGAAGCAAGATGCTGTGGGGCCCAACTCGCCCTTTGGAAAGAAGCCTGCACGTTGTGCCTTTCAGCTCTAGGGCAAAGTAGCACACCCAGAGCAGAAGTCCTACTTCAGCCAGATCAGGCCTGCAAAGAAACTGCGTTTGACAGGCCTTTGGAAGAGATGTTCCCGGTAGGCTGTAAGAGCACTGTGCAGAGCGAGTGGTTTCTAAGCTTCCCAAAGAGCTGGAAGCAAGATGGTGTGGGGCCCAACTCGCCCTTTGGAAAGAAGCCTGCACGTTGTGCCTTTCAGCTCTAGGGCAAAGTAGCACACCCAGAGCAGAAGTCCTACTTGAGCCAGATCAGGCCTGCAAAGAAACTGCGTTTCACAGGCCTTTGGAAGAGATGCTCCCGGTAGGATGTAAGAGCACTGTGCAGAGCGAGTTGTTTCTTAGCTTCCCAAAGAGCTGGAAGCAAGATGCTGTGGGGCCCAACTCGCCCTTTGGAAAGAAGCCTGCACGTTGTGCCTTTCAGCTCTAGGGCAATGTAGCACACCCAGAGCAGAAGTCCTACTTGAGCCAGATCAGGCCTGCAAAGAAACTGCGTTTCACAGGCCTTTGGAAGAGATGTTCCCTGTTGGCTGTAAGAGAGGTGTGCAGAGCTAGTTGTTTCTCAGCTTCCCAAAGAACTGGAAGCAAGATGCTTTGGGGCCCAACTCGTCCTTTGGAAAGAATACAGCACTTCGTCCCTTGCAGGTCTACGGCACTGTAGGACACCCAGAGCAGAAGGTGTACTTCAGCCAGATCAGGCCTGCAAGAAACTGCGTTTCACAGGCCTTTGTAAGAGATGTTTCCTGTAGGCTGTAAGAGAGGTCTGCAGAGCGTGTTGTTTCCTAGCTTCCCAATGAGCTGGAAGCAAGATTCTTTGGGGCCCAACTCGCCCTTTGGAAAGAAGACTGCACGTTGCGCCTTTCAACTCTAGGGCAATGTAGCACACCCAGAGCAGAAGTTCTACTTCAGCCATATCAGGCCTGCAAATAAACTGCGTTTCACAGGCCTTTGTAAGAGATGTTCCCGGTTGGCTGTAAGAGAGGTGTGCAGAGCGAGTTGTTTCTTAGCTTCCAAAAGAGCTGGAAGCAAGATGCTTTGGGGCCCAACTGGCCCTTAATAAAGAAGACAGCACTTTGTGCCTTTCAGCTCTAGGGCAATGTATCACAGCCAGAGCAGAAGTTCTACTTCAGCCAGATCAGTCCTGCAAAGAAACGGTGTTTCACAGGCCTTTCTAAGAGATGTTCCCGGTAGGCTGTAAGAGCACTGTGCAGAGCGAGTGGTTTCTTAGCTTCCCAAAGAGCTGGAAGCAAGATGGTGTGGGGCCCAACTCGCCCTTTGGAAAGAAGCCTGCACGTTGTGCCTTTCAGCTCTAGGGCAATGTAGCACACCCAGAGCAGAAGTCCTACTTCAGCCAGATCAGGCCTGCAAAGAAACTGTGTTTCAGAGGCCTTTGGAAGAGATGTTCCCGGTAGGCTTTAAGAGCACTGTGCAGAGCGAGTTGTTTCTTAGCTTCCCAAAGAGCTGGAAGCAAGATGCTGTGGGGCCCAACTCACCCTTTGGAAAGAAGCCTGCACGTTGTGCCTTTCAGCTCTAGGGCAAAGTAGCACACCCAGAGCAGAAGTCCTACTTCAGCCAGATCAGGCCTGCAAAGAAACTGCGTTTCACAGGCCTTTGGAAGAGATGTTCCCGGTAGGCTGTAAGAGCACTGTGCAGAGCGAGTGGTTTCTTAGCTTCCCAAAGAGCTGGAAGCAAGATGCTGTGGGGCCCAACTCGCCCTTTGGAAAGAAGCCTGCACGTTGTGCCTTTCAGCTCTAGGGCAAAGTAGCACACCCAGAGCAGAAGTCCTACTTCAGCCAGATCAGGCCTGCAAAGAAACTGCGTTTCACAGGCCTTTGGAAGAGATGTTCCCGGTAGGCTGTCAGAGCACTGTGCAGAGCGAGTGGTTTCTTAGCTTCCCAAAGAGCTGGAAGCAAGATGCTGTGGGGCCCAACTCGCCCTTTGGAAAGAAGCCTGCACGTTGTGCCTTTCAGCTCTAGGGCAAAGTAGCACACCCAGAGCAGAAGTCCTACTTCAGCCAGATCAGGCCTGCAAAGAAACTGCATTTCACAGGCCTTTGGAAGAGATGTTCCCGGTAGGCTGTAAGAGCACTGTTCAGAGCGAGTTGTTTCTTAGCTTCCCAAAGAGCTGGAAGCCAGATGGTGTGGGGCCCAACTCGCCCTTTGGAAAGAAGCCTGCACGTTGTGCCTTTCAGCTCTAGGGCAAATTAGCACACCCAGAGCAGAAGTCCTACTTCAGCCAGATCAGGCCTGCAAAGAAACTGCGTTTCACAGGCCTTTGGAAGAGATGTTCCCGGTAGGCTGTAAGAGCACTGTGCAGAGCGAGTGGTTTCTTAGCTTCCCAAAGAGCTGGAAGCAAGATGCTGTGGGGCCCAACTCGCCCTTTGGAAAGAAGCCTGCACGTTGTGCCTTTCAGCTCTAGGGCAATGTAGCACACCCAGAGCAGAAGTCCTACTTCAGCCAGATCAGGCCTGCAAAGAAACTGCATTTCACAGGCCTTTGGAAGAGATGTTCCCGGTAGGCTGTAAGAGCACTGTGCAGAGCGTGTTGTTTCTTAGCTTCCCAAAGAGCTGGAAGCAAGATGCTGTGGGGCCCAACTCGCCCTTTGGAAAGAAGCCTGCACGTTGTGCCTTTCAGCTCTAGGGCAAAGTAGCACACCCAGAGCAGAAGTCCTACTTCAGCCAGATCAGGCCTGCAAAGAAACTGCGTTTCACAGGCCTTTGGAAGAGATGTTCCCGGTAGGCTGTAAGAGCACTGTGCAGAGCGAGTGGTTTCTTAGCTTCCCAAAGAGCTAGAAGCAAGATGCTGTGGGGCCCAACTCGCCCTTTGGAAAGAAGCCTGCACGTTGTGCCTTTCAGCTCTAGGGCAAAGTAGCACACCCAGAGCAGAAGTCCTACTTCAGCCAGATCAGGCCTGCAAAGAAACTGCGTTTCACAGGCCTTTGGAAGAGATGTTCCCGGTAGGCTGTAAGAGCACTGTCAAGAGCGAGTGGTTTCTTAGCTTCCGAAAGAGCTGGAAGCAAGATGCTGTGGGGCCCAACTCGCCCTTTGGAAAGAAGCCTGCACGTTGTGCCTTTCAGCTCTAGGGCAAAGTAGCACACCCAGAGCAGAAGTCCTACTTCAGCCAGATCAGGCCTGCAAAGAAACTGCGTTTCACAGGCCTTTGGAAGAGATGTTCCCACTAGGCTGTAAGAGCACTGTGCAGAGCGAGTTGTTTCTTAGCTTCCCAAAGAGCTGGAAGCAAGATGCTGTGGGGTCCAACTCGGCCTTTGGAAAGAAGCCTGCACGTTGTGCCTTTCAGCTCTAGGGCAAAGTAGCACACCCAGAGCAGAAGTCCTACTTCAGCCAGATCAGGCCTGCAAAGAAACTGCGTTTCACAGGCCTTTGGAAGAGATGTTCCCGGTAGGCTGTAAGAGCACTGTGCAGAGCGAGTTGTTTCTTAGCTTCCCAAAGAGCTGGAAGCAAGATGCTGTGGGGCCCAACTCGCCCTTTGGAAAGAAGCCTGCACGTTGTGCCTTTCAGCTCTAGGGCAAATTAGCACACCCAGAGCAGAAGTCCTACTTCAGCCAGATCAGGCCTGCAAAGAAACTGCGTTTCACAGGCCTTTGGAAGAGATGTTCCCGGTAGGCTGTAAGAGCACTGTGCAGAGCGAGTGGTTTCTTAGCTTCCCAAAGAGCTAGAAGCAAGATGCTGTGGGGCCCAACTCGCCCTTTGGAAAGAAGCCTGCACGTTGTGCCTTTCAGCTCTAGGGCAAAGTAGCACACCCAGAGCAGAAGTCCTACTTCAGCCAGATCAGGCCTGCAAAGAAACTGCGTTTCACAGGCCTTTGGAAGAGATGTTCCCGGTAGGCTGTAAGAGCACTGTGCAGAGCGAGTTGTTTCTTAGGTTCCCAAAGAGCTGGAAGCAAGATGCTGTGGGGCCCAACTCGCCCTTTGGAAAGAAGCCTGCACGTTGTGCCTTTCAGCTCTAGGGCAAAGTAGCACACCCAGAGCAGAAGTCCTCCTTGAGCCAGATCAGGCCTGCAAAGAAACTGCGTTTCACAGGCCTTTGGAAGAGATGTTCCCGGTAGGCTGTAAGAGGACTGTGCAGAGCGAGTGGTTTCTTAGCTTCCCAAAGAGCTGGAAGCAAGATGCTGTGGGGCCCAACTCGCCCTTTGGAAAGAAGCCTGCACGTTGTGCCTTTCAGCTCTAGGGCAAAGCAGCACACCCAGAGCAGAAGTCCTACTTGAGCCAGATCAGGCCTGCAAAGAAACTGCGTTTCACAGGCCTTTGGAAGAGATGTTCCCAGTAGGCTGTAAGAGCACTGTGCAGAGCGAGTTGTTTCTTAGCTTCCCAAAGAGCTGGAAGCAAGATGCTGTGGGGCCCAACTCGCCCTTTGGAAAGAAGCCTGCACGTTGTGCCTTTCAGCTCTAGGGCAAAGTAGAACACCCAGAGCAGAAGTCCTACTTCAGCCAGATGAGGCCTGCAAAGAAACTGCGTTTCACAGGCCTTTGGAAGAGATGTTCCCGGTAGGCTGTAAGAGCGCTGTGCAGAGCGAGTTGTTTCTTAGCTTCCCAAAGAGCTGGAAGCAAGATGCTGTGGGGCCCAACTCGCCCTTTGGAAAGAAGCCTGCACGTTGTGCCTTTCAGCTCTAGGGCAAAGTAGCACACCCAGAGCAGAAGTCCTACTTCAGCCAGATCAGGCCTGCAAAGAAACTTCATTTCACAGGCCTTTGGAAGAGATGTTCCCACTAGGCTGTAAGAGCACTGTGCAGAGCGAGTTGTTTCTTAGCTTCCCAAAGAGCTGGAAGCAAGATGCTGTGGGGCCCAACTCGCCCTTTGGAAAGAAGCCTGCACGTTGTGCCTTTCAGCTCTAGGGCAAAGTAGCACACCCAGAGCAGAAGTCCTACTTCAGCCAGATCAGGCATGCAAAGAAACTGCGTTTCACAGGCCTTTGGAAGAGATGTTCCCGGTAGGCTGTAAGAGCACTGTGCAGAGCGAGTTGTTTCTTAGCTTCCCAAAGAGCTGGAAGCAAGATGCTGTGGGGCCCAACTCGCCCTTTGGAAAGAAGCCTGCACGTTGTGCCTTTCAGCTCTAGGGCAAAGCAGCACACCCAGAGCAGAAGTCCTACTTCAGCCAGATCAGGCCTGCAAAGAAACTGCATTTCACAGGCCTTTGGAAGAGATGTTCCCACTAGGCTGTAAGAGCACTGTGCAGAGCGAGTTGTTTCTTAGCTTCCCAAAGAGCTGGAAGCAAGATGATGTGGGGCCCAACTCGCCCTTTGGAAAGAAGCCTGCACGTTGTGCCTTTCAGCTCTAGGGCAAAGTAGCACACCCAGAGCAGAAGTCCTACTTCAGCCAGATCAGGCCTGCAAAGAAACTGCGTTTCACAGGCCTTTGGAAGAGATGTTCCCACTAGGCTGTAAGAGCACTGTGCAGAGCGAGTTGTTTCTTAGCTTCCCAAAGAGCTGGAAGAAAGATGCTGTGGGGCCCAACTCGCCCTTTGGAAAGAAGCCTGCACGTTGTGCCTTTCAGCTCTAGGGCAAAGTAGCACACCCAGAGAAGAAGTCCTACTTCAGCCAGATCAGGCCTGCAAAGAAACTGCGTTTCACAGGCCTTTGGAAGAGATGTTCCCGGTAGGCTGTAAGAGCACTGTGCAGAGCGAGTTGTTTCTTAGGTTCCCAAAGAGCTCGAAGCAAGATGCTCTGGGGCCCAACTCGCCCTTTGGAAAGAAGCCTGCACGTTGTGCCTTTCAGCTCTAGGGCAAAGCAGCACACCCAGAGCAGAAGTCCTACTTCAGCCAGATCAGGCCTGCAAAGAAACTGCGTTTCACAGGCCTTTGGAAGAGATGTTCCCGGTAGGCTGTAAGAGCACTGTGCAGAGCGAGTGGTTTCTTAGGTTCCCAAAGAGCTGGAAGCAAGATGCTGTGGGGCCCAACTCGCCCTTTGGAAAGAAGCCTGCACGTTGTGACTTTCAGCTCTAGGGCAAAGCAGCACACCCAGAGCAGAAGTCCTACTTGAGCCAGATCAGGCCTGCAAAGAAACTGCGTTTCACAGGCCTTTGGAAGAGATGTTCCCTGTAGGCTGTAAGAGCACTGTGCAGAGCGAGTGGTTTCTTAGCTTCCCAAAGAGCTGGAAGCAAGATGCTGTGGGGCCCAACTCGCCCTTTGGAAAGAAGCCTGCACGTTGTGCCTTTCAGCTCTAGGGCAAAGTAGCACACCCAGAGCAGAAGTCCTACTTCAGCCAGATCAGGCCTGCAAAGAAACTGCGTTTCACAGGCCTTTGGAAGAGATGTTCCCGGTAGGCTGTAAGAGCACTGTGCAGACCGAGTGGTTTCTAAGCTTCCCAAAGAGCTGGAAGCAAGATGGTGTGGGGCCCAACTCGCCCTTTGGAAAGAAGCCTGCACGTTGTGCCTTTCAGCTCTAGGGCAAAGTAGCACACCCAGAGCAGAAGTCCTAATTCAGCCAGATCAGGCCTGCAAAGAAACTGCGTTTCACAGGCCTTTGGAAGAGATGTTCCCGGTAGGCTGTAAGAGCACTGTGCAGAGCGAGTGGTTTCTTAGCTTCCCAAAGAGCTGGAAGCAAGATGCTGTGGGGCCCAACTCGCCCTTTGGAAAGAAGCCTGCACGTTGTGCCTTTCAGCTCTAGGGCAATGTAGCACACCCAGAGCAGAAGTCCTACTTCAGCCAGATCAGGCCTGCAAAGAAACTGCGTTTCACAGGCCTTTGGAAGAGATGTTCCCGGTAGGCTGTAAGAGCACTGTGCAGAGCGAGTTGTTTCTTAGGTTCCCAAAGAGGTGGAAGCAAGATGCTGTGGGGCCCAACTCACCCTTTGGAAAGAAGCCTGCACGTTGTGCCTTTCAGCTCTAGGGCAAAGTAGCACACCCAGAGCAGAAGTCCTACTTGAGCCAGATCAGGCCTGCAAAGAAACTGCGTTTCACAGGCCTTTGGAAGAGATGTTCCCGGTAGGCTGTAAGAGGACTGTGCAGAGCGAGTGGTTTCTTAGCTTCCCAAAGAGCTGGAAGCAAGATGCTGTGGGGCCCAACTCGCCCTTTGGAAAGAAGCCTGCACGTTGTGCCTTTCAGCTCTAAGGCAAAGTAGCACACCCAGAGCAGAAGTCCTACTTCAGCCAGATAAGGCCTGCAAAGAAACTGCGTTTCACAGGCCTTTGGAAGAGTTGTTCCCACTAGGCTGTAAGAGCACTGTGCAGAGCGAGTTGTTTCTTAGCTTCCCAAAGAGCTGGAAGCAAGATGCTGTGGGGCCCAACTCGCCCTTTGGAAAGAAGCCTGCACGTTGTGCCTTTCAGCTCTAGGGCAAAGTAGCACACCCAGAGCAGAAGTCCTACTTCAGCCAGATCAGGCCTGCAAAGAAACTGCGTTTCACAGGCCTTTGGAAGAGATGTTCCCGGTAGGCTGTAAGAGCACTGTGCAGAGCGAGTTGTTTCTTAGCTTCCCAAAGAGCTGGAAGCAAGATGCTGTGGGGCCCAACTCGCCCTTTGGAAAGAAGCCTGCACGTTGTGCCTTTCAGCTCTAGGGCAAAGTAGCACACCCAGAGCAGAAGTCCTACTTCAGAGAGATCAGGCCTGCAAAGAAACTGCGTTTCACAGGCCTTTGGAAGAGATGTTCCCGGTAGGCTGTCAGAGCACTGTGCAGAGCGAGTGGTTTCTTAGCTTCCCAAAGAGCTGGAAGCAAGATGCTGTGGGGCCCAACTCGCCCTTTGGAAAGAAGCCTGCACGTTGTGCCTTTCAGCTCTAGGGCAAAGCAGCACACCCAGAGCAGAAGTCCTACTTCAGCCAGATCAGGCCTGCAAAGAAACTGCGTTTCACAGGCCTTTGGAAGAGATGTTCCCACTAGGCTGTAAGAGCACTGTGCAGAGCGAGTTGTTTCTTAGCTTCCCAAAGAGCTGGAAGCAAGATGGTGTGCGGCCCAACTCGCCCTTTGGAAAGAAGCCTGCACGTTGTGCCTTTCAGCTCTAGGGCAAAGTAGCACACCCAGAGCAGAAGTCCTACTTCAGCCAGATCAGGCCTGCAAAGAAACTGCGTTTCACAGGCCTTTGGAAGAGATGTTCCCGGTAGGCTGTAAGAGCACTGTGCAGAGCGAGTGGTTTCTTAGCTTCCCAAAGAGCTGGAAGCAAGATGCTGTGGGGCCCAACTCGCCCTTTGGAAAGAAGCCTGCACGTTGTGCCTTTCAGCTCTAGGGCAAAATAGCAAACCAGAGCAGAAGTCCTACTTCAGCCAGATCAGGCCTGCAAAGAAACTGCGTTTCACAGGCCTTTGGAAGAGATGTTCCCGGTAGGCTGTAAGAGCACTGTGCAGAGCGAGTTGTTTCTTAGGTTCGCAAAGAGCTGGAAGCAAGATGCTGTGGGGCCCAACTCGCCCTTTGGAAAGAAGCCTGCACGTTGTGCCTTTCAGCTCTAGGGCAAAGTAGCACACCCAGAGCAGAAGTCCTCCTTGAGCCAGATCAGGCCTGCAAAGAAACTGCGTTTCACAGGCCTTTGGAAGAGATGTTCCCGGTAGGCTGTAAGAGGACTGTGCAGAGCGAGTGGTTTCTTAGCTTCCCAAAGAGCTGGAAGCAAGATGCTGTGGGGCCCAACTCGCCCTTTGGAAAGAAGCCTGCACGTTGTGCCTTTCAGCTCTAGGGCAAAGTAGCACACCCAGAGCAGAAGTCCTACTTCAGCCAGATCAGGCCTGCAAAGAAACTGCGTTTCACAGGCCTTTGGAAGAGATGTTCCCGGTAGGCTGTAAGAGCACTGTGCAGAGCGAGTGGTTTCTTAGCTTCCCAAAGAGCTGGAAGCAAGATGCTGTGGGGCCCAACTCGCCCTTTGGAAAGAAGCCTGCACGTTGTGCCTTTCAGCTCTAGGGCAAAGTAGAACACCCAGAGCAGAAGTCCTACTTCAGCCAGATCAGGCCTGCAAAGAAACTGCGTTTCACAGGCCTTTGGAAGAGATGTTCCCGGTAGGCTGTAAGAGCGCTGTGCAGAGCGAGTTGTTTCTTAGCTTCCCAAAGAGCTGGAAGCAAGATGCTGTGGGGCCCAACTCGCCCTTTGGAAAGAAGCCTGCACGTTTTGCCTTTCAGCTCTAGGGCAAAGTAGCACACCCAGAGCAGAAGTCCTACTTCAGCCAGATCAGGCCTGCAAAGAAATTTCATTTCACAGGCCTTTGGCAGAGATGTTCCCACTAGGCTGTAAGAGCACTGTGCAGAGCGAGTTGTTTCTTAGCTTCCCAAAGAGCTGGAAGCAAGATGCTGTGGGGCCCAACTCGCCCTTTGGAAAGAAGCCTGCACGTTGTGCCTTTCAGCTCTAGGGCAAAGTAGCACACCCAGAGCAGAAGTCCTACTTCAGCCAGATCAGGCCTGCAAAGAAACTGCGTTTCACAGGCCTTTGGAAGAGATGTTCCCGGTAGGCTGTAAGAGCACTGTGCAGAGCGAGTTGTTTCTTAGCTTCCCAAAGAGCTGGAAGCAAGATGCTGTGGGGCCCAACTCGCCCTTTGGAAAGAAGCCTGCACGTTGTGCCTTTCAGCTCTAGGGCAAAGTAGCACACCCAGAGCAGAAGTCCTACTTGAGCCAGATCAGGCCTGCAAAGAAACTGCGTTTCACAGGCCTTTGGAAGAGATGTTCCCGGTAGGCTGTAAGAGCACTGTGCAGAGCGAGTGGTTTCTTAGCTTCCCAAAGAGCTGGAAGCAAGATGCTGTGGGGCCCAACTCGCCCTTTGGAAAGAAGCCTGCACGTTGTGCCTTTAAGCTCTAGGGCAAAGTAGCACACCCAGAGCAGAAGTCCTACTTCAGCCAGATCAGGCCTGCAAAGAAACTGCGTTTCACAGGCCTTTGGAAGAGATGTTCCCGGTAGGCTGTAAGAGCACTGTGCAGAGCGAGTGGTTTCTTAGGTTCCCAAAGAGCTGGAAGCAAGATGCTGTGGGGCCCAACTCGCCCTTTGGAAAGAAGCCTGCACGTTGTGACTTTCAGCTCTAGGGCAAAGTAGCACACCCAGAGCAGAAGTCCTACTTCAGCCAGATCAGGCCTGCAAAGAAACTGCGTTTCACAGGCCTTTGGAAGAGATGTTCCCTGTAGGCTGTAAGAGCACTGTGCAGAGCGAGTGGTTTCTTAGCTTCCCAAAGAGCTGGAAGCAAGATGCTGTGGGGCCCAACTCGCCCTTTGGAAAGAAGCCTGCACGTTGTGCCTTTCAGCTCTAGGGCAAAGTAGCACACCCAGAGCAGAAGTCCTACTTCAGCCAGATCAGGCCTGCAAAGAAACTGCGTTTCACAGGCCTTTGGAAGAGATGTTCCCGGTAGGCTGTAAGAGCACTGTGCAGAGCGAGTGGTTTCTAAGCTTCCCAAAGAGCTGGAAGCAAGATGGTGTGGGGCCCAACTCGCCCTTTGGAAAGAAGCCTGCACGTTGTGCCTTTCAGCTCTAGGGCAAAGTAGCACACCCAGAGCAGAAGTCCTACTTCAGCCAGATCAGGCCTGCAAAGAAACTGCGTTTCACAGGCCTTTGGAAGAGATGCTCCCGGTAGGCTGTAAGAGCACTGTGCAGAGCGAGTGGTTTCTTAGCTTCCCAAAGAGCTGGAAGCAAGATGGTGTGGGGCCCAACTCGCCCTTTGGAAAGAAGCCTGCACGTTGTGCCTTTCAGCTGTAGGGCAATGTAGCACACCCAGAGCAGAAGTCCTACTTGAGCCAGATCAGGCCTGCAAAGAAACTGCGTTTCACAGGCCTTTGGAAGAGATGTTCCCTGTTGGCTGTAAGAGAGGTGTGCAGAGCGAGTTGTTTCTCAGCTTCCCAAAGAACTGGAAGCAAGATGCTTTGGGGCCCAACTCGCCCTTTGGAAAGAATACAGCACTTCGTCCCTTGCAGGTCTACGGCACTGTAGGACACCCAGAGCAGAAGGTGTACTTCAGCCAGATCAGGCCTGCAAGAAACTGCGTTTCACAGGCCTTTGTAAGAGATGTTTCCTGTAGGCTGTAAGAGAGGTCTGCAGAGCGTGTTGTTTCCTAGCTTCCCAATGAGCTGGAAGCAAGATTCTTTGGGGCCCAACTCGCCCTTTGGAAAGAAGACTGCACGTTGCGCCTTTCAACTCTAGGGCAATGTAGCACACCCAGAGCAGAAGTTCTACTTCAGCCATATCAGGCCTGCAAATAAACTGCGTTTCACAGGCCTTTGTAAGAGATGTTCCCGGTTGGCTGTAAGAGAGGTGTGCAGAGCGAGTTGTTTCTTAGCTTCCCAAAGAGCTGGAAGCAAGATGCTTTGGGGCCCAACTGGCCCTTAATAAAGAAGACAGCACTTTGTGCCTTTCAGCTCTAGGGCAATGTATCACAGCCAGAGCAGAAGTTCTACTTCAGCCAGATCAGTCCTGCAAAGAAACGGTGTTTCACAGGCCTTTCTAAGAGATGTTCCCGGTAGGCTGTAAGAGCACTGTGCAGAGCGAGTGGTTTCTTAGCTTCCCAAAGAGCTGGAAGCAAGATGGTGTGGGGCCCAACTCGCCCTTTGGAAAGAAGCCTGCACGTTGTGCCTTTCAGCTCTAGGGCAATGTAGCACACCCAGAGCAGAAGTCCTACTTCAGCCAGATCAGGCCTGCAAAGAAACTGTGTTTCAGAGGCCTTTGGAAGAGATGTTCCCGGTAGGCTTTAAGAGCACTGTGCAGAGCGAGTTGTTTCTTAGCTTCCCAAAGAGCTGGAAGCAAGATGCTGTGGGGCCCAACTCACCCTTTGGAAAGAAGCCTGCACGTTGTGCCTTTCAGCTCTAGGGCAAAGTAGCACACCCAGAGCAGAAGTCCTACTTCAGCCAGATCAGGCCTGCAAAGAAACTGCGTTTCACAGGCCTTTGGAAGAGATGTTCCCGGTAGGCTGTAAGAGCACTGTGCAGAGCGAGTGGTTTCTTAGCTTCCCAAAGAGCTGGAAGCAAGATGCTGTGGGGCCCAACTCGCCCTTTGGAAAGAAGCCTGCACGTTGTGCCTTTCAGCTCTAGGGCAAAGTAGCACACCCAGAGCAGAAGTCCTACTTCAGCCAGATCAGGCCTGCAAAGAAACTGCGTTTCACAGGCCTTTGGAAGAGATGTTCCCGGTAGGCTGTCAGAGCACTGTGCAGAGCGAGTGGTTTCTTAGCTTCCCAAAGAGCTGGAAGCAAGATGCTGTGGGGCCCAACTCGCCCTTTGGAAAGAAGCCTGCACGTTGTGCCTTTCAGCTCTAGGGCAAAGTAGCACACCCAGAGCAGAAGTCCTACTTCAGCCAGATCAGGCCTGCAAAGAAACTGCGTTTCACAGGCCTTTGGAAGAGATGTTCCCGGTAGGCTGTAAGAGCACTGTTCAGAGCGAGTGGTTTCTTAGCTTCCCAAAGAGCTGGAAGCCAGATGGTGTGGGGCCCAACTCGCCCTTTGGAAAGAAGCCTGCACGTTGTGCCTTTCAGCTCTAGGGCAAATTAGCACACCCAGAGCAGAAGTCCTACTTCAGCCAGATCAGGCCTGCAAAGAAACTGCGTTTCACAGTCCTTTGGAAGAGATGTTCCCGGTAGGCTGTAAGAGCACTGTGCAGAGCGAGTGGTTTCTTAGCTTCCCAAAGAGCTGGAAGCAAGATGCTGTGGGGCCCAACTCGCCCTTTGGAAAGAAGCCTGCACGTTGTACCTTTCAGCTCTAGGGCAATGTAGCACACCCAGAGCAGAAGTCCTACTTCAGCCAGATCAGGCCTGCAAAGAAACTGCATTTCACAGGCCTTTGGAAGAGATGTTCCCGGTAGGCTGTAAGAGCACTGTGCAGAGCGAGTTGTTTCTTAGCTTCCCAAAGAGCTGGAAGCAAGATGCTGTGGGGCCCAACTCGCCCTTTGGAAAGAAGCCTGCACGTTGTGCCTTTCAGCTCTAGGGCAAAGTAGCACACCCAGAGCAGAAGTCCTACTTCAGCCAGATCAGGCCTGCAAAGAAACTGCGTTTCACAGGCCTTTGGAAGAGATGTTCCCGGTAGGCTGTAAGAGCACTGTGCAGAGCTAGTGGTTTCTTAGCTTCCCAAAGAGCTGGAAGCAAGATGCTGTGGGGCCCAAATCGCCCTTTGGAAAGAAGCCTGCACGTTGTGCCTTTCAGCTCTAGGGCAAATTAGCACACCCAGAGCAGAAGTCCTACTTCAGCCAGATCAGGCCTGCAAAGAAACTGCGTTTCACAGGCCTTTGGAAGAGATGTTCCCGGTAGGCTGTAAGAGCACTGTGCAGAGCGAGTGGTTTCTTAGCTTCCCAAAGAGCTAGAAGCAAGATGCTGTGGGGCCCAACTCGCCCTTTGGAAAGAAGCCTGCACGTTGTGCCTTTCAGCTCTAGGGCAAAGTAGCACACCCAGAGCAGAAGTCCTACTTCAGCCAGATCAGGCCTGCAAAGAAACTGCGTTTCACAGGCCTTTGGAAGAGATGTTCCCGGTAGGCTGTAAGAGCACTGTCAAGAGCGAGTGGTTTCTTAGCTTCCCAAAGAGCTGGAAGCAAGATGCTGTGGGGCCCAACTCGCCCTTTGGAAAGAAGCCTGCACGTTGTGCCTTTCAGCTCTAGGGCAAAGTAGCACACCCAGAGCAGAAGTCCTACTTCAGCCAGATCAGGCCTGCAAAGAAACTGCATTTCACAGGCCTTTGGAAGAGATGTTCCCACTAGGCTGTAAGAGCACTGTGCAGAGCGAGTTGTTTCTTAGCTTCCCAAAGAGCTGGAAGCAAGATGCTGTGGGGTCCAACTCGGCCTTTGGAAAGAAGCCTGCACGTTGTGCCTTTCAGCTCTAGGGCAAAGTAGCACACCCAGAGCAGAAGTCCTACTTCAGCCAGATCAGGCCTGCAAAGAAACTGCGTTTCACAGGCCTTTGGAAGAGATGTTCCCGGTAGGCTGTAAGAGCACTGTGCAGAGCGAGTTGTTTCTTAGCTTCCCAAAGAGCTGGAAGCAAGATGCTGTGGGGCCCAACTCGCCCTTTGGAAAGAAGCCTGCACGTTGTGCCTTTCAGCTCTAGGGCAAATTAGCACACCCAGAGCAGAAGTCCTACTTCAGCCAGATCAGGCCTGCAAAGAAACTGCGTTTCACAGTCCTTTGGAAGAGATGTTCCCGGTAGGCTGTAAGAGCACTGTGCAGAGCGAGTGGTTTCTTAGCTTCCCAAAGAGCTGGAAGCAAGATGCTGTGGGGCCCAACTCGCCCTTTGGAAAGAAGCCTGCACGTTGTGCCTTTCAGCTCTAGGGCAATGTAGCACACCCAAAGCAGAAGTCCTACTTGAGCCAGATCAGGCCTGCAAAGAAACTGCGTTTCACAGGCCTTTGGAAGAGATGTTCCCTGTTGGCTGTAAGAGAGGTGTGCAGAGCGAGTTGTTTCTCAGCTTCCCAAAGAACTGGAAGCAAGATGCTTTGGGGCCCAACTCGCCCTTTGGAAAGAATACAGCACTTCGTCCCTTGCAGGTCTACGGCACTGTAGGACACCCAGAGCAGAAGGTGTACTTCAGGCAGATCAGGCCTGCAAGAAACTGCGTTTCACAGGCCTTTGTAAGAGATGTTTCCTGTAGGCTGTAAGAGAGGTCTGCAGAGCGTGTTGTTTCCTAGCTTCCCAATGAGCTGGAAGCAAGATTCTTTGGGGCCCAACTCGCCCTTTGGAAAGAAGACTGCACGTTGCGCCTTTCAACTCTAGGGCAATGTAGCACACCCAGAGCAGAAGTTCTACTTCAGCCATATCAGGCCTGCAAATAAACTGCGTTTCACAGGCCTTTGTAAGAGATGTTCCCGGTTGGCTGTAAGAGAGGTGTGCAGAGCGAGTTGTTTCTTAGCTTCCAAAAGAGCTGGAAGCAAGATGCTTTGGGGCCCAACTGGCCCTTAATAAAGAAGACAGCACTTTGTGCCTTTCAGCTCTAGGGCAATGTATCACAGCCAGAGCAGAAGTTCTACTTCAGCCAGATCAGTCCTGCAAAGAAACGGTGTTTCACAGGCCTTTCTAAGAGATGTTCCCGGTAGGCTGTAAGAGCACTGTGCAGAGCGAGTGGTTTCTTAGCTTCCCAAAGAGCTGGAAGCAAGATGGTGTGGGGCCCAACTCGCCCTTTGGAAAGAAGCCTGCACGTTGTGCCTTTCAGCTCTAGGGCAATGTAGCACACCCAGAGCAGAAGTCCTACTTCAGCCAGATCAGGCCTGCAAAGAAACTGTGTTTCACAGGCCTTTGGAAGAGATGTTCCCGGTAGGCTTTAAGAGCACTGTGCAGAGCGAGTTGTTTCTTAGCTTCCCAAAGAGCTGGAAGCAAGATGCTGTGGGGCCCAAGTCACCCTTTGGAAAGAAGCCTGCACGTTGTGCCTTTCAGCTCTAGGGCAAAGTAGCACACCCAGAGCAGAAGTCCTACTTCAGCCAGATCAGGCCTGCAAAGAAACTGCGTTTCACAGGCCTTTGGAAGAGATGTTCCCGGTAGGCTGTAAGAGCACTGTGCAGAGCGAGTGGTTTCTTAGCTTCCCAAAGAGCTGGAAGCAAGATGCTGTGGGGCCCAACTCGCCCTTTGGAAAGAAGCCTGCACGTTGTGCCTTTCAGCTCTAGGGCAAAGTAGCACACCCAGAGCAGAAGTCCTACTTCAGCCAGATCAGGCCTGCAAAGAAACTGCGTTTCACAGGCCTTTGGAAGAGATGTTCCCGGTAGGCTGTCAGAGCACTGTGCAGAGCGAGTGGTTTCTTAGCTTCCCAAAGAGCTGGAAGCAAGATGCTGTGGGGCCCAACTCGCCCTTTGGAAAGAAGCCTGCACGTTGTGCCTTTCAGCTCTAGGGCAAAGTAGCACACCCAGAGCAGAAGTCCTACTTCAGCCAGATCAGGCCTGCAAAGAAACTGCGTTTCACAGGCCTTTGGAAGAGATGTTCCCGGTAGGCTGTAAGAGCACTGTTCAGAGCGAGTTGTTTCTTAGCTTCCCAAAGAGCTGGAAGCCAGATGGTGTGGGGCCCAACTCGCCCTTTGGAAAGAAGCCTGCACGTTGTGCCTTTCAGCTCTAGGGCAAAGTAGCACACCCAGAGCAAAAGTCGTACTTCAGCCAGATCAGGCCTGCAAAGAAACTGCGTTTCACAGTCCTTTGGAAGAGATGTTCCCGGTAGGCTGTAAGAGCACTGTGCAGAGCGAGTGGTTTCTTAGCTTCCCAAAGAGCTGGAAGCAAGATGCTGTGGGGCCCAACTCGCCCTTTGGAAAGAAGCCTGCACGTTGTGCCTTTCAGCTCTAGGGCAATGTAGCACACCCAGAGCAGAAGTCCTACTTCAGCCAGATCAGGCCTGCAAAGAAACTGCATTTCACAGGCCTTTGGAAGAGATGTTCCCGGTAGGCTGTAAGAGCACTGTGCAGAGCGAGTTGTTTCTTAGCTTCCCAAAGAGCTGGAAGCAAGATGCTGTGGGGCCCAACTCGCCCTTTGGAAAGAAGCCTGCACGTTGTGCCTTTCAGCTCTAGGGCAAAGTAGCACACCCAGAGCAGAAGTCCTACTTCAGCCAGATCAGGCCTGCAAAGAAACTGCGTTTCACAGGCCTTTGGAAGAGATGTTCCCGGTAGGCTGTAAGAGCACTGTGCAGAGCGAGTTGTTTCTTAGCTTCCCAAAGAGCTGGAAGCAAGATGCTGTGGGGCCCAACTGGCCCTTTGGAAAGAAGCCTGCACGTTGTGCCTTTCAGCTCTAGGGCAATGTAGCACACCCAGAGCAGAAGTCCTACTTCAGCCAGATCAGGCCTGCAAAGAAACTGCGTTTCACAGGCCTTTGGAAGAGATGTTCCCAGTAGGCTGTAAGAGCACTGTGCAGAGCGAGTTGTTTCTTAGCTTCCCAAAGAGCTGGAAGCAAGATGCTGTGGGGCCCAACTCGCCCTTTGGAAAGAAGCCTGCACGTTGTGCCTTTCAGCTCTAGGGCAATGTAGCACACCCAGAGCAGAAGTCCTACTTGAGCCAGATCAGGCCTGCAAAGAAACTGCGTTTCACAGGCCTTTGGAAGAGATGTTCCCGGTAGGCTGTAAGAGCACTGTGCAGAGCGTGTGGTTTCTTAGCTTCCCAAAGAGCTGGAAGCAAGATGGTGTGGGGACCAACTCGCCCTTTGGAAAGAAGCCTGCACGTTGTGCCTTTCAGCTCTAGGGCAAAGTAGCACACCCAGAGCAGAAGTCCTACTTCAGCCAGATCAGGCCTGCAAAGAAACTGCGTTTCACAGGCCTTTGGAAGAGATGTTCCCGGTAGGCTGTAAGAGCACTGTGCAGAGCGAGTGGTTTCTAAGCTTCCCAAAGAGCTGGAAGCAAGATGGTGTGGGGCCCAACTCGCCCTTTGGAAAGAAGCCTGCATGTTGTGCCTTTCAGCTCTAGGGCAAAGTAGCACACCCAGAGCAGAAGTCCTACTTCAGCCAGATCAGGCCTGCAAAGAAACTGCGTTTCACAGGCCTTTGGAAGAGATGTTCCCGGTAGGCTGTAAGAGCACTGTGCAGAGCGAGTGGTTTCTTAGCTTCCCAAAGAGCTGGAAGCAAGATGGTGTGGGGCCCAACTCGCCCTTTGGAAAGAAGCCTGCACGTTGTGCCTTTCAGCTCTAGGGCAATGTAGCACACCCAGAGCAGAAGTCCTACTTGAGCCAGATCAGGCCTGCAAAGAAACTGCGTTTCACAGGCCTTTGGAAGAGATGTTCCCTGTTGGCTGTAAGGGAGGTGTGCAGAGCGAGTTGTTTCTCAGCTTCCCAAAGAACTGGAAGCAAGATGCTTTGGGGCCCAACTCGCCCTTTGGAAAGAATACAGCACTTCGTCCCTTGCAGGTCTACGGCACTGTAGGACACCCAGAGCAGAAGGTGTACTTCAGCCAGATCAGGCCTGCAAGAAACTGCGTTTCACAGGCCTTTGTAAGAGATGTTTCCTGTAGGCTGTAAGAGAGGTCTGCAGAGCGTGTTGTTTCCTAGCTTCCCAATGAGCTGGAAGCAAGATTCTTTGGGGCCCAACTCGCCCTTTGGAAAGAAGACTGCACGTTGCGCCTTTCAACTCTAGGGCAATGTAGCACACCCAGAGCAGAAGTTCTACTTCAGCCATATCAGGCCTGCAAATAAACTGCGTTTCACAGGCCTTTGTAAGAGATGTTCCCGGTTGGCTGTAAGAGAGGTGTGCAGAGCGAGTTGTTTCTTAGCTTCCCAAAGAGCTGGAAGCAAGATGCTTTGGGGCCCAACTGGCCCTTAATAAAGAAGACAGCACTTTGTGCCTTTCAGCTCTAGGGCAATGTATCACAGCCAGAGCAGAAGTTCTACTTCAGCCAGATCAGTCCTGCAAAGAAACGGTGTTTCACAGGCCTTTCTAAGAGATGTTCCCGGTAGGCTGTAAGAGCACTGTGCAGAGCGAGTGGTTTCTTAGCTTCCCAAAGAGCTGGAAGCAAGATGGTGTGGGGCCCAACTCGCCCTTTGGAAAGAAGCCTGCACGTTGTGCCTTTCAGCTCTAGGGCAATGTAGCACACCCAGAGCAGAAGTCCTACTTCAGCCAGATCAGGCCTGCAAAGAAACTGTGTTTCAGAGGCCTTTGGAAGAGATGTTCCCGGTAGGCTTTAAGAGCACTGTGCAGAGCGAGTTGTTTCTTAGCTTCCCAAAGAGCTGGAAGCAAGATGCTGTGGGGCCCAACTCACCCTTTGGAAAGAAGCCTGCACGTTGTGCCTTTCAGCTCTAGGGCAAAGTAGCACACCCAGAGCAGAAGTCCTACTTCAGCCAGATCAGGCCTGCAAAGAAACTGCGTTTCACAGGCCTTTGGAAGAGATGTTCCCGGTAGGCTGTAAGAGCACTGTGCAGAGCGAGTGGTTTCTTAGCTTCCCAAAGAGCTGGAAGCAAGATGCTGTGGGGCCCAACTCGCCCTTTGGAAAGAAGCCTGCACGTTGTGCCTTTCAGCTCTAGGGCAAAGTAGCACACCCAGAGCAGAAGTCCTACTTCAGCCAGATCAGGCCTGCAAAGAAACTGCGTTTCACAGGCCTTTGGAAGAGATGTTCCCGGTAGGCTGTCAGAGCACTGTGCAGAGCGAGTGGTTTCTTAGCTTCCCAAAGAGCTGGAAGCAAGATGCTGTGGGGCCCAACTCGCCCTTTGGAAAGAAGCCTGCACGTTGTGCCTTTCAGCTCTAGGGCAAAGTAGCACACCCAGAGCAGAAGTCCTACTTCAGCCAGATCAGGCCTGCAAAGAAACTGCGTTTCACAGGCCTTTGGAAGAGATGTTCCCGGTAGGCTGTAAGAGCACTGTTCAGAGCGAGTTGTTTCTTAGCTTCCCAAAGAGCTGGAAGCCAGATAGTGTGGGGCCCAACTCGCCCTTTGGAAAGAAGCCTGCACGTTGTGCCTTTTAGCTCTAGGGCAAAGTAGCACACCCAGAGCAAAAGTCGTACTTCAGCCAGATCAGGCCTGCAAAGAAACTGCGTTTCACAGGCCTTTGGAAGAGATGTTCCCGGTAGGCTGTAAGAGCACTGTGCAGAGCGAGTGGTTTCTTAGCTTCCCAAAGAGCTGGAAGCAAGATGCTGTGGGGCCCAACTCGCCCTTTGGAAAGAAGCCTGCACGTTGTGCCTTTCAGCTCTAGGGCAATGTAGCACACCCAGAGCAGAAGTCCTACTTCAGCCAGATCAGGCCTGCAAAGAAACTGCATTTCACAGGCCTTTGGAAGAGATGTTCCCGGTAGGCTGTAAGAGCACTGTGCAGAGCGAGTTGTTTCTTAGCTTCCCAAAGAGCTGGAAGCAAGATGCTGTGGGGCCCAACTCGCCCTTTGGAAAGAAGCCTGCACGTTGTGCCTTTCAGCTCTAGGGCAAAGTAGCACACCCAGAGCAGAAGTCCTACTTCAGCCAGATCAGGCCTGCAAAGAAACTGCGTTTCACAGGCCTTTGGAAGAGATGTTCCCGGTAGGCTGTAAGAGCACTGTGCAGAGCGAGTTGTTTCTTAGCTTCCCAAAGAGCTGGAAGCAAGATGCTGTGGGGCCCAACTGGCCCTTTGGAAAGAAGCCTGCACGTTGTGCCTTTCAGCTCTAGGGCAATGTAGCACACCCAGAGCAGAAGTCCTACTTCAGCCAGATCAGGCCTGCAAAGAAACTGCGTTTCACAGGCCTTTGGAAGAGATGTTCCCGGTAGGCTGTAAGAGCACTGTGCAGAGCGAGTGGTTTCTTAGCTTCCCAAAGAGCTGGAAGCAAGATGCTGTGGGGCCCAACTCGCCCTTTGGAAAGAAGCCTGCACGTTGTGCCTTTCAGCTCTAGGGCAATGTAGCACACCCAGAGCAGAAGTCCTACTTGAGCCAGATCAGGCCTGCAAAGAAACTGCGTTTCACAGGCCTTTGGAAGAGATGTTCCCTGTAGGCTGTAAGAGCACTGTGCAGAGCGAGTGGTTTCTTAGCTTCCCAAAGAGCTGGAAGCAAGATGGTGTGGGGCCCAACTCGCCCTTTGGAAAGAAGCCTGCACGTTGTGCCTTTCAGCTCTAGGGCAAAGTAGCACACCCAGAGCAGAAGTCCTACTTCAGCCAGATCAGGCCTGCAAAGAAACTGCGTTTCACAGGCCTTTGGAAGAGATGTTCCCGGTAGGCTGTAAGAGCACTGTGCAGAGCGAGTGGTTTCTAAGCTTCCCAAAGAGCTGGAAGCAAGATGGTGTGGGGCCCAACTCGCCCTTTGGAAAGAAGCCTGCACGTTGTGCCTTTCAGCTCTAGGGCAAAGTAGCACACCCAGAGCAGAAGTCCTACTTCAGCCAGATCAGGCCTGCAAAGAAACTGCGTTTCACAGGCCTTTGGAAGAGATGTTCCCGGTAGGCTGTAAGAGCACTGTGCAGAGCGAGTGGTTTCTTAGCTTCCCAAAGAGCTGGAAGCAAGATGGTGTGGGCCTCAACTCGCCCTTTGGAAAGAAGCCTGCACGTTGTGCCTTTCAGCTCTAGGGCAATGTAGCACACCCAGAGCAGAAGTCCTACTTGAGCCAGATCAGGCCTGCAAAGAAACTGCGTTTCACAGGCCTTTGGAAGAGATGTTCCCTGTTGGCTGTAAGGGAGGTGTGCAGAGGGAGTTGTTTCTCAGCTTCCCAAAGAACTGGAAGCAAGATGCTTTGGGGCCCAACTCGCCCTTTGGAAAGAATACAGCACTTCGTCCCTTGCAGGTCTACGGCACTGTAGGACACCCAGAGCAGAAGGTGTACTTCAGCCAGATCAGGCCTGCAAGAAACTGCGTTTCACAGGCCTTTGTAAGAGATGTTTCCTGTAGGCTGTAAGAGAGGTCTGCAGAGCGTGTTGTTTCCTAGCTTCCCAATGAGCTGGAAGCAAGATTCTTTGGGGCCCAACTCGCCCTTTGGAAAGAAGACTGCACGTTGCGCCTTTCAACTCTAGGGCAATGTAGCACACCCAGAGCAGAAGTTCTACTTCAGCCATATCAGGCCTGCAAATAAACTGCGTTTCACAGGCCTTTGTAAGAGATGTTCCCGGTTGGCTGTAAGAGAGGTGTGCAGAGCGAGTTGTTTCTTAGCTTCCAAAAGAGCTGGAAGCAAGATGCTTTGGGGCCCAACTGGCCCTTAATAAAGAAGACAGCACTTTGTGCCTTTCAGCTCTAGGGCAATGTATCACAGCCAGAGCAGAAGTTCTACTTCAGCCAGATCAGT
The DNA here is from genome assembly GCF_041296265.1 of Equus caballus. Lineage (NCBI taxonomy): Eukaryota > Metazoa > Chordata > Mammalia > Perissodactyla > Equidae > Equus > Equus caballus. The sequence continues at coordinate 23,184,873 of NC_091695.1, forward strand.
CCTGCAAAGAAACGGTGTTTCACAGGCCTTTCTAAGAGATGTTCCCGGTAGGCTGTAAGAGCACTGTGCAGAGCGAGTGGTTTCTTAGCTTCCCAAAGAGCTGGAAGCAAGATGGTGTGGGGCCCAACTCGCCCTTTGGAAAGAAGCCTGCACGTTGTGCCTTTCAGCTCTAGGGCAATGTAGCACACCCAGAGCAGAAGTCCTACTTCAGCCAGATCAGGCCTGCAAAGAAACTGTGTTTCACAGGCCTTTGGAAGAGATGTTCCCGGTAGGCTTTAAGAGCACTGTGCAGAGCGAGTTGTTTCTTAGCTTCCCAAAGAGCTGGAAGCAAGATGCTGTGGGGCCCAACTCACCCTTTGGAAAGAAGCCTGCACGTTGTGCCTTTCAGCTCTAGGGCAAAGTAGCACACCCAGAGCAGAAGTCCTACTTCAGCCAGATCAGGCCTGCAAAGAAACTGCGTTTCACAGGCCTTTGGAAGAGATGTTCCCGGTAGGCTGTAAGAGCACTGTGCAGAGCGAGTGGTTTCTTAGCTTCCCAAAGAGCTGGAAGCAAGATGCTGTGGGGCCCAACTCGCCCTTTGGAAAGAAGCCTGCACGTTGTGCCTTTCAGCTCTAGGGCAAAGTAGCACACCCAGAGCAGAAGTCCTACTTCAGCCAGATCAGGCCTGCAAAGAAACTGCGTTTCACAGGCCTTTGGAAGAGATGTTCCCGGTAGGCTGTAAGAGCACTGTTCAGAGCGAGTTGTTTCTTAGCTTCCCAAAGAGCTGGAAGCCAGATGGTGTGGGGCCCAACTCGCCCTTTGGAAAGAAGCCTGCACGTTGTGCCTTTTAGCTCTAGGGCAAAGTAGCACACCCAGAGCAAAAGTCCTACTTCAGCCAGATCAGGCCTGCAAAGAAACTGCGTTTCACAGTCCTTTGGAAGAGATGTTCCCGGTAGGCTGTAAGAGCACTGTGCAGAGCGAGTTGTTTCCTAGCTTCCCAAAGAGCTGGAAGCAAGATGCTTTGGGGCCCAACTCGCCCTTTCGAAAGAAGACTGCACGTTGTGCCTTTCATCTCTAGGGCAATGTAGCACACCCAGAGCAGAAGTTCTACTTCAGCCAGATCAGGCCTGCAAAGAAACTGCGTTTCACAGGCCTTGTAAGAGATGTTCCCGGTAGGCTGTAAGAGCACTGTGCATAGCGAGTTGTTTCTTAGCTTCCCAAAGAGCTGGAAGCAAGATGCTTTGGGGCCCAACTCGCCCATTGGAAAGAAGACAGCACAGTTTGCCTTGCAGCTCTAGGGCAATGTAGCACACCCAGAGCAGAAGTTCTACTTCAGCAAGATCAGGCCTGCAAAGAAACTGCGTTTCACAGGCCTTTGTAAGAGATGTTCCCGGTAGGCTGTAAGAGCACTGTGAAGAGCGAGTTGCTTCTTAGCTTCCCAAAGAGCTGGAAGCAAGATGCTTTGGGGCCCAACTCGCCCTTTTTGAAAGAAGACTGCACGTCGTACCTTTCAGCTCGAGGGCAATGTAGCACACACAGAGCAGAAGTTCTACCTCAGCCAGATCAGGCCTGGAAAGAAACTGCGTTTCACAGGCCTTTGTAATAGATGTTCCCTGTTGGCTGTAAGAGAGGTGTGCAGAGCGAGTTGTTTCTTAGCTTCCCAATGAACTGGAAGCAAGATGCCTTGGGGCCCAACTTGCCCTTTGGAAAGAATACTGCACTTCGTCCCTTGCAGGTCTACGGCACTGTAGGACACCCAGATCAGAAGGTGTACTTCAGCCAGATCAGGCCTGCAAGAAACTGCGTTTCACAGGCCTTTGTAAGATATGTTCCCGGTAGGCTGGTAGAGAGGTCTGCAGAGCGTGTTGTTTCCTAGCTTCCCAAAGAGCTGGAAGCAAGATTCTTTGGGGCCCAACTCGCCCTTTGGAAAGAAGACTGCACGTTGCGCCTTTCAGCTCTAGGGCAATGTAGCACACCCAGAGCAGAAGTTCTACTTCAGGCAGATCAGGCCTGCAAACAAACTGCGTTTCACACGCCTTTGTAAGAGATGTTTCCGGTAGGCTGTAAGAGCACTGTGCCGAGCGAGTTGTTTCTTAGCTTCCCAAAGAGCTGGAAGCAAGATGCTTTGGGGCCCAACTCGCCCTTCTGAAAGAAGACTGTACTTTCTGCCTTTCATCTCTAGGGCAATGTAGCACACCCAGAGCAGAAGTTCTACTTCAGCCAGATCAGGCCTGCAAAGAAACTGCGTTTCACAGGCCTTGTAAGAGAAGTTCCCGGTAGGCTGTAAGAGCACTGTGCAGAGCGAGTTGTTTCTTAGCATCCCAAAGAGCTGGAAGCAAGATGCTTTGGGGCCCAACTCTCCCATTGGAAAGAAGACAGCACAGGGTGCCTTGCAGCTCTAGGGCAATGTAGCACACACAGAGCAGACGTTCTACTTCAGCCAGATCAGGCTGCAAAGAAACTGCGTTTCACAGGCCTTTGGAAGAGATGTTCCCTGTAGGCTGTAAGAGCACTGTGATTAGCGAGTTGCTTCTTAGCTTCCCAAAGAGCTGGAAGCAAGATGCTTTGGGGCCCAACTCACCCTTTGGAAAGAAGACTGCACTTTGTGCCTTTCAGCTCTAGGGCAATGTAGCACACCCAGAGCAGAAGTTCTACCTCAGCCAGATCAGGACTGCAAAGAAACTGCGTTTCACAGGCCTTTGTATTAGATGTTCCCTGTTGGCTGTAAGAGAGGTGTGCAGAGCGAGTTGTTTCTCAGCTTCCCAAAGAACTGGAAGCAAGATGCTGTGGGGCCCAACTCGCCCTTTGGAAAGAATACAGCACTTCGTCCCTTGCAGGTCTACGGCACTGTAGGACACCCAGAGCAGAAGGTGTACTTCAGGCAGATCAGGCCTGCAAGAAACTGCGTTTCACAGGCCTTTGTAAGAGATGTTTCCTGTAGGCTGTAAGAGAGGTCTGCAGAGCGTGTTGTTTCCTAGCTTCTCAATGAGCTGGAAGCCAGATTCTTTGGGGCCCAACTCGCCCTTTGGAAAGAAGACTGCACGTTGCGCCTTTCAACTCTAGGGCAATGTAGCACACCCAGAGCAGAAGTTCTACTTCAGCCATATCAGGCCTGCAAATAAACTGCGTTTCACAGGCCTTTGTAAGAGATGTTCCCGGTTGGCTGTAAGAGAGGTGTGCAGAGCGAGTTGTTTCTTAGCTTCCAAAAGAGCTGGAAGCAAGATGCTTTGGGGCCCAACTGGCCCTTCATAAAGAAGACAGCACTTTGTGCCTTTCAGCTCTAGGGCAAAGTATCACAGCCAGAGCAGAAGTTCTACTTCAGCCAGATCAGTCCTGCAAAGAAACGGCGTTTCACAGGCCTTTGTAAGAGATGTTCCCGGTAGGCTGTAAGACCACCGTGCAGACCGAGTTGTTTCTTAGCTTCCCAAACAGCTGGAAGCAAGATGCTTTATGGCCCTACTCGCCCTTTGGAATGAGGACAGCACTTTGTCCCTTGCAGCTCTAGGGCAATGTAGCACACCCAGAGCAGAAGTTCTACTTCAGCCACATCACTCCTGCAAATAAGCTGCGTTTCACAGGCCTTTGTAAGAGATGTTCCCGGTAGGCTGTAAGAGCACTGTGCAGTGCGAGTTGTTTCTTAGCTTCCCAAACAGCAACAAGCAACATGCTTTGGGGCCCAACTCGCCCTTTGGAAAGAAGACTGCACATTGCGCCTTTCAGCTCTAGGCCAATGTAGCACACCCAGAGCAGAAGTTCTACTTCAGGCAGATCAGGCCTGCAAACAAACTGCGTTTCACACGCCTTTGTAAGAGATGTTTCCGGTAGGCTGTAAGAGCACTGTGCCGAGCGAGTTGTTTCTTAGCTTCCCAAAGAGCTGGAAGCAAGATGCTTTGGGTCCCAACTGGCCCTTAGGAAAGAAGACAGCACTTTGTGCCTTGCAGCTCTAGGGCAATGTAGCACACCCAGAGCACAAGGTGTACTTCAGCCAGATCAGGCCTGCAAAGAAACTGCATTTCAGAGGCCTTTGTAAGAGATGTTCACGGTAGGCTGTAAGAGCACCGTGCAGATCGAGTTCTTTCTTAGCTTCCCAAAGAGCTGGAAGCAAGATGCTTTGGGGCCCAACTCGCCCTTTGGAACGAAGACTGCACGTTGTGCCTTTCAGCTCTGGCGAAATGTAGGACACCCAGAGCAGAATTTCTACTTCAACCAGATAAGGCCTGCAAAGAAAGTGCGTTTCACACGCCTTTAAAAGATATGTACCGGTAGGCTGTAAGAGCACTCTGAAGAGCGAGTTGCTTCTTAGCTTCCCAAAGAGCTGGAAACAAGATTCATTGGGGCCCAACTCGACCTTTGGAAAGAAGACTGCACGTTGTGCCTTTCAGCTCTACGGCAATGTAGCACACCCAGAGCAGAAGTTCTACTTTGCCAGATCAGGCCTGAAAAGAAACTGCGTTTCACAGGCCTTTGGAAGAGATGTTCCCGGTAGACTGTAAGAGCACAGTGCAGAGCGCGTTGTTTCTTAGCTTCCCAAAGAGCTGGAAGCAAGATGCTTTGGGTCCCAACTGGCCCTTAGGAAAGAAGACAGCACTTTGTGCCTTGCAGCTCTAGGGCAATGTAGCACACCCAGAGCAGAAGTTCTACTTCAGCCAGATCAGGCCTGCAAAGAAACTGAGTTTCAGAGGCCTTTGTAAGAGATGTTCCCGGTAGGCTGTAAGAGCACCGTGCAGAGCGAGTTCTTTGTTAGCTTCCCAAAGAGCTGGAAGCAAGATGCTTTGGGGCCCAACTCGCCCTTCGGAAAGAAGACTGTACTTTCTGCCTTTCATCTCTAGAGCAATGTAGCACACCCAGAGCAGAAGTTCTACTTCAACCAGATAAGGCCTGCAAAGAAACTGCGTTTCACAGTCCTTTGTAAGAGATGTTCCCGGTAGGCTGTAAGATCACTGTGCCGAGTGAGTTGTTTCTTAGCTTCCCAAAGAGCTGGAAGCAAGATGCTTTGGGGCCCAACTCGCCCTTTGGAACGAAGACTGCACGTTGTGCCTTTCATCTCTGGCGAAATGTAGGACACCCAGAGCAGAATTTCTACTTCAACCAGATAAGGCCTGCAAAGAAACTGCGTTTCACACGCCTTTGAAAGATATGTACCGGTAGGCTGTAAGAGCACTCTGAAGAGCGAGTTGCTTCTTAGCTTCCCAAAGAGCTGGAAACAAGATTCATTGGGGCCCAACTCGACCTTTGGAAAGAAGACTGCACGTTGTGCCTTTCAGCTCTACGGCAATGTAGCACACCCAGAGCAGAAGTTCTACTTTGCCAGATCAGGCCTGAAAAGAAACTGCGTTTCACAGGCCTTTGTAAGAGATGTTCCCGGTAGACTGTAAGAGCACAGTGCAGAGCGCGTTGTTTCTTAGCTTCCCAAAGAGCTGGAAGCAAGATGCTTTATGGCCCTACTCGCCCTTTGGAATGAGGACAGCACTTTGTCCCTTGCAGCTCTAGGGCAATGTAGCACACCCAGAGCAGAAGTTCTATTTCAGCCTCATCACTCCTGCAAATAAGCTGCGTTTCACAGGCCTTTGTAAGAGATGTTCCCGGTAGGCTGTAAGAGCACTGTGCAGTGCGAGTTGTTTCTTAGCTTCCCAAACAGCAACAAGCAACATGCTTTGGGGCCCAACTCGCCCTTTGGAAAGAAGACTGCACATTGCGCCTTTCAGCTCTAGGCCAATGAGGCACACCCAGAGCAGAAGTTCTACTTCAGGCAGATCAGGCCTGCAAACAAACTGCGTTTCACACGCCTTTGTAAGAGATGTTTCCGGTAGGCTGTAAGAGCACTGTGCCGAGCGAGTTGTTTCTTAGCTTCCCAAAGAGATGGAAGCAAGATGCTTTGGGTCCCAACTGGCCCTTAGGAAAGAAGACAGCACTTTGTGCCTTGCAGCTCTAGGGCAATGTAGCACACCCAGAGCACAAGGTGTACTTCAGCCAGATCAGGCCTGCAAAGAAACTGCATTTCAGAGGCCTTTGTAAGAGATGTTCACGGTAGGCTGTAAGAGCACCGTGCAGAGCGAGTTCTTTCTTAGCTTCCCAAAGAGCTGGAAGCAAGATGCTTTGGGGCCCAACTCGCCCTTTGGAACAAAGACTGCACGTTGTGCCTTTCAGCTCTGGCGAAATGTAGGACACCCAGAGCAGAATTTCTACTTCAACCAGATAAGGCCTGCAAAGAAAGTGCGTTTCACACGCCTTTGAAAGATATGTACCGGTAGGCTGTAAGAGCACTCTGAAGAGCGAGTTGCTTCTTAGCTTCCCAAAGAGCTGGAAACAAGATTCATTGGGGCCCAACTCGACCTTTGGAAAGAAGACTGCACGTTGTGCCTTTCAGCTCTACGGCAATGTAGCACACCCAGAGCAGAAGTTCTACTTTGCCAGATCAGGCCTGAAAAGAAACTGCGTTTCACAGGCCTTTGGAAGAGATGTTCCCGGTAGACTGTAAGAGCACAGTGCAGAGCGCGTTGTTTCTTAGCTTCCCAAAGAGCTGGAAGCAAGATGCTTTGGGTCCCAACTGGCCCTTAGGAAAGAAGACAGCACTTTGTGCCTTGCAGCTCTAGGGCAATGTAGCACACCCAGAGCAGAAGTTCTACTTCAGCCAAATCAGGCCTGCAAAGAAACTGAGTTTCAGAGGCCTTTGTAAGAGATGTTCCCGGTAGGCTGTAAGAGCACCGTGCAGAGCGAGTTCTTTGTTAGCTTCCCAAAGAGCTGGAAGCAAGATGCTTTGGGGCCCAACTCGCCCTTCGGAAAGAAGACTGTACTTTCTGCCTTTCATCTCTAGAGCAATGTAGCACACCCAGAGCAGAAGTTCTACTTCAACCAGATAAGGCCTGCAAAGAAACTGCGTTTCACAGTCCTTTGTAAGAGATGTTCCCGGTAGGCTGTAAGATCACTGTGCCGAGTGAGTTGTTTCTTAGCTTCCCAAAGAGCTGGAAGCAAGATGCTTTGGGGCCCAACTCGCCCTTTGGAACGAAGACTGCACGTTGTGCCTTTCATCTCTGGCGAAATGTAGGACACCCAGAGCAGAATTTCTACTTCAACCAGATAAGGCCTGCAAAGAAACTGCGTTTCACACGCCTTTGAAAGATATGTACCGGTAGGCTGTAAGAGCACTCTGAAGAGCGAGTTGCTTCTTAGCTTCCCAAAGAGCTGGAAACAAGATTCATTGGGGCCCAACTCGACCTTTGGAAAGAAGACTGCACGTTGTGCCTTTCAGCTCTACGGCAATGTAGCACACCCAGAGCAGAAGTTCTACTTTGCCAGATCAGGCCTGAAAAGAAACTGCGTTTCACAGCCCTTTGGAAGAGATGTTCCCGGTAGACTGTAAGAGCACAGTGCAGAGCGCGTTGTTTCTTAGCTTCCCAAAGAGCTGGAAGCAAGATGCTTTGGGTCCCAACTGGCCCTTAGGAAAGAAGACAGCACTTTGTGCCTTGCAGCTCTAGGGAAATGTAGCACACCCAGAGCAGAAGTTCTACTTCAGCCAGATCAGGCCTGCAAAGAAACTGAGTTTCAGAGGCCTTTGTAAGAGATGTTCCCGGTAGGCTGTAAGAGCACCGTGCAGAGCGAGTTCTTTGTTAGCTTCCCAAAGAGCTGGAAGCAAGACGCTTTGGGGCCCAACTCGCCCTTTGGAAAGAAGACTGCACGTTGTGCCTTTCAGCTCTGGCGCAATGTAGCACACACAGAGCAGAAGTTCTACTTCAACCAGATAAGGACTGCAAAGAAAGTGCGTTTCACACGCCTTTGTAAGAGATGTCCCGGTAGGCTGTAAGAGCACTGTGAAGAGCGAGTTGCTTCTTAGCTTCCCAAAGAGCTGGAAGCAAGATGCTTTGGGGACCAACTCGCCCTTTGGAAAGCAGTCTGCACGTTGTGCCTTACAGCTCTAGGGTAATGTAGCACACCCAGAGCAGAAGTTCTACTTCAGTCAGATCATTCTTGCAAAGAAACTGCGTTTCACAGGCATTTGTAAGAGATGTTCCCTGTTGGCTGTAGGAGAGGTGTGCAGAGCGAGTTGTTTCCTAGCTTCCCAAAGAGCTGGAAGCAAGATGCTTTGGGGCCCAACTCGCAGTTTCGAAAGAAGACTGCACGTTGTGCCTTTCATCTCTAGGGCAATGTAGCACACCCAGAGCAGAAGTTCTACTTCAGCCAGATCAGGCCTGCAAAGAAACTGCGTTTCACAGGCCTTGTAAGAGATGTTCCCGGTAGGCTGTAAGAGCACTGTGCATAGCGAGTTGTTTCTTAGCTTCCCAAAGAGCTGGAAGCAAGATGCTTTGGGGCCCAACTCGCCCATTGGAAAGAAGACAGCACAGTGTGCCTTGCAGCTCTAGGGCAATGTAGCACACCCAGAGCAGAAGTTCTACTTCAGCAAGATCATGCCTGCAAAGAAACTGCGTTTCACAGGCCTTTGGAAGAGATGTTCCCGGTAGGCTGTAAGAGCACTGTGAAGAGCGAGTTGCTTCTTAGCTTCCCATGAGCTGGAAGCAAGATGCTTTGGGGCCCAACTCGCCCTTTTTGAAAGAAGACTGCACGTCGTGCCTTTCAGCTCGAGGGCAATGTAGCACACCCAGAGCAGAAGTTCTACCTCAGCCAGATCAGGCCTGCAAAGAAACTGCGTTTCACAGGCCTTTGTAATAGATGTTCCCTGTTGGCTGTAAGAGAGGTGTGCAGAGCGAGTTGTTTCTTAGCTTCCCAAAGAACTGGAAGCAAGATGCCTTGGGGCCCAACTCGCCCTTTGGAAAGAATACAGCACTTCGTCCCTTGCAGGTCTACGGCACTGTAGGACACCCAGAGCAGAAGGTGTACTTCAGCCAGATCAGGCCTGCAAGAAACTGCGTTTCACAGGCCTTTGTAAGAGATGTTCCCGGTAGGCTGTAAGAGAGGTCTGCAGAGCGTGTTGTTTCCTAGCTTCCCAATGAGCTGGAAGCAAGATTCTTTGGGGCCCAACTCGCCCTTTGGAAAGAAGACTGCACGTTGCGCCTTTCAGCTCTAGGGCAATGTAGCACACCCAGAGCAGAAGTTCTACTTCAGGCAGATCAGGACTGCAAACAAACTGCGTTTCACACGCCTTTGTAAGAGATGTTTCTGGTAGGCTGTAAGAGCACTGTGCCGAGCGAGTTGTTTCTTAGCTTACCAAAGAGCTGGAAGCAAGATGCTTTGCGTCCCAACTGACCCTTAGGAAAGAAGACAGCACTTTGTGCCTTTCATCTCTAGGGCAATGTAGCACACCCAGAGCAGAAGTTCTACTTCAGCCATATCAGGCCTGCAAATAAACTGCGTTTCACAGGCCTTTGTAAGACATGTTCCCGGTTGGATGTAAGAGAGGTGTGCAGAGCGAATTGTTTCTTAGCTTCCAAAAGAGCTGGAAGCAAGATGCTTTGGGTCCCAACTGGCCCTTAATAAAGAAGACAGCACTTTGTGCCTTTCAGCTCTAGGGCAATGTAGCACACCCAGATCAGAAGTTCTACTTCGGCCAGATCAGTCCTGCAAAGAAACGGCGTTTCACAGGCCTTTGTAAGAGATGTTCCCGGTAGGCTGTAAGACCACCGTGCAGACCGAGTTGTTTCCTAGCTTCCCAAAGAGCTGGAAGCAAGATGCTTTATGGCCCAACTCGCCCTTTGGAATGAGGACAGCACTTTGTCCCTTGCAGCTCTAGGGCAATGTAGCACACCCAGAGCAGAAGTTCTACTTCAGCCACATCACTCCTGCAAATAAACTGCGTTTCACAGGCCTTTGTAAGAGATGTTCCCGGTAGGCTGTAAGAGCACTGTGCAGAGCGAGTTGTTTCTTAGCTTCCCAAACAGCTACAAGCAACATGCTTTGGGGCCCAACTCGCCCTTTGGAAAGAAGACTGCACATTGCGCCTTTCAGCTTTAGGCCAATGTAGCACACCCAGAGCAGAAGTTCCACTTCAGGCAGATCAGGCCTGCAAACAAACTGCGTTTCACACGCCTTTGTAAGAGTTGTTTCCGGTAGGCTGTAAGAGCACTGTGCCGAGCGAGTTGTTTCTTAGCTTCCCGAAGAGCTGGAAGCAAGATGCTTTGGGTCCCAACTGGCCCTTGGGAAAGAAGACAGCACTTTGTGCCTTCAGCTCTAGGGCAATGTAGCACACCCAGAGCAGAAGTTCTATTTCAGCCAGATCAGGCCTGCAAAAAAACTGCGTTTCACAGCCCTTTTTAAGAGATGTTCCCGGTAGGCTGTAAGACCACCGTGCAGAGCGAGTTGTTTCTTAGCTTCCCAAACAGCTGGAAGCAAGATGCTTTGGGGCCCAACTCGCCCTTTGGAAAGAAGACTGCACTTTGTCCGTTGCATCTCTACGGCACTGTAGGACACCCAGAACAGATGGTGTACTTCAGCCAGATCAGGCCTGCAAAGAAACTGCGTTTCAGAGGCCTTTGTAAGAGATGTTCACGGTAGGCTGTAAGAGCACCGTGCAGAGCGAGTTGTTTCTTTGCTTCCCAAAGAGCTGGAAGCAAGATGCCTTGGGGCCCAAATCGCCCTTTGGAAAGGAGACTGCACGTTGTGCCTTTCAGCTCTAGGGCAATGTAGCACACCCAGAGCAGAAGTTCTACTTCAGCCAGATCAGGCCTGCAAAGAAACTGCATTTCACAGGCCTTTGTAAGAAATGTTCCCGGTTGGCTGTAAGAGAGGTGTGCAGAACGAGTTGTTTCTTAGCTTTCCAAAAGCTGGAAGCAAGATGATTTGCGACCCAACTCGCCCTTTGGAAAGAAGACTGCACGTTGTGCCTTTCAACTCTAGGGCACTGTAGCACACCCAGAGCAGAAGTTCTACTTCAGCCAGATCAGGCCTGCAAAGAAACTGCGTTTCACAGGCCTTTGTAAGAGATATTCCGGGTAGGCTGTATGAGCACTGTGCAGAGCGAGTTGTTCCTCAGCTTCCCAAAGAGCTGGAAGCAAGATGCTTTGGGGCCCAACTCGCCCTTCGGAAAGAAGACTGTACTTTCTGCCTTTCATCTCTAGAGCAATGTAGCACACCCAGAGCAGAAGTTCTAGTTCAGCCAGATCCGGCCTGCAAAGAAACTGCGTTTCACAGGCCTTTGTAAGAGATGTTCCCGGTAGGCTGTAAGAGCACTGTGCCGAGGGAGTTGTTTCGTAGCTTGCCAAAGAGCTGGAAGCAAGATGCTTTGGGGCCCAACTCGCCCTTTGGGACGAAGACTGCACGTTGTGCCTTTCAGCTCTGGTGAAATGTAGCACACCCAGAGCGGAATTTCTACTTCAACCAGATAAGGCCTGCAAAGAAACTGCGTTTCATACGCCTTTGTAAGATATGTACCGGTAAGCTGTTAGAGCACTGTAAAGAGCGAGTTGCTTCTTAGCTTCCCAAAGAGCTGGAAGCAAGATGCTTTGGGGCCCAACTCGACCTTTGGAAAGAAAACTGCACGTTGTGCCTTTCAGCTCTGGCGCAATGTAGCACAGCCAGCGCAGAAGTTCTACTTCAACCAGATAAAGCCAGATAAGAAACTGCATTTGACACGCCTTTGTAAGAGATGTCCGGGCAGGCTGTAAGAGCACTGTGAAGAGCGAGATGCTTCTTAGCTTCCCAAAGAGCCGGAAACTAGATGCTTTGGGGCCCAACTCGACCTTTGCAAAGAAGACTGCACGTTGTGCCTTTCATCTCTAGGGCAATGTAGCACACCCAGAGCAGAAGTTCTACTTCAGCCAGATCAGGCCTGCAAAGAAACTGCATTTCTCAGACCTTTGTAAGAGATGTTCCCGGTTGGCTGTAAGAGAGGTGTGCAGAGCGAGTTGTTTCTTAGCTTTCCAAAGAGCTGGAAGCAAGATGATTTGCGACCCTACTCGCCCTTTGGAAAGAAGACTGCACGATGTGCCTTTCATCTTTACTGCACTGTAGCACACCCAGAGCAGAAGTTCTACTTCAGCCAGATCAGGCGTGCAAAGAAACTACGTTTCACAGGCCTTTGTAAGAGATGTTCCCGGTAGGTTGTAAGAGCACTGTGCAGATCGAGTTGTTTCTTAGCTTCACAAAGAGCTGGAAGCAAGATGCTTTGGGGCCCAACTCGCCCGTTGGAAAGAAGACTGCACGTTGTGCCTTTCAGCACTGGCGCAGTGTAGCACACCCAGAGCATAAGTTCTACTTCAACCAGATAAGGCCTGCAAAGAAGCTTCGTTTCACAGGCCTTTGTAAGACATGTCCTGGTAGGCTGTAAGAGCACTGTGAAGAGCGAGTTGCTTCTTAGCTTCCCAAAGAGCTGGAAACAAGATGCTTTGGGGCCCAACTCGACCTTTGGAAAGAAGACTGCACGTTGTGCCTTTCAGCTCTAGGGCAATGTAGCACACCCAGACCAGAAGTTCTACTTCAGCCAGATCAGGCCTGCAAAGAAACTGCGTTTCACACGCCTTTGTAAGAGATGTTCCCGGTAGGCTGTAAGAGCACTGTGCAGAGCGAGTTGTTTCTTAGCTTCCCAAAGAGCTGGAAGCAAGATGCTTTGGGTCCCAACTAGCCCTTAGGAAAGAAGACAGCACTTTGTGCCTTGCAGCTCTAGGGCAATGTAGCACACCCAGAGCATAAGTCCTACTTCAGCCAGATCAGGCCTGCAAAGAAAGTGCATTTCACAGCACCTTGTAAGAGATGTTCCCGGGAGGCTGTAAGACCACCGTGCAGAGCGAGTTGTTTGTTAGCTTCCTAAAGAGCTGGAAGCAAGATGCTTTGGGGCCCAACTCGCCCTTTGGAAAGAAGACAGCACTTTGTCCCTTGCATCCCTATTGCACTGTAGGACACCCAGAGCAGAAGGTGTCCTTAAGCCAGATCAGGCCTGCAAAGAAACTGCGTTTCAGAGGCCTTTGTAAGAGATGTTCACAGTAGGGTGTAAGAGCACCCTGCAGAGCGAGTTCTTTCTTAGCTTCCCAAAGAGCTGGAAGCAAGATGATTTGGGGCCCAACTCGCCCTTTGGAAAGAAGACTGCACGTTGTGCCTTTCAGCTCTGGCGCAATGTAGCACACCCAGAGCAGAAGTTCTACTTCAACCAGATAAGGACTGAAATGAAAGTGCGTTACACACGCCTTTGTAAGAGATGTCCCGGTAGGCTGTAAGAGCACTGTGAAGAGCGAGTTGCTTCTTAGCTTCCCAAAGAGCTGGAAGCAAGATGCTTTGGGGCCCCACTCGCCCTTTGGAAAGCAGTGTGCACGTTGTGCCTTTCAGCTCTAGGGCAATGTAGCACACCCAGAGCAGAAGTTCTACTTCAGCCAGATCATTCTTGCAAAGAAACTGCGTTTCACAGGCCTTTGTAAGAGATGTTCCCTGTTGGCTGTAAGAGAGGTGTGCAGAGAGAGTTGTTTCTTATCTTCCCAAAGAGCTGGAAGCAAGATGCTGCGGGGCCCAACTCGCCCTTTGGAAAGAATACAGCACTTCGTCCCTTGTAGGTCTACGACACTGTAGGACACCCAGAGCAGAAGGTGTACTTCAGCCAGGTCAGGCCTGCAAAGAAACTGCGTTTCACAGGCCTTTGTAAGAGATGTTCCCGGTAGGCTGTAAGAGAGGTCTGCAGAGCGTGTTGTTTCCTAGCTTCCCAATGAGCTGGAAGCAAGATTCTTTGGGGCCCAACTGGCCCTTACTAAAGAAGACAGCACTTTGTGCCTTGCAGCTCTAGGGCAATGTAGCACACCCAGAGCAGAAGTTCTACTTCAGCCAGATCAGTCCTGCAAAGAAACTGCGTTTCACAGGCCTTTCTAAGAGATGTTCCCGGTAGGCTGTAAGACCACCGTGCAGACCGAGTTGTTTCTCAGCTTCCCAAAGAGCTGGAAGCAAGATGCTTTATGACCCAACTCGCCCTTTAGAATGAAGACAGCACTTTGTCCCTTGCAGCTCTAGGCCAATGTAGCACAGCCAGAGCAGAAGTTCTACTTCAGCCACATCACTCCTGCAAATAAACTGCGTTTCACAGGCCTTTGTAAGAGAAGTTCCCGGTAGGATGTAAGAGCACTGTGCAGAGCGAGTTGTTTCTTAGCTTCCCAAACAGCTACAAGCAACTTGCTTTGGGGCCCAACTCGCCCTTTGGAAAGAAGACTGCACATTGCGCCTTTCAGCTCTAGGCCAATGTAGCACACCCAGAGCAGAAGTTCTACTTCAGGCAGATCAGGCCTGCAAACAAACTGCGTTTCACACGCCTTTGTAAGAGATGTTCCCGGTAGGCTGTAAGACCACCGTGCAGAGCGAGTTGTTTCTTAGCTTCCCAAACAGTTGGAAGCAAGATGCTTTGGGGCCCAACTCGCCCTTTGGAAAGAAGACAGCACTTTGTCCCTTGCATCTCTACGGCACTGTAGGACACCCAGAGCAGAAGGTGTACTTCAGCCAGCTCAGGCCTGCAAAGAAACGGCGTTTCAGAGGCCTTTGTAAGAGATGTTCACGGTAGGCTGTAAGAGCACCGTGCAGAGCGAGTTCTTTCTTAGCTTCCCAAAGAGCTGGAAGCAAGATGCTTTGGGTCCCAAATCGCCCTTTGGAAAGGAGACTGCACGTTGTGCCTTTCAGCTCTAGGGCAATGTAGCACACCCAGAGCAGAAGTTCTACTTCAGTGAGATCAGGCCTGCAAAGAAACTGCATTTCACAGGCCTTTGTAAGAGATGTTCCCGGTTGGGTGTAAGAGAGGTGTGCAGAGCGAGTTGTTTCTTAGCTTTCCAAAGAGCTGGAAGCAAGATGATTTCTGACCCAACTCGCCCTTTGGAAAGAAGACTGCACGTTGTACCTTTCATCTCTAGGGCACTGTAGCACACCCAGAGCAGAAGTTCTACTTCAACCAGATAAGGCCTGCAAAGAAACTGCGTTTCACACGCCTTTGTAAGATATGTACCGGTAAGCTGTAATAGCACTGTGAAGAGCGAGTTTCTTCTTAGCTTCCCAAAGAGCTGGAAGCAAGATGCTTTGGGGCCCAACTCGACCTTTGGAAAGAAGACTGCACGTTGTGCCTTTCAGCTCTGGCGGAATGTAGCACAGCCAGCGCAGAAGTTCTACTTCAACCAGATAAGGCCTTCTAAGAAACTGCATTTCACACGCCTTTGTAAGAAATGTCCTGGTAGGCTGTAAGAGCACTGTGAAGAGCGAGTTGCTTCTTAGCTTCCCAAAGAGCTGGAAACAAGATGCTTTGGGGCCCAACTCGACCTTTGGAAAGAAGACTGAATGTTGTGGCTTTCAGGTCTAGGACAATGCAGCACACCCAGAGCAGAAGTTCTACTTCAGCCAGATCAGGCCTGCAAAGAAACTGCATTTCTCAGGCCTTTGTAAGAGATGTTCCCGGTTGGCTGTAAGAGAGGTGTGCAGAGCGAGTTCTTTCTTAGCTTCCCAAAGAGCTGGAAGCAAGATGCTTTGGGGCCCACCTCGCCCTTTGGAAAGAAGACAGCACTTTGGCCGTTGCATCTCTACGGCACTGTAGGACACCCAGAGCAGAAGGTGTACTTCAGCCAGATCAGGCCTGCAAAGAAAGTGCGTTTCATAGGCCTTTGTAAGAGATGTTCACGGTAGGCTGTAAGAGCACCATGCAGAGCGAGTTCTTTCTTAGCTTCCCAAACAGCTGGAAGCAATATGCTTTGGAGCCTAACTCGCCCTTTGGAAAGAAGACTGCACGTTGTGCCTTTCAGCTCTGGCGCAATGTAGCACACCCAGAGCAGAAGTTCTACTTTAACCAGATAAGGACTGCAAAGAAAGTGCGTTCCACACGCCTTTGTAAAAGATGTCCCGGTAGGCTGTAAGAGCACTGTGAAGAGCGAGTTGCTTCTTAGCTTCCCAAAGAGCTGGAAACAAGATGCTTTGGGGCCCCACTCGCCCTTTGGAAAGAAGTCTGCACGTTGTGCCTTTCAGCGCTAGGGCAATTTAGCACACCCAGAGCAGAAGTTCTCCTTCAGCCAAATCATTCTTGCAAAGAAACTGCGTTTCACAGGCCTTTGTAAGAGATGTTCCCGGTAGGCTGTAAGAGCACTGTGCAGAGCGAGTTGTTTCTTAGCTTCCCAAAGAGCTGGAGGCAAGATGCTTTGGCGTCCAACTCGCGCATTGGAAAGAAGACAGCACTTTGTGCCTTGCAGCTCTAGGGCAATGTAGCACACCCAGAGCAGAAGTTCTACTTCAGCCAGATCATGCCTGCAAAGAAACTGTGTTTCACATCCCTTTGTAAGAGATGTTCCCGGTAGGCTGTAAGAGCACTGTGAAGAGCGAGTTGTTTCTTAGCTTCCCAAAGAACTGGAAGCAAGATGCTTTGGGGCCCTACTCGCCCTTTGGAAAGAAGACTGCACGTCGGGGCTTTCAACTCTAAGGCAATGTAGCACACCCAGAGCAGAAGTTCTCCTTCAGCCAGAACAGGCCTGCAAAGAAACTGCGTTTCACAGGCCTTTGTAAGAGATGTTTCCGGTAGGCTGTAAGAGCACTGTGCTCGCGAGTTGTTTCTGAGCTTCCCAAAGAGCTGGAAGCAAGATGCTTTGGGGCCCAACTCGCTCTTTGGAAAACACAATGCACATCGTGCCTTTCAGCTCTAGGGCAATGTAGCACACCCAGAGAAGAAGTTCTACCTCAGCCAGATCAGGCCGGCAAAGAAAATGCGTTTCACAGGCCTTTGTAAGAGATATTCCCGGTAGGCTGTAAGAGGACTGTGCAGAGCGAGTTGTTTCTTAGCTTCCCAAAGAGCTGGAAGCAAGATGCTTTCAGTCCCAACTTGCCCTTAGGAAAGAAGACAGCAGTTTGTGCATTGCAGCTCTAGGGCAAAGTAGCACACCCAGAGCAGAAGTTCTACTTCAGCCAGATCAGGCCTGCAAAGATACTGCGTTTCACAGCCCTTTTTAAGAGATGTTTCCGGTAGGCTGTAAGAGCACTGTGCCGAGCGAGTTGTTTCTTAGCTTCCCAAAGAGCTGGAAGCAAGATTCTTTGGGGCCCAACTCGCCCTTTGGAAAGAAGACTTCGCGTTGTGCCTTTCAGCTCTGGGGCAATGTAGCACACCAAGAGCAGAAGTTCTACTTCAGCCAGATCAGGCCTGCAAAGAAACTGCATTTCACAGGCCTTTGGAAGAGATGTTCCCGGTTGGCTGTAAGAGCACTGTGCAGAGCGAGTTGTTTCTTAGCTTCCCAAAGAGCTACAAGCAAGATGCTTTGGGGCCCATCTCGCCCTTTGGAAAGAAGACTGCACTTTGTGCAGTTCAGCTCTACGGCAATGTAGGACACCCAGAGCAGAAGTTGTACTTCAGCCAGATCAGGCCTGCAAAGAAACTGCGTTTCACAGGCCTTTGTTAGAGATGTTCCCGGAGGCTGTAAGAGAGGTCTGCAGAGCGAGTTGTTTCTTATCTTCCCAAAGAGCTGGAAGAAAGATGCTTTGGGGCACAACTCGCGCTTTGGAAAGAAGACAGTACCTTGTACCTTTCAGCTCTAGGGCAATGTAGCACACCCAGAGCAGAAGTTCTACTTCAGCCAGATCAGGCCTGCAAAGAAACTGCGTTTCACAGGCCTTGCAAGAGATGTCCCAGTACGCTGTAAGAGCACTGTGCAGAGCGAGTTGTTTCTTAGCTTCCCAAAGAGATGGAAGCAAGATTCTTAGGGGCCCAACTCGCCCTTTGGAAAGGAGACTGCACGTTCCGCCTTTCAGCTCCTGGCCAATGTAGCACACCCAGAGCAGAAGTTCTACTTCAGCCAGATCACGCCTGCAAAGAAACTGCATTTCACAGGCCTTTGTAAGAGATGTCCCGGTAGGCTGTAAGAGCACCGTGCAGAACGAGTTGTTTCTTAGCTTCCCAAAGAGCTGGAAGCAAGATGCTTTGGGGAGCCACTCGAACTTTGGAAAGAAGACAGCACATTGTGTCTTTCAGCTGTAGGGCAATGTAGCACACCCAGAGCAGAACTTCTACTTCAGTCAGATCAGGCCTGCAAGGAAACTGCGTTTCACCAGGCCTTTGTTAGAGATGTTCCCGGTAGGCTGTAAGACCACCGTGCAGAGCGAGTTGTTTCTTAGCTTCCCTAAGAGCTGCAAGCAAGATGCTTTGGGGCCCATATCGCCCTTTGCAAAGAAGACAGCACTTTGTGCCGTTCAGCTCTACGGCAATGTAGCACACCCAGAGCAGAACTTCTACTACAGCCAGATCACTCCTGCAAAGAAACTGCATTTCACAGGCCTTTGTAAGAGATGTCCTGGTAGGCTGGAAGAGCACCGTGCAGAGCGAGTTCTTTCTTAGCTTCCCAAAGAGCTGGAAGCAAGATGTTTTGGGGCCCAACTAACGCTTTGGAAAGAAGATAACACTTTGTGCCTTGCAGCTCTAGGGCAAAATAGCACACCCAGAGCAGAAGTTCTACTTCAGCCAGATCAGGCCTGCAAAGAAACTGCATTTCACAGGCCTTTGTAAGAGATGTTCCCGGTAGGCTGTAAGAGCACTGTGCAGAGCCAGTTCTTTCTTAACTTCCCAAAGAGCTGCAAGCAAGATGCTTTGGGGTCCCACTCGCCCTTTGTAAAGAAGACAGCACTTTGTGCCTTTCAGCTCTACGGCAATGTAGGACACCCAGAGCAGAAGTTGTACTTCAGCCACATCAGGCCTGCAAAAAAACTGCGTTTCACAGGCCTTTGTTAGAGATGTTCCCGTTAGGCTGTAAGAGAGGTGTGCAGAGCGAGTTGTTTCTTATCTTCCCACAGAGCTGGAAGAATGATGCTTTGGGGCACAACCCGCCCTTTGGAAAGAAGACAGCACTTTGTACCTTTCAGCTCTAGGGCAATGTAGCACACCCAGAGCAGAAGTTCTACTTCAGCCAGATCAGGCCTGCAAAGAAACTGCGTTTCACAGCCCTTTGCAAGAGATGTCCAAATACGCTGTAAGAGCACTGTGCAGAGCGAGTTGTTTCTTAGCTTCCCAAAGAGGTGGAAGGAAGATTCTTTGGGGCCCAACTCGCCCTTTGGAAAGAAGCCTGCACGTTGTGCCTTTCAGCTCTAGGGCAATGTAGCACACCCAGAGCAGAAGTTCTACTTCAACCAGATAAGGCCTGCAAAGAAACTGCGTTTCACAGGCCTTTGTAAGAGATGTCCCGGTAGTTTCTAAGAGCACTGTGCAGAGCGAGTTGTTTCTTACCTTCCCAAAGAGCTACAAGCAAGAAGCTTTGGGGCCCAACTCGCCCTTTGGAAAGAAGACAACACTTTGTGCCGTTCAGCTCTACGGCAATGTAGGACACCCAGAGCAGAAGTTGTACTTCAGCCAGATCAGGCCTGCAAAGAAACTGCGTTTCACAGGCCTTTGTAAGACATCTTCCCGGTTGGTTGTAAGAGAGGTGTGCAGAGCGAGTTGTTTCTTAGCTTCCCAATGAGCTGGAATCAAGATGCTTTGGGGCCCAACTCACCCTTTGGAAAGAAGATAACACTTTGTTCCTTGCAGCTCAAGGGCAATGTAGCACACCCAGAGCAGAAGTACTACTTCAGCCAGATCAGGCCTGCAAAGAAACTGCATTTCACAGGCCTTTGTAAGAGATGTTCCCGGTTGGCTGTAAGAGCACTGTGCAGAGCGAGTTGTTTCTTATCTTCCCAAAGAGCTGGAAGAAAGATGCTTTGGGGCCCAACTCTCCCTTTGGAAAGAAGCGAGCACTTTGTGCCTTTCAGCCCTAGGGCAATGTAGCACACCCAGAGAAGAAGTTCTACTTCAGCAAAATAGGGCGTGCATATAACCTGCATTTCACAGGCCTTTGCAAGAGATGTCCCCGTACGCCGTAAGAGCACTGTGCAGAGCGAGTTGTTTCTTAGCTTCCCAAAGAGCTGGAAGCAAGATGCTGTGGGGCCCAACTCGCCCTTTGGAAAGAAGACAGCACTTTGTGACTTTCAGCTCTACGGCAATGTAGGACACCCAGAGTAGAAGTTGTACTTCAGCCAGATCAGGCCTGCAAAGAAACTGCGTTTCACAGGCCTTAGTAAGAGATGTTCCCGGTAGGCTGTAAGACCACCGTGCAGACCGAGTTGTTTCTTAGCTTCCCAAAGTGCTGGAAGCAAGATGCTTTTGGGCCCAACTCGCCCTTTGGAAAGAAGACTGCACGTCGCGACTTTCAACTCTAGGGCAATGTAGCACACCCAGTGCAGTAGTTCTACTTCAGCCAGATCAGGCCAGCAAACAAACTGCGTTTCACAGGCCTTTGTAAGATCTGTTCCCGGTAGGCTGTTAGAGCACCATGCAGAGCGAGTTGTTTCTTAGCTTCCCAAAGAGCTGGAAGCAAGATTCTTTGGGGCCCAACTCGCCCTTTGGAAAAAAGACTGCACGTTGCGCCTTTAAGCTCTAGGGCAAGGTAGAACAACAAGAGAAGAAGTTCTACTTCAGCTAGATCAGGCCTGGGAAGTCACTGCATTTCACAGGCCTTTGTAGGACATGTTCCCGGTAGGCTGTAAGAACACTCTGGAGAGACAGTTGTGTCTTAGCTTCCCAGGCAGCTGGAAGACAGACGCTTTGCAGCCTGTCTGCCCTTGAGGAGACATTGCAGAAATTTGTCCCTTGCAGCTGTAGGTCAATGTAGGAGACGGCAGAGCAGAAGTTCTAATTTAGCCAGATCAGGCCTGGGAAGACACTGCATTTCACAGGCCTTTGTAAGACATGTTCCCCGTAGGCTGTAAGAGCAGTGTGCAGAGCGAGTTGTCTCTTAGCTTCCCAAAGAGCTGGAAGCCAGACGCTTTGTGGCCTGTCTGCCATTGAGGAGACAAGGCAAGAATTTTCCCTTGCAGCTCTAGGGCAATGTAGGACATGGCACAGCAGAAGTTCTACTTCAGCCAGATCAGGGCTGGGAAGACACTGCATTTCACAGGCCTTTGTAAGACATGTTCCCGGTAGGCTGTAAGAACACTCTGGAGAGCCAGTTGTCTCTTAGCTTCCCAGAGAGCTGGAAGCCAGACACTTTGCGGCCTGTCTGCCCTTGAGGAGACATTGCAGCAATTTGTCGCTTGCAGCTCTACGTCAATGTAGGAGACGGCAGAGCAGAAGTTCTACTTCAGAAAGATCAGGACTGGGAAGACACTGCATTTCACAGGCTTTTGTAAGGCATGTTTCTGTTATGCTGTAAGAGCAGTGTGCAGAGCGAGTTGTCTCTTAGCTTCCCAGACAGCTGGAAGCCAGACGCTTTGTGGCGTGTCTGCCCTTGAGGAGAAAAGGCAGGGCTTTGTGCCTTGCAGCTCTATGCCTATGTAGGACACGGCAGAACACTTCAGTGAGATAAGGCCAGGGAAGACACTGCGTGTCACAGGCCTTTGTAATACATGTTCCCAGTAGGCTGTAACAGCAGTGTGCAGAGGGAGTTGTCTGTTAGGTTTCCAGAAAGCTGGAAGCCAGACGCTTTGTGGCCTCTCTGCCCTTGAGGAGACAAGGCAGGAATTTGTCCCTTGAGCTCTAGGGCAATGCAGGGCACGGCAGAGCAGAAGTTCAACCTCAGCTGGATCAGGGATGGGAAGACCATGCGTTTCCGAGGCCTTTGTAAGACATGTTCACGGTAGGCTGTAAGAGCAGTGTGCAGAGGGAGTTGTCTGTTAGGTTCCCAGAAAGCTGGAAGCCAGACGCTTTGTGGCCTGTCTGCCCTTGAGGAGACAAGGCAAGAATTTTTTCCTTGCAGCTCTAGGGCAATGTAGGACATGGCACAGCAGAAGTTCTACTTCAGCCAGATCAGGGCTGCGAAGTCACTGCATTTCACAGGCCTTTGTAAGATATGTTCCCGGTAGGCTGTAAGAGAAGTGTGCAGAGGGAGTTGTCTGTTAGGTTCCAAGAAAGCTGGAAGCCAGACGCTTTGTGGCTTGTCTGCCCTTGAGTAGACAAGGCAGGAATTTGTCCCTTGCATCTCTAGGGCAATGCAGGACAAAGCAGAGCAGAAGTTCAACCCCAGCTAGATCAGGGATGGGAAGACAATGCGTTTCCGAGGCCTTTGTAAGACAAGTTCCCGGTAGGCTGTAATAGCAATGTGGAGAGCGAATTGTCTCTTAGCTTCCCAGAGAGGTGGAAGCCTGACGCTTTGTGGCCTGTCTGCCCTTGAGGAGACAAGGCAGGACTTTGTGCCTTGAAGCTCTAAGGCTATGTAGGACATGGCAGAACGGAAGTTCTACTTCAGCGAGATCAGGCCTGGGAAGACACTGCATTTGACAGGATTTAAAAGACATGTTCCCGTTAGGCTGTAAGAACACTGTGGAGTGCGAGTTGTCTCTTAGCTTCCCAGAGAGCTGGAAGCCAGACGCTTTGTGGCTTGTCTGCCCTTCAGGAGACAAGGCAGGAATTTGTCCCTTGCAGCTGTAGGGCAATGGAGGACACAGCAGAGCGAAAGTTCTACTTCAGCCAGATCAGGCCTGGGGAGTCACTGCATTTCACAGGCCTTTGTGGGACAAGTTCCCGGTAGGCTGTAAGAACAGTCTGGGGAGCCAGTTGTGTCTTAGCTTCCCAGAGAGCTGGAAGCCAGACGCTTCGCGGCCTGTCTTCCCTTGAGGAGACATTGCAGGAATATGTCCCTTGCAGCTCTAGGTCAATGTAGGAGACGGCAGAGCAGAAGTTCTACTTCAGCCAGATCAGGGCTGGGAAGACACTGCATTTCACAGGCTTTTGTAAGACATGTTTCTGGTAGGCTGTAAGAACACTCTGGAGAGCCTGTTGTCTCTTAGCTTCCCAGAGAGCTGGAAGCCAGACTCTTTGTGGCCTGTCTGCCCTTGAGGAGACAAGGCAGGGCTTTGTGCCTTGCAGCTCTATGCCTATGTAGGACACGGCAGAGCATTTCAGTGAGATAAGGCCTGGGAAGACACTGCATTTCACAGGCCTTTGTAAGACATGTTCCCAGTAGGCTGTAAGAGCAGTGTGCAGAGGGAGTTGTCTGTTAGGTCTCCAGAAAGCTGGAAGCCAGACACTTTGTGGCCTGTCTGCCCTTGAGGAGACAAGGCAGGAATTTATCCCTTGCAGCTCTAGGGCAATGCAGGACACGGGAGAGCAGAAGTTCAACATCAGCTGGATCAGGGATGGGAAGACCAAGCGTTTCCAAGGCCTTTGTAAGACATGATCCCGGTGGGCTGTGAGAGCAGTGTGCAGAGGGATTTGTCTGTTAGGTTCCCACAAAGCTGAAAGTCAGACGTTTTGTGGCCTGTCTGCCCTTGAGGAGACAATGCAGGAATTTGTCCCTTGCAGCTCTAGGGCAATGTAGGACATGGCACAGCAGAAGTTCTACTTCAGCCAGAACAGGGCTGCGAAGACACTGCATTTCACAGGCCTTTGTAAGATATGTTCCCGGTAGGCTGTAAGAACACTCTGTAGAGCCAGTTGTCTCTTAGCTTCCCCGAGAGCTGGAAGCCAGACGCTTTGCCGCCTATCTGCCCATGAGGAGACATTGCAGGAATTTGTCACATGCAGCTCTAGGTCAATGTAGGAGACGGCAGAGCAGAAGTTCAAATTTAGCCAGATCAGGGCTGGGAAGACATTGCTTTTCACAGGCCTTTGTAAGACATGTTACCCGTAGGCTGTAAGACCACGGTGCTGGGCGAGTTGTCTCTTAGCTTCCAAGAAAGCCGGAAGCCAGACGCTTTGTGGCCTGTCTGCCCATGAGGTGACAGGGCAAGAATTTGTCCCTTGGAGCTCTAGGGCAATGTAGGACATGGCACAACAGAAGTTCTACTTCAGCCAGATCAGGCCTGGGAAGACAGTGCATTTCACAGGCCTTTGTAAGACATGTTCCAGGTGGCTGTAAGAGCACTGTGGAGAGCGAGTTGTCTCTTAGCTTCCCAGAGAGCTTGAGCCAGACGCTTTGTGGCTTGTCTGCCCTTGAGGAGACAAGGCAGGAATTTGTCCCTTGCAGATCTAGGCCAATGTAGGACATGGCAGAGCAGAAGATCTACTTCAGCCAGATCACGTCAGGGAAGATACTGCATTTCACAGGCCTTTGTTAGACATGTTCCCGGTAGGCTGTGAGTGCAGTGTGCAGAGGTATTTGTCTGTTAGGTTCCCAGAAACCTGGAAGCCAGACTTTTTGTGGCCTGTCTGCCCTTGAGGAGACAAGGCAGGAATTTGTCACTTGCAACTCTAGGGCAATGTAGGACATGGCACAGTAGAAGTTCTACTTCAGCCAGAACAGGGCTGCGAAGACACTGCATTTCACAGGCCTTTGCAAGATATGTTCCCGGTAGGCTGTAAGCACACTCTGGAGAGCCAGTTGTCTCTTAGCTTCCCCGAGAGCTGGAAGCCAGACGCTTTGCAGCCTATCTGCCCTTGAGGAGACATTGCAGGAATTTGTCCCTTGCAGCTCTAGGTCAATGTAGGAGACAGAAGAGCAGAAGTTCTAATATAGCCAGATCAGGGCTGGGAAGACACTGCATTTCACAGGCCTTTGTAAGACATGTTCCCCGTAGGCTGTAAGAGCACGGTGCAGGGCGAGTTGTCTCTTAGCTTCCAAGAAAGCTGGAAGCCAGACGTTTTGTGGCCTGTCTGCCCCTGAGGAGAGAAGGCAGGGCTTAGTGCCTTGCAGCTCTATGCCTATGTAGGACACGGCAGAGCACTTCAGTGAGATAAGGCCAGGGAAGACACTGCGTTTCACAGGCCTTTGTAAGACATGTTCCTCGTAGGCTGTAAGAGCAGTGTGGATTGCGAGTTGTCTCTTAGCTTCCCAGAGTGCTCTAAGTCAGACACTTTGTGGCCTCTCTGCCCCTGAGGAGACAAGGCAGGAATTTGTCCCTTGCAGCTCTAGGGCAAAGTAGGACCAAGCACAGTAGAAGTTCTACTTCACCAAGATCAGGGCTGGGAAGACACTGCATTTCACAGGCCTTTGTAAGACATGTTCCCGGTAGGCTGTAAGAGCACTGTGGAGAGCGAGTTGTCTCTTAGCTTCCCAGAGAGCTGGAAGTCAGGCGCTTTGTGGCTTGTCTGCCCTTGAGGAGACAAGGCAGGAATTTGTCCCTTGCAGCTCGAGGGCAATGCAGGACACGGCAGAGCAGAGGTTCAACCTCAGCTACATCAAGGATGTGGAGACCATGCGTTTCCGAGGCCTTTGTAAGACATGTTCCCGGTAGGCTGGAAGAACACTGTGGAGAACGAGTTGTTTCTTAGCTTCCAAGCGAGCTGGAAGCCAGACGCTTTGTGTCCTGTCTGCCCTTGGGGAGACAAGGCAGGGCTTTGTGGCTTGCAGCTCTATGCCTATGCAGGACACGGCAGAGCACTTCAGTGAGATAAGGTCTGCGAAGACACTGCATTTCACAGGCCTTTGAGAGACATGTTCCCGTTAGGCTGTAAGAAAACTGTGAATTACGAGTTGTTTCTTAGCTTCCCAGAGAGCTGGAAGCCAGACGCTTTGCGGCCTGTCTGGCCTTGAGGAGACAAGGCAGGAATTTGTCCCTTGCACCTTTGGGCGATGGAGGATACGGCAGAGCAGAAGATCTACTTCAGCAAGATCAGGGCTGCGAAGACACTGCATTTCACAGGCCTTTGTAAGACATGTTCCCGGTAGGCTGTAAGAGCAGTGTGCAGAGGGAGTTGTCTGTTGGGTTCCTAGAAAGATGGAAACCAGACGCTTTCTGGCTTGTCTTCCCTTGAGGAGACAAGGCAGGAATTTGTCCCGTGCAGCTCTAGGGCAATGCAGGACACGGAAGAGCAGAAGTTCAACCTCAGCTAGATCAGGGATGGGAAGAACATGCGTTTCCGAGGCCTTTGTAAGACATGTTCAAGGTAGGCTGTAATAGCACTGTGGAGAGCGAGTTGTTTCTTAGCTTCCCAGAGAGCTGGAAGCCAGACGCTTTGCGGCCAGTCTGCCCTTGAGGAGACAAGGCAGAAATTTGTCCCTTGCAGATCTAGGGCATTGTAGGACATGGCAGAGTGCAAGTTCTACTTCAGACAAATCAGGCCTGGGAAGACACTGCATTTCACACGCCTTTGTAGGACATGTTCCCGGTAGGCTGTAAGAACACTCTGGAGAGCCAGTATCTCTTAGCTTCCCAGAGAGCAGGAAGCCAGACGCTTTGGGGCCTGTCTGCCATTGAGAAGACAAGGCAGGGCTTTGTGCCTTGCAGCTTTAGGGCAATGTAGGACATGGCACAGCAGAAGTTCTACTTCAGCCAGATCAGGCCTGGGAAGACACTGCATTTCACAGGCCTTTGTCAGACATGTTCCCGGTAGACTGTAAGAGCACTGTGGAGAGCGAGTTGTCTCTTAGCTTCCCAGAGAGCTGGAAGCCAGACGCTTTTGGGCCTGTCTGCCCTTGAGGAGACAAGGCAGGTATTTGTCCCTTGCAGCTCTAGGGCAGGGCAGTACAGGACAGATCAGAAGTTCAACCTCAGCTAGATCACGGATGGGAAGACCATGCGTTTCCGAGGCCTTTGTAAGACAAGTTCCCGGTAGGCTGTAAGCACACTGTGGAGAGCGAGTTCCCTCTGAGCTTCGCAGAGAGCTGGAAGCAAGGCGATTTGGGGCCTGTCTGCCCTTGAGGAGACAAGGCAGGGCTTTGTGCCATGCAGCTATATGCCTATGTAGGGCACGGCACAGCAGAAATTCTACTTCAGCCAGATCAGGCCTGGAAGACACTGCATTTCACAGGCTTTTGTAAGACATGTTCCCGGTAGGCTGTAATAGCACTGTGGAGAGCGAGTTGTCTCTTAGCTTCCCCGAGAGCTGGAAGCCAGACGCTTTGGGGCTTGTCTGCCCTTGAGGAGGCAAGGCAGGAATTTATCCCTTGCAGCTCCAGGGCAATGTAGGACACGGCAGAGCACTTCAGCCAGATCAGGACAGGGAAGACACTGCGTGTCACAGGTCTTTGTAAGACATGTTCCCGGTAGGCTGTAAGAGCAGTGTGAAGAGGGAGTTGACTGTTAGGTTTCCAGAACCCTGGAATCAACACGTTTTGTGGCCTGTCTGCCCTTGAGGAGACAAGGCAGGAATTTGTCCCTTGCAGCTCTAGGGCAATGTAGGACATGGCACAGCAGAAGTTCTAATTCAGCCAGATCAGGCCCGGGAAGACACTGCATTTCACAGGCCTTTGTAAGACATGTTCCCGGTAGGCTGTAAGAGCACTGTGGAGATCGAGTTGTCTCTTAGCATCCCAGAGAGCTGGAAGCCAGACGCTTTGTGGCTTGTCTGCCCTAGAGGAGACAAGGCAGGAATTTGTCCCTTGCAGCCCTAGGGCAATGGAGGACACGGCAGAGCGAAAGTTCTACTTCAGCCAGATCAGGGCTGCAAAGACACTGCATTTCACAGGCCTTTGTAGGACATGTTCCCGTTAGGCTGTAAGAACACTCTGGAGAGCCAGTTGTCTCTTAGCTTCC
Organism: Equus caballus; assembly: GCF_041296265.1. Taxonomy (NCBI): domain Eukaryota; kingdom Metazoa; phylum Chordata; class Mammalia; order Perissodactyla; family Equidae; genus Equus; species Equus caballus. Next base: position 23,212,095 of record NC_091695.1, read on the forward strand.
CAGAGAGCTGGAAGCCAGACGCTTTGCGGCCTGTCTGTCCTTGAGGAGACATTGCAGGAATTTGTCCCTTGCATCTCTAGGGCAATGTAGAAAACGGCAGAGTGGAAGTTCTAATTCAGCCAGATCAGGGCTGGGAAGACACTGCATTTCACAGGCCTTGTTAAGACATGTTCCACGTAGGCTGTAATAGCACGGTGCATAGCGCGTTGTCTCTTAGCTTCCAAGAAAGCTGGAAGCCAGACGCTTTGTGGCTTGTCTGCCCTTGAGGAGACAAGGCAGGAATTTTTCCCTTGCAGCTCTATGCCTATGCAGGACTCGGAAGAGCACTTCAGTGAGATAAGGCCGGGGAAGACAGTGCGTTTCACAGGCCGTTGTAAGACATGTTCCCGGTAGGCTGTAAGAGCAGTGTGCAGAGGGAGTTGTCTGTTAGGTTTCCAGAAAGCTGGAAGCCAGACGCTTTGTGGCTTGTCTGTCCTTGAGGAGACAAGGCAGGCATTTGTTTCTTGCAGCTCTAGGGCAATGCAAGACTCGGCAGAGCAGAAGTTCAACCTCAGCTAGATCAGGGATGGGAAGACCATGCTTTTCCGAGGCCTTTGTAAGACATGTTCCCGGTAGGCTGTAAGCACACTGTGGAGAGCTAGTTCTCTCTGAGCTTCCCAGAGAGCTGGAAACACTGCGCTTTGTGGCCTGTCTGCCCTTGAGGAGACAAGGCAGGGCTTTGTGCCATGCAGCTGTATGCCTATGTAGGGCACAGCACAGCAGAAATTCTACCTCAGCCAGATAAGGCCTGTAAGACACTGCATTTCACAGGCCTTTGAAAGACATGTTCCCGGTAGGCTGTAATAGCAGTGTTCAGAGGGAGTTGTCTGTTAGGTTTCCAGAAAGCTGGAAGAAAGACGCTTTGTGGCTTGTCTGTCCTTGGGGAGACAAGGCAGGAATTTGTTTCTTGCAGCTCCAGGGCAATGCAAGACACGGCAAAGCCGAAGTTCAACCCCAGCTAGATCAGGTATGGGAAGACCATGTGTTTCCGAGGCCTTTGTAAGACTTGTTCCCAGTAGGCTGTAAGAGCACTGTGGATTGCGAGTTGTTTCTTAGCTTCCCAGAGAGCTGTAAGCCAGATGCTTTGGGGCTTGTCGGCCCTTCAGGAGGCAAGGCAGGAATTTATCCCTTGCAGCTCTAGGGCAATGTAGGACACGGCAGAGCAGAAGGTATACTTCAGCCAGATCAGGTCAGGGAAGATACTGCATTTCACAGGCCTTTGTAAGACATGTTCCCGGTAGGCTGTAAGAGCAGTGTGCAGAAGGAGTTGTCTGTTACGTTCCCAGGACCCTGGAAGACACATGTTTTGTGGCCTGTCTGCCCATGAGGAGACAAGGCAAGAATTTGTCCCTTGCAGCTCTAGGGCAATGTAGGACATGGCACTGCAGAAGTTCTACTTCAGCCAGATCAGGGCTGCGAAGACACTGCATTTGACAGGATTTGAAAGATATGTTCCCGTTGGGCTATAAGAACACTGTGGAGAGCGAGTTGTCTTTAAGCTTCCCAGAGAGCTGGAATCCAGACGCTTTGTGTCTTGTCTGCCCTTGAGGAGACAAGGCAGGCATTTGTCCCTTGCAGCTCTATGCCTATGCAGGACTCAGAAGAGCACTTCAGGGAGATAAGGCCGGGGAAGACAGTGCATTTCACAGGCCTTTGTAAGACAGGTTCCCGGTAGGCTGTAAGAGCAGTGTGCAGAGGGAGTTGTCTGTTAGGTTTCCAGAAAGCTGGACGCCAGACGCTTTGCGGCCTGTCTGCCCTCAGGAGAAAAGGCAGGAATTTGTCCCTTGCAGCTCTAGGTCAATGTAGGAGACGTCAGAGCAGAAGTTCTAATTCAGCCAGATCAGGGCTGGGAATTCACTGCATTTCACAGGCCTTTTGTAAGACATGTTCTCCATAGGCTGTAAGAGCACGGTGCGGAGCGAGTTTTCTCTTAGCTTCCAAGAAAGCTGGAAGCCAGACGCTTCGTGGCCTGTCTGCCCTTGAGGAGACAAGGCAGGAATTTGTCCCTTGCAGCTCTAGGCCAATGTAGGACATGGCAGAACAGAAGTTCTAATTCAGCCAGATCAGGCCTGGGAAGACACTGCATTACACAGGCCTTTGTAAGACATGTTCCCGGTTGTCTGTAAGAGCACTGTGGAGAGCGAGTTGTCTCTTAGCTTCCCAGGGAGCTGGAAGCCAGACGCTTTGTGGCTTGTCTGCCCTTGAGGAGACAAGGCAGGAATTTGTCCCTTGCAGCTCTAGGGCGGTGAAGGATACGGCAGAGCAGAAGTTCAACCTCAGCTAGCTCAGGGAAGGGAAGACCATGCCTTTCCGAGTCCTTTGTAAGACATGTTCCCGGTAGGCTGTAAGAGCACGGTGCAGAGCGAGTTGTCTCTTAGCTTCCAAGAAAGCTTGAAGCCAGACGCTTTGTGGCCTGTCTGCCCTAGACGAGACAAGGCAGGAATTTGTCCCTTGCAGCTCTAGGTCAAGGTAGGATACAGCAGAGCAGAAGTTCTAATTCAGCCAGATCAGGGCTGCAAAGACAATGCATTTTACAGGCCTCTGTAAGACATGCTCCCGGTAGGCTGTAAGAGCAGTGTGCAGAGGGAGTTGTCTGTTCACTTCCCAGAGAGCTGGAAGCCAGACGCTTTGTGGCCTGTCTGCCCTAGAGGAGAAAAGGCAGGGCTTGTGCCTTGAAGCTCTATGCCTATGTAGGACATCACAGAGCACTTCAGTGAGATAAGGCCGGCGAAGACAGTGCGTTTCACAGGCCTTTGTAAGACATGTTCCCTGTAGGCTGTAAGAGCACTGTGGATTGCGAGTTGTTTCTTAGCTTCCCAGATAGCTGGAAGCCAGACGCTTTGGGGCCTGTCTGCCCTTGAGAAGACAAGGCAGAGCTTTGTGCCATGCAGTTGTATGCCTATGTCGGGCACGGCACAGCAGAAATTCTACTTCAGACAGATCAGGCCTGGAAGACACTGCATTTCACAGGCCTTTGTAAGACATGTTCCCGGTAGGCTGTAATAGCACTGTGTAGAGCGAGTTGTCTCTTAGCTTTCAAGAGAGCTGGAAGCCAGACCCTTTGTGGCCTTTCTGCCCTTGAGGAGACAAGGCAGGAATTTGTCCCTTGCAGATCTAGGGCAATGTAGGACATGGCAGAGCGCAAGTTCTACTTCAGCCACATCAGGCCTGCGAAGACACTACATTTCACACGCCTTTGTTGGACATGTTCCCGGTAGGCTGTAAGAACACTCTGGAGAGCCAGTTGTCTCTTAGCTTCCCAGAGAGCTGGAAGCCAGACGGTATGCGGCCCGTCTGCCCTTGAGGAGACAATGCAGGAATTTGTCCCTTGCAGCTCTAGGGCAATGTAGGAGACGGCAGAGCAGAAGTTCTACTTCAGCCAGATCAGGCCTGGGAAGACACTGCATTTCACAGGCTTTTGTAAGACATGTTTCTGGTAGGCTGTAAGAGCAGTGTGCAGAGCGAGTTGTCTCTTAGCTTCCCAGAGAGCTGGAAGCCAGACGCTTTGTGGCCTGTCTGTCCTTGAGGAGACAAGGCAGGGCTTTTTGCCTTGAAGCTCTCCGGCTATGTAGGACATGGCAGAACTAAAGTTCTACTTCATCCAGATCAGGCCTGGGAAGACACTGCCTTTCACAGGATTTGAAAGACACGTTCCCGTTAGGCTGTAAGAACACTGTGGAGAGCGAGTTGTCTCTTAGCTTCCCAGAGAGCTGGAAGCCAGACGCTTTGCGGCTTGTCTGCCCTTGAGGAGACAAGGCAGGAATTTGTCCCTTGCAGCTCTAGGGCAAGGCACGAGACGTCAGAGCAGAAGTTCAACCTCAGCTAGATCAGTGATGGGAAGACCATGCGTTTCCGAGGCCTTTGTAAGACATGTTCCCGGTAGGCTGTAAGAGCACTGTGGAGAGCGAGTTGTTTCTTAGCTTCCCAGAGAGCTGGAAGCCAGACCCTTTGTGGCCTGTCTGCCCTTGAGGTGACAAGGCAGGAATTTGTCCCTTGCAGCTCTAGGGCAATACAGGACACGGCAGAGCAGAAGTTCAACCTCAGCTAGATCAGGGATGGGAAGACCATGCATTCCCGAGGCCTTTGAAAGACATGTTCCTGGTAGGCTGGAAGAGCACTCTGGAGAGCGAGTCGTTTCTTAGCTTCCAAAGAGCTGGAAGCCAGAAGCTTTGGGGCCTGTCTGCCCGTGAGGAGACAAGGCAGGGCTTTGTGCCTTGCAGCTCTATGCCTATGTAGGACACGGCAGAGCACTTCAGTGAGATAAGGCCTGGGAAGACACTGCATTCGACAGGCCTTTGAAAGACATATTCCCGTTAGGCTTTATGAACACTGTGGATTGCGAGTTGTTTCTTAGCTTCCCAGAGAGCTGGAAGCCAGACGCTTTGTGGCCTGTCTGCCCTTGCGGACACAAGGCAGGGCTTTGTGCCTTGCAGCTCTAAGGCTATGTAGAACATGGCAGAACGGGAGTTCTACTTCAGCCAGATCAGGCCTGGGAAGACACTGCATTTGACAGGATTTGAAAGATATGTTCCCGTTAGGCTATAAGAACACTGTGGAAAGCGAGTTGTCTTTAAGCTTCCCAGAGAGCTGGAATCCAGACGCTTTGTGTCTTGTCTGCCCTTGAGGAGACAAGGCAGGCATTTGTCCCTTGCAGCTCTATGCCTATGCAGGACTCAGAAGAGCACTTCAGGGAGATAAGGCCGGGGAAGACAGTGCATTTCACAGGCCTTGTAAGACATGTTCCCGGTAGGCTGTAAGAGCAGTGTGCAGAGGGAGTTGTCTGTTAGGTTTCCAGAAAGCTGGACGCCAGACGCTTTGCGGCCTGTCTGCCCTTGAGGAGAAAAGGCAGGAATTTGTCCCTTGCAGCTCTAGGTCAATGTAGGAGACGTCAGAGCAGAAGTTCTAATTCAGCCAGATCAGGGCTGGGAATTCACTGCATTTCACAGGCCTTTTGTAAGACATGTTCCCCGTAGGCTGTAAGAGCACGGTGCAGAGCGAGTTGTCTCTTAGCTTCCAAGAAAGCTGGAAGCCAGACGCTTCGTGGCCTGTCTGCCCTTGAGGAGACAAGGCAGGAATTTGTCCCTTGCAGCTCTAGGGCAATGTAGGACATTGCAGAACAGAAGTTCTAATTCAGCCAGATCAGGCCTGGGAAGACACTGCATTTCACAGTCCTTTGTAACACATGTTCCCCGTAGGCTGTGAGAGGACGGTGCAGAGTGAGTTGTCTCTTAGCTTCCAAGAAAGCTGGATGCCAGACGCTTTGTGGCTTGTCTGTCCTTGAGGAGACAAGGCAGGAATTTGTCCCTTGCAGCTCTAGGGCAATGCAGGACACGGCAGAGTGCTAGTTCTACTTCAGCCAGATCAGGGCTGCGAAGACACTGCATTTCACAGTCCTTTGTAGGACATGTTTCCAGCAGGCTGTAAGGACACTCTGGGTAGCCAGTTGTCTCTTAGCTTCCCAGAGAGCTGGAAGCCAGACACTTTGCGGCCTGTCTGCCCTTGAGGAGACATTGCAGGAATATGTCCCTTGCAGCTCTAGGTCAATGTAGGAGACGGCAGAGCAGAAGTTCTAATTCAGCCATATCAGGGCTGGGAAGACACTGCATTTCACAGGCCTTTGTAAGACATGTTCACCGTAGGCTCTAAGAGCATGGTGCAGAGCGATTTGTCTCTTAGCTTCCAAGAAAGCTATAAGCCAGACGTGTTGGTGCCTGTCTGCCCTTGAGGAGACAAGGCAGGAATTTGTCCCTTGCAGCTCTATGCCTATGTAGGACACGGCAGAGCACTTCAGTGAGATAAGGCCTGGGAAGACACTGCGTTTCACAGGCCTTTGTAAGACATGTTCTCGGTAGGCTGTAAGAGGACTGTGGATTGCGAGTTGTTTCTTAGGTTCCCAGAGAGCTGTAAGCCAGACGATTTGCGGCGTGTGTGCCCTAGAGGACACTTTGCAGGAATTTGTCCCTTGCAGCTCCAGGGCAATGTAGGAGACGGCAGAACAGAAGTTCTACTTCAGCCAGATCAGGTCAGGGAAGACACTGCATTGCTCAGGCCATTGCAAGACATGTTCCCCGTAGGCTGTAAGATCACAGTGCAGAGCGAGTTCTCTCTTAGCTTCCAAGAAAGCTGGAAGGCAGACGCTTTGTGGCCTGACTGCCCTTGAGGAGACATGGCAGGTCTTTGTGCCTTGCAGCTCTAAGGCTATGTAGGACATGGCAGAAAGGAAGTTCTACTTCAGCGAGATCAGGCCTGGGAAGACACTGCATTTCACACGCCTATGTAGGACATTTTCCCGGAAGTCTGTAAGAACACTGTGGAGAGCCAGTTGTCTCTTAGCTTCCCAGAGAGCTGGAAGCCAGACACTTTGCGGCCTGTCTGCCCTTGAGGAGACAAGGCAAGAATTTGTCCCTTGCAGCTCTAGGGTAATGTAGGACATAGCACAGCAGAAGTTCTGCTTCAGCCATATCAGGCCTGGGAAGACACTGCATTTCACAGGCCTTTGTAAGACATGTTCCCGGTAGGCTGTAAGAGCACTGTGGAGAGCGAGTTGTCTCTTAGCTTCCCAGAGAGCTGGAAGCCAGACGCTTTGTGGCTTGTCTGCCCTTGAGGAGACAAGGCAGGAATTTGTCCCTTGCAGCTCTAGGGCAATGCAGGACACGGCAGAGCAGAAGTTCAACCTCAGCTAGATCAGGGATGGGAAGACCATGCATTTCCGAGGCCTTTGTAAGACATGTTCCCGGTAGGCTGTAATAGCACTGTGGAGAGCGAGTTGTTTCTTAGCTTCCCAGAGATCTGGAAGCCAGACGCTTTGTTGTCTGTCTGCCCTTGAGGAGACAAGGCAGGTCTTTGTGCCTTGCAGCTCTATGCCTATGTAGGACACGGCAGAGCACTTCATTGAGATAAGGCCTGGGAAGACACTGCATTTCACAGGCCTATGAAAGACATGTTCCCGTTAGGCTGTAAGAACAGTGTGGATTGCAAGTTGTTTCTTAGCTTCCCAGAGAGCTGGAAGCCAGACGCTATGCAACCTGTCTGCCCTTGAGGAGACATGCAGGAATTTGTCCCTTGCAGTTCTAGGGCAATGTAGGAGAAGGCATAGCAGAAGTTCTACTTCAGCCAGATCAGGGCTGGGAAGACACTGCATTTCACAGGCTTTTGTAAAACATGCTCCTGGTAGGCTGTAAGAGCAGTGTGCAGAGTGAGTTGTCTCTTAGCTTCCCAGAGAGCTCGAAGGCAGACGCTTTGTGGCCTGTCAGCCCTTGAGGAGAAAAGGCAGGGCTTTTTGCCTTGCAGCTCTATGCCTATGTAGGACAGGGCAGAGCACTTCAGTGAGATAAGGTCTGGGAAGACACTGCGTTTCACAGGCCTTTGTAAGACATCTTCCCGGTAGGCTGTAAGAGCAGGGTGCAGAGTGAGTTGTCTGTTAGGTTTCCAGAAAGCTGGAAGCCAGACGCTTTGTGGCCAGTCTGCCCTTGAGGAGAAAAGGCAGGAATTTGTCCCTTGCAGCTCTACAGCAATGTAGGGCATGGCATAGCAGAAGTTCTACTTCAGCCAGATCAGGCCTGGGAAGAAACTGCATTTCACAGGCCTTTGTAAGGCATGTTCCCAGTAGGCTGTAAGAGCACTGTGGAGAGCGAGTTGTTTCTTACCTTCCCAGAGCTGGAAGCCAGACGCTTTGTGTCCAGTCTGCCCTTGAGGAGACAAGCAGGGCTTTGTGCCTTGCAGCTCTATGGCTATGTAGGACATGGCAGAGCACTTCAGTGAGATAAGGCCTGGGAAGACACTGCATTTCACAGGCCTTTGTAAGACATGTTCCCGGTAGGCTGTAAGAGCACTGTGGAGAGAGAGTTGTCTCTTAGCTTCCCAGAGAGCTGGAAGCCAGACGCTTTGTGGCTTGTCTGCCCTTGAGGAGCCAAGGCAGGAATTTGTCCCTTGCACTTTAGGGCAATGCAGGACACGGCAGAGCAGAGGTTCAACCTCAGCTAGATCAGGGATGGAAAGACCATGCGTTTCCGAGGCCTTTGAAAGACATGTTCCCTGTAGGCTGTAATAGCACTGTGGAGAGCTAGTTGTCTCTTAGCTTCCCAGAGTGCTGGAAGCCAGACACTTTTTGGCCTGTCCAACCTTGAGGAGTCAAGGCAGGAATTTCTCCCTTGCACCTCTAGGGGAATGTGGGACACGGCAGAGCGCAACTTCTGCTTCAGACAGATCAGGCCTGGGAAGACACTGCATTTCGCAGGCTTTTGTAAGACATGTTTCTGGTAGGCTGTAAGAGCAGTGTGCAGAGCCTGTTGTCACTTAGCTTCCCAGAGAGCTGGAATCCAGACGCTTTGTGGCCTGTCTGCCATTGAGGACACAAGGCAGTGCTTTGTGCCTTGCAGCTCTATGCCTATGTAGGACATGACAGAGCACTTCAGTGAGATAACACCTGGGAAGACGCTGCATTTCACAGGCCTTTGTAAGAGATGTTCCCGGTACGCTGTAAGAGCACAGTGCAGAGCAAGTTTTCTCTTAGCTTCCCAGAGAGCTGGAAGCCAGACGCTTTGCGGCCTGTCTGCCCTTGAGGAGCCAAGGCAGGAATTAGTCCCTTGCAGCTCTATGGCAATGAAGGACACTGCAGAGCGAAAGTTCTACTTTAGCCAGATCAGGCCTGGGAAGTCCCTGCATTTCACTGGCCTTTGTAGGACATGTTCCCGGTAGGCTGTAAGAACACTCTGGAGAGCCAGTTGTCTCTAGGCTTCCCAGAGAGCTGGAAGCCAGACGCTTTGCGTCCTGTCTGCCCTTGAGGGACATTGCAGGAGTTTGTACCTTGCAGCTCTAGTTCAATGTAGGAGACGGCAGAGCAGAAGTTCTACTTCAGCCAGATCAGGGCTGGGAAGACACTGCATTTCACAGGGTTTTGTAAGACTGCTTCCCGGTAGGTTGTAAGAGCAGTGTGCAGAGCAAGTTGTCTCTTAGCTTCCCAGAGATTTGGAAGCCAGACGCTTTGTGGCCTGTCTGCCCCTGAGGAGACAACGCAGGGCATTGTGCCTTGCATCTCTAAGCATATGTAGGACATGGCAGAGCACTTCAGAAAGATAAGTCCTGGGAAGACACTGCGTTTCACAGGCCTTTGAAAGACATGTTCCCAGTAGGGTGTAAGAACACTGTGGATTGCGAGTTGTTTCTTAGCTTCCCAGAGAGCTGGAAGCCAGACGCTTTGCGGCCTGTCTGCCCTTGAGGAGACAAGGCAGAAAGTTGTCCATTGCAGCCCTAGGGCAATGGAGGACATGCCAGAGCAGACGTTCTGCTTCGGCCAGGTCAGAGCTGTGAAGACACTGCATTTCACAGGCCTTTGTAAGACATGTTCCCGGTAGGCTGTAAGAGCAGTGTGCAGAGGGAGTTGTCTGTTAACTTCCCAGAAAGCTGGAAGCCAGACGCTTTGCGGCTTCTCAGCCCTCGAGGAGACACGGAAGGAATTTGTCCCCTGCAGGTCTATGGCAATGCAGGACACGTCAGAGAAGAAGTTCAACCTCAGCTAGATCAGGCTTCGGAAGACCATGCGTTTCCGAATCCTTTGTAAGGCATGTTCCCGGTAGGCTGTAAGAGCACTCTGGAGAGCGAGTAGTTTCTTAGCTTCCCAGAGAACTGGAAGCCAGACGCTTTGGTGTCTGTCTGCCCTTGAGGAGACAAGGCAGGGTTTGTGCCTTGCAGCTCTATGCCTATGTAGGACACGACAGAGCACTTCAGTGAGATAAGGCCTGGGAAGACACTGCATTTCACAGGCCTTTGTAAGACATGTTACCGGTAGGCTGTAAGAGCAGTGTGCAGAAGGCATTGTCTGTTAGCTGCACAGAAATCTGGAAGCCAGACGCTTTGTGGCTTGTCTGCCCTTGAGGAGACAAGTCAGGAATTTGTCCCTTGCAGCTCTAGGGCAATGCTTGACACGGCAGAGCAGGAGTTCAACCTCAGCTAGATCAGGGATCTGAAGACCATGCGTTTCCGAGGCCTTTGTAAGACATGTTCCCGGTAGGCTGTAAGAGCACTGTGGAGAGCGAGTTGTTTCTTAGCTTCCCAGAGAGCTGGAAGCCAGACGCTTTGTGGCCTGTATTCCCTTGAGGAGACAAGGCAGGAATTTGTCCCTTGCAGCTCTAGGGCAATGTAGGACACGGTAGAGTGCAAGTTCTACTTAAGCCAGATCAGGACTGGGAAGACACTGCATTTCACACGCCTTTGTAGGGCATGCTCCCGGTAGGCGGTAAGAACACTGTGGAGAGCCAGTTGTCTCTTAGCTTCCCAGACATGTGGAAGCCAGACGCGTTGCGGCCTGTCTTCCTTGAGGAGACCTTGCAGGAATTTGTTCCTTGCAGCTCAATGGCAATGTAGGAGATGGCAGATCAGAAGTTCTACTTCAGCCAGATCAGGCCTGGGAAGACACTGCATTTCAGCGCCATTTGTAAGACATGTTCCTGATAGGCTGTAAGAGCAGTGTGCAGAGCAAGTTGTCTCTTAGCTTCCAAGAAAGCTTGAAGCCACACACTTTGTGGCCTGTCTGCCCTTGAGGAGACAAGGCAGGGCTTTGTGCCTTGCAGCTCTAAGGCTATTTAGGACAGGGCAGAATGGAACTTCTACTTCAGCGAGATCAGGCCTGGGAAGACACTGCATTTCACAGGCCTTTGAAAGACATGTTCCCGTTAGGCTGTAAAAACACTGCGGATTGCGAGTTGTTTCTTAGCTTCCCAGAGCTGGAAGCCTGACGCTTTGTGGCCTGTCTGCACTTGAGGAGACAAGGCAGGGCGTTGTGCCTGGCAGGTCTATGCCTATGTAGGACATGCCAGAGCACTTCAGTGAGATAACGCCTAGGAAGACACTGCATTTCACAGGCCTTTGAAAGACATGTTCCCGGTAGGCTGTAAGAACACTGTGGATTACGAGTTGTTTCTTAGCTTCCAAGAGAGCTGGAAGCAAGACGCTTTGCGGCCTGTCCGCCCTTGAGGGACATTGCAGTAGATTGTCTCCTGCAGCTCTAGGGCAATGTAGGAGACAGCAGAGCAGAAGTTCTACTTCTGCCAGATCTGGGCAGGGAAGACACTGCATTTCACAGTCTTTTGTAAAACATGTTCCTGGTAGGCTGTAGGAGCAGTGTGCAGAGCGAGTTGTCTCTTAGATTCCCTGAGAGCTGGAAGCCAGTCGCTTTCTGGCCTGTCTTCCCTTGAGGAGAGAAGGCAGGGCTTTGTGCCTTGCAGCTCTAGGGCTATGCAGGACACGGCAGAGCAGAAGTTCAACCTCATCTAGATCAGTGATGGGAAGACCATGCGTTTCTGAGGCCTTTGTAAGACATGTTCCCGGCAGGCTGTAAGAGCAGTGTGCAGAGCGAGTTGTCTCTTAGCTTCCCAGAGAACTGGAAGCCAGACGCTTTGCGGCCTGTCTGCCCTTGCGGAAACAAGGCATGAATTTGTCCCTGTCAGCTCTAGGGCAATGGAGGACAGGGCAGAGCAGAAGATCTACTTCAGCCAGATCAGGTCAGGGAAGACACTGTATTTCTCAGGCCTTGGTAAGACATGTTCCCCGTAGGCTGTAAGAGCACTGTGCAGAGCGAGTTGTCTCTTAGCTTCCAAAAAAGCTTGAAGCCAGACCCTTTGTGGCCTGTCTGCCTTTGAGGAGACAAGGCAGGGCTTTGTGCCTTGCCGCACTAAGGCTATGTAGGACATGGCAGAACGGAACTTCTACTTCAGCGAGATCAGGCCTGGGAAGACACTGCATTTCACAGGCCTTTGAAAGACATGTTCCCGTTAGGCTGTAAGAACACTGTGGATTGCGAGTTGTTTCTTAGCTTCCCAGAGAGCTGGAAGCCAGACGCTTGGTGGCCTGTCTGCCCTTGAGGAGACAAGGCAGGGCTTTGTGCCTTGCAGCTCTATGCCTATGTAGGACATGCCAGAGCACTTCAGTGAGATAAGGCCTGGTAAGACACTGCGTTTCACAGGCCTTTGTAAGACATGTTCCCGGTAGACATTAAGAACACTGTGGATTGCGAGTTGTTTCTTATCTTCCCAGAAACCTGACACAAGACGCTTTGGGGCCTCTCTGCCCTTGACGAGACAAGGCCGGAATTTGTCCCTTGCAGATCTAGGGCAATGTAGGAGACGGCAGAGCAGAAGTTCTACTTCTGCCAGATCAGGCCTGGGAAGACACTGCGTTTCACACGCCAGTGTAAGACATGTTCCCCTAATGCTGTAAGAACACTGTGGATTGGGAGTTGTTTCTTGACTTCCCAGAGAGCTGGAAGCAAGACGATTTGTGGTCTGTCTGCCGTTGACGAAACAAGGCAGGGCTTCGTGCCTTGCAGCTCTATGCCTATAGGACACGACAGAGCACTTCAGTGAGATAAGGCCTGGGAAGACACTGCATTTCACAGGCCTTTTTAGGACATGTTCCTGTTAGGCTGTAAGAATACTCTGGAGAGCCAGTTATCTCTTAGCTTCCCAGAGAGCTGGAAGCCAGACGGTATGCGGCCCGTCTGCCCTTGAGGAGACAATGCAGGAATAGGTCCCTTGCAGCTCTAGGGCAATGTAGGAGATGGCAGAGCATGAGTTCTACTTCAGCCAGATCAGGGATGGAAAGACACTGCATTTCACAGGCTTTTGTAAGACACGTTCCCGTTAGGCTGTAAGACCACTGTGGATTGCAAGTTGTTTCTTAGCTTCCCAGAGCGCTGGAAGCCAGACCCTTTGCGTCCTTTCTGCCCTTGAGGAGACAAGGCAGGAATTTGTCCACTGCAGCTCTAGGGTAATGTAGGACACGGCATAGCAGAAGTTTTACTTCAGCCAGACCAGGGCTGGGAAGACACTGCATTTCACAGGCCTTTATAAGACTTGTTCCCGGTAGTCTGTAAGAGCAGTGTGCAGAGGGAGATGTCTGTTAACTGCCCAGAAAGATGGAAGCCAGACGCTTTGTGTCTTGTCTGCCCTTGAGGAGACAAGGCAGGAATTTGTCCCTTGCAGCTCTAGGGCAATGCAGGACACGGCAGAGCAGAAGTTCAACCTCGGCTAGATCAGGGATGGGAAGACCATGCGTTTCCGAGGCCATTGTAAGACATGTTCCCGGTAGGCTGTAAGAGCTCTGTGGAGAGCGAGTTGTCTCTTAGCTTCCCAGAGAGCTGGAATCCAGACGCTTTGTGGCCTGTCTGCCCTTGTGGAGTCAAGGCAGGTCTTTATGCCTTGCAGCTCTATGCCTATGTAGGACACGACAGAGTGCTTCAGTGAGATAAGGCCTGGGAAGACACTGCGTTTCACAGGCCTTTGTAAGACATGTTCCCAGTAGGCTGTAAGAGCACTGTGGAGAGCGAGTTGTTTCTTAGCTTCCCAGAGAACTGTAAGCCAGAACTTTTTGGGGCCTGTCTGCCCTTGAGAGACAAGGCAGGAATTTGTCCCTTGCAGCTCTAGGGCAATGCAGGACACTGCAGAGCACAAGTTCAACCTCAGCTAGATCAAGGATGGGAAAACCATGTGTTTCCGAGGCCTTTGTAAGACATGTTCCTTGTAGGCTGTAAGAGCTCTGTGGAGAGCGAGTTGTCTCTTAGCTTCCCAGAGAGCTGGAAGTCAGACGCTTTGTGGCCTGTCTGCCCTTGTGGAGCCAAGGCAGGGCTTTGTGCCTTGCAGCTCTATGCCTATGTAGAACACGACAGAGCACTTCAGCGAGATCAGGCCTGGGAAGACACTGCGTTTCACAGGCCTTTGTAAGACATGTTCCGGGTAGGCTGTTAGAGCACTGTGGATTGCGAGTGGTGTCTTAGCTTCCCAGAGAGCTGGAAGCCAGACGCTTTGTGGCCTGTCTGCCCTTGAGGAGACAAGGCAGGACTTTGTCCCTTTCAGCTCTATGGCAATGTAGGACATGGCAGAGCAGAAGTTCTACTTCAGCCAGATCAGGGCTGGGAAGACACTGCATTTCACAGGCTTTTGTAAGACATGTTCCCGGTAGGCTCAAAGAGCAGTGTGCAGAGCGAGTTGACTGTTATCTTCCCAGAAAGCTGGAAGCCAGACGCTTTGTGGCTTCTCTGCCCTTGAGGAGACAAGGCAGGAATTTGTCCCTTGCAGCTCTGGGGCAATGCAGGACACGGCAGAGCAGAAGTTCAACCTCAGCTAGATCACGGATGGGAAGATCATCTCTTTCCGAGGCCTTTGTAAGACATGTTCCCGGTAGGCTGTAATAGCACTGTGGAGAGCGAGTTGTTTCTTAGCTTCCCAGAGAGCTGGAAGCCAGACGCTCTGTGGCCTGTCTTCCCTTGAGGAGACAAGGCAGGAATTTGTCCCTTGCAGATCTAGGGCAATGTAGGAGACGGCAGAGCGGAAGTTGCACATCAGCGAGATCAGGCCTGCGAAGGCCATGCATTTCACACACCTTTCTAGGACAGGTTCCTGGTAGGCTGTAAGAACACTCTGGAGAGCCAGTTGTCTGTTAGTTTCCCAGAGAGCTGGAAGCCAGACGCTTTGCGGCCTGTCTGTCCTTGAGGAGACAAGGCAGGAGTTTGTCCCTTGCAGATCTAGGTCAATGTAGGACAAGGCAGAGTGGAAGTTCTACTTCAGCCAGATCATGCCTGTTAAGACACTGCCTTTCACAGGCCCTTGTAAGACATGTTCCCTGTAGGCTGTAACAGCACTGTGGATAACGAGTTGTCTCTTAGATTCCCAGAGAGCTGTAAGCCAGACGTTTTTGGGACCTGTCTGCCCTTGAGAGACAAGGTAGGAATTTGTTCCTTGTAGCTCTAGGGCAATGCAGGACACGGCAGAGCACAAGTTCAACCTCAGCTAGATCAGGGATGGGAAAACCATGCGTATCCGAGGCCTTTGTAAGACATGTTCCCAGTAGGCAGTAAGAGCTCTGTGGAGAGCTAGTTGTCTCTTAGCTTCCCAGCGAGCTGGAAGCCAGACGCTTTTTGGCCTGTCTGCCCTTGTGGAGACAAGGCAGGGCTTTGTGCCTTGCAGGTCTATGCCTATGTAGGACACGACAGAGCACTTCAGCAAGATAAGGCCTGGGAAGACACTGCATTTCACAGGCATTTGTAAGACATGTTCCCGGTAGGCTGTAAGTGCACTGTGCAGAGCGAGTTGTCTCTTAGCTTCCCAGAGAGCTGGAAGCCAGACGTTCTGTGACCTGTCTGCCCTTGAGGAGACAAGGCAGGAATTTGTCACTTGCAGATCTAGGGCAATGTAGGACGCGGCAGAGTGGAAGTTCTACTTCAGCGAGATCAGGGCTGGGAAGACACTGCGTTTCACAGGCCTTTGTAAGACATGTTCCCGGTAGGCTGTAGTAGCACTGTGTAGAGCGAGTTGTCTCTTAGCTTCCCAGAGAGCTGGAAGCCAGTCTCCTTGTGGCCTGTCTACCCTTGAGGAGACAAGCAGGGCTTTGTGCCTTGCAGCTCTATGCCTATGTAGGACACAACACAGCAGAAGTTCTACTTCAGCCAGATCAGGCCTGGGAAGACACTGCATTTCACACGCCTTCGTAGGACATGTTCCCAGTAGGCTGTAAGAACACTCTGGTGAGCCATTTGTCTCTTAGCTTCCCAGAGATCTGGAAGACAGACGCTTTGTGGCCTGTCTGTCCTTGAGGAGGAAAGGGGGTAATTTGTCTCTTTCAGCTCTAGGGCAATATAGGAGACGGCAGAGCAGAAGTTCTACTTCAGCCAGATCAGGGTTGGGAAGACACTGCATTTCACAGGCCTTTGTAAGACATGTTCCAGGTAGGCTGTAAGAGCAGTGTGCAGATCGAGTTGTCTCTTAGCTTCCCAGAGAGCTGGTTGCCAGACGCTTTGTGGCCTGTCTGCCCTTGAGGAGACAAGGCAGGAATTTGGTCCTTGCAGATCTAGGTCAATGTAGGACAATGCAGAGTGGAAGTTCTACTTCAGCCAGATCATGACTGGGAAGACACTGCCTTTCACAGGCCTTTGTAAGACATGTTCCCGGTAGGCTGTAAGAGCACTGTGGATAAAGAGTTGTTTCTTAGCTTCCCAGAGAGCTGAAGCCAGACGCTTTGGGGCCTGTCAGCCCTTGAGAGACAAGGCAGGAATGTGTCCCTGGCAGGTCTAGGGCAATGCAGGACACGGCAGAGCACAAGTTGAACCTCAGCTAGATCGGGGATGGGAAAACCATGCGTTTCCGACACCTTTGTAAGACATGTTCCCGGTAGGCTGTAAGAGCTCTGTGGAGAGCGAGTTGTCTCTTAGCTTCCCAGAGAGCTGGAAGCCAGATGCTTTGTGGCCTGTCTGACCTTGAGGGGGCAAGGCAGGTATTTGTCCCTTGCAGCTCTAGGGCAATGTAGGACACGGCAGAGCGGAAGTTCTACTTCAGCCAGATAAGGCCTGAGAAGACAGGGCAAATAACCGTACTTCTAAGACATGTTACCGGTAGGCTTAAGAGCTCTGTGGAGAGTGAGTTGTCTCTTAGCTTCCCAGAGAGCTGGTTTCCAGATGCTTTGTGGCCTGTCTGCCCTTGAGGAGACAAGGCATGGCTTTGTGCCTTGCAGCTCTATGACTATGTAGGACACAGCAGAGCACTTCAGTGAGACAAGGCCTGGGAAGACACTGCATTTCACAGGCCTTTGTTATACATGTTCTCGGTAGGCTGTAAGAGCACTGTGGATTGCGAGTTGTTTCTTAGCTTCCCAGAGAGCTAGAGGCAAGACGCTTTTGGGTCTGTCTGCCCTTGAGGAGACAATGCAGGAATTTATCCCTTGCAGCTCTAGGGCAATGTAGGACACGACAGAGCAGAAGTTCAACTTCAGCCAGATCAGGTCAGGGAAGACACTGTATTTCTCAGGCCTTTGTAAGACATGGTCCCCCTAGGCTGTAAGAGCACGGTGCAGAGCGAGTCGTCTGTTAGCTTCCAAGAAAGCTTGAAGCCAGACGCTTTGTGGCCTGTCTGCCCTTCAGGAGGCAAGGCAGGGATTTGTGCCTTGCAGCTCTAAGGCTATGTAGGACATGGCAGAACGGAAGTTCCACTTCAGCGAGATCAGGCCTGAGAATACACTGAATTTCACAGGCCTTTGAAAGACATGTTCCCGTTAGGCTGTAAGAACACTGTGGATTGCGAGTTGTTTCTTAGCTTCCCAGAGCTCGAAGCCAGACGCCTTTTGGCCTATCTCCCCTTGAGGGACTTTGCAGGAGTTTGTCCCTTGCAGCTCTAGGGCAATGTAGGAGACGGCAGAAAAGAACTTCTACTTCAGCCAGATCAGGGCTGGGAAGACCCTGCATTTCACAGGCTTTTGTACCACATGTTCCTGGTAGGCTGTAAGAGCAGTGTGCAGAGCTAGTTGTCTCTTCGCTTCCCAGAGAGCTGGAAGCCAGACTCTTTGTGGCCTGTCTGCCCTTGAGGAGACAAGGCGGGGCGTTGTGCCTTGCAGCTCTATGCCTATGTAGGACATGACAGAGCACTTCAGTGAGATAAGTCCTAGGAAGATACTGCATTTCACAGGCATTTGAAAGACGTGTTCCCGGTAGGCTGTAAGAACACTGTAGATTGCGAGTTGTTTCTTAGCTTCCCAAAGAGCTGGAAGTCAGACGCTTTGCGGGCTGTCTGCCCTTGAGGGGACAAGGCAGGAATTTGTCCCTTGCAGATCTAGGGCAATGTAGGACATGGCAGAGCGGAAGTTCTACTTCAGCCAGATCAGGCCTGGGAAGACACTCCATTTCACTTGCCTTTGTAGGACATGTACCCAGTAGGGTGTAAGAACACTCTGGATAGCCAGTTTTCTCTTAGCCTCCCAGTGATCTGGAAGCCAGACGCTTTGCGGCCTGTCTGCCCTTGAGGGGACATTGCAGGAATTTGTCTCTTGCAGCTCTAAGGCAATGCAGGACACGGCAGAGCAGAAGTTCAACCTCAGCTGGATCAGGGATGGGAAGATCATGTGTTTTAGAGGCCTTTTTAAGACATGTTACCAGTAGACTGTAATAGCACTGTGGAGAGCGAGTTGTTTCTTAGATTCCCAGAGAGCTGGAAGCCAGATGCTTTGTGGTCTGTCTGCCCTTGAGTAGACAAAGAAGGAATTTGTCCCTTGCAGATCTAGGTCAATGTAGGACACGGCAGAGCAGAAGTTCTACTTCAGCCAGATCATGCCTGGGAAGACACTGCCTTACCCAGGCCTTTGTAAGACATGTTCTGGGTAGGCTGTAAGAGCACTGTGGATTGCGAGTGGTTTCGTAGCTTCCCAGAGAGCTGTAAGCCAGATGCTTTTGGGCCTGTCATCCCTTGAGGAGACAAGGTAGGAATTTCTCCCTGCAGCTCTAGGGCAATGCAGGACACGGCAGAGCACAAGTTCTACTTCAGCGAGATCAGGGCTGGGAAGACACTGCGTTTCACAGGCCTTTGTAAGACATGTTCCGGGTAGGCTGCAAGAGCAGTGTGCAGAGCGACTTGTCTCTTACCTTCCCAGAGAGCTGTAAGGCTGACGCTTTGGGGCCTGTCTGCCCTTGAGGAGACAAGGCAGGAATTTGTCCCTTGCAGCTGTAGGGCAATGTAGGACACGGCAGAGCGGAAGTTCTACTTCAGCCAGATCAGGCCTGGGAAGACAGTGCATTTAACCGGCCTTTGTAAGACATGTTCCCGGTAGGCTGTAAGAGCTCTGTGGAGAGCGAGTTGTCTCTTAGCTTCCCAGAGAGCTGGAAGCCAAACGCTTTGTTTCCTGTCTGCCCTTGTGGAGACAAGGCAGGGCTTTGTGCCTTGCAGCTCTATGCCTATGTAGGACACGACAGAGCACTTCAGCGAGATAGGGCCTGGGAAGACACTGCATTTCACAGGCCTTTGTAAGACATGTTCCCGGTAGGCTGTAAGTGCACTGTGCAGAGCGAGTTGTCTCTTAGCTTTCCAGAGAGCTGGAAGCCAGACGTTTTGTGGCCTGTCTGCCCTTGAGGAGACAAGGCAGGGATTTTTCCCTTGGATATCTAGGGCAATGTAGGACACGTCAGAGCGGTAGTTATACTTCAGCAAGATCAGGGCTGGGAAGACACTGCGTTTCACAGGCCTTTGTAAGACATGTTCCCGGTAGGCTGTAAGAGCACTGTGGAGAGCGAGTTGTTTCTTAGTTTCCCAGAGAGCTGGAAGCCAGACGCTTTGTGGCCTGCCTGCCCTTGAGGAGACAAGGCAGGGCTCTGTGCCTTGCAGCTATATGCCTATCTAGGACACGACAGAGCACATCAGAGAGATAAGGCCTGGGAAGACACTGCATTTCACCGGCTTTTGTAAGACATGTTCCCAGTAGGCTGTAAGAGCACTGTGGATTGCTAGTTGCTTCTTAGCTTCCCAGAGGGCTGTAAGCCATACGCTTTGGGGCCTGCCTGCCCTTGAGGAGACAAGGCAGGAATTTGGCCCTTTCAGCTCTAGGGCAAAGTAGGACACCGCAGAGCAGAAGTACTATTTAAGCCAGATCCGGCCTGGGAAGACACTGCATTTTCCCCGCCTTTGTAAGAGCACTGTGGAGAGTGAGTTGTCTCTTAGCTTCACAGAGAGCTGGAAGCCAGACGCTTGGTGGCCTGCCTGTCCTTGAGGAGACAAGCCAAGGCTTTGTGCCTTGCAACTCTATGCCTGTGTAGGAAATGACAGAGCACTTCAACGAGATAAGGCCTGGGCAGACACTGCGTTTCACTCACCGGTGTAAGACATGTTCCCCTTTGGCTGTAAGAGCACTGTGGATTGCGAGTAATTTCTTAGCTTCCCAGAGAGCTGGAAGCCAGACGATTTGTGGCCTGTGTGCCCTTGAGGAGACAAGGCAAGTATTTGTCCCTTGCAGCTCTAGGGCAATGTAGGACACGGCAGAGCAGAAGTTCTAACATCAGCCGGATTAGGGCTGGGAAGACACTGCGTTTCACATGCCTCTGTAAGACATATTGCCGTTTGGATGTAAGAGCACCGTGGATTGCGAGTTGTTTCTTAGCTTCCCAAAGAGCTGGAAGCCAGACGCTTTGGGGCCTGTCTGCGCTGGAGGAGACAATGCAAGAATTTGTCCCTTGCAACTCTAGGGTAATGTAGGACACGGCAGAGCAGAAGTTCCACCTCAGCTACATCAGGGATGGGAAGACACTGCGTTTCCGAGGCCTTAGTAAGACATGTTCCCGGTAGGCTGTAAGAGCACTGTGGAGAGCGAGGTGTTTCTTATCTTCCCAGAGAGTTGGAAGCCAGACGCTTTGCGGCCTTTCTGCCCTTGACGAGACAAGGCAGGAATTTGTCCCTTGCACCTCTATGGCTATGTAGGACATGACAGAGCACAAGTTCTACTTCAGCGAGATAAGGGCTGGGAAGACTTTCTATTTCACAGGCCTTTGTAAGACATGATCCCGGTAGGCTGTAAGAGGACTGTGGATTGCGAGTTGTTTCTTAGCTTCCCGGAGAGCTGTAAGCTAGACGCTTTGGGGCCTTTCTGCCCTTGAGGAGACAAGGCAGGAATTTGTCCCTTGCAGATCTAGGGCAATGTAGGAGACGGCAGAGCAGAAGTTCCACTTCAGCCAGATCAGGCCTGGGAAGACACTGCGTTTCACCGGCATTTGTAAGACATGTTCCCGGTAGGCTGTAAGAGCACTGTGGAGAGCGAGTTGTCTCTTAGCTTCCCAGAGAGCCAGAAGCCAGACGCTTTGTGGCCTGTCTGCACTTGTGGAGACAAGGCAGGGCTGTCTGCCTTGTAGCTCTATGGCTATGTAGGAGACGGCAGAGCATAAGTTCTACTTCAGCGAGATCAGGGCTGGGAAGAAACTGCGTCTCACAGGCCTTTGTAAGACATGTTCCCAGTAGGCTGTAAGAGCACTGTGGATTGCGAGTTCTCCCATCGCTTCCCAGAGAGCTGCAAGCCAGACGCTTTGGGGTCTGCCTGCCCTTGTGGAGACAAGGCAGGGCTTTGTGCCTTGCAGCTCTATGCCTATGTAGGACACGACAGATCACTTCAGTGAGATAAGGCCTGGGAAGACACTGCATTTCACAGGCCTTTGTAAGACATGTTCCCGGTAGGCTGTAAGTGCACTGTGCAGAGCGAGTTGTCTCTTAGCTTCCCAGAGAGCTGGAAGCCAGACTCTTTGTGGCCTGTCTGCCCTTGAGGAGACAAGGCAGGAATTTGTCGCTTGGAGATCTATGGCAATGTAGAACACGGCAGAATGGAAGTTCTACTTCAGCGAGATCAGGGCTGGGAAGACACTGCGTTTCACAGCCCTTTGTAAGACATGTTCCCTTTAGGCTGTAAGAGCTCTGTGCACTGCAAGTTGTCTCTTCGCTTCCCAGAGTGCTGGATGCCAGACGCTTTGTGGCCTGTCTGGCCTTGAGGAGACAATGTAGGAATTTGTCCCTTGCAACTCTAGGGCAATGTAGGACACGGCAGAGCCGAAGTTCTACTTAAGCCAGATCAGGCCTGGGAAGACACTGCATTTCACATGCCTTTGTAGGCCATGTTTCTGGTAGGCTGTAAGAACACTCTTGTAAGCCAGTTGTCTTTTACCTTCCCAGAGATCTGGAAGCCAGACACTTTGCGGCCTGTCTGCCCTTGAGGAGGAAAGGGGTAATTTGTCTCTTGCAGCTCTAGTGCAATGTAGGACATGGCAGAGCAGAAGTTCTACTTCAGCCAGATCAGTCCTAGGAAGACTCTTCATTTCACACGCCTTTGTAAGACATGTTCCTGGTAGGGTATAAGAGCACTCTGGAGAGCCAGTTGTCTCTTAGCTTCCCAGAGATCTGGAAGCCAGACACTTTGGTGCCTGTCTTCCATGAGGAGACAAGGCAGGGCTTTGTGTCTTGCAGCTCTATGGCTATGTAGGACACGGCAGGGCAGAAGTCTACTTCATCGAGATCGGGCCTGGGAAGACACTGCATTTCACTGGACTTTGTAAGACATGTTCCCAGTAGGCTGTAAGAGCACTGTGCAGAGCGAGTTGTCTTTGAGCTTCCCAGAAAGCTGGAAGCCAGACGCATTGTGGCCTGTCTGCCCTTGAGGAGACAACGCAGGAATTTGTCACTTGCAGCTTTAGGGCAATGTAGGACACGGCAGAGCAGAAGTTCAACCTCAGCTAGATCAGGGATGGGAAGACCATGCGTTTCTGAGGCCTTTGTAAGACATGTTCCCGGTAGGCTGTAATAGCACTGTGGAGAGGGGAGTTGTTTCTTAGCTTCCCAGAGAGCTGGATGCCAGACGCTTTGTGTCCTGTCTGTCCTTGAGGAGACAATGCAGGAATTTGTTCCTTGCAGCTCTAGGGCAATGTTGGACACGGCAGAGCGGAAGATCTACTTCAGTCAGATCAGGCCTGGGAAGACACGTATTTCACACGCCTTTTAGGACATGTTCCCAGTAGGCTGTAAGAACACTCTGGCGAGCCAGTTGTCTCTTAGCTTCCCAGAGATCTGAAAGCCAGGCGCTCTGCGGTCTGTCTGCCCTTGAGGAGAAAAGGGGGGAATTTGTCTCTTGCAGCTCTAGGGCAATGTAGGAGACGGCAGAGCAGACGTTCTACTTCAGCCAGATCAGGATTGGGATGACACTGCATTTCACAGGCATTTGTAAGACATGTTCCGGGTAGGCTGTAAGAGCAGTTTGTAGAGCTAGTTTTCTCTTAGCTTCCCAGAGAGCTGGAAGCCAGACGCTTTGGGGCCTGTCTGCCCTTGAGGAGACAAGGCAGGAATTTGTCCCTTGCAGCTCTAGGGCAATGTAGGACACGGCAGAGCAGACATTCTACTTCAGCCAAATCAGGCCTGGGATGACAGTGCATTTAACCGTCCTTTGTAAGACGTGTTCCCGGTAGGCTGTAAGAGCTCTGTGGAGAGCGAGTTGTCTCTTATCTTCCCAGAGAGCAGGAAGCCAGACGCTTTGTGGCCTGTCTGCCCTTGTGGAGACAAGGCAGGACTTTGTGCCTTGCAGCTCTATGCCTATGTAGGACAAGACAGAGCACTTCAGTGAGCTAAGGCCTGGGAAGACACTGCGTTTCACAGGCCTTTGTAAGACATGTTCTCGGTAGGCTGTAAGAGCACTGTGGATTTCGAGTGGTTTCTTAGCTTCCCAGAGAGCTGTAACCCAGACGCTTTGGGGCCTGTCATCCCTTGACGAGACAAGGCAGGAATTTGTCCCCTGCAGCTCTAGGGCAATGCAGGACACGGCAGAGCACAACTTCAACCTCAGTTAGATCAGGGATGGGAAAACCATGCGTTTCCGAGGCCTTTGTAAGACATGTTCCCGGTAGGTTGTAATAGCACTGTAGGAGCGAGTTGTTTCTTAGCTTCGCAGAGAGCTGGAAGCCAGACGCTTTGTGGCCTGTCTGCCCTTGAGGAGACAAGGCAGGAATTTGTCCCTTGCAGCTCTAGGGCAACGCAGGACACGGCAGAGCACAAGTTCAACGTCAGCTACATCAGGGCTGGGAAGACACTGTGTTTCACAGGACTTTGTAAGACATGTTCCCAGTAGGCTGTAAAAGCATTGTGCATTGCGAGTTGTCTCTTAGCTTCCCAGAGAGCTGGAAACCCGACGCGTTGTGGCATGCCTGCCCTTGAGGAGACAAGGCAGAAATTTGTCCCTTGCAGCTCTAGGGCAATGTAGGACACGGCAGAACCGAAGTTCTACTTCAGCCAGATCAGGCCTGGGAAGACAGTGCATTTCACCGGCCTTTGTAAGACATGTTCACGGTAGGCTGTAAGATCACTGTGCAGAGCGAGTTTTCTCTTAGCTTCCAAGAAAGCTGGAAGCCAGACTCTTTGTGGCCTGTCTGCCCTTGAGGAGACAAGGCAGGCATTTGTCCCTTGCAGCTCTAGGGCAATGTAGTACATGGCACAGCAGAACTTCTACTTCAGCCAGATAAGGCCTGGGAAGACACTGCATTTCACAGGCCTTTTAAGACATGTTCCCTTTAGGCTGTAAGAGCACTGTGGAGAGCGAGTTGTCTGTTAGCTTCCCAGAGAGCTGGAAGCCAGACGCTCTGGGGCCTGTCTGCCCTTGAGGAGACAAGGCAGGGCTTTGTGCCTTGCTGCTCTATGCCTATGTAGAACACGACTGAGCACTTCAGAGAGATAAGGCCTGGGAAGACACTGCATTTCACAGGCCTTTGTAAGACATGTTCCCGGTAGGCTGTAAGGACACTGTGGATTTCGAGTTGTTTCTTAGCTTCCCAAAGAGCTGGAAGCCAGACGCTTTGCGGCCTGTCTTTGCTTGAGGAGACTTTGCAGGAATTTGTCCCTTGCAGCTCTAGGGGAATGTAGGACACTTCAGAGCAGAAGTTCAACCTCAGCTAGATCAGGGATGGGAAGACACTGCGTTTCCGAGGCCTTGGTAAGACATGTTCCCGGTAGGCTGTAGGAGCACTGCGGAGAGCGAGTTGTTACTTAGCGCCCCAGAGAGTTGGAAGCCAGACTCCTTTTGGCCTGTCTGACCTTGAGGAGACAAGGCAGGGCTTTGTTCCTTTCAGTTCCACGGCAATGTAGGACACAGCAGAGCGGAAGTTCTAATTCAGCGAAATCAGGCCTGGGACGACAGTGCATTTCACTGGCCTTTGTAAGACATGTTGCCGTTAGGCTGTAAGAGCATTGTGGAGAGCGAGTTGTCTCTTCGCTTCCCAGAGAGCTGGAAGCCAGACGCTTTGTGGGCTGTCTGCCCTTGAGGAGACAAGGCAGGAATTTGTCCCTTGCAGCTCTAGGGCAATGTAGGACACGGCAGTGCAGAAGTTCTACTTCAACCCGATCAGGCCTGTGAAGACACTGCATTTCACCGGCCTTTGTAAGACATGTTCACGGTAGGCTGTAAGAGCACTGCGGAGAGCGAGTTGTCTCTTAGCTTCCCAGAGAGCTAGAATCCGAACGCTTTGTGGCCTGTCTGCCCTTGAGGAGACAATGCAGGAATTTGTCCCTTCTGGCTCTATGGCTATGTAGGACATGACAGAGCACTTTAGCGAGATCACGCCTGGGAAGACACTGCGTTTCACAGGCCTTTGTGAGACATGTTACCGGTAGTCTGTTAGAGCACTGTGCAGAGCGAGTTGTCTCTTAGCTTCCCAGAGAGCTGGAAGCTACACGCTTTGCGGCATGTCTGCGCTTGAGGAGACAAGGCAGGAATTTGTGCCTTGCAGCTTTAGGGCAAGGTACGAAATAGAAGAGCAGAAGTTCTACCTCAGCTAGATCAGTGCTGGTAAGAAACTGCATTTCCCAGGCCTTTGAAGTACATGTTCCCGGTAGGCTGTAAGAGCACTGTGGAGAGCGAGTTGTCTCTTAGCTTCCCAGAGAGCTAGAAGCCAGACGCTTTGTTGCCTGTCTGCCCTTCAGGGAACAAGGCAGGAATTTGTCCCTTGCAGCTCTAGGGCAATGTAGGCACAGCAGAGCAGAAGTTCAACCTCAGCTAGATCAGGAATGGGAAGACACTGCGTTTCCCATGCCTTTGTAAGACATGTTCCCGGTAGACTGTAAGAGCACTGTGGATTGCGAGTTGTGTCTTAGCTTCCCAGAGAGCTGTAAGCCAGACGCTTGTGGCCAGTCTGCCCTTGAGGAGACAAGGCAGGAATTTGTCCCCTGCAACTTAGGGCAATGTAGGACACGGCAGAGCAGAAGTTCTACTTCAGTGAGATCAGGGCTGGGAAGAAACTGCGTTCTACAGGCCCTTGTAAGACATGTTCCCAGTGGGCTGTAAGAGGACTGTGGAGAGCGAGTTGTCTCTTAGCTTCCCAGAGAGCTAGAAGCCAGACGCTCTGTGACCTGTATGATCTTGAGGAGACAAGGCAGGGCTTTGTGCCTTGCATCTCTATGTCTTTGTAGGACACGGCAGAGCAGATGTTCTACTTCATCGAGATCAGGCCTGGGAAGACACTGCGTTTCACAGGCCTTTGTAAGACATGTTCCCGGTAGAATGTAAGAGCACTGTGGATTGCGAGTTGTGTCTTAGCTTCCCAGAGAGCTGGAAGCCAGACGCTTTGTGGCCTGTCTGCCCTTGAGGAGACAAGGCAGGAGTTTGTCCCTTGCAGCTCTAGGGCAATGTAGGACACGGCAGAGCAGAAGTTCCACTTCAGCGAGATCAGGCCTGGGAAGAAACTGTGTTTCACAGGCCTTTGTAACACATGTTCCCGGTAGGCTGTAAGAGCACTGTGGAGAGCAAGTTCTCTCTTAGCCTCCCAGAGAGCTGGAAGCCAGTCGCTTTGAGGCATGTCTGCGCTTGAGGAGACAAGGCAGGAGTTTGTCCCTTGCAGCTCTAGGGCAATGTAGGACACGGCAGAGGAGAAGTTCTAGTTCAGACAGTTCAGGCCTGGGAAGAAAGTTCTTTTCACAGGCCTTTGTAAGACATGTTCCGGGTAGGCTGGCAGAGCACTGTGGAGAGCGAGTTGTCTCTTAGCTTCCCAGAGATCTGGAAGCCATATGCTTTGGGGAGTGTTTGCCATTGAGGAGACAAGGCAGGGCTTTGTGCCTTGCAGCTCTCTGGCTATGTAGGTAGGACATGGCATAGCACATGTTCTACTTCAGCCAGATAAGGCCTGGGAAGACAGTGCATTTCACAGACCTTTGTAAGACATGTTCCCGTTAGGCTGTAAGAGCTCTGTGGAGAGCGAGTTGTCTCTTAGCTTCCCAGAGAGCTGGAAGCCAGACGCTTTGTGGCCTGTCTGCCCTTGCAGAGACAAGGCAGGTCTTTCTGCCTTGCAGCTCTATGGCTATGTAGGACACAGCAGAGCAGAAGTTCTACTTCAGCCAGATGAGGCCTGGGAAGACACTGCATTTCACAGGCCTTTGTAAGACATGTTACCGGTAGGCTGTTAGAGCACTGTGCAGAGCGAGTTGTCTCTTAGCTTCCCAGAGAGCTGGAAGCTAGACGCTTTGGTGCATGTCTGCGTTTGAGGAGACAAGGCAGTTATTTGTGCCTTGCAGCTTTAGGCCAATGTAGGAAACGGAAGAGCAGAAGTTCTACCTCAGCTAGATCAGTGCTGGGAAGAAACTGCATTTCCCAGGTGTTTGTAATTCATGTTCCCGGTAGGCTGTAAGAGCACTGTGGAGAGCGAGTTGTCTCTTAGCTTCCCAGAGATCTGGAAGCCACACGCTTTGTGGCCTGTCTGCACTTGAGGAGACAAGGCAGGAATTTGTGGCTTGCAGCTTTAGGGCAACGTAGGACATGGAAGAGCAGAAGTTCTAATTCAGGGAGATCAGGCCAGGGAAGAAAATCCGTTTCTCTCGCCTTTGTAAGACATGTTCAGTGTAGGCTGTAAGAGCACTGTGGTTGCGAGTTGTTTCTTAGTTGCCAGAGAGCTGGAAGCCAGAATATTTAGGGCCTGTCTGCCCTTGAGGAGATAAGGCAGGCCTTTGTGCCTTGCACCTCTATGGCTATGTAGGACACGACAGAGAACTTCAGCGAGATAATGCATGGGAAGACACTGCGTTTCACAGGCCTTTCTAAGACATGTTCCCGTTAGTCTGTAAGAGCACTGTTCATTGCGATTTCTACCTTCGCTTCACAAAGAGCTGCAAGCCAGAAGCTTTGGGGCCTGTCTGCCCTTGAGGAGACAAGGAAGGAATTTGTCCCTTGCATCTCTAGGGCAATGGAGGTCATGGCAGAGCAGAAGTTCTACTTCAGCCAGATCAGTTCTGGGAAGACACTGCATTTCACAGGCATTTGTAAGACATGTTCCCGGAAGGCTGAAAGAGCACTGTGGATTGCAAGTTGTGTCTTAGCTTCCCAGAGAGCCGGAAGCCAGACGCTTTGGGGCCTGTCTGCCATGAGGTGACAATCAGGAATTTGTCCCTTGCAGCTCTAGGGCAATGTAGGACACGGCAGAGCAGAAGTTCACCCTCAGCTAGATGAGGGATGGGAAGACCATGCGTTTCCGAGGCCTTGGTAAGATATGTTTCCGGTAGGCTGTAATGGCACTGTGGAGAGCGTGTTGTTTCTTACATTCCCAGAGAAAGGGAAGCCAGACTCTT
Source organism: Equus caballus (assembly GCF_041296265.1). NCBI lineage: Eukaryota > Metazoa > Chordata > Mammalia > Perissodactyla > Equidae > Equus > Equus caballus. Next base: position 23,240,000 of record NC_091695.1, read on the forward strand.
TGTAGCCTGTCTGCCCTTGAGGAGACCAGGAAGGAATTTGTCCCTTGCAGATCTAGGGCAATGTAGGACAAGGCAGATCGGAAGTTCTACTTCAGCCAGATCAGGCCTGGGAAGGCACTGCATTTCACAGGCCTTTGTAGGACATGTTGCCGTTAGGCTGTAAGAACACTATGGAGAGCCAGTTGTCTCTTAGCTTCCGAGAGAGCTGGAAGCCAGACGCTTTGTGTCCTGTGTGCTCTTGTGGAGGCAAAGCAGGAATTTGTCCCTTACAGCTCTAGGGCAAACTAGGACACATTAGAGCAGAAGTTCTACTTCAGCCAGATCAGGCCTTGGGAAGGCACTGCATTTCACCGGCCTTTGTAAGACATGTTCCCGGTAGGCTGTAAGAGCACTGTGTAGAGCGAGTTGTCTCTTAGCTTCACAGAGAGCTGGAAGCCAGACGCTTTGTGTCCTGTCTGCCCTTGAGGATACAAGGCAGGGCTTTGTGCCTTGCAGCTCTAAGGCTATGTAGGACACGGCAGAACGGAAGTTCTACTTCAGCGAGATCAGGCCTGGGAAGACACTGCATTTCACAGGCCTTTGAAAGACATGTCCCTGTGAGGCTGTAAGAACACTGTGGATTGCGACTTGTTTCGTAGCTTCCCAGAGAGCTGGAAGCCAGACGCTTTGCGGCCTGTCTGCCCTTGAGGAGACAAGGTAGGAATTTGTCCCTTGCAGCTCTAGGGCAATGGAGGTCATGACAGAGCAGAAGTTCTACTTCAGCCAGATCAGGGCTGCAAAGACACTGCATTTCACAGGCCTTTGTAAGACATGTTCCCGGTAGGCTGTAAGAGTAGTGTGCAGAGGGAGTTGTCTGTTAGCTTCCCAGAAAGCTGGAAGCCAGACACTTTGTGGCTTTTCTGCCGTTGAGGAGACAAGGCAGGAATTTGTCCCTTGCAGCTCTCGGGCAATGCAGGACACGGCAGAACAGAAGTTCAACCTCAGCTAGATCAGGGATGGTAAGACCATTTGTTTCCGAGGCCTTTGTAAGACATGTTCCCGGTAGGCTGTAAGAGCACTTTGGAGAGCGAGTTGTTTCTTAGATTCCCAGAGAGCTGGAAGCCAGACGCATTGTGGGCTGTCTTCCCTTGAGGAGACAAGGCAGGAATTTGTACCTTGCAGATCTAGGGCAATGTAGGACACGGCAGAGCCAAAGTTCTACTTCAGCCAGATCAGGCCTGGGAAGACAATGCATTTCACACGCCTTTGTAGGATATGTTCCCAGTAGGCTGTAAGAACACTCTGGAGAGCCAGTTGTCTCTTAGCTTCCCAGAGATCTGGAAGCCAGACGCTTTGCGGCCTGTATGCCCTTGAGGGGACATTGCAGGAAATTGTCCCTTGCAGCTCTAGGGCAATGTAGGAGATGGCAGAGCAGAAGTTCTACTACAGCCAGATCATGTCAGGGAAGACGCTGCATTTTACAGGCCTTTGTAAGACATGTTAATGGTAGGCTGAAATAGCGGTGTGCAGAGCGAGTTTTCTCTTAGGTTCCCAGAGAGCTGGAAGCCAGACGCTTTGTGGCCTGTCTGCCCTTGAGGAGACAAGGCATGGCTTTGTGCCTTGCAGCTCTATGACTATGTAGGACACGGCAGAGCACTTCAGTGAGAAAAGGCCTGGGAAGACACTGCATTTCACAGGCCTTTGTAAGACATGTTCCCGGTAGGCTGTAAGAGCACTGTGGATTGCGAGTTGTTTCTTAGCTTCCCAGAGAGCTAGAAGCAAGACGCTTTGGGGTCTGTCTGCCCTTGAGGAGACAAGGCAGGAATTTATCACTTGCAGCTCTAGGGCAATGCAGGACACGGCAGAGCAGAAGTTCTACTTCAGCCAGATAAGGACTGAGAAGACAGTACATTTCACAGACCTTTGTAAGACATGTTCTCGTTAGGCTGTAAGTACACTGTGTATTGCGAGTTGTTTCTTAGCTTCCCAGAGAGCTGGAAGCCAGACGTTTTGTGGCCTGTCTGCCCTTGAGGAGACAAGGCAGGAGATTGTCCCTTGCAGCTCTAGGGCAATGTAGGACACGGCAGAGCAGAAGTTCAACCTCATGTAGATCAGAGCTGGCAAATAACTGCGTTTCACAGGCCTTTGTAAGTCATGTTCCCGGTAGGCTGTAAGAGCATTGTGGATTGCGAGTTGTCTCTTAGCTTCCCAGAGAGCTGGAAGCCAGACGTTTGTGGCCAGTCTGCCCTTGAGGAGACAAGGCAGGAATTTGTCCCTTGCAGCTCTAGGACAATGTAGGAGACGGCAAAGAAAATGTTCTACTTCAGCCAGTTCAGGCCTGGTAAGAAACTGCCTTTCACAGGCCTTTGTATGACATGTTCCGGTAGGCTGTCAGAGCACTGTGGAGACCGAGTTGTGTCTTAGCTTCCCAGAGTGCGATAAGCCAGATGCTCAGTCGCCTGTCTGATCTTGAGGAGACAAGTCAGGGCTTTGTGTCTTGCAGCTCTATGTCTATGTAGGTAGGACATGGCAGAACGGAAGTTGTACTTCAGCGAGATCAGGCCTTGGAAGACACTGCAATTCACAGGCCTTTGTAAGACATGTTCCCATGAGGCTGTAAGAACACTGTGGATTGCGAGTTGTTTCGTAGCTTCCCAGAGAGCTTTAAGCCAGATGCTTTGCGGCCTGTCAGCCCTTGAGGACACAAGGCAGGAATTTGTCCATTGCAGCTCTAGGGCAATGTAGGACTTGGCAGAGCAGAAGTTCTACTTCAGCCAGATCAGGGCTGGGAAGACACTGCATTTCACAGGCCTTTGTAAGACATGTTCCAGGTAGGCTCAAAGAGCACTGTGGAGAGCGAGTTGTTTCTTAGCTTCCCAGAGATCTGGAAGACAGATGCTTTGTAGCCTGTCTGTACGTGAGGAAACAAGGCAGGACGTTGTGCCTTGAAGATTTAGGGCAATGTAGGACACCGCAGAGCAGAGGTTCTACTTCATCGACATCAGGGCTGGGAAGACACTGCGTTTCACAGGCCTTTGTAAGACATGTTCCCTTAGGTTGTAGGAACACTGTGGAGAGCGAGTTGTCTCTTAGCTTTCCAGAGAGCTGGAAGCCAGATGCTTTGTGGCCTGTCTGCCCTTGAGGTGACAAGGCAGGAATTTGTGCCTTGCAGCTCTAGGGCAATGTAAGACAAGGCAGAGCAGAAGATCTACTTCAGCCAGATCAGGCCTGGGAAGACACTGCGTTTCACAGGCGTTTGTAAGACATGTTCCTGGTAGGCTGTAAGAGCACTGTGGATTGCGAGTTGTTTTTTAGCTTCCCAGAGAGCTGGAAGCCAGACGCTTTGTGGCCTGTGTGCACTTGAGGAGACAACCAGGACTTTGTGCCTTGCAGCTTTAGGGCAATGTGGGACACGGCAGAGCAGAAGTTCTACCTCATCTAGATAAGGGATGGGAAGACACTGCGTTTCCCAGGCCTTTGTAAGACATGTTCCCGGTAGGCTGTAAGAGCACTGTGGAGAGCGAGTTGTCTCTTAGCTTCCCAGAGAGCTGGAACCCAGACGCTTTGTGGTCTGACTTCTCTTGAGGAGACAAGGGAGGAAATTGTGCCTTGCAACTCTATGGATATGTAGGACACGGCAGAACAGAAGTTCTACTTCTGCGAGAGAAGGCCTGTGAACACACTGCGTTTCACAGCCCTTTGTAAGACATGTTCCCGGTAGGCTGTAAGAGCACTGTGGAGAGCGAGTTGACTGTTAGCTTCCCAGAGAGATGGAAGCCAGACGCTTTTTGTCTGTCTGCCCTTGAGGAGACAAGGCAGGACTTTGTGCCTTGCAGGTCTAGGGCAATGTAGTACACGGCAGAGCAGAAGTTCTACTTCAGCTAGATCAGGGCTGGGAAGAAACTGCGTTTCCCAGGCCTTTGTAAGACATGTTCCGTTTAGGCTGTAAGAGCACTGCACTGTGGAGACCAAGTTGTGTCTTAGCTTCCCAGAGTGCTGGAAGCCAGATATTTTGGGGCGTGTCTGCCCTTGAGGAGACAAGGCAGGGCTTTTTGCCTTGCATCTCTTGGGCAGGGTATGACACAGCAGAGCAGAAGTTCTACTTCATCCAGATCAGTGCTTTGAAGAAACTGCGTTTCACAGGCCTTTGTAAGACCTGTTCCCAGTAGGCTGTAACAGCACTGTGGAGAGCGAGTTGTCTCTTAGCTTCCAAGAGAGCTGGAAGCCAGATGCTTTGGGGCCTCTCTACCCTTTAGGAGACAAGGCAGGACTTTGTGCATTGCAGTTCTAGGGCAATGTTTGTCATGGCAGAGCAGAAGTTTTACTTCTGCGAGATCAGGGCTGGGAAGAAACTGCGTTTCCCAGGCCTTTGTAAGACATGTTCCCAGGAGGCTGTAAGAGCACTTTGGAGACCGAGTTGTCTCGTAGATTCCTAGAGAGCTGGAAGCCCAACGCTTTGTGGCCTGTCTGCCCTTGAGGAGACAAGGCAGGGATTGTGCCTTGCAGGTCTATGGCTATGTAGGACACGGCAGAACAGAAGTTCTACTTCAGTGAGATCAGGCCTGGCAAGACACTGCGTTTCACAGGCCTTTGTAAGACATGTTCCCGGTAGGCTGTAAGAGCACTGTGGAGAGCGAGTTGTCTCTTAGCTTGTCAGAGAGCTGGAAGCCAGAAGCTTATGGGTCTTTCTGCCATTGACAAGACAAGGCAGCACTTTGTCCCTTGAAGATCTAGGGCAATGTAGGACACAGCAGAGCAAAGTTCTACTTCAGCGAGATCAGGCCTGGGAAGCCACTGCATTTCACAGGCCTTTGTAAGACATGTTCTCTGTAGGCTGTAAGAGCACTGTGGATTGCAAGTTGTTCCTTAGCTTCCCAGAAAGCTGGAAGGAAGATGCTTTGCGGCCTGTCTGCTCTTGAGGAGACAAGGCAGGACTTGCTTCCTTGCAGCTTTAGGGCAATGTGGGACTCAGCCAAGCAGAAGTTCTATCTCGGCTAGATCAGGGCTTGAAGACATTGCGTTTCCCAGGCCTTTGTAAGACATGGTCCCGGTAGGCTGTAAGAGCACTGAGGAGAGCGAGTTCTGTCTTACCTTGTCAGAGAGCTGGAAGCCAGATGCTTTGGGGCCTGTGTGCCCTTGAGGAGAAAAGGCAGAACTTTGTGCCTTGCAGTTCTAGGGCAATGTAGTTCATGGCAGAGCAGAAATTCTACTTCAGCGTGATCGGGGCTGGGAAGAAAGTGTGTTTCACAGGACTTTGTAAGACATGTTCTCTGTAGGATATAGGAGCACTGTGGACAGCGAGTTGTTTCTTAGCTTTGCAGAGAGCTGGAAGCCAGACGCTTTGTGGCCTGTCTTCCCTTGAGGAGACAAGGCTGTACTTTGTGCCTTGCAGCTCTAGGGCAATGTAGGAAACGGAAGAGCAGAAGTTGTACTTCTGCGAGATCTGGGCTGGGTGAGAATGAGTTTCACAGGCCCTTGTAAGACATGTTCTCGGTAGGCTGGAAGAGCAGTGTGGAGAGCAAGTTGTCTCTTAGCTTCCCAGAGAGCTGGAAGCCAGACGCTTTGGGGCCTATCTGCCATTGAGGAGACAAGGCAGGTCTTTGTGCGTTGCAGCTCTAGGGCAATGTAGGACACGGCATAGCAGAAGTTCTACTTCTGTGAAATCGGGGCTGGGTGATACTGCATTTCACAGGGCTTCTTAAGACATGTTCCCTGTAGGCTGGATGAGCACTGTGGAGAGCAACTTGTCTCTTAGCTTCCCAGAGAGCTGGAAGCCAGACTCTCTGTTGCCTGTCTGCCCTTGAGGAGAAAAGGCAGGACTTTGTGCCTTGGAGCTCTAGGGCAATGTAGGACACGGCAGAGCAGGAGTTCTGCTTCAGCCAGATCAGGGCTGGGAAGAAACTGCATTTCACAGCCTTTGTAAGACATGTTCCCGGTGGCTGGAAGAGCACTTTGGAGAGAGAGTTGTTTCTTAGCTTCCCAGAGAGCTGGAAACCAGACACTTTGGGGTCTGTCCAAAGAAGTGGGTGTATAAGGGTGGTTATTAACCCTCAAAGAGATTGTTTCACATATGATTGAATTGTCCCTCCCGCAATAGTCACAAGACTGCTCTGTGGGCACAGCGATTGATGAAAACAGCAGGTAGGCCTTCTGTCTCAGTGAAAGCAGCAGAGTGGCAGTCTGTTGTCTCCAGCTGAGTGGTGACAGGTCAGCTGGGTGGTCAAAGGTGAGTGCAGCAATCAGTTCCTAGCCTAAGGAAAAATGCTTATCCCTAAGGAAATGCTAATGTGGGGGGAAGTTGCACCTTTATCTCTAGGGCCTTTGTTCTGGCCCTAGGAAGTGTCTAAGCAGATATGCAATGCGTGCTCAATAGCCACAGTCAGGCCCGTTTGAAAAAAAAAGTCAGGCCTCATTAGGTTTCTACCAAATGGCTTCTTCATATACTCCAATATATCCTATTGCTTGCCATTTTTATTTGTCAGCCTTCACCCTTACTCTCACCCTCACCCCGCTCTTCTCACCCCTTGCCTCTAATTCCAGAGCCCTTCTTAAACCCTAAACCTTTGCCTAAACCCTAAACCCTGACCCTGACCCTGACCTCAACCCCTTCCCTAACCACATCCCTGACGCCAGCCCTAACCCTAACCCTTTAGCTGCAAATACTCCATAATTAATCTACCACTGAAAACTGGGTGAGTTACTACAAGGCAGCTGTGGGGACTACACCGGGGCCTTTCTCCCCAAGGTAGCAAGGGCACCAAAGAAGGGGGTCACAGAGTGGCTACATAGGGTCTTGGAACAAATGGCATCCGCCACATATGACAGGGATGTCCCTTCACTTGTCACCAGAGGCTTTGCTGACACCGAAGGTCAGTGAACACAGCGGGTCAGAGGTCTCAGGCGGCCAGGTCAGCACTCAGTGCTGAGTTTAGGGGGAGACGGTTTTCCTTCCAGAAACGCCGGAAACGCCGATGCTTCCTGCGGGTTGTGGGCCCCCGAGGGGGCGCTGCTGTCACCCAGGTGGGGGTGATGCGGGGTGGGTGAGCCGAGGAGTCAAAAGAAAGATTTCTTCGACTCTCAAGATCTGGCAGTAGTGCTCTTTTATTTAGAGAATAGTGTAGCATGGGGACAGGACCCATGGGCAGTCAGAGCTTCTGCTGCTGCCGCTTCTGCTGCCCCCGCTGGCATGGGGACAGAGCCCATGGGCAGGCAGAGCCACTGCTGCTGCCCCCGCTGGCATGGGGACAGGACCCATGGGCAGGCAGAGCTGGTGCGTGGGGACAGGACCCATGGGCAGTCAGAGCTCCTGCTGCTGCTGCTGCAAAGTTGGGTGGAGAGTAAGGCTAAATTTAAGGCATAGGTATGTGAGTTATCTCTTTACAAGACAAAGAATACATAAAAAAGTTAAAATGGTATCAGTGTCCGTATGGTCTGGCCATTTGGCGATCCCACAACTTTTAGATAAGAATCAAACCGGATTGAGTAAATGGCAGAAGTCACCGCTTGAATTTTATCCTCGGCTAAGGACAATTGCGGGGGGGGGCGCTGGGGGTCAGTTACAGGAGGTTGCCAGACAGTAACCAACTTAAGTTCTTGCCTCTGGCATTGATTAAGAGCTTCTAGAGATAAGACCATCCCCCCTTCTTCCTGGCACAGAGAGGGAGGCATCTTCACAGATAGAGGTTTCCCTTAGAAATGTAAATGTTTCCCAACAAAGGTGCAAACAAATTCCACTCCTTGGAGCCTGAATCTCATCTGTAGTTTTAAAACTAACCAGCCTAAAAATCCTCATCATAAGCCATTTTAAAATTAAGCAGCCTAAAAATCATCATCAGGGGGATGGCGGGCGCGGGTTGTCCCCAGGGCGCCACCAGCTTCCCTCAGGAGCACGCGCTGACGCGCAGGGCGTGGGGACGGAGCCCAAGCACTTCCGGCCCTGGCTAGGCCCCTGGCCCCACAGTCCCTCGCTGAGGGGGAGGGCGGCCCGGGTCCTGAGTGCCCGTCGCCAGGGCAGGCGGAGGCCCACGGGGAAAGCCGGAGCGGGTGGGCCGTGATATGGGGCGCGTAAGTGCAGCCGCGCCGTCCCCTCCCTGCGTCCCTCGGGACGCGGTAGGCCCCGCCCGGGCCCGACTGTCCCCGCTCCGTCCCCGCTCCCTCCAGGCGGCGGCCTCCCTGAGGCCCTCCCCTCCAGCCCTCGCGCCAGCTCTGCAGATGCGCGGCCTCTGGTCCTGCTGGGGCCGCTCTTCTTCGCGGCGCGGTCTGTGTCTCCCAGGGTCTCGCTGGGAGGAGGCCCTGCGCGCCGGCTCAGTCAGACCCGGGGTCCCCTCCCTGGGTCTACACGATAGGTGGCAGCCCAGCACCCGGGCCGGGGGCAGGAGGACAGGAGCTCCGTGCAGATGGGAAGCAGAGGTGGCAGCCCTGTTCCTCCCTGGCCGCACTAACGCCAACTGCGCCCTAGACCCAGCCCTCCTCACTACCCCAGCCCTAACTCGAGCCTGACCCTGACCCCAACTCGATCCTGACTCTGACCCTAACTCGATCCGACCCTGAGTGCAGCCCTGCCCCTGACCATGAGCCGCCTGCCCTGGCGACTGTCCCACCTGCTAGATACGCAGATATCTAGGGGAAAAAATAAAGCACTATGAGGCATGGAGAGAACAGCTGTGCTGAGATTCGAGTCTTAAGTGGCCTATTGTAGCAGGCATCAAATGGAGAGTGTGGCGTGTTTCTAGAAATTATGAAAAGTGTTTAGAATGCTGATATAAAAGACAATTCATAATTGCTTACTGATGTGGATTAAGGCTGCCCCAGCTAGAGAAGCCCAAGGTGACCTGGCCTACATGCCAAACTATACGACCCAGTGGACTTTTTTTATGGTATGAATTAGGACTGCGCCAGGGAGAGAAGCCCGGGGCATCCTCACCTGCATGCCGATCTATATGGCCAGATTCGTATCTAAAGTTATATGACCGCACAATAACCAGACCCCATCTGCACTGAAATCATTTAATGACTTTTTACATCTTTTTCTTTTTCTTTTTTTTCCAGTAAAAATAAGTCACGTACCCATGCCTTATAAAATTAGCCCTAACCCTCAACTCAGGGCAGCAGCAGGAGCTCTGACTGCCCGTGGGTCTTGTCCCCACACACCAGCTCTGCCTGCCCATGGGTCCTGTCCCCATGCTATTCCACACTATTCTCTAAATAAAAGAGCACTACTGCCAGATCTTGAGAGTCTAAGAAATCTTTCTTTCGACTCCTCGGCTCACCGATCCCGCATCACTTACCATTTTCGTGTTTCCTATGGTTTGTTAAAGGTGAAAGAGTTCTAATATATGTGATTAAAGCTGCTGGAAATTAATAAGAAAAACAGCTCTGTAGTTGAGGAAAGTAAGGTGTAAATTTTTAGTCAAGAGGGTATAAAGAATGGAATATTTTTGTTTGGTGGGTTAAGAAAAGATAAACTTGTGCTAAAGTACTAGGTGGAAAAAAAAAAGAAAGACTTTGGGACAAATTCTGAAGGCAAATAGAAAGTTGTAGAAGGTTTGTGAAGGAGAGATTCTGAAAGGAGTTTTATGTCTGGTGAAGTTGGCTAAGATTGAAATGAATCTAATTAAGTAAATGGGTTTTAATATGAAAAAGTAAAGTGGTACAGAAACTAAAATTTGGTTTTCTCTCAAAGGATAATCGTCTTGAACTTTTGGTCTGCTCTTGATAAAGAGGTTATAAAAGGTGTTCCTTTGAGTAAGTCTACCTAAAAGACAAATCCGTTTTGTTAGTATAATGACTGAGGTCACTCTTAAGACTTTTGATTGTTTCTGTTGTCACTTTAAATGGATACCTGAGCATTATCTGACAGCGAGCGTTGTTTGAACAAGTGTTTTCAAATCTTTTGATATTTTTGACAAGCTTCTCCCTCAAGAATATTCAAGTCCCGAATGAAGGCTGTCTTTTAACCTGGTAGAAGGGGGAGGATTTCTCTGGGGATTTTCAGACGGCCCCTGGGACTTCGGAGACTCATTTGCTCTCCCTTCCTGTAAGGTGGAAGATTCTAAACTAATTAGGCTTCCTTGGTAGGTTAATTTACATTGGAAGCATTATCAGATAAGCGATGATAATCTTTCCTAAGTGGTATTATGTGGGTAAATATTACTGATATAAGTGTTTTGAAAATTAGATGACATTCCTAAAATTCTGATCTGTCCTGGCTATCAGCCATAATTCTAACTATTATTTTAAGGTGTTGTATATCAGAAATAATACGTTTCTCTGTCAATTGTCATTTTTAAGTCTTTTGTTGTCTACAGTCGGTTGTTTTACTCTGATGCTTTTTGCTTTTGCAAATACTTCTCATCTTCAGAGACATTCATGGAAAAGACTCTGACACTTACTCTGGATTACAGTTTTCTGATAAACTTTCAGATCACAGAACTGGACTGGGTAAGAAATTACAGAAATCTAATGGAGAAACGGATAACCACATAGGTCTGCTAACAGGAGCTTAAGCTCAGTAATCAATTATACAGGACTGTGTGAACTGATGAGGATGATTATGACTTTTTATGACTTTTATTTGAAATGTTGATTCTTTTGATGTTTTGTTTTGTTTTGTTTCCTCAGATTTAAGGAAATCTTTTCTCTTATGCTGACTATGACTTACAGCAATTTAGTGATAGTATACCTTTATGAGCAAAACTGAAACATTTATCTTTTTCTCCCTACCTGATCCCTCCAGAATTTGGAAACCTAGTAAGTGAGTGAGTATGGTTGTTTCATGGCAATATTGTTATTTGCATAAGTTCAATAAGAATCTGTTCTCCTTATAACAGGACACGTTTGTTCTCTTACCAAAGCTTTGACTGGAATGTCATATTTGAGAGAAACATACAGACTCAGATATGACAATACTGCCTTTGAGGAAGAGGGTTGACTTTGTGGAAATAAAGCCACTTGGAAATATGGGCCTGGTACCTTGTTTACAGAGATTCTGGCAATCTTACCTGGTAAGTAAGGAAGCTTGCTTATCTGGCAGGTGCAAGGAACCTCAGAATATTTTGGGGTAACTCAAGAAAGGAGAGAAATCCACCCAAATCTAAGGTATTGCAAGCAAGGCCTGATGGCACAATTCCTTGGCGTGGCTTTCCTGGCCTTGAGAGGTCTTTAAAGTTCAATCTGAGATTCCTCAGAAAAAATTTCAGCAAACCCGATTTAAGAGCCTATGTGATCAACTGCTATTCTTGCTCCACTTATGTAAATAATTGGGCCAAGTTTCTTTAAACTAACCTTATTTTGCAAACCAATTAGTCTTAATTTGGATATCTTTGGTAAAATGAGGGTGATTTTACAGAGAAGAACTATGTTTCAGTGAAGAAACATAAGACTCATTTGTGGATGTTAGATCCTAGTTTTGTTAACTGTCTTTGAGGGTTTTTTCCCACCTGTGAACTGGACTGGATCCTGAATTCTTCTGATGAAATATCTGGTTACAAATCTCCAAACTAATGTTTTCAATCTTTTCCTCATTTTCATTTGGAATCATTGAGAATTGAACCTACTGTTTTTCCTGAAGCCTTGCAAACTAAAGCTGAACGACTTGATAAAAACTTGAGAGATTCCTGTCTGCTGCTGTGTAAGCTGTAAGCCACTCAGAAAGATATCTGAATGCCTGATGACATCATCAGAGACATTTCAAGCTGCTAAAGATGCTTCACTCTGACATCTAGAAGTCTTCTTGACTGGCTGCCTCCTGGACTCAGGAACTAGTTTATAATTTGCTCCAACCATTAACCTTGTTTTTCTTTTTATTTCCATAGAAATACTTCTTAAACACCTGATTGCTTGCTTCCAAAATAAAGGCCTAACTTTGGGAGCCCACCTGCGTTGCCACCTTCTAAAATGAATTTAACTGGACTGATCTATCACCAGGACTAAGAAATGTGTTCAGTGAGATGAAACAATCTACCACTCAGCTTCTGGATTGTGAAACTTTTAGTTTCAAAGGCGGGACTGTAGGGACCTGAAATTAGCCACCCCCAGATATATCTCTTTGGCATCAGGATTATTTGAAGCTGATTGCTTTTGATAAAGTGGGACAAGGAAGGAGGCTCTGAGGAATGGAATTTGCCCTTTGTTAGGACACATTTATATCTGTAAGGTCAATCTCTATCTGTAAAGATGCCTCCCTCTCTGTAGCCAAGGAAATGATTGCTGCGCTCATCTGTGATCCCCCAGCCTGAGGCAACACACCTGCCACCCCGCGGCGTTCACTGGGACAGCAGAAATATGTGCCTCCATCAAGGGCTGTGCTGACAGAGCAGGCTCGTGACTGTTGTAAAAGGGACATTTCAATCATACGTGAAACACCCTGTTTGGGGATATATAACCACTCTGTGCACCCCACTTCTTCGGTGCCCTTTCTTCCTTCGGGAAGAAAGGCCCCGGGCCATGGCTCCTCATAAAGCTTTGTTTAATTTTCTCTTGCTATTCTGTCTCAGGTGAATTTAATTCGTTCTCCGGCCAGACGAACCCACATTTGGGAAGAGGAAATGTCTTCCTCCCCTACATTAACTAGTCTCACCATGCTGTACACTAGATCATCAGAACTTATTCATCTGAAAACTGAAAGTTTGTACCCTTTAAACATCTCCCCCGTCCCCTGAAAACCACCACTCTTATCTCTGTTTCTACAAGTTTCGTGTTTCCAGAGCCACATAGGGGACACTAAGTTCACGAACCACAGTGTGTGATTAAGTACAACAATTTCAGCCCATGTGCTTTTGTATGTGCTCTTCCCTTCTGCAGGCCTCTGACCTGGTTCTGGATTACATTCTTTCTCAGTTGGACACTCCAATAGCCTCCTTCCTCCTTTTCCTGCTTTCAATTTCTCCTTCATTCTGCACAGAAACACCAACTTTCTGGAGTACAACTTGATCATACCACTCCCCTGCTTAGAAACCCTCACTACTACTCACTATCTTTGAATGAAATCTTCATCTCCAGGTCTGGCATCTAAGATCCTCCTGGATCTGGTCCCATCTTCTATCGTTTGATATTCTTCTTAATAGTCCTTACATTTTATACAAAGCAAACTCCTTGGCTTGAGCTTCATACATAACACTTTGCTTGGCTAACCTGCACCTTTGCCAGAGAGGGCGCTCTATTTCATCCCTTTGTATACAAACTACGCTTGATCTCTAATGATCAGTCCCATATTACCAGAGACTTCCTGATCACCTTATGGGAAGGAACCTCCTTTCTCTGAATGCCCAGGTAGCACACCCTAATGGCATTTATCACCTCCCATCTTGGATTTAGTTATTTATGTACATTTATTTATTTACTTATTGCCTCAAAAAAAGTGTTGAACAGAATTGCACAAGATGCTGGGGATAAAAAGGGAATATAGGCTACTGGTGAGATAGTATCAAGCCCTCGATTGAAAAAATACAATATATTAAATATGATACTGGATTTTAATGAACTCTAAGTGATCAGATAAAGGTTGGCCTAGATCTGTCTGCGGAGTCTCAGAGGAGTGGAGTGGAGTTCCAACGTAAAATATGTTTAGGCGTTAATTAGCCAATTGGGCAAGACGGGGAGTTGGGAGGGGGTGAGGTAGGTAAAGGAGAGGCAGACAGCTCAGATGGAGGGCATGGCCACAGGAGAAATCACTTTTGAGGAAGGCACGTTGTTGACTCTGACAGGATAGGGTATGCTGAGAGAATAGCGACTGAAGGAGAAGACACTGGTCAGGTAGACAAGGATCAGGTTTTGCTTTGCTAAGATGTTTGGAGTTCAGTCTGTTAACAAGCATGCTGAAAATGTCAATCAAGGGAATTGCAAGATTGGACTGTGGGTTAGACCCAGGTGGTGAAGTGGATTCCTCCAGAGACACAGAGAAACTTTAAGCAACCTGGTGGAGGTTACACATCTGATCCATCTTTGTATTCCCTGACTGTGCCCAGCACAGTGCCAGGCACGTGGGTTATATACAAATTGTATTTGTTAACAAGTGAAAGAAAATGAGATCTCCACTTTCAGACTAAAACACAAACAGAAGTATATTAGCTTTAAGCTTTGCACTTCACCTGCATTATTCAGATCACACAAGTATAGGGCATCTTCTAGCTTCCTGAACCTTTTGATCCATGTCTCCGATTCTTCAGACTTGTTCTTCATCACTGGGTTCAGGAAAGGCTGTGAGACTGGCCTGATTTTCAAAGAGCTTGGGGGATCTTTGGAGGCTGAAGTCTCAGCAGTAGGGTTTTCTGGCTGCAGATCCTCTTCTAGAGTTTTCTACCAAAACAACACAACTATCTCACTGGCAACACATTCACCACCTAGATCTTCTCCAGTCTCTTGGCCAAAGATGAGGCCATACAGCTAGCGAGATTTACTGTAATGTCTGGCTTTGTAAAGCTTGGAGGATGGGTTTCAAGTCCTGAGTGCTACAGGACTACATCTGTGAAGCCTTCCAGGATGTAAATTACTGTGTGGAATGCTTTCTATTTTTTTAAGAGAAGGGTGAAATCATTACTTTAATCAGTTTGCATTTCTGATTTACACAGAGAAAAGGATTTTGTAACTGGCTGAGACTTTTCTTGATGTTCTATACTAGTGGGATTCATGGAGGAGGATCTTCAGGAATTGCTTATAACTTCTCCACGGAAAAACCTCTGGACAATGAGCCTGAGGTTCTTGACAAAGAATGACTGGAAGAATCGTGACATTGTCTTAGGCTCATGGGCTCCTTGTAATGGACCATAAAGAACTTCTAGTTCTGTCTGTCCTGTTAATTTAACTAAGGGAGACAAGGCCCAGAGAGTGGAAGTGACTTACTGAGATCAGGCAGTGAATGGTAGACACAGAACTATAAGGAGATGTAGAGGTTATGTCTAGCTCAGTTTGGTATCCTAATCTCATGTCTACTGCAAAATAGAGATGTTTTTAGAATAATGGACAACCTAGACCCAGCAGCCATGACAGGCATTCTGTCACCTACCATGTACAGAGTGGCATCCATTGTTTGATCTTCACAACTTCACTTTTCCAGGAAGTTTCCCTCCTGCTGAGCCATATGGTTAGGGAGAGAACAGCCATATCTAAGTGTACAGTGCAGGACTGGGTATCTAATGCAAAGGGACCAATGCACTCATTGTTCAGTGATTTTGGAACGATTTGTGAGAGATGGAGACAGAGGGATATACAGAGATCATTCTGTGTGAGAGGTAGGAACTCTCACAGGTTTTACACACTGTGTACTGGAAATGAGAAAAGGCTGATCTGTCCAGAAAGATAGAGACGGACAGAGAGAGAGTATGAAGCTAACAGCAGAGAGAAGAGAAAAGATACAGGAAGTCATGATGAAGTTCAAGTCCCTGATTTTACTTCACTGTTACTTGTTACATTTCTAACCTTAGGTAGCATAATACGCTTCTCTCTCCTTCCAATAAATTTAGTAGAGTTTCTTCTCTTAATTTCAATCCAAATAATCTTAACTAACTCACCATAGAATTATGACTCTAACTTTTGAAAATCATCTGTGCTTCCCCCAACATTCAAATACCTGTATTTCTCCAATATAGTACCTTTGTCTCAAACTTCTCACATAGAAAGTATGAAAATCCCATAGGTCTAAAGAATAGTAATTGAGATTAGAAGTCCAGTTTTAGTTGGTTAACAAACATGAATTAACCTGCTGCTGGGAAATGTGAAGAATTGTTTTGTTTGAAATAATAGAATGGTACATGATATGGTACCCACATGGATAACAAGCAACCAGTAAATTTTAAGAGATTAATATAAAAGAATTCTACTTGGATAAAATCAACTTTGGGAAGGGCTGAAAGTTTTCATAAAATAAACAGAGTAGTGATTCTTATACTTTTTAGAGCTTTAGATCACTTGAGAAATCCAACAAAGGCTTTAGATAATCTACCCAGGCAAATGCACATTTGCATGCAGGATGACTTTAGACAGTTCAAAGAGGTCCTTGCATCTGAAAAAGTGATTTTAATAATTTTATATTTCTTCAGATAGATCAACACTCTCTTTCACCACTAAAGACAGGGAAAGGGGGAATTTGTATGAACCTGAATTAGGCTGAACTAAGTAAGTGAGTGAGTACTAACTAACACACTCTATACTGTTTTCGTCCCACTGTGTCAGGAGGAAGTCCACGTCCCGTGATTGGCATGTAAGACTGTTCTCGTTCTCGTTCTTGCCTATCTTCTTTCAATCCCACATATACATCTTTTTCTCCAACCACATAAAACCAGAAAACACGAAGCTGTTTTGTGCCTTGTGCATGCTGCTCCCTCTGCTGTAAAAGCCCTTCTTGCCACTCAGGCCTTGGATGGTTGGGGTCCTTCTCATCCTTCAAGATTTGACTCATATTTCACTTCTTGTGGGAAGCCTTCTCTTACAGACAAGCTGGCTGAGGGGCGATTCTTTGTGGCCCCTTTATCCACCTCAGCACTTACCGTGGAATGTTGTAATCATTTATTAGAACGACTCTCTCTTCTACCAGAGATCTGGAGACTGGCCTGTGAGATAGTCATTTATGTATCCTCAAGGTCTGGTTAGTGACCAGGGCATAGCTGGTTCTCAAGACATGTTTACTGAATGAACAAGTGAATGAATGAGTGAGTTTCTCTGGGATCATAAGAAAGTTGCTTTACCACACCTCTGCTTCAATTCCCCTTTCTAAAAAGTGGGACAATGAATGCTCCTTATGCAGGAATGTGACACAAATCAATTACTGCAGAGATGCCATAAAATCCTCAAAACAGAGGCAAAATAAAAGAGCAAGGTGTATTTTTTTATAATCTGATTCACAATAGATGATACTCAAGGAGAAAAGCATTTGCTGTTGTTTCTGGCATGGCAAGAGGCTTACCAAAATTGACATGATTTTCTAAGACAGTTTCAAGTGTGAAGTGCATGAAGAGGCCTCCTGCCATTTTGAGATGAATTATGGTCTAATCTGGGCATTTAAATAAAAACAACGGCAGAAAAACTCAGGATGCTTTTCAATTCTGTCTGCATCTATTCCTGGCTAAGTGCTGGGAATATTAAAATGTAATTTAGCTGCTTGCCAGATTTTGTTTGCAAAATCAAAGAGCCCATTACATTTTAAAATGTGGTGTCTGGGGAAAAGGTCGCCCTCAGTCTCTGGAAGCTGAATTTAAGATGTTGAAATAGGGTGCTGGCCCTGTGGCCAAGTGGTTAAGTTCATGCACTCCGCTGCAGGTGGCCCAGTGTTTCATTGGCTCAAATCCTGCATGCGGACATGGCACTGCTCATCAAACCTTGCTGAGGCAGCATCCCACATGCCACATCTAGAAGGACTCACAAGTTAAATATACAACTATGTACCGGGGGGCTTTGGGGAGAAAAAGGAAAAAAATAAAATCTTAAAAAAAAATGTTGAAATAGGTCTCAGAACCACCCTTTATTTTGATGGCAGTGGGAGGATTGGTCACAGGCTTCAGAACCAGTGCACATGCTACAGGTCCAATTTCTTGCGGCAGGTGCCAAGCCCATCACCAGGTGGTGGAGAGAGGTTTCTGCAGTGATATCAGCTAAGGCAGGAACCACCCCACACTTGAAGAGGTTTCTACCTCCCTTCTCTGCCAGAGGAGACTCTCAAAGTCAAAGAGAGTCTGACATCACGGTGGTGCGTGGAAATCAAAAACCAAGAAGGGGGGCTTAGCCCTGTGGCCGAATGGTTAAGTTCACATGCTCTGCTTCAGCAGCCCAGGGCTTCACCTGTTCAGATCCTGGGAATGGATGTCATCAAGCCATGCTGAAGCAGCATCCACATAGCAGAAGCAGAAGGACCTACAACTAGAATATAAAACCATGTACTAGGGGAATTTTGGGAGAAGAAGAACAAAAAATTGGCAACAGATATTAGCTCAGGGCCAATCATTAAAAAAATAAATGAACAACACCAAAAAAAAAAAAAAAACCAGAAAGGATGACCCTACCCAGCATCAGAGAATAGAAGGTGAAAGATGAGTGAAGCTCTTCCTCAAGCTCCACATACCCAGGTGCATACCATTTGTTTAGTTGTGTCTTGAGGCATCTCAGGAATGTCAGGCTGCACTGGAGTGGCAGAGGTTCCCTTTCCTCTGTTTCCTGAGAAAGAAAGAAAAAATGGAAGGGTTAAGTTTGGTCTCTTCATTGTAACACTTACAGCCAGGCAAATAAAATGTTGAGGCCCTTCTATGTGTTTGGCACTGTGTTAGGCGATGGGGATATGGAAGTAGATCAGAAAGATCTGGTTCCTGCCCTGATGGAGCTGACGAAGGGGAGGTAGGAGCTAAACAATTACTCAAAATTATTAGTTAATTACAAACTACCATAAACACAACAAAAGAAGATGTGAAAATATTTTGTTTTAGGGTAGGGGTGGGAGTGGTGGAGAACCAGAGGAGGCTTCTTGGAGGAAGTGACACTTAAACTGTGGATCCAAAGGGTGAATAGGAATTTCTAGGCAAAGGTGATGGTGGGTGTTCACAAGGAGCAGAGAGTTCCAGATAAGCAGAGACAAGAGCCTGTAGAACTGCCCTGAATCAGGAGGACTTGCACAGTTTGAGGAGTGGGCAGCAGCTTCCTCCTATGGCCCTACCTCTTAACAGAAACCCAGGCATTTCTGCCCCCTCTCTCCACACAGGTGTATGCCTCAAAGATCAGGCAAAACCTCTCTCTTCCACTTTCCCTCTCCTATCAATAGTCAGAGGGTATGAATGGGATGAGGTTTGAACAGCATCTCTAACCCAGTACCCCCACAATTGGCTTCGGTTGTATTCATAGCATTTATCAATATTTACATTATTTTAAGTGAAGGAAAAGCTTTCTGTTTACTGCAGGTGAAAAAGGTCCAAGTTGCTCCGAGTCATAGAGTTTGAGAGTTAAGGGGATTCTAGAAACAGTATAGAGTATACAGGCAGGAAGATGAACTTTGGTGTCAGCCCTGAATGCTAATCTTGAGTCTTCCCTCTCCCAGCTGCAAGCTTTCAGATCCTAATTTTGCCAGTTGTGAAAGGGGAGAAAACCAGTGATTTACCGTAATGTTGTAGAGATACAAAATTACCTACCTAAAATACTTAACACAGGGAAGATGCTCAAAAAAAGGATTCATTGTTTGTTGTTGTGTCATTATTATCATAACACCTTAGGCAAGTCTAGTTTGCTTAATTGAACACTAATTACGATGGGCCAGGAATTGTTCTGGGCACTGTTCACATGCATCATCCCTGTTAGTATAAGATCTAGATCCTAGACCCTGTCCCAGGCCAGTTTCTCTGCACTTTTAAAAGTTTCTTTAGAAGAAAATACACACTAGTCTCCCTGGTCTCCTTTAAGCTTCCCTTTCTCCCCCCTAACATCTACAAGCGTGGAAACAGGTCATGGTTTGCACATGTAAAAATCATTTGAGAAATCTGAGGCAGAGCTGGTGTTTTTTCTTTCTAACACAGTGGGAAGGATCATCTGTGTAGTCTGCCAGTTGAAGGTTTGTACTGGAGAAAATAAGCCAAGCTGGCTTCTAGAGATTTCCAGGTGTTGGAAGGGCCAGGTTTTACAATGCTTCCATGAGTCTGATGGTTACACATCCAGCCCTGCCATCAGCCCACCAATGACTAGAAACTAGTGGTGTTGAGCACTGGCTGCATATTAGACCCTGCTGGGGAGCTTTAAAATTTGCCAATGATTGGGCGTCACACCAGGCCAATTAAATAAGAGACTCAGGGTGAGAACCAAGCTCAGCACCTGTGAAGAATTCCCTCGGTAATCCTAAAGTGACACCAGGATCGATAACAACTGATTTAAATAAAGGATTCTGGCCTCATTGGGTCCACTGAATGAAGCTTTGTGAGAATATATATATATCAATATATATATTTGTGAGAATAATATATCAAAGATCTGTACCTGCCAGACATTTCCCACACATCTTCTTACTTGAAGAATAATGCTCTGTGGTAGAAAGCATCTCCATTTGACAGATAAGGTAACAGAGGCAATAAAGGCTTCAGTTCCCTGCTTAAGATTACAGAAGTGGGCTTAGGTCTTGGATTCTAACTCATTCATTCATTCAACAAACATTTGTTTAATGCTTACTACATGCTGGGCACTGTTTTAGGCACCACGATACAACAATGAGCAAGAGATAATCTTCTCAGGGAGAGTGCGTTCCAGTGGTGAGGGAAAGAGAGACATAAAATAATGTCAAATAGTGATAAATGCTATAAACACAACCAAAGCCAATTATGGGGGTAGATAGAAATGCAGTTGCTATTTTTGATAGGGAACTTAGCAAAGGCCTCTCTGAAGTGACATTTAAATAGAGCCGTGAATAGAAAAACAAGGGAGAAAGCCAAGCAAATGTCTGAGAAAAGAGCATTCCAGGATAAAGCACTGGGGAGAGCAAAGGCCTCAAGGGCGGGGTGTTTGGTGCATTCAAGCAACAGCTGAGAAGAGAGCCAAGCTAACCCAGGAGGAAAAGGGAAGAGAAGTGGGTCAAGTGTCATGCCATGTGATTTGAGTTGATTTTTTTTTTTTTTGGCTTTCAGCATTTGTTCCTCCTCTGGTGATTACCCACTTCTACTGTTAGCAACTATATTTTGCTTTGTGGAGACCACTCCTCCCCCATCCCAGTGCTGTGGTTTGGTAGTAGTAACCCCCAATTCCAACTCTAAACCTGGTCTCTGCTTAGTTGAAGACTAACGTGGTATCTCAATCACGATCTTGGTTCAAAGATGGGCATAAGACTCAATCTGAGCCTCAGAGGTGAGAGGAGATATCTGCTATAATTTCTTAGCTAGTAATGTTCTCTCCTTCCTAGAAGGACCTACCAAAAGAGGGAGCTGTACAGATATGATGACATAGCTGCCATGGCTATTTTGCTATTACAGAGGAGTGCCCACCTGGAGAAGTTGGAGGACTACCACGTAGAGCCTAGAGATTATGCCAACACCAAGTAAAGCAGAACAGAGGACCAGAATGAAAGCAGATCCTTGATTTTGACACCTGAATGGTTAGATCAACCCACACCTGTAAGGCTTGCTGCTGCCAGACTTTGCACTTACATAAAACAAAATCTCTTCATTGTCTATACCCACTGAGTTGGGTTTTCTGTCCCTTTGTATAAGTAGTTCTAAGTAAGAATTGCTATAGCTATTTTTTTTCCTTGATAAAAGGGAAGGCAAACTCTTAGCCATTTTTCTGCCAAATCTTGAGTTACAGGTCTTCAAGCAATGTTTGAGGGGATCAATGAGCCTCTGAGGCTACCTTCATTCCCTCCTAATTATCCCCCATCAGCAGCCATGCTATAGCCCTGCTCCATGATTGCTGCTTCTCCCTCTCCCTCACTCACAGGCCCCACAATGAAGAGATGCAAAGTTGGGCCCACACTTCCTTATTGTGAAATACCACTTTTGACCTTAGACCATACCATGTTTGGTGGGCCCTAAATGTTTTGTATTTGTCTTCATGAGAATCCATAGCATTTCTTGGATCTGTGGCTTGAAGTCTTCTATCACTTTTGGAAATTTCTCAGCCATAATTGTTTCAGATATTGCTTTAGCTCCGTTCTCTTCTTCCTGTCCTTCTGAAACATTGACTACATGTGTACTGGGTATTGTCAGCATTTCCTATATGTCTCATATACACTTCTTTTTATATATTTCATTCTCTTTTTTCATTCATGTTTATTATTTTAAGTCTCCAAGTTTGTGGTAATTTGCTACAGCAGCCTTAGGAAATGAATACCCTCATTCTCAGTCGTCCAATCCTGGCATAACCAACCCACAATCCCCTGTTGTAAATTCCCTCTGTTTGAAATACCTGGTAATGTTTCTCTTTCTCCACTGAAACACAAAATGATATACCACGCCCCTACTCTAAACTCTCAGAACCTTGTATTTTGATCCCAAGGGGAATTAGTGAACAGCTCATGTGTAGTTGACACCAATGCATATTTTTTCACCTGCCATACTTAAAACTTGCTAAATGCTAAATATTTTGTGCAATTCATCCTTATCATTTCACTTAATATTACATCTTGAAAATCTTCCTGTATTGGGCCAACCATGTTATTTTACAGCTGAATACTTTTATCAATTGAATATAGTGTAATTCAATTAAATGGTCCCTGAATGATCGTTTTGCTGTTTTCATTTTTAAAAACACTTACCAAAAAAAATTCCTGCACTAAACTTATATGTAAATCTGAGAGGATTTTTTGTGAGATATCAGTAACATAAGTCCCTAGCTTTGGGATTCCTAGATCCAAGGGACTATGTGACTGAAATTCTAATGCATAATACCAACTCTAACTTCTTCTATAAGTGTACCTATCAAAGGGCTATCACCAGAGAATGCTTCATGATATAATAATATTTGGAGAATTATGCCTTTTATGATCCAACTGGCCTAAAAGAACAGCCATCAAGGCAATCATCACTCCTAGTGTTTCTTCACTGGTGAGGTGTCTACATTTCTGGGAGTAATGAGATGAAACACAACAAAGAAACCACTGAAGCTAAGCAGCATAGTCAACAATAGCTCTGGGAAATGGGAGTGATCTCAAGGAACAAAATAACTGAACTCACCTGTAGGCAAGTCAGAGGAAGCTCTGCTCAATTACTCAAGAAAACTCTGTCATCTGTGCAAGGAAAGGAGCCATAAGATGGGTGAACCATATCATTGCACTGAAAGAATGTGCAATAAAGCTGGAAATTAAATTGATACTGAAGGAGCTTTTTGACACTTGTATCACTCAGGGTGCATGCAGGAAACAGAAACTACTTTAAGTATCTCCACTAGAAAGGGCTTTACTATAGGAAATTAGACGTCCACAGAATTATTGCAAGGGCAAGTAGAATGGAGTTTGGTGTCTGCTGCTAGACTCAGGCTCAGGGTCAGGCCTCAGCAGATGTAGTCCAGGGATGGGGGAACTGCAGGAAATTCTGGCTGATGTCTCCGTGCCCCTGACCATGAGGTTGGTGACTAGGCAGTGCAAAGTGCCTTTTGGCCACTGGAAAAACTGATGCCTACCAGGGCCTGGAGTTGCTACTAATGCAGGAAAATAAATATACGAAATGTCCCTGCTGCCCTTCACTACCCCTTCTGCCTTTCAAATCTCATGCAACTGCATTACATTGATGGAACTTAAATCAATTCTAGAACCGTGGCATCAAGGGAGTTTTGGAAACGTTCCTTTTAGCCCTCTCAAATATGGGAAGTACTGCAACACAAGAAAGAATGTACAAGGGGATGGAAATGGGTGTTGAGTGTAAATAGATGACATTTGGTGAAGTCCCCAAGCAGGAATTTCATTGAGCAATACTTGTGCATGTGACAATCAGGGAGTCACGTAATGCTTATGAGTACTTTAGGAATGCTTTGTTAGTGAAAATCACTTATACTTGCTTGTCCAGTATCCTTCCTCCGTTTGTATATAAATACATTCTTCTCTGGGATCATGGACTACTGTCAATCTCCCATCCCCTCCCTTAGCTTATGCTGTGGCCACCTTGTTTAATTAACTCTATCACTTTCTCCACCCATCCTTCCCTCCCTTCTTCCCTTCCCCCCCACTCTCTGTCTCTGTCTCTGTATCTCTCATTATTTTTTGGTTCTGGTGCTTCCTGAAGTTCTATTTTCCCTCAATTTTATATGTCATTCCATAGCCTTTAAAGATATTTCTTTTGCTTATGTTAACAAAAGGCAGTTTCTGTTTCTAGCAACCAGATAGCCACTGGTAAGAATTTCTATCTCCTTCTTACCTATCAAAAGTCAAGCAAGGGGGCCAGCCCCGTGGCTGAGTGGTTAGGTTAGCGTGCTCTGCTGCAAGTGGCCCAGTGTTTCATCAGTTTGGATCCTGGGCACGGACATGGCGTCGCTCATCCAGCCACATTGAGGCGGCATCCCACATGCCACAACTGGAAGGACCCACAACTAAGAATATACAACTATGTACTGGGGGGCTTTGGGGAGAAAAAGAAAAAAATAAAATCTTTAAAAAAAAACAGTCAAGCAAGTTGTGAGATATATGTCCTGGGTTTTGCAGAGGAGTTCTAATGGCATATGATCTTATTCTCTTCAAATAAAAATGATTGTTAGATTTTTAACTAGTTTGCTTTGTTTATACCTCATAAAACTTTTCCAAAAATGATACCACAAATCAGAAAATATGGCGTCCTGAGCTTCATGTCACTTTGGACATATGAATAGGTAAGGTATAGGTATGCAGGGCCACAAGCTAGACAGCTGATGACCGTATCAGCTGCTGAAGGCCCAGGCAGGGAAGAGAAATTTGATGAAGCAGCACTCTCAAGAAACATTAATAATCCAATGAAGATCTGATATTAGCCCGAATCTGGAAATGAGCTATAGTAGAAGTAGCTCCTGCCTTCTACACTTTCTGTAATTTCTTTCCAGGCCTTCTTAGGAGAGACAGGCTTATGCCTATGACATCTTCTGATCCTCTGAGAAATGACAATAATGCAACAACAAAGTCCCAGATCCATTGATATTTCCACATTCATAACATTTATTTTTCAGAGCTGCTAGGAGTTACCAAATATGAGATAAAGCCTCTGGACAAAATGGCACCAGAAAACCTCTTTGCCCTTCCTGATTATGTGCTGATAGTAGGGGACCTGTGGCTGGCCACTTTCTCACTGTGCTAACATGTTCTTCCCTCTGTGTGAGCGCATTCCTGATGTCTCCCTGTGATTCCAAATTTCCTCCTCTTACAAGAACCCCAGTCAGACAGGATTAGGGATCCACCTTAGTGGCCTCATGTAACTTTAATCACCACTTTAAAGTCCTTGCCTCCAAATACAATCACCTTCCGAGGTGCTAAGTGTTAGGTCTTCCACATATGAATTTTGGGAGGATACAATTAAGCCCATAATGGTAACAAGGATTCAAAGAAGCCCAACTTTTGGTACAACTTACTTAAGGTCTCTGAACCTCAGTTTATTCATCTGTGAAGTGGGTATAGAACAACACAACTCCTGGGGCTATTGGGAGTATGAAAAGGGATGAGCCGTGTAGAATGTCTAGCCTGTGCCTGGGACATGTGAAGTGTGTGTGCATTAAAGCCTTATGCCCCTGAGTCAGGCAGTCAGTTTGGTTACCGTTTAACTCAGCTGCTGGGATGCTCATTCAACAGCACCATCTTCCTCTGATTTTACCTTCTTGATCATGAAGCCTAAGTTGTTACCCAAAGCCAGTGCATTTCAGAGCCAGGATTTCCATCTAGGCCTGTGTGATTCAAGGCTCATTCTGCCTTTCTGCATGGATGGGGGCTGAAGGGGTAGGGGAGGTGCTAAACTGGCGAGGAGAAGTTACCTGCAGGCCCTGAGCTTCTTTGGATACAACCTGCCCCTAGAACTTAAAAGTCTCCCCATATTTGCATCTGAATCCCACACCTCTCCTGGGTCCTAGAGGAGAGGGCAGTTAGATACTGAGCTTCTCAAATCCAGGACTGTTTTCAGTACCATGCCAAGGGTGGAGTCAGCTCTGGAACTCAGCAGTGTGCCTAAAGCCCCTGTGCCTCACCACCATCGTACAAGCTTCTGAGTTTCATAGGACTTGCAGGAGCACAGGTATAGAGTATCAAGAGCCAAGACTCCGAACACAAAGAGCCTGCATTTTATTCAGCCTTATCGATGAATTCATTTATCAGTTACATATTGGTTTTAGCCTCTCTCTGGTGCCTCAGTTTCCTCATTTGAAAGAAATAATACCTAACTCATGGGGGAATTGCAAGGATTCAAAGAGTTAACATTTAGAAAGCACTTAGAAGATTGCTTGGAATATAGGAAACACTATATAATTGTTAGCTATTAATAATAAAAATAACGTTATTAGCAATATTATTATACTTACTCCATATGAATTCTCACCCCATACGAATTGTGGGCTTCTGGAGGAGAAGGTTAGCATGCCTGAGGCAAAGTCATCCATTCCGTTCGAAGCCAGGAAACAAGCGGGTAAGGAAGATGACCCAGGATCGGACATCTGCAGACCTGGTGGACAGGCTGTGCCAGAGACCGAGGCAGGGTGGAATCCCACTGATCCTGGGGATGGAGGAAAGGGAGGATATTTTCGGGGTCTGCTTCTGAAAGCCATGAAAAGAGTAAGCCGGCCACCCATTAAATGGCCTAAATTCAGACAGGTCCAATAGGGCCCTGGGGAAAACCACATTGCCCCGCCCCACCCACCCCAACGACCCCCCCAACCCTCCCTCCCCCCTGCCCACCGCCCCGCCACAAACATGCACTTTGTTCCAGAGGCCGCAGGACTGCCTCAGGCGATACACAAACTGGGACCTGGAGGCCCGGGGCAGTACAGTGATCCTGAATCCGTGTTTCAGATCTCAGAAGTGCTCCAGACACCCGTGGGAAACTCCAAAAGTTGGCGATCGGTCCTGCTACCAGTCCTGCACAGCTACGAGTGGCTGCACGGAGGGTGCTCCATAACCGGCTTGAAGCTGAGGATGCAAAGGAAGACAAGAAGATGAAAAGGCAGGCCGCCCTGCTCGCTGTGGCCCGCCAGTCTCCTCAAGGTATCCTGAGGGAGAGGGGGCATATGCCATGGGTGAGTAACCCCGGCCCCCACCAAGGGGCCAGGAGGCCACCCACAATGTCGGGGGCTAATCGGTGTGCGGACTGCCAAGAGGAAGGGCGTTGGAGGCAGGATTGTCCGAACCATCCCCAGGGAGGGAAGGGATCGAAGAAGACTGAGCCGTGGCAGTTTCCCTTGACCACAGATGAGACGTGATGGGGCTGAGGGACAGCCCCCTCCCCCGCTTGGCTCCGGGAGGCCCCGGTGACCTCGGCAGGAAGGAGGAGAGCAGGCTGAATCTTTGCTCCCTAGTGGAGCCGTGTTCCTGGTGTGGAATGCCCACAAGGGAAAGCTTTCTGAAGGAAAGTGTGAACTGAAGGAGGTCTCAGGAAAGGGAGAGACCGGAAGATTTCTGGAGCCCTGGACCTGTGAAACAGGGTCCAAACTGCTGAAGTATTCCTCACTGTGTGTACCAGAATGCCCCGTTCCCCACCCCCTTCTAGGGAGGGACATGCTCTGTAAGTTAGGGGCCTCCACTCCACAGGCCGGGAACAGCAGAAAACCGAGCTCCAAGCGCCAAAAAGTGGGGGAGGTGAGCTGATGGCCCTCTTGCAGGATACAGCAGCCCCTGAGAAGCGGGAGATTCCCCTACATGATTCAAGCAGGGCTAACTCGGAACTATGGGCCCAGGGACAGGTGGAGTGAGCAGCCGGTGCCACGCCAGGAAAGGTAAAACGGAAGCAGGTAGGTGGCTGGCCCCGGGTAAAACATATGCCCCTTGAAGCCAGAAGCCATAAAGAGGAAGCTTTCCCGGAATCAGTAAGTTTTCAGAACAGGGGAATCTAGCTTTGCTCGAGACCTTAGTGCTCTCAATGCTGTGCGCTCCTGGGGCTATAATAGTAAATGTCTTCCCTTGGTTTCTGGCACCGAGCGCCTAAAAGTCCTGCGATGGCCCATACGAGAGCCACATGGCGCATCTTTGGTTAGGAGAATTACTTTAGGGCTCAGTTCCTGAAACGAGTCCAGAGCCAGAAAGGTGAAGTGGTTTGTCTGGTGTTATTCCTAACAAGCCCCTTTCAACGCCACCTGAACTGGTGTTAACGAGGTGAGTGTTGGAGAAGCCCTAAGGGTGGGGGCTGGGTGCCGGGGAAACCAACTGTGCGATTCGATTCGGGCCTTGGAAGTTTCAGGTCCGTCCCCGTCCCCGCCGCCGCCCCAGGGGTGGGGGCGGGGGCAAGAGGGGCTGAAGGTCGCGCTGAGTAGCCAAAAGCCAATGACCGTAATCGACTATGCCCAGGTGATGGAGTCTCCGTCAGACTGCGAAAGGACCGTGCTCAGACAGCTGCCGCGTTGGTGAACACGTGGAGGTTCGGGGAGAGTGGCACACCCAGAGAGGCCCCGGGAGCTCCTCCTCCCTGCCACACATGTTTTGCTTTGTGCACCTCTTCCCTGTGGCTGTTCAGAAGGGAGAGGTTCTCCCGAGTTGTGTGAGCCGCTCTATCAGAGCCCTCAAACCCAAGGAGGGGGTGGTGGGAACCTGCGGTCGCGCGGCCGGTTTGTCAGGAGCACAGGTCACGACCCGAACTTGCAATTGGCATCGAAAATGGGGGCGGGGAGAAGGGTAATCCTGCGGGGTGTGATTCTATCCCCAGGAGGATAGAGTCAGATGTGAGTTAAGTATGTTCAGCTTCTTAGCCAGTAACGGATATGAGGTGCCTAAAGGGGACGGCTGGGTTTTGCCACCTTTGGATCCCTAGCTTTGGATTCACAGCTATAAGCCTCTCTGATAAACTACGGGTGCCAAACTACGGGAACGGACCAAATTGAATAGGGCAAGCTGGACACCGTGGTGAAAGGATGGCCCCCATGCTGGAGAGCTGTAGCTGCCACCTGCCTGTTCAATCAAGAAAGCAGGAAAACGGACTCTGGGCCAACCTAGGAGGGTGTGGGCCGTCCCTCTCGCCCATCAGGTCTGTCGCCTCCTGGAGACTGAAGGACATCTCTGGCTTCCCAGAATAGGATACTACCATATAAAGCCCTGCTGATAGATTCCCCTCAGATTTCTTTAAATCCCTGTCGGACCTTAACCCCAGCTACCCTGCTCCTCGATTCCAGTGGGCCTACTAGCCATGCTTGCCCAGCAGTGGTTGCTGGCCACAGAGCTCTGCAGAGTGAGCCATGGAACGCAAACATGGGCCAGAGATCCTTAAAGTGCTAGGATTGGTGCAGGGCCCCAAGCAAGTAGCTGGGCTCCATTGTAACGGCCATCGAAGTGGGGAATCGGAAGCCACAAAAGGAAATAACTTGGCAGCTGCAGCTTCAGCTGCAGCCGTGAAAAGGGCCGCTCCCTCAGGAGAGCTTCTCCAGTTACCATTAATTCCCACGCTACCACTGTGTGAACTGACACCTTCTGTGAACTTACCCCGGATCAAGTGAGGGAAGCCACCACGCAGGGTTTCAGTGGTCCCCAGTAGTCAAGGGCTGCATGATAAACCAGCGAGGCAAGACCCACGTCCCCAAACCAACAGCCTGGGGACTCCTTAAGGGTGCTCATGCTGTCTTACAACTTGGGAAAGCGGTTTGTCCCAAGATCCGCTAGATCCTATCTGGGTAGGGCGTCGCTTGCTGTCCCTAACCACAAACTCTTCCCTAAAATCACAAGGAGTCACCCTTTGGATCCACCAAGCAAGGGTTAAAAAAAAAAAGGGAGGGGGGAGAGAGAGAGAGAGAGAGAGAAAGAGAGAAAAGAGAGGTGCCCAGCCCCGAACATCCAGAGAGATCATCACAGACAACTGAGGACTCCGAGTGTTCCTGAAAACCACTCTCCGATTGGAACCTCTGGTTTCAGCAACCCTGTCCAGACAAGTAGTGACTGCCTCTCCACCCGAGGCTCCGCCCTGGATCCTATCCAGCCGCGTGCCCCTTCAGCACGGTAGGCAGCCAGGGAGGTTGCACGTTCGTGGGCAGCAGGAGTAGGTCCATCGGAGACGGATGGGCAACCCAGTGTGCAGACTGTCACAGGGCTGGTGGAATCTGGAGGGAGGGTGCAAATACTAAGGAAAGCCCATCTCGGAGCCTGCCTCACTCATGTACTCCAGCTTCTCTGGACCCACCATTAGACCAGCTGGGGAGCCCTGGGGGACCTCCACCTCATCCCCCTACCTCACCCCTGCTTGAGCCAGAGGCCGGCACAGGGCCAAACCCCTTGCTGTTCTCCCCCCGCCATCCCCCTACGGGGACCTGGACACTGCCACAGGCAGAGACCCTCCCCCCTCCTCTTCCAGAGTGTACAGCCACATTAGGACGAGTGACACACCTGGAATACGGCCCCTGAGACAGGTGCCTGACGGGGAGGGGACGCTTATTGATGTGCACGTCCCCTTTTCCACCTCTGACCTGTGGGATTGGAAGGCACACACGCAAGGACTGAGCACTGACCCAGAGGAGTTCATAAGCCCGACGAAGGGAATCTTCTGCACTCGTGATCCCACCTGGGCAGATATTCCAAGCCTGTTGACTACACTCGTCATGGCTGAGGCAAAGTCATCCGTTCCGTTCGAAGCCAGGGAACAAGCGGGTAAGGAAGATGACCCAGGATCGGACATCCGCAGGCCTGGTGGACAGGCTGTGCCAGAGACCGAGGCAGGGTGGAATCCCACTGATCCTGGGGATGGAGGAAAGGGAGGATATTTTCGGGGTCTGCTTCTGAAAGGCATGAAAAGAGTAAGCCGGCCACCCATTAAATGGCCTAAATTCAGACAGGTCCAATAGGGCCCTGGGGAAAGCCGCGCCGCCCTTCCCCGCCCACCCCAACGACCCCCCAACCCCCCTCCCCCCGACCACCGCCCCACCACAAACACGCACTTTTTTCCAGAGGCCGCAGGACTGCCTCAGGCGATACACAAACTGGGACCTGGAGGCCCGGGGCAGTACAGTGATCCTGAATCCGTATTTCAGATCTCAGAAGTGCTCCAGACACCCGTGGGAAACTCCAAAAGTTGGCGATCGGTCCTGCTACCAGTCCTGCACAGCTACGAGTGGCTGCACGGAGGGTGCTCCATAACCGGCTTGAAGCTGAGGATGCAAAGGAAGACAAGAAGATGAAAAGGCAGGCCGCCCTGCTCGCTGTGGCCCGCCAGTCTCCTCAAGGTATCCTGAGGGAGAGGGGGCATATGCCATGGGTGAGTAACCCCGGCCCCCACCAAGGGGCCAGGAGGCCACCCACAATGTCGGGGGCTAATCGGTGTGCGGACTGCCAAGAGGAAGGGCGTTGGAGGCAGGATTGTCCGAACCATCCCCAGGGAGGGAAGGGATCGAAGAAGACTGAGCCGTGGCAGTTTCCCTTGACCACAGATGAGCTAAGTATGTTCAGCTTCTTGACCAGTAAGTGATATGATGTGTCTAAAGGGATGGCTCTGTTTTTTCTTCTTTGGATTCTTTACATTGGATGCATGGCTATCAGCCTCTCTGATAAACTATGGCGACAAGAAACGGACGCTTTTGAATGGGGCAAGCTGGACACCGTGGTGAAAGTTTCGCCCCCATGCTTCAAAGCAGTAGCTGCCACCTGCTTGTTAATCAAGAAAGCAAAAAAATTGGCTATAGACCTACCTATGAGGGTTTGGACTCTTACATCAATTCTCTAGTCTACCAGTGACTGATGAGGCCTCTGGCTATCCCAAAATAGAATACTGCACTATCAAGTTATGATGCTAGATTCCCTTCAGATTTCTTTAAAATCCTGTCATATCTTAAACTCTGCTGCCCTTTTACTTGATTCCAATGGGTCTTTAAGCCATGCTTGTCAAGAAGTGACCTCCAGCCACAGAGGTCTCCAAAGTGAATCATGGACGTTAAACATGGGCCAGAGATGCTTAAAGTGTTAGAAGTGGTACAGGTCCCCCAGAAAGTAGCTGGGATACATGGTAAAGCCCTTCAAAGGACATAACGTGGCAGCTGCAGCTGCAAAAATGGCCACTCCATCAGGAGAGCTTCTCTAGCTACCATTAATTTCCACACTGCCCTCATGTGAACTGACACCTTCTGTGAACTTACTACAGATGAAGTGAGGGAAGCTACTACACAGCATTATCAGTGGTCCCCAATAGTCAAGGGCTGGAAGACAAACAAATGAGGGAAGGTTTATGTCCCCAAATAGCTTTAGTGTGCTCATGCCAACTTAACTCGCAAGGATTCAAACCACTTTGATTTTGGTAACACCGTGACCTCACAGAGACCACCTCTGACCTCATAGAGGCCCCTTCTGTCCTCACTGACAGACAGAGATCTCAGCTGACCTAACAGAGACATCCCCTGACACTTTAGACACTCCCCTTGACCACACAGAGACATCCCATGCCCACACAGAGACTTGTCTGACCACCCAGAGACCTCCACTGACCTCATAGTGAACCCCTCTTCCCTCAAAGTGAGGTCTCCTGATTTCACAGAGAACTCCCTGAACACACAAAGAACTCCCATGACCTCCAAGAGACCTCTAGTGACATTATAGAGACCCCCCTCTCACCTCACCGAGACCTGATATCACAGAAGCCAACCATTTCCTCAACAAGATCCCCTACAACACAGTGAGAACTCCACTAATTTCATGGAAACCTCAAGTGACTCTCACCAGATCTAGGATCTCAGGGAAATGAAGAGAGGATGGTGGGTGCACCCGCCCCTCCCCAACTGACTGACAAATCCCATGGGTCTTATTGACTGTTAGCACTCTGGAAGCCCCACTCCATGGAGGGAAAACCCTTCTTTCTATCTACGCATGCACAGCAAAGGTGACTGGCCTCAGAAAGGCCCTTGGGCTTGCTGAGGGACAGGTCCTTGTGGCACTGAAAGTGTGGGGGAGCCCACTGGTGGTGGCCGGGTGCAGCTGCTGGTGAACTGGGATTCCCAACTTCTACAACTGTGTCTCACATCCCCTTCTCCCCTTCTGCTCAGGTCCCACTCCCATCCTTTGAAATTAGTTTTCTGCCCCTCTTTGCCCATCAGGAGCCAGCGGGCAGGGCAAGACTATCCCTCCTGCATGCTGATCATCCGGGGCCTCCTTTATTGTTTGACAGAACAAGGCCTCCCATCAGGAAGGAACTTTTCAACACAGGGAGCAGTAAATGTTTGACAAGTCAACAGGGCTCAGGAATGCTAGCCAAAGGAGTTTGGCCACACTAGGCATGCCACGCCCCCTGCGGAAATAGTGGGGAAATTGGCAAGCCTGCCCTTCCAGGGGCAGGCACCTCCCTTCACTCTGGAGTCACTAAAGCCATGCCCTCCTGCTGCCCAGAGCTCTACTCTTGAGAGAAATCCATGACTAAGGTCCAAGGCAGGTCTTCCCCTGGCCATCTCCCTGGGTGCACTGTGGCAGGGCACAGAGAGAGGTGTATCCTCTGGAGGAGCCTGCTTTGTCTGAAGGAGGCCAGCCATTCCAGCTTCCTGGGATGAGTCTCTGTCTGGGGTCTAGGATGGGGAAAAGGGCCCTGAGACCTGAAAGTACCCTGGCAGTTGTCATCAGCCTGGTTGGAGCAGGAGGCTGCCAGGAAGCTAGTGTGCCCAAACTGTGTCTCAGCCCCTCCACATTCTGGCACCCCCCAGCCCAGGCCTGGCTCCCGAG
Organism: Equus caballus; assembly: GCF_041296265.1. NCBI lineage: Eukaryota > Metazoa > Chordata > Mammalia > Perissodactyla > Equidae > Equus > Equus caballus. Next base: position 23,273,187 of record NC_091695.1, read on the forward strand.
GGAGGATGATGAACTTGGCAGCAGCCGGTGCAAGGGCACCAGCAGTGGGGGTGGTGTCCCACAGCCTCCTGGGATGCATTGGGTGGGGTGGCGCCCCCTGTGGTGTGGCATGTGGAGTGGGCTGACTCTGGTCACCTCTGGGGCAGGGATCCACCTCAGCTCAACAGAGGCAAATACAACAAATGACACTTGGAGAGGAGGTCAGGGATCTTCATGCCCCTGCCTCAGGGTAATTCCTCTTGCCCAACGACTCCTATCAGACCCAATCCCAACATACCCAGGTCCAGATTTGAGACCACAGTGGTGAACTTGGAACCTACTTCTTACTTCCCTGTCCAGCCTACTGTGGTGGTGTTCTTGGTGGTTGGGGAAATGGGACTGGCGGTGGCTGCAGTGGTAAAGGCCATGGTGGCAGCTGCTTCCCAGACATCTGGCATCTTGGGGACCCGAGGAGTGCATCATTGGTGTACCCACACTCTCCCCAGCCCCCCATCTCTCCCATCCGTCCTAGTGACTCACCACTCCAGGAGCCCTGCTTTCCTCACTTACAGCCATCTCTTTGACTGCACTTGTTTAAATTACATGACATTGAAACCTCCCTCCATAAGCTATTCAGATCAAAATCCTCCCTGGAACCTTCTGAGTTGGCTGAGAACAGTTCAGCAAAGTCCACAACATTCTCCTAAGTTAGAGGCAAGATTTTCATCTTGAACTTCCTGGACATACCCCTGGGCTCCTAAGCAGGCTTCATCTGACCTTAATTATGGATTTCAGGCCATCCCCTTCTGTCTTTTTGAATCTGGTCTGCCTACCAGTATTTCATGTTCTGGAGAATATCTTGGGTATTTTCCAGGTGAAACTTCAGTGTTTCCTCATGGCTTTGCTGCCTCAGTTGGTCCAACAGCTTACAGAGGTGGGCCTCCTGGGCCCACGTGACTTCACATATGTTAAGTCACTGTGAACCTGTGAGTGAAAACGTCTCACACTAGTTCTGTTCAATGGGTTCTTCCCCAATGTGAGATTTCTGCTTATTGGAGGAGCTAAGAGGCACTTAAAAGACTGCCCACAGACGTTCATTTGTTCTTTTCTCTATGTATGAATTCTAGGCTAATCAGTCAGTCATAGTTCCTGGTTAAAAACCTTCCTCATGTAAGTTACATATGCACAGTGTGTTACTCTCTTGCATGCATTGAGATTTCTTCTTCTTTTGTTTTTTTTTGAGGAAGATTAGCCCTAAGCTAACATCTGCTGCCAATCCTCTTTTTGCTAAGGAAGACTGGCCTTGAGCTAACATCTGTGTCCATCTTCCTCTACTTTATATGTGGGACGTCTGCCATAGAAAGGCCTGCCAAGTGGTCCCATGTCTGCACTGGGGATCCAAACTTGTGAAGCCTGGGCCACTGAAGTGGAAAGTGTGAACTTAACTGTTGTGCCGCTGGACCAGCCCAGAGATTTCTTCTTTATAACACCTCAACTGTACAGTTGGTTAATTTTGTAACTTCATTGTGTTTCATAGACTAGGTATTTGAGCCGTGTTTATAAAATTGTCCTTTTACAAGAATTCAGGTTGTAGCTCTGAGCTCAGGTCAATATCTTACCTAAATTAAAATTATGCAAAACTTTCTGCTGGGATGGCACTTACTCCCAACTCAAATTATAGTCCCGTTATTGTGCTTTACTACTAATCATCCCATTCCCAGGCCTCTAATGTAGGGGACCAGGGTTCAACCCAAGAAACTTACCCTCACTGTGCAGTTAGATGGATCCTTCCTGCAGATATCTGGTATAGGTACCATTTCTTGGTTTTAAAGGTTACTTCTCCTGCCTAAAGTAAATTAAAAAATAAATTTCTCAAGAGGCATTAGGGAACCAAAGTGTTGTACAGCATGCAAGGCAAATATTGACCCTTACACAGGGCAAGAATGTGAAATGGAGCAATGCACTAGTGTCTAGAAACATGTTTTAGGGCACTGTCAATTACAAAATGTTTTCAAGATTGAAGAGAAAACTAAGACGGATTTTGGTAAGGTTATGAGAGAAGAAATCATCAAGGGGAAGGGATGAGGGCAAAGTTCACAATATGAAACTTTCAATCCAAAGAGGACATAAACTATGAATAAAAGATATTGATAAATGCTAGGAATAATGACAACATTGAGAATTTTTCCCCACTGGATTCCCATACTTTCCTGAAAAGACCATGGACTTAAGGAAATCTGCAGTTGGCATTACCAAGGTCCTGATCCCTCACTGACTAGGCTTTTCCTCATAGTGAACACACATGCCTGGAGCTTACCCAGCCTCAGGCCTTGTGGGAATCCCCTTTCTTCCCTCCACAACTCCTCTCCTTGCTCCAATGGGAAATTGTGTCTTATTTGCAGAGCTGCCACCCTGTTCATGGGGAAAAGCCACTTGAATTTTGAACTGTCTTTTAGGAACCATACATATTCCTCAAGTAAAGGACAGGATCTCAATGAACAACTAAGTGAGCATTGAAGAAAACCTTGTAAGTCCTTGAGCAGAGCAGGAGGAACACCGTGACACCAAGCCAAAAGCATTGAGGAACTCGTGGATGTGCACGAGCAAGCTCACAGAGTAAAGATTCCCAGTGTTTTCAACAAATGAGGAATTAAATGTTTCTAGTTAATCCAGAATAACCTAAATTTATGTTGCCTGGTGGTTTTTTCTACTGTGGCCTCAAACTTTGGGCTTACTGCTTAGAACAGAATAATTACTTAGGAACTGTTTAATCTTATTTTTTAGTTATTAAAAAAAATCCATTGAGTTTTCAGCACTGTTCTGGGTGCTGGCAATAGAGCAGCAACAAAGGCATAAAATTGTGGTCAAGAAGACTATATTCTAGTGAAGGGGCACACTACATGCCATTAAATCAATAAACAGAATTACCTTCTCGTAGTTGTGTTATGAAAGAATAAAAATGAGAGCTGAGGGGAGCATGATATGTGGAAAGTTCTCTGGATGCTTGTTGAGTAAATAAATCCTTATAGACAGACTCAACAACAGAGAGAAGATGAATGATGTTCTCCAGCATCACATCTCTGTATAGCTTTTGCCAGGATGCGCCCACCAAGGCGTATTCTTCCTGGGTGAAGCCCAGAACCACATCCATGAAGGTCGCTGATTCCTAAAACATTGTGGACATTCTGGTTCAGACAGGGACATCTCTACCAGAGTCCAGGGGCAGAAAGTTGACATGATAGAGTTGGGGAAATGAGGCTGTAGGTACAGAAAGCTCAAGTCCTCTTTGGGGTTCTAGCCAAATGCTTCCCTGTGCTGATTTGGCATGTGTTATTCTTGCATAACTGCAAACGTATATACAGTCTGTACACAGCCTTAATACATACTAGCTTTATTATTAAGGAATATCACATGATGTGCAATGTGAAATAAACTGGACATTTCCCAAAAATATGGTAAATCTCATTTACAGACTGGCGCGTTTAATACAGTTTATTGGTTGTCAACTTAAGAATACATAACTAGATTCTCCTCACCAATTTAAAGTGAATCACAGACTCATCACATAGCAGGCAACATCAATTGCCTGTGACATATGACTGTGATTATGTGTAAACATTTCCCCTATAGGAACCTTACCTTTCTCCTTTGTGAAATGGTTTAACAAATGTTGACCGATCCAATGAGCTAATTTGCAAAGTACTTCTTTTGCATCAAACACTCAATGCACATAAGTAATAAGTATGTTATTTGAATGAAGCCATGCTGACCATTCTGCACAATGGAACAGACTTAGAAAACCTGGATCGACAGGTACAGCCTCTGTCTCTTATCTGTACACATTCCCTGTGTTCACTACAAGGTAGAAGGACAGATGGTCCAGAAACACAACCCAAAGTTCCCTGATACTTCTATACAGAAGGATGGCCCTAGCCTGCCCCACCTGCACTGAGGCTTCCATTGTCAATTTTCTCTGGGACCTCCAAGCATCCGTTATCATTTAGTTTAGTCCTATGCATCTGATAACAGGTAACAGCAGCCTCTCAATTGTATATGGTCACTCCAGGAGACCCCAAATGGCCACAGAACCCTCCACCCCATCCCCCACCCTGCCCCTCATCCCCTGCCTGCTGAGCTGTGCTCACCCCACCGCAGCTCTGACCCCCCGCAAAGTGAGTCCGACCCACCTGAAGAGTCCACAGCCGCCCCATAGAGACAGCAGGCGAGCCTGAGACCAAGTCTGAGAAGTCTGAGCATGACAGTGGTGCCTGCCATAAGACTTGGACGCCTGTGGCGTCAGGAACGCCCCCTTCATGCCTCACCCAGGCTGAAGGCCCCACCCCAAAGTTCAGGGCAAGCGCAAATTGCAGCAGCAGACCCACTGCTCCATGGCCTGAGGGCTGAAAGGAGTCACAGTCACTCCTGCTTACAGCTCTTAGGAAAGCACCGGTGTATCAACCCTTTCCTCCATCATGCCCGTTGCCACGCACATCACGCTGTGCGCTCCTTCACGGCCCTCCCCTTCCTCCTTCACGGCCCTCCCCTTCCTCCTTCATGACCCTCCCCTTCCTCCTGGCGCCCTCCATACTCTGACGCTGCAGCCATGCTGCCGGGCTAAAGCGGGTTTAATTAATGGCGCCTGAGGCCAGCTCCTGAGGCAGCTTGAAACCCAGCAAAAGCTCCCTGGCTGATAAAGGCTCAGTGGCTAAAATGGAAATACTGGGACCCGGGTAGGTGGAACTTGCATTTTCAAAGCCACGTTTCCCTCCATCCCCTCCATCTGGTCGGGCTGCTGGAACCCTCACAGTGGAGAACTCCCGGCTGAGGGGTCCACACTTTGGTCATGCCTCATAGAAGAACAGCCCCAGCCATAGTATTAAAAGGAGGAAACATCACAGCGGACAGCTCTAATTCCTGCACTATAGACAGGAAACGCAGAAGCCCAGTAAATGACCCCCTAAGCCCCTTCTCTGAGGCCCCACTCAGTGGGTCCACAGGACCTCCTTACCCACCATGGGCCTCTTGGCCTAGTTAACACAGGCAACAGGACAAGAAGTTCCCAGTATTTTTTCCCAAAATGTTAGTGTGGTTTTATCTAGGTCACTGTATTTTGGGGTCTCTTTGTTAGAACAGCTTAACCTACACCTTAGCTAATATACCCTTCCCCAGGTCATCTGACTCATAAATCAGATGGAAATCTTCATTGTTACACAACATTGACCGTGTTCCAGATGCTTGCCACTTTCAATTTCACTGTTAGGTAGTACTTATTAGAAGTTTTTGGGTGAAAAGTAAAATTCACAAAGCCCAGCGTATGAAGAGTGTGCTGTTAAATGATTCCTCCAGAATCTCCAGATGTTCTTTGTGGATTAAGACAGGCCATCAGAGAATTGCACACCTGGGCTGTCTTGATCTGGTTCCTTGGAGAATTGCTCTGTGGATCTGAGCCTTGGCCCCGCACCATCGGCCCACACTGAGGAGTGCGGCAAACAACCCCATGAGCCCCACTGCTTCCTTGCCTGTAGGATGTGATTGAGGTTGTGCCTTTGCTGCCCGTTGTGTGGACCCAAGAAAGAAGTTTCTTTCAGACCTTGTACCAGGAATAATCGTGCTTCTCCTGAGCAACTGGCTTGTTTTGTTTTTGTGAACACTCTAAATTGTGTAACTGTCTGTGTCCTTCAAAGCCATCTAAAATCCTTTGGGAACAAGACAGGTTATAAAATAAAGCTATTCAGAGTTTAGACCAAGCTCCCTATTTAATGCATTATATTCCTTTTGGAAAAGTCGCTTCATTTGGCTGACTTTCTTTGCTCGTAAGTTAGAGATAATGAGTTCTTCCTGTGAACAGAGTGTAAATTAATATTTTTAAAGCACTCAGAGTTCCCTCAATGCAAGTCATTATGGAAACTAACACTAATATTTAATTTCTTTACATCTCTGCTATTTTGTAATTCCCTCTCTTTTTATGTCATTCCTGAACTTTTTGCTCATTCATTTACTTGGCAAATTTGAGGATGTAACAGTGCACCAAACACCCTGGAAGGATACAGATTAAAAAGTCTGGATTGCACTTTCCAGGAGCATGAAGAGTTGAGAGTGTGTTTTCCACTAAATTAGAGATTTAGATAACAAGAAAAACAATAAATGAATAAGTAAATAAATATCTTACTTATAAAATTCTGTGGTTGCAGTGAAGAAAAGAAATAGGGAACAGTGGGAAAGGATGACAGTTCTTGAGGTGGAGACAACTTTCAAGCAAAGCAGTGGTGAATAAAAAGGAACAACTGTGCTAAGAGCTGGGGAAATACGTCTTAAGGCATGAGAGGGTTTGGCAGGGTGATGGATCTGAAAACAGACAGTGGCATGACAGTAAGCAAGGACAAAGGAGGAGTTTGGAGAGAAGGTCAGGGACCAGGCCATTTAGGGCCTTAAAGGCCAGAGCATGGGGCCTGTATGTTCTCTTACCTTCCATAGGATGCCTCTTGAAGCACTTTATGGGCCAGAGTGACGTGGTATGTGTTAGGTTTTAAGGAGATAATATTGCTTGTATCTCTAGTGTGAGATAATCTCACGTAATAAGGGAAATGTTGAGGCGAGGTAAGCACTGAGGGTAGGATAGGGGAACACAGAGGAGGCGTCCTCTGGGAGTTCTCAATTTGGTTGTTGAGCAAGACTTCCTGAAGTATATGGTGGCTGAGCTGAGATTGGAGAAATGAGTAAGAGTTCGCCAAGGGAAGGGAAGGAAGGGTGAACTAGACAGTGAGCTACATGACTGAATGTACAGTGATATGTGACAGCACGGTAAGGATGCTGCTGTGTTTAAGCATCAAGTAAAACAGAGTATGAGGGGAGATGAAGCTGGAGAGGAGGCTAAAGATTGGACCATGGAGAAGCTTGAGTGTCTAATACTTTCTTCCCCATTCCATGGCTGGCAGGTGGGAGGGAGCTGGGTCCCACCTTCTAACATTTTTATGAGAATTATTTGTGAAAATAATTGCTGCAACCTCTTAAATAAAAGTTTACTTCCCCCCATACTTTCTTTGAAATAAGACCTCTTGGAGTACAGGTGGCCATGAGCAACTCTTCTGCAACCTGAGATGGAGCAGTTGGGAGAAGGTCTTCACCTTTGCCTGTACCTTGTCACCTCCTATCACCACCTCCTCCTTTCCCTGGCTCTTGTCATCTCCAGACCTCTGCAGGGGGAGTTGCTGGTGGGTTCCCATCCCACTTCCTAATGAATGTAGGTGTGCTTAGTAAAATGCTGAGAGATATGACGTGTTATGATAAGTGCTAATGGCACTAGATTTAGAGTCAGGGGCTGGTCCTAGGCCTTCTGCTTAGTAGGTGAGTGACCTGAGCAGGTCACTTGATTTCTGGGAGCTATTTCCTCACATATATATAAAGGGGGATGTATCTACCTCCCTGAGTTGTTGTGAGGATTAAATGAAAAATTGAATATATGCAAAGTGCTTACACAGTGCCTGCTTAGTAAACTATAGGTGTTATTGTTGTCCATAGTAGGGAAGTAATAATCAAAAGGGAAAGCAGACTCAAAGTTCTTTTCTGAACACTGATCATGGAAGACTAGGAAATGGAGAAGCTACTGAAAAAAAATAAGGTAATTGACCTTGGCTAAATCACTTAACTCGTTTCCTCATCCAAAGTGTGGGGGTTACAATTTCCCTTTTGTGTAATGTATTGGATATTTATAAGGAATAGATGTTATTATAGATGCAAAAATTTTTTGGAAACTGAGTATTTTCTTGTTTTGCTTACAACGTTAGTCTGGATCCTCCAAGAGATGACAAGCATTTTGGCGGGGGAAATATTTCAGCGAGAAATTGTGGTGGAAGTTAGAGAAGCTGGCAGGGCTGTCAGACTATGATGGAGGTCTGACTTGAGGAAAGGAAAGTTTGGCAAGGGGGGACAACCTTGAACCAAAGTCAACCAAAAGAGGAATCATGCAGCTCACATCTTTCAGGGAGAGGGCAGCCAACCTATCCCTGCTGAGCTCAGTAATGGGCTGGGAAGAGCTTGTGGGAGGCGTGGCCTCAGCACAAAGAAGTGATGGATTTCAGAGCAGCAGCTGGGACCATTGGTCAGTTCTGCTCCCTGTAGCTGGTATGATCTTGTGGCCACCACATTTACTATGATGAAGAATCTATTTTCTTACCAGGAGAATATATCATTTTGCAACTAAGTCTATTTATTCTGATCCCCCTTCATATGTAAGAGAGCTCATCCCGGCAAGTCCACTGCAGCCATTCTTCCAGTGAAGGTCAACAAATAGCGTGCAGTGCTCTGATAATGAGCTAAAGGAACTTGTGGGCATGGGCACTGCTTTTATCTTAAGCACGTTCTTGAAAGAGCCAACGGGGAAGGTGTTCGTGTTCTCTCTTAGAGCTGGTACCTTTTCTTTCTTGATGCAAAATAGCATTTATTAATAATTTCCTCTGTATCCACTGACTTTTTTTATCCAATCAGCCACCCTATGCCTTTCGATTGGAGCATTTAGTCCATTGACATTTAAAGTAGCTATTGATAAGAATGTACTTATTGCCATTTCGTTGCTTTTTTTTCTGGGTGTTTTAGTAATTCTTCTCAGTTCCTTTCTTCTCTTGCTCTCTTCCCTTATAGTTTGATGGCTTTCTTTAGTACTATGTTTGGGTTCCTTTCTATTAATTATTCGTGTATTATAGGTTTCTGGTTTGTCATTAGCACGAGGTTCATATATTATAGTCTACATGTATCATGGTCAATATTGAGTTGCTGGTCTCTTTAGTTTGACCTCTTACAGAAAGCTCTACTTTGTGTGTGGTTGTGAGGAAGATTAGCCCTGAGCTAACATCTGCTGTCAATCCTCCTCTCTTTTTCTGAGGAAGTCTGGCCCTGAGCTAACATCCATACCCATCTTCCTCTACTTTATATGTGGGACACCTGCCACAACATGGCTTGACAAGCGGTGCATTGGTCCACACTTGGGATCTGAACTGGCAAACCCCGGGCCACTGAAGCAGAACGTGTGAACTTAACCACTGCACCACTGGGCTGGCCCTAAAAGCTCTACTCTTTTACTCCCCTCATCCCACATTCTCTGTTTTTTATATCATATCTAACCTCTTTTTTTCTGCATGTGTATCCATTTCCCTCTTATCATGGAAATAGATAATTTTAATACTTTTGTCTTTTGACCTTCATATTAGCTGCTACATTTATTGTATATTTGCCTTTACCAGTGATTTTATTGGTTTTTAAAAAGTAATTTTTTTATTCCTATTTGTGGTCTTATCTTTTCCACTCAAGCAAGTCCCTTTAGCATTTCTTGTAAAGCTAGTTTCTTGGTGATAAACTCCTTTAGTTTTTGCTTGTCTGGGAAACTATCTTTCCTTCCATTCTGAGTGATAAGCTTGCTGGGTAGAGTATTATGGCTGTAGGATTTTCCTTTCAGCACTTTAAATATATCGTGCCACTCCCTTCTAGCCTGTAAAGTTTCTGCTGAGAAGTCAGCAGATAGCATTATGGGGTTTCCTCTGTATGTAACTTGTTGCCCTTCTCTTGTGGCTTTTAGGATTCTCTCTCATCTTTAATTCTTGACCTTTCAATTATAATGTGTCTTGGTGTGGGCCTCCTTGGGTTTCTCTTATTTGGTGCTCTCTGTGCTTCCTGTACTTGGATGTCTGTTTCCTTCCTTAGGTTAGGAAAGTTTTCAGCTATGATTTCTTCAAATAGATTCTCTGCACCTTTGTCTCTCTCTTCTCCTCCTGGGACACCTATAATACAGATATTAGTATGCTAGATGTTGTCCCAGAGGTCCCTTAGACTGCCCTCACTCTTTTTAAATTTTTTCTTTTATCTGTTCAGCTTGTGTGATTTCCGCTAGTCTTTCATCCAGCTCACTGATCCATTCTTCTGTATCTACTCTGCTATTGAGTCCCTCTAGTGAAGGTTTCATTTCTAGTATTGTATTCTTCATTTCTGATTGATTCTTTTTTAAATTAAATTATGATTTTTTTTAAAAGATTTTTTTTCCTTTTTCTCCCCAAAGCCCCCTGGTACATAGTGGTATATCCTTCATTGTGGGTCCTTCTAGTTGTGGCATGGGGGACACTCCCTCAGCGTGGTTTGATGAGCAGTGCCATGTCCACACCCAGGATTTGAACCAATGAAACACTGGGCTGCCTGCTGGGGTGCGTGCAAACTTAACCACTCGGCCACGGGGCCAGCCCCCGATTGGTTCTTTTTTATATTTTCCAGTTCTTTGTTGATGTTCTCACTGAGTTCTTCTCCCAAGATAAACGAGCAACCTTATGACTCTTTGTTTGAACTCTTTGTCAGGTAGATAGTTTATTTCTGTTTCAGTTAGTTCTTTTTCTGGGGTTTTATCCTGTTTCCTTACTTGGAATGTATTCCTTTATCTCCTCATTTTGCCTCTTTCTCTGTGCTTATATCTATGTATCATGTATGCCAGCTACATCTCGTGATCTTGGAGAGGTGGGCATATATAAGAGATGCCTTATGAGGTCCAGCAGTTTGCTTCCCTCTCATCACCAGTTCCAAATGTTCCAGGAGTGTCCCCTGTGTGTGCTATATGTGCCCTTCTGTTAGTGTTGCTCTTGTTGCAGGTGCCTGGGGAGGCTAGGCTTAAGCTTGCTCCCAGCTGGCCGTGAAGCATCTCTGCTAGAAGGTGGTCTTTTTCTCTCCAGAAAGGAATTTCTGCCTGTTCCACCTCAGTCAGCCCTGTCCCTTTTTGTGGGGGTTCTTTTTATCCAGTTTTCAGTTCTCTCTTAGGGTTAATTTTTCCAAGGGTAGTTGTAGATTTGTTGTGTCCACGGGAGGAGGTGAGTTCAGAGTCTGCCTACACCACCATCTTGACCTAAAGTGGTAACTTTGAGTAAAATTGGGCTGGGAAGTCCCTTCAGGCTGCATCTCAGAGTGCTGTAGTCCTGTATCTGGGATGATTCCTTGCCAACATCCATGTACAAACATGCCTTAATGTGTGTTAAACAGGCAGACCTCCTTTGACCCCAGATTCCTCTCCATTTCCCATTCTGTTTCTCTGCTCCATTCAAACTGCCTCTCCTCAGGTTCTCTCCTGAACCAATTCAGGAGTTTTCTCCACATCACTTCACCGAAATGGCTTTTTCCAGGTCATCAATGATTTCCATTTTGCTAAATTCAAGGTTAAGTTTTTGCTTTCATCTCACTCAACCTTTCAGCTGCATTTGACACAGATCATACAGTTGAACACTCCTCCTTCTAGAAACACTTTCCTCTGGATTTCCAGACACCCATTCTCTCCTGAATTTCCTCCCCCTATCTCTCCCTCCTCCTCCTCCTGCTCCTCCACCACATCTCTAGTAATACTCCCTTCTCGTTCCTGTGTGCTCTCTCTTCTCAGAGGAGTAAGTATTTTTCCTATTATCTTAGTGGCTACCCTACTTTATCAAGGTCTAACATTAATTAGTATGTATACCTTCTTCCCAGAGAGTTCAAGAATCCCATTTACCTCTTTCTGACTTCTAGGTTATTGTTGTGTGCTTAAATTATCATATAACTATAAAACTATAAATGTAATATATGAAAATATATATTTGAAGCGTATCACATTTTATCTTTGTTTTATAGATTTATTTGGAGCTACCCACATATTTATTAATTTTGCTGTTCTTACGTTGTTCCTACTTCTCCATCATGAGATTTCCTCCCTTTCTCTCAAAAAATATCCTTCACTATTATCCTTCAGTTTGATATTTTAGGGGAGCAAGAAATTTTCCTCTTTCCTCTTGGTTCTTCCGGCTGGTCTAAGAATTAAATTGACATGAGAAAGAATAACAGGAGAAAATCAAAGAAAGTTAAGAACATGTATACATGGGAGTAGCCCAGGAAAACTCAGTAATTCCCCCAAATGGCTGGAGCCACCACCTGAAATACCTTAAATACTTCAGCTGAAGACAAAAGAGGGTTTTGAGGGTAGTGGCTTGAGACTTCAAAGAGGAGGGAGGCAATTCACTAAGAGAAGGAAAAGTAAGTGTTTGGTCAACAAATGTTTGTCATGTTTGGCAGAGAGCGTGGGACATGAGGAGAGTTTTGATCAAATGGGCCTTGCTAGGCTCCTCCCTGTCTGCCACACCTAATACATATTACACTATAGTTATCTATGGTGAGAGCTCCTTCCTGGAACAGGCCTTCTCTCTTAAATTCCTTTAGGAAGTTAGGAGGAAAGTCAAAGTATCTTCTTGGTCTTTTGTTCCTAAAAATAATCAAGCCAAGGGGCTGGCCCCGTGGCCAAGTGCTTAAGTTAGCACGCTCCGCTGCAGGCAGCTCAGTGTTCATTGGTTCGAATCCTGGGCGCGGACATGGCACTGGTCTTCAAACCACGCTGAGGCAGCATCCCACATGCCACAACTAGAAGGACCCACAATGAAGACTATACAACTATGTACTGGGGGCTTTGGGGAGAAAAAGGAAAGAAATTAAAAAATCTTTAAAAAAATAATCAAGCCAAAAATACACATTTTGGGGTAGCAAATTCTGCTCTGCGACATCACATTAATGATAAATTTCAGTTTTTGTTTTTCGAGAAATGTTTTCATTTTCTGTTATTTTCCAAAAGATATTTTTGTTTTCTTTACAGTTCTTGAGTTTGTCATTGTATTGTTTCAGCACATTAAAGCTATTTTTTTCCCATTGTGATCCAGCTTCCATTTTTGCTGTTGAAAAATGAGATATCTGTTGAATTTGCTCTTTCTCTCTTTCCTTATTTCCTCCTCTCCTTCCTGTTTTTGCCCCCTCCTGACTGTTTTCAGGTTTTCTCTTTGTCTTTTCATTCCTCTCTTTTTTGTGATTTTATTATACTCACTGTAGATGTGGAATTTATTTTTTGTGTTGTGCTCGTGATCCACTGAGCTTATTGTCTCTATGGAGTAGTCACTCACCAGTTTAAAAATGCTTAGTCATTTTCAGTTCAATATTGCTGCTTCCCATGTGTCCCTTTAACCTGTGGTAATAGCTGAATGCATTTTAGAATTATTTCTATTTCATTCTCATGGTCTCTCTCTCTCCTTCAAAATTTTGCCTCTTTGGACTTTATTCTGGATTTCTTTCCAACCATTTATCCTGCTTATTAATTTTTCCTTAGCTGTTTCTAAGATGTGTACTTTCAAACACATCAGTTGAGTTCTTAATATTATTTTACTTGTCAGTTTTAGAATTTTTATTTTCCTTTCTCCAAATTTACTTTGTCTTTTTTAAAGTTTATGTTCCACTTCTCCACCAGAATTGTTTTTTAAGATTTTATTTTTTTCCCTTTTCTCCCCAAAGCCCCTCGGTACTGTATATTATTTGTTGTGAGGCCTTCTGGTTGTGGCATGTGGGATGCTGCCACAGCATGGTTTGATGACCAGTGCCATGTCCGGGCCCAGGATTCAAACCAACGAAACACTGGGCCACCTGCAGCAGAGCACGTGAACTTAACCACTCGGCCACGGGGCCAGCCCCTCCAACAGAATATTTAAACTTGTCTTTTATCCTCCTGAATCTGGTAACACAATTATATAAAGATAGTGTCAGGAGATCAGCTGGGCTGAGAGAGAGACAGCTGAACTGCCAGGTGTCAGAGTGACTGATTAAAAAACAAACCCAAAATGAAGGAGTTAAGCCTTTAATCACTTACTGTGATGGTATAAGCAAGAAACTAGAACTGGAATTTTAGTCTCCTCCTATTTAATATTCTCCTATGGAATGGCTCACTTGTTGAGGGTCATGTGGATCAGCACAGATATGGGGGTCATCTCACTGTTTGGAGAACCCCAGACAAAAGGCTTCATTTTTTTTCTCTGGATGCTGGGGGCTAGGAGGGATGAGATAGGAGTGGAGAAGTGTGGAGTACTGAGTCAGAGAGGGGAAAAGTTTCTTCAGGTTTTTCCTCTTCCCTTCATAGGAAATGTCTAGCAGAGGTACGTGAGGAAGAACTCTGTTGGTGGCTTCAGAGAAAGAGACCTGGGAATGGAGGTGCCAGGGCTAAGAATGCAAATATGGGAAGTGCTGCATGTTCATGAAGCACCATGCTGAGTGCTCCCCTAGCACTTTGCTGAGTGCTCCACAGGCAGGTAGTCCGCTGAATGCTGAGCAGGTACTGTGCTGAGTGCTCATCTGACAGGCAATATCCTGAGTCCTCACCAGATAGGAACTGTGCTGACTGCTCACCAGCCTCTTTGCACAATGCTCACAGTGTAGGTACTATGCTGAGTGCTCACCTGGCTGTCACTGTGCTGAATGCTCACCAGGCAGACACTGTGCTTATCACTCACCTGGAGTGAGCTTTGTGAATGTTCACCAGGCACTGTGCTGAGAGCTCACCATGCAGGCATTGTGCTGAGTGCTCACCAGGAAGGCACTCGGCTGAGTGAGCACCATGCACAGTGTTGAGTTCTCACAGGTGTCAATGAAAATAATCCATAACCAATCTATAAGTGAAAATTTGGGTGAGCTTATTCTGAGCTAAAATGTGAGGACCATGGCCTGGGCCCTTTCTTCCCAAAGGAAGAAAGGGCACCAAAGAAGTGGGGTGCACAGAGTGGTTATATACCCCCAAACAGGATGTTTCACACAGGATTGAAATGTCCTTTTACAACAGTCGTGAGACTGCTCTGTCGGCACGATGATTGATGGAAACAGCAGGTAGGTCTGCTGTCTCAGTGAACACAGCAGGGTGTCAGGTCTGCTGTCTCAAGCTGGGTGGTCACAGGTGAGCTGGGTGGTCAAAGGTGAGCACAGCAATCAGTTCCTAGCCTAAGGAAAGATGCTTATCCCTAAGGAAATGCCAATGTGGGGGGAAGTTGCACCTTTATCTTAATTAAGGCCATTTGTTCTTGCCATAGTAAATGTTTTAAAGCAGATATACAATGCGTGCTCAATGGCTGCACTCAATCCCTTTTGGAAAAAAACAAAGTCAGGCCAAATTAGGTTTACACCAAGTGGCTTCCTCATATTCTCCAATATATCCTATTGCTTGCCGTTTCTATTTGTCACAGGAAGGCACAGTGCTGAGTGCTCAACATGCAGGCATTATGCTGAGTGCTCACCAACCACTGTGCTGAATGCTCAAATGGACAGCACTCTGCTGAGTGCTAAACAGGCAGACATTGTGTTGTGCTCCCAAGGCATTGTGCTGAGGCATTGAGCCTTCTGGGCTCTTGACTGCTCATCCTCCTTGCTCATGTCATCTCCATAACTGTACACAAATATCCATCACAACCCTGCCCAGAGATCCTTGGGGATGAAGCCAGGGCTCCAGCTTTGAGGAGGCAGAACTGAATTCAGACCTCTTTTTTTCTACCAGTCCTGTGTCCTGGAAAAGCCATTGTGCCTCTCAGGGCTTCCCCACTCTCCCAACCTGCACAATGGTGATGATGCTCAAAACTACTACCTAGGCACATGGTCAGGTGTATATGAGATGACATCTACAACACCTGTGGGCTAGCGTCACATGTGTCTGATGCACAAACTTACAGATGAAATAATTACAGGAAAGCGTGGGATATACCATGGACTATCTCTCAAAGCTGGTCTGGGTTTCAGCTGTGTGATCTTGGGAAATTCACTGCCCCGCCAGGCCTCATATTCAGGCCTGCATCTTTAAAGGGTTGAAATTAAATGAAATTCAGATATTCATCTAATGTCATCCACTGGCATTAAACCTTCCAGGGTCTCCTGTTTTATGGACCCAAGTGCCTCATGTTGGCCTATGGGTTCTTCACAATGGCTCCCAATACTCCCTCCCTCCTGGTGTGCATATCCTCATGTAACCACGATGTGGTTAGTTACTGGCTTCTGAACAACTTAATACAGCCAAGGTGATGGGATCATGTCGAAGTTTTTTGTTTTTTTAAGATTGGCACCTGAGCTAACATCTGTTTCCAATCTTTTTTTTTGCTTATTCTCCAAAAGTCCCCTGGTACATAGTAAATGTTTTTGGGTGTGTATGTGCAATAGTTTCTATGCAGGTATTATATTTTTCAAACAGATAAGATAGGCTATTGAATACACCAAGAAAATGGATAAGTTGATCAAATTTTTTCAATGTGTGAAGTCTTTAGAGAGCAAATATCATTATTAGGAGCATAGAAAATGGAGCAAACATCTCATGCTCAAATTCTAGCACAGTCACTTACTAGATATGTGTATTGGGCAAATTACTATGTCGTTGGTGCCTCAGTTTCTTCATCTGTCAGTTGGCAATAATGATAAGCATACCCACTTTGTAAAGTCATGGAGAGTATTAAAGGCGTTAATGTCTGTAAAATGTTTGGAACACCTAGCATATCGTAAGCACTGTATCTATGCATTATAAATAAAATTTAAAAAATCTTTTGACCCTGTTCATAAGCTCCAGAGGGTGAGGCTAGTGCCCGGATGTATGTAGAAAGCACTCCATGACATACAATGAATAAAAGAATGAACAACACTGTTGAATGCTTTACCACTGTCACATATGTCATACTACAGACATTCCCAAGCAGAATCACACCCAAACCTATGTGTTCTATCCTTAAGTGTCTTCTTTGATTCTATCCAGGAATCACTGGGGCTTCTTGGACCCTAGTGAAGATTCCCTCTAAAGGTTCTCTTCTCTCTGTCACAAACCCCAGTCCTTGTCCTAATTGCTGCAGCTCACAGGGTCTGCACTCTGATCCTTTTATTCACACTAAGGAGAAGTGTCACCCCCAGATCTGGGCATGCACAGAACATGAGCCTTGTAGAAACGTTTCCTGGCCTGTGGCAGGTAGAAGCATGCAGTGACAGGGTGGGATTTGTGTAAAACTCTCCAGGTGTTGTCAGAGGGGTGGAGTCAGGGGAGTTGTCAGCAAGGACCAGTCCTGCTGGTGGGCCTTGATAGTTAAACTGTGTGTGAGGCAGGGATGGCTGTTTCATAGGTCCTAGCATAATACCTGCAATATGATGGTTCATGAAGTCAGAATCATCCTAATGAGGCCCAAATTAATCCAATGTCATCTGTTCCCTGACCAATTCGCTAATCCAGTAGTGATTTATAGTAGTGATGTTTGTATTCTATCATCTCGTTTTCATTGATTGGCTAGTGTAATTCAATTATTCTTTATATATCTTGTATACATTTACATAGTAAAGAAAAAGTGAGTTTAAAAAAAACTCTCCTTTAAAGAGTCTCCCTAGCATATTGAATTAATAACAGAAGCCATTGATGGAAAATTCACAAAAAAAATTTTGACCCTTAGTCTCTGGTTTTAGATCCTCCTAATTGGTAAATTATCTTGATTTCTGATTACTTTCTTGAGATTAGTCCATTTAGGACTACGTAGGAGTGCAACTTCATGCCACTTGAGAAGTAGTGGTGGGACCCTAGGATGACATTTGTTTCATTTTGTGTGTCTGTGTGTGTGAATGAGAGTGTTTACTGCCTCTTGCAGTTTGGGGCAGAGTACACTCCTTTTCTTGGGAAAAATGTTCCCTAACCACTTTTTTTTGAGGAAGATTAGCCCTGAGCTAACTACTGCCAATCCTCCTCTTTTCACTGAGGAAGAGTGGCCCTGAGCTAACATCCATGCCCATTTTCCTCTACTTTATAGGTGGGATGACTACCGCAGCATGGCTTTTGCAGATCGGTGCCATGTCCACACCCAGGTTCCGAACCGGTGAACCCCAGGCTGCCAAGAAGCGGAACATGCGAACTTAACCACTGCACCACCCAGCGGGCCCCCCTAACCACTTTCTCTGTGCTTTATTTTCACTCCTGCCTTGACCGGTGCTATCCAATAGTAGCATTAACACTCTATAACATGAAATCAAAAGTTTCTAGTGGCACATTTAAGAAAATAAAAACAAACAGCTGAACCGAATTTTAATAGTATATTTTAACCCATTATAACCATGATATTATTCGTGATGCAATCTATGTAAAAATTAATAATGAGAGAGTTTACATTCTGGGGGGTTTTTATTGGTTCCACAAATCCAGTTTGTACCTTTCAGCTGTAACATAATCTCCATTCGTAACTTGAATTTTTTCGTATATACATTATATTATAACGTTGACAGTTGTAGCATAAGATTCACATCTCTAAGTTGCTGGAAACATGCTTAAAAGATTTCCATTTAAGGATCACGTAGGATGAATAATGAAAAGTTTCTCTTGGGTCTAGTAAGAAAGGAGTCAGTGCGGCCTTACCAAGGGAATCACTCATAGAATACTGAGGGCAGATGGAGTGTGGGGGATCTGAGGAGGTGGTGGGACAGAGACACATAAGATGGATGATCTTTTCGCAATGGTGCACCACCACAGAAAATGAGTTATAGACAGCAATTTCTCTGTGAAATGTGAGGAAAGTTAAGTGACTTTGAATATGTTGGAAGGAATAAGGAAAGTGGAGAATATTAAAAACAGGCTCTAAATTACTGACACATAAAAAGAAAGTAAAATTTCCAGGCTTTATGGATGCTTCCCAGTTGACGTAGATGATATTGGATATACAGTGGAACCAACATATGTTATGTGCTTTTCTTAGCACTTAACATAAGACCAGCAGCAGGTAAGGCATGGCAGATAACAAGGATCTTCTGGGTTTGAAGTTTTACAAGACAGATATGAGCAGTAAGAAAGTTTGGATCATTCCAAGGGAATTATTGAGATCATAGCCCATGGAATCCTGGGATGATAGGAGAAGAGAATGAAGAGGAGAAGAGAAATGAAGGTGAGGATGTGGTGATCTGGCATCACTTCCAATCTTGAGGAACGAGTATCTATTGTATGAGCATTTGAGTAAAAACTGGAAATCAGGAATTGGATGTGGGTGGATATGTTTTCTGAGTTATTTATTTTTGCACAAGACCATTTGGGTTGACGGAAATATCTGGGATGTGGGAGTGAGTCACTAAGAGTCATGTAGATAATTTCACTATTAATTTAAGCTCTAAAGGAGCTCTGCATACCAAGTGGTCAATTGGAGAAAACATTTGCAAAACATATCCCTAGCAAAGCACATGTATTTATAATATACAAAGAGCTCTTACAACCCAATAGTAAGAAGACAAGCAACACTTCCCTGCTTGCCAGGAGGCAGCAGATCCGGCGTGTGATGAGCACCATGAATCCTGCCAAGCAAATGAGAACGATGGTCTAGAAGGGGAGATATGGGCAGACAATTGTTCCTGTGAGCCACCTCTTGTAATTCCCCCAGGGCTGCTGCTGTCCCCTCATTGTGTTGCAACACTCCTTGACATGGGTTGGCCAACTTTCATCATCACCCAAGACCCTGTTTGCATGGTTATCTTTTATGGGTCAGAGCATCAAGATATTGCCTCCCCACCCTGGGCTGGGGTTTCCTTGAGGTTGAGCAGAATTCTCAGTCAAGGCACCATTTCTGTTGGGAGAATACCCTGGAAGTGAATGGAATGGAGAATGCATGTGTGTTTTACTTTTTTAAATAAAACTTTTCAAACACAGAAAAGTAGAACAATATCAGAAACATCCATCACCTAGATTTAACAATGTATATTTTAGCCAAGTAAAACAATATTTCTTCCAGTGTGTAAATTATTAAAACTTGCCACCCTTGCTTCAATGAAAATGGATATTTTCATTGAAATATTAAAGTCAAGTAGACATCGTGATGTTTCAACCCCATTTTGCACCTCTGAAAAATCAGGGAATTTTGCTACATATTCAAGGTCATTGTCGCACGAAAAGAGAGTAACAAATTAAATCAAACTCATACCTCTGGGCACGGAGAACTGAAATTGGGCTGAGTCATCTTATGGTGGTCGCAGGCAGAATGGATCATCATACCTGGCAATCCCATGGGATCTCTCTAAATTTGTAAATTCTCACTCAAACGCTTTCTTCTCTGCCTAGAAAAATATTCATCCGCTTCTCCTTTACTGAGTTGTTTTATACTCATTTTTAAGGATTCTCTTATAACGTAATTTCCTCCAAGTAGCCTTCCCAGATTACCACTCCCAATCATGGATTGGTTCACGTCACATAATTTATAATTTTCAATCACCTATCATTGTTGTTACCAACTACAACATAAACTCCGGGAGAGTTTGAACACACAGCACCTGTTGTGCATGGGGGGAGGGTTTCAGGTACCTATACTTGTGCAACCTCTCTCCAGCCAAATTCTTATAGATGTGTTGTCCAATGTGGAGTTGCAACAAGTGCCTTTTTAAATTAAAATTAATTTTAATTAAGTAAAATTAAAAATCTGGTACTTCAGTACCGTTAGAAATTGGTAACGATAAATCCTAGTCACAATAATGTAACTTCAAGTACTCGATAGCCACAGGTAGTTATGCACTGGACAGCACAGATATAGAACATTTCCATCTTTGCAGAAAGCTCTAGTGCATGGTGCTGATCTAGAGCAGGACTTGGCAAACTACAGCCTGTGGGCCAAGTCAGGTTCGTTCCTATTTTTATACAACCTATGGATGTGGAAACAGGTCCACCCTGCCACACTTGTCAATGCTGGTTCACACACAGCTAGAGGCCCTCACTGACCATCTGGCCAAGTGGTTTTCAATGCAGAGATAAGGAAACAGAGTCCAGAGAGGGGAGGTGACCAGCCTGAGTTCACAGAGCTGTCTAGGAGAAGGCCTCTTATATTCCACTGGGTCTCCTTTTCTCTCCCTCAATGGTGGGTAAAGCCTGGGGTCTATGCCACCTCCCACTAGCCTGAGAAGGTTCCATGCTCTCTCAGCTCCAGTCCTCCCGATTCCCAGGAACAACCCCAGGTGTAGAAGTTGGAAACCTACTCCTGCCCCAGTGACCAGGGAGCCTTCCCATCCACAAAGATGCTGATCTTGTCCAGGGTAAGGCTCTGTAGCTGGGTACCATTCTGCGTCAGTCACAGGAATTCCTCACAGATGGCAACTCTGTCCAGTCTCCACATCAATGGTGAGAAGTTACACAGACGGTCCCCCAGTGTGGTTACTGTGGGGACAGAGCTAGAAGGGCGCAAGGGATGCACAGGGGTGTCTGGAATTCTACCCCGAGTCTAGGTCCTGTTCAAGAGAACTTTCTGTAAGGATGTGAACATTTGTCTGCCCTACCCAATACAGTCATCATTAGTCCTATGTTGTTATTGAGCAGTTAAAATGTGCCTACTGGGTGTGAACAAGGAGCTAAATTTCTCATATATTTTAATTTAATGTAATTGATTTATAAATAATTAGTCAGGGAAATGTTGGAGAAAGGATTTCTGAAAATACAAAAAAATGAGAAGACTGGTCAAAATGGTCAAAATCAATATTTTCAGAAGTCTAGAAATGAACCAAAGGCTTACAGCAATCTGAGGACTGTTTGGTTAAGAAAAACTTGATTCTTGGTGAAGCGAGTAAGCTCTGTGGCATTATAACGTGCACTATTCCCATCCTGCCCTCACAATATTCTCAATAACTTTGAAAATCATCAGTCTCAGAACCATGGTAGCTCTGAAAACCAAGATCTTAGCAGCCATAACGGATTTGGAGCTCCCAAAAGACCCATCCCCACTGAATTGTCACTATTTGACCTGTCTGGCAGCTCCTTGAGAAAGCCTCACTCTCAGGGCTTCTCTGTAGTTGACTCACAGCTTGCTTAGTGAGGAAAGCTTTTCCCCAGAGCACTTGAAGAAAAAACATCAGTGGTAAGTGTTTTACATTTCAGAGGCCTGAGTGAGCTATACCAGTTGAGGCAGGCAAGAGGTGAGCAGAAGCATAAAAGAAAAATTGTGGGAATGAAATGTCCGTAGGGGGCTTTGGAAAGCTCCAGTGGATTTGTGGTTATCTAGAAGGCTGTAAGTGTGCAGGGCTCTGTGCATAACCAGGAAAGACTTGAGAAGGTCTTAATCTCTCACCTTTAGCTGAAAGTTTGGTTTATCTGAAAAGCTGATTAACGTAATATGCTGTATTAACAGAGTAAAGGACAAATACCACATAATCTCAATACACACATGGAATATAGGTTTCACAAAATACAAATCCTTCAGGATTAAAAAAGAAATCACTCAACGCATTAGGAATAGAAAGAAATTTTCTCAACCTGATAAATATCATCCTTGAAAAACCCACAGCTAACAACATACTCAATGGTGAAAGACTGAAAATTTCCCCCTAAGACCAGGGACAAGAGAGCAATGTCTGCCCTCATCTCATGTGGCAACCACATTGTACTAGAGGTTCTAATGAGGGCAGTTAGGTAAGAAAAAGAAATAAAAGGCATCCAGTTTGGAAAGGCAGGTGTAAAACTATTTCCTTTTGCAGATGACATATCATATATAGAAAATCCTAAGAGATAAGCAGATGAACACACGGTATGTCAACCCTATCACAACAGGTGTATAAAAACTTAAATTGCCTCATGTGGTTAGTGGACACACTACTGAACAGCACAGTTAGACTGCTGGATCCTAAGTCAACTGGTTCTAGGCCCCCATCTTCCATGAATCTTGACTAAGGCATGATTCCTACACACTATATTCCATGGCTCCCAGCACTAGGTACCTCCATGACTTCTGAGTTTACACAGGCTTCCTTGTGGTTCTAAACCTGTTGGGCTCACTGGTTTAGGAAGAAGCTGGATTTTAGGTAACAGTTCTATATTCCAAGGATTCTCTTCCATAACAGCTAGAACTGATAGACTGTGGAATGGGAATACTTTTACAGAAGGAGAACTTTCCAGAGTCATTAGGTCCTGAGTTGAATGCTAAAACTTGACAGTCAGAAAAATAACTCCTGCCACTGCTGTTTCAGAAGAGCTGGTTGAGCTGAAAGACACGGCAATATTTCCAAGGTCAGAATCCCAGGCTCCGTGGCCTCTGAGAGTTTTCAGCTACTGAATGAACTTCCTCATTTACTTTTTCTTATCTCAATGAACACTAGACCAGGTATGTGTACCAAAGGATGTCTTGTCCCAGGCTATGACTTAGCTATGTGACCCTGGGCCAGCTATTGAAACTCTCAGTGCCTATTTCTTAATTTGTAAAACAGGAACAAGAACCTGTCTCCATGAATTGTTAAGAAAAGTCAAACTCTGACCACCCAGTGTCCATAGGTCAGTCCTTACATGAGAACAGAGTGGACAAGCATCTCCATTCTCACCGCACCCTCCATACTTCTCTTGTTCTATTGGTGTTTGCTGGTGCTTGGCTGGGTTATGTCCTGGGAATAGAGTAGGTTGGTGACAGTGAAATTCAGCTGGAAATGCTGGGGACTGGGATCGCTTCTTGGCTTGCCTGTCAGTAGATGAAATGGTGCCTCCACTCCTAGAATAAATAGAAACTATAAAATTCCTGGATCAGGAGAAGATTTTAACAAAGACGTCATTCCAGCCAGGTCCACTTATTTCTGGCAACATGACCTGAGCTGGGTTTATTTTTAAAAAAAAAAGATTTTATTTTTCCTTTTTCTGCCAAAGCCCCCCAGTACATAGTTGTGTATTTTTAGTTGTGGGTTCTTCTAGCTGTGGCAGGTGGGATGCCTCCCCAGCATGGCCCGATGAGCAGTGCCATGCCTGCGCCCAGGACCCGAACTGGTGAAATGCCTGGCCCCCAAATCAGAGCATGCGAACCCAACCACTCGGCCACCGGGCCGGCCCCTGAGCTGGGTTTTTAAAGGTGGGCTGCAGAAGGCCCTTCACCTCCCTGTCCACATCGAATCCATTCGTATGTCTACCTCCCAACTCCCAACCAAGAATTATGAGAGTTCACTAGGATGGGGGAAGAGGAGATTGGGCCTCTTGGGGGGCATAGTCAGCAAGTGAAGGTGCTTGTCACCCCAGTGGGCATCTGTCACATACCTTTTCTGACCTAGGTTCCTAATGGGGCTTTCTGCCTCTGGTCGTCTTCCCCCTCCCAATCCATTCTCCAAACATCACCTAGAAGATGAGCTTTCTAAAGCAGGACTCTGAATGTGTAGTGTCCCCCCATGAACCATTCCAGTGCCCAAAGACCCTGCCCACATCTTTAGCCTCAACTGTCACCTCTCTTGTGTCAACTGTATGGTTCAGCCTCACTAAACTTCTAACAGCTTCCCCAAATATGCCCTGATCTTTCTCTCTAGGTTATAGACACATGCAGCACCACTCCCCATCTCTTCCCCCTTTCTAGCTCCTGTTCCCCGTCACATCTCTGTTTCCTCATCACTTCCTCAGAAAACTTTTCAAGACATGGCTGTGTGTCCCTCCTTGAGGTTCCCACAGGCTCTTGAAATTCTCTGATTATAGCAACCATCAAAATGTACCATCAGTGCCTATTTACTCCCCTTAAGTATTTGTTGAATAAATGAATGCGAATGAAACAATGCATGATCATAACTAAGGGGCCTAAGAAGTCAACACAGGATCCTTCACGTTTTGAGCTGGAAAAACTGATGTGTAATAATAACCATTCCCTTGGGTGCAGTTGCTTGACGTCGTCTTCCTGCCTCCTGCTGGATGGCACACTTCCATGGGTATCTAGATAGACCCCCTTTCACCTCCAGAGCCTCCATCCATTACATTGTTACTGATAAAACCCATCCTTCCTCACAGCCCCATCTCTTCGAGCCATGAAACCAGACCCCATCTTGCACCTGTCACATGCACATCAACCACCAGTTAAGTTGCACCCAGGCAGTGGGATGAGGCATTCAGGATGTTGTCTAAAAGCACTTGCTTCACCATGAGGTGGTCCAGATTGGGGGAGAACAGTGCCTGGATGGTGGCCAACATGTAGTCCAAACTAGAGACACAGACCAAGGGAACTCCTGAGGTCCTGCTTTATACAGCCAGAGACCTAGGGACAAGCAATGCGGGGTTATCTGGCTGTCTCTTCTCCCAGGCTGGGAAAGAGACCCTGACCAGAAAGAAAAGGCTTCCTGGAGTTGGGAATAGAAGCAGTAACAGTGACAATAATGAACACCTACTGAGCACTTCTGAGAAGTGACTTACACATTCCCTCACCATTACTGTGGTGGAAAGTATTATTATAATTATCCCCATGTTAAAGACAAAGGAACTGAAGTTTAGAAAGATTCAAAGATAGCACTGTGTCCCCTGATCCCCCTCTTCCCCTGTATGGATGTCCTAGTTTCTCCACCCATCCCTCAGAGACCTGGATTCAAACCCATGTGCACTTCTTGGCCCGTTTGCTTCACTTCTCTGAGCCTCAGTTGCCCCATCTGAACAACAGGAATGTTCATTTTATCCACCTCATGGAGGCTTCTACGGGATTTAAATGAGGTGATCATGAATGAAAGTGCTCAGCAGGGAGCTTGGCCATGGTCAATGTCATTATTGGGCTGATATTTGCCAAAAGTGCCAGGAGGAGTTGAAGGAGGTAGATGTTGGGGCTTAACGCTTTTCCCACCCCTGAGACCTATGGAAGGAGACGGCAGGATTAGGGATGTAGGGGAGAATGGGAAGCATGTCAGTGACTTCCAGATCAAGGATGAGCCACAGGAGCTCATCAGAGACACCAGCCACTGGCCCAGCCAAAGTTTCCAATCTCTTCAACTTACATCAAGTCAGGGAGTGTGATACTTCCAGCTTTGCTTTTTGTTCTCAGGATTCCCTTGGCTGTTTGGAATCTTGTTGTGCCATATAAATTTTAGGATTGTTTGTTCTATTTCTGTGACAAGTGCCATTGGAACTATGATGGAGATGGCATTGAATCTGTAGATTGATTTAGGGAGTATGGACATTCTAGCTGTGTTAATTATCCCAATCCAAGAGCATGGAATACCATTCCATTTCTTTGTGTCTCCTTCTATTTCTCTGAACAATGTTTTATCATTTTCAGTATAAAAGTCTTTTACCTCTTTGGTTCAGTTTCTTCCCAGGTATTTTATTCTTTCTGCTTCAATTGTAAATGGGATTTATTTCTTAATTTCTCTTTCTGCTACTTCCTTGTTAGTGTATAAAAAAGCAACTGATTTCTGCATGTTAATTTTGTATCCTACAACTTTACCATATTCATTTCTTATTTCATTCATTCATTCATTCATTCATTATTGTGGTAACGTTGGTTTACACCATTACGTAAATTTGAGGTGTAAATCAGTACATTTCGATTTCTGTGTAGAGTATATCATGCTCACCACCCAAAGCCCAATCACAATCCATCACCATACACATGTGCCTCACCACTCCTTTCACAGTCCTTCCTCCCTCCTTACCCTCTAGTGACCACAAATCCAATCTCTGTCTCTATGTGTTTGTTGTTTTTATTTAAAGATTTTATTTTTCGTTTTTCTCCCCAAAGCCCACTGGTACATAGTTGTATATTCTTCATTGTAGGTCCTTCTAGTTGTGGCATGTGGGATGCTGCCTCAGCGTGGTTTGATGAGCAATGCCATGTCAGCGCCCAGGATTCGAACCAACGAAACACTGGGCCGCCTGCAGCGGAGCGCGTGAACTTAACCACTCGGCCACGGGGCCAGCCCCTTGTTTATTGTTTTTTATTTATGAATGAGATCATGCAACATTTGACTTCCATACTATGACTTATTCCACTTAGCACAGTGGACCCTCAAGTTCCATCCATGTTGTCACAAATGGCCAGATTTCATCCTTTTTTATGGTGAACAATATTCCATTGTGTATATTTACCACATCTCCTTTTTTTTATTTTAAATATTTTATTTTTCCTTTTTCTCCCCAAAGCCCCCAGGTACATAGTTGTGCATTTTTAGTTGTGTGTCCGTCTAGTTGTATACCACATCTTCTTTACCAATTGGCCCTTGATGGAAACCTTGTTTGCTTCAAAGTCTTGGCTATTGTGAATGATGCTGCCATGAACATAGGGGCGCATACATATTTACATGTTCATGTTTTCATCTTCTTTGGGTAAATACCCTTCATTGGAATAGCTGGATAGTATGGTAGTTCTACTCATAATTATTTTGAGGAATCTCCAAACTGTTTTCCATAGTGGCTGCACCAGTTTGCACTCCCACCCGCTGTGTATGAGAATTCTCTTTTCTCCACATCTTCTCCAACACTTATTTCCTGTCTTGCTAATTATAGGCATTTTGACAGGCATGAGGTGATATCTCATCATAGTTTTCATTTGCATTTCCCTGATAATTAGTCACGTTGAACATCTTTTCATGTGCCTGTTGGCCATGTGCATATCTTCTTTGGAGAAATGCCTCTTGCCCATTTTTTGATTGGGCTTTTCCATTTTTTCTAGCTGATATGTATGAGTTCTTTATAGATTTTGGATATTAACCTTTTATCAGATATATGGTTTGCCAACATATTCTAGCGATTGTTAGGTTGTCTTTCTGTTTTGTTGGTGGTTTCCTTTGCTGTGCAGAAGCTTTTTAGTTTGATGTAGTCCCATCTGTTTATTTTTTCTATTGTTTCCCTTGCCCGGTCAGACACAGTACTCGAAAATATACTGCTAAGACCGATGTCAAAGATGGTACTACTTTTATTTTCTTCTAGAATTTTCATGGTTTCAGGTCTTACATTCAAATCTATAGTCCATTTTGAGTTAATTTTTGTGTACGGTGTGAGACAATGGTCTACTTTCATTCTTTTGCAAGTGGCTCTCCAGTTTTCCCAACACCATTTATTGAAGAGGCTTTCCTTTGTCCATTGTATGTTGTTTGCTCCCTTGTCAAAAACTAGATGTCCATAGATGTGTGGGTTTAGTTCTGCCCTCGTGAGTCTGCTCCATTGATCTGTGTGTCTGTTTTTGTGCCCGTACACTGCTGTTTTGATTACTATAGCTCTGTAGTATATTTTGTAATCAGGGAGTGTGATATCTCCAACTTTGTTCTTTTTTCTCAGGATTCCTTTGGGTCTTTTTGGTCTCTTGTTGTGCCATATAAATTTTAGGATTCTTTGTTCTATTTCTGTGACAAATGTCATTGGAACTTTGGTAGGGATTGCATTGAGCCTGAAGATTGCTTTAAGATGTATGGACATTTTAACTATGTTAATTCTTCCAATCCAAGAGCGTGGAATATCATTCTATTTCTTTGCGTCTTCCATTTCTTTCAAAAATGTTTTAACTTTTTGAGTGCAAAGTTCTTTCACCTCATTGGAGAAGTTTCTTCCCAGGTGGCTTATTCCTTTTGCTGCAATTGTAAATGGGATTGCATTTGCAATTTCTCTTTCAGCAAATTCCTTGTTATTGTATAGAAACCCAACATATGTCTTCATGTTGATTTGCATCCTGCAACTTTACCATATTCATTCCTTTTTTATTTATTTGTTGCAGTAACATTGGTTTATAACATTATATAAATTTCAAGTGTACATGATTATCCTTCGATTTTGGTGTAAGTTACATCATATTCACCACCCAAAGGCTAATTACAATGAATCACCATACCCAAGTGTGTAATTACCCCATTTACCCTCCTGCCTCCCTCCTAACCTCTGGTAACGACCAATCCAATCTCTGTCTCTATGTCTTTGTTCTCATTTTTATCTTCTATATAGGAATGAGATCATATGGTATTTGACTTTCACACTGTGACTTATCTCACTTAGCATAATACCCTCAAGTTCCATCCATGTTGTCACAATTGGCCAGATTTCATTCTCTTTCATGGCTGAGTAGTATTCCATTGTGGAGTAGTATTCCATTGTGTATATATACCACATCTTCTTTATCCATTCATCTCTTTTTTTGTTTGATGGAGATTAGCCCTGAGCTAACATCTACCACCAATCTTCCTCTTTTTGCTGAGGAAGACTGGCCCTAAGCTAACATCCATGCCCATCTTCTTCTACTTTATATGTGGGATGCCTACCACAGCATGGCTTGCCAAGCAGTGCCATGTCCTCACCTGGGATCCTAACTGGTGAATCGCAGGCCACCAAAGCAGAACATGTGAACTTAACTGCTGGCCCCCATTCATCTCTTAACGGGCACCTAAATGCTTCCAAGTTTTGGCTACTCTGAATGAAGCTGCCATGAACCTAAGGGTGAATATGTCTTTACCTACTCATGTTTTCATGTTCTTTGCAAAAATACCCAGCAGTGGACTGGCTGGATCATACTGAACTACTACACTTAATCATACTTCTTATTTCCTTTTTTGTTAATTATAGCCATTCTGATGGGTGTAAGTTGGTATCTCATGATAGTTTTCATTTGCATTTCCCTGATAATTAGTGATGTTGAGCATCTTTTCTTGTGCTTGCTGGCCATTGGTATATCTTCATTGGACAAACGTCTTTTGCCCATTTTTGAGTTGGGTTTTTCGTTTATTTGTTGTTGAGATGTATGAGTTCTTTAAATAATTTGGATATTAACAGCTCATACCGTATATGTGATCAGCACGAGTTTGAAAATATCTTCTCCCAATTTTCAGGTTGACTTTTCATTTTGTTGATGGTTTCCTTTGCTGTACAGAAGCTTTTTCGTTTGATGTACTATCATTTGTTTATTTTTTCCCTTTCCTGGCCAGACATGGTACTTGAAAATACACTGCTATGATCGATGTTGAAGAGGATAGTGCCTATGTTTTCCTCTAGAAGTGTTATGGTTTCAGGTCTTACATTCAAGTCCTCTAATCCGCTTTGAGTTAATTTTTGTGTATGATGTAAGATAATGGTCTTCCATCCTTTTGCAGGTAGCTGTCCAGTTTTCCCCATACCATTTATTGAAGAGACTTTCCTTTGTCCATTGTATGTTCTTCGCTCCCTAGTCAAAAATTAGCTGTCCATAGATACATGGGTTTATTTACCTTGCTCTCAATTCTGTTCCATTGATCTGTGTGTCTGTTTTTGTGCCACTACAGTGCTGTTTTGATTACTATAGCTTTGTAGTATATTTTGAAATCAGGGAGTGTGGTCCCTCCATCTTTGTTATTTTATTCTCAGGATTCCCTTTTTTACCAAACCAATGTGAGTTTACTCCTGGTGAGTTAAATCAGGCTTTCCATCAGAAGTAGCCATCTCACAAAGTAAGGCATATTTGCAGCAAATAGGAGACTATGAGTAATCATCTCCCAAGTCATGGCCTCCCTGAACAAAGGGAAGAAGGGACGTTTATTTCAGATAAGAAATGAATATTCAAAAGGGTAAGGTGGGTATTTCCTTGCACAGGCTCAGTTTGAAAACATGCTTCCGCATACACTGTAGGTTATGGTAATAAGGCCTAAGCTCCTCCTGGAGAGATCTCAGCCTTAAAAATAAGGCAAAGGTCATAGGCATTGCTCTTGTGATGAGGCTTTGTCTGATCCAGAGAGCTTGGTGATTGCATCTCCTTAACATAAGGAACAGTAACAACTTGGAAAAACAGTTAAAATATCCATACCCACCCTTGAGTTTCTCGGGGTAACTAGTCGGTGACACAAATCCTTCCTCTGGTTTTATCCTGCGCCTTGTTCTTGAGGGGCACAGGTCGAAGGTCCATGTTCTGTGACTGCTGAGCTTGGGCATTTTCATAGGGACCAGAAGAGGAGCTGAATTTCCAGCTACTCTCAAATAGGTTTGTGGCTCACCACAGGCATAGCCCCAAGTTGTTCATAACAACCACCTGTAATTTTATACCCTCAATGTGTTTAGTATATGTTTAGGATCTGGGCATACTTGCCCCCAATTCCACCAGCTCTTTATAATCTAGAAACTGAGTTGTCTATCCTTCTCTGATGGACCTAGTCTTGGTGCCCAGGAACATGCCACCCCCTTAGAAGCATACCATCCCTAATTGGTGTGAGGTTGGCTAGAATCCAGGGAAGAGCCTGGGGTGAGTAGGAAGTCATTACTAATCTGTATAGTGTCACCAAAGCAAGAGTTTCAAGACAGAGTGGTTTGCAGGAAAACTCCGAGTCATCAAGTGTCTGTGAAGACCTCTCTTGATGTTCAGGTGTGGGCGTCTTTTTAACTCCTGTGTGGTGGGTCCAAGGGGTGACTCCTTAGTTTAGGGAAGAGTGTGTGATTAGTAACACCAAGCGAGGCCCTACCCAAATAGGACATAGTAAATCTTGGGACAAACCGCTTTTCCAAGTTTTAAGGAAGACCCAATCTTCTGGCTCATATGGGTGGAGTTTGACCTCCATGGACAAGGGAAGTCAGAAGTTTCCATATTTATTGAGTTCTTCTACCACCTGCTTCAGATTGATTATGTGTTTGATTGCCATGGAAACCTCTTTGCTGGGTTTGTAGCGAATCTCAGTCCTTAGGGAACAGCCTCCCATGGGTGATTTCCAAGGGGCTAAGCTTCAGTTTGCCTTTTGAAACTACCCTTATCTGAGTGAGGGCTATTAGCAGTAATTTAGCCAATTTTCCTGCATCTCTTGGCACAATTTTGCTAATGTTTTCTTTAAAGTTTGGCCCACTCAGTTTTTCCTGAAGTTGTGGTCTCTTTGCAGCATGTAGCCCTCCGTTTAATTTTTAAAACTCTGGCTACTTTGGAGGTTATTTTTCATATAAAAGTTGGCCTGTTGTCACTCTGAATTGATCTTGGCAACCCCAAATGGACAATTATTTCTTTTAACACTTTGTTACCACATTCTCCCTTTCTGACCTACAAGGAAGGGCTTCAATGCATCCAGTAAATTTATCCACAAACACCAAGAGGAATTTGTACCCTCCAGAGGCCATGGACACAACAGTAAAATCAGCTTGCCAGTCTTCCCCCAGTAAAGTTCCCCAAATTTGCATTGCTTTGGCCAGGGTCGGTACAGGAGGCCTGGTTTATGCATTATTCTTCTGGTGATAAATGCACTGTCCAGTTATTGTTTTCAATAAGTTCTTTTATACCTGGGATGCTTATGACCTTTGTCAGCCATAGGTATATAAGGTTTCTTTTCCATGATGGGTAGAATCATGAGCACTCTTAAGGAGCCCCCAAGCTGTTTGGGGACCCAAATCTTCCCTCATGGGTTTATCATCCAGCCCTTGACTACTGGAGACCACTGATAACCCTGTGTAGTGGTTTCCCTGACTTCATCAGGGGAATTTACACTGGTGTAAATTCATAGAACGGTAGAATGGGAATTAATGATAATTGGAGAAGCTCTCCTGATATAGCAGCCCTTTTTGCAGCTGCAGCTGCCAAATCATTCCCCTTTATATGCTCTGATTCTCCACTTCAATGGCCTTTACAACGGCCACAGCTAGTTCCTTGGGGCCATGCACCAGAGGATCTCTGGCTCAAGTTTGATTTCTCTTACTGCTGCCGTTACAAAGTCCTCTTTCTTTACAAATGGCTCCATGAGCATGAATTACGGAGAAAGCATATTTAGGGTCTGTGTATATGGTTAGTATTTTTTCTAGTCCCAATTCCAAAGCTCTGATTGATGCAATTATTTCTGCCTTTTGGGTCAAATTGACTGGTGTCAGCCCCTTGGCTTCTATAGTTTCATGCAGAGACACTACTGCATAATCTGCCCTTCCTTGTCTGTTACTCACAAAGGTGCTCCCATCTACAAATCGTACCTCCTCTGCATTAGGCAATAGTTCACCCTGGAGATCTCTGTGGGTAGAGTAAACCTGATCAATCACTTCTGGGCAAGCATGGGTAATAGGCCCCTTGGAATCAAGGAGCAGGGTAACTTGGTTTAAGGTATGACAAGGTTTTAAAGAAATCTGAGGGTACCCTAACAGCATAGCTTGATATTGTAGTGTTCTATTCTTGGATAGCCAGAGATGTCCTTTAGTCTCTAGTAGGCTAGAGACTTGCTGGGGGCTCCACATCAGTCAAAGTTTGGCCCATCATCACTTTTTCTGCATTCTTGATTAATAGGAAGGTGGCAGCTACAGTTCTCAAGCATGGGAGTCATCATTTTGCCACAATAATAGGCTACCACGCTTTTAGGGAGTCTCAGCATTTGGGTTAGCACTCCTGTAGCTACTCCCTGTCTTTCACAGGCACATAGGTCAAATGTCTTGCTCAGGTCTGGTAAGGCCAGTGTAGGTGCTTCCATTAGCAAGTTTTAAGCTTATTGAAAGTTTGGTGACATAGCTTATCCCATTCAAAGGGGTCTATTTCTGGCCCCTGCAGCTTATCCTAGAGAGGCTTAGCAATTAATCCAAAGTTAGGGATCTAAATGCAGCAAAAGCCAGCCATCCCCAAGAATCCTCAGAGCTGCCTACAAATTTTTGGTGAAGCAAGTTGACGTATTACCATTTTCCTCTCTAGGGGAAGGCTGTGTTGTCCCCTTGAAATGATGAACCCCAAGTACTTTACAGTCTCTTTAGATATTTGTGCCTTCCCTTTAGACACTTTATATCCCTTACTTGCTAAGAAGTTTAACATTTTAACTCAGTTTTGACACTACCTGGGGATAAAATCAGATCCCACAGGTTAAGAGTTCAGTCCCACAAGATTACCCTTTGCCTCCCATTTTAGATGCCAATTGTAAGTTCAGGTTGTCACCTGTGCTTCTGAGCAACCAGCCACAGAGTAGATGTTCCCACAGCCCCCTCATTGTGTTTGATTATTTTGATAGAGCAGCTCACAGAGCTCAGGAAAACATTTTACTTAGCAGCCAGATGGAAGAGATGCATAGAGTAAAATACGTGGGGCAAGGATGTGGAGCTCCCAGACCCTCTCTGGGCATGCCACTCTCCCCAAATCTCCCTGGGTGTTTACCAACCCAGAAGCTCTCTGAAGCCCATCCCTTTGGATTTTAATGGAGACCCCCCTACATAGGCACAGTTGATTACGTCATTGGCCTTTGACAATCGAACTCAATCTTCAGCCCCTCTCCTCATCCTGGACGTGTGGAGAGGGGGATGGGGCTGAAAATCCCAACCCTGAATCACAAAATAGCTTTCCCTATTTTCCCACACACCAGCCTCCACCCTTAGGGGCTTTCCAAATGTTACCTTATTAACATAAATTCAATGTGGTTGAAAGGGTCTTGTTAGGAATAACAAAAGACACCTCTTTCCCCTTTATTGCTCTGGAGTAATTTCAGGAACTGAGGACTAAAGTAATTATTATAACAATATATGCCTCTATGGCTCTTATATGGGAAATTACAAGAGTTTTTGGATCTCTGTGCCAGAAACAAAATGAAGATATTTACTATTATAAATCCAGTACTGTACAGCATTGACAGCACTATGGTCTTGAACAAACCTACATTCCCCAGTTCTAAAAACGTATTGATTATAAGAAAGATTCATCTTTATGGCTTCTGGCTTCGGGGGTATTGTTTTACCCGGGGCCAGCAAACTGCCTGCTTCAGTTTTACCTTTATTGACATGGCACTGGCTGCTCACTCCACCTGTCCTTGTGCCTATAATTCTGAGTTAGCTTAACTTAAAATATTTAGTGGAATCTCTTCCTTCTCAGGTGCTGGTGTATCCTGTAATAGGGCCATAAGCCCAATTCCCAAACGTTTTGGATCTTGGATCTCTACTTTACCTTTTTCCCAGCTTATTGAGGCCCCTAACTTAGATAGCCTGTCCCTCCCTAGAGGGGGAACAAGGCATTCTGGTACATACAGAAAGAAACGCTTAAGTATTTTTTATCCTGTTTCATAGGTCAAGGGCCTCCAGAAAACTTTAGGTCTCCCCTTTGCCTCATACACCTTTGAGGCTACATCTTTAACTTTTTGAAAGATTTCTCTTTTTGGTATTCAGCAGCGAGAATGTGGCTCCAGTATTGACCAAAAATTTTAACATGTTCTCCTCCTACTGACAAGGTCACCCCTAGAGCCAACTGGGGAGCCACATGGCCCTGTCACATCTCATCTGTGGTCAAGAGAAGATGCCTTGGCTTGGTCCTGTTCAATCTCTTCTCTCTCTGGCGATGGTTGGGACAGTCCTGCTGCCAATGCCCTTCCAGTTTGCAGTACACACACCCAAATTTGTTGGTGGCTTTCTGGTCACTGGTTGGGGGCTGAGGTCACTCACTCCTTCTCTTCCTCAGGTTACCTTGAACAGACTTGAAGGGCCATACCTAACAGGGTGGCTTGCTTTTTCATCTTCTTGTCTTCCTCTTCGTGATCATCAGGATCACTGGGATTCCACACAGCATCGGTCTCTGGCACAGGCTGTTCACTAAGCCTGCCAATGGCTGATCCTGGGTCATATTCATTATATGCTTCTTCTCTAGCATTTAATAGAACAGCTGACTTTTCCTCAGCCATAAGGAGAGTAAATAACACTCTTCAAATATCTGCCAAGACAGGGCTCAGAGCAAAAGTTCTAATGCAGCGAGATCAGGGCTGGAAAGAAACTGCGTTTCACAGGCCTTTGTAGGAGATGTTGCTGGGAGGCTGGAAGAGCACTGTGGAGAGCGAGCTGTTTCTCAGCTTGCCACAGAGCTGGAAGCCAGATGCTTTGGGGCATGTCTCCCCTTGAGGAGACAAGGCAGGACTTTGTGCCTTGCAGCTCTAGGGCAATGTAGCACACGGCAGAGAAGAAGTTCTACTTCAGCGAGATCAGGCCTGCAAATAAACTGCTTTTCACAGGCCTTTGTAAGACATGATCCCGGTAGGCTGTAAGAGCACTGTGCAGAGCGAGTTGTTTCTTAGCTTCCCAAAGAGCAGGAAGCAAGATACTTTGGGGCCTTTCACGCCCTGAGCAAACAAGGCAGGACTTTGTGCATTGCAGCTCTAGGGCAATGTAGCACACGGCAGAGCAGAAGTTCTAATTCAGTGAGATCAGGCCTGCAAAGAAACTGCGTTTCACAGGCCTTTGTAAGAGATGTTCCCGGTAGGCTGTAAGAGCGCTGTGCAGAGCCAGTTGTTTCTTAGCTTAACAAAGAGCTGGAAGCAAGACGCTTTGGGGCTTGTCTCCCCCGTTGGAAACAAGGCAGGAATTTGTGCCTTGCAGCTCTAGGGCAATGTAGCACACGGCAGAGCACAAGTTCTACTTCAGCCAGATCAGGCCTGCAAAGAAACTGCGTTTCACAGGCCTTTGTAAAACATGTTCCCGGTAGGCTGTAAGAGCACTGTGGAGAGCGAGTTGTCTCTTAGCTTCCCAGATAGCTGGAAGCCAGACGCTTTGAGGCCTGTGTGCCCTTGAGGAGACAAGGCAGGACTTTGTGCCTTGCAGCTCTAGGGCAATGTAGGACACGACAGAGCAGAAGTTGTACTTCATTGAGATCAGGGCTGGGAAGAATCTGCGTGTCACAGGCCTTTGTAAGACGTTCCCGGTAGGCTGTAAGAGCACTGTGGAGAACGAGTTGTTTCTTAACTTCCCAGAAGCTGGAAGCCAGACGCTTTGTGGCCTGTCTGCCCTTGAGGAGACAAGGCAGGACTTTGTGCCTTGCATCTCTAGGGCAATGTTGGACACGACAGAGCAGAAGTTCTACTTCTGCAAGAGCGGGGCTGGGTGAAACTGCATTTCACAGGCCTTTATAAGAAATGTTCCCGGTACGCTGGAAGAGCACTGTGGAGAGCGAGTTGTCCCTTAGCTTCCCAGAGAGCTTGAAGCCAGACGATTTGGAGCCTGTCTGCCCTTGAGGAGAGAAGGCAGGACTTTGTGCCTTGCAGCTCTAGGTCAATGTAGGACATGGCAGAGCAGAAGTTCTACTTTGGCGAGATAAGGGCTTTGAAGAAACTGCGTTTCACAGGCCTTTGTATGAGTTCCCGGTAGGCTGTAAGAGCACTGTGGAGAGCGAGTTGTTTCTTAGCTTCCCAGACAGCTGGAAGCCAGACGCTTTGGGGCCTGTCTGCCATTGGGGAGACAAGGCACTACTTTGTGCATTGCAGCTCTATAGCAATGTAGGACACAGCAGAGCAGAAGTTCTAATTCAGCGAGAGCAGGGCTGGAAAGAAACTGTGTTTCTCAGGACTTTGTAAGACATGTTCCTGGTAGGCGGTAAGAGCACTGTGGAGAGCGAGTTGTTTCCTAGCTTCCCAGAGACCTTGAAGCCAAAGGCTTTGGGGCATGTCTCCCATTGAGGAGACAAGGCAGGACTTTGTGCCTTGCAGCTCTAGGGCAATTTAGGACAAGGCAGAGCAGAAGTTCTACTTCAGTGAGATCAGGACTGGAAATCAACTGTGTTTCCCAGCCCTTTGGAGGAGATGTTCCCGGTAGGCCTTAAGAGCACGGTGGAGAGCGTGTTGTTTCTTAGCTTCCCAAAGAGCTGGAAGCAACACCGTTTGTGTGTTTTCTCCCTACGATGCACTGACGCAGTACTTTGTGCCTTGGACCTCTAGAGCAATGTTGGACTTGGCTTAGATCAGATGTTCTAAGGTGGCGAGATGAGGGCTAGAAACAAACTGCGTTTCAGGCCTTTGTATGGGAGGTTCGCGGCAGACTGTAAGAGCACTGTGGAAAGCGAGTTCTTTCTCAGCTTGCCAAAGAGCTGGAAGCAAGACTATTTGTGGCTGGTGTCCCCTTTGGGAAACGAGGTTAGGGCTTTGTTTGTCCCACCTCTACGGCAATGTAGGACTCGGTAGAGCAGAAGTTCTAATTCAGCGAGATCAGGACTGGAAAGAAACTGTGTTTCCCAAGACTTTGGATGAGATGTCCGGTAGGCCTTAAGAGCATTGTGGAGAGCGAGTTGTTTCTTAGCTTCCCAAAGAGCTGAAAGCAAGTCCGTTTGTGGGTTTTCTCTCTACAAGGCACTGACGCAGTGCATTGTGCCTTGCACCTCTAGAGCAATGTGGGACCTGGCTTAGAGCAGAAGTTCTCAGGTAGCGTGATCAGCACTGGAAACAAAGTGCTTTTCAGGCCTTTGTATGAGAGGTTCGTGGCAGGCTATAAGAGCACTCTGGAAAGTAAGTTCTTTCTCAGCTTGCCAAAGAGTTGGAAGCAAGAGGATTTGTGGCTCGTCTCCCCTCTTGGAAACGAGGCAGGGCTTTGTGCCTCCCACCTCTAGGGCAATGTAGGACACGGCAGAGCAGAAGTTCTAATTCAGCGAGATCAGGACTGGAAAGAGACTGCGTTTCCCAGGCCTTTGGATGAGATGATTCCGGTAGACCTTAAGAGCACTGTGGAGAGTTATTTGTTTCTTAGCTTCCCAAAG
Source organism: Equus caballus (assembly GCF_041296265.1). Classification (NCBI taxonomy): domain Eukaryota; kingdom Metazoa; phylum Chordata; class Mammalia; order Perissodactyla; family Equidae; genus Equus; species Equus caballus. The sequence goes on from NC_091695.1 coordinate 23,311,061, forward strand.
AGCTGGAAGCAAGACCGTTTGTGGATTTCAGCCCTAGGAGGTAGTGACGCAGTGCATTGTGCCTTGCACCTTTAGAGCAATGTGGGACCTGGCTTAGAGCAGATGTTCTAAGGTGGCAGGATCAGGGCTGGAAACAAACTGCATTTCAGGCCTTTGTATGAGAGGTACGCGGCAGGCTGTAAGAGCACTGTGGAAAGCGAGTTCTTTCTCAGCTTGCCAAAGAGCTGGAAGCAAGAGGATTGTGGCTCGTCTTCCCTTGGGGAAACGAGGCAGAGCTTTGTGCCTCCCACCTCTAGGGCAATGTAGGACACGGCAGAGCAGAAGTTCTAATTCAGTGAGATCAGTGCTGGAAAGAAACTGCGTTTCCCAGGCCTTTGGATGAGATGCTCCCGGTAAGCCTTACAAGCACTGTGGAGAGCGAGTTGTTTCTTAGCTTCCCAAAGAGCTGGAAGCAAGACCGTTTGTGGGTCTTCTCCCAGGAGGTACTGACGCAGTGCATTGTGCCTTGCACCTCTAGAGCAATGTGGGACATGGCTTAGAGCAGAAGTTCTAAGGTGGCGAGATCAGGGCTAGAAACAAACTGCGTTTCAGGCCTTTGTATGAGAGCTTCGCGGCAGGCTGTAAGAGCACTGTGGAAAGCGAGTTCTTTCTCAGCTTGCCAAAGAGCTGGAAGCAGGACGATTTGTGACTTGTCTCCCCTTGGGGAAACGAGACAGGGCTTTGTGCCTCCCGCTTCTAGGGCAATGTAGGACACAGCAGAGCAGAATTACTAATTCAGTGAGATCAGGACTGGAGAGAAACTGCGTTTCCCAAGCCTTTGATGAGATGTTCCCGGGAGGCCTTAGGGCACTGTGGAGAGGGAGTTGTTTCTTAGCTTTCCAAAGAGCTGGAAGGAAGACCATTTGTGGGTTGTCTCCCTATGAGGGAGTGACACAGTGCATTGTGCTTACCACCTCTAGAGCAATGTGGGACATGTCTTAGAGCAGAATTTCTAAGGCTGGGAGATCAGGCCTGGAAACAAACTGTGTTTCAGGCCTTTGTATGAGAGGTTCGCGGCTGGCTGTAAGAGCACTGTGGAAAGCGAGTTCTTTCTCAGCTTGCCAAAGAGCTGGAAGTATGAAGGTTTGTGGCTTGTCTCCCCTTGAGGAAACGAGGCCGTGTTTTGTAGCTTCCACCTGTAGAGCCATTTGGTCCATGGCTGGGAGCAGAATTTCCAATGTGGTGAGATCAGAGGTTTAAAGGGACTGCGTTTCACAGGCCTTGTGCAGGAGGTTCCTCGTAGGTTGTAAGAGCACTCTGGAGAGCAAATTGTTTCTCAGTTTCCCAAAGAGGTGGAAGCAGGACGGTTTGTGGCTTGTCTCCCCTTCAGGGACGGAGACAGCACTTTGTCCCTCCCACCTCTAGAGCAATGTATTACACTGCTCATGGCAGAAGTTCTAATGTGACGAGATCAGGGCTGGAAAGAAACTGCGTTTCAGATGCCTTTGTGTGCAAGGTTGCCGGTAGGCTGTAAGAACACTGTGGAGAGAGAGTTTTTTCTCAGCTTCTCAAAGACCTGGAAGCAAGACGCTTTGTGGCTTGTCTCCCCTTGAGGGTCAGAGGCAGTGTTTTGTGCCTCCAATCACTAGAGCAATGTAGGACGTGGCTGAAATCAGATGCTCTATTGCAGCGAGATCAGGGCTGCTAAGAAACTTCATTTCACTGACATTTGTATGGCAGGTTCTCAGTAGGCTGTAAGTGCACTTGGAGAGCGAGTTGTTTCTCAGCTTCCCTAGGAGCTGGACGCAAGCCGGTTTGTGGCTTGGCTCTCTTTGAGGTTCGAGGCAGTGCTCTGTGCCTCCTACCTCTAGAGCAATGTAGGACACAGCTGAGAGCAGAAGTTCTCATGGGGTGAGATCAGGGCAGGGAGGAAACTGCATTTCACAGGCCTTTGTGTGAGAGTTTACTGGTAGGCTGCAAGAGCACTGTGGAAAGGGAGTGATTTCTCAGCTTCCTAGAGACCTGGATTTCAGTTTGTGGCTTGTCTTATCTTGAGGGATGGATGGAATGCTTTGTGCTTCCCATTTTTAGACTAATATTTGACATGGCTAGGAGCAAATGTGCCCTTCCAGATTGGTGCTTTCTCACTGCCTGTGGATGAGTTTGTTGCTCTTTGCTGGGGATGCTTCCCTGAAGGAAACAATCTACAGTGGGCCTGGAGTTCATCCAGGCCTTGCCCAGAGCCAGAAGCAAGAACGTTCCTCCTCCTTGTGATCTCATGGAGAGCATCAAAACACATTGTGTCTTGGCTCTACACTGCTTTGTAAAGTGGCCTGTGACATGGCTTAACTCTGCCTGCCTATTTGTCCTGCTGGGATGAAGTGTTCTTCTAGGTGTGGGGGGGTTCTCTTTGCCAGTGCATAATGGCTGTTTGTTGAAAGCATATTATTTTGGTCCTGCTATGCATGTGGAATCACCAACATTCTAGCCTTGGCCCCGTTCCTTGAGGGAAATTGGTAGGCATTGTGTCTGAGCAGGTTTAGAAAGATTGAAATGTGCCTGAAGCAGAAGCACAATAGCCATGAGCCAGAAGCTGGTAAGAAACGGCATTTCTGCTGCCTTTTGAATCCACCCCTGCCAGTATGCTGTAATAGCACTGTGGAAAGGAAGTTCTTTCTCAGCTTCCTAAAGACCTGGAAGCAAGACAGTCTGTGGTTTGTCTTATCTTGAGGGATGGATGGAATGCTTTGTGCATCCCAGCTCTAGACCAATGTTTGGCTCTGCTGACAGCAAATGTGCCTTCCCAGATGGGTGCTTTCTGACTGCCTGTGGACAATTCTGTTGCTCTTTGCTGGGGTTGTTTCCCTGAAGGAAACCGACTGCAAGGGTCCAGGAGTTCATCCAGGCCTTGCCAAATCCAGAAGCAAGAGTGTTTCTCCTGCTTGTGATCTCATGGAGAGCAAGCAAGACACATTGTGTCTTGGCTCTACAGTGCTTTGTTAAGTGGCCTGTGACATGGTTTCCCTCTGGCTGTGGATTTGCCCTGCTGGAAGGAAGCGTTCTTCTAGGTGAGGGAGATTCTCTCTGTCAGTGCACAAGGGCTGTTTGTTAAAAGCATATTGTCTCACTCCTCCTAAGTGTGTGGAAGCACCAACGTTCTGGCTTCAGCCCTGTTGCCTAAGGGGAAGATGCAGGCATTTCTTCAGAGCAGGGTTAGCAAGATGGAAATGTGGCACAAGCAGCAGTGCAAGAGCCGTGACTCAGAAGCTGGAAAGGAACCACATTTCTGCTGCCTTTTGAATCTGATGTTGCCGGTACACTGTAAGAACTCTGTGGAAAGGGAGTCCTTAGCTTCCTAAAGAGCTGAAAGCAAGATGGTTTTTGGCTTGTCTTATCTCGAGGATGGATAGAATGCTTTGTGTGTCCCAGCTCTAGACAAATGTTTGGCACAGCTGACAGCAAAAGTTCCTTTCCAGATAGGTGCTTTCTGACTGCCTGTGGACAATTCTATTGCTCTTTGCCGGGGATGCTTTCCTGAAGGAAACCAACTGCAATGGGCCAGGAGTTTGTCCAGGCCTTGCCAAGATCCAGAAGCAAGAGTGTTTCTCCTGCTTGTGATCTCATGGAGAGCCAGCAAGACACATTGTGTCTTGGCTCTACAGTGCTTTCTTAGGTCACCTCTGAAACAGTATCCCTCTGGCTGCTGATTTGCCCTGCTGGGAGGAAGCATTCTTCTAGGTGACGGAGATTCTCTCTACCAGTGCACACGGGCTGTTCATTAAAAGCATACTGTTTCACTCCACCTAAACATGTGGGAGCACCCATGTTCTGGCCTCGGCCCCATTCCTTGAGGGGAAGAGGTAGGCATTGTGTCTGAGCTGCTTTAGAAAGAATGAAATGTGCCTGAAGCAGAAGCACGATAGCTGCAAATTAGAAGCTGGAAAGAAACCGCATTCCTGCCACCTTTTGAATCCAATGTTGCCGGTATGCTGTAATAGCACTGTAGAAAGGGAGTTCTTTCTCAGGTTCCCAAAGAGCTGGAGGCAAGACCCTCTGTGACTTGTCTTATTTTCAGGGATCGATGCAATGCTTTGAACATGCCAGGTCTAGAGCAAAGTATGGCCGGGGTGACTGCAAATGTGCCTTTCGAGATAGGTGCTTTCTGATGCCTTGGGAGAATTCCATTGCATTTTGCTGGGGAGCACTTCCCTGAAGGAAATAAACTGCAATCCTACAGGAGTTCTTCTAGGGCTTGCCAAGAGCCAGAAGCAAGAGTGTTCCTCCTGCTTGTGATCTCATGGAGAGCAAGCAAGACACATTGTGTCTTGGCTCTACACTGTGTTGTTGGGTGGCCTGTGACACGGTTTCCCTCTGGCTGCTGCTTTGCCCTGCTAGCAAGAAACATTATTCCAAGTGAAGGAGATTCTCTCTGCCAGTGCAGAAGGGCTGTTTGCTAAAAGCACATTGCTTCTCTCCTCCTAAGCATGTGGCAGCACCAACGTTGTGGCCTGGGCCCCGTTCACTGAGGGGAAGACGTAGGCATTTCCTTTGAGCAGGGTTGGCATGATGGAAATGTGGCAGAAGCAGAAGTGCGATAGCCGCAAGTTAGAAGATGGAAAGAAATCGCGTTTCTGCTGCCTTTTGAATCACACGTTGCCGGTATGCTGTAAGAGCACTGTGCATAGGGAGTTATTTCTCAGCTTCCTAAAGCACTGGAAGCAAGATAGTTTGTGGCTTGTCTTATCTTCAGGGTCGTATGCAATGCTTTGTGCATCCCAGCTCTAGAGCAATGTATGCCAGGGCAGACAGAATATGTGCCTTTCGAGATAGGTGCTTTCTGACTGCCTTTGGAGAATTCCGTTGCTGTTTTTTGGGGAAGGCTTCCCTGAAGGAAACAAACTTCAATCCTGCAGCAGTTCATCTTGGCTTTTCCAAGAGCCAGAAGCAACAGTGTTTCTCCTCCTTGTGATCTCATGGAGAGTAAGCCAGACAAAATCTGTCTCTTCTCTTTACTGCTTTGGCAGGTCTTCTATGACATGGTTTCCCTCTTGTTGCTGACTTACTCTTATGGGAGGGAGTGTTCTCCTTGGTATATGAGATTCTCTCTGCCAGTCCACAAGGGCTGTTTGTTAAAAGCATGTTGCTTCGCTCTTTAATCATGTGAAACTACCAACGCCCTTGCTTTGACTCCATTCCTTCAGGGTAAGATATACCTATTCTTTCTGAGCCGTTTCAGAATGATTGACATTTGGCAGAAGCAGGTGTTCCTATTGTGCGTATGCCAAGCTAGGATTAAATTGATTTTATGCTTTCATATGAATGAGACGTTGCTCTTATGCTGTAACAGCACTGTGTAATCAGTATTCTTTCACTGCTTCCTAAAGACCTGCAAGTAATATGGTTTGTTGCTTCTCTTATCTTGAGGGATTTATGTGCTAGCTATTGTGTTCCATTCCAGCTCTAGAGTAATGTTTGAAAAACCTGTCATCAAAGGTGCCTTTTGTGAATGGTGCTCTATGACAGCTTTCTGAGAATTCCAGTGCTGTCTGTCAGGGAGCCATTCCCTGAACCTAGCAAAGTGCAATATTGCAGGAGTTGTTGAAGGCCTTCCCAAGAGCCTGCAGCAAGTGTGTTTCTCCTCCTTGTTATCTCATGGAATGCAATAAAGTGGTCTTCTGTCTTGGCTCTACACTGCTTTGATAAGTCACCTGTGACAATATTCCCTCTGGCTGATGATTTGCTCTGTTGGGAGGAAGCATTCTCCTTGTGAGCGAGCTTCTCTCTGCAAGTCATCAAGTGTTGTTTGTTGAAAGGATTTTCTTTCACTCTTCCTAAGTGTGTGGAAGCACTAACCTCCTGCCCTCTGCTCCATTCCTTGAGCTGAAGAAATATGCTTTATTTCTAGGTGGTGTGAAAATGATTGAAATCTTGCAGAAGGATAACTTCCTAAGCTTCGAGGTCCAAGCTAGTGTTAAATTGCGTTCATGCTGGCTTGTGAATCAGATATTGCTGTTATGCTGTAAGAGCACTGTGTAAAGACACTTCTTTAAGTCCTTCCTAAAGACCTGGAAGGAAGATGGTTTGTTGCTCCTCTTACCTTGAGGGATGAATGTAATAGTTACTGCATCCCAGATCTAGATTAATGTATGAAAGATCTGACACAAAAATGTAGCTTTGCAGATAGGTTCTTTCTGAATGCCTTGTGAGAATTCCCTTGCTGTCTGTGGGAGAGTATTTGTCCTGAGGGTGCACATTTCATTATTGCCTGAGTTATTCAAGGCCTTCCAAAGAGCCGCAACCGAGAGTATTTCTCCTCCTTGTGATCTCATGGCCACGAAGCAATAGATATTTTGTCTTGGCTCTTCACTGCTTGAATATCTCACCTTTGACACATTCCCTTTGGGTTGCTTATTTGCTGTCTTCCAGGAGAACCTTCTTGTAGTTGAGGGATATTCTCTCTGCAAGTCAGTGAGGGTTTTTTCATGAAAGCATTTTTTGTAGATGTTCTTAAGGGTGTAGAAGCACGAGCATCCTGCTCTTTGCTCTGTTCCTTCAGTGTAAATGTACGCATTCTTTCTGGGTGGTACCAAAGATATTAGAATCTTGAAGAAGCAGAACATGCTAAGCTGTGAGTTAAAACGTGGGGTGACATTGCATTCATGCTGGCATGTCAATCAAATGTTGACTTTATGCCAGAAAGAGTCTTCTGGTAAGAGATTTCTTTAAGATCTTCATAAAGTCCTTGAAGGAAGATGGTTTCTGGCTGTTCTTATCTCTATGGTTGGATGTAATAACTCTTGTGTCCCAGCTATAGAGTAATGTTTGATAACTCTGACACAAAATGTTCCTTTAGGCATAAATGAAGAATATCTCAAACAGTCTTACACTATACCTAAAATTACTAGACAAAGAAGAACAAACAAAGCCCAACATCAGTAGAAGGAAGCAAATATAGCCAGAGCAGAAATAAATGAAACATAGACTAAAATATAATAGGAAGGATCAATGAAACTAAGAGCTGGTTCCTTGAGCAGATAACGAAATTTGACAAACCCTTAGCCAAACTCACTAAGAAAAAAGACAGATGACTAACAGAAGTCAGAAATGAAAGAGGAGAAATTGCAATAGATACCACACAAATACAAAGGAATATGAGAATACTATGAAGAGCTATATGTGAACAAATTGGATAAACTACAAGAAATGGATACATTCTTAGAATCATAGAACCTCTCAAAACTGATTTAAGAACAACTAGAATCTGAACAGACCAATCACAAGTAAAGAGCTTGAAATAGTAATCAGAAACTTTTCAAAAAACAGAAGTTTAGGGGCAGATGGTTTCTCTACTGAATTCTACCAAGTATTCAAAGAAGATTAATACCTATTCTTCTCAAACTCTTCCAAAACATTGAAGAGGACACGACACTTCCTAACTCAATTTATGAGGCCAACATTACACTGACACCAAAACCAGACAAAGTCAACACAAACAAGGAATATTACAGGCCAATATCACTGATGAACATAGTGCAAAAATCCTCAACATAATACTAGCAAATCAAACAAAACAGTACATGATGAGTATTATAAACTACATTCATGTGGGATTTATTCCACGGGTGCAGGGGCGATTCAACATCCGCAAATCAATGTGATACACTACACTACCAAAATGAAGAACAAAAATAGATGAAGAGAAAGTATTTGATGAGACACAGTATCCTTTTCTGATAAACACTGAATAAAATTGGATATAGAAGGAAAGTACATCAACATAATAAAGGCCACATATGGCACACCCACAGCCAACATCATACTCAATGGGGAAAAACAGAAAACCATCTCTCTGAGAACAGGAAAAAGACTAGGCTGTCCACTCTCACCATTCTTATCCAACATAGTAGTGGAGGTTTTGGTGAAAGCAATTTGTCAAGAAAAAGAAGTAAAAGGGATCTAAATTAGAAAGGAAGAAGTGAAACTGTCACTATTTGCAGATGACATGATTTTAAATATAGAAAACCCTAAAGAATCCACCAAAAACCTATTAGAAATAATCCACAAATACAGTAAAGTTGCAAGGTACAAAATCAATTGCATTTATATATGCTGATAGCAAAATAACAGAAAGAGAACTCAAGAATATAACCCTATTTACAATCACAACAAAAAGAATGAAGTATCTAGGAATAAATTTAACCAAGGAAGTGAAAGACCTATACAATGAAAAATATAAGTTGCAGTTAAACAGCAAGTTGTCTCTGTTTCTTTAGCAAAGTTAAAATCACATTAAAGGTAAATTCCAGCACTGGGAGTGAAAACCTCGTATTCTATTTCAGAATTTTAAGGTGTATAGTGTATTCATTCATTCACTTATTAATCATTCACTCCATCAGTGACTCAGCCAACGAATATCTTTTGAACATTTACTCTTTCCTGGATATTATTTCAGAAGCTGTCAATGCGAACTATTTAGACATACCCTTTTTAATGAAAAAGCTTATAGGCTAGCAAATTCCAGACAAAAAGAAAATAAAAAATGTTTTCAGTATTTATTACAATATTTATTTTTGCCTGAAGAAAGATCACAGGATTATATGAAAAAATATATTTTCCATCCAAATAAATTTTATTAAAAACTAGGAATTGGATGAGGTGTTTGATAGGTGCTTTATCAATTTCAGTGAAAAATTGACATTCAGTATCATTACAACTATTCATATTTTGAATTAATGTTGTACATTCTCTGATTTTTATGGCAAATACACGGAGGCTTATTGTTGACACAAGATTTGAGGTTTTGCAAGCCAGCCCTGATGGTCTATCAGTTCAAATTCAGCATGCTCCACTTTGGTGGCCTGGGTTCAGTTCCCAGGCATGGAACACCACTCATGTGTCAGTAGCCATTCTGTGCTGGTAGCTCATATAGAAGAACTAAAAGTACTTACAACTAGAATATACAACTACGTGCTGAGGCTTCGGGGAGGAATAAAAAAGAGGAATATTGGCAACATATGTTGCTTGGGGTGAATTCCCAGCAAGAAAAAAAGAAAAGAATAAAGAAAATAATCTTACATTATTAAAAAGAAGAATGAAGGTCTGGCATTCGATATTATTTATAATATTCACATTAAAATTGAACGTTGGAGCCAGAATCCTGTGCTTTCTAACTGCTAGATTTGCTTCCATCCTAGGGCCAGCAGCAATATTTCCCAGCAAATGTAGGGGTACAATTCAAAATGCACAAACAAAAAGTAGAATCATTGCATGTGATTGTTCTTCAAAATGATCACCTAAGAGAGTCCCGTGTCTATCTCCACTTCTTCACTCTAGTGGAGACTTGCCTAATGAACATTCAATTTATCTTTCTTCCCCTGGGGAATGAGACCTTTATTTGGGAATTCTGGTTCTCATTCAGGGAATAGGGCCATAAATAAACATATTTCAGTGTGAAGGTCTTCAGGGACTTCAGACACTTCTGAAACTATTTTGCATGCTTCATGCAGCAACCTCAGAAGTGGGTTGCAACAGATCTCTGTGTGTAGTTAGGTTAGACCAACTCATTTACTTATTACTAATTCTAGATGAGAAGACCGAGTCCCTTGAAAGTTTTATCAATTTCACCATAGTATAAAGAGGAATGTTATCTGCCTTTGAATTGGCAGGATTGATGGATGTTTTAGACCAGATAAGAAACTTCTTAAGTGTCTTCAAAATATAAGATTCTATGTCTCCAAGAAAGACCTACTAAATGAAGTATCAATAAAAACAAGTTTTCATTTTGCACAGTGACAAATCATAAGATAGAAATATTCCTAGTGTCAACAGTCAGTCTCTATGTTGCTGGTGGACACTGAGACTGCATATCAAGATGCAGTTTGTCCCTAATACAACATAGGTTTAAATAATTTTCAGACAAATTCTATAGTTAGAGACCAATGGAACATACATTTTTGGAAGAAGAAGAAGATTAGCCCTGAGGTAACTGCTGCCAATCCTCCCCTTTTTGCTGAAGAAGACTGGCCCTGAGCTAACATCCATGCCCAGCTTCCTCTACTTTATATGTGGGACGCCTACCATAGCATGGCATGCCAAGTGGTGCCATGTCTGCACCTGGGATCTGAACCAGTGAACCCTGGGCTGCCAAAGCAGAACATGTGTACTTAACCACTGTGCCACCAGGCCAGCCCCAGAACATACTCTTGAAATCATTTCAGAAGCTATTTACAAATTAAATTACAATATTATTTCTCATCCACAATTGTAACATAAAATTATTAACATTAAGTAATTTTTACAATTTACTGAGAATTTATTTTGGTAGACCTGTAACATATTTCTTTTCATAACAAACTTGTAAAAAACTATATGTAAAATATTAAAACAAGTCTTATCAGGAACAAATGCAAAATCAAACAAACTTCTGAAGAAACAGGAGAAAACAGAACCTTTATTTCAGTGACATATACTTACTGAAATAAAAAGCAACCCTAGATTTTCCATCAGGCATATCGCAGTGGAAGAGGGAATTTTAGTAAGTAAGGATTTTTGCAAATAGAGCCAGCCCTGGTGGTCTACGGCTTAAGATTTGGTGTTTTAACTTGCTGTGGCCTGGGTTTATTTCTGATCAGGGAACCATACAACCTGTCTGTCAGTTTTCATACTGTGTATGCTAGTGCAGTACTTTTTAGATGTGGTGGTAGGAGACAAAAGATACAAGATAACTGATGCAACACCATCAGATCAGCTCCAGACACAAGCATTTTTGGAAAGCTCCACCTAGAATGTTGTCTAAGCAAAGATGCTGATGCTCAGGTCAGGGATATTGATGCTGTCTGTGCCTCAGATATTAATGGTTTCTGATAGGGCTTCCAGTTATCCAGTTTTGTGATATTATCACTATCTCTTATTATCATGCCTCCATAGAGTGTCATTTGTGCTACAGATAGTGTGGCTTCATTTTACTAATGGCATATGAGAGACTAGGATTGTGAGAGTGGAAACTTCCCCAAGAGGAGACCCTGAAGCAAGGATTTGAATATACAATATTTACCTGGTAGGTGATTTCAGGAAGCAAATATGAGGAAATATGGAATGTGAGACCGAGAAGAAATTTACAGAAGTATGCAATAAAGTATATATTACTGCCGTAAGCAACTGAAGATCCATAGCTTGAAATGCTTTGGAGTATCCTTCGGATCACTCCTACACGTCTAGAAATTGTTTGAAAGAAGACTAGGAAAGCTTCGGTGTTTATCCATTGGTTCCTGTCCCTTACTGGTTGAGTACTGCTCCTTGACACATGAATCTCAGGCAATACCAAACTGTCTTGCGTATGGTCTGAGCAAGCTATCAAGACAGTCTGTCTTCAGGAAAAAGAAGTGAAATTTTCAAAGTGGGAAGCTGCCAGCAAGCCAGAAACAGTAGCTTGGCTGTAGGCCAAGTCAGAGGTGGCCCAATGTGACAAGGGATGGGGAGACACATGTGTTTGCTTCAGTGCAATAGTAAAATGATGGCAAAGCCAAAATAATATAAAATAAACTTTTAACTTAGGCTAATATGTTTATGGCACCACAATAATAAGATGTTTAGAAAAAGCAGTGCTTGTGGCTCTTTAATATCATCTTCATAAGTGAGTTTTAATTCAATGCCGAGCAGTCTAGACACAGGCTCTCAAGCGCAGGTGTGGAAGGAAAATTATTACTGAGATCAGCTTGCCAGAAGCTTCAAGTGACATTTTCCTAGGAGAGTTTTTAAACATTCCACTAGAGCTGGGAAAGAATATATCTCACACACAATCAATCAAAGTACACTGTGGAGAAAAGTTCTGGCATTTAGCTGTTTAGGATCGTGCTAGTGAGAACAACTACACACATTGCAGTTTATGTCTTCAGTCAGGCTCTCTCTCCCTTGATGTGAAACAATGTTCCTGCTGAACTCAGCTGCCCAATCTAAAGAGATTGAAAACCCTTCACTATCTCTGAGACAGATGTAACTTTCAGACAATGCGGGTATGCAGTTTAGAAAGATTCCTGCCTGTGGCTCTTTAATATCACCTTCATAAGTGACCATTAATTCAATGCTGAACAGCCTACACACAGGTTCTCCTGTACACGTGATGAAGAAAAACAATTGGTGACCTCACCATGCCAGGAGTTGCAAGAGACATTTTCCTAGGAGAGCTTTTAAAAATTTCACTGCAGCTGGGAAAGAATATCTATAACACATGTTCAAGGAAAGTACTCTATACTGAAAAGCCCTGACTTCTACTTGTTTCAGATCACCTAGGTAAGTGCCTCACACATTTAAGTCCACAGACTTCACTCAAGTTCTCTCTCAAATGTCAGGAAAGCACATTACTGTTGAACTGAACTGCCCGTAGCTGTGAAGGAACTTCTCTCAAGGAGAGATTGAAAACCTTTCGCTATCACTGCAACAGATTATCGGTAACTTTCATGCAATGCTGTTACATGGTTTAGAAAATCTTCTGCTTCTGGTTCTTCAATATTATCTTCATAAGTGACTGCTATTTCAATGCTGCTCAGTCTACACAAATATACTCATGTCATGAATGCAAATGACTGCCACAGATTAGTTACTGGAAGGAACTAAATGGTAATTTTGGTTATTTCAACTTTTCCACATTGTTCTTCTTCCTTTTGTTACGTTTAGGGATGCCATCATGAACCATCATGAACTAGAACAGGTCTCACCACGGAAGCTGTGCCTGTGACCTTTGCATTATTTTTAGTGCTAAGATCTCTCCTGGAAGAGCTTAGGTCTTATTACCATCAGCTGCAATGTGTGTGAAATCATATTTTCCAACAGAGACTGTGCAAGAGGATACACACCACTCCTTTTTCAATATTCATTCCCCATCCCAAATAAATGTCCCTGCTTCCCTTTGTTCGGGGATGCCATTACTATGGAAATTATCCCTCATGGTCTCCTATTTGCTGCAAATACACTTTACTTTTTGAGACAACTACTTCTTGTGTAGAGTCTGATTTAACTCACCAGGAGGGAACCCACTTCAGTTTCAGTAACAAGTGGGCTCCCAATGGGGGACTGGCCCCTTCATGGTGCCTGTACCACCAGCTTGATGTCACTGCCCCCTCAGAAGACCCAACAGCCACACTGAGTGCATTGCTTGGTGGCTCTCTCAATGGAGGAGAGGGGTGCCAAACCCACTACATGGCTATAAGAGATCTTTCTTAAGTTGTCTCACAAAAGCCTCCCTATTGGGGCCTGGATTTGGGGTTTGAGTCCCCATCCGGGGTTTGCCAGGCTGAAGGGAGTTAGAGTCCCCTCTGGTTGGAAGGATCACAGGACTTTTCCACTATGGAAGGGCCGACGTTTGGCTCTGGTGAAATGGGAGCAATCCCTGTTGACTAGTCAGGGGTTCAAGTACCCTTCGGAGATTGACTCTCCTCTGAATGACATGGCCCAGATACTCTGGTGAACGGGAGCAATCCCTGTTTACTACTCAGGGGTTGAGTCTCTTGTGGATAGAGTCTGCTCTTGATGGATAAGGTGGGGGTTTGAGGCCGCCCCTGAAGACATTGAGGCTGCCTTGTGTTGTGCCTGTGATTGGAGAAGGGGTCCACTTTGATGGGCTTAACTGCCACTGAAGTCACTGAGACCGTCTTTGCATTGGGCCTGTGACTGGAGAAGGGGTCACCTTTGATGGGGTTAAACCACCACTGAAGTCACTGAGTCTGTCTTTGTGTTGGGCCTGTGACCTGAGAAGGGGGTCCCCTGAGATGGGGTCAAGCCCCCTCTGGAGTTACTGAGTCTGTCTTTTTTGGTTGTTTGTTTTTGTTGAGGATGCTCGACACCCATCTTATTTTTCCACACTCTAGCTTTTCTGGACTCCTAGGTCTCATTTTTCTGTTACTTGTCATCACTTATCACACATCCCTGGGTGAAAGCAAGCATCCAACAGTTTTATTTTTCCTGTAAGGAATTAATGACCCAGCCTTGACCTCATTTCAGGCTATTAGGGTGCTAAACGTACTCCAGGCACAGATTTGTAACATCTGAGTCTGCACTAGAAATTACAAACTGTGCTTGGAAAGTTCGAAACAGAACATAAGAAAAGAAGCTAGAATGACAGGGGAAGCAAGCTCAATACCGGAGAAGAGTCGAGTGTGCTGCATAATTCAAAACTTGAAGGGGATCAAGTTCTCACCAACTGGCCAGAGAGCAGATGGTCTTTTTATAACATGAGATGGCCACAATATTCACTGAAACATGGGAAAATATCTCAAACAAATGGATCCTAAACGTTAACCAACACTCCAATTAGATCTAAATGCAAAAGAACAAAGAAAGAGGAAGAAATTCCTTATGGTGAGTGGTTCGTGGCACGATATTTAAATAAAGATAAGGGTAGAATAAACACTCATTTTTCAGATGACTCAGAACTCATGGTACAAAATACAAAATATGAAATTAAGGAAAAGATATCTCAGAGTCCACCATGAAAAAACACAACAGCATTGGCCAATTGATAAAACAGCTGGGGAGTCCTGGGGGACCTCCACCTTATCCCCCTACCTCACCCCTGCTTGAGCCAGAGGCTGGAACAGGGCCAAACCCCTTGCTGTTCTCCCCGCTGCCATCCCCCTACAGGGAATTGGGCACTGCCACAGGCAAAGACCCTTCCCCCTCCTCTTCCAGAGTGGGCAGCCAGATTAGGAACCAGTGACATACCTGGGGTACAGCCCTGAGACAAGTGCCTGATGGTGAGGGGACACTTATTGATGTGCACGTCCCCCTTTCCACCTCTGATCTGTGTAATTCGAGGGCACACATGAAAGGACTGAGCGCTGACCCAGAGGAGTTCATAAACCCGATAAAGGGAATCTTCTGCATTCATGATTTGACCTGGGCAGATATTCAAAGCCTGCTGACTACACACCTCACGCCTGAGGAAAAGTCATCGGTTCCATTCAAAGCCAGAGAACAAGCAGGTAAGGAAGACGACCCAGGATCAGACATCCGCAGGCCTGGTGGACAGGCTGTGCCAGAGACTGCCCCAGGGTGGAATCCCAATGATCCAGAAGATCAAGAAAAGCGAGGCTATTTCCAGGGTCTGCTTTTGAAAGCCATGAAAAGAGTAAGCCAGCCACCCAGTAAATGACCTAAATTAAGAGAGGTCCACACAGCCCTGAGGAAAGCCCTCCCACTTTGTTACAGAGTCTTCAGGACTGCCTCAGGTGATACACAAATTTGGACCTGGAGGTCTGGGGAAGTACAGTGATCCTTAATCCATATTTTGGATCTCAGAAGTGCTCCAGACACTCATGGGAAACTCCAAAAGTTGGCTACTAGTCCTGATACCAGTCCTGCACAGCAATGAGAAGCTGCATTTAGGGTGCTCCATGACCAGCTTGAAGCTGAGGATGAAAAGCAAGACAAGAAGATGAAAAGGCAGGCTGCCCTGCTCGCTGTGGCCCACCAGTCTCCTCAAGGTAACCTGAGGGAGAGAAGGAAAATGCCATGGGTGAGTAACCCCCGCCCCCACCAGGGGCCAGGAGGCCACCACCAATGTCAAGAGCTAATCAGTGTGCGGACTGCCAACAGCAAGGGCATTCATGGCAGAACTGTCCCAACCATCCCCAGAGAGGGCCGGGATCTTACAAGACCGAGCCTGGGAAGCTTCCCTTGACTACAGATGAGATGTGATGGGGCTGTGGGGCTCCTCGGCTGGCCCCAGGAGGCCCGGGTGACCTTGGCAGGAGGAGGAGAGCTGGTCTAATCTTTGCTCCATAGTGGAGCCATGTTCTCGGTGTTGAATGTCTCAAAGGGAAACCTTTCTGAAGGAAAGTGTGAACTGAAAGAGGTCTCGGGAAACAGAGAGGCTCAAAGGCTTCTGGAGCTCTGGACCCGTGAAATAGGATCCAAACTGCTGAAGAATTCCTCACTGTGTGTACCAGAATGCCCAGTTCCCCTCCCTTTCTAGGGGAGGACATGCTACCTAAGTTAGGGTCCTCCACAGGCTGGGAACAAGAGAAAATCGAGATCGAAGCGCCAAAACGTGGAGGAGGTGAGCTGATGTCCCTCTTACAGGATACAGCAGCACCTGAGAAGGAAGAGACTCTCCTACACGTCTTAAGCTGAGCTGACTAGGAATTATGAGCAAAAAGACAGGTGATGTGAGCAGCCGGTGCCACACCAGGAAAGGTAAAACAGAAACAGGTAGGTCCCTGGCCCCAGGTAAAACATATACCCCTTGAAGCCAGAAGCCATAAAGAGGAATCTTTCCCATAATCAGCAAGTTTTCAGAGCAGGGGCATATAGATGTGCTCAAGAGCTTAGTGCTGTCAATCCTGTGCACTCCTGGAGTTATATAGCAGTAAATAGCGTCACTTTGTTTCTGGCACAGAGCTCCTAAAACTCCTGTAATTTCCCATATGACAGCCATATGGGGCATCTTTTGTTATAATAATTATTTTAGACCTCAGTTCCTGAAATAAGTCCAGAGCAATAAAGGTGAAATGGTTTGTCTTGTATTTTTCCTAGCAAGCCCCTCTCAACGCCACCTGAATTGGTGCTAACAAGGTGAGCATTGGAGAGGCCCTAAGGGCGGGGGCTGGTCGCCAGGGAAACCAATTGTGTGATTTGGGGGTTGGAAGTTTCAGGCCCATCCCCGCCACCTCCTCACCCCTGGTGGGTGAGTGGGAGGGGGAAGGGGATGGGGGAGAGGGGCTGAAGATCGCATTCCATTGTCAACAGCCAATGATGGAATCGACTATGCCTAGGTGATGACGTCTCCATTGAACCCCAAAAGAATGGTGTTCAGACAGCTGCCGCGTTGGTGAGCACATGGAGGTTCGGGGAGGGTGGCATGCCCAGAGAGGCTCTGGGAGCTCCTGGGTCCTTGCCCACATGTCTTGCTCTATGCACCTCTTCCCTCTGGCTGTTAATAAGTGAAAGGTTTTCCTGAGTTCTGTGAGCCACTCTGTCAAAGCACTCAAATCTGAGGAGGGGGTTGTGGGAACATGCGATCTTGCAGCCAGTTGGTCAGGAGCACAGGTGACAACCCGGACTTGCAATTGGCTTCTAAAATGGAGGCGGGGAGAAGGGTAATCCTGTGCAATCTGATTCTATCCCCAAGTAGATAGATAGGGTCAGAATTGAGTTAAGTATGTTCAACTTCTTAGCCGGTAAGGGACATAAGGTGTCCAAAGGGGATGACTGGTTTTTGCCATCTTTGGATCCCTAATGTTGGATTCATGGCTAAACCTCTTTGACAAAGTACAGGGGCCAGAAATGGACCCCTTTGAATGGGGTAAGCTAGACACAGTGGTGAAAGGATGGCCACCATTCTTGAGACCTGTAGCTGCCACCTGCCTTTAATCAAGAAAGCAGGAAAATGGACTACCGGCCAACCTAGGATGGTGTGGACCAAGCCCCCTTACCCCTCTCCTGGAGCAAGTCTCCCACCTCCTAGAGACTGAAGGGCATCTCTGGCTATCTCAGAATAGAATACTACAATGTCAAGCCATGCTGCTAGATTCCCCTCAGATTTCTTTAAAACCCTGTGATACCTTAACCCCAGCTACCCTTCTCCTTGATTCCAATGGGCCTATTAGCCATGCTTGCCCAGCAGTGATTGCTGGCCACAGAGCTCTCCAGAGCGAACCATGGACATTAAACATGGGCCAGAGATCCTTAAAGTGCCAGAAGTAGTACAGGGCCCCAAGGAAGTAGCTGGGCTCCATTGTAAAGGCCATCCAAGTGGGGAATCAGGAGCCATGAAAAGAAATAACTTCGCAGCTGCAGCGGTAGCTACCAAAAGGGACACTCCATCAAGAGAGCTTCTCCAGTTACCATTTGTTCCCATCCTACCCTTGTGTGAACTGACACCTTCCGTGAACTTACCCAAGATGAAGTGAGGGAGGCCACTACACAGGGTTATCAGTGGTCCCCAATAGTCAAGGGCTGCATGATAAACCAACGAGGGAAGATTCGGGTCCCCAAACCAACAGCCTGGTGTCTCCTTATGAGTGCTTTTGCTGTCTTAAAACTTCGAAAAGCGGTTTGTCCCAAGATCTGCTTCATCCTAGTTGGGTAGAGCCTCACTTGGTGTCACTAACCACACACTCTTCCCTAAAATTACAAGGAGTCACCTCTTGGATCCACCATGCAAGGTTATAATGAAAGGAAAGCGAGGTGCCCAGCCCTGAACATCCAGAGAGATCGTCACAGACAACTGAGGACTCTAAGTTTTCCTGCAAACCACTCTCTGATTTGAACCTCTTGTTTCAGCAGCCCTATCCAGATAAGTAGTGACTGCCTATGCACCCGAGGCTCTGCCCTGGACCTGAGACAACCCCGTGCCATTTAGGCACGGCAGGTGTCCAAGGAGATTGTACGTTCCTGGGCAGCAGGACTAGGCCCATCAGAGAAGGATGGGCAGCCCAGTGTGAAGAGCTGATCGAATCTGTGTTGAGGCTACAATATGCCCATCTCCTAAACATATTGTAAACGGATTTAGGCTATAATTTTAGAGATCCTTGTTACAAAGAATGCAGGCTTATGCCTTAGTTTAATTCTTTGCCCCAACCCTATTTGAGTTTAGCTTGAAATTCTGCTGTTCTACTCGTCTCTCTGACTTTGCCCATGTGCAACAGGAGGCAGTTAATGAAGATGGACCTTCGCACTGTGTCTTTAGGAATCAACAGCAGTATAAAAACTATAGTTGGTTTTTCTCACTTACCAGATACCCTGAGGGTCTCAAGAGTGGGTTTAGATACTTTAACATTTTCCCAAATTGTTCTCTTTCCTTGTTTTATGTTAAGAGGATGCCATCACCAACCACCATGCACTGGGCTAGTCCTCTGCATGACAGCCATTCCTATAACTTCTGTCTTCTTTTTAATGGTAAGATCTCTCCAGTAGGAGCTTACCTCTTATTACCATCACCTGAAGTGTATGTGGAAGCATGTTTTCCAACGGAGCCTGCACAAGAGCATACCCACCTTTACCTTTGCAATATTAATTCCCTATACCAAATGAATGTCTCTGCTTCCCTTTGTTTGGGGATGCTATGATTCTGGAAAGTATTCCTCATTTTCCCCAATTTCCCCCAAATACACATTATTTTGTGAGACAACTACTTCTGGTGTAGTATCTGATTTAACTCATCAGAAAAGAACTCTCTTCGGTTCTAGGAACACTATGACTTAGCTGAGCTTGTCAGGAGCTGCAAGAGGCATTTATCTAGGAGAGCTTTTAAACATTTCACTACAGCTCGGGGAGAATATCTATGTTCTCCTTTCAATGAGAGTACACTCTGCAAATAACCCCTAGTTTCTAGCTGTTTCAGATCATCTAGGTAAGTGCCTTACACTTTGTGGTTGATGATCTCCCCTCGGGGTCTCCTATGTCAGGAAAGTGTGTTCCTGCCGAAATAGGCTACCTGTAGCTGTGAAGGGACTAACTACATCAAAGGAGAGAGTTAAAAATTTTCACTACAGATGGGACAGATTATTAGTAAGTTTGGTTGCATGGGGGTATGTGGTTTAGAAAATCTCCTGCTCTTTCATATCGTCTTCATAAGTCACTTTTAATTCAATGCCAAGCAGCCTACACACGGGCTCTCACACCCCTGTTAGGAAAGAAAACTATTGATGGCTTCACTGTGCCAGAAGATAGAAGTTACATTGTCCCTGGAGAGTTTTAAATATTCCATTACATAGATAGAATGAATATCTATAACTATAATTGTATAGATAGAACGAATATCTATATATGGGATAGAATATATACAACACAGATTCAAGGAAATTACGCTGTGCAGAAAAGCTCTGGCTTATTTTTTAGGGTAGTTTTGGTAATTTCTTTACACACATTGCAGTTCATGGCCTTCACTCAGCCTCTCACTCCCATGTCATGAAAGCAGTTTCTTGTTGAACTCAGCTGCCTGTAACTGTGAAGGATTTCCTCCAAGGAGAGTGTTAAAAGTTTTCACTTCAGCTGGGATGGATTATCTGTAAGATCCATTCAATGGAGGATCACAGTGGAAAAAACCTCCTTCTTGTACCTCTTCAGGGTCTTCTTGATAAGTGACTTATTAAATTGCTGTTCAGTACACACTCAGGCTCTGTCTCATATGTGATGAAGGAAGGCTATTGCTGAGCTTAGCCTACCAGGTGCTGGAAGTGACATTTTCCTTGGAGAGCATTCAAACATGAAACAACAGCTTGGACTGATTATCTATAACCTACAGTCAAGGAAAGTAAATGCTGCAGAATATCTATGGCCTGTAGCTCTTTTGGATCGTCTTGCTACGTTCCTTAGATACATCGCACTTCATGGCCTTCCGTCAGACTCTCTCGCTCATGTCATGAAAACAGGTGGTTGTTAAACTCAGCTGCCCATATCTGTGAACAGACTGCTTCCAAGGAGACATTTAAAAGTTTTCACTACCTCTGGGATGGATTATTTATAACTTTCATTCAAAGAGGTTACACAGTTTGTAAAAACTCCTTCTTGTGGCTCTTGAATATCCTCTTCATAAGTGACTTTTTTCCTATATTATTTTTATTGCCTTAAATAAATTTCAGGTGTACATCTTAGTATATTTTTAAATCCATGTACCTTACATCATGTTGACAACCTAAAGACTGATTACAATCCATCACCACACTTGTGCCTAATCACTGACTTTGCCCTCCTCCCTCCCCACTTCCCCCCTGGTAACCACCAATACAATCTCTGTTGCTATGTGTTTGTTTGTCTTGTATCTTCTACTTCTGAGTGAGATCATACAGTATTTGACTTTCTCCCTCAGACTTTTTTCACTTAGCATAATACCCTCAAAGTCCATACAAGTTGTCACAAATGGCAGGATTTCATCTTTTTTATGGCTGAGTAGTATTCCATTGTGTATGTATACCACATCTTCTTTATCCATTCATCCCTTCTTGGGCACCTATCTTGTTTCCAACTGTTGACTATTGTGAATAATGCTGCAATGAACATAAGGGAGCATGCATCTTTATGCATGTGTCTTTTCAAGTTCTTTGGATAAATACCCAGCAGTGGAATAGCTAGATCATATGGTGGATATATTACTAATTTTCTGAGGAATCTCCACACTGTTTTCCATAGTGGCTGCACCAGTTTGCACTCCCACCAGCAGTGTATAAGGGTTCCCTTCCCTCCACATACTCTCCAATACTTATTGTTTCTTGTCTTGTTAATTATCATCATTCTGATGGGAGTGAGGTGATATCTCATTGTAGTTCTGATTTGCACTTCCCTGATAGCTAATGACATTGAACATCTTTTCATGTGCCTGTTGGCCAGCTGTATATCTGCTTTGAAGAAATCCCAGTTCAGATCCTTTGCCCATTTTTAAATTTTTTGTTGTTGTTGAGATGTGTGAATCCTTTGTATATTTTTTATATTCACCCCTTCTCTGATATATGGTTTGCAAATGTCTTCTCCCGATTGTTAGGTTGTCTTTTCTTTTCTTTTCTTTTTTAGGAAGATTAGCCCTAAGCTCACTACTGCCAATCCTCCTCTTTTTGCTAAGTAAGACTGGCCCTGAGCTAACATCCATACCCATCTTCCTCTACTTTATATGTGGGACGCCTACCACAGCATGGCTTGTGCCAAGCGGTGCCATGTCCACACCCAGGATCAGGACCAGCGAACCCCTGGCCTCCGAGAAGCAGAACGTGCAAACTTAACCACTCTGCCACCTGGCTGGCCCCTACGTTGTCTTTACATTTTGTTGATGGTTTCCTTTGCTTTGCAGAAGCTTTTTAGTTTGATGTAGTCCCATTTGTTTATTTTTTTCTATTGTTTCCCTTACCCAATCAGACATGGTATTTGAAAAAGTGCTGTGAAGACGGATGTCAAAGAGTGTGTGGGCTATGTTTTATTCTAAAAGTTTAATGGTTTCAAATCTTACATTCAAGTCTTTAATCTGCTTCAAATTGATTTCTGTGTATGGTATAAGATAATGGTCTGCTTTCATTCTTTTGTATGTAGCTGTCCAGTTTTCCCAACACCGTTTATTGAATAGACGTTCCTGTCTCCATTGTATATTCTATGCTCCCTTGTCGACATTTAGTAGTCCATATATATATGGGTTCATTTCTGGGCTCTTGATTCTGTTCCATTGATCTGTATTTCTGTTTCTGTGCCAGTACCATGCTGTTTTGGTTACTATAGCTTTGTGGTACATTCTGAAGACAGGGGGTGTGATAACTCCAGCTTTGTTCTTTTTTTCTCAGCGTTCTTTTGGCTATTTGGGGTCTTTTGTTGTTCCATTTAAATTTTAGAATTTTTTGTCCTATTTCTGTGAAAAACATTGGAACTTTGATAAGATTGCACTGAATCTGTAGATTGCTTTAGGAAGTATGGACATTTTAACTATGTTAATTCTTCAAATCCAAGAGAAGGGAATATCTTTCTATTTCTTTGTCTCTTCTTGAATTTCTTTCAACAATGGTTTGTAGTTTTCAGCCTACAGAATGTTCACCTCTTTGGTTAAGTTTATTTGTAGGTATTTTATTCTTTTTCTTGCAATTGTAAATAGGATTGTATTCTTAATTTCTCTTTACACTACTTTGTTGTTAGTGCATAGAAACGCAACTGATTTTTGTATGTTCATTTTGCATCCTGCAACTTGACTATATTCATTGATTATTTGTAAAAGATTTTTAGTGGATTCTTTCAGGGTTTCTATATATAAAGTCATGTCAGCTGCAAATAGTGACAGTTTCACTTCCTCCTTTCCAATTTGATTCCCTTTTATTTGTTTTTCTTGCTTGATTGCTCTGGTTAAGACTTGCAATATTATGTTAAATAAGAGTGGTGAAAGTGGCCATCCTTGTGTGATTCCTCATCTTAGATGGATAGCTTTACATTTTTCTCCATTGAGAATGATATTATCTGTGGGCTTGTCGTATATGGCCTTTATTATTTTGAGGTAGTTTCCATCTATACTGATTTTATTCAAAGATTTTATCAGAAATGGATTCTGTATCATTTGAAATGCTTTCTCTGTATCTATTGAGATGATCATGTGATTTTTATTATTCTTTTTGTTAGTGTGGTCTATGGCATTGATTGATTTGCAAATGTTGAACCATCTATGCATTCCTGGAATAAATTCCACTTGACCATGTTACATGATCTTTTTAACATGTTGTTGTATTCTATTTGCTGGTATTTCTTTTTGAGGACTTTTGCATTGATGTTCTTCAGTTATATTGACCTGTAATTTTCTTTTTTTGTGTTGTCCTTGTCTGGTTTTGGTATCAGAGTGATGTTGGCTTCACAGAATGAGTTAGGATGCTTCACCTCTTCAGTTTTCTGAAAGAATTTGAGAAGGATAGGTATTAAATCTTCTTTCAATGTTTGGTAGAATTCATCAGGGAAGCCATCTGGTCCTGGACTTTTATTTTTCAGGAAGTTTTTCATTACTGCTTCAATCTCCTTACTGATGATCAGTGTATTCAAATTCTCTACTTCTTCTTGATTCAGTTTTGGAAGGTTGTATGAGTCTACGAATTTGTCCATTTCTCCAGATTATCCACTTGGTTGGCGTATAGGTTTTTGTAGTATTCTCTTATAATCTTTTGTATTTCTGAAGTGTCCATTGTAATTTCTCCTCTTTCATTTCTGATTTTATTTATTTGAGCCTTTTCTCTTTCTTTCTTGGTGAGTCTAGCTAATGGTTTGTCAATTTTGTTTATCTTTTGAAGGAATCAGATCTTGGTTACATTGATTTTTTCTATTGTTTACTTAGTCTCCATTTCATTTATTTCTACTCTGATTTATATTCCTTCTACTGATTTTGGGCTTTGTTTGTTCTTCTTTTTCCATTTCCTTTAGGTGTACTGTTAGATTGTTCACTTGGAATTTTTCTTGTTTGTTGATGTAGGCCTGTATTGCTATAAAATTCTATCTCAGAACTGCTTTGGCTGTATCCCATCGATTTTGGCATGTTCTATTACCTTTTCCTTTGTCTCCAGTTATCTTTTGATTTCTCCATTGATTTCTTCATTGACCCAATTGTTGTTCAGGAGCATTTTGTTTAATCTCCACCTATTTGTGGCTTTTCTGATTTTCTTCCTGTAGTTGATTTCTAGTTTCATGCCTTTGTGGTCAGAAAAGCTGCCTGGTATTATTGTGAACTTCTTAAATTTATTGAGTCTTGTTTTGTGGTCTAATATGTGATCAATCCTGGAAAATGTTCCACGTGTCTTTGAAAACAATTTATATTCTTCGGTTTTTGGATGGATTGTTCTATATATATTCACTAAGTCCATCTGGGCTAATGTGCTATTTAAGACCAAAGTTTCCTTATTGGTCTTCTATTTGGATGATCTACTCATTGGTGTAAGTGGAGTGTTAATTCCCCCTACTATTATTGTGTTACTTTTTATCCCATGTCTGTTCATGAATTGCTTTATATGAGCACTTAGGTGCTCATGTGTTGGGTGCATAAATATTTACATGTGTTATATCCTCTTGTTGGATTGTTCCCTTTACCATTATGTAGTATTATTTTTGGTGTTTTGTTACAGAGTTTGTTTTAAAGTTTGTCTGGTATAAGTATTGCTACTTCAGTTTTCTGTTCTTTGCCATTTGCATGGAGTATCTTTTTCCATCCCTTCACTTTCAGTTTGTGAGTGTCTTTAAGTCTGAAGTGTATCTCTTCTATGCAGCATATATATAGATGTTGTTTTTATATCCAATAGGCCACCATATGCCTTTTGATTTGAGCATTTAGTCTATTGACATTTAAAATAGCTATTGATTGATATGTGCTTATTGCCATTTTGTTACCTTTTTCTGGGTGTTTTAGTAGTTCTCTGTTCCTTTCTCTTCTCTTGCTCTCTTCCCTTGTGGTTTGATGGCTTTCATTAGTATTATGTTGGGGTTCCTTTCTCCTAATTATTTCTGTATGTACTATAGTTTTCTAGTTTGTGATTACTATGAAGTTCATAGATAATAGTCTGTATACGTAGCAATTACATTGAGTTGATAGTCTCTTTTATTTTGTGAGGAAGATCAGCCCTGAGCTAACATCTGCTGCCAATCCTGCTCTTTTTGAAGAGGAAGACTGGCCCTGGGTTAACATCCGTGCCCATCTTCCTGTACTTTACATGTGGGACGCCTGCTACAGCATGGCTTGCTAAGTGGTGCCATGTTCACACCGGGATCTGAACCCACGAACTCTGGGCCACTGAAGCAGCATGTGTGAACTTAACTGCTGCACCACTGGGTCTGCCCCTGATGGTCACTTTATTTTACTTATTTATTTATTTATTTTTGATGAAGATTCGTCCTGAGGTATCATCCATTGCCAATCCTCCTCTTTTTTTGCTGAGAAAGATGGCCCTGAGCTAACAACCATGCCCATCTTCCTCTGGCATGATGAGTGGTACATAGGCCTGCACCCAGGATTTGAACTGGAAAACCCCAAGCCACCAAAGCGGAGTGTTTAAACATAACCACTGCACCACTGGGCTGGCCTTGTTATGGTCTCTTTAGTCTCACCTGTTTCTAAAAGCCCTACCCTGCCGGCCCTGTGGCTGAGTGGTTGATTGTGTGCTCTGCTTTGGTGGCCCAGGGTTTTGCCAGTTCAGATCCTGGGTGCAAATCTAGCACCGCTCATCAGCCATGCTGAGGTGGTGTCCCAAATGCCGCAAGTAGGACCCACAACTGAAATATACAGCTATGTATGTACTGGGAGGATTTGGGGAGAAGTAGGAAAAATTAAAAAAATAAATAAAAGCTCTACTCTTGGGGCCAGCCATGTGGCCAAGTGGTTCATTTTGCATGCTCCACTTTGGTGGCCTGCAGTTTCACCAATTTGGATCCTGGGTGCAGACATGACACTGCTCATCTAGGCCATGCTGAGGTGGAATGCTGCATAGCACAACCAGAAGGACCTACAACTACAATATACAACTATGTACTACAGGTCTTTGGGGAGAAGAAGAAGAAGAAAAAATAGAAGATTGGCAACAGCTGTTAGCTCAGGTGCCAAACCTTAAAAATTTTTAAAAATTAAATAGTAGCTCTACTCTTTTACTGCTCTCTTCCCACATCTTATGTTTTTGATATCATATCTAACCTATTTTGTGTGTATATACATTACCCTCTTATTGAAACGTAATTTTAGTACATGTGTCTTTTGGGTGTCACGTTATTTTCATACGTCTTTGATCTGCTACTTTCACTGTATTTTTGCCCTTACCAATGATTTTATTGCCTTTTTTGGGATAATTATCTTATTCCTATTTGTGGTCTTCTCCTTCCCACTTAAATAAGTCCCTTTAGCATTTCTTGTAAAACTCGTTTCTTGGTGATAAGCTCTGTCAATTTTTGCTTATCTGGGAAACTTTATCTCTCCTTCCATTCTGAATGATAACATTGGCAGGGAGAGTGTTCTTGGCTCTAGGTTTTTTCCTTCCAGCAGTTTAAATAAATGTATCATCTCACTCCCTTCTATCCTGTAAGGATTCTGCTGAGAAGTCAGCTGATAGCCTTAGGGGGTTTCCTTTGTCTGTCACCTGTTGCCTTTCTCTTGCAGCTTTTAGGATTCTTTCTCTTTAATTTTGGATATTTTAATTATAATGTGTCTTGGCATGGGATTCTTTGGCTTTATCTTGTTTGGTGTTCTCTGTGCTTCCTGTACTTGGATATCTGTTTCCTTCCATAGGTTAGGGAAGTCTTTGGCTATTATTTCTTCAAATAGATTCTCTACCCCTTTCTCTCTCTCTTATCCTTCTGGGACACCTGTAATATGAATGTTACTGCACTTGATTTTATGCCAGATTTCCCTTAGACTGTTCTTGTTCTTTTTAATTCTTTTTTCTTTTATCTGTGCAGCTTGGGTGACTTCCTCCAGTCTTTAGTCCAGCATGCTGATCTATTCTTCTGAATCATCTTCTCTGCTATTGAGTCCCTCTAGTTGGTTTTTCATTTCCAGTATAGTATTCCTCATTTCTGATAGATTTTTAAAACTATTTTCCAATTATTTGTTGACATTCTCACTGTGTTCATCCATTCTTCTCCCAAGATCAGTGAGCATCCTTATGATTTTTTGCTTAAACTCTTTGTCAGGTAGATTGTTTATTTCTGTTTCATTTAGCACTTTTTCTGGTATTTTGCCTTGTTCCCTTGTATGGAATGTATTCCTTTGCCTCCTCATTTGGCCTTTTTCTCTGTGCTTATATCTATATATTATGTGGGGTAGCTATGTCTCCTGTCTAGGAGAAGTGACCTTATGTAGGAGACAACTTTTTGAGGCCCAGCAGTGTGCTTCCCTCTCATCACCAGTTCCAAATGTTCCAGGTGTGAACCTGTGTGGGCTACATGTGTCCTTCTGTTGTGGCAGCAAGGTTGCTCTTGATGCAGGTGTCCAGGGAGTATAGGTGGTCCCCATGGCTACCTGGTCCTAATGATCACTTGCCTGTGGCTGCTACGGATACTTCAGTCAGTTTCTCATGTGTGGGGAGCCCCATCACAGTTGGCTGCAATGTTCAATAGCACATTCCTGTTGCAGGTTTTCTGTTAAGTAGGTAGGCCCCCAGTGTGGCTGGTTCCTAGGCTCAGGGGCATAGAAATTCTGCAGGCCTCTGACCTGTAAGGCTGCTGTCAGCACCTTCAGGATTGTAGCTGAGTGGGGCTGGCCTAAGGCACAGGATTACCCAACATTTTCAGACCTTGGAATGCAGGGATGATCCACCGTGTGGCTGTTTCAGAACCACTGGTCTTCTGCATGGTTAAGTCTCACAGCACAAGGCCCACACCCACCTTCAATACAGTCCTTGCCAGTGTGCACATCCCAGTGCCCTGAAGTAGATGCAGTCATCCCACTGTAGAGGCCCACACACACTCCACCCACACCTAAGGCCCAGCCTGCCAAACAGAGGCAGACCAACTCACCTGCCTGCAGATGATCCAGGCACCCAGTCTATGCAGGCCTAAAAGTTGCTCAAGGACTTGCTGTTGGGTGGGATCAGTCCCTGGGGTGGGCTGCCTGCTTCGGCTGAGTTGGATTAAATCAGCACTCTAATGGGAAGGGCAGACCCTGGGCTAACATGCCAGGGGAAGAACTCCAATGGCATCTGCCAGCATCTTGGTCAGTATGACTGTCCTAAGTAACCATAATGGTAGCCACCAATGTCTCAGTCCCTGGAGAAGTCTCACATCTCACCAAGATGCAACCACACACTATCCAGTGAGTCTCTTTTAACCAAAGGACTTTGCACATTACTTTCTGGTTATTTTAGGTTGCTTTCCAAAATGGATGAGCTTGTATGTGGGCACTTTAAGACCCGGCCTTTCCTTGTTCTGTCTGAAAGATTTTCTAGGGGTATTCACTGTTGTAGTTAACAGCCAGCAAAGCCAAATATTATGACATGTGCTTCAGTTATGCTGCATGAGAATGATGCTTGGAGTGGTAGCATTCACCTGGTCAAGTCCCCCAATCATCCAGGAAAGCCTGCATATATTAGGGTTGCTCCCATCAGGCTGTGAAGCTCTGCAGCTAATGCAGGAGGCTTTTTTCCCCAAAACAGGAGTTTCTGGCTCTTCCAGCTCACAAAGGAATGTCCTATGATGCAAGGGTACTTTTTATCCAGTTTTCAGTGCTCTCTCAGTGGTAAATGTTGAAAAACAGTTGTAACATGCTCATGTACACGGAAGGGGTTGAGTTCAAAGCCCAACGATGTGTGAATATTACATCTCAGAGCCGTAGCTATTAAGGAGCATGTCCATAGATGACATTTAAAACATAGCCATGCACTCTATAAACAGGATCTTACTAGAATGTGATGAATAAAGGTAATTACTGAGCTTCGTTTATCAATAAAAGTCATATTTGACTAGGAAAGCATTTAAACATTTCACTCATACTGGGAAAAAATATGAACAACACAAATTCAAGGAAAATACACTGTGCATAAAAGCTCTGGGTATCCAATTCTTGAGCTCATTGAGGTCAATGACTGGCACATAAGCATATGAGATAAACACACGCTAGATGCCTCATGAATTTTAAATAATGTACATGATGTAATGAGCTGCTGGAAGCTGTGAAGGGAATTCATACAAATAGAGACCAAAACCATATCAGAAGCAATGGGAACCATTATGTGTAATTTTTCTACTGTGAGGCTATAAGAACTAGAAAAATCAGAGGTGGTGGCTGTCTCGGATCATCTTCCTAGGTGACCTTGCATTTGATGCTGAGCAGTCTACTCACAAGGTCTCACCCGCATTTTGTGGAGGAGAATTACTACAGTGCTCAGCTTACCAGGAGCTACAGGTCTGATCCTACCGGAAGCTCCTTTAAACATTCGACTACCACTGGGAGACGCTATTTCTATTAACACACATTCGAGGGCACGACCCTGGGCAGAGAAGCCCTGGCAACTAGCTGGTTCAGATGGTCTAGGTAAGGGCCCCACATGTTGCTGTGGTAGGCCTTCACTCAGGCTTTCTGCCCCACGACTTAAAGCAAGTACCCGCTGCTCTCAGCTGCCTGGAGCGGTGAAGGGAAATCTCCCAGGGAGAGACGGAAAACCTTTCCCAACTGCTGGGCATGATGATGCATAACTTTCCTAAGGTGCAGTGCAGCTACACGGTTTTGACAACCTCCTGCTTTGTAGCTCTTTGAGGTCACCTTCACAAGGGACTTTCAATTCAAGGTGGAGCAGTCTTAGACGCAGGTTCTCACACGCCTGTGATGAAAGGGAACTATGGGTGACCTAGCCTTGCCCAGAGGTGGAAGGGACATTTTCTCACGGGAGCATTTAAACATTTCCCTATAGCTGCAAGGGAATCTGTCGGCTTTGTTCAGGGAAAGTACACTGCAGAGCGCCCTGGCTCCTAGCTGTCTCAGGCCACCTAGGCAACAGCCTCACACATTGCAGTCCACGGCCTTCACTCAGGTAGTCTTGCCAATGTCAAGACAGTCTGTTTGCTCTGCCCGCAGATCCCATAGTGCTGAGGGACTTCTTCCAAGGAGAGTTTGGAAACCTTCCACTACCAATGGGAATGACCGCCTGCAACTTTCTTACAGTGCGGCTGCCATGTTTACAAAGCTCCTGCTTGTTTCACTTTCATATGGTCTTCCTAAGAGCCTTGTAACTCCAGTCCAAGGAGTCCAGGCAGAGGCTCTCCCATGCTTGGGAAGGACAACTGTGGAGCACCTCAACATGCCATCACGTGGCAGTGAGTTTCTTCCAGGACAGCATTCAAACATTTCAGTACAGCTCGAAGGGCATATCAATAACCTCCATTCAAGGAAAGGAAACTGTGCTGAATAACCCTTGTTTCTTGCTCGTTCAGATCATCTAGGTAAGAACCTGACACATTGCAATTCCCAGCCTTCCCTCTGGGTCTCTCACCCATGTCATGAAAGGGTGTTCCTGCTGCTCTCTGCTGGGCATTCCTGTGAAGGGAGTTTTCCCAAGGAGAGACTGAGAACTGCTCACTAGTTTGGGTATTGAATCGCTCCAACTTAGGTGCAATGCAGGTACCCGGCTAAGACAACTCCTACTTCTGTCCCTTTTATATCATCTTCCTAATTTACTTTTAATTCACTGTCAGAGTACACACAGGCTGTCACACGCATGTGATGAAGTAAATTTATTGTTGACATCACCATGCCAGGAGGCAGACATCACTTTTTCCGAGGAAAGCTTATAAACCTTGCACTGTGGCTGTGACTGGGTATCTCTAACCTTCATTCAAGCAATGTACACCGTGCAGATATGGCCTCACTTCCAGTTGTTTTAGATCATCTAGATAAGACTTTCACACACTGTACTTCATGGCCTTCACTCAAGCTATCCCACCCATGTCCTTGAAAATCTGTTCTTGTTGCCCTCAGCTGGCCATAAGTGTGAAGGGACTTCTTTCAAGGAGAGACTGACAATGTTTCACTATCACTTGGACTGATTATGTGTAACTTTTCTAAAATATGGCTAGATGGTTCAGATAACCTCCTGCATTTTGTTGTTTATTATAGTCTTCATAAGTGACTTTTTACTTCAATTTGTAGGAGTCTAGACCCGGGCTCTCACACACATGTGATGAAAGAAAACTATTAGTGATCAAAATTTGCCTTACTGTGGTAGTGAGATTTTATTAGTAGAGCTTTTAAACATCTCTCTACAGCTGGAGGAAAATATCTATAACCTCCATTTCAGGTATGTACACTCTGCAGAATAGCCTGGCTTCTAGCTGTTTCACATTATTTAAGTAAGAGGCTTTCACATTGCAGTTCACAGCCTTCCCTTAGGGTCTCTCACTAAAGTCATGAAAGCCTGTTCCTTCTACCCTCTGGTGGCTGTTCCTGTGAATGCTCTTCTTCCAAGGAGATACTGAAAACACTTCACTAACAATGAGAACGATTATGTACAACTTTCCTACTTCTACGCGGTTTAGAAATCTCCTGATTAGAAGTCTCCTACACAGTTTGGAAAACCGCCTGCTTGGGGCTCATTAATATAGTCTTCATAAGTAACTTTTGATTCAAAGCTGAGCAACCTACACTGGAGTTCTGACACTCATATGCTGAAGGAAAACTATTGTCAACTATAATTACCCCGAGGAACTCAAAACTGGATATACTTTAACTTTTAGGATATTCTAATTTTCCTTTTCTTAAGAGAGGGAGATTCAAATACCAACCATGCCCCAAAAGGCAAGCCTCACCATCAGAGGTATATTGGTAACCTTAGCCTCATTTTTAAGGCTAAGAGCTCTCCAGGAGGAGCTTAGGCCTTATTGTCATCACCTGCAGTGTACCTGGAATCATGTCTTCCAACGAAGCTTGCAGAAGAGGATTCCCACCTCTCCCTTTTGAATATTCATTCGCCATCCCAAATAAATGTCCCTGCTTCTTGTTGTTCGGGGACACCATGACTCTGGAAATGATTCCTCAGGGTCTCCTATTTGCTGCAAATATACTTTACTTTGTGAGACAACTACTTCTGGTGTAGAGTCTGATTTAACTCACCAGGAGGGAATCCACTTCAGCTTTGGTAGCAAGTTGGCACCCAACGTGGGGCTCGCTCCTTCATTGTGCTTGTGCCGGTGGCTTGACGTTACTGATCCTTTGGGAAAGCCAGCGGCTGTACTGAGCACTTTGCTCGGTGGTGCACTCCATGAAAGTGAGGGGCACCAACCCCATGGCATGGCTATAAGAGTTCTTTCTTTAGGTTGTCTAACAAATCCTACCTGTTGGGGCCTGGCTTCAGGGTTTGAGTCTCCATCTGGGGGTAGCCTGGCTCAGGGGAGTGAGAATGAGAGTCCCCTCTGCTTGGAAAGATTGTGTGACCCAACCAATCCATTAGGGCTGGTGCTCAGCTCTGGTAAAATGGGAGCAATCCCTGTTGACCAGTCAGGGATTCAGGTCCCCACTTGAGATTGAGTCTCATCTGGATTGCACAGCCCGGCCACGCTGGTGAATGGGAGCAATCCCTGTTGACTAGTCAGGGGCTCAAGTCCCCTCTGGAAATAGAGTCTCCTCTGGAGTGACAAGCTGGGGGTTCAAGGCTCCCCCTGAAGTCACTGAGTCTGTCCTTATCTTGTGCCTATGATCGGAGAATGGGTCCCCTTTGATGGGGTTAACCCACCCTGAAGTCACTGAGTCTGTCATTGTGTTGGGCCTGTGACCAGAGGAGGTGTCCCCTGAGATAGGGTCAAGCCCCCTCTGGAGTTGCTCAGTCTGGTTTTATTCGGTTCTTTGTTTTTGTTGAGCTCACTTGACATCAACCTTGTTTCTCCACTGTCTGGCTTTTCTAGACTCCTAGACTTCCTTTTTTTGTCCCTTGCCCTCGCTATCAGTGGTCCCTGGGAAACCCAGCATCCACCAGTTTTCTTTTCCCTTTAAGGATTTTGTTACTCGGCCTGGGTCTCATTTCAGGCTATTAGGGTGCTAGACCTCTGGGGGCACAGACTTGTGGCATCTGCATCACCACTATCCATTACACATTGCACCTGGAAGTTTGGAAAAGACGCTAGAACATGGCGGGGGAGCAAGCTCCATCTCAGAGGAAAGTCT
Organism: Equus caballus; assembly: GCF_041296265.1. Classification (NCBI taxonomy): domain Eukaryota; kingdom Metazoa; phylum Chordata; class Mammalia; order Perissodactyla; family Equidae; genus Equus; species Equus caballus. The sequence continues at coordinate 23,344,101 of NC_091695.1, forward strand.
ATTGTGCTGCATCCTCCAGAGTTGGAAGGTCTTCAGGTATTCCCCATTGACCCAAGAGCAGATGATACTTTTATGTAACAGAGCCTGGCTGCAATACTTACTGGAAGATGGGGAAAGATGGCCCAAAATTGGGACCCTAAGTGTTAACACCATACTACAATTAGATCTAATTTGCAAGAGAATCAAGAAAGGGGAAGAAATCCCTTATGTCCATCGCTTCGTGGCACTGTGTTCCAATGAAGGGTTAAAGGTTGAACCTAAGACTTATCTTTCTGATGAGGAGGACCTACTCCTCAAAATCAGAAAACGTGGGACTAAGGAAAGCCCACCTCAGAGTCCACCTCGCTCACGTACACCAGCTTTGGCTGCACTGTTAGACAAACTGGTGAGCCCTGGGGAACCTCCACCTTATCCTCCTATCTCAGCCCTGTTTAAGCCAGAGGGAAGAAGAGCGTCAAACCCCTTGTTGTTCTCCCCCTGTGATCTCTCTGCAGGGAATTGGACTCTGCCACAACCAAAGATCCTTCAGCCTCCTTCCAGGTAGTATGACTAGATTAGGGACCAGTGACACACCTGGGATATAGCCCCTAGGACAGGTGCCTAACCATGAGAGGACACTCATTAATGTGCACATCCCCATCCATCTTTTCTACCTCTGATCTGTATAATTTGAAGGTGTGCACTAAGGGATTGAGTGCTGACCCAGAGGAATTCATAAACCCAATGAAGGGAATCTTCTCCACTCATGATCCAACCTGGGCAGATATTCAAAGCCTGCTGACTACACTCCTCATCTTGAGGAAAGGTCATCTGTTCTGTTCAAAGCTAGAGAACAAGAAGATAAGGAAGATGACCCAGGATTGGATACCCACAGCCCTAATAAGCAGGCCTTGCCAGGAACTGGCCCAGGGTGGAACCTCAATGATCCTGAAGCTTGAGGAAAGTGAGGATATTTTTGGGGTCTACTTTTGAAAGCCATGAAAATAGTAAGCCAGCCACCCAGTAAATGAGCTAAATTAAGAGAGGTCCAATAGAGACCTGAGGAAAACCCCTCTACTTTGTCCCAGAGGCTACAGGACTACCTCAGGCGATACACAAATTGAGACCTGGAAGCCTGGGGCAATACAGTGATTCTTAATCCGTATTTCAGATCTCAGAAGTGCTCCAGACACATGTAGGAAACTCCAAAAGTTGGCCATTAGTCCTGATACCAGTCCTGCACAGCTACGAATGGCTGCATGGAGGGTGCTCAATAACCGGCTTGAAGCTGAGGATGAACAGGAAGACAAGAAGATGAAACGGCAGGCCACCCTGCTCTCTGTGGCCCACCAGTCTCCTCAAGGTAACCTGAGGGAGAGAAGGAAAATGCCATGTGTGAGTAACCCTGGCCCCCACCAAGTGGCCAGGAGGCCACCAACAATGTTGGGGCTAATTGGTGTGCGGACTGTCAACAGGAAGGGTGTTGGTGCCAGGATTGTCCAAACCATCCCCACAGAGGGAAGGAAATACCCATTGAAGCCAGAAACCATAAAAGGAGAATCTTTCCCATAATAGTCTCTAGATTTGTTCAAGACCTTAGTGCTGTCGATGCTGTACAGTCCTGAAGTTATAAAAGTAAATATCTTCATTTTGTTTCTGGCCCAGAGTTCCTGGATCTCCTGTAATTTCCCATATGAGAGTCATATAGGGCATCTTTTGTTATAATAATTAGTTTAGTCCGCATTTCCTGAAATAATTCCAGAGCCATAAAGGTGAAACGGTTTGTCTTGTGTGATCCCTAACAAGCCCCTTCAACAGCACCTGAATGATTGTTAATAAGGTGAGTTTTAGAAAGCCCCTAATGGTGGTGTTGGCTGCCAGGGAAGCTGAGTGTGTGATTTGGGGGTTGGAAGTTTCAGGCCCATGCCCCTCCCCACACCGGGTGGGGAGAGGGGCTGAAGATTGAGTTCAATTGCCAACAGCCAATGATCTGATTGACAATACCTATGTGACGAAGTCTCCATTAAAACCCAAAAGGATGGTGTTCAGAGAGCTTCCACGTTGGTGAATACGTGGAGGTTCGAGGAGAGTGGCTCACCCAGAGAGAGCCCCGGAAGCTCCTCTGCCTTTCCCTAAAAACTGTGTTCTGTGCATCTCTTCCATCGGAGTGTTAGTAAGTAAAAGGTTTTCCTGAGTTCTGTGAAAAGCTCTATCAAAGTAACCAAACCCAAGGTGGGGGTTAGCAGTACCTCTGGTCTTGTGGCTGGTTGGTTAGAATCAAGGTGACAGCATGAACTTGAAATTGGCCTCTAAAATGGGGGAGGGCAGGTGAAGGATAATCGTGTGGGATCTGATTCTATCTCCAGGTAGATAGTGTCAAAATTGAGTTAAGTATGTTCATCTTCTTAGCCAGTAAGGGATATAAGGTGTCTAACGGGGATGGCTGTTTTTTGCCGTCTTTGGATCACTAACTTTGGATTTAGTGCTAAGTCTCTTGAGTAAACTACAGGTGCCAGAAGTGGACCCCTTTCTTTTACTATTTTTTTTAAAGATTTTATTTTTTCTTTTTTCTCCCCAAAGCCCCCCAGTACATAGTTGTATATTCTTTGTTGTGGGTTCTTCTAGTTGTGGCATGTGGGATGCTGCCCCAGCATGGTTTGATGAGCAGTGCCATGTCCACGCTCAGGATTCGAGCCAACGAAACACTGGGCAGCCTGCAGTGGAGCGCGCAAACTGAACCACTCGGTCACGGGGCCAGCCCCCGTGGACCACTTTCAATGGGGTAAGCTAGACATCATGGTGAAAGGATGGCCCCTATGCTTGAGACCTGTAGCTGCCACCTGTCTGTTAATCCAGAAATCAGAACAACTGACTATGGGCCAAACTATGATGGTGTGGACCACCCCCATCAAGCCTCTAGCCTACTAGAGACAAAAGGCCACCCCCGGTTACCCCAGAATAGAATACTACAGTATCAAGCTGTTCTGCTAGCTTCCCCTCAGATTTCTTTAAAACTTTGTCATACCTTAACCACAGTTACCCTGCTCCTTGATTCCAATGGACCTATTAGCCATGCTTGCCCAGCAGTGATTGCTGGCCACCGAGCATCCAGAGCCAACCATGGACATTAAACATGGTCCAGAGATCCTTAAACTGCTAGAAGTGGTACAGGGCCCCAAGGAAGTAGCTGGGGTCCATTGTAAAGGCCATCAATGTGGGGAAGCAGAAGCCACATTGGAAGTAACTTGGCAGCTGCAGCTGCAAAAGGGGGCACTCCATCAGGAGAGCTTCTCCAATTACCATGAAGTCCCACTCTACCTTCTGTGAATTTACAGCAGTCTATCCCCCAGATGAAGTAGGGGAAGCCACTACACAGGGTTACCTCTGGTCCCCAGTAGTCGAGGGCTGGATGATAAACCAATGAGGGAAGATTTGAGTCCCCCAAAAAACAATTAGAGACTCCTTAGGTGTGCTTATGCTGTCTTAAAGCTTGGAAAAGTGGCTTGTCCCAAGATTTGCTAAATCCCGTTTGGGTGGGGCCTTGCTTGCTCTTAGTAAGCACACACTCTTCCCTAAAATTACAAGGAGTCACCCCTTGGATCCACCACGCAAGGGCAAAAAAAAAAAAAAAAAAAAACCAGCTACCCAGCCCTGAACATCAAGAGAGAATTTGAGGACTCTGAGTTTTCCTGAAAACCAGTCTCAGATTTCAACCTCTTACTTCAGCAACACTATCCAGATAAGTAGTGACTTCCTCTCCACCCCAGGCTCTGCCCTGGATCCTAAGCAACTCCATACCATTTAGGCATGGTAGGCATCCAAGGAGGTTGCACATTTCTAGGTAGCAAGACTAGGTCCATCAGAGAAGGATGGGCAACCCAGTGTGGAGACTGTAAAAGGGCTGGTGGAATCTGGAGGGAGGGGGCAAGTACGCCCAGATCCTAAATGTATACTAAATGCATTGCGGCTATAAGATTACAGCTGGTTGTTACGAACAAATCGGGGCTATACCTGAGTTTGGGGCTAGGCCTCAAACCTATTTGAGATTAGCTGGAAATTCTGCTCCTCTACTGGTCTCTATGACAAAGCCCACGCTCAGCATGAAGCCATTACAGAATATGGACCTTCACCCTGTGCCCTTTAAGAATAAGGAGCAGGGCAAAAACTAGAGGAGGGTGTTTGTCATCGATTAGATAACCTGAGGAACTCAAGGATGGGTTTGGATATTTTAACTCTTTCCAAATTGTTCTTTTCTCTTTTGTTATATTCAAGGGATGCCAACACCAGCCACCTGGAACCGGACCAGGCCTCACCATGAGAGCTTGCCTGTGACCTTTGCCTTATTTTTAAGGCTAAGGGCTCTCCAGGAGGAGCTTAGGCCTTATTGCCATCACGGGCAGTGCACTTGGAATCATGTTTTCCAACTGAGTTTGCACAGGAGGATTCCCACCACTCCCTTTTGAATATTCATTCTCCATCATAAATAAATGTCCCTGCTTCTTGTTGTTTGGGGACACGATGACTCTGGAAATGATTCCTCAGGGTCTCCTATTTACCGCAAATACACTTTACTTTGTGAGACAACTAATTTTTGTTTAGAATCTGATTTAACTGTCTGCATGGAAACCATTTTGATTTCAGGGACACTATGACTGAATTAGTTCAGGAGCTTGTCAGGAGCTGCAAGAAGCATTTACCTAGGACAGTTTTTCAAAATTTCACTACAGCTACGAGAGAATATCTGTATTCTCTATTCAATGAGAGTATTCTGTGCAGATAATCCCTAGCTTCTAGCTCTTTCAAATCTAGGTAAGTGCCTTACACATTGTAGTTGATGGTCTTCCTTAGGCTCTCTCCCAAGTAATTAAAACATGATCTTGTTGACCTCAGCTGCCCAAAATTGTCAGAACTCCTTCCAAGGAAAGAACGAAACGTTTTCATCACAGCTGTAATTCATTATGTGTAAGGTCCACTCAGTGAGGGATGAGGGTGGAAAAGAACTACTGCTTGTAACTCTGTATGGTCTTCTGGAAAACCGATTGTTACATTGCTGTTCAGTACACAAACAGGCTTTCACTCCAATTTGATAAAGGAAAACTATTGGTGATCTCAGCTTGCCAGGAGCTGCAAGTGACATTTCTCTAGGAGAGATTTTATACTTTTCATTACAGCTCTGAGAAAATATCAATAACATGCATTCAAAGGAAGGACACTGTGCAGAACAGCTCTATCCTGTGGCTCTTTAGGATTGTCCTGCTAAGTTTCTTCCACATATTGCAGTTCACGGCCTTCACTCAGGCTCTCTCTCCCTTGTCATGGAAGCACATTCCTGCTGAACTCAGCTGCTATAGCTCTCAAGGGATCTTCTTCTAAGTAGAGATTCAAAATCTTTCACTACAGCTTGGATAGATTATTTGTAAGTTTCACTCACTATGGGTATACTTTAGGAAATCTCCTGCTTGTGGCTGTTTAATATCGTCTTCATAAGTGACTTGTAACTCAGTGCCAAGCAGTCTGCACACAGGCTCTCACAAGCATGTGATGAAGGAAAACTATTGCTGAACTCAGCATGAAGGAGCTGGAAGTGACATTCTCCTAGGAGAGCTTTTATATATTTCACTGCAGCTGAGAGAAACTATCATTAACCTCCATTCAAGGAATGTACACTGTACAGAAAAACTCTGGCCTATATCTCTTTCAGATGAACCTGGTAACTACCTTTACACACATAGCAGTTCATTTCCTTCACTTCTTCTCTCTCTCCCATGTCATGAAACCATGCTCCTGCTGAAATCAGCTGACTATAGCTATGAAAGGACTTATTCCAAGGTGAGATCGAAAACCTTTCTCTACCACTGAGACAAATTATCTGTTAGTTTCATATAATGCTGGTACATGGTTTAGAAAAGCTTTTGCTTGTGGCTTTTCAGCATCATCTTCATAAGTGACTTTAATTCAATGCTGAGCAGTCTTCACACAGGCTCTCCTACACACGTGTTGAAGGAAAACTACTGCTGACCTCACCATGCCAATAGCTGGAAGAGTTAATTTCCCAGGAGAGATTTAAACACTTCACTACAGCTGGGAGAGAACACCTACAACCTCCATTCAAGGCAAATACATTGTGCAGAATAGCCCTGGCTTCTAGCTGTTTCAGATCATCTATGTAAGTGCCTCACACATTGCAGTTTGCAGCCTTTAGTCAGGCTTTCTCTCCCATGTCATGAAAACAGGTTTTTGAACTCAGCTGCCTGTATCTGTGAAGGAACTTCTTCCAAGGAGACATTTAAAAGTTGTCACTACCTCTGGGACAGATTATTTGTAATTTTCGTTCAAAGAGGTTACACAGTTTAGAAAAACTCCTGCTTGTGGCTATTTAATATCCCCTTCATAAGTGACTTTTTTCTTTTTTATTATTACTATGTTTTATTGCAGTATCATTGGTTTAAAACACTAAAAAATTTCAGGTGTACATCTTAACATGTTTTGAAATCTGTGTAGATTACATCATGTTCACAACCCAAAGAGTAACTACAATCCATTGCCACACATATTCCCAATCACCCTTTTTGCCCTCCTCCCTCCCCACTTCCCTTCCCCAACCCAATCTCTGTTGCTATGTGTTTGTCTGCTGTTGTTTCTATTTTCTACTTGTGAGTGAGATCATATGGTATTTGACTTTTTTCCTCTGACATTTCACATAGCATAATGCCCTCAAGGTCCATCCATGTTGTCACAAATGGCTGGATTTCATAATTTCTTGTGGCTCAGTAGTATTCCATTGTGTATTTATACCACATCTTCTTTATCCATTCATCCCTTGATGGGCACCTATGTTGCTTCCAAGTCTTGGGTATTGTGAATAGTACTGTGATGAACATAAGGGTGCATGTATCTTTATGCATTTGTCTTTTCAAGTTCTTTGGAAAAATACTCAATAGTGGAATAGCTGGATCATATGGTAGATCTATTCCTAATTTTCTGAGGAATCTCCACACTGTTTTCCATAGTGGCTGCACCAGTTTGCACTCCCACCAACAGTATATGAGGATTCCCTTCTCTCCACATCCTCTCCAATACTTGTTGTTTCCTGTCTTGTTAATTATAGTCATTTTGACAGGAGTGAGGTGATATTGCATTGTAGTTCTGATTTGCATTTCCCTGATAGTTAAAGATGTTGAACATCTTTTCATGTGCCTGTTGGCTATCTGTATATCTTCTTGGGAGAAATGTCTGACCAGACATTGTACCCGGTTTTCAATTGGGTTGTAAGTTATTTTCTTGTTGAGATGTTTGAGTTCTTTATATGTTTTTGGTAATAACCCATTATCTGATATCTGGTTTGCAAGTATCATCTCCCAGTTGTTAGGCTGCCTTTTCATTTTGTTCATGGTTTCCTTTGCTGTGCAGAAGCTTTTCAGTTTGATGTAGTCTCACTTGTTTATTTTTTCTATTGTTTCTCTTGCCGAGTCAGAAATGGTATTTGAAAAAAATAATGCTAAGTCTGATGTCAAAGAGCGTACTAATTGTGTTTTCTTCTGTAAGTTTGATGGCTTTAGATTCATTCAAGTCTTTAATCCATTTTGAGTTGTTTTTTGTGCATGGTGTAAGATGCACATTCTTTTGCCTCTGGCTGTCCAGTTTTCCTAACACCATTTATTCAAGAGACTTACGTTTTTCCACTGTATGTTCTTGGTTTCTTTGTCGAAAATTAGTTGTCCTTATATATGTGAGTTATTTCTGGGATCTTGATTCTATTTCATTGATCTCTGTGTGTGTGCATCTTTGTGTGTGTGCCAGTATCATGCTGTTTTGGTTACTATAGATTTGAAGTATATTTTGAAATCAGGGAGTGTTATACCTTCAGCTTTGTTCTTTGTTTTCAGGATTCCTCTAGCTATTCAGCTTTTTTTTATGTGTTATATAGATTTTAGGATTCTTTGTTCCATTTCTGTGAAAAATGCTTTTGGAACTTGGGGATTTCATTTAATCTGTAGATTGCTTTAGGAAGTATGGACACTTTAACTATGTTAATTCTTCCAATCCAAGAGCACGGAATAGCCTTCTATGTCTTTGTGTCTTCTTCAGTTTCTTTCAACAATGTTTTATAGTTTCCAATGTACAGATATTTCACCTCTTTGGTTAAGTTTATTCCTATATATTTTATTCTTCTTTTTGGAATTATAAATGGGATTGATTTATTAATTTCTCTCTCTGCTACTTTGTTGTTAGTGTATATAAATGCCACTAATTTTTTCTTTTTTTTGAGGAAGATTAGCCCTGAGGTAACAATGGCCTCCAATCCTCCTCTTTTTGCTGAGCAAGACTGGCCCTGAGCTAACATCTGTGCCCATCTTCCTCCATTTTATATGTGGGATGCCGACCACAGCATGGCTTGACAAGTGGTACTTAGGTCCGCACCCAGGATCTGAACAGGCGAACCCTGGGCTATTGAAGCAGAATGTGTGAACTTAACTGCTGAGCCACTGGCCAGCCTCTAAATGCCACTAATTTTTGTAAGTTGATTTTGTATCCTGCAACGTGACCATATTCATTCATTATTTCTAAAATGTTTCTGTGTATTCTTTATGGCTTCCTATAACTAAAATCATGACTTCTGCAAACAGTGACAGTTTCACTTCTTCCTTTCCCATTTGGATCCCTTTTAGTTCTTTTTCTTGCTTGATTGCTCTGGCTAAGACTTCCAATACTATAAGTGGTAAAAGTGGGCATCCTTGTCTGGTTCCTGTTCTTAGAGGAATATCTTTCAGTTTTTCTCCTTTGAGAATACTAACTGTGGGATTGTCATATAAGGCTTTTGTTCTGTTGAGGTACATTACTTCTATACACATTTGATTCAGAGTTTTATCATAAATGGATGCTGTATCTTGTCAAATGCATTCTCTGCATCTATTGAGATGATCATTTTATTTTTATTCTTCATTTTGTTAATGTGGTGTATCACATTGATTGGTGGATGTTGAACCGTCCCTGCATCCCTTGAATAAATCTCACTTGATCATGGTGTGTGATCTTTTTAATGTATTGGTGTATTTGATTTGTCAGTATTTTGTGGAGGATTTTTATATCGATGTTCATCAGTGATATTGGCCTGTAATTTTTGTTTTTTTTTGTGTGTTGTCCCGGTCTGGTTTTGGTACTAGGGTGATGTTGGCTTCATAGAATGAGTTAGGAAGCTCCCCCCTCCTCTTCATCTTTCTGGAAGAGTTTGATAAAGATAGATATTAAGTACTCTTTGTTTTTTGAGGAAGATTAGCCCTGAGCTAACTACTGCAAGCCCTCCTCTTTTTGCTGAGGAAGCCTGGCCCTGAGCCAACCTCTGTGCCCATCTTCCTCTACTTTATGTGTAGGACGCCTACCACAGCATGGCGTGCCAAGCAGTGGCATGTCCGCACCCGGGAGCTGAACTGGCGACGCTGAGGCACAACATGAGAACTTAACCACTGGGCAAGAGCCTCCTTCTGCTTTAATTTTTATTATTTCCTTCCTTCTACTGATTTTGGGTTTTCTTTGTTCTTCTTTTTCCAATTTGTTTAGGTGCACTGTTAGATTGTTTGAGACTTTTCTTGTTTGTTGAGGAAGGCCTTTATTACTATATAATCCCCTCTTAAAATCAATTTGCCTCGTCCCATACATTTTAGCATGTCACATTTTAATTTTCATTTGTTTCCAGGTATTTTTTTTATTTCTCCTTTGATTTCTTCATTGACTCAATATTTTTTCAGTAGCATTTTGTTTAATCTCCACCTATTAGAGGCATTTCTGATTTTCTTCCTGTCATTGATTTCTAGTTTCATACTTTTGTGGTCAGAAAAGATGCTTGGTATTATTTCAATCTTCTTAAATTTATTGAGACTTGTTTTGTGGCCTAATATGTGATCCATCTTGGAGAATGTTGCATGTGTCTTTGAAAAGAATATGAATTCTGTGGTTTTGGGATGGAATGTTCTGTTTATATCTAAGTCCATCTTGTCTAATGTGTCCTTCAAGGTTAATCTTTCCTTATTGATCTTCTGTTTGGATGATCTATCCATTGGTATAAATGGAGAGGTAAAGTCCCCTACTATTATTGTGTTACTGTCTATTTCTCCTTTTATGTCTGTTAATAATTGCTTTACATATTTAGATGCTCCTATGTTGGTGCATTGATATTTACAAATATTATATCCTCTTGTTGGATTGTTCCCTTTAGCATTATCTTGTGGCTTTCTTTGTCTCTTGTGACAGTTTTTGTTTTAAATTTGATCTTGTCTTAAGTCTTGCTACCCCAGCTTTCTTTTCATTGCCATTTGCATGGAGTATCTTTTCCATCACTTCATTTTCTGTTTGTGAGGTTTGAAATGCATCTCTTGTATGCAGCATATATATGGGTCCTTTTTTAAAAAAATCAAATCAGCCCCCCTATGCTTTTGGATTGGAGCATTTAGTCCAATGACATTTAAAGTGGCTATTGATAAGGATGTACTTATTGCCAATCTGTTACCTTTTTTCTAGGTGTTTTAGTAGTTATCCTCTGTTCCTTTCTTCTTCTCTTGCTCTCTTCCCTTGTGGTTTGATGGTTTTCCTTAGCAGTATGTTTGGGTTCCTCTCTCTTAATTTTTTGTGTATTTATTATAGGTTTCTGGTTTGTGATTACCATGAGGTTTATACATAATAATATACATATATAACCATCTGTATTAAGTTGATAGTCTCTTTAGTTTTCTCTCTTTCTAAAAGCTCTACTCTTTTAATACCCTCCTCCCACATTTTATGCTTTTGGTATTATAGCTAAACTCTTTTTTCTATATCTGTGTATCCATTATCCTCTTGTCTTGGAAATAGGTAATTTTAGTACTTTTGTCTTTTGACTTTCATATTAGCTTCGTAGGTGGTTGATCTGCTGCCTTTATTGTATATTTACCTTCACCAGTGATTTTATTGTTTTTTAAAAAATAATTTTCTTATTTCAATTTGTGGTCTTATATTTTCGACTTAAACAATTTCCTTTAGCATTTCTTGCAAAGCTGGTTTCTTGGCAATAAACTCCTTTGGTTTTTGCCTGTCTGGGAAACTCCCTTTCCTTCCATTCTGAATGTTAACCTTGCTGGGTAGAGTATTCTTGGCTGTAGGTTTTGTCCTTTCAGCATTGTAAATATATCATGCTACTCCTTTCAGGCCTGTAAGGTTTCTGCTGAGAAGTCAGCTGATAGCCTTATGATGTTTCCTTTGTATGTAACTTGTTCCCCTTCTCTTGCAGGTTTTACAATTATCTCTTTATGCTTGATTCTTTACATTTTAATTATAATGTGTCTTGGTGTGGCTGTCTTTGGGTTTGTATTGTTCAGTCCTGTCTGTGCTTCCTGTACATGGGATGTCTGTTTCCTTTTTAGGTTAGGAATGTTTTCAGCTATTATTTCTTCAAGTAGATTCTCTGACAATTTGTCTCTCTCTTCTCCTTCTGAGACACCTATAATACGAATGTTTGTGTGCTTCATGTTGTCCCAGAGGTCCCTCAGACTGGTCTCATTCTTTTTAACTCCTTTGTCTGTTCAACTTGGGTGACTTCTTCTTGACTTTTGTCCAGGTTGCTGATCCATTCTTCTGTATCATCTACTCTGGTATTGAGTCCCTCTAGTGAATTTTTCATTTCCAGTATTGCATTCCTCATTTCTAATTGGTTCTTTTTTATATTTTCAAATTCTTTTTTGTTCTCACTGAATTCATCCATTCATCTGCCAAGATCAATGAGAATCCTTTTCAGTTTTAGTTTGTGTTCTTTGTCAGGCAGATTGTTTATCTTTGTTGCACTTATTGTTTCTCTGGAGATTTTTTCTTGCTCCCTTACTTAGAATGTAGTCATTGGTTTCCTTTTTTGCTTCTTTCTCTCTATTTATTTCTATGCATTAAGTTTTTCAGCTACATCTCCTGATCTTGGAGAGGTGAGCTCACATGAGATGCCTTATGAGGCCCTGTAGTGTGCTTCCTTTTCATCATCAGTTCCCAATATTCTATGAGAGTCTCCTGTGTGGGCTACATGTTTCCTTCTGCTGTGGCAGGGTTGTTCTTACTGCAGATGCCTGGAGGAGTCTAGGCTGGCTCCTGATCAGCTGCTTGAAATGATCAGCTGTGTGTGGATGCTATGTGATGTGGGGTTGGCAAGCTGAAGAGTCAAAAGTAAGATTTCGTGGACTCTCAAGGTCTGGCAGTAGTGCTCTTTTATTTAGAGAATAGTGTGGAATAGCATGGGGACAGGATCCATGGGCAGACAGTGCTGCTGCATGGGTTGAGAGTAGGGCTAAATTTAAGGCATAGGGATGTGAGTTATCCCTTTCCAAGACAAAGGAAAGAACATGTAAAAACTTGTTAAAATTATATCAGTGCAGGTGGGGTCTGGTTATTGGGTGGTCCTATAACTTTTAGATAAGAATCAAACCAGATTAAGTAAACGGAAGAAGCCACCACCTTAAATATTATCTTCAGCTAAAGACAAAGGAGGATGTTGATGGTGGGAGGAGTCAGCTACATGAGGTTACCAGACAAGCACAATAAACAAGACTTAAGTCCTTGCCATCCCCATTAAGAGTTTCTGGAGATCAGGTCATCCCCCCTTCCTCCTGGTGCAGAGAGGGAGACAACCCCCACAGATGGAGACTTCCTTCACAAAGGCAAATGTCTCTCATCAAAGGGCAAGCAAATTCCACTCCTCAGAGCCTCCTTCTCATCTGCAGTTTTTAACAGTAACCAGCCTAAAATAATCCTCATCACTATGGACCCTTCAATAATTTTGCCGGGTGTGGTGAGCCCCAGAACAGTTGGCTCTAAGTGTAATAGCACATCCCTCTTGCCGTTTTTCCATTAAGGGAGTAGGCCCTCAGTGTAGTTGGTTGCTAGGCTCAGGGGCTTAAACTGCTAAAGGCCTACAGCCTTCAATGCTGTTGTCAGCTTTCTCAAGATTGCAGCTGAATGGTGCCAGCCCCAGGGATGGGAGTTCCCAGTTATTTCAGGCTTTGGAATGTGGGGCTGATCCCTTATGTGACTATTTGAGAATAACAAGTCTGCTGTAGCTGCAAAGCCCCACCATGCACAGTTCCACGCACCCCATCAACACCGTCCTGCCCCATGCATGCAGCCTGACACATTGAAGCAGACCCAGTTGCCAGATTACAGAGGCCCCACTCTCCATCTATGCAGGCACGACCCTTTCATATGCCCTGGCCAAGAGTCAGACCCATTCACCCAGCTGCAGAGTTTCCAGGCACCCCACCTATGCAGGCTACAAGTGGCCTGAGGGCTTGCTCTTGGTTGGGGCCATTGCAAGAGTGGGCAGTCTGCCTGGGTTGAGCTGTATCTAGTGGGTGGGGCAGAACCCTGGGACCACAGCCAGGGTAAGAACTCCAATAGTGTCTGCCAGCATGTGTGTCAAAAAGGTGGTACTAGGTCACAATTGTAGCTGCTACTGATGTCTCAGTCCCTGTGGAGGTCTCACCTCTCACCAATATGCACACAGACCCTATAAAGTGAATCTCTTTTCACCAAAGGACTGGGAAGTACCTTTCTTTCTGGTGATTTTATGCTGCTTTCTGAAATGGATGAGTTTGTCTGTGGGTCATTTAAGAGCAGGATTTTTTCCCCTTATGTCCAGTGGCTTTTACAAGGGTATTCCCTGTTGTTCTCAGAAAAGCCTGATATGAGACTCATCTTGGTTGTGCTGAGTCCAAAAGCTACTCATTGTGGCAACACTAAGCCACTGAGATCCTGGACTCCTCCAGGGAAGACTTCATACCTAAAGATTGTTCCTGGCCTGTCATGAAGCACTGTGTCTTGAAGGTGACTCTTTTCTCTCCAGAAAGGAATTTTGACACTTCCACTTCTGTCAGGACCATCCCTAGTTGGGGGAGTTCTTTTAATCCAGTTTTCAGTTCTCTCTCAGAGGTAACTGTTCCAAGAATAGTAGTGACTTTGTTGCGTTCATGGGAGCTGGTGACTTCAGAGTCCACCTCCTCTGCCATCTTGCCACCAAACCCTCTATAATACTTGATGTAATTAGATAATATGAGGATGTACCTAAAAGGCCTAAAGCAGGATGTTTTACCTCTCTGTTCACTTAATGATTGTATTTTCATATTTCAGCAAGTGTGCTCCTTCATTGGATGCAATTTTGTGTAGAAAGATATTCATAGAACTTGTGGTAAGAGGGCTCCACCCCCATCTTCTTTCAGTGAATGAATAATATAGATTTTCCCACCTTAGTGAAATGTTTCATTTGTATTATACAAAGACTTTCTAAAAAGCTAAAAGCAAGAAGTTTGCTACACAGATTTCTTTCAGTGAAAGAATGTTATAGTTATTCTGTTAAGGCTGTGTGAAAAGTTTCTGAAGATTTCAATGAAGAGGTACTCTTTCAGCATGAGTGTTCTTCCCTGTATGCAACTGAGTACCATTTTGTACAGCCTGTACTGCAATCCTTAAAAAGTCTTACAACAAGATTTTCCTGGAGAGCTACAATGAAGCAGTGTCACCCCAGAGTTCCATGACTGAAAGAATGCTACAGAGATTCAGTTACACCTGTAGTGTAACCTTTGGAAAGACTTATAGAGAATGTTGGTAAAGAAGTATTAGCAAGCTGGGCTTTGTGGGAACCTTCTTCAACTTTAAAGCTGTTCTGAATGCCTATACAGAAAAGCTTGTAGCGTCTTATATGAAGATGCTCCTAAACAGCTGCAAGCAAGAGGTTTAAACCACTGTGTTCCCTCAATGACTGAAGGATATACATACTCTGTCTTCCTTGTGTTGAAATGTTTCTGAAGTATTACATGAAGATGTTGTTAAACAGCTAAAAGCCAGAAGATTTCACCGGAGCTCTTTCAGTGAAGGAATATTGTCGGCATTTTTCCTGCCTTTAGTGAAATGTTAACTATGTATCTTGTGAAAGTACACCTAAACAACTACCAGCAAAACCACAGTTGTCTTTCAGTGAATAAATGCCATAGATATTCTACAACGGTGTAGTGAGATGCTTGGAAAGACTTCTATGAAGATGTTCCCTAACAGCTTCCTGCAAGCTGGGTGTGGGGAATATTCTTTCCAGGTTTGTGAGAGCCACTCTGCATACCCTATACTGCAATGCTTGAAAAGTCTTGTAGGAAGATGTTCCTAAAGAGCTTAAAACAAGTGTTTTCCCCAACTCAGTTGTTTCAGTGAATGAAGGCTATAGATATTCTGTCACCAATGCAAAGAAACATTTGAAATGACATCCAATTCCAAGGCAATAAAGACCTAGATTCAAGCTGGGCAGGAGCTTTCTTTCAATAAAAGTGATTGCTGTTCAGTATGCACACACTGAAATTCTTGAAACTTCTTATAGGAACATACTCCTAAACTGCCACAAGCAAGATCTTCTCAGCACTGTGTTTTCTCCATGACCGAGTGTTATACATATTCTGTCCCACTTGCAGTCAAATGTTTCATAGGTATTATGTGACAATATGTGATATTATAAGATAGTATGATGATGTACTTAAGAGGCCTAAAACAAAAAGTTTACAACTCAGTGTTTGTACAGTGAATAAATTTTATTCATATTCTTACCCACTTGCTGACAAATGGTTCATGGGTATGACATGAAAATATTCCTAAAGAGCTAGAAGCAAAATTCTTACTATGGAGTGTTTTCAGGGAATGAATTTTATATTTATTTTGTCCCTGCTTCAATGTAATGTTTGAAAAGATTTCCAGAAGATGTTGTGAAACAGTTACGTACATGCTGGTTCAGCAAGAGTGGTCTTTCATTGGATGCGAGTGAGAGCCATTCTCTATGGCTGATAAGTAAAAGTTTGAAAATTCTTGTAGGAACATATTCATGGCTATAAGCAAGAAGGCTTCACCTCAGTGTTCTGTTTGGAATGAGTATTCTAGGTTTTGCTGCCTTACTGAAATGTTACGTTCATGTTATAAAAAGACTTTCCTAAACAGCTATAAGTGAGACGTTTCCACCACATATTTCTTTCAGTGAATGAATGTTATAGTTATTCTGTTACGACTGTGTGAAAAGTTTCCAAAGATTTGTAAGAAGAGGTTCTTGAACAGCTACTTGCAAGCTGGTTCAGCATCAGGGTTCTTAATTATATGCAAGAGACCACTGTTGTGGGCAGCCTATACTGCAATCTTTTAAAAGTCTTATAAGAATATGTTCCCATAGGGGCTGGACCTGTGGCCAAATGGTTGGCTTCACAGGCTCCACTTCAGTGGCCCAGGGTTTTGCCAGTTTGGATCCTGGGTGTGGACCCAGCAGCACTCATCAGGCCATGCTGAGGCAGTGTCCCACATAGCACAACTAGAATATACAACTATGTACTGCAGGGGACTTTGGAGAGAAGAAGAACAAAATGATTGGCAACAGATGTTAGCTCAGGTGTCAATCTTTAACCAAAAAAAAAAAAAGAATATGTTCCTATAGAGCTACAAGTAAGCTGTCTCACCAAGGTGTTCCACCACTGAAAGAATGCTACAGATGTTCTGTCATGGCTGCAGTGAAACCTGAGGAAAGAAAGGAAAAGTTAGTAAACAGGTATTAGTGAGTGGGGCTTTGCAAGGGTTACTTCAATTGTAAAAACCCATAGCCATTCTGTAGGCCTATAACACCAATTAAACACTGGCCTTAACAGGTAGGGCAAACTGTGTTCAGTAATGCCTCCTCTGTTTGTGAGAGACACCCTCTGGGTATGCAAAGTGCAAAGTTTGTAAAGTCACTTTCCAAAATCTCCTCTGTAGCTACAAACAAGAGAGTTTCTATAGAGAGGTCTCCCCTGCAGTGGAAGATATTCTGTCCTAGCTGGAGAGAAAAGATAGGGAAAACCTGCAGGGAAGACTTTCCTTAACAGCTTTGACAAACTGCATTCAGTAAGTCCTCCTAATTCTCTGACCCAGATACCCTGTCAGCTGGCCCTGAAGTGCAAAGTTTGGAAAGTCAATTTCAAGATGATAGATACACAATGCAAGCAAGACACTTTCAACTGACAGCTTTCTCCCGCCATGGATAGTGTATCTGGCTGTCCTAGCTGCTGAGCAAAGATTTAAAAATTTGAAAAGGCTGGCTTTAACAGCTATAGAACCATGCCAGTGAGGCCTCCTCTCATTCTAAGATGGAGATTCACTCTCAGCATGTCCTAGACTGCAAAGTTTAATCACTTTTCAGAATCTCCTCTGTAGCTGAAAATAAGAGATTTTCTACAGAGAGGGCTCTCCTGCAATGGATGATATGTGCTGTCCTAGCTGGAAAGCAAACATTTACAAATCTGAAAAGAAGCCTGGCCTTTACAGCTATGGCAAACTGAGTTCAGTAATATCTCCTCTCTTTGCATGAGAGACCCTCTCATTATGTGAAGTGCAAAGTTTGAAAAGTCACTTTTCAGAATGATCTTTACCAGCTGAAGGCAAGAGATTTTCTACACAGAGGAGTCTGCTGCCATGATTGTAGAGATATTCTGTGCTAGATGTAGAGAATAGATTGAAAAAGGAAGACTGGCCTTAAGAGCTGTGGCAAACAACTTTCAATAATGGCTCCTTCCTGTCTCTGTGGAAGAGAATCTATCAGTATGCCTGGAACTGAAAAGAAGTTTGAAAAGTCAATTTCAAAATGATATACACTAGCTGCAAACAAGAGATTTTGAACCAAGAACTTTCTCCTGCCTTGGATGGTGTAGATAGTCTGTCCTAGCTGTAGAGAAAATATTGGAAAATTTGAAAGGAAGGCTTTCCTGAAGAACTTTGGCAAACTGCATTCAGTATAGCCTCCTCTCATTCTAAGCTGGAGATATGCTCTAGGTACGCCCTGACCTGCAAGGTTTGTAAAGTCACTTTTCAAAATACCTTTAGTAGCTGCAAACCAGGGATTGTCTATACAGCGGTCTCTCCTGCAATGGACGATGTAGATAGTCTGTCTTAGCTGGAGAGTAAAGATTTAAAAATCAGAAAAGATCACTGGCCTCAAGAGCTATGGAAAACTGGGTTAAGTAAGGCCTCCTTCTCATTCTTTGCCACAGATGCCCTGTCATTAGCCCTGAACTGCAAAGTTTGAAAAGTCAATGTTAAGATGACATACACCAGCTGCAAGCAAGGCACTTTCAACCCACAGGTCTCTCCTACCATGGATTCTGTATATATTCTGTCCTAGCTGCTGAGCACAGATTTAAAAATCTGAGAATACTAGTTTTAACAGCTATGGCAAACTGTGTTCAGTAACACCTCCTCTCTTTCTTTGCATGAGATACCTTCTTGGTATGTGAACTGCAAAGTTTGAAAAGTCACTTTTCTAGGTGATCCTAAGCTGCTTGAAGCGGGTGTTTTAGTCCTGCTTCTTTCATGGACTAGATTTCATACATGCTTGTCTCTGTTGTAAAATCTAGAAATGATTCAAGGAGAAAGTTCCTTCCCACCTCATGTCAAACTGCATTCAGCAGGGGCACATTGCTTTCTATGCTAAAGAGACCCTGTCAGTAAACTGTGACCTGCAAAGTTTGAAAAGTTAGTTTTCAAGATGATCTTTACCAGCTGCAAGAAAGAGATTTTCCACAGAGAGATCTCTCTTGCAGGGCATGGTATAGATATTCTGTCCCAGCAGGAGAGAAAAGATTTTAAAATTTGAAAGGAAGTCTTTCCTTAACAGCTATGGCAAACTGTTTTCAGTAACCCCTCATCTCTTCTTATGTGGGAAAGTCCCTGTCAGTATGACCTGAATGGCAAAGTTTGAAAAGTCATCTTTCTAGATGATCCTAAGGAGCTCGAAGCAAGAACTTTACCCTCCTCTTTCATGGACTGGATATCACAGATGTTCTGCCTCTGCTATAAAATGTAAAAACTGAAGCAAGGAGGATGTTCCTTCCCACCTACTGTCAAATTGCATTCAGCAGGGACTTATTTCTTTCTATGAAAGACAGACTGTCAGTATGCCCTGAACTGCCAAGCTAGAAAAGTCCAATTCAAGAGATGCTTGGGAGCTTTGAGCAAGCGTTTTAGGTCACACTCTTCTCTCAGGCATTGGATGTCAGAGATATTTTGACCCTGCTGTTAAGTCTAAAAATGATTCAAAGAAGATCTTCCTTAGCTCCAAAGGTTAAGCTGGGTTCAACGAGACCTCCTTTCTTTCTATGAGACAGAGACTCTATCAGTAAGCTGTGGACTGCAATTTTGAAAAGGCAACTTCAAGATGATCTTTACCATCTGCAAGCAGGAGTTATTCTACACAGAGGTCTCTCCTGTCACAGATGGTATAGACCTGCTGTCCTAGCTAGAGAGGAAAGATTTAAAAATCTGAAGGGAAATCTTTCCATTAGAGGTGATGCGGGGTCAGTGAGCCGAGGAGTCGAAAGAAAGATTTCTTAGACTCTTAAGATCTGCACTAGTGCTCTTTTATTTAGAGAATAGTATAGAATAGCATGGGGACAGGACCCATGGGCAGTCAGAGCTTCTGCTGACACCGCTTCTGCTGCCCGCGCTGGCATGGGGACAGGGCCCATGGGCAGACAGAGCTGGTGCGTGGGGACAGGACCCATGGGCAGTCAGAGCTCCTGCTGCTGCCACTTCTGCTGCAAAGTTGGGTGGAGAGTAAGGCTAAATTTAAGGCATAGGTATATGAATTATCTCTTTACAAGACAAAAAAAAGTTAAAGTGGTACCAGTGCCAGTAGGGTCCGGCCACTGGGTGGTCCCACAACTTTTAGATAAGAATCAAACTGGATTGAGTAAATGGCAGAAGTCACCCCTTAAATATTATCTTCAGCTAAAGACAAAAGAGGATTTAGGGGGAGGGGTCAGTTACATGAGGTTGCCAGACCATAATCAACTTAAGTCCTTGCCTTCCCCATTAAGAGTTTCCAGAGATAAGGCCATCCCCCCTTCCTCCTGGCGCAGAGAGGGAGGCCTGGAGATTTCCTTCACAAATGCAACTGTCTGTGATCAAAGGGAAAGCAAATTCCACTCCTCGGAGCCTGCTTCTTATCTGTAGTTTTAAAAGTAACCAGCCTAAAAATCCTCGTCATAAGCCGTTTTAAAATTAAGCAGCCTAAAAATCATCATCAAGAGGTATGGCAAACTGCGTTCAGTAATGCCTTCTCTCTTTCTATGTGGGAGAGACCCTTTCAGTGTGCCGTGAACTGCAAAGTTAGAAAAGTCACTTTTCTAGATGATCTTAAATTGCTGACAGTGAAAGTTTTAGTCCACCCTCTTCTTTCAAGGACTGGATGTCATGGATATCTTGTCATTGCTGTGAAGTGCAATGTCGCTGCCTGGAAGATGTTCCTTTCCACCTTATGTGAAGATGCATTCAGTGAGGCCACCTTTCTATGTGAAAGAGCCCCTGTCTGGACGAAGTGAACTGCAAAGTTTGAAAACTCACTTTTCAAGATGATCCTAAAGGACTACAAGAAAGAGTTTTGGACTGCAGTGTTCTCTCATTGAATGGATTTTACAGATAGACTGTCCTGGCTGTAGTGAAAAGATTTTAAAAACCCAAAAGGAAGATGTTCCTTACCTGCTGTTGGCAAACTGTGTTCAGCAAAGCCTTCTTTCTTTCTCTGTGAGTCAGAGACTGTCAGTTTGCCATGACCTGAAAAACTTGAAGTCACGTTTCAGGATGATCCTAAAAATCTACCAATGTCACATGTTCTCCACACTCTTCTTTCCTTGAACGGATATCATAGATATTCTGTTCCGGCTGTAGGGAAAAGTTTTAAAAGTCTGAACAGACGATGTTCCTTAACGGCCACTGGCACACTGAGTTCTGCCTGAGTGTTCCTTCTTTATAGGTAAATAAAAGCCTCTATGATACCAAGAACTGTAATATTTGAGAAGTCACTCACCAAGGTGACCCTAAAGAACTAGAAACAATAGTTTTTCTCCAGTGTCCTTTCATTGTAAGGATGGTGTAGATATTCTGTCCTAGCTGTAAAGTTTTAAAAATCTGAAAGGAATATCTTCCTTTACAGCTACAAGCAAACCGTGTTCATTGAGATCCTCTTTCTATGTGAGAGAGACCCTGTCAATATGCCAGAAACTGCAAAGAATTAAAAGTAACTTCAAGAGGACCTCAAATAGCTAGAAGCAAGAGTTTTTCTCTATGCTCTTCTTTTAGTGAATGGATTTCATAGATATTTTGTCAGTGCTGTAAAGTCTTAAAAGGCTGAAAGGAACATGTACTTAAGAGCTACTGGTGGAGCTGGCCCCATGGCCGAGTGGTTAAGTTTGCATGCTCCGCTGCTGTGGCCCAGTGTTTTGTCGGTTCAAATCCTGGGCACGGACATGGCACCACTCATCAGGCCACACTGAGGCGGCATCCCACATGCCACAACGAGAAGGACCCTCAACTAAGAATATACAACTATGTACCCAGGGTCTTTGGGGAGAAAAAGGTAAAAACATAAAAAAATTAAAAAAAAAAAGAGCTACTGGTAAGCTGCATTCAGCAATGCCTTGATTTCTTCTAGGTGAGAGAGACTCTGTCAGGCTGTGAACAGCAAAATTTGAAAAGTCACTTTTCAAGATAATGCTAAATGGCAATTAGCAAGCATTTTTCTCCAGAGTTCTCTCACTGAATAGATGTTATAGATATTCTCTCCTGGCTCTAGGGAAAACTTTTAAATTTCAGAAAGGAAGTCATTCCATGACAGTTACTGGCAAGCTGAGTTCAGCCTGAGCATTTGTTCCTTATTTGTGAGTGAAAACCTTCCTCATGCCATGAACTGTAAAGTTTGAAAAGTCACTTATGAAGATCCTAAACAACTGGAAGGAAGCATTTTCCCCCACAGTGTTTAATTGAAAGTACATTATAGCTACTCTGTCTTACTTTAGAGAAATGTTTATAAGGGATGAAACAATAAAGAATATGTGGTATATACTCACAATGGAATACTACTTGGCCACAAAAAAGGATAAACTATGGCCATTTGTGACAACATGACTGGATCATGAAGGTATTATGCTAAGTGAAGTAAGTCATACTCAGAAAGTCATACAACATATATCATTCATAAGTAGAAGATGAAAACATGACAAATAAATACAAAGAGACAGACTGGATTGGTGGTTACCAGAGGGAATAGAAGGAGGGAACAGAGTGAAAAGTTTGACTGGGGACATGTGTATGGTGATGGATTGTAGTTAGTCTTTGGGCGGTGAAAATTATGTTATCCACACAGAAATAAAAAAATGATGTCGACCTGAAATTTATATGATGTCGTAAACCAATATTACCATAGTAAATATACATAAATGAATAAATAAACAAAATGGAAATGAATACAGTAAAGTTGCAGGGGAGGAAACAAACAGAAACATGCAGTGTCTCTATACACTAACAAGGAAGTAGCAGAAAGAGATATTAAGAATTAAATTCCTTTTACAATTTCAGTGGAAAGAATAAAATACCTGGGAAAGAAACTTAACCAAAGACCTTGGCACTGAAAACGACAAAAAATTGTTCAAAGAAATAGAAGAAGACACAAAGAAATGGAAAGCTATTCCATGCTCTGGAATTAGAAGAATTAACATAGTTAAAATGTCCATACATCCTAAAGCAATCTACAGATTCAATGCAATCCCCATCAAAGTTAAAATGACACTTCTCACAGAAACAGAAAAAAGAATATTAAAATTTACATGGCACAACAAAAGACCCCAAGGAGCCACAGGGATCCCGAGAAAAAAGAACAAAGCTGGAGGTATCACACTCCCTGAATTCAAAGTATACTACAAAGTTATAGTAATCCAAACAGCATGGTACTGGCACAAAAACAGACACACAGACCAAAGAAATAGAATTGAGAGCCCAGAAATAAACCCACACATCTATGGACAGTTAGTTTTTGACAAGGGAGCAAAGAACATACAATAGACAAAGGAAAGTTTCTTCAACAAATGGTGTTAGGAAAACTGGACAGACACATGCAAAAGAATGAAAGTAGCCCATCATCTCACACCGTACACAAAAATTAACTCAAAATGGATTATAGACTTGAATCTAATACCAATTAGCCCTAGACCATTAAACTTCAAGAGGAAAACATTGACACTATGCTCTTCGACTTTGGTCTTAGCAGTATACTTTCAAGTACCATGTCTGACTGGGCAAGGGAAACAATAGAAAAAAATCAACAAATGGGAGTACATCAAACTAAAAAGCTTCTGCACAGCAAAGGAAATCATCAATAAAATGAAAAAAGGACATAACAATGGGGAGAATATATTAGCAAATAATATATCTGATAAGCAGTTACTATCCAATATATAAAAAGAACCCAAACATGATAAGCAAAAAATGAAAAACCCGATTTAAAAAAATGGGCAAAAGAGGGGCAGGCCCAGTGGTGCAGTGGTTAAGTTGGAACATTCCGCCTCAGTGGCCTGGGTCTTGCCGATTTGGATCCTGGGTGTGGCCATATGCACCACTTGTCAAGCCACGCCGTGGTAGGCGTCTCACATATAAAGTACAAGAAGATGGGCACGGATGTTTGCTCAGGGCCAGTCTCTCTCGGCAAAAAGAGGAGGATTGGTGGCAGATGTTAGCTCAGGGCTAATCTTCCTCAAAAAATAAAAGAGATGAATGGATAAAGAAGATGTGGTATATATACACAATGGAATACTACTCCACAATGAAAGAGAATGAAATCTGGCCATTTGTGACAATATGGATGGAAGTTGAGGGTATTATGCTAAGTGAAATAAGTCACAGTGAGTAAGTCAAATACCGTATGATCTCACTCCTATATAGAAGATAAAAATAAGAACAAACACATAGAGACAGAGATTGGATTGGTGGTTACCAGAGGTTAGGAGGGAGGCAAGAGTGTAAAATGGGTAATTACACACATGGGTATGGTGATTCATTGTAATTAGCCTTTGGGTGGTGAACTTGATGTAACCTACACCAAAATCAAAGGATAATCATGTACACTTCAATTTTATATGATGTTATAAACCAATTTTACTGCAACAAATAAATAAATAGATAAATAAAAAAGGAATGAATATGGTAAAGTTGCAGGATACAAATCAACATGAAGACGTATGTTGGGCTTCTATACAATAACAAGGAATTTGCTGAAAGAGAAATTGAAATGCAATCCAATTTGCAATTATGGCAAAAAGAATAAACCACCCGGGAAGAAACTTCTCCAATGAGGTAAAAGAACTTTGCACTCAAAACGTTAAAATATTGTTGAAAGTAATAGAAGACGCAAAGAAATGGAATGATATTTCACGCTATTGGATTGGAAGAATTAACATACTTAAAATGTCCATACTTCCTAAAGCAATCTACAGGTTCAATGCAATCCCTACGAAAGTTCCAATGACATTTGTCACAGAAATAGAACAAAGAATCCTAAAATTTATATGGTACAAGAGACCCCAAAGAGCCAAAAGAATCCTGAGAACAAAGAACAAAGCTGGAGGTATCACACTCCCTGACTACAAAATATACCACAAAGCCATAGTAATCAAAACAGCACTGTACTGGCACAAAAACCGACACACAGATCAATGGAGCAGAATCACAAGAGCAGAAATAAACCCACACATCTATGGACAGCTAGTTTTTGACAAGGTAGCAAAGAACATACAATGGACAAAGGAAAGTCTTTTCAATAAATAGTGTTGGGAAAACCAGACAGCCACATGCAAAGGAATGAAAGTAGAACATTATCTCACACCATACACAAAAATTAACTCATAACAGATTATAGACTTGAATGTAAGACCTGAAACCATGAAAATTCTAGAAGAAAATAAAAGTAGTACCGTCTTTGACATCGGTCTTAGCAGTATATTTTCAAGTACTATGTCTGTCTGGGCAAGGGAAACAATAGGAAAAATAAACAGAGGGTACAACATCAAATTAAAAAGCTTCTGCACAGCAAAGGAAACCATCAACAAAAGAAAATGACAACCTAACAATTGGTAGAATGTATTTGCAAACCATATATGTGATAAGAGGTTAATATCCAAAATCTATAAAGAACTCATATACATCAACTAGAAAAATTTGAAAACCCAATAAAAAAATGGGCAAAGACATTTCTCCAAAGAAGATATCGACATGGTCAACAGGCCCATGAAAAGATGTTCAACGTGACTAATTATTAGGGAAATGCAAATGGAAACTACAATGAGATATCACCTCATGCCCGTCAAAATGCCTATAATTAGCAAGACAGGAAATAAGTGTTGGAGAGGATGTGGAGAAAAGAGAACTCTCATACACAGCTGGTGGGAGTGCAAACTGGTGCAGCCACTATGGAAAACAGTTTGGATATTCCTCAAAATAATTATGAGTAGAACGAGCATACGATCCAGCTATTCCAATTAAGGGTATTTACCCAAAGAACATGAAAACATGAGCATTTAAATATGTATGCGCCCCTATGTTCATGGCAGCATCATTCACAATAGCCAAGACTTTGAAGCAAATAAGGTTCCCATCAAGGGACAAATTGATAAAGAAGATGTGGTATACAACTATAAGCACACACAACGAAAAATGCACAACTATGTACCAGGAGGCTTTGGGGAGAAAAAGGAAAAATAAAATCCTTAAAATTAATAAAAAGGAGATGTACATATACACAATGGAATACTATTCACCATAAAAAAGGATGAAATCTGACCATTTGTGACCTGGATGGAACTTGAGGGTCCACTATCTTAAGTGAAATAAGTCATAGTATGGAAGTCAAATATTGTATGATCTCATTCATAAATAAAAAACAATAATAAACAAACACACAGAGACAGAGATTGGATTGGTGGTCACCAGAGGGTAAGGAGGGAAGGAGGATGGTGAAAGGAGTGATGAGGCACATGGGTATGGTGATGGATTGTAATTAACCTTTGGGTGGGGAGCATCATATAATCTACACAGAAATCGAAATATACTGATTTACACCTCAAATTTGCATAATGGTGTAAACCAATGTTACCACAATAATGAATGAATGAATGAATGAATAAAAGAAGTAAATAAATTTAAAAAAATAAATAAACAAATAAGAAATGAATATGGTAAAGTTGTAGGATACAAAATTAACATGCAGAAATCAGTTGCGTTTTTATACACTAACAAGGAAGTAGCAGAAAGAGAAATTAAGAAATAAATCCCATTTACAATTGCAGCAGAAAGAATAAAATACTTGGGAAGGAACTTAACAAAAGAGGTAAAAGACTTTTATACTGAAAATGAGAAAACATTGTTCAAAGAAATAGAAGACACAAAGAAATGGAATGGTATTCCATGCTCTTGGATTGGGAGAATTAACATAGCTAGAATGTCCATACTCCCTAAAGCAATCTAGAGATTCAATGCCATCTCCATCATAGTTCCAATGACACTTCTCACAGAAATGGAACAAACAATCCTAAAATTTATATGGCACACCAAGACTCCAAACAGCCAAGGGGATCCTGAGAACAAAACACAAAGCTGGAAGTATCACACTCTCTGACTTGATGTAAGTTGAAGAGATTGGAAACATTGGCTGAGCCGGTGGCTGGTGTCTCTGATGAGCTCCTGTGGCTCATCCTTGATCTGGAAGTCACTGACATGCTTCCCATTCTCCCCTACATCCCTAATCCTGTTGTCTCCTTCCATAGGTTTCAGGGGTGGGAAAAGCATTAAGCCCCAACATTCACCTCCTTCAACTCTTCCTGACACTTTTGGCAAATATCAGCCCAATAATGACATTGTCCATGGCCAGGCTCCTTACTGAGCACTTTCATGCATGATCCTGTCATTTAAATCCCATAGAAGCCCCCATGAGGTGGATAAAATGATCATTCCTGTTGTTCAGTTGGGAAAACAAGCTCAGAGAAGTGAAGCAAACAGGCCAAGAAATGCACATGGGTTAGAACCCATGTCTCTCAGGGATGGGTGGAGAAACTAGGACATCCACACAGGGGAAGAGGGGCATCATGGGACACAGTGCTATCTTTGAATATTTCTAAACTTCAGTTCCTTTCTCTTAACATGGTGATAATTATAATAATATTTTCCACCGCAGTAATGGTGAGGGAGTGTGTAAGTCACTTCTCAAAGTGCTCAATAGATGTTCATTATTGTCTCTGTTATTGCTTCTATTTCCAACTCCAGGAAGCCTTTTCTGTCTGGTCAGGGTCTCTTTCCTAGCCTGGGAGAAGAGACAGCCAGATAACCCCCCACTGCTGGTCCCTAGGTCTCTGGCTGTATAAAGCAGGATCTCAGGAGTTCCCTTGGTCTCTGTCTCTAGTTTGGACATGTTGGCCACCATTCAGGAACTGTTCTCCTCCAATATGGACCACCTCATGGTGAAACAAGTGCTTTTAGACAACATCCTGAATGCCTCATCCCACTGCCTGGCTGCCACCTAAATGTTGGTTGATGTGCATGTGACAGGTGCAAGATGTTGTCAGTTTCATGGCTTGAAGAGATGGGGCTGTGAGGAAGGATGGGTTTTCTCAGTTGCAATGTAATGGATGGAGGCTCTGGAGGTGAAAGAGGGTCTATTTAGATTTCCATAGAAGTGTGTAATCCAACAGGAGGCAGGAAGACGACATCAAGTAACTGCACCCAAGGGAATGGTTATTATTTCACATCAATTTTTCCAACTCAAAATGGGAAGGATTCTGAGTTGACTTCTTAGGCCTCTTAGTCATGCATTGTTTAATTCTCATTCATTTATTCAACAAATACTTAAGGGAAGTAAATAGGCACTGATGGTATATTTTGATGATTGCTATAATCAGAGAATTTCAAAAGCCTGATGGGGAGTGGTGTTGCATGTGTTTATAACCTAGACAGAAAGATCAGGACATATTTGGGGAAGCTGTAAGAAGTTTGGTGAGGGTGAACCATACAGTTTGACATGGGAGAGTTGACAGTTGAGGCTAAAGATGTGGGCAGGGTCTTTGAGCGCTGGAATGGTTCATGGGGGGACACTACACATTCAGAGTCCTGCTTTAGAAAGCTCATCTTCTAGGTGATGTTTGGAGAATGGATTGGGAGGGGGAAGGTGACAAGAGGCAGGATGCTCCATTAGGAACCTAGGTCAGCAAAGATATGTGACAGATGCCCACTGGGGTGATCAGCACCTGCACTTGCTGACTATGCCCCCAAAGAGGCCCAATTTCCTCTTCCCCCATCCTAGTGAACTCTCATGATTCTTGGTGGGGGGTTGGACAGGTAGACATATGAATGGATTCAAGGTGGACAGGGAGATGAAGGGTCTTCTGCAGCCCACCTTTAAAAACCCATCTCAGAGGCTGGCTCCATGGCTGAGTGGTTGGGTTCGTGTGCTCTGCTTCAGTGGCCAGGGATTTGGTTGGTTTTGGTCCTGGGCACAGGCATGGCACTGCTCAGTGGGCCATGCTGGGGAGCCATCCCATATGCCACAGCTAGAAGAACCCACAACTAAAAATACACAGCTATGTACTCGGGGGCTTTGGGAGGAAAGGAAAAATACAATCTTTTTTTTTGTTTTTAAAAAACCCAGCTCAGGTCACATTGCCAGGAATAAGTGGACCTGGCTGGAATGACTTCTTTGTTAAAATCTTCTCCTGATAGGGGACTTTTATATTTTCTGTTTATTCTAGGAATGGAGGCATCATTTCATCTACTGACAGACAAGCCAAGAAGTGGTCCCAGTCCCCAGAATTTATAGCTGAATTTCACTGTCACCTACCTACTCTATTCCCAGGGCATAACCCAGCCAAGCACCACCAAACACCAATAGAACAAGAGAAGTATTGAGGATGCGGTGAGAATAGAGCTGCTTGTCCACTCTGTTCACGTGTAAGAACTGACTTATGGACACTGGGTGTTCAGAGTTTGACTTTTCCTAACAATCGTGAAGACAGGTTCTTATTCCCATTTTACAAATTAAGAAATAGGCACTGAGAGTTTGAGTAACTGGCCCAGGGTCACATAGCTAAGTCCTAGCCTGGAACAAGACATCCTTTGGTACACATACCTGGTCTAATGTTCACTGAGACAAAAAAAATGAATAGGAAACTTCACTCAGTAGCTGAAAACTCTCAGAGGCCACTGAGCCTGGGATTCTGACCTCAGAAATATTTCCCTCTCTTTCAGCTCAACCAGCTCTTCTGAAACAGCAGCATCAGGAGTTATTTTTTTGTGAAGTTTTAACGTTGAGGTGAGTTTCAACTCGGGACCTAATGACTCTGGAAAGTTCTTCTGTAAAACTATCCCCATTCCATAGTCTGTCAGTTCCAGTTGTTATAGAAGAGAATCCTTGGAACATAGAGCTGTTACCTAAAATCCAGCTTCTTCCTAAACCAGTGAGCCCAACTGGTTTAGAACAACAAGGAAGCCTGTGTAAACTCAGAAGTCATTGAGGTGCCTGGTGCTGGGAAGCATGGAAGGTGTTGTGTAGGAATCATGCCTTAAGAAATCAGATGCTAAAGTCAAGATTCATGGAAGATGGGGGGCTGGAATCAGTTGACTTAGGATCCAGCAGTCTAACTGTGCTGTCCGATAGTGTATCCACTAACCACATAAAGCAATTTAAGTTTTGATACACCTATTGGGATAGGATTCACATACCATGTGTTCATCTGCCTATTTCTTAGGATTTTCTATATATGTCATCTGCAAAAAGAAATCGTTTTACATCTTCCTTCCCAATCTGGATGCCTTTTATTTCTTTTTCTTGCCTAACTGCCCACATTAGAACCTCTAGTACAATGTGGTTACCATATGAGATGAGGGCAGACATTGCTGTCTTGTCCATGGTCTTAGGGGGAAATTTTCAGTCTTTCACCATTGAGTATGTTGTTAGCTGTGGGTTTTTCACGGATATTTATCAGGTTCAGAAAGTTTCTTTCTATTCCTAATGTATTGAGTGATTTCTTCCTTTTTGTTATTGAGGAAGACTAGCCCTGAGCTAATGGGATGGCTACCACAGCATGGCTTGCCAAGCAGTGTCATTTCCACACACAGGATCCAAACTGGCAAACCCCGGGCCACCGAAGCGGAACATGTGTACTTAACTGCTGTGCGACTGGGCAGGACTGAGTGATTTCTTTGTTAATCTTGAAGAATTTGTATTTTGTGAAACTCTATTTTATACATGTGTATTGAGATAATGTGGTATTTGTCCTTTATTCCTTAATATGGCATATTACATCAATCAATTTTTCAGATAAATCAGACTTTCAGATAAACTAAACTTTCAGATAAAGGTGAGAGATTAACACCTCAAGCTTTTACCTGTCGTGCACAGAGCCCTGCACACTTGTGACCTTCTAGATGCTCACAAATACATTGGAGCTTTTCAAAGCCCCCTATGGAAATTTCATTCCCCCAATTTTTCTTTTATGCTTTTGCTCACCTCTTGGCTGCCTCAACTGGCATAGCTCACTCAGGCCTCTACAATGTAAAACAATTACCACTGATTGGTTTAAGTGCTCTGGGGAAAGGTTTCCTCACTGAGCAAGCTCTGAGTCAAATAAAGAGAATCCCTGAGAATGAGGCTTTTTCAAGGAGCTGCCAGAGCGGTCAAATAGTGACAATTCAATAGAGATGGGTCTTTTGGGAGCTCCAAATCCATTATGGATGCTAGAATGCTGTTTTTCGGAGCTCTCATGGTTCTGAGACTGATGATTTTCAAAGTTATTAAGAATATTGTGAGAGCAAGATGGGAATAGTGCAAGTTATAATGCCACAGAGTTTGCTCCCTTTACCAAGAGTCAACTATTTTTTCTTAACCAAACAGTCCTCAGATTCTTACAAACCTTTGGTTAATTTCTAGACTTCTGAAAAAGTTCATTTTGACTATTTTGACCAGTCTTCTCATTGTTTTTATAGATTTTAAGAAATCCTTTCTCCAACATTTCCCTGTGATTATGTATTTATAAATCAATTAAATTAAATTAAAATACATGAGAAATTTTGTTCCTCACTCACACCCACTAGGCACATTTTAACTGCTCAATAACAACATAGGACTAATAATGACTGTATTGGGTAGGGCAGACAAATGTTCACATCCTTACAGAAAGTTCTCCTGAACAGGACCTAGAATAAGGGTAGAATTCCAGACAATCTTGTTCATCCCTTGTGCGCTTCTAGGTCTGTCCCCACAGTAACCACACTGGGAGACGGTCTGTGTAACTTCTCACCATTGATGTGGAGACTGGACAGAGTTGCCATTGGTGAGAAATTCCTGTGATTGACTCAGAATGGTACCCAGCTACAGAACCTTACCCTGGACAAGTTCAGTGTCCTTGTGGATGGTAAGGCTCCCTGGTCACTGGGGCAGGAGTGGGTTTCCCACTTCTACACCCGTGGTTGCCCCTGGGAGCTGAGAGAGCATGGGAACTCCTCAGACTAGTGGGAGGTGGCATAGTCCCCTAGGCTTTACCCACTATTGACGGAGAGAAAAAGACACCCAGTGGAGTAAAAGAGGCCTTCCCCCACAAATCTCTGTGAGCTCAGGCTAGTCACCTTCCCTCTCTGGACTCTGCCCTGAAAGCCACTTGTCCAGATGGTCAGTGAGGGCCTCTATCTGAATGTGAACCAGCATTGACAAGTGTGTCAGGGATGGACCTGTTTCCACATCCATAGGCTGTATAAAAATAAGAATGAGCCTGACTTGGCCCACAGGCTGTAGTTTGCCAAGTCCTGCTCTAGATCAGCACCATGCAGCAGAGCTTACTGCAATGATGGAAATGTTCTTTATCTGTGCTGTCCTGTGGCTATCGAGTACTTGAAGTTACGGTATTGTGACTAGCATTTATGGTTACTGACTTCTAATGTTACTGAGGTACCAGATTTTTTATTTTATTTAATTAAAATTAATTTTAATTTAAAAAGACACTTCTTTCAACTCCATATTGGACAACACATCTATAAGAATTTGGCTGAGGAGAGGTTGCACAAGGAGGGGGAGCTGCAACCCTCCCCCCATGCACAATGGGTGCTGTGTGTCCATACACTCCTGGAGTTTATGTTGTAGTTGGTAATAACAGTGATAGGTGATTGATAAATATAGATTATGTGAAGTGAATCAATCCATGATTGGGAGTTGTAATCTGAGAAGGTTTCCTGGAGGAAATTTTGAGAAGCCTCAAAAATAAGTATAAAGGAGAAGGGGATGAATATTTTTCTAGGCAGAGAAGAAAGCGTTTGAGTGGGAATTTACAAATTTAGAGAGATCCCATGGGCTTGCCAATTGTGATGACTCATTGCCCCCTGATCATCATAAGATGGCCCAGCCCAATTTCAGTTCTCCGTGCCCAAAGGTATAAGTTTGAATTTGTTACACTCTTGTAGTGCAATAATGACCTTGAATATGTAGCAAAGTTTCCTGATTTTTCAGAGGTGCAAACTGAAATGGGGTTGAAACATCATGATGTCTACTTGACTTTAATATTTCAATGAAAATGTGGAAGGAAGCAAGGGTGGCAAGTGGCAATAATTTGCACATTGGAAGAAGTATTGTTTTAATTGGCTAAAATATGCCTTCTTAAATCTAGGTGATAGATGTTTCTGATATTCTACTTTTCTGAGTGTTTGAAAAGTTTTATTTAAAAAAGTAAACCACACATGCATTCTCCATTTCTTTCACTTCCAGGGTATTCTCCCAACAGAAATGGTGCCTTGACTGAGAATTCTGGTCAACCTCAAGGATGCCTCAGCCCAGGGTTGAGAGGGAATATCTTGATGCTCTGTCCCATCAAAGATAGCCATGCACAAATGGTCTTGGGTGATGATGAAAGTTGGCCACCCCAAGTCAAGGAGTGTTGCAACACAATGAGGAGACAGCAGTAGCCCTGGGGGAATTACAGGAGGTGGCTCACAGCAGCAATTGTCTGACCATACCTCCCCTGCTATACCATCACTCCCATTTGCTTGGTAGGACTCATGGTGCTCATCACATGCCTGATCTGCTGTCGCCTGGTAAGAAAGGAAGTGTTGCTTGCCTTCTTACTATTGGGTTTTAAGAGCTGTTTATATATTATAAATATATGTGTTTTGCTAGGAATATGTTTCACATTTTCTTCCATTGACCATTTGATATGCAGAGCTCCTGTACAGCTTAAATTAATAGTGAAACTATCATCTACCTGACTTTTAGTGACTCATTCCCACATCCCAGATGTTTCCATCAACCCAAATGGTCATGTGAAAAAATAAATAACTCAGAAAACATATCCACCCACCACAAATTCCTGATTTCCAGTTTTTACTCAAATGCTCATACAATAGATACTCGTTCCTCGAGACTGGAAGTGATGCCAGATCACCACATCCTCACCTTCATTTCTCTTCCCCTATTCCTATCATCCCAGGATTCCATGGGCTATGATCTCAATAATTCTCTTGGAATGATCCAAACTTTCTTGCTGCTCATCATATCTGCCTTGCAAAACTTCAAAACCAGAAGATCCTGATTATCTGCCATGCCTTACCTGCTGCTGGTCTGACATTAACTGTTAAGAAAAGCACACAACATATGTTTGTACCACTGTATATCCAATATCATCTACCTCAATCGGGAAGCATCCATAAAGCCTGGAAATTTTACTTCCTTTTTATGTGTCAGTAATTTACTCCTTGATTTTCCACACAGCCTGTTTTTACTATTCCCCACTTTCCTTTTTCCTTCATACATATTCAGTGTCACTTAACTTGCCTCATATTTCACAGAGAAATTGCTGTCTATAACTCCTCTGTAGTGGTGAACCACTGAACAAAGGTCATCTACATTATGTGTCTCTGTCCTGCTACCTCCTCAAAACCCCCACACTCCATCTGCCCTCACCATTCTATGGGTGCTTCCCTTTGTAAGGCCATACTGACTCTTTTCTTACTAGATACAAGAGAAACTTTTCATTATTCATCCTATGTGATCTTTATTTTTCTTATTTTTATTTTTTTGAGGAAGATTAGTCCTGAGCTAACTACTGCCAATCCTCTTCTTTTTGCTGAGGAAGACTGGCCCTGAGCTAAGATCCATGCCCATCTTCCTCTACTTTATACATGGGATGCCTACCACAGCATGGCTTTTTGCCAAGCAGCACCATGTCTGCACCCAGGATCTGAACTTGTGAACCCTGGGCCACCGAGAAGCAGAACGTGCAAACTTAACAGCTGCGCCACTGGGCCGGCTCCCCTACATGATATTTAAATGGAAATATTTTAAGTATGTTTGCCACACTTAGATATGTAAATCTTATGTTACAATAGTGAACATTTTAATATCTCAAAACTTAGAATGTGTATCTGAAAAAACAAGTTACAAATGGAGATTATGCTATAACTGGAAGGTGCAAACTGGACTTGTGGAACCAGTAAAAAAAAAAAACAGAAGGTATACTATCTCATTACTAATTTTTATATAGATTGCATGCACTAATGACAATATCATGGTTATAATGATTTAAAATATACTATTAAAATTAGATTCACCTTTGTTTTTATTTTTTAAACATGGCTACTAAAAAGTTTTGATTTCATATTATAGAGCATTAATGATACTATTGGACAGCACCAGTCAAGCCATGAGTGAAAATAAAGCCTAGAGAAAGTGGTTATGGGACATTTTCCAAAGGAAATGAGTGTACTCTGGCCTACACTGCAAGTTGGAGCAAACACTCTCATTCACACACACGCACAAAATAAAACAAATGTCATCCTGGAGTGCCACCACTACTTCTCAAGTGGCACGAAGCTGCACTCCTACGTAGTGCTAAAAGGACTAATCTCAAGCAAGTAATGGAAAATCAAGATAATTTACCAATTCGGAAGATCTGAAACCAGAGACTAAGGGTCAAAATTTTTGTGAATTTTCCGTCAGTGGCTTCTGTTATTAATTCAATATGTTAGGGAGACTCTTTCAAGGAGAGTTGTTTTAAACCTCACTTTTTCTTTGCTATGCAAATATGTACAGGATATGTAAAGAATAATTGAATTACACTAGCCAATCAATGAAAAGGAGATGATGGAACACAAATATCGCTACAATTAATTTGGACCTCATTAGGATGATTCTGATTTCATGAACCATCATGTTGAATGTATTATGCTGGGACTTATGAAACAGCCACCTCCCTGACACACTATTTAACCGTCAAGGCCCACCAGCTGGACCAGTCCTTGCTGAGAAATCCCCTGACTCCACCCTTCTGACAACACCTGGAGGATTTTACACAAATCCCACCCTGTCACTGCATGCTTCCACCTGCCACAGGCCAGGGAAACATTTCTAGAAGGCTCATTCTCTGTGTGTTCCCAGTTCTGTGGATGACACTTCTCCTTCATGTGAAGAAAAGGATCTGAGTGCAGACCCTGTGAGCAGCAGAAATTAGGACAAGGACTGGTGTTTGCGATAGAGAGAAGACAACCTTTAGTGAGTACAGTTACCAGCGTCCAAGAAGCCCTAGGGATTCCTGGATAGAATCAAAGAAGAGCCTCAGGAGAGAACACATAGGTTTCGGTGTATTTCTGTTTGGGAATGCCTGTAGGGTGACGTATGTGACAGTGGTAAACCATTTCACAGTGTTCATTCTTTTATTCATTGTATATCATGGAGTGCTTTCTACATACATTCAGGGACTAGTCTCACCCTCTGGAGCTTATGAACAGCGTCAGAAGATTTTTTAAATTTTATTGATAATACCGAGATACACTGCTTGTGATATGCTAGGGATTACCAGCAGTTTTCAGACATTAACTCCTATAATACTTTACATGACTTTACAAAGTGGGTACATTTATCATTATTGCCAACTGACAGATGAAGAAACTGAAGGGCCAACCAGGTAAATAATTTGCCAATACACATATCTAGTAAGTGACTGAGCTGGAATTTGAACGTGAGATGTTGGCTCCATTTTCTATTCTCCTAATCATGATATTTGCTCTCTAAAGACTTCACATATTGAAAAAATTTGATCAACGTATCCATTTTCTTGGTACATTCAATAGCCTCACTATTCTCTTTGTTTGGAAAATATAATACCTGTATAGAAACTCTTGCACATACACACCTAAATTACCTCTATGAATATCCTTTGCCCTTGAAAATTAGTACAGAGAACATTCAAAACGTTTCCTGCCCAGGCTGGGAGGGCTCTGAGGAAATCCCAGTGTTACTCTAATAAGCCAAGGGCAGGCTAGGAGTTGGGTCTCAGGGGAAAGGTGACCTCAGAAGTTACCATTCAATTAGAAAATGGGTGGGAAGGTCTCAGCAGTAACTGAATTCAGGATCTGGAGGAGTTTCAGCCTGGTGCTCATTTTCTGGCTGTGGGTTTAGGGGCTGATGCTGCATTATAGGCAGAGGGGATGGCTCCTTGTGTTCTTGGGAAAACCAGACCTGTGAAAGAGAAGAAACGATGGTTTCCTTTCACAATAGACTTGTAGTGAGAAAAATTGGGCCTGGAAGAGATAATTTTGTGCCTAGTGTGAGCAGAAGGAGTTGCATCTGCTTCAGCCAAAGTAGACAACCCTTAAGACCAAGAAGGAGAAAATAATTTAGTGCCCTTCCGGATGTGAGATATGTGATGGTACAGACTGCCTAGAAGGTTCCAAAAAACCTCAGAGGTGACATTTGCTGTGACCAGAATGACAAGGGTAAGCCATCCCTGCTTTTGTCTGGGAAGAGTTAATGTGTTAAGGAGAAGGCACCACTGGTGAAGAAACTCACAGGAAAAAGTGAGTTTGACCAAAGGAGGTCAGAAAGGAAGCAGTATGTCTGGAGGGATCATAAGAGGAGAGAGCAGGGAAGAAAGGAGGATGACAGGGCCAGATCCTGGGACCCAGTAGACTGTTTTTTCCTGTTCGTCTTTCACAACATTGTTCTAAAATCTTGCACCTATAAAGCACAAATATTTAACATTTTATAACTTCTGTGGGCCAGGCTTCAGTCATGGCTTAGCTAGGTGCCTGTGCCTCAAAGTCTCTCTGAAGCAGGAGCAGCAGTTACTACTGAGCTCCACTAGGGGAGAACTTGCTCCCAAGTTCACTCCCATAGGTGTTGTCAGGACTCATTTGGACTGACAGTCTGAGTTCCTATCCTTCTGTTGGCTGGGCACTCCCTCAGGTCTCTCCTATGGAGCCTCTACATAGGGCAACTGAAAACATGGGCACTTGCTTTTCCAGTTGCAGATATATGACAGAGAGAGAGGGAGATGGAAACAGGCAGAGGGAAAGAGGGAGGGAACTCAAGAAAGTGAGTAAGAGGGAAGTGACAGAGTTTCTGTAACGAAAACTTGGGCATGGGTGCCGGCCCCGTGGGCAGGTAGTTAAATTCACACACTCCATTTCGGTGACCTGGGGTTTCACCGGTTGAGATCCTTGGTGCAGACGTGGCACTGCTCATCAAGCCATGCTGAGGCAGCATCCCACATAGCACAACAAGAAGGACCTACAACTAAAATATACAACTATGTACCAGGCGGCTTTGGGAGAAGAAGAAAAAAGATAGGCAACAGATGTTAGCTCAGGTGCCAATCTTAAAAAAAAAAAAAGCTTGGACATTATCTCATCACCTTGGCTGCATTAAGTTGTTCAGAAGCCAGTAACTAACCACATAATGGTTACAAAAGTATACGCACACCAGGAGGCAGGGAGCATTGGGAGCCATTGTGGATGCTGCCCAAAACAAAGGCCAACATGAGGCACTTGGGTCCATAAAACAGGAGACCATGGAAGGTCCAATGTCAGTGGATATTAGACGAATATCTGAATTTCATCTAATTTCAATGCTTTAAATGTGTAGACCTGAAAATGAGGCCTAGAGGGGCAGTGAATTTCCCAAGATGACACTGCTACCATCCAGGTCAGTTTTTAAAAAAATAATTTATTGTGGTTATGATAGTTTATAACATAGTGAAATTACAGTTGTACATTATTATTTGTCAGTCCTCTTACTGGTGTGCCTCTTCACCCTTTGTGCCCAACCCCCTTCCCACAGGCCAGTTTTGAGAGATATTCCGTGGTATATCTCACCCTTTCTTGTAAGTCTTTCATCTGTAAGTGTATACATCAGACACATGTGAAGCTAGCCCACAGGTGTTGTAGATGTCATCTCATATACACCTGACCATGTCCCTAGGCAGCTGTTTTTAGCATCATCACCATTGTGCAGCTTGGGAGAGTGGGGAAGCCCTGCGAGGTACAATAGCTTTTCCAGTACACAGAACTGGTAGGAAAAAAGAGGCCTGAATTCAGTTCTGCCTCCTCAAAGCTGGAACTCTGGCTTCATCCCCACAGAGCTGTGGGCAGGGTTGTGATGGATATATGTGTGCAGTTTTGGAGATGACATGGGCAAGGAGGATGAGCAGTCAACAGCCCAGAATGCTCAATGCCTCAGCACAATGCCTTGGGAGCACAACACAATGTCTGCCTGTTTAGCACTCAACACAGTGCTGTACATTTTAGCACTCAGCACGTTTTAGCACTCACTCAGTGGCTGGTGAGCACTCAGCATAGTGCCTGCATGTTGAGAACTCAGTACTCTGCCCACCTGTGAGCACTTATCACTGTGCATGTTGATCACTCAGCCTAGTGCCTTCCTGGTGAGCACTTAGCACAGTGCCTGCATGGTGAGCTCTTAGCACAGTGCCTGGTGAACATTCACAACGTGCATGCCAAGAGAGTGATCAGCACAGTGCCAGCCAGGTGAGCACTCAGCAGAGAGGGTGGTGAGCAGTCAGCACATTTCCTACCTGGTAAGCACTCAGCACAGTACCTGGTCAGCACTCAGCAGAGTGCCTCCCTGGTGTGCACTCAGCATAGCACCTGCCTGTGGAGCACTCAGCAGTGTTCCTGGTGAGCACTTAGCAAAGTGCTTGGGGAGCACTCAATACAGTGCCTGATGAACACTTAGCACTTCCCATATTTGCATTCCTAGCCCTAGCACCTCCATTTTCAGGTCTCTTTCTCTGAAGCCGCCAACAGAGGTCTTCCTCAGACACGTCTGCTAGAGATTTCTTATGACGGGAAGGGGAAAAACTTGAAGACACGTTTTCCCTCTCTGACTCAGTACCCCATGCTTCTCCACTCCTAGCTCATCCCTTCTAAACCTCAGGTTCCAGAATAAAATTGAGGCCTTTTGTCTGAGGCTCTTTGAACAGTGAGATGACCCCCATATCTGTGCTGATCCACATGACCCTCAACCAGTGAGCCATTCGATGGGAGAAAATTAAATATGAGGGGTTGAAATTTTCTCCAGTTTTAGTCTCTTGCTTATACCATCACAGGAAGTGATGAAAGGCTTAACTCGTTCACTTTGGGTTTGTTGTTTTAGTCAGTTACTCTGACACCTGGCAGTTCAGCTCTGTCTCCTTCAGCCCACTGATCTCCTGACACTAGCTTTATATAATTGTGTGACAAGATTCAGGAGGATAAAAGACAAGTAAACTTCTTGTCTTTTGTTCTGGCAGAGAATTAGAACATATCTTTA
Organism: Equus caballus; assembly: GCF_041296265.1. Taxonomy (NCBI): domain Eukaryota; kingdom Metazoa; phylum Chordata; class Mammalia; order Perissodactyla; family Equidae; genus Equus; species Equus caballus. The sequence continues at coordinate 23,383,528 of NC_091695.1, forward strand.
AAAAAGACAAAGCAAAGTTGGGAAAATGAAAACAAAAACTCTAAAACTGACAAGTAAAATAATATTAAGAACTCAATGGATGTGTTTGAAAGTGCACATCTTAGAGACAGCTAAGGAAAAATTAGTAAGCAGGATAAATGTTTGGAAAGAAATCAAGAATAAAGTCCAAAGAGGCAAAATGTTGAAGAAAAGAGGGAGAGACCATGAGAAAGAAATATAAATAATGCTAAAATGCATTCAGCTATTACCACAGGTTAAAGGTATAAATAAGAAGCAGCAATATTGAACTGAAAATGACTGAGAATTTTAAAACTCATGAATGAATACTCTATAGAGACAATAAGCTCAGTGATCGCAAGCATGACAAAAAAGAATTTCACATCTACAGTGATTATAAGATCATAAAAAAGAGAGAAATGAAAAGACAAAGAGAAAATGTGAAAGCAGTCAGGACGGGGTAAAATCAGGAAGGAGTGGAGGAAATAAGGAAAGAGAGGGAGAAGGAAAGAACAACTTCAACTGATATCTCATTTTTCAACAGCAAAAATGGAAGCTGGATCACAGTGGAAAAATAGCTTTAATGTGCTGAAACAATATAATGACAAACCTAAGAACTGTAAACAAAGAAAAAATATCTTTTGGAAAAAATAGAAAATAAAAACTGTTCTAGAAAAACAAAAACTGAAATTGATCATGAATGTGTTGTGGGGGATGAGAATTTGCTACCCCAAAATGTGTATTTTTGATTTGACTATTTTTAAGAACAAAAGACCAAAAGATCCTTTGACTTTCCCCCTAAATTCCTAAAGGAATTTAAGATAGAAGGCCTGTTCCAGGAAGGAGTTCTCGCCATAAATAACTGTAGTGTAATATGTACTAAGTGTAGTAGACAAGGAGGAGCCTAGCAAGGCCCGTTTGATCAAAACCCTCCCCATGTCCCACAGTCTCTGCAAAACATGGCAAACATTTGTTGACCAAACATTTGCTTTTCCTTCTCTGGGTGAATTGCCTCCCTCCCCTTTGAAGTCTTAAACAACTACCCCCAACATCATCTTTTGTCTTTAGCTGAAGTATTTAAGGTATTTAAGGTGGTGGCTTCAGCCATTTTGGTGAATTACGTAGTTGTCTTGGGTTTCTCTCATGTATATATGTTCTTAATCTTTCTTTGATTTTCTCCTGTTCCTCTTTCTCATATCAATTTAATTCTTAGACCAGCCAGAAGAACCGAGAGGGTAGAGAAAAATTTCTACTCCCCTAAAATATCAAACTAAAGGATAATAGTGAAGGATATTTTTTGAGAAGGGAGAAAATCTCAGATAAGATGGAGAAGTAGGAACAAATTAAGAACAGCAAAATTAATAAATATGTGAGTAGTTCCAAATAAATAATCTATAAAACAAAGATAAAACGTGATAGGCCCCAAAAATATTTTCACATATTTCATCTATAGTTTTATAGTTATATGGTAATTTAAGTACACAACAATAATAAAGAGGTCAGAAAGAGGTAAATGGGATTCTTGCACTCTCTCGGAAGTAGGTATAAGTACTAATTAATGTTAGGCCTTGATAAAGTATGGTAGTCACTAAGATAATAGAAAAAATATTTATTCGTCTGAAAAGAGAGAGCACACAAGAAAGAGAAGGGAGAGAGAATTACTAGAGATGTGGTGGTGGAGGAGGAACTGGAGGAGGAAGATTTAGGGGCAGGGAATCCAGGAGAGAAGGGGTATCCGGAAATCCAGAGGAAAGTGTTTCAAGAAGGAGGGAGTGTTCAACCATACTATCTGTGGCAAATGCAGCTGAAAGGTTGAGTGAGATAAGAGCAAAAGCTTAACCTTGAATTTAGCAAAATGGAAATCATTGGCGACCTGGAAAAAGCCAATTCAGTGAAGTGGTGTGGAGAAGACAGGGATAGAATTGGTTCAGGAGGAAATCTGAGGAGAGGCAGCTTGAATGGAGCAGAGAAGCAGAATGTTAAGTGGAGGGGAATGTGGGGTCAAAGGAGGTCTGTTTGTTTAACACACATTAGGGCATGTTTGTACATGGAGGTTGGCAAGGAATCATCCCGGATGCAGGACTACAGCACTCTGAGATGCAGCCTGAAAGGACTATCCAGCCCAACTTTACTCAAAGTTACCAGTTTAGGTCAAGATGGTGGCATAGGCAGATTCTGAACTCAGCTCCTCCCATGGACACAACAAATTTACAACCACTCTTGGAACAATTACCTCTAAGAGAGAACTGAAATCTGGATAAAAAGAACCCCCATAAAAAGGGACAGGGCTGACTGAGGTGGAAGAGGCAGAAATTCCTTTCTGGAGAGAAAAAAGCCACCTTCTATCAGAGATGCTTTACAGCCAGCTGAGAGCAACCTTAAGGTACAAAACCTTCCCTGGAGGAGTGGGGGATCTGAGCAGGGGACGATTACCACAATAAGCAGCTTTTGGACTCAGCACAACCCAGACAAGTGTCACAATATCTGACTTTGCTGTCTATTAACTACAACGGGGAATACCCCCCCCAAAAAAGCTATCAGACACTAGAAAAACAGCCTGCCCTTAAAGGCCTCATGCATAAATTCATGCATTTTGGAAAACAACCTAAAATCACCAGAAAGAAAGGTGCACAGTGCTTTGGTGAAAAGAAACTCACCTTATAGGCTCTGGGTCTATCTCAGTGAGAGGGGAGACCTCTCCAGGAACTAAGACATTGGCAGCAGCCATTATTGTGACCAAGTACAGGTGTGCTGACCAAGACACTGGCAGACACCATTGGAATTCCTCCCTTGGCCTTTTAGCCCAGGGGTCTGCCCCATCCACTAGAGCACTGATTTAATCCAGGTCAGCCATGGGAGGCAGTCTTCCTCAGGGACTAGCCCCAGTGAACAACCCTAGGGAAGCTTTTGGGCCAGCTTAGGTGGGTGGTTGGAACCTCTGCAACTGGGTGAGTGGGTCCACCTTTGTGTGGCAGAGTGCATGTGAGGGGCAGGCCTGCATTGGTAGAGTGCTTGGGGCCTCTGCACTGGGGTAACTGAGTCCACTTCAGTGAGTTGGGGCACACACACAAGACAGGACTGTGTCGATCGGGCATGTGGCCCTGTGGGCAGTGGGGTCTGTCAGCTGCAGCAGACTTGTGCTTCTCAAGCAGCCACACAGGGGATCAGCCTCACCTTCCAAAGCCTGAAACAATTGGGTGCTCCCATGCCTAGGGCTGGCCCCACACATCTGAAACCTTAGGAGAGCTGATGACAGCCTTGCAGGCCAGAGGCCCACAGCAATGGTAATCCCCTGAACCTAGCAACCAGCCACACTGGGGGCCTACTCACTTAACAGAATAACTGCAACAGGACTGTGCTATTAGACCTTGTAGCCAACAGTGTTGAGGCTCCCCACACCTGATAAAGCGGCTGAAAGGATCATAGCAGCCACATGCAGCTGAGAATTCCAACCAGCTGGCCAGGGGGCAGCCTAGCCTACCCAGGAACCTGCAGCAACAACAATCCTAAGAGAAGGACCACACAGGGGACATTCCTGGAACATTTGGAACTGGTGACAAGAGGGAAGCAAACTGCTGGACCTCATAAGGCATCTCTTATATAAGGCTACCTCTCCAAGAGCAGGAGATGTAGCTGACCTACCCAATACATAAATATAAGCACAGAGAAAGAGGTAAAATGAGGAGAGAAAGGAATACATTCCAAGTAAGGGAACAGGATAAAACCCCAGAAAAAGAACTAAATGAAGCAGAAATAAACTATCTACCTGACAAAGAGTTCAAACAAAGAGCCATAAGGACAGATCAGAAAGCCGGATGAAAGACTAGAGGAAATCACCCAAGCTGAATAGATAAAAGAAAAAAGAATTAAAAAGAATGAGGGAAGTCTTAGGGACCTCTGGGACAACATCTAACATACTAATATCTGTGTTATAGGTGTCCCAGGAGGAGAAGAGAGAGACAAAGGGGCTACAACATATGAGCCTCATGGTAATCACAAACCGGAAACCTATAATACACAAAAAAATTAGGAGAAAGGAACCAAACATAATACTAAAGAAAGCCATCAATCTATAAGGGAGGAGAGCAAGAGAAGAAAGGAACTGAGAAGAACTACAAAAACAAACAGAAAAAAGTAACAAGATGGCTATAAGTACATTCTTATGAATAGCTACTTTAAATGTCAATGAGCTAAATCCTCCAATTAAAAAGCATAGAGTGGCTGATTGGATAAAAAAAAGTCAATGGATACAGAGGACATTATTAATAAATGCCATTTTGTATCAAGAAAGAAAAAGTATTAGTTCTAAGTGAGAACACTAACCCCACCCTCATTAGCTCTCTCAAAAATGCATTTAAGCCTGACTTCAAAACACACTACAAAGCTACAGTAATCAAAACAGCATGGTACTGATACAAAAACAGGTGCACAGATCAATGGAACAGAATTGAAAGCCAAGAAATAAAACCACACATCTATGGGCAACTAATCTTCAACAAAGGAGCTGAGGGCATACAATGGAGAAAAGAAAGTCTCTTCAACAAATGGTGCTGGGAAAACTGGACAGCCCTGTAAAAGAATGAAAATTGACCATTCTTTTTCACCATTCATGAAAATAAACTCAAAATGGGTCAAAGACTTACAGGTAATACCTGAAACCATAAGGCTTCGAGAAGAAAATATAGGCAGTACACTCTTTGACATCAGTATCAAAAGGATCTTTTCGGACACCGTGTCTTCTCAGACAATGGAAACAATATAAAGAATAAACAAATGGGACTTCTTCAGACTAAAGAGCTTCTTCAAGGCAAGGGAAAACAGGATTGAAGCAACAAAACAACCCGCCAATTGGGAAAAACCTATTTGCAGGTCATATATCTGACAAAGGGTTAATCTCCATACTATATGAAGAACTCACACAACTCAACAACAAAAAATCAAAAGACCCGATCAAAAATTAGGCAGGGGATATGAACAGACATTTCTCCAAAGAAGATATATGGATGGTCAATAGGCACATGAAAACATGCTCATCATCACTGATCATCAGGGAAATGCAAATCAAAACTACATTAAGATATCACCTTACACCCATTAGAATGGCAAAAATAACCAAAACAAAAAGTAGCAAATGTTGGAGAGGTTGTGGAGAAAAAGGAACCCTCATAAACTGCTGGTGGGAATGCAAACTGGTACAGTCACTATGGAAAACAGTATGGAGATTTCTCAAAAAATTAAAAATAGAAATACCATATGACCCAGTCATCCCACTACTGGGTATCTATCCAAAGAACTTGAAATCAACAATTCCAAAAGTCCCATGCACCCCTATGTTCATTGCAGCATTATTTACAATAGCCAAGACATGGAAGCAACCTAAGTGCCCATCAACTGATGATTGGATAAAGAAGATATGGTATATAGACGTATACACAATGGAATACTACTCAGCCATACAAAAGGCTAAAACCGTCCCATTCACAACAACATGGGTGGACCTTGAGGGTATTACGTTAAGTGAAATAAGACAGATAGAGAAAGACAATCTCTGTATGACTGCACTCATCCGTGGAAGTTAAACATGTAGACAAAGAGAACAGATTAGTGGTTACCAGGGGAAAGGGGGGTGGGGGTAGCACAAAGGGTGAAGTGGTGCACCTACAACATGACTGAAAAACAATAATGCACAAGTAAAATTTCACAAGGTTGTAATCTATCATAATCTCATCAAAGTTTAAAAAATGCATTTAAGATCAAAGGAGTGCACATGATCACAAGTTCCTTTAGCTCATTATCAGAGGACTGCACACTATTTGTTGACCTTCACTGGAAGAATGGCTGCATTCAACTTGCTGGTATGAGTTCTCTTACACATGAAGGGGAATCAGAATAAAAAGTTTTAGTTGCAAAATGATATATTCCCCTCATAAGAAAATAGATTCTTCATTACAGTAAATGTGGTGGCCATGAGAATGTACCAACTACAGGGAACAGAACTGACCAATGGCCCCAGCTGCTGCTCTGAAATCCATCACTTCTTTGTGCTGAGGCCACTCCTCCCACAAGCTCTTCCCAGCCTATTGCTGAGCTCAGCAGGGATAGCTTGGCTGCGCTCTTCCTGAAAGATGTGAGCTGCAGGATTCCTCTATTGGTTGACTTTGGTTCAAGGTTGTCCCCACTTGCCAAACTTTCCTTCCCTCAGGTCAGACCTTCATCAGTCTGACAGCCCTACCTTCTTCTCTAGCTTCCACCACAATTTCTCTCTCAAATATCTCCCCCCAAAAATCCTTGTCATCTCTTTGAGGATCCAGATTAACATTGTAAACAAAACAAAAAAGAAAACACTCAGTTTCCAAAAAACTCTGCATCTATTCTTTATAAATATCCAATACCTTACACAAAAGGGAAATTGTAGTCCCTACTGTTTGAGTGAGTTAAGTGATTTGGCCAAGATCAGTTACCTTATTTTTTCCGTAGCTTCTCCATCTCCTAGTCTTTCATGATCAGTGTTCAGAAAAGAACTTTGAGTTTGCTTCCCCTTTTGATTATTATTTTCCTACTATGAAGAACAATAACACATATAATTTACTAAGCAGGCACTGCGTAAGCGCTTTGCATATATTCAATTTTTCATTTAATCCTCACAACAACTCAGGAAGGTAGATACCTCCCCTTTTATACATGTGATGAAACAGCTCCAAGAAATTAAGTGACCTGTTCAAGGTCACTCACCTACTAAGCAGAAGGCCTAGGACCAGCCCCTGACTCTAAATCTAGTGCTCTTAGCACTAAACATAATACACCATATCTATCATCATTTTACTGAGCACATATACATTCATTAGGAAGTGGGATGGGCACCCACCAGCAGCTCCCCTTGCAGAGGTCTGGAGATGACAAGAGCCAGAGAAAGGTGCAGGTGGTGATAGGAAGTGACGAGGTACAGGCAAGAGTGAAGATGACTTAATCTTCTCCCAACTGCTCCATCTCAGGTTGCAGAAGAGTTGCTCATGGCCACGCGTACTCCAAGGGCCCTTATTTCAAGGAAAGTAGTGGGGGGGGGGGGAGAGTAAGTTTTCATTTAAGAGGTTGCATCAATTGTTTTCCCAAATAATTCTCATAAAAATATTAGGAGACAGGACCCAGCTCCCTCCCACCTCCCAGCCATGGAATGGGGAAGAAAGTATTAGACACTCAAGGTTCTCCATGATCCAATCTTTAGCCTCATCTCCAGCTTCATCTCCCCTCATGCTCTGTTTTACTTGATGCTTAAATGCAACAGCATCCTTACCGTGCTGTCAGATATCTCTGTACATTCAGTCATGTAGCTCACTGTCTAGTTCACCCTTCCTTCCCTTCCTTTGGCGAACTCTTACTCATTCCTCCACATCTCAGCTCAGCCACCATATACTTCAAGAAGTGTTGCTCAACAACCAAATTGAGGACACCCAGAGGACCCTTCCTCTGTTCTCCCCTATCCTAACCTCAGTGCTTACCTTGCCTCAACATTTCCCTTATTATATGAAATTATCTCAAACTAGGGATACAAACAAAATTGTCTCCTTAAAACCTCATTCATACCACATCACTCTGGCCCATAAAGTGCTTCAAGGGGCATCCTATAGAAGGTAAGAGAAGATACAGGCCCCATGCTCTGGCCTTTAAGGCCTTAAATGGCCTGGTCCCTGACCTTCTCTCCAAACTCCTCCTTTGTCCTTGCTTACTGTCATACCACTGTCTGTTTTTAGATCCATCACCCTGACAAATCCTCTCATGCCTTAAGACTTATTTCCTCAGCTCTTAGCACAATTGTTCCTTTTTATTCTCCAGGTCTTTGCTTGAAAGTTGCCTTCTTAGTGGCACCTTCCATCTCCACCTCTAAAACTATCATCCTCTCCCACTGTTCTCTATTTCTTTTCTTCACTGCCACCACAGAATTTTATAATTAAGGTATTAATTTATTTATTCATTTATTGTTTATTATTTAAATCTCTAGTGGAAAACACACCCTCAACTCTTCATGCTACTTGAAAGCAGAATCCAGTCTTATTAATTTATGTCCTTTTGGGGTGTTTGGTGCACCATTACACCCTCAAATTTGCAAAATAAATGAATGAACAAGCAAAGTTCAGGAATGACATTAAAAGAGGGGGAATTACAAAATAGCAGAGATTTACAGAAATTAAATATTACTGTTAGTTTCCATAATGACTTGTTTGAGGGAACTTTAAGTGCTTTAAATGTATTAATTTACAGGGGTTGGCCCAGTGGCACAGCAGCTAAGTTCACCCATTCTCCTTTGGGGGCCTGGGGTTTGCCTGTTCAGATCCTGGGTGCAGACCTACATACTACTTGTCAAGCCATGCTGCAGCAGGTGTCCCACATAAAAAGAAGAAGATGGGCATGGGTGTTAGCTCAAGGCCAGTCTTCCTAAGCAAAAAGAGGAGGATTGGCATCAGATGTTAGCTCAGGGCTAATCTTCTGCAAATAAATTTAATTTACACTCTATTCACAGGCAGAACTCATTATATCTAACCTACAAGCAAATAAAGTAATGCCAAATGGAGTGACTTTTCCAACAGGAATATAATGAGTTAAATAAGGAACTTGGTCTAAACTCTGAATCACTTTACTTTATACCCTATCTTGTTTTCAAAGTATTTTAGGTGTCTTTGAAAGACACAGACAGTTACACAATTTAGAGTGTCCACAAAAACAAGGTAAGCCAATTGCTCAGGAGAAGCACGACTATCCCTGGCACAACGTCTGAAAGAATTTTCTTTCTTGGGTCCACACAAAGGGCAGCAAACCACATCCTCAATCACATCCTCCAGGCAAGGAAGCAGTGGGGCTCACTGGGTTGTTTGTGGCACTCCTCAGTGTAGCCTGATGGCTCAGGGCCAAGGCTCAGATCCACAGAGCAATTATCCAAGGAACCAGATCAAGACAGCCCAGGTGTTCAATCCTTTGATGGTCTGTCTTAATCCAAAAAGGACATCTGGGACTCTGGAGGAATCATTTAACAGCACACACTTCACATGCTGGGTTCTGTGAATTTTATTTCTCACACAAAAGCTTGTAATAAGTATTAAGTAACAGTGAATTGAAAGTGACAAGTATATGGAACACGGTCAATGTTGTGCAACAATGAAGACTTCCATATGATTCATCAGTCAGATGACCTGGGGAAGGGTATATTAGCTAAAGTGTAGGTTAAACTGCTGTAACGAAGAGACCCCAAAATACAGTGACATATATAAAATGCAAGTTTATTTCTCCCTCATGTAGCAGTGCAGGTGTAGGAGGGCTGCTCAAGGCAGGTGGGCAGCTCTGCTCCACAGGGGTATCGAGGGACCAGGCTGGCAGCATGCCTCACTATCCTCAACAAGCAACTTCCTCTGAGTCCAAAACAGCTGCTCTGGTTGTTGTAATTTTAGAGCCAAAGGAAAAAAATAAAGAGAGTGAATGGCAAAGAGTTTCCTTGTAAAAATGGGACATAAAAGTAGTATATTTCAATTCTATTTGCATCCCATTGACCACAATTTTGTGATATGGACACGCCTAGCTGCAAAGAAGACTGGATGATGAAATCTCTACCTGGGCAGCCTCATATCTACCTAAAACTCAAGGAGATTATGTTACTTCCAGGAAGAATGGGAGAATGGATAAGGGAAACCATAGGAATCTGCCATGGGGAATTGACATCTGCTTAAACAGAAATCCCCCTGTATTAAAGGCCAACCCACTACTGGCTAGAGGGAAATAAAGGTAGACACCTATTACAGGTTCAAGTTTTCTACATTCATGTGTTCTGTCCAGTACACAGACAATGAAGGATCAAGACCCCAAGACTCTACACCATATGCATGACCATGATCTTAGGAAAAATTTTAAAGTTGTTTCTAAATGCCAATTACAACCATAAAAGAATCATTAGAGCTTTCATATAATATCAGATATTAAGAAATGTCATTTCTTTGTGAACCTTCCAAGATAAACTAGTTGAAAGATGCAAGCAAAGGTAAACAAATAACATGACAATTGTATAGGATTCTTAACTCTAAGCTAGTTAAATGTCAGAGAACTTTTACCAAAATTCAGGAAATTAGTTTTGGAATAGTTGATATTAGGTGACCTCTTTCTGGTAGCCATTAGATGATATCATCAGTTTTTCTCTTGAGGTATTCTTAGATGGAAAAACAAAAATTCATCATGAGGTGAGCTTATTGTTATTCTCTCTTTCAAGGGCAGGAGAAAGCACATGCCCCTCTCATTCAAATTGGATGTCACATTATTACAAGTTTATAAAAATGGGGCAGCAGGTTATATCACTTACTTTACTGGAAATAATCTTTTCCCTCAGAAAACTGCTCCTATCTCTGCTGACTTCCATGGCAGTACTAAGACTTAGATTCTATATGAGCATTAGTCTTCATGGGACATAGATTTTCTCCCAATAAGCAATTCCTCTCCGTGGAGCAAAAGCTTAAGAAAAAGTCAATAAAAGCTAAAACTTTTTTTCTTCCTATTTTTCTCCAGTGGGTGGTAAAGTATATACCAATGACCAACAATGTTTAAAGGTGACCTACTCACATAATAGATTTTGCCTAAGAAGTCCATGTGTGTACTTTGTCAAAAGCAAGCGGGTACTTAGTCTAGAGATCAGGTTAGAGACTGTATAGGTGTATAGTTTTGGAGGAATATGTGGTTGCTCTATTAAACATGGAAGGGTCTAGACATTATCAGCAGAAATGCCTCTAATTATATCCTCACTACTAGAACAAATAGCCAATGTCAACCCTGAGTAATTTGCCTTAAGCATCAATCGATGTCCTTCCAGCTGTGCTCTCCCCAAATGTGATGTGTTCATATGTATGACTATATATGTAAAGAATGATGCACCCAACAAAGCTAGGTTCTATTCAGGCACAATTTGGTAATGGGAAAAGCAAAAGGGATGTAACATCTGTTGAGTACATCTATGTGCCAGCGGCACATTTTATCCTTGTTTTTGCATTGATTTCTCACAAGGACCCTGTAAGGCAGGCATTATCATGAACATTTTAGAGATGGGGAACCTGAGTCATAGAGATTTGAAGTGACCTGCCCAAAGTCACACAGCTCATTCACAGAGAAGCTGGAATTAGATCCAGCCTGACTGCACAGTGCACGTCCTTTCAAATAAACCACACTGTTTACCTGGGATTCTGCTTACTTCCCACTTACTCTGGCACCACAATGTTGACTATAAAAAAGGGGCTTGCTCAGGTACACAGTTCAGGTAAGGATGCCTAAAGGGGCTTTTAATTCCACTGGGATTCTGCTGATAGGCTCCTTGAAACTAAGACTTCATCTGTCTTATTTGCTGCTGTATACATCACCTAAAATGGTGACTGCACCTTCCCCCCCAAAAAAGTCTTTTAAATGATTGAATGGATGAGCTACTTCTCTGCAAGGATAGTGTACTATTTCCAGAGAACGCTCAATGTTTCTAATTGCTTGGATCTCTTCAATATACAAAGCCTATTTGCAATGCAGTTCATAAAATTCAGCAATTATTTCTAGCATTATTATTAAACTGTCATTTATTCAGCATTTACTGTGTTCCTGGTATTGTCCTAGGTACTTGTATGCATTACCCCCATTTAATCTCTCAATACCTCTACAAAGGTTTTACAATCTGAACGATTATTGGAAACCTGTATTCTAGAGTGTCAGAGTCCTTTCCGTGAATTTCTCTGCAGATGAAATATATTTTCAGAAACATCAAAGTAAAACAGCCACTGTTTATAAATAAAACATTCAAAAATGGTAATTGACAAAGGCATTTGACAATGTCTGCGATACAACATTTTGAGATAATAACCAGGATTATAGCTGACAATCAGAATAGATCAGATAATTTTTTAAATATTTATATCAATAATACTCATTTACATAATACCATTTAAGAAAATTTATCATTACTTAATTGACAATGTTTCTCATGTAATTCAACATAAAAAATGTCTTACTAGTTTAGTATTCTTTTCTTACAGGAAGAGAGCAAATTTCTCCGAGAAGTCCCAGGGGCCCTCTGAAAATCCCCAGATAAATTTTCCTCCTCTTCCAGGTCAAAAGAAAGCTTTTATTCAAGACTTGAATATTTGTGTGTCAGGGAAAGCTTATCAAAAATGTTAAAAGCTTTAAAACGTTTGCTCAGATAGAAAACAAAGTTCACTGCGAAACCAAGTTCAGGTATCTATTCGAAGTGACAACAGAAACAGTCAAGGGGAAACAGAGTTAAAATAGTAAAAAAAGCCTTTTTATAATCTTTTTATCAAGAGCAGATTAAAAATTTAGGAAAATAATCCTTTTAAGAAAGAGGAAGCCAAGTTTTAATTTTGTACCACTTTACTTTTGACATATAAGTTTATTTACTTAATTGGATTTACTTTAATCCTGGCCAACTTGACCATATATGAAACCCTTTAGGGCTTTACTTTTACAAACCTTTGGTTACTTTTTTACATTCAGAATTTGTTCCAGCATTTTAGGACAAATTTATCTTTCTCACCTTAAGAAACAAAAATATTTCCATTCTTTATATCTTTTTACTGAAAACATATATTTTACTTTTCTTTGTACACAGACCTTTTAGAAATATATGTTTTCTCATAGAAAATTTCTCAGCATACATATAACATGTTTATCAATAAACCTAAGCACTTTTTAGTCTCTTTGATATAAGAAACCAAAGGCAGACAAATATATGCTTAGTAGTTAACCTTTAATATTTTATCTTATGTGGAAATGACCTAGATACCCAATAAACTGTTATTATTTAACTTAACTTAATAAAGCTATAAAAGTTGTTTCCAAAAAGATTTTGGAAGCTGTTTTTTAGGTATGCAGACTATAAAACATAATTATTGCACTTAAAGCTCTTACCCAGTTTTAATAATTACTCTTAAAAACTTCATGTGACATTACAGCAGTTAACTATCATCTTCAATTGTTTTAAGTGCATATATCATAATATAATTATTATACATATAATTATACATATAATTATTGTTCAAAAGTTTTTTCCAAAAGCTTTTTTTACATTTATTTAGTTTATCTGTTCTTAACCATTATATTTAGATTGTCTACAAAAAGTCCATGAGACATTAAACAAAATTAGCTATTATACTGAGTTATGAGTTTCACTGATAAATTTTGTAACAGAGATGACATGAGCTCATTTGACCAGTAAACCCAGGCTATATGTCTGCATTATAACCAATGCTAATAACTTTGAGGACATGTTTATTTTAAATGAAACCAGCAAACTTAAACAGGCCTTCATTCATCAAAGATCATTTTATATCATGTTAAATAATTCTGGCTCTTAGAAGTTTTTGCATATTCATTAAAGACTGAATTCCATGATGAGAGATTTTGAATCCTCTTCTGAAACAGGTTTTCAGGATGGTCATTACAATCCAAATTATCTCAGAAGTTTACTTATTTTTACTTGTTCAATTTTAGATCAGGAATTTTGTGGGAGTTGAAGTGAAGCTCAGCTTGCTGGGAAGCTCAGCAAGAGAGTAGACAAAATCAGCAGATTTGGGTTGGCTGCTGGCATGTTTATTTAATTATTTTCTCTTAAAGAGGCAGTAAAGTATTTCTAATTTCATTTAGACACCTCAAAAGATTAAAACAGGCGCCCTGTTGTTGAAGCTGGCTTTTCCAATTGCATACATCAGTTTGGGTGAACTGAAATTGGCCTGTTTAAGTATATCAATTTTTACAAAACTTTATCTTGGTTTTACTAACACTTATACTTTTAATTATAACTTACATTAGAATTCTATTAGCAAGTTTTGGTATTACAATATTGTTCAGGGGAAGCATTCCCAGTTAGACATAATATTTATTCCCAAAGAAAACATCCAAGCAAAGTTGACATAACCTCTTCATATAATATTATCTTAAACACTTTAATTTTTATAGTCATTAATCTTAGTAGCCTAACTTTTGCCCCAAACAATTGTTGATCAGGTTTCTCACTCTGATTTTTATTTCCTGACCTTTTAAATTTTTTTAACTGGGGTAAATAGAACAGATTTGTCTGATGTCCTTTAATGTTGGCAAGCCAATAGGCGGGTCCCTTTAGCCCATCCAATCATAGGCAGTGATTTATTAAAACCTTTGTTTTAACTTCATTTATATCTGTTCCATTTATCCCATTGGGATGGGTCTTGTGACTCTTCCCTTTCTGATTTCTCTTTGTTAACTTAATATTTTCATTAGCCTCTGTGAGATTATGAGAAGTTGAGACCCCCAAGTTTGATTGCATTCTTAAGACTAGTCATTATAGTTTCCTCTTAATTTGGTCTTTTCATAGGTACCGATAAAACAGTTGCTTATCATAAGAGCTCTCTAAAAAGTTTCCCAACTCTAGGATCCATCTTTTGGCCATTTTTTTCTCTCCTGAGTCTAAAGAATATTGTGGCCACGTGGTGTTACAAAAGAAAATCCTCTCTCTTTAGACATTGGCTTATAGCTATAGGTCGACCATCAGCCAAAGTTTTTCCCAAGGGGCTCTTAGGTGGAATAAATGAAGCACCTCCCATGTTAACACTTTTAAAAGGACAGACAAACAGACAAACAACAAATACCAAACAAGCTAGCTTTCCCAAAAACTCTCAGCCACAAACTGAAGCCAAAACAAAGGCCAAAACCAAAAACCAGAGTGTTTTCAGTCCCACCTTAGTCCGTGTCCTATACTTGGTGGGCACCCAACAAATGAAGATCCGCTACACATATCTTCCCAAATGAGCAAGGACAAGGGACTTCGTTGTGCACACCCGGGGGACTTACCAAAATTTGGCCAGTGTGTTGCAGTGACTTCAAAACAAACAGAGCCCAGAGGGCTGCCAAGGTACCCATTATTTCCAGCTGGTCCTTTTGGAAAAGGTTAACACAAAGACCAAAACAAAAACTACCAGCTACTTACAAGTGACGTCTTCCTAAGTTCTAAACCTAGTTTCTTCCACCACCAAAGCAAAAGTGCTGTGGGACAATGACGTCTGGCTAGCAGCCAGTCACTTGGGGCTCTCCCTGAGACAAGGGGCTCAGGCAGCTGCAGGACAGCTTCCAAGAGAGGCCTTTAGCCAGAGGCTGGTGTGCCACAGGCGAGATGTCCACCTGGGACATTGTCCCATCTGGGTCGCCAAATTGTTACTGAACCTGAAGTGAGTTTGCTCACCCATTGTGCAGCAAGCCAATCTCTGACACCAGGTGTGGTGGAAGAAAGTAGGAATTTTATTATTGCACAGCGCTGAGCAAGGAGAGAAGGCAGCTAACACTGAAATCCCAAACTCCCCAAAAAACTAAAAGGAAGGGTTTTTATTTGGGATTTTAGGTCGGGGAGGGGGAGCATATGGCCTTGCTGGTCAGAGCTTTCCCACGAGCCTGTCTTTGGCCTTGAGACTGTTTGCAGAGAAGAGGAAGCCTGTGACCTTGCTGGTCAACAGCTTTCCCACCAGCTTGTATCTCTTTGTGGGGAGGAAACAATCCAGGTGCTTGTCCTGGACCCTGGAAGATGTCTGTCTCCATGGAGGATAGTGGATTCTGGAGCCAGGAAGCCAGAGAGTAAGCGGGGAATGAGTGTTTTGGTTTTAACCCCATATATGCTGGGTTTAATGTGGGGAAACTGAGATCAGGGTCGGTATCAGTCTGATGGCAGGCACTGCTGAAATCACCTAAGTGCTACAAGTGGCAGCTACTTCAACTCCTTTCTGCCCTCAGGCCATGGGGCAGCAGGCCTGCTGCTGCAACTCGCTCTCGCCCTGAATTGTCTGGGTGGGCCCACAGCCTGTGCATGGCATGGGGGAGGGTGGGCTCCTGCCATGTGCACAGCATCCTGGGCTGGTGGCAGGCGCCGCTGTGGTCTCCTAAGCGCTACAAGTCGTGGCAACTGTGACTCCTTTCCACCCTCAGGTGGTGGAGCAGCAAGCCTGCCGCTGGAACTCGCTCTTGCTCTGAATTGTCCAGGCAGCTCACAGCTTGTGTGCAAGTGGAGGGGGCACTCCTGCCGCCACACAGTGTCCCAGGCTGATGGCAGTCACTGTTGTGGTCTCCTAAGTGCTACAAGCAGCAGCAGCTATGGTTCCTTTCAGCCCTCAGGATGTGGAGCTGCAGGCCTGCCGCTGTATCGGGCTCTCACCTTGAATCACGAGGGTGGCCCACAGCCATGCCTTCATGGAGGGCGTGCTCCTGCCACTGCCCACAGTGAGCTAGTCTGATGACAGGTGCTGCTGTCATGCTTCAGGCCCCTCAGACTTGGTCTCCTTAGGCTCAACTGCTGCCTCCCTGGGGTGGGTGTGGGCTCTCCACCTGGGACAGTGGGCTCGCTGTGGGGGGGCGTGGGGGTGGTTGGGAGAATCTTGGCAGGAAGAGGATGAGGGGCCAAGGGGAGGAGAGGGAAAGGCCCAGGAGGGCAGGGTCTCTGGACTAGGCCCAGAAATCTGAGAGGACTGCTGCAGGACCTCCTGTGAGGAGAGGGGTGCCATGCTCAGGCCACTCTTCAGCCAGATGTCCAGCCGACTTGCCTGTGGCCTCCTCCTCCGGGGGGTATGCCCCATGCAAGGACCCATCTCTGCCCCATTCGTGACTCCACCACTCCTCCTGGGTCTCAGTTTATTTCTCAGATAATGTTTCCTCTACTCCAGAACTCAACCTTAAAGAGTTGTAATCCTAACATCACTCATGACATATTATCATAATTTGTCCCTGCTGTACACTTATTAACAGTGTTTTTGGTAGTGCTTTACTGTCAAAAGATGCTTCCATGGACATAAGTTATGACATGAAAGGATGTTCCTCTTGATGATAATTACTAGGGCAGAGCTCCAGCTGCCATTTCACTACAACATCTGAAATGCTCAACTAGAATTCCATCACTCTGTGACTTATGGGCCTTCCTGCCCTGTGGGAAACATGGGACACAAGAGTAGCATTATCGTGTATGTACTATGGCTTTTGTCCTGTGAAAGGGAGTTTTAGTGCTATATTCACATGACAAGAGTCATTGAACCATCCAACAAGAGACGGATCTTTGAATTGTTGCACACTACCCTTTAATAGACTCCAAAGTAGCCTGGTCAGAGATCCAGGGATGTGGAGGATAGAAGGAGGGTTTCACTGATTTTGCCTGAATCCCCATGTGGAGAAGCCAAGATGATTAATAGCAAGTATATGCAAAGGGTGGGGACAGAGTTCAGAGGGAGGCTAGTGCAGCTATTGAAGAAGAAATGCTAATGCACCTAACCAAGATGTATTAAATCAGAAGTCCTATTAATGGTGCCCTTGGTTTTGGATACAAGAATCTCCATGTAACATGTCAGGTTCTTCTAGGATTTGACATCAGGGAAGGAATTAAATAATACCTCTACCAAGTCTAATGAAAGCATAAAATGATAAAATCCTATGAGTTTCAATTTGTTATCTGTAAAATGAGGATATTAGTATCTTCCTTGTGAGTAGCTAAAACTTTCTCACTGTGACCCTAGGAAAAGAGAGCTTCCCCCGTTTGTCTCAGATCATTCTTCATGCAAGTGTGGTTTGAGCTGGCAGATTCATTACCATGTGAGGGATTAGGATTTCATGACTGTTGTATGTATATGTGGTGGAAAAGACTGAAGTCTCATGGCTTCTTTTTCTTTCCTCAGCTTTGTCTGCTTAGTTATCAGACTGTCCTTTGGTGAGAATACTAAGGAAGAGAGGAGGGAGCTGAGCTCTTGAGAATGCAACCACAGGTGAACTCGCTCTTATTCCTGAATTGATACTTCTATCAGCAGATGGGTAGGTGTCTCCAGTTGGCCTAGATCTTCTAAGTGCACCCAGGAAATATTGTTGTGTTATGTTTCACTAGGACTCTGCGAGGCTTATGACAGGTCCCAAGCTGATAAATAAATAATCTCCTTCCTACATTTACACTGACTTAGTCAATTGTCCGTTAAGGATGTCCTTCCAAAGAAGAGATATGAATGCTTGCTTTTGTTTTTTTCAAATTCACTCCATAGTCTTGGTGGAGAAATAAATCACTAATTATCCAGGTTAGAGGGTACTGTAGCCTTGGGCATGTGTTTAACACAGATATAGAGATGAGTACAAGTAAATATTATAATCCAGTAGGGGGGAGCTATTTCCTCAAGTGAGTTCAATCAATCCAGTGTCACAGGGGCTGGGGTGGAGGATGTGCAGCATTGAGGTGGTGGATTCAAGAGAGGATTGGACTACAGAGAGCAATGAGGAATCATTTATTTATTTTCACCAATTTTAAATTTATTAAAGTTTTATAAAAAATACTTGAACATTTTTATAACTTAAAAGAAGGATAACAAAAATTCTTCTTACTCTGCTTCTCAAAATCCAGTTTGTCTATTTGTAATTAACTTTTGATCAAATTCTAAAACGGAAAACACTGTGTGGAGAGTGTTTCCTTAATTTTTGCAGTGTGTTGAGGAGAAGGAGTATGGTAGATAGAATAAAATGTCAGATTCTGTGGCCATTTGGGGGCGACTTGAGTGACCATATACAATTGAGAGGCTTTTGTTACCTGTTAGCAGATGGATAGGACTAAACTACAATGATAATGGATGCTTGGAGGTCCCAGAGAAAATTGACAATGGAAACCTCACTGTAGGATGGGTCAGGC
Organism: Equus caballus; assembly: GCF_041296265.1. Taxonomy (NCBI): domain Eukaryota; kingdom Metazoa; phylum Chordata; class Mammalia; order Perissodactyla; family Equidae; genus Equus; species Equus caballus. Next base: position 23,402,213 of record NC_091695.1, read on the forward strand.
TAAGGCCGTCCTTCTGTGTAGAATTATCAGGGGCCCTTGGGTTGTGTTTCTGGACCATCTCTCCTTCTACCTAGTAGTGCACACAGGAAATGTGTAGAGATAAGAGACAGAGGCTGCACCTGCTGATCCATGTTCTCTATTAAGTCTGTTCAGTTCTGCAGAATGGTCAACATTCCTTCATCATTCTCCCCCTTTAAATACTAGCATACTTATTACTTATGTGCATTGAGTGTTTGATATAAAGGAAGTGATTTTCAAATTGGCTCATTGGATCTGTCCACATTTGTGACAGGTTGTTAAACGATTTCACAAAGGAGAAACATAAAATTCACACAGGGGAAATGTTTAAACATAATCGCAGTTATATGTCACAGGCAATGAATATTGCTTGCTATGTGATTGTCTGTGGTTTACTTGAAATTGGTGACATGGAGAGTCTAGTTATATATTCTCAAGTTGAAAACTAATAAACTATATTAAACGCGCCAGGCCGTAGGTGAGATTTACCACATTTTTGGGAAATGTCCACTTTATTTCACATTGCACATCATGTGACATTCCTTTATAATAAAGCTAGTATGTATTAAGGCTGCTTACATACTGTATATATCTTTGTGGTTATGCATGAATAACACATGCCAGATCAACACAGGGAAGCATTTGACTGGAACATCAAACAAGGTTTGAGCTTTCTATGCCTACAACTTCCTTTCTCCAGCACTATCGTGTCAACTCTCCGCCCCTGGATTCTGGTAGTCATGTCCCTGTCTGAACCAGAATGTCCACAATATGTTTTAGGAATCAGCGACCTTCATGGATGTGGTTGTGGACTTCACCCAGGAAGAGTAGGCCTTGGTTGGCACATCTTGGCAAAAGCTGTACAGAGATGTGATGCTGAAGAGCATCAGTTATCTTGTCTCTGTGGGTGAATCTGTCAACACTGATTTATTTATTCAACAAGTATCCAGAGAAGTTTCCACATATCACAGTCCCCTCTCAGCTCTCAATCATATTTTTTCATATCACTTAGAACTACGTGAAGGTAACCAGTTTATTTATTGATTTACTGATGAGTACTTTGTCCCTCCACTAGAATATAGTGTTCCTGACCACAGTTTCATGTCTTTGGTGCTGCTCTATTGCCAGCACCCATAACAGTGCTGGAAACTCAATGGACTTTTTTAATGACTAAACAATAAGATTAAACATTTCTTAAGTAATTATACTGTTCTAAGCACTAAACCCAGAGTTTGAGACTACAGTAGAAAAAGTAGCAGGCAATATAAACTTAGGTTATTTTGGATTAACTAGAAACATTTATTTCCTCCCTTGTTGAAAACACTGGGAATCTTTACTCTGTGAACTTGCTCGTGCACATCCACGAGTTCCTCAGTGCTTTGGGCTTGGTGTCAGGGTGTTCCTCCTGCTCTGCTCAAAGACCTACAAGGTTTTACTCAATGCTCACTTAGCTGTTCATTGAGATCCTGTCCTGGACTTGAAGAATATGTATGGTTCTTAAAACAGAGTTCAAAATTCAAGTGTTTTTTCCCATGAACATAGCAGCTTTGCAAATCAGACATAATTTCCAATTGGAGCAAGGATAGGAGTTGTGGAGGGAAGAAAGGGGATCCCCACAAGGCCTGAGGCTGGGTAAGCTCCAGGCATGTGTGTTCACTATGAAGAGAAGCCTGGTCAGTGAGGCAGTGAGGACCTTGGTAATGCCAACTGCAGGTTTCCTTAACTCAAGTGTCTTTTCAGGAAAGTATGAAAAGCAGTGGGGAAAAAATTCTCAATGTTGTTATTATTACTAGTATTTATCATGTCTTTTACTTATGGTTTATGTTCTCTTTGGAGTGAAAGTTTTATGTTGTCAACTTTGCCCTCATCCCTTCCCCTTGATGATTTCTTCTCTCATAACCTTACCAAAATCCCATCTTACTTTTCTCTGCAATCTTGAAAACATTTTGTAAATGACAGTGCCCTAAAACATGTTTCTACTCACTAGTGCATTGCTCCATTTAACATTCTTTCTCCGTGTAAGGGTCAATATTTGCCTTGCATAATGTACAACATTTTGGTTCCCTAATGTGCCTCTAGAAATTTAGTTTTTAATTTACTTTAGGGAGGAGAAGTGACCTTTAAAGCCAAGAAATGGTACCTATACCAGGTATCTGCAGGAAGGACCCATCTAATTGCACAGAGATGGTAAGTTTCTTGGGTTGAACCCTGGTCCCCTACATTAGAGGCCTGCGAATGGGATGATTATTAGTAAAGCACAATAACGGGACTATAACTTGAGTTGGGAGTAAATGCCATCCCAGCAGAAAGTTTTGCCTAATTTTAATTTAGGAAAGATATTAACCTGAGCCCAAAGCTATAACCTGAGTTCTCATAAAAGGATAATTGTATAAAGATGGCACAAATACATAGTCTATGAAACACAATGAAGTTATAAAATTAATCAACTGTACAGTTGAGATGTTATAAAGAAAAAATCTCAATGCATGCAAGAGAGTAACACATCGTGCGTCTGTAAATTACATGGGAAAGGTTTTTAACCAGGATCTATGACTGACTGATTAGCCTAGAATTCATACGTAAAGAAAAGAATGAATGAATGTCTGTGGGCAGTCTTTTAAGTGCCTCTTATCCCCTCCAATAAGCAGAGATCTCACATTGGGGAAGAACCCATTGAATAGAACTAGTGTGAGATGTTTCACTCACAGGTTCACAGTGGCGTAACATATGTGAAGTCACATGGGCCCAGGAGGCCCACCTTCATAAGCTG